>NC_091018.1:18714801-19914801 GCF_041296385.1 Aphelocoma coerulescens
GAAATTATTGTTCTCTATTCTAAAACTTCACCAGATTGCTTACTTGTAGCTCACTTTTCTCCTTTTCACTGAGGTTTGTACAGTTCTTTAAGAACACAACTTGAATTTCTTCGCTGTAGTCTTGTGGAAGGTGTCCTTGCCCATGGCAGGGGGTGGAACGAGATGATCTTTGCAGTCCCCTCCAACCCAAACCCTTCTGTGACTGACCTAGGGCAAGGCCTTAGCTCAGTGTCACCGCTTCCCGTCACCTCTGGCACCCAGCAGAACACGGGTGACGTGTCCCAATGCTGGAACACCTCCACCAAACTCACCTCCTCCTCACAAGGACCTTGGGAAAACTCTTTTTGCCCCGTGGTGCTTTCCCACCACGGAGCTGCCTGCTCTGCTCCAGTGGCGAGCCTAATTCCCTAATTCCTCTGGACCAGCTCCCTTTATTTAGTAGCTTTCTTTCTCCAGCACCAAGATCATTCCTCTGTGCTGGATGGTTAATTAACTCTCCTCCCAGGTTTTCCAGGCTCCTGTGGTGTGAGAGGGCTCAGTCCTGCAGCTCGGGCTAAGTAGTCACGTCCCCCAGCCCCGTGAGGTGGAGGTCTGGGCTCAATTTCCCTTGGAAGATTTCAAAACAAAAATAGTTCTTCCTGAGCTGTATTTCTCCCCCACTGTGAGAAAGTGCTGAACGTGGATTTTATACTTCCAGGGATGACAAGCAATTTTTTATTTAGCATATATTTTAATTCAGAACAAGCTTTGCTCAGTGCCAGCTTGGTAAAAGGCCCAGGGATAACACTCACACCTCCCTCTCCGTCCTGGTTTTCTTGTTCTTCCTGTGCCTGTGCCACAAGAGCACAGGCAAGTGTGCAGTTCTGTGATGAGCCAAGCTGGGAAATTGCTCCAGCTGAAAGAGGATCGTTTCCTTATCTTTGCTGGGCTACTTTTCAGCCAGCCGCAGTTGATGATGTGTTTTACAAGCACCACAGCCAGAGAAGAGCTGGAAACCAGCAGCAGGGACAAGGGGCTGCCTTTCTGCACCAATCACCCCTGAGTCTCGGCAGCGGAGACGCTTCCTGAAGGATCAGGGGACAGCCAGGCATCCTCAGAGGGAGCCACACTTACCGCAGCCCTCATCTGCTCCCGGAGCTTGCCAACACCAGTTACAGCAGATGCATCACAGGAACGCCGCTAGCCACCCGAAAGTCACACACGTGCCAACCAAACCGCTCCCATCCTCTGGATTCCCTGCCGCTCCAGGCGGAGATGGAGCACTGGGAATTAATATCCCGGTGCAAGGCACACACAGGGGTGCCCGGCACCTCACCAGGAGAAACGCAGCCCCAGGGAAATCCACAGCCCCTCACTGAGGTGTATCCCTGCTTATGCTCAGAATGGACAGCGTCAAAATGATTTCCAATTCATTCCCAGTGACAGCGGACCCCAAAAGGCAGGGATGGTGTGGAGGGGATTCGATTCTGGGGGTACAGCGACTTTCTGTGAGTTTGAAACACACCCGCTCTTTTTAGCGTACTGCAGCCAGCTCTGTGTGGTTACCTGCGTTTCTCTCTATGTGCCAGGCATTGTGTTAAGTACATAAAAGCTTTAATTTCCTGATTTTGCCCCTTTTCCACCCCTTTTTCTTCTCGCCTCTCCGCCGCCGGGCCGGGCCCTCCTGCGCCCTCTGCTGTTCGAGGGGGGGAATGGCACCCCCGAGCCCGGCTCCTGTCCCGCTCCTGTCCCCGCTCCTGTCCCCGCTCCTGTCCCGCTCCTGTCCCGCTCCTATCCCGCTCTTGTCCCGCTCCTGTCCCTGTCCCCGCTCCTGTCCCGCTCCTGTCCCCGCTCCTGTCCCCGCTCCTGTCCCCGCTCCTGTCCCCGCTCCTGTCCCTGCTCCTGTCCCGCTCCTGTCCCCGCTCCTGTCCCTGTCCCCGCTCCTGTCCCTGCTCCTGTCCCAGCTCCTGTTCCGTCTCCTGTCCCGCTCTTGTCCCGCTCCTGTCCCCGCTCCTGTCCCTGCTCCTGTCCCGCTCCGGTCTCTTCTCCTGTTCCGTCTCCTGTCCCGCTCCTGTCCCTGCTCCTGTCCCGCTCCTATCCCGCTCCTGTCCCTGCTCCTGTCCCCGCTCCTGTCCCGCTCCTGTCCCTCTCCTGTCCCGCTCCTGTCCCGCTCCTGTCCCGCTCTTGTCCCTGTCCCCGCTCCTGTCCCTGCTCCTGTCCCAGCTCCTGTTCCGTCTCCTGTCCCCGCTCCTGTCCCTGCTCCTGTCCCAGCTCCTGTCCCGCTCTTGTCCCTGTCCCCGCTCCTGTCCCACTCCTGTCCCGCTCCTGTCCCCACTCCTGTCCCCTGCTATCCCGTCTGTCCACACCTGTGGTTCTCCACAGAAATATTCGGGGCAGCTATTCCTCCAGGGTTTTATAGAATCACTACAATTTTTATCTCACATCAGGCATATAAGAGTTCAGAGGAGGCCACCGAGATGGTTGGAGGGATGGAGCAGCTCTCCTGTGAGGAAAGGCTGAGAGAACTGGGGTTGTTCAGCCTGGAGAAGAGAAGGCTTTGGAGTGACCGAATTGTGGCCTTGTAGTGCCTGAAGGGAGCCTAAAAGGAAGAGGGAGAGGGACATTTTACAAGAGAGTGGAATAAAAAAGGGGAATGGATTTAAAGTAAAAGAGAGAAGGTTTAGATGGGATATCAGGAGGAAGTTCTTTGCTGTGAGGGTGGGGAGGCCCTGGCACAGGGTGCCCAGAGAAGCTGTGGTTGCCCCTGGATCCCTGGAAGTGTCCAAGGCCAGGCTGGATGGGGCTTGGAGCAGCCTGGGATGGTGGAAGGTGTCCCTGCCCACAGCTCTCATCACTCCAGACCTTTAAATCAGAGCTGCGTCTTCTGTAGCACCAACAGCAAACACAGCAAGGGCGCCCTAAAGGAGTAAAAGCAGAGAGGGCAAGATCCTCAGATGGAAGAGAGAGAGAAAGGGAAAGACAGGCTGGGAGGGAGTTTCTGATCAATGACAGGCCAACAAAGAGTTTCATCTCAGCTTGTGGTGAAACAAAAGCAAAAAGCAACAATTCCTCTCCGTTTACAGCTTCACTAACAATGACCAACAGGTGAAGTCCAAGACAGTGTTTCACTTACAGCATTGGCGGTACTGACATTCAAATATAACCAATGCCAGCATGAGGACAGGCTAAAAGTAACCCTTTCAAGGACAGTTTATAGAAATCATAAAGTTGGTATTGGGGTTTTTTTACATCCTACTATTTAAAATACCAATGTGTATTTTGGTCACAGGACCCTGCTTCTCTTTGAAGCTGTGAATTTCTTTTTAAAAAAATCTCAATATTATAGAAACACAAGGTTCTTGGGAAATGCCCTGGTTCCATAAACCAGTTAACTCCTCCAAACTAACACTATTCTTCCCCAAATTAAAATTCAGTCCTTTACACTGGGTTAGGTCTGGATACAATTTATCAGCTAGTGATACCAAGAAGCACATAATAAGAAAACCAATGCAGTGATTAAAATGTATCCAGACAGAGTGAGGTTAGATGCTTTTAGCTCCAACAATATTCCTGCCAGCAGGTCTGGAGCTTCGTAGGGAGAGGAGAGGAGGTAATTTCACAAATAATGGCAAGCAGGTAAAATCCAAGATGATGTTTCACTTGGCATTGGCAGTATTGACATTCAAATATACCCAATTCCAGCCTGAGGCCAGCCTAAAATTAACTCTTTCAGGGTCTGTTTATAGAAATCATAACGTTTGTCTTTTTTTAAAAAATTTTTTTAACTGCTGCTGGCTGGTTATGACATGTGGATGTGGGAATAAAGGACTTCTGCACACATCCAGCAGCTCCTGTAATGCTGCAGCTTCAAGCTGCAAATATTGGTCCAACCCCCAGGGTTTTACCAGGCTGTTAAAGGTGCTGGTTACACCACAGAACGCTTCAGACACCCTTGAGATTCATATCCTGGCAAGACAGGAGGTGCTGAGGGGAGGAGGGGCAGGTTTCAGGGTGATGCTCTGCCCTGTGGAATGATATAAAGTGGCTTTACAGATGAGCCTCAACAGGTATTCTGCACCTTTCTGCACAGGCAAATATTTACAGATCTCGCTGTTATCAGTTTGTGTGGCAGATCTGGGCATTACCCAGCGTGACCCCGGGGGAGGCAGCCCTCAGGCAATGGTATGTTCAGCTCTGCTAGATCTCCATAGAGGGGGCCTGGAATGCACGGGGGAACAATGCCCAGGGCTGCACAGAGCAAAGGATGAAGGGCAGCAGAGTTTGATAACCACATTAAAGCACTACCAACATCTGTTCAAGCCAAAGACAACACTATCTCCAGGAATTAACCTCCTGAACCACTTAATCATTAACCTCAGCAGAGGGAAAGTTAGACAACAAGAGCCTATTTGTCAGCAGCCCCTCAGAGAGATGCAGCGAGCAATATTTTACTGAGAACAGCGTGAGAAGGGCTTGCCCAGCTTTATAAATTTTAAACACAGAATATATTTGTGTGGGAAACAAGGGGACAATGGATGTAAATAAACAGATGATCCTACCTTGAAGCCTTCATCCATTTATCCTGTTTAAAGTGGCTTGAACTGTTTTGTCCTGCATTGTGTAACAGCATTTCCTCCAAACGAGCAGAGATGCCTCAGTTCTCACTCAGGAATATTCCTGGCTGGGAAAAGAGTTACAAATGGATAGGATGTCACGATTTTAAACTTGCACCCGGAAAGAGTTACAAATGGATAGGATGTCACGATTTTAAACTCGCACCCATATCCACAAGTTTTCTACTGAAAAACAAATCAGGGACTCTGCAGGAAGAAGTAGGGCCAGAGAAGTGGTTTTGTTTAATAATTATTTGTTTCTCTAGGCTGTTTCCCATGTGAGGTCACCCATGAAGTTATTCTGCTGTAAGCCAGCCGAACGCCTTTCCTCCACATGGTGACAGTGGGTAGAGGTTTTGTGTCTTTGGGGTTGGATTTTGTTTTCCACAGGGGGAAAGGATTTGATTCCTTCAAACTGCAGCGCTCCCTATTTGTGGCAGAACTGCTCTGTGGTGCACTGAGGCTGACACTTTATTTCTCTGGACCTCAGGTAATCATTTACCAAGGCGGTGTAAAGCACTGCCACATAAGGATGGTGCTGTTTAACACCCACTTTGTGCCAGTGGCCACACAAGGTGTGCATAATCAGGGCCCAGATGTCTGCTTAGATATTGCCACAGTTGGAGAGGGCAGAAAGAAGAAATAAAACAAACAAAAAAGTTTGGGAAGGTGACTGGCTGAAAGGCTGCAAACAGAATCTGCTCCAACCCAAGAGCTGTGCAATAACAAAATTGGGTTATGCCAGAAATGGCCCAAAGTCTCAACCCAAAAATACCACACTCAATTAAAATACATTTTCCAGCTGACAGACTCTTCCCTACATGTGAAGCTCCTGTCTGCTACTACTTAAACTTTCCAAGTTAAAAGAGAATTATGATGTCTCTGGTGGGAGAAAAAGGGATGGTCTAACCCCAAGGGATGAGGAAGGAAGATCTCAGCCACCTGCTCTTTTTTCTGGGTTAGTTTTCTGTTGGTCAGCAGGTTGAATGGACTCAGTACAGAGCCTCACATGTGTCAAAGCCAGGACCAGGGCAGCATCACACAACCAGGGACAGAGATTCTCTCTTTCACAAAGCAGCCAGATCTTGAATCAGCTGAAACCACAGTGCATAATTTGCCCTTTACACATTTCATTACAAAGCAGACTTCAGCAAAAAGGAAAAATAACGGTTAATTTTTCAATAAACAGTACAATATTTACACCCCTGGTACAAAAATCATCGTTGAATGGACGTAGAAACTGAATTATCCACTCAGATGAGGGCTCAGACTGGACAAAGTGTGGATTTTACCTGGTCTGGAGGCACCATCCCTGTGTGTCCTCCCTTACTTGTGCCTGTCCAGACATGAGGCAGACACACTACAGCCCAACACTAATCTGTCTTATTTTAGCCATGAATTATGCCCCCAGCTCACCTGACCTTAGAGCTCTCAGTGTGATTAGTGGTGCACTGACAAAAATTTTAAAAGAATCATTAATAATTACCCATTTTTAAATCAGGGAAAGGTAAACAGCGTTGTCTCCCCAGAGATGGTCACATTACCCAACACACTGGGAAGATGCTCCTCTGGTCAAGACATCCTGAAGAAATGCTCCTCAGACAATTAATTTCTCCAGCAGGACGATCCATCATAGTCTGTACTCCCACAAATTGATTTCTTGAGGTTTATCATGGTAATTTCATCCTTGCTGCTGCCTCTTGCTGCTCTTCAGAGGCTGAGCAGCATAACTGGCTTTTAAACCACTGTTTGTGGAGAAGACTAAATTGGAGCAGCAGACAAGGCCCTCTCCTTTCACTTGGGTCGCCGAGCTCATTAACGTGGATAATTAATTGGAACTTTGCAGCCCTCCCTTTGTACACCACAAGGGGCAAGTCAGGGGAGCCGCGGTGCCCCCCTCACCTGAGCACTCTTGCACAGACACCTGCTGCTCATAATTAAGATCCATTGCCCCAATTTGCATATCCCGATTTCTATCACTCAGCTCCCAGAGACAAAGGACAGCATTTACTGCAGGGAAATGGCAGCTTCACTGCTGCTGCTGCTGCTCCTCGAGCCTGGGCAGCTGCTTCTGCTAAAGGGCCCTGACATGAACCACCAGAGTGTTTCTATTTAAAACCTATATGTTTGGGTTGAATTTAAAGAGAAGCACATGGTGATTTCCCCCCTCGAGGGGATAATAGGCTTTTCACTGGATGACAAGTGTCAGAAGATGCCATAAACTTCAGGGTGGGCTTTGTTTAAGGCTCACAGAGCTCAGCAGTGAACCCGAGGTGTCCCCCCTTCCCTCCCCACCCTGCATGGGCTGGTCAAGGGTGGGCACCTGGTTTGGGGAGAGCAGACACCTCACAAACCAACGGGGAGTAGCTCATCCTCAGCTCACCTGGGAAGGGGAGGCTGACCCTGGAATCCACAATTCAGAGAGGTTAATATGGGCAAAGGAGAGAAGGCACTGGGAGTCAGGTGGCAGCCTCTGAAAATACAGTCCCAAATGCCAGGTATTCCTCTGCGGGGCGAATGGAACAGGCAGCTCCCTCTGATCCTTCAGAGAGAGCCCCTTTTTCACGTTCACACCTTTATTGCAGAGGTGACATCAGCTGGCAGCTGTTCTCAGCTTTTGGGGGATGCTAACAGCCAGCACGGATCTCCTGCTAACAGCTCAACTTGTTCCCCACTGCATTTTTACTCCGGGTTGCTGTGATGCCCCAGGGCAAGACACAGCTTTTTAGAAGCCTTTTAGAGCCTTCACTGGGTTTAAATCAGTCATCCAGATGACTAAAATTATTCTAAGTCTGATTTAGTCACATACCAAATGGGAGCTAACCCAAAACAGCTGCCAGGGCAGAACCTCGGTGGTGGTGGTGGGATTTGGATTTACAACTTGCTTCAGTTCATTTCCAAACACAGAATTCCCATTCAAACATGTTTGCACCTCATACTCAAGAGAAGGAATAAAAATAAAGCCATGGATGGGAAGCAGAGAAGAGGGAATGCAGGGTGAGCTCAGTACAAATATCAGTGTATAATGTAAATCCACAGGGATCTGCAGGAAGTCCAAGGGGTGGTGGTGCACAACCAGATCAACAGAGACCATAACTGGGATGGGTGTCACGATGCCCCTGCTTTGCTCCTTAGCTGAAGCTCGAGAAGAAAAACCGACTTTCATTCTCACTTCACTGCTTGCTCTATGCTTCACTCACACTTTTATCTGAGCTAATCTAAAAAATGAAGGCTGCTCTCTCCAAGCCCTCCCAGTTTGCCCAGAAAAATGAGGTGGCATTCAGGATAGAGGAGTCTTGAGAGTCTCTGAGGGTGCCTCTGAGATTCTTTCCACGTGTCCCTTTTGGAAGCACTTTCCCTTTCACTTTTTTTCCGTAATAAAAAACCACCAGCTCTATGTCAGATGCATTTTTCTGCTTCTTGAACTTCAAAACAGAGAACAGTTCTATTATTGGAGCTGGGGTGATAAGGCAGATACACCTGAGGTCTGGTCCAGCTTGGAAGTTCCTCTTTTCAAGGATGAAAGCAAATTTGCAGTTTGTGGCATCTGTAGAGTGAAGTTACACAGTGAATAAAAATTATCTAACAATAAAGTTACCTAAAATCATGACTGTACCTGAAAATAATAAGGTGATGGGTCTTTGACTGCTTACATTTAAGAGAAAACAGAAAACAACCTGGTTTCTGATGGAATTAACAGCTTCTAAAGTTCATTTTTAAAAATTAAGACACTTCAGAACTAGGCATGAAAACGGTACATAATTCCTTATCTGTGACACAGCTCCAGAATACATCCCTGGGAGGACCTGTTCAGCAGCCTGTGGCAAATGAAAAAGACAAAGAAAAACATTGCGCTGGGAGTCATTAATTGAATTAATTAACCTAGTGACATTGTCATAGGAAGAATTTATCTGGCAACCAGCAGGAGCAGATCTCCAATCATTTCACCATGGCTAACAGATTAACACTCACAGGAGCCCCTGGCAGCTGGCTGTGAAGGTTGCAAATTATCAGAAATTAATTAGCCAAATGCTGTGCACCCATGTGGATATTTTTGGGTTTAAGTAAAGATTATGAAGCCAATAGCTCATCTGATGATTTATTGAGAGGAAACATCTTTGTTTGAGCAAATAGGTTGCAGCGTGGCTTTCTAATGGGAAAAAGAGAAAAAAAAAAGGGGGGGAGGGAACTTACAGCAAAACCACAGTAACAAAAGCCAAACACTTGTAAGCAGGAATTAAACAATCCCCTCTGAAAAAAAAGGATATATACAAATTAATTTAGAAAGGCCAATTATTTTTTTTGAGAGTAGAAATAATTCTTTTTACATACTTTACAGAACAATTACGTTTCCTGCTTCAATCCACTAAGCTGGGAATCAAATATTCAGAAGTACTTCTTCAAGACAGCTTTGTTCATCCAGGTGTTAATGACTGTATCACGCATGACAAACAGAATTTTAAGGGAACTGGGAGAGCAACATGAAGTTTAACCTTATGTTTTCTGTAACCTCTTGTCAGAGTAACAGGCAACAAAACCATAGCACTTTGGAAAGGCTCTTTTTGATACTACAAAAGAGTAGCCAAGGACTTGTCTACAGTAAAGTCCTTATTTCCATGTGATTTAAACAGAAGTAAAACAGACTCATCCTCACAGATGGGTCTCAGCTGTCATCTTCAAGAACTCTATTACTGCTACCTTACAGTGTTTTATTTGTTTGGTTTTTATTTAAGTGGACTTGGAAAACTCCAGGAAGAAATTTTTAAACAGACAAAATCGACCCTTAACCATCCATTGGGAAGTGCAATGTACCTGTATTTAAGAACCTCAATAATCCATGTTTTTGGAAGGTTTATAGAACACAAACAGTAACAAACTTAGCCCAAGAATGCAGAGATTCACCTGGGCACTGAGCTGCTGTGAGGGGAAAAGAGGGGCAGGAGGGAAAGAAAAGGAGAACAGAAGGATTAGAGTGCAAGAGGTCTGGAAACACAGAGGGGATGTTGCTGACACTCAGTCCTGAGGCTCTGGGAAGGTGATCCCAGGTTTGAAATAATATCTTGTGAGAGACCCTGGGGAAACACCACTGGCCAGGTCACCATTCCAGGCTAATGCAGAGCTCTTCCCCTGGGAGCTGCAGGCTCACAGGCTCAGGTTTCCAGTCCCCCAGGGGAGAGGAGGCTGAGAGGGTCTTTCTGAGGACAAGGCAACCCTGGGAGCGGGGAAGGGGCAGCAGATGTGGATGTGGAGCTGTCCAAGCACATCCGGGGCAGGGCAAGGGGAAGGATGAGTGATGCTCTCCCTGCTCTCAGTGAGAGCAAAATTATCCCAAAACTAAAGATCACCAGCCCCACTCAGGCCAAGTTACCCCTAATCACAGGTGTGGAATCCTGGAATTGTGGAATCCTGGACCTCTGAGAACACCAACTCCAACCATCAGCCCAGCACCAGCACCGTGCTCACCACTAAACCACATCCTCAGGTGCCACATCCACACGTTCTTTGAACATTTCCACGGGTGCTGACTCCACCACTTCCCTGGACAGCCTGTTCCATGCTTGACAAGCCTTTCCATGAAGAAATTTTTCCTAATTTTCAACTTAAACCTCCCCTGGCACAACTTGAGGCTGTTTCCTCCGAGCCTGTCACTCATTACCTGGGAGGAGAGACTGACACTCACAGGCAGGGCAAGTCACCAACTCAGCACATTGGTTTGTGCTTGAATATAAACACTTCTCTGTATAGGAAATCAGAGCCTTCCAGTGTTACATTGTGCATGGGAGCAACACTCACATCACAGAAACTCCTCCAGAGCAGAATGCTCTGTGCCAATACAAAATCTGTGCCAAAATAGGGATGTCCTGCCAGTTTTGCCTACTCCTTGCTTGCCCAGCTCCCTGGCAGGTTACAGAAAATGTGCAGGCAGCTGAGGAGCCTTGGCTGGAAAACGCGTCACACCTAGAAACCTGAAGCTCTCAGACACCAACAATTGGCAGTGCTGCTAAAGCAGCCCTAAAAGCCTGTTATTTTCCAGTGTATTCCCCTGCCCCTGCTAGGGGATGTACAGGCACTTGGTAACGTGTACTGGTCTAATTTTAAACAGCTGCTTCTCCTCCTGTGCTTGACAGGAGTCTTAGGGGGTAAATACTGCAGAAGTAAAATGAAAGGCAGCTTCTTGAAAGCTGATCCCTCCGTTTCTTGCTTCTTGAGGTGGCACTTTCTCACAGCATGGATCTGACTGTTACATGGCACAAAACATCAACTCAAGGACTTACAATTAAACTCCTAAATCCACAGTTATGTAAAAACAAACAAAGTAAATGCCTTCGTTATTTTGAATGTTGATGTCTCATTGCCTGGCAGTAGAAACCTGAACTTTATACCATTATATGTATATATACATTATACCTTTATGTTTTCCTGCATGTAAGTTGTTGCCTGCTTAACTCCACTGAGAAAGAATGAGAAAAGACTACAAGGAATAAGACAGCTAAATAGAAAACCACAGAGAATTTAATTATGGGATCATTTTCTTAGGACCTGAACATTCTTCAGCCAATTTTAACTATTATATCTTACGTTGTTTGAACTCTCACAAACCTCTTCCAAGCATTTCTCCTACAAGACTGTCATAATGTCCAAACTACATATAAATTAATACAAATAGAAATATAAAAATATAAATATATGCATATATAAAATATAAACATAAATATAAATAATATATAAATATAAACATAAACATAAACATAAACATAAACATAAACATAAATATAAATATAAATATAAATAATATAAATATAAATAATATATAAATAATATAAATATGTAAATAATATTAAAAAATCAATTTTTAAATAAAGCCATCAATTTTTATTTCTTTTTAATAAAAGAGAGAACACCATTGCAAAGCTGTAGCTGAACTCTTCTTTGCATGAACCTGTTGGACATTTCTAACTATGCAGCATTCCAAGAGAAGTGAAATCAAAGTGAAGAACGTCCCTGCTCTAAGCAGGTGTATCAGGATTTACAAGGGGGTTTTTCGGCTGCAATCCTTGTGCGTGGATGCTCAGGCAAAGCAGCAGTGGAAGAAGGCTGCGATTCATCCTGAGAATAACTTTGGAAGCCCTGTGAAACTTTTGTGTCTCCTGGCCTGAGCACGGCACTGAGCCAGAAGCAAAGAGAGCAGCTCTGCTGGAAGAAGAGCTTTTCTCCTTAAGTCTGCAAAACCCAGGGGTATTTTTCAGGGTTTTTTTTTTTTTTGCCAGAACTGTACTTTCAAACAGCAGAAATCTCCAGTATGATATAAAGTTACACAGGTGGCCGATTTCTTCTGTGGATGCTGTGCCAAGCCCTCCTGCCCGTGTGTGCGGTGTGTTTGTTCCTGTGTCACAAACGCGCTGCTGGCCCTTCAGCTCCTCACACCCAAACACAAATCACGTTCCCAAGGGCTTCCCCTGTGAAAAGACTGCAAGAAACCACTTTCTGCACGGGTTTTATTGTGCTCCCACCACAGCGGCTCGTGTTTTTTCTACATCAGGAAACCTTTTCACGCGTTTTCCCTCCCCCTGCCCGTTCCCAAACGCGCGTTCTTCGGCGCGGTGTAGAACAAAACCTGGGGAAACGCAGCGGCTTTAAGCAGAAATTTTCAGAAAAAAAAATACGGTTTTTGTTTCCCTGCACTTTCCTGGGTGACTTGTCATGTCAAATAGCGTCAGTCACATCTGATTAGGTGACTTCGTGGCTGCCGGACATGAGGCTCCGTGACTGCTGCACCTCGATGCGGCGCTGCCAGATGAGGCGCCCGCTGGGGAACTCCAAACAATGCGCTTCCCAAAAAGCTTAACCCTTCCTGCACCCTCCTGTGCCACCCCAGCCCGACTGCACCCTCCTGTGCCACCACAGCCGCAGCACAGAGGGTCACCCCCCACTCCAAGGGGGGAAGAAGCAGCGTTGGCTTTCCAGAAATGAGGTTTTGACTTGGTGCGAACACACCAGGCGGCAGCTCAGCACCCGCTAGAAAAACTGTTCTCAGAAAATTCTTCATTTTTCTATAAATCCAGAATGCTTTGCTCAAAATTCCTACGGAGCAGATAGGGCAGGTTGTTTCTTTGTGTCATTTATCCCGTTTTCTGGCTTGTGAATTTAAGTGTACAGGTGATGCATTGCATTTTCTGTTGAAGAATTATTGGCAATGCTCATCTGCATCTGCAGCTACTGAGGCTCTATAACAGAAACAATTGACAACTCACCATGGTTTTACCAAAGCATTTTTTCTGCCTAAATATGACATTTTAGTAAAATATTAATTGGATGATGAAAAATCTGGGAGCAGGCCACATTACTGTTATTTCCCCCTTTTCTTTAAACACACGGATGAGACAGAGTTGCTCTGAGATGTATTTTTTGAGGAGAAACTTTTCCCATCAGATTTTGAAGGTGATTTACTGCTTATTATATTCAGGAAAAGAGACACACAAGGCAATATACACATGGTATTATTGCTCACGGATTTCTGCTTTCTTGAACAAAGGCTACTCCAGATTGTACTTAGACACAATCTAACAGCACAGAAATAATTGTGCTGCATTATACTAATGCAACTGTTTTACCCCTAGATATTAACGTTTCAACATTAGCTATCACCATATCATAAAGTAATTTTATTTTCTTGCTTTGCATGATAATTAGATCTCAAAAAAAAAAAATCATCACACTGTTTATCTGTGCAATCTTCATTTTGGCTATTTTACCTATTTAAAAATAATCCATCAGTAAAGAAAATGGATATTTTCTTGGTTGCAATGGTATTGTTTTTAGAGTTAACTAAAAAAGACTGGACCAGCAATATGAAGTAAGTTGGATGGCTTGGTAAATTGTGCACAAATGTGAGCAAATACACATCTCAGTAGAGCCAAATATAAGATTACAAACCTGGAAATAAAGTATGCAGGCCACATTACCAGGCTGGGGAATCTATCTGGGGGACTGGAGACTTTGAAAAAAAATCTGTGGGGTTGTGGATGAAAATTAATCTCCTGCATAATAAAGGAGCAAGGAGCCAGTGTAATCTTGGGGCACACAAGCAGCAGAATCTCCAGGAACAGCAGGATTTTTACCCTCATACCCAGAATTGGTGCTACTGTTCCTGAAATCTGGCCTTTACAATACAAAAACAAATACTAGATAATCCAAGGGTCAAGAGAACGGTGCATGAGTGAGTAAAAGTCATTTTTAAAGATGATATTCTGCTGACATACTGATCTTGCAGCAATAATTCACAGGGGAGTGCACTGCTAAGGCAATAATGGAGAAACAACTGACAACTCACCATGGTTTTTCCAAGGCATTTTTTCTGCCTAAATATGATGTTTTAGTAAAATATTAATTGGATGATGAAAAATTTGGGAGCAGGCAACATTATGGTTATTTCCCCCTTTCATTTAAGCTCAGTGATGAGACAGAGCTGCTCTGAGATGTGTTTTGTGAGGAGAAACTTCTCCCATCAGATTTTGAAGTTAAGTTAGATGACCACAGTCATCCCCACTGCCTTTCAAATCCATGGCATCCACCGGAGAGCGAGCCCCAAGTCTGGAAGCAAAAATAATGCTCACGTTCAAGATAACTGGACACAAAAAGCCACTCTAGAATAATCCTCCATGTGCAATGCCATTGACCATGAACTCCAGTTTGTCCCTTGCAGCCACGAGTTGGCAAAAAATCACAGAATCACAGAATTAATGGGCTGGAAAAGAGCTCCAAGATCATCAAGCCCAACCTGTGACCCATCCCCACCTTTGCCACCCAGCCCAGAGCATTGAGTGCCACATCCAGACATCTCTGGGGATGAGGACTCCAAACCTGCCTGGGCCCCTTCCCAAGTTTAACAGCCCTTTCTGTGAGGAAATTCCTCCTGGTGTCCAAGAAATGCTAAGAAAATCCTAAGAAAAAACTGAGAGGACATCTTCACCTCTACAAGAGCTGCACAGAAGGCTCAGAGCAGTTGTTCCCAGGGGGAAGGTGAATCCTAGAACAAGGGAATCTTAGGAGCTTTGTGCTATTGCTCAGCTGCACTCAGCAAGGGCAGCAGTAAACACTGAGGGACCACTGCCATCACTGCCAGTCAAGGGTGCACTGGTGTAGAAGACACTTCACTGAAGAGAGGAGAAGACTCATAAATCTCTTTACTGAAAAGAAGTTGCATTCCGTTGTTAACATCCAATCCAGTTTTTTACAGCAGTGGAATTTATTCGACTCTGCTGGGAGGACAGGATTGAAAAACCACCCACTAGAAGCCTTTACCTGCATTTATTCTGCTATTCTGACATGAGAGGAGCCCGGGAATTATCCCAGCATCTTTCCACCTGTATTGTGAAACCTGCTGCAGCCTTCTGAGATTTGAAAGGAGACACTGGCTGATCAACAGTTCATTCCTCCACTGGATCATTGCCTTATTTGCTTGCATTCCTCAGCCAGGGCTGAGGTGCTGTGAGCAGGCAGCCTCCTCTGCAACTGCAACCTGAGAGGAAAAAGACTCTGCATGATGAATTCCCACCTGCATCAAACACTCTTATCTTCTTCCCATTTCTTGTGCCCTCTCCCACTCACCTGGAACTGAACGCTTCCCCTTTGTTTTATCTTATCTTGGAAACAAGGAAATGCCACGAGTTACATGTCAATATGACCTCTGTGAACTAGGAAAAAGCTGTCTAATGTAATGCCTTGTGGCTCCATTAAACCAGTTAAAGATGCAGCTTGAATTCTGGCAGTGCTGGCACAAGAAAATATGCTTTAGGCTGAGTTTTAAAAATGTAAGGAGACTGGGGATAAAGAGATCTTTCATAAGCTGAGCTGATATAGTTGCCCACAATTATCTTTAAACTCTTTTTTTCCCATTAATTGAATATTTTCACTTTGTATTTATTTCATGGATTAAATTGAAAATGTTAGCATTTTAGGCAATCTAAAGGTTAACTGGGGAAACTGGAGTAACCTCTAAGAAAATGGTTAGGAATTTTCTTTCCATAGTTGAGCAATCAGTGAAGCCATAAGCAAGATGAAACATTTGTGTTTTTGAGATTTTCTTTGCTATATCAATGCACAAATTCCTTCCCCCATGGGGACTGAGTTTTCCTTTCACCTCTCCTCTTACACTGCCACATCAGACCATATTTTTTGACCAGGAAAAGTTGAGGTATTAATCTGCATTAATACTTACTTAATACATTAATAAATCCTCTTCTAGGCCAGAGCAGATGGTCCCATTCTGGGCTTCTCACATTGACCATATTCAGTGTTTAGCAGAGCAGGTCTGTGCTGGAGGAGCAGAGCAGGAGGCTGATTCTCTCCAAGGAGATCAGAAATGGTTGTGCAGTCCTTGGATTGTGCAGAATACAATTGTGAGAGTCTTACCTGGAAAATTCTGCTCTCCTGCAGCTGCTTCTGACCTGGCAGTGGCACCAGCAGCAGAGCAGTGCTGCCTGAAGCCAAGGCTGGCCAAACCTAAGGAGCACTGAGCATCCAGATGAACTTTCAGATTTAGATCCCTATCCACCAGAAGGGACCCAAGTTTCCTGATGCTGTGGAGGTAGAAGAAGTCACTTTTCATTACAACATTAAACTAAGCAAAGTCAAACAGACCTTAATAACCTCCTAAGATCTGTGGGGAATGGAGGAAGACAATGTTCCTGCATGAATCTTATCTCACTGATGTCCAGACTTATCTGAAGACAGATGGCATTAGATATATGCCAACCACATTCATACATTTTCACTGGACAAATTACCACAGAGACCTTTTCCACACACCACCTCTGCAGCACTACACACTGTTTTGGTGGGGAATTCACCTCACTAAATAGAGAAGTTGGTATGGACTTCTGTATGGACACCTATATAAAGATCTCTCACACATCAGGCCAGGTTTATGCCTTTCCTACAAAGGAGAAGCTGCAGTGAGTGCTTCCAGTGACAAGTTTGGTCCCTGACAGCAGCAGTGTAACAATACTGGGGTTTAGGAAAGCAGGGGAATTCCTGGGTGCACGTACTGCAGCAGTGTCAGCAAGATTTGACAGAAAGTTGCCTTTGATTACCTTCAGCTGCAGTTGCCTTTGATTTCAGTCTGACTCATCCAGGAAAATAATTAGTGAAAAGTGCATAATGTAACAGAGGTATTTACAGATTACCCGAAAATGGTTTGTAGTTTTTAATTTCCACACCACAAGTGAGGTCAAGAAGGCACCTCCCTGTGGGCCTGAGTGCAGAGAGGACCTGAGGCCGCTGCTTGGCCACATCTGGAGATACTCGACCCTGCATGAAAAGAACTGGTGAATTTGATGAATGCTTTGCTGAGATGAAGCCTGGAAGCCCTCAGGTGTGGCAACAAGATGCATTGGCAGATAGCCCAGAGAAATACAGGTCCCGCTCCATCAGATGACATTAAACTGGATTTATATTTCACCAGCTTCATTTTAAGTCCAAGGGAAAATGAACACATTTACTACCCGGAATGCAGAGGGACAGCACTCACAAATTCCCCTCCTCACCCCCTCCAGGGTAAGGTAGCTCTTCCAGGAGTGGAAGACAGTGCAATTGCTAGCAAGAGAAGGAAATTTCTCCATGAAAGACAGGAGGAGTGGAGACCATCAGCTGGTAGATGAATTCCTAGTGGAACGGTAAGAAAATGCAGTGTACTGAAAACAGCAAACCCAACAGGCACTCTGGTAGCAAAGGGCTGCTTTTTGACATTGCACCTGGCTGGGACATCTCCTCTGAACAATACAAGGTGATAAATCACGGTGAACCAGTTGGAAGAGAAGAGTTTAACTTCTGACCAAGCCACTGAGCCTTATCTCTTAGCAGATAAGGGGGACCCAGATTAAGGAGATCACTGATTTTAGAGATAGGACTCAGGGAGAGGAGGAGCAAAAAATGCCAGCTTTCCTCTCCCTCTAGGTTAACACAGCAGGAAGGGCACAGAAGCAACAAATTTGAAACAAACCATTTACTAAAAGAAAAGGATGCTCAATTCAGATTCTCAATCAAGGGCTTCACTCCCTGCACTTTCACCAACATTACCAACAGGTAATTTGTGCCAGTTGTAAACAAAAAAAATGATGTGAAAGACCACATCCAGTGCCAAACACTGTGGGCAAGAAGGAATGAAGGCATTGAAAGTCTTTCTGTACCCCCTCGCTGTTTGTAGTTAAATTTAACTACTTTTTACACTACAGAGACAGCTCTGAATAATCTTATTTCTGTCCTCTGAAACAAAACACATGGATTACCTTTTCTAAAACTGTATTCTATGAAGCATCCTTGGTCTGGAAAAATAATGAAATGTTTTTGTAACATCAGTGGAAACAAAACAAGACTAATTATTCTGTATTAAAACTTTTCATATATTCCAAAAATATTTTGAAATGGGAGCATACCTATCAGCCTCTATTTTAATAAGAAATTTTAGGGGAATATGAAAGACATTTAGCTCCCCTGCAGAATGAGTAATTTGAAAAGCATTTACCCTGAAGGAAAATGCCCTGAAGGTATTCCTTCTTGCTTCTCCCCCACACCGCACACACATGAAAGGAAATATTTTGAGAAAATTACTTTAATATTGCTATTCTCCTTGTAATAGAGACCCTGTTACCAAGGCAGGACTCAGAGCGTGGTAGCACCTTTCTGGGGCTGGGAGGTGAGGGCAGATCAGTGTTTAACTTTGCAGGATGCTTTGTAAACTGGGAGAAAGGAAATGTGAATCGAAACAAGGAAAGGTCACAGGGAAAGGTGCTGGGGTGTGATGGGAACAGCCACGAGCAAGGGATGCTGCAGGAGCCTGGCAATGCAGGGCCAGTCTGGGGGGGAGGAAATGAGGCACAAAAGTCCCTGACCTGCAGTGGGAAGAGGGGAAAGGAGATTCTGTGCCAGCAGTGGATGGCCAGAACAGCAGGGTTTGGGCACTGGTCAGTGAGGAAAAGCAGGACAAGAATGAAGTGTTTGTCCAGCTGGGAGAAGAGTAAGGTGGCAGCTAACTCTGCAAGTGGTATTTGAGAGTAACTCACCATCTCCACTGGTTTTTCCAGGTATGTCTGGGATCTACAACTCCTGCATCTGCAGACTGAGCACACTTGCCTATATTTGGGTGTATTCCCTCATTATATTCACTTCTGAGGCAGTTCTTGCTTTGAGTTTAAGGAAAAGGGACAAACATATAACCTGGGACATGCTGCTTATGAGATTATCCCATGGACAAGAGGCACGATTGTGGCACCAGAATGAAAACTGAGCTGAGCTGACAGGCACATCACTCTATAAGTCATGAATTTTAATGAATTTTAATGAATCTAGAGTCTGTGGCTGGTCTTAAAAGTGCTCAGTAAAACTGCACCAAATCTTCCTTTGCTTATAAATTGTTGGCATTTATTTCACCAAGGAAAGATACTGAAACAGCATCTTTTTTGGTCAAAACTTCATCTTGCTCTGTTACTACTTTCTGCCCATGCAATTAATTCAAGTAAACCTTGTAGGATTATATGAATGTACAGCTATGAGGAGGAACAACCCTTCCTTTATCTCACAGTTTAAGAGGATCCTTTCTGGCTCACCCTGTGCAAAATTCCTGCTGAAGTCACAGGGAAAGGAATGAAAGGTTGGGCACTTTGAGCTTGTTACTGTTCAAAAAAGATCTCTGAAGCAAATATAATGTGAAGTTCCAGTAAGTGATAAACTTGGTTTTTGGCTGATGTCACTCAGCCTTTTCTCCTCGCTGCTTAATCAGGATTCTCTCACCACAGAATTTGAGTGTCTGCCCTCACATTTTCTGTTTGTGGGTATTCCTGAGGACAGCATTCATCTGGCTCAAACCAGAGCCCAGAGATGTCAGGAAATCACACAACACAATTATTGTGTTTTGAGAAGCCTCCTATTTTCCATGGGAAATCTGTGAATTCCTAAGAGGTTAACCTTGATCACATTTGAGAGCAAAATCTGCCTTGATTCCTTGTTCTGAAATAATTAATTTAGACAATAGCTGCCTATTGACCCAAATGAGTCTAAATATGAATGAATGAAACTGGTTTTAAAATCACTGAATTCTCATTGCAGTCAGCAGGAAGATCTGGCTTCTCTGAACACCAGAAAACCACTCTGAGCATTTATTCATTTATCAGATGCAGACCTAGAACCCTGATTTGAAGGGGTTATAGTTTGTAATACCTTGTCGTACAGCTCACTGATAGAGGAGTCCAACCACACTACAAGTGTTAAACATTCCTTGACTTTAAAAAGATGCAGAAAAATCTTTTTATTCTGTTCTGTTGTTTTATTCTACTGTTGCTCTCACAATATCAGCCGGGAAGGCAATGAGGAGCCTGATTTCCTGTGTCTATTCAGATGGAAAACGTTGTAATAAGCTGGAAATACCCTGGGCAAATTCATGCCTTCATTTTGTCCTGCTTTTGGAGGCCCTTTTGACTATGGATGATGATATTCAATATCAAAGCATTAAGTGTTTTATTTTACAACACATACTGTGAGTGCTAAAATGGAAGGTTTACACCAGCTTGTGAGTATTGAGGCAGCTGCTTTTTGACAGACAAAATCATGAAAGCAGCTCATGAAGCCAAGAATCTTCATGTTTGCAATGTCATTCAAGCTGCAAAGATAAGGACAAACCAACTCATTACTCCTGTGGGGAATCTGGATCCACAATTAGACCTCCACAGACAAAAAATGTGTCCTTTCTGGAAAGCCACATTTTTTTTCAGTTGAAACTTCTTAACATACTGTCATTCACATGGTGAACATGTTCTTGTATGCACCCAGCAGAGAAAACCCTGCGTCATAAATAGGATTTTTGATAGCTAAAATAATAATCATAAACTTGTGGCAATAAAGCCAGATAATAACTGGGCCTAGAGCAAGACATCAGCATCTTACTGAATATTAATCACTAGGAAATGGGTGCTCATCTCTGCCTTAAACCTTTCCTTGTTTAAAATAATTAATCATCCCACTCTGCTTGTGTCAAGCGTTGCTTCACTTTCTTATTTTTGTTGCTTCTGAAAGCTCTGAAGAAACTCCTCTGCCTGAAGATGTGTCCTAAACCAAAACTGGCACTCAGAAGTGAATCCCACTTCCATTAGAAAGGGCAGGGCTGTGATTTCAGGGATATCACACAGATGAATCTTCAAGATCAATTTGGCCCACGAAAGGGAAGATGTAACTTTTAAAAAATAAAGAGAGATCTACTAATCGAGGGAAAATATTTTTGTTGACATTCACAAAGCTCGCTTGCATTTACATTTCACTTGTACTGAATCACTAAAAGGATTAGGAGGGCAGTCAATCAACGAGGAGGAAAAGCAAAGTTTATGCAGAGACTATTTTTAGATTTGCAAGCCCCATCACGAGGAAGCTCCCAGCTCTGGGCACAGCCGGGAAAGCACCGGGGCTTTGCAAACGAGCCACGATCCAGATACATTTTTTTCAGGATGGCCATTTCTCCCCAGCTTTGTGGGGAAAATCAATATCTTGTTTTCAGATGTGTAAATGTAGTCGTCTCTCCAAAGTGCCCCGGTCAGTTTACCACACGTTCAGCAGCTGCTTCTTTCCAGGCTATCCCACGATTCCCAGCCTATGAGGATTGACAAGGCAATGATAAACTAATGTGCCCCCTCAGCTCTGTGCTCAGCCCATTGTTCCAGCAGCTGAGACCCTCTGCTTCTATTTGCTTTCTCCCACATACATTATTCAACAGGCCAGGAAAAGGCCAAGAACCTCTTTCATTCAGGAATTCTGTATTAAAATAATCAATTTCAAACTGAAGCGGGGAAGGGAGGCTTGCTACAGGCCAGGCCTGTTAAATAAGCCACCAGCCCCTGCCATTTGCATTGGAATCATGCTATCATCAGGCAATATATTATTATATTTCTTATCCATAAAAGGAAGAGGAAACCTCAGACTAGTTTTCTCTCTTTCTCTGCAAGAGCACTAATTATAGCAACACCTTCCTGACGGCCTGTTTTGGCACTATTCCCATTTATGAGGGTCTCTAGAATAGGCTACATAGGCCACAACTTGATTTAGAGATTCTTAAGGAGGGAAGGGGATTTGTAGTTCCTCAGCAGACAGAGAAGCTGGATGTTAAAATAAACTTATAATACTTTGTTTTAATGCTCCAACAGAGGGTCAAAGGCCCATTGCTCTGTGAAATGTTTTCCTGGCATTAGAACATATTTGGTTGTGCCAGAAGATGCCCAACTCTGCTAAATCATCAGCCACATGACTTTCAAGTGCAGCATTTCTCCTTACAGCACTGCCAGAAAGGGAACACGGCTATAAAGGCAGGCCAAGTCATCATGGTTGCATGTCATGGCTTTTTTTTTTTTACTATGGCACATTTAGAGAAAATAAGACCACTGCCTTCAGAAAAAGGCAAATGGGTCACTTCTACAGCCAAAGAACAGCAACCTCCTGCAGAAAAATACCCTGAACAGAGGCACTGCTGGTTATGGTACTGACTTGAGCTATTTATCAGGGCTGGTTCTGCTCACTCACCACTTCCCACTGCACTGCTGAGTTCTCAGTTTAACTTTTCCCCTCACATCTCTGGAGTCATGCACATTATTGCCAAAAGCACTTTTCATTTCCTCACACTTGACATCCTGCAGGTCAATAACATAAAGGAAACACTGATGTCAAGAGATAAGAAAGTATGAAAACCCCAGGCCCATGGCTGGGGGAGTGGATGGGAGGCCTCTTAGTGCCTACAAATGGTGTTGATCATTGGTCCCTTCTGTGATCATGTTTTCCCTCCTATTTTATTTGAGATATCACGATAGCTCCTTGTTATGAACGTTCCACCCACTCTTTGACATTTCTGCTAACCAAGGATTGTCACTCTTGTTTAGAAATGATTGATGGCAAGACTTTAGTGAGTAAAAAACTTTGGTGAGTAAACTTTATCTCTACTTCACCAGTAGCATCATCAGCCTGGTGAGCACAGGGGTGGTGAACAATTAAAGCTGGTGGTGAACAAGCCCTGCTCAGCTTCATTAAAGGGGAAAAGCTGCACTAAAAGCCCCCCAGAAATTTCTGCCCAGTGTCCTGGCTGTGAAATCAGACAAAATGTAAAACTTCAGATATTGTTTTCAGAAGTCTGAATATGCATCTCAGTGGGGGATAGAAAAGAAAGGTATTTGCCGCATTCTGAGATCAGACAGAGGATTTTTTACCAGTCTGTTCTGATGCTGGCACTGAATCTACACTTTAGAGGTTGCTATTCTGACAGGAAAATCCAACGAATGTTTGATGCTGGAAGCACACAACCTAAAGTGAAAAAGGCTAAACGTACTGGGATTTGTGCTCATGAGTCACTTCCACGGCTCAAAATGCTCAGTGAGTGAATAAAACATTCCAGAAAGGGCCGTGTACAGCATGAGGCATCCAGCCTCAATGAGCTGATGATTTTTTGCCAGCTGATGAGCAGGGCCACAGAACTATTCAGACTTTTGTTTTGCACTCTGGAGAGTTTGGTTTCGTAACTCTGCAAGAGATGTGCATGAAACTCACCTAGAGGTGAACCAGTAAAGCATTTCATTGTGCCCAGATTTTCCATGGGCTGAGCATACCAAGCCCTCCCATTCCCACTGTGCAAAACAAATCAATCCCTCCTGTTGGCACCAGCAGTTCTGAGGGTAGGAAATCATTGATATGACAGTGGGGAGTAAGAGAGGAGAATTTAAATCCCACACCTTTGCACAAACTGTTCACTTGGTAGAGCTGAGAGCAGTTGGGAAGAACAGACAAGAGCCAGATTAGGAGAAGATAAAGAATATTTCAATCCTTTCTCCTACCAAGCCATGGTTTCAATGGGAAGGAAATTTGGAAGCAGCAGCAGCAAGACTTGTGGCAAACTGACACAAACTGCAGGGGTCAAGTGCCTCAGTCCTGGGAATTTCACACTTTTGTTACAAAGCTCTACTTCTGGACATAGTCACTCATTACCACTAAATCTCTGAAATTAATACAGATTATCTAAAATATAGAAGAAACCCAAAACATTTCTAACATAAACAGCAAAGCTGGTCCCAAGATGCACAAGCAGTTTTTTAATAAAAGCAAACATGCAATTCTTCCATGCTGCATTTTCAGTCTAGAAAGCCTCCGAATTAAACCAACCAGGGTAATAATATAATTGGGGGTAGAAAACATGTTAGGAAGTGAGACTTTCTTGTACAGCTCACTCAGTGTTTAGAAGAGTGAGATATCTCATAATGTGCCAAAATCTTGTGGCCACTGTAAACCAAACTCTATTTTTCACTCTCTTCTAATGAACTGATTCAAAATGCACATTGATACAAAAAAGAATGGAGTTCAAGAATCTCTACAGGCAAACTACAGAGTTCTTTTTTGTGGTTATGTTTACCTTTTATAAGTGTCTCACTAAGCTAAATGCTTTAGCAACTGTGGGCAGCTTCAGTTGCTCATTATTAGATCTTTGAAGTAATTCTTCTCCAGTATTCAGCACGTGAATTTATTCTGCAATTTGCACTCAATGCCTGCAGTAAGCCCAACTTGTACAAAGACAAAATGCTGTCAACATTTATCTGCTGCTTTACACATGCCTGGAGCAGAGCAAAGGGAAAGTGGCAAGTATTTCTATTCCTGGACTCAAAACAAGCTGCATTCACTTAGTGCAGGATAAAAGGCAGAGTACAGAGATGAAAAAGTAAAGGGGTAAAGGGGAAGGGAAAGAGTGAGGGAAAAATAAGAGACAAAAAAAAAAAGGGGGGGGGGGGGCAAAAACTATTCAAAAGAGAAAGAAAGATAAAAACAAATACACGATCAAAGAGAGAAAGAAATCTAAATCTTAAAAATAAACTCAGGCCTGTGACGTGCTGAGTTCCCCCAGGAGCAAGCAGAGCTCCCCATCCCTGCTCTGAAGAGCCCAGTGGCAGCGAGATCTGACCACTGCCAGCCTGGGTGCCAACAACCACCAGTGCCACACCAGTGCCAGGCAGGAATTCACACCAAATCCAGCATGAGCCTCAGCTCCATCCTGAGCATCCAAGCAGGAGTAAGAAAGGATTGCCTGCAAATGGGCAAGAACAAACTTACACACAGAATGAAATCTGCTCAAACCTCTGAAAACCTCAGCAAATTGCAGAGAAAACGTCTGGGTATCTCCACAGGATAATAAAAAACATTGTTCTGGTACAGTTAGGAGGGAGAACCTCACAGAAGGAGTAATTCAAAGATGAGCCATATGGGTCCTGTGCAGTTGTGGCTACTTCAAAGCACAAGTTTTTTTCTTGGAAATTGATGTCTATACTAAAAATCCTGATGGGGATGTACAGGTTCTTTTTTGTTTTTCTGAAAAAAAATTGTCAAAACATGTTATTTCTACAAGATTTTTTGGAAAATCTCATCATTCCAAATTCCAAGGCTGTAACTTTCTGTTACATGCAGTAACGAAGGCTTTGGACCCTCAGAATTTTTGCACAAATAGAAATTCCATTCTTATTGCTATCCTATTCCCTCCTTCCTTCCTTAACAAACAGATTTGGGAGCAAGAGAGGAAGAGAAGTAAACCCCGCTATGCACTGTGCTTGCAGATGAGTTGAATGGTTAATTACATCTCACGGGCCAATCCCAGGAGGTGCCAAATCCCACTGGAGTTATCCAGCAGCGCTGGGACTGGATGGTGCCCAGCACTTTGTTGGGAAGATCCCTGACAGGATTGCCATGAGCAGGGTTGTGATACCCCCCAGCTGCTCCAGAGGAGCTCTGAGCACCCTCAGCTCTGATTACCCCTCGTGGGGAATCGAGAGCACTTGATGCAGCCTCAAAGCTGCCTGGCCCATTATCCCACCTCGTAGGGTGATTTATTTCAAACCAGAGCATGTGGGCAGCAGTGCTGACATGAGGGGATGCACCCCCAGAACACTGGCAGAGATGTGGCCAGGAGAAAGCAGGGCAGTGCTGCTGTCCCTGAGATCCCACACACGGCCCCACTGGGCACAGTTTGAGCCCCCATTATCATCGGGGGGGAGGGGGATGGGGTCTCGACGTGTTTTCTGTGCTAATCTGAGAGCTGGCCCAAATCCCAGCACTTGGGTCACTTGTACACAGGGTTCTCATTGTGAAGCAGGGGGAAAATGGCAGCCTCGCAGTTGGGCTTTGAAACTATGCATTTTTTAAAACTTGTGTATGCATAAGCCTCTTATTTAATGAATGACTCCCTTTGTATTTACATGTTCCACCATCCACAGGACAAATAGGGTTTAGTGGTTTGAGAATGAAAACTTCTCATCCTCGAGGGAGGGGGGGGGGGGGAAATAGTTGCAGCTATTTTATGGAAGTGGTAAAAAATCAATTAGCCTCTTAGTTGTAGATCTTACCTGATGTCCAAGGCGTTCTGTGCACATAAACATGTTCTTTCTTAAGTTACATATTCCACAGCTTCGATCAGAATAAAATTCTGGTATAAATCTAACTGAAATGCATTGGTTTCAACGCAGCTGAATTCAGATCAAAAAGTGGTCAGAAAAGTTATTTTAGGCTGCTCCAGATCATTATCCTAAATTAAAAGGGTCTTACCAGACCTGAAGGCTTCTTAATCTTATACCTTTTGTTTAGTGCTCCCTTTAAATTCAGCTGATAAATGGAACATGTGAAATAATAAATAAATATAAAATATATGGCAGAAATCATTTCAAAGGATGTAGCAGCCAAGACAGGAATGCACAGAAAGCAAAGCATTTTAAGTTGTCTTGATTTCCAAAAGGAAATAGTTATAAATTAGTTCTAGGGCACTCTGATTCATTTATAAGAGTGGTTCAAGAAAGCCTTCAATATTAATTAGTAGCCTGTGAATTCAGCCTATGCAATTATGATGAGACAGTTCTTTGGGTATGAAAGAGCTAACTTATCATATTTTTGAATTCGCCATCTCTAAGCTTGAATATTTTTGTATTTCCATATTTCTCAAGTAGCACTTAATTTAATCTTATCCCCATTTCTTTCAATAAACCATTGTTGCGTCTCTTAAGCAGCACAGCTTCCTCCTCTAACTCATCTCCCCGTGAAATTGGTTTAATGAAGCAGAAAGGTATGAAGCATTAACAACACTGGAATTCATGTGGTAGCACTTCATTTTTCAGAGGCACTCACATTTCCTACCTAATTTATAAAATCAGCACACAAATGATTTTTATCACAGCCATTACATCAGTATAAATTACTGCCTTTTCTGTAACATGGCAGTTAGTCAAACTGTTGGAATTATATCTATTAGTCATAGAGAGGAGGAGGGAGAAAGAAAAACTTGTAGGAAAGATTTAGTGTAAAATAAGGAGTGATAGCAGCCTTATTGAAACGCTAATATTAATTTACCAAATGAGCCCAAAGTGCGGCTATTTTGCAAAGGAAAATTAAAAATACACAAAGTAAAGCAAATGGGTCAATTTGTAAGGAGCCAAAAAGGAAACTCGGCAAACAAACCAGGCTGTGTCAGAGGCATTCAGAAATGCAATTAGGGAGAAGTTCCTCACATCCAAGAAGGTAGCACATGCCTCACCTCCAGGCATTGCCCCACATTCCTCCCAAGCTTTCCCGTTCACCCACTTGCTCTGGCACTGGTGTTGTGCTTTTGTGCACATCAGCTCCTCCAAAATCATCTTTATCCTCTTCACTTCTCCCACTGTCACCTACTTTTATCCTGGCTCTTCCTTTCCAGACTAGTGGGAATCAGCCCCTACCACCCAAACTTTGCCACGGAGCAAAAAATATAATGATTCATGTTGGGAAAACCTTGGTGTCCTCTGCTTTCCCAGGGAGGATAACCTCCTTTTCCAGGAGCTACATCCCAATTTCCAAAGTTCAGCCTGTAAGAAAACAACTGTTAACTCTGCAGAGGCATCACACACTTGAAAAGACTTCAATTTGCCCTGCTCTGCAAACAACACCTGTCTCCACCAGATCTGCTGCTGGGATTTCAAGTGGGTCCTGTACTTCCCTTCCTGTTTGCTGTTCCTTCCAGAGCTGCTCTGTAAATTCACTGTCCCCTGCCTTGGCCGACCTCTCCCTGTGTGAAGCAGCCACCTGAGAGGGACCCAGCAAAAGCTCACCAGGAAATAAACTTTCACATTCAGGAAGATGCTTCAGGAGATCTGCTCTCCCCCTAACTTTTCTTTTATTCTGGCTCTCCCTTTTGCAATTATTTCCCCTTGATGGGCTTCCTGCCTTCCATCGGAGGCAGGGGCCACGCCTTCTGATTTGTGCTCTCACAGCAGCCAGCACAATGGGGACGCAGGGCTGCACGGACACTGCTTGCTGCCACTGTCATTAGGGGTATTGAGGATTAAAACCAGTTTAACAAAAAAAACCAAAAAAAAAACCAGCAAAATCTGAACTGATGAGATGGTCAGTGCAGCAGCAAAAACCCTGCAAGGGACACACAGGTGCAGCTGCCTGTCCTTGGTGTGTTTTCCTTTGTGTTTTGATCTCCTCCTGCTTATGGTTTTTATTAATCAGCCTTTCCGTCTCCATCAGGGCGTTTTTGCCTGGCTTTCTCTGTCTCCAGCCCCCGGAGCACTGGTGTAGCAGTGTCTACTGATGGCACCTTGTGGCTAACCCAGAGAAGTGCTTGGGAACAGGAACGCGCATGAAGCGAGCCAGGAAAACAGCAGGAAAAAGGCTGCAAAATAATGGTGTAACTCTGCAGACACCTCCTTGCCAAGGAGGGCACAACCCCTGCCTGCCTGCTCCCCCCGTGCCCCCCAGTCCCTCACAGCGTCCTGGGATGCCAACAGGAGTCCTGGCCCTAAAACTCCTCCCAGCAGGAGAAGGGGGAAGGGGAGTGGGGCTTGCCCTGTGCGAAGTGAAGCGGCAAATCCATCTAATCCCCTGTGTGAGGGGCAGGAAGGAGCCAGGCTTGAGCTGCGACCAAGAGCCCCTGAGAATAAGGCCAGCTTTGCTGGGTGCCCTCCTTCTCCGCAGAGGAGAAGGTCAGCCTGAGCCCAGGGGTTGGCTCCTGGTCTGCAGTGGTCAGTAAAGCACTGACCCCCACAGCAGACCCCCCAGAGGCACTGCAGGCCCTGCTGGCTTGGGCTGGGATGAACCTGCTCTGGGGAGTTGATGGTGTCAGACAGACCCCAAATGGTTGCTGCCCACTGTTCCTGGAGATGCGCTGGAGCCACTCCAAACTCTCCCCTACAAGGCCAGGTGTGGGTGGCAGGTCCTAAATGGCCCCAGACTTGCAAGGGACCTGCTGGTTCAAAGTCAGGCCTTGGCGTGGTGTCGCTGCAGGGGGGTGGCTGGGTCCTTGCTCCTTGCCCACGGACCAGCACTGGCTCTGTGGGTACTGATGAAATCATGTTCCCACACATAGAAGTGGCTGACAGGATTCCCACAATGCTGGGATTAAGAGGCAACAAAGGGCAGGGACCCAAGCTGCAGATAAAAGACGTTTGGCACCAAGCAGCATCATGTGAGATGGGTCCTGGGCAGGGAGCAACAAACCAGAGATACAGGGGGTACCTAGGCCAGGCAAAGGTCACCTCAGAAATTCTGTGATGGCATGAAGGAGGCAGGACTTTGTCCCAAACACTAAGCAATAAACAAAGCTGTTTTAAAAGAGGGCTGCCTCTCATTTAATGTGTTTTCTCAACTTTGGTTCAGGCCAGTAATTTATCTCCAAGTACCTATTCTGCATGTATTTCTAGGTCTCATTGTGGTTTGTATTATCCTAAATATGTCATTATCAGAATTCCCAAAAGTTTTGAAGTTCTTTTAAGAGCTGGCTCCTCCAAGTTTCTGCCTCCAACAACATTCAGTATAAATAAGAAGCACACATATCACTTGGAAAGGAAAACAGGAGTCCAAGATAACCCAAGAGACCAGATCTGCATTCCAGAGACAGGAACACATAATTATGAGCTCTAAATACAAGTTCTCACTCTAGAGGAAATCCTCTGTGATGGAAAACCAGGGAGGTTCATTTCAAGTGTGAAGGAGTAGAAACAAATCATGCTATGGCTGGATATATAAAATCACAAAAGAATCAGAATAAAAAGAAGAGATTGATCTTTATAGATTCCCAGCAGACTAACATCTGCAAACCTAATCAAGTATCATGTCAAATAAACAGCTCTACAAGGCTTACTGAAACATCCAGGGCAGAAGAAATTACCCTTGCTCTCCTTCCAGGGGTAGGTGCATCCTTATTAAAAGGCAAATGAATCTCTCAACAATCAGTGTTTCTAAGCAGCAACACAAAATCAACAGAGAACCTCTCTGTGCCAGATCTCACCTGCAGACGTATCAAGACTTTGTGCTCATTTTTCACAGCCTATACTCAGTAATTCTCACAGCTCTGTGCACGCAGGTTTTGCATACAACCATACAAAGCTTTCCTGTGAGGCACATTTTGTGCTTTCCAGTCCAGCAGGGACAGAAGAATCCTCTTGTACTGATTAAAAACAAGTAATAGCTCAAGGAAAAAAAAAAAACATGCTGTGATGTGAAAAACAAAATGACAGCCTGAGAGAGGAGGTTCAGCAGTAGCTAAAAATTTAGGGGTTCTTAGAAAACTTTCTTTTTCCCTTTCCTATAAAACCGCCTTCTTCCATAAAATCACTCTTGCAACTTTAGTGTCACTTTTTGTCCCAACTCTACTTAATCCTAGAAGAAAATTAACACCAACAGATAACGAATAAAAGCCTCACATTAAGGACAACCTTTACCTAGAAAAGAAAGAAGAGTGAGACATTCAGTGAAACCCACAAAAGCCTTCACTATTCCATATTACCTGGAAGATGATCAGATACCACTGTGATAAGCAGCCTTACAAAAACTTGGGAAAGGTTGATGGCTGAAATTGGAATAATTTTTTTTTCCCCCAAAGTAGATGTTTTACTGCTTTTTTGAAATAGTAAAGCTAAAGGCTCGTCTTTACCTTTCTGTGTAAATAACTTCCTTTCCCTGGGGTGTTCATCATCGGTTTGACCTTAAAATGTATGGCAGTGTTCTTAGCAATATTCAATCAATGGCAGGATTAAAGGTGAAATCAGTTACACAGAGGAAGCCTACTGCTGTTTCACCAGTGTGCTGGCTCTAATCTCCCTCTGAGAGACTAAAGATCATAACTGATTTACTTCTCTTCCCTGGGGAACAATTTTCTGTAGCCTGAAGCAATCAGGAAACAGACTGAATTGGCTTTAATACCCATCTGCCCTTGGGGGGAGCCTGTGAAAAGCTACCAGGTTGTTTCTTCTTCATACTTGTAATTAAATAAACTATGACAAATTTGACAGGCAGAATTTCTAGCAGTACCAGTTGTCTTAAAACTTCCTACCCCGTGTGTAATTGATATATAGCAGCTATTCCCAAGCAGTGCTGGAGACTATTTAAACATTAAAATCAGTGATCTTCACTCCATTCCATGATTTAACCTATTGGCAACATACCTCTAATTTTCACACCTATCAAGACTGTGGGACATGTTTAAGCACAAGGAAACAGGGCTTACTTTGATTTTGGGTGGTTTTTTTTACCCTAACTGTGATCTTTCTATTAGTTCCAGAATGCCAGGCACATAAACGAGATGGTATTGATGTAAGAGAGAAACAGATCTTAGAAGTGGTACCAGAGAAGGAAAATCTGGGAGCATGAAAGCATTTTCATACAGATTGATAACAAAATACATATCACTAATACCTTAGGCAATAAACTTTTGTTAGTGCTCCTTATCAAAACAGTGCTAGAGACAAACAAGGTGACAAACTATTTCCCTGACAAACTTCCTGCAATTCAAAACATTTTCTACACTTGTCATAACATAATAATAATAATAATAATAATAATAATAATAATGACATTCTATAAAAATAGACCCAAGGTTTTTAGTTGTATAGAAAGCATAGAAGAGATACCAGGGTTGGTGTGAGTGCAGTCATTTCAGATATGCTGATATCTGCCTTTCTCATCTGTATTCCCCAGCATGAGACAGGTTTAAATACCCCACAGGGAAGGGAAGGGAACTCCTGATTTTTCAGTTTGCAGGGTTAGAACCAGAGACACCTTTTTTTCACATGAGCTCAGCTGAGACAATTTACAGCCACCAACAATTCTGTTTTTTTCATAATTATTTAACTAATTTTAGGCTTATTCATATATTACTAGAGGGAAGCTTAAGGATTTAAGAAATGCATTGGTTTCTCTGCCCAGAGCTGTTGCCAGCTGAGGTCTGACATCCTGGCATAGAATCCCAGAAGGGTTTGGGATGAAATGGACCTTAAATCTCATCTCATTCCACCCCCTGCCATGGACAGGGGGGACACCTTCCACTATCCCAGGTTGCTCTAAGCCCTGTCCAACCTGACCTGGGACACTTCCAGGGATGGGGAGTCCTCCATCTGAGGGCAACCTGAGCAGTCAGAGGTGAAAGAAATGCTGCTGCACCTGCAAAGTATTTCCAAAGCCCAGCAGTGCAGAGCACGGCCTTGCTCAGCCCTGTTAATGCAAACACAGACACGGAAATACAGCAGGGCTTTGTGGAAAACTCTCACTGATATTTTTGCCCAGCTTGAGGCAACTCAACCTCCCAGCTGTCTCAAACCAGGCTATGACACCTTGGAAGAATAACCCACATCAGCTGAGCCATGCTTCCCAAAAACAGCATTCCTGGAGAGTTTGCGTATGGAAACATTTTAATCTTCCACAGAGCTGCTGATGAGAGGCCGAATTATCTTTATCAGTATCAGAGGGCCATGAAGAATTCCCACCACCTCTTTTGTCCACACAGCCTGCTGCACCCAGGCACTGTGCCAGGGAATCCAGGGATGACTGTGATGGTCAACTCTCTAAAGCAGATTTGCAGGAATTAAAGTCACCTACCACAACAAACCCACTCAATTCTACTCAAAGGTCTGAAGTTAGAATTGCTCTCTGTGAGGATACACAGACTGCTGCTCCTAAATGGATTTTTTTAAAATCAGTCAAAGTGCAATTACAGGCTCTTATCAGCAACTTAGACATCTATCTGAAATTTTGTGCTGCAACACAGGCTAGATCCTGCAAAAGAATCTTTTGTACTTCTCTGGTGCCTGAGAAGCTGTGCAGACATCTGAGGGGCACCACTCCTGGGCCTGTAATTAATTCCCAGTGCTATTCTGCTGAGTTCTTCCCAGCAAGGAAATAAAGGAGCTTAAATAAAACAAACAGCAAACAGGAATTGAGTGAGAAGCTAAACACATAAAGCCAAGCATCTGAAGGATTTTTACTTTGCCAAATTGATAGCAGGGAGATTTGTGAGTGCATTTCCATGTTCAACTCTGTATTTAGTTTCAATTCTGTTCTTCAAAAGCAAATTATGATTTAGAACATGGCGAGTGTTTAAATTGTGTATTGTTTCTTATTATTTGGTTGAAAGAACATAAATATTTAGCTACAAGCACCTAAGACAGGTGAGTCATTTTCCTAAGAGCTAAACATTTACCTATGTGTGATTGAGAGTGATACAAACACCCAAGAGTGGCTGCTAAAAATCTGCTTCATGCTGAGATTGCTGATAAAGTAAATTACACTGCAGACAAAATCTACTTTGTCAGTTTTGTACAGAGATTTGAAGAATTCAAATACATCCCAAGACTTATAGTTAGTTTTTAAAAAAATGAGAGTTCATATATTAAAAAAGAGGAATTTTTAAAAACCTTCCCATTCCTCCTATTTCCCTTCTGCACCTGCTTTTTATTGCAATAGCCACAGGCTGTAATAAGGCAGCAGTGTGACTTCAAGCATTGACACAAAGGAAGCTCTGTCTGAGCCAGTTACTCATCCCCATGACATGATAGCTCCCATTTCCTCCTCAGTGCTGCTTTCCCAGAGCAGTGACACAAACCACATTGCAGAACTGTCAAGATCCTAAAACCTGATTGCTAAATGTCAATTACCTTGATTAGGTTTCCTAAACAAAAAACAAAAAACCAAAAAAAAAAAAAAAAACCACAAAAAAAGTCAAAAAAGAGTGAGAGATGTGAACCAAAGATTTACCTGCTCTGCTCCAACTTGGTAAACTGGAACTCAAACATATCTTGTCTGCCCACAGATGCATAGATCTGCTCTAGAATCAAACACTTAAAATAAACTTTCCTGTTCTTTTGAAAGTCGTGTTTCTCTTCGAAGAATTATCCATAAGAGCAGATACAAAGGAATCTACAGGTATTCAAAATTTCCCAAGGAAGAAACAGCAACACCATCCGAGTGAGGAATTTAAAATCACTCTAAAACTCAGCCAAAGGAAAAGGCAGACAATGATAAAGCTTTGGGGTCTCTGAAGGTCACAGGAACATGAGATGTTCAGCATTTGAGGAGACCAAACACAAGTTTTTATCCCAGAATCAGAAATTCAGCTGACAGCCCAAGCTAGCTGTGCAGTTGGGTAAACAATTGTGGCATGTATCTCAAACAACAAATTTATCTGTAACACTTATTACAACTATACAGCACAGAGAGTACAAATTGTCTTGTCTTTCAGATCAATTTGCCTCTCCTGACCCTCTGTTTCTTCTTCTTCTTTTAATTAATCACCTTTACTTTTTGTCCCCCTTGTCCATCTGTGCAACAATGCTGTGAATGAGCCAGAACTTTTTATTCTTGCAAAAAGAAAAGGAACATTCATAATTTTTATTTGGCTCTGTTGTGTGGCTCGTCATTGAACACAGAAAATCTCTCTCTACAAAGAAAGATTCTTGCTCTCCAGCTGTGAATGATCTAATTATTTTTCCTTCAATTACATTTAAAACATTACTTTTAAGTAGCTTTGCAGCCACTTTATCACCCACACAGCTCCAGCTGCATAGCAGAAGGTGGCAGACCAACAGCTGGAGATTTCTGTACCCACTGCCAACCTGCTTCAGGGACAGCTCCAGCACGGAAAACCACCTGAGTGGATGTGGTTTGCTGGAAAAAATACACACAAATACCTTGACACCAGTTCAAAACTTCTCCCATCCTCACAGATCCCCAAGGAATGACACCAGGATATCGCTACCAGTATACCAAAGATAGCTCAGACTGGAAAAATCTCCAGTTGATTTGATCAGGGATCTTGCTGAGGAGCTGCTGTGGTGCTCCAAACCTCCAGCCTTTTGAGCAGGAGTGTCAGAAATCTGGATCTGACCCCTGACCCTGGCATCCAGCAATGACCTGACATCGAGGGTTGTGTGGATCAGTCATTATCTCACCTGAACTACTGGGGTTATTCAGTGTAACAAAGATTTTTGTAGGGCTTGAGCAAGGGGAAAATGATACAGAAGATGAGAATCAACAAAATTTACAGTTTTAAACCTCTTTTCCTTCTGCAAAAAAAGCTGTCAAAAATAATGCTACAGTAACTTTTAAACAAATATTCATGGAGCTGAATATCAGGATTCATAGCTTTTCCATGGAGAGAACAAGCTCTAAACTGCAGCTCTGTACTGTGGGGAAAAAAACCTTTAATTTTGACATCCCTAAAATCCTGAAAACATCATTCAGCCCCTGCAAGAGTGTGTCTCGATTTAAATGGTTAAGGTTACAAAAAGTCAGATATTTTCCCCAGTTCTCCCCACCTCTGGCAGATAAAACAGGGAGATAAGAAAGTTGTGATGTTCTTTTGACCTTCTGCCAAAGGTAAGGACCACCTGTCGATCTGAATTTCCCTTGCAAATCTGCTGGAGCTGCACTACTGAAACTGCACGGCTGGTGCCTGCTTTATCTCTGATTAGCCATCATTTGGGACAACTGTTCAACTGATGGAGCAAATGACTGCCCTGAGCTGGCATTTCCTACCTCTCCAGCACACTTCTGCTTAGAATAATATCTCACTGCAACCGAAATGCAGTTTTATTTCTCCCCTCTCATCCCATCTCAGAGGAATAAGGAAAAAAACTTTATGCAAAGGTTTATTTTGATCCTGCTGGAGGAGGGTGCTGTATACTCTGATGAACAATGCCGGGATTAGGGTTGTCTCAAAGAGGAGTTTGTGGCTCGGGACACACCAACAATGCTCAGATAGGATGTTTCTCTCCAAAATGCTGCCCAAGAATATCATTTTAGTGGCAGGAATTCTCAGGGGGGTCCTGAGTAGCTGCCAAACCCAGCCCTAACGCTGTGCTGTCTGTATTAAATATCACCTGGCGTCCCCCTGGAGGTGCCTGGCTGCGTTTTCCCTGCTGGATGCAGCAATCCGTGAGTGGTGCCTGCCACTCTCTGCTGCCCCAGATCCCATCCCTGGGCGCTGGTTACTGCAGTGACTAGAGGCATTCCTCATCATCCCCTCTGTCCTGGGTTGCAGTGTATTCTATTACCATCCTCATGAGCTGTGGAAATCAGGTGGGGCAGTGTTTCCTTGCCTCCTCCCCCCAGACTATCTTGCTGTTAATGGCCCATCGTTGTCCTGCCCATGACTCAGAGATAACTCCCTCCGGACCATCTTCTGTTGATGACTCCCAGATAACTCCCTCCGGACTATCTTCTGTTAATGAGCCTAATCAACACTTGGCCTCATGACTCATTACCCCGCTGTGAGATGCTCCACCCAGAGGGAGGAACCAAGCATCCCATCGTGGATATAACTGGGACTCTGAACACCAGAGACACTCTTTCCACTGGATTTCCAGAGGACAGGAGCTACACAGCCACCGCTGGACTTTCTGAGGAAGAGCAGACCCCTTCTACTACAGGATCACCACTTCAGAGGACTGCAGCCACCATTCTACCAGACTGCTACCACCACCCTGCCTAACAGGGACTCAGGTTGTATCTTGACTCTGTCAGTGTTTTCTTTTACTTTCTTTTCCTTTCTTTATTTCCATTAAATTGTTATTCTGACTTGGTGCCTCCCACTGGTTTGTTTTCAAACTAGCACACCCTCTCTCCTTCTCTTTATTTCCTTCTTTCACCAGAATATGGCAGCTGAAAATGCACCTGATGTTTTGTTTACTGCAGTGGCCCAGCCTCGCTGTGTGAGTGCTCACACGGCTCTGGCTCTTCTGCTGCTCCCACCAAGGTCAGATTTTCCTTGCTTCCATAAACTTCCTCACTCCCCTGCCCACCTTCTTTGCTGGGAAAGCAGTTGGAAGTCTGGGGTGCTTTGGGTTAATTATCTGGTCCTCCTTTGTCAGTATAGGCAAGTTGGCCAGTCTGGGAAGCTGTGCAGAAAAACTGGGGTGAACTGGGGCAGGGAACAGCTGCCAAGAGCTGATCCAAAGGGTCAAAAACCTGGATACAACATTGCTTCCCTATCCTCCCTGAGCAGATGGGGCAGTCACCCACAACTGTGGAGATCTATGGGCAAGAGTGCCATAAAACAGCCAAGTATTAGTTAATAAAATTGGCTTCTACCTGTGCCCGTGTTTAATAGAGACTTTAATTTAGCAAAGGTTTCTCCTGCTGACTCTCGTCAGTTATTAGAAATATTCTCATCATATTAGAAATATGCAGGAGGTTATTTTGTTTGCAACATTTAAATCTGCTCGAGACTTCCATTCATTTGGATTAAAATAAAATATTTTCTTCTTAAAATGTGATATATCACACAAACTAACTATGGAAAAGGCTTTTTTGGGGGAAAAAAAGCATTTCTGGTGCTTTGAAATCACATGATCTGTATTTTGCTTAGTATGCTGTTGTCAGTCACCTTCTCTTCCAACTTGGTTTCATGAATAAACTAAATCTGTTCAAACCTGTGCTCTGCCAGACCCAAACCCCAGTGTTTGCAAATATACATTGGACTGACAAGCCAATGAACAACATCCCCTTTCAAAAAAATGTCCTTGCACATTTAAAAAAGAAAGAAGAAGTATGGTTTATAGATCTCTGATTTATAGATCTCTGAATTAAATAGGAGCTAGGAGCTATTTAAATAAAATCTCCATGGAAACTTGTATTTCTCAAGATAAGCCTTTGAAGGAAAGGGGCAATGGCAGCTTAAGAAGAGAAAATAATCCTAACAGATATAACCTCCTGTAAAAATTCTGCAGTGAAAAATGAATGAAAAATTCCACTTAGAAAGCTGAAGCAAGCAGCTGTTCTCTGCAAATATTTTGCCAGAAATTAGATACTTTTAAAATAGACTGAACCAGCAGCAGTTTGTGCACGTGGAGGGGTAGAAAACCCCAGCCCAACCTGCAATAACTGTGTGAAAGCTGGTTTTCTGCAGAGGTAAAGAGGTGTTCAGGGTGCCACCTTGGTTTTAGAGTGTTCCTTTTCAGAGCTGCAGTAGCTGTGCATGAACACATCTGAGGCACCCAAAGATAAAAGCTGAATTTTGGGGCACTGAATTGCAGGAGCAATTCACCATTTTTAATGGTGAAGTTCACCATTTTTAATGTTTGCAAAAACAGTAGTAATAGTAATAGTAATAGTAATAATAATAATAATAATAATAATAATAATAATAATAATAATGGTGGCTGCCTCTTCCTTCCCCTTTGGGAAAATTCACTCTGTCCCCAAAATTTTACTCCTTCTTGTATTCCCACAAGCAGTATCCACTGTTCTGGAAGCTCCTCAACTAGCTGGTCACAGGTTTTTTTGGACAAAACCCCAAACTCCTAACACAGAGTAAAGAGTTCACACTGGAACTTACCTCATTTCTGGTTTCCAGCACAGGACAGAGGAGAGTGAATGAAAAATAAACACGGGGGGAATTCATGGGACTCAAAGAGGGAACACAGCTCTTCAGGACACCCTCAGTACAAAAATGGGTAGGAAAAAAAGCCTAATTAATGGCAAACCTTAATCCACAGTCCCAATTGTGTAAGCAAATCACAGCCTGGGCATACACGAGACAAACACACCTATTCAGGAATGAACCATTTGCTTGTACCAAAATGAAAGTCTGAGAACAGTATTACAGCCTGAAACACGACAAGAGCCATTATATTGATGTCAAAAATGAAATCTGGCTTTCCTGTTGAGGCAAATATCCTAAATGACCCAAAACCCCAGATAAATATATTGCTTGTGCTCACAGTGCACACACAAACTGTGCTTCTGGAGCCCTACAAATCACCAGTGTCAGGTGTTTGAGGAAGCTGCTGATAATTATTTACAGCTAAGTTACCATAAATACAACAGAGCAGCTCTTCATAGGTGCCAGAGTTGTTACAGCACCACAGGGAGAGGATGGTGTGGCTTTCAAACATTTTCTTGGAAAGGAGGACCCATGTCCTTTGACCCATGGCTGCATAACCTTGTTTCATTTCTAGATACCGTAATTAGTCACTCTGAAAAATGACATTAAGGAAGAAATTAAAAGTGGGAAAAATGACCGAGAATTCCCCCAAACTTTGGTGACTGTTGCACATCAGGCGTGGTCCAGAAATGGTGAGATAGAGTGAAATTATGTAAAGTAAATTGATTCCCTCTGAAGCTGCAGAGATTGATCACATTTTCCACCAGACTTCTGAAAAAAAGAGAGGGGAATTTATACTCTTCACCACATTTTTCCCTGATTTCAATAGTTAAAACTTACTTGGCTCTGTTCTCACAGCTCATCACAGGTGATGGTGGATTTCTCTCATCTTTTCCTTTACTGAAGAGCAGAAAGCCACTGAACTGGGGGCCATGGTTAACAACTGACACCAGGATGAGACAGAAGGACCTCAAACATGGTATCTGTGAACAACATGTGATATCTTAATTATTATAATTAATAATAATTACCATAAACTACAAATCACCAGTGCAATTCTCTAATCATTATCTGATACTCATTGGTAATTTTAGATCATTAGGAAATATCCTCTTCCATTCCATCCAACAAAATTCAAACAAGTGATGCTAGGCATCTTTTTTTTATTTTATTTTTTTCCCTAGAAGATGACACCAAGCAGCTAAATTTACTGTTGTGGTTATGTTACTTTTCCTTCTGCAAGAACTCCTAGAACTCTTTCAATATTTTGTTCTTAACTTTCTTTTTTTCCTCCTAGAATTTGTCTATAATAATGTTTGAACTAGGAATGAGTTCCCAAATAAAAACTGGATCCAGACCAGCTGGAAGTCAAACTTTGATCTCAGAAGACCAGTTGCTTAGTCATGTGGGATTTTGGGTAATTTTTTGTTGCTTTTTCATGGTCTGCAGGTTTGGGTGTTGCTTTACAGGACGGTTTTTTACCAAAGGGGCTTGTTGGAGCGTTTTGATTTATGGATGTAGCATCATTCCCAGACTCAGATTCAGCACTTAAACTTCTTGAGATCTCCTTAGGTGCTTTTATTGCCCCATTCCAGTTGTGCTCAAACGCTTTAGAAACAAAACAAAACGCTCAAAACAAAAGCACCATTTACCCTTTTTTCTTTGACATTAGGAATATCTAGGGCAGATTTTAATTTTTTTTTTCGCTGTGCCTATATGTATGTGAGAAAAAAGAAAGAGGCCAAGAAGAAACACTCAGGAAAATCCATTTACACCAACAGGAGCCCAACCTGCCTTGCTTCCACAGCCCCGAAATTGCCGCAGAGCTTTCCCCATCAGCTCCCATTTTATCAGCAGAGCTGGCCTGGGGGAATGACCAAGCCGCTGCTGCAAAGGGCTCGGAGAGTTAAGGCAGAGACCTTGACCTGCACTCTGCATTCAGTTGTGGTGCCCAGAGCAGGACATCAGGCTGATGTGCTCGCCGTGCTGGCTGTTGCTAAGCGAGGGGAGCTGATCGCTGCCTTTTGTGCTGGAGTTTTCGGGATGTGTGGCCTCGCTGAATGGTCGGGAGGTCAGGAATGCACAGGTCACCCTGGGCAGAGCCGGGCCCGATTGAAAGGGCACCTCTCGGAGCAGATGGGAAGGGGAAATTCGCTGTCATGGCTGTAGGCATCTGCAGCAGCCAGGGGTTCAAACAGAGCACAGAGCCCTGCCCCAGTCCCACGCTTCCCCACCTTAACCTCACAACATTCACCTCTCTAAAGTCTGCAGCAGAGCGATGTCCTGGCTTGCTACAGCCTCAGCCCTGCCAAATTAGATTTAGCATAAGGGCAGCCAAGGAATCCTGCTGAGAATGGGTGACACAGTGGAGGCAGTAAATTCATGTAGCTCGTGAGTTGCTGGCTCTTTATTTCTTTCACCAGTTCTCCCACTCTCTTCACACTTGAGACAAGTGTGATTGTGCCAAAGATGGCTGAGCCAATCTAAGACCTACTGGTACTGTACCCCAAAATCCCTGTTCCTATTCTCTTCCACAGCCAGCCCCCATCATCTGTGCTCATTATTATGCTCATGTTCAGAAAACAGTTCAGTTCAGTAAACCACTGCCTTTTGCTGCATTACTTTTGTACCCAAGGCAGCCCCCTCTGGGTCAGTAAGCGCCAGGACTGCAGAGCTGCATGCACAGAATAAAAATCAAGACCTCCTCTTACATCGGGGCTGGGAGTTTAAACTGTGCTTGTGCCCTCAGAAAAATGCTCGGGGCAGGAACTCTGAGCATCCCTCCGAGCTGGGAAGGGCTCCCCCTGCTCAGCCTAAGAGAGGAGGACTGACCCACTTCAGGATGTTTCCCTTACGCTCGCAAGGCTCTGGGAAATAGGACAGGCGAACACGCACAGGGATCAATAATAGTCAAGTGCTACAGTGAGTCCATTAGGATCAGCCCATCCATCAGGGTTTCAAGAGCTCTTTCCACGCCTGGCAGTAGCCTGGGGCTTGGCTGAGGCGGAATGTGGCACCCACCCCAGCTCCTGCCTGGCCTGCTCAGAAAAGGCAGCTCTTGGCAGAAGTTTCCAGGGCGGCTCTGCACAGCACGAGTTTTCAGTCCTTGCTCCTGGCATCTTGCAGTGCTTTAGGATCAGTGTCCTGCAGAAAAGAGTAGCACAAAAATACTAAAATGTCGGCACAGCACTGGAGTTCTTCTGTCCTTTCTAGCAAAGGAAGTGTGTAGGGGGTTCCTGGAGTAGAGGAGGCAACTTTTTCTTTTTTGGGGGGGAACTGGAGAAGAAAAGGTTTGAATTCAGCATCTGAGGACTCTGGGTGTGATCTGCTCAATCACGTTAGGATTTTGAAGGCTCCCTTATGGGAAACCTATGAATAGTTCAGAAAGGAGCCCTGTAGGAAGTCATCACCTGCCCAAACTCTCCCAGGTGATGGATTACTCCACGATTTCATCTAATGTGACTCTCAGGAGCATCTCTGGTGACTTTGGGTGTGATGTGGCAAGACAGCATCAGTCAGTGTCTTTCCCTTAGGGCTGCACTTCCTCAGCAATTTTGGGGAGCCACTCAGTCCCTGGGTTTGTTAAGTGTGTGCTCACACTCACTGGAGGGCAGGGTGTGAACTGCATTGCCTGCACTGCTATTTCCAGGTTAACATCAATAAATACAGGTTTCTTCTCCCATGGACTGTGACTTTTTCCATGTGCAGTAGCTTTAAAGAATGCAGGTAAGGAAGAATCTGTTCTACTGCTGAGTTATTTCATGGATCTTCACTATTAAAGAGGTGCAACGCTTGATGAATATTTCCCACTTCAAGACTTAGGTAGGATCTACTCCAAAGCAGTGGGCAGATGGGGAAATATCACAGAGAATGGGGTTTTGCAGTTTGTTTTAGAGGGAGATGATACCAGAAACAGAATCTACAACATTGTAATTGTAATAAGCCTTACAGCTACAAAAATAAAATTAAACCTAAGCACACACATTTTTAATGCTAACTATTAAGGCAAGCAAAATAATTGCACCAGTGTTACCCAAACTTCTACAAATTACATGTGACCAGTTTTCTTCTTGCTCAGAATGCTGAAACACAGCAGGACAACAGCAGGAAAGAAAGGCAGGCACACATGGGCTGTCTTCTAGAAGACTGTTCCCGGGGAAATCCGCAGAGTTAGAGATTCTTGCAAAGTCAGAGTTCAGAATAAAATAGGAAGACTGTGCTCATCAGAACAACAATTTGTATTTGTGCAAATCATAAGCCAGGGGTGAGGTGGGGGGAAGATAAATAGGTTAATCTGTTGTAAACTGATTTTGACCCTGAAGGTGATCACAGGTACACAGCATTACGGCACTTTAAACTGTTTTATGCAAAGCTTAAAAAAGACCCAGCAACAAACAAAGCTTTTTTTGTGTTTGCTAAACAAAGCATGAAAGAATAGTGACAAAAGTAGGAGGAGCCGAGTTTGTCCGGACAAAGCCAGGAGGAGGAGCCCTCATGCAATGGAAATGCAGTTCAGTGGTCCTGGATTGATATGCTCATCCTTTAAACCCCCAGGGCTGGGAGATCACAGGGCCTGAAAGTCCATCAAAGAGCACTTCTCTGCATTGATCCAGTCTGGAGCGGAAGGCTGGTGGGGGTCTGCTCTTCTCTATAAGACTGCCTCCGAAGATAATCAGCTTTTCTTCTTGGAAATTGGGGAATCCCAAACATCAATAAAGTGTTATTTCAAGTAAAACATCAGTCTAAACCTGCGGAGGCCTGAACACGTGTGTGTCTCTTTTGTGGTGTTGCGTTGCTGGATTTTTTTTTTTTTTCCTAAAGAGAAAAAATAAAAAGAAGGAAAAAAAAAAGAGTATGTAACATCACAGGAGGGAAAATATTTTACCTTGAAAATTATGTTCTTAATGCCTGAGCTGTCCTTTCCAATTTGTCAACAGCAGAATCTCCTGTAGATGTCTTTAAAGCAGCCTTACAAACTTCCCTGGGTAGGTCTGGATGCTCAAGCAGCCCAGCAGCGCCTGACCTAAAAAGAAATTTTTTTTTAAAGTTTAAAAATCAGGATGTCCATTAGTTAGGTTTGCATGTAGAGCAGGCAGGCAGTCACAGGCCGGTCCAGCTGCTGGGTTTAAAACCCTTCATGTCTGACAAAGGGGGAACTGGGAGCCTGGGGAATGTTTAACACTGACAACACTGGGACAGGCTCAGGCCACGTTGTCTGGAGTTTCCAGGTGATCGGTGGTGAGGCTGGGGAGCCCCTGACCTCCCTCTCACAGCTCTGGGTTTGGTTTGTTCAAATTACAGATAGAACATCCATATTTTAAAGAGCTGAACATGCATAAAGCAGGAGTAGGAGGGAGATCAGGCAATCCAGCACTCTCTGATGTAACCAGAGCCTGAAAGTCATTAAACAACCATTCGTTTGACTCTGGAAACTGTTAGGATATTTTATTTATTCAAGGGGAGAGGTGTTGAACAAACAGAGGATGATAAAAGCTTTTCAATCCCAGCATGTGTAATGGGACTTGATAAAACTTAGGAATATTTTAATACCATTAAACAGCTGCGTTTGAGTAACATAAATCAGATGGCTGAACAATCTCAGTGCCCTGGAGATCCTGATAATTACAAAATCTATGATATCCTGGTGTTTGAAACTATTTTAGGTGACCACAACCACTGCAGAGAAATATGGTGAGAATTCCCTCTGAGCACTGTCTGTGAGCATAACAGAAAGAGCAGCAACTCAGTTACTTGCAAATGGTCCATTTCACGATTTTTGGGATGAGGAAGGGTGGCAAAGGATGTGATTTCTTCCAAAGCACACGGCCCTGGTGCAGGGATGGTGTCACTGGGATTAGCAGGCCATCAATCTCAGGGCTTTGGCAACCGGGCACACACAAAGTACTTTGCTGAGCACATTGCAACCAAATTCTGTGTGAGCTAACAAATCCCTGCTATGCTAGAGATGTAAAAGATGAATAGTACAGCTCAGAGCAATCTCTTGCCCTCAAAATACAGTTGTTGATCGTTTCCCTTTCACTTACCCCCCCTTCTTTCCTCCGAAAAATCACAGCACTGAGAACAAGGAAGTAAGGGTTTCTGTTATTTACACAGAGCCTAGCTCTTAAGTGCTTTTTAATAACATTGTTTGTTGAGGATTGTCTTCTCCTGCACAGGTAGAGAGTTGATTAGTCAATATTAATAATTATTTATATTACCTCAATATCTACATCCCTCAGAAAGTTTACAGATCTAGTCAGTGTAATGTAGAGTAGAAAGCAGCTTCTGCCTCAAGATTCTGGCAATCTGTGGTTTCTTCAGCAGAGGGTATTTTAAAAGTAGAGTTTTGCCATTCAAACTACACTGATTTATGTAGTGAGGACACAATCAGCAGTGGCAACCTAAACTGAAAAATTCTAAAAAAAATTTTAAAAATAAATCTTGTTCTGGTGTAAACATATCCACGCAGGAAATCATGCTCCACATGACAAGTCTATGGAAAAGGTTCCTGCTCATCAGTCTGCCCCCGAGCATCTCTGCAACACCATCTGCCAAAGGTCATCACCCCTCAGCCCCAGCAGCACCACTCACACGTTTGCCTCCAAAGACGCTCCAGCCAGAACAAACCAGGTTCCCTGGAAGAGTTTAAATGCTCCCAGGCTTGGTTAACCTAAAGCTAACCTGGAAGTGCTCCTGTGAACAGTTCTGCTGGTGAGTCAGGGGAGTGGTAATCTCTGCAAAGTTTTAAACACCTGGGAGCATCTCTAGAGGCACGCACACTGAACCCTAATTAAAGCCAGAGAGAGATGTGGGCAGGTTTCCCTAAAACACAGATACCTGCAGAGCCAGGTGAGGCTGTGTGAAAACCAAGGCAGAGAGACAGCAGCGATTCCCATTGTTTCCCGTTTTCTTCTGGCAGTTTTGGAGCCACCAGTGCAGGGCAGGTGAGCACAGAGATGGTTCCACAGCCTGGCGTGGGGAGGGCATTGCATACCTAAAGGACCTGTCTGAAAGACAATCGCAGAGCATCGGGACAGGCTGAACTTGCAGGGGGTGAGAAAAGGCAGGGGGTCAGCTGCTTACAGGGGAGGATATGGAAAAGGATCTGATGAAAGTCCTTAGAACAGTGGTTAAAGAAGGCAAAGCTAAGACAAGAATTTTGACTTCCCGACAGTCAGCGCAGGAAATTAAAGCAAGACGTGCTACAGGGTGAAAGCACTAACAGAAACTGCCCTCCAAAGGTTCGAAATAGAAAGAAATGCAGAAGAAAATGGAAAAAAAAACCCTACTGTTCTGCAGTAGGTGCAATGTCCAACACAGTGAGCTCAGTTTTGAAGAGAGCTCGGGGTGAGTCGATGTGCACCTATGCAAAAGTGCTTACAGGTGTCAGGAGGCAGCAATAAACACGGAGATATTTCATAGTCCCGTACAGAAACAAACTTCCTTGATGGGACAAACCAAACCAAGGCACAGGAAAAATGGTCCCAACTAAAAGAGCTGCTTGAGCTTTCATGTGACACTTATCACCGTGGGGATTTATTTGGGGCAGCAGCACAGCAGGCAGCACGCTCTCCTTTTGTTGAGCACAGTGCTGGAGTTGGGATTCCTGCAGGAATTCCCCTTCTTGTCCACGACTGCAAAGGGAACCTGCTGCATCTGTAATCAGAAAAAAACCCCCTCAGCAGAGGCCATCCATCCTGTGAGGGTATTTGGCTCACTTCATCTTTGCACCGTTTTCACCACACACAGAACAAAACCAGCGCTGGTTTGTGTTTAGTGCTTCTGGCAAACAGTCCTGTCAAAGTCGAGCTGCTTCTCGCAGCAACGCTCTGAAAAGAGGATGAGGAACCAAATAGTTTATAGTCTTGGGTGGTTTCTCGCAGCAATTTTCCTATTTTCTGGTCCACTGTGACAGTAAGTGGGGGCTCCGTGGTTTGGTTCAATTACTGGGGAGGGCAGGAGCTCACCACTTCACAAAGCAGGCCTGGCAGGCTCAGACTGCAACAAAAAATTGACTGCACTGAGCTTTCCATCAGGCTGCTGCCATCCATCCCCGTATTTTCTGCGAGGGAACAATTCCCTCACAAAGAGGAACAAAAAAGATACCAAGAATTATAACACAGTAGCTCCAGGGAAGGAAAAAATGAAGGGATACCCCCTTTCAGATGCAAGTAAAAGTGAAAGTACCATGTATTTTTCTAAAGGAAGAGCGTATTTTAAGTAGTCAAATCAAAACTGCCACAACGGGACAGAAACGGGTGCACTGACAAACTTTTATCACTTCAAATGACATCACAGGGTTTTGTTATAACCAAAGACAGCCCCAAAGTTTGCAAGTTTAACCTCTGGCTGAACATGCAGCCAGCATCCCCTCTCCTCTGCACCACTTTAGATATTCATGAAGCCTGCGGTGTGAAGTACTTTTCATTTTTGCCATGCTTGGTAAATTAGCCAGCAGGCAGGGAGCAGGCAATAATAGCAGATTCCTCTTCCATTGCTGGGTTTGATTTGCTGCATCTCTCAGTGTTTTGATCATTTGGACTGAAGATAAGTCGCACACAATTTGGTGGCTGGCAAAGTGGGATTTAATAAGTCTCCTGTAAAACACAGCGTGTATGCAAACAGCCCGGAGGATTAGACCCCGCTTGCTTAGTTTAGAACTTGGTGCAGCCAACCTGAATAATCAAATGGAGGAACAAAAGTTGTGAATCCCCTCAATGCTCTGCTTCATTAGGATCTCCTTACAAAAAAAGAAAATGGGGCTCATCTGATCAGCCAGATTTTATGGCATCTGATTAGACCACCATTTTCTCAGCAGGTCCCCTTTCTTTAAACTGTTGACTATGGATGGCCTGCTGAATAGGATGAACTTTGGACCGCTAAATTGCGGCATTATGGTTATTTAGTGTAATTTATGAAAAAGAGAGAAGTCATGATCACCTACTTCATATTGCTAATGATATCTCCATTTATCAGAACAGCTATGAGTTTGGATCATCATTTTTGCCTCACAGCCACAGAACACTGTCCAATTAGATTAAAAAAAAATTTGTGAATGTGGGCTGTATGAATACTAAATTAATATTTAATAATCCTTACATAATCATTTATTACCGTTGACTCTTTGCTGCCTTGCATTAAGTTCCACATGGTCTCGGAGTGTTTACTTCAAAGTTTCCCATTCATTCCGTATTTTCTATTTGCATTTTACAGTGAATAATCTAAGAAGAAAAATAAAGGGGGAAAAAAAACCCCTGAACTTGATTTTTCTGCTCTGCAGTGTTTCATCTAAACAGCAATTAAACCCGTAAGAGATTACAAAGATGCCATGAGAATTAAATGACAGTTATTTCAGCGTGAAAGTGCCCTTACCATGGATGAAAAAAGAGAGATTTCCAATTACAGAAATTATCACTTTGTCTTTTTTCCCCCCGCCAACAAATAAGACAGCCAAACACTTTCCTTAGAGGCAAATTTCTAAATTGCTGATTATTACAGGTAATGATCTATTCACTGTGTCAGCTTCCCAGCCTTCCTTGGAAGCAGGAGTTATGCAAGGTAACAATGAGCCATCAGGGAGGGGAGGAACAACAGCAGTAGGTGATGCTGCCAGGCAGAAGCCAATTCCTCAGGCATGGCAGGAGCAGAGCACACAAGGACTGAACGTGTGTCCTGCCTCACACCCACACAAACCCCTGGGTGAGCTTCTTGCCTCCAGCCCACTCTCAGCTGATGGTGGATTTCCAGCTGTGCAACAGCTGAGCAGCTCTGCCCTGGCGGCTGCCACCTGCCCTGCTGCTGCCAGCAGGAGGTTGTGTGGTCCCTCCTAGCCCAGCCCCGATTGCTCAGGTGGGCACAAGCCCTACAAACACCCAGCCTTCAGCCCAGCCAGGTAATTAGACTGCGAGAAGTTTGGGTAGACCAAGCACACCACCATGGGCAGAGCAGAGGGGATCACAGGCTCACAGCAGGGCATCCTGTGTGATCATCACAGCTCAGCCTGGAGCAGCTCTGCCCAGAGCCTAATTCAGAATACAATCTCAGGAAACACATTTTTCTTGCTGCCATGGCCATGGGACGTTTTTCTGGAATGCCTGGGAGCTAAGTGCACAATAATTATTCCAGCACCACTTCTGGGCTGACAGTGCCTTCTGTTCTGGTTCGAATCCGCTGTGGAACTGTGAATCTGCTCATGCAGCTCTTCAAAAATAAGAATCTACTTTGGCAGCTTCAGCCTGCGTGGCTGGTGTGGTGCCTACTCTGCAGAATTTTCTGCCATCCCAATTCAGGTTCAGTATCCTCCACTAAGTGAAGTTTTTACATGGGTACACCCTAAGAGTCAGCAGGAGCTCTTTGCTCTCTGGAATATTTTATTAGCATGCTGACTATTTCTGCAAGAGAACAGTGGGATTTTCCTGTGGGTCAGAGTTCATGCTTGCTGTCACAGAGACCTTGAAATCCCTGTAGGCTGATAAATGCTCTAAATTTTTGGATTTTGATTATTAGAATCGAAGAGTAGCAGATTCTGTGAAAGATGAAAAGGCAGCCCCAAGGTGAGGCAATGTTTTTACCCTACACCACAACATGACCCCTCAGAGAAAATGTATTTCAGTGGACCAAGACCTCAAACATCTGAGAACCTCTACTTATTTCCCACCCACAGTTGCTACTTCCCAGCCATCCAAGGAAAGCTCACTGCAGCATTATTCCCAAGGAAAGATTTCCTCTTAGATTTGCTCACTTTGGCTCCATGAAGCCATTAGTTGTTAACCAGCTGTGAAATTATGAGCACAGCTCCAGCTATGCAAAATAGTCTTGGGTTTAGTACCCAAGAGAGGCCTTAAGTTGTCCTCATTTTTTTGGTAGGTACATAGACAGAAATCAAGGACAGCTCTTGGGCAGGATGAGCAGGCAGCACACAGACCTTCACATCCTCTGCACGTGGCAGGAGACAGGGCTCTGATAAAGCTCTCCAAGCCTCCTGTCATTCCTTTATTTGTGTGCTGTTATTAAAGACCAGCATTGCCTGGGCACAGAGTAGAGAAAATGATGAGAAAGATTTCTAAAAGCCTTCTGTTGAACCTTCTCTTGGGGTTTGTGGAAGCAACCTTCCCTCTCAGTAATTACCTGCTTGTGCTGTGCTGGTGGAGCCCTCAACAAGCCCAGCAACCCCTCCAAGAGACCTCTGCACAGGCAAGATGGTCCTGGTGGTACTGCACAGTACAAATCTGAGGTTGAAAAGCAAGGTTTGGAGCTGATTCATTCTCTGGGTGTGCTGGTTTTGGCTGGGGTAGAGTTAATTTCCTTCACAGCAGCTGCTGTGGGGCTGGGTTTTGGCTCTGTGCTGGAAACAGGGCTGATAACACAGGGATGTTTGAGTTATCACTGAGCAGGGATTACACACAGCCAGGGCCTTTCCTGCTCCTCACCCTCACCCGTGAGGAGGTTGGGGGGCACAAGGAGCTGGGGGGGACACAGCCAGGACAGCTGAGCCCAGCTGAGCCCAGGGATATCCCAGACCACACGGCACCACCCTCAGCACATGAAGCTGGGGAGAAGGAGGAAGGGAAGACATTCTGGGTTTGTCTTCCCAACTCACTGCTCCACGTGATGGGGCCCTGCCTTCCTGGAGCACCTGCCTGCCATGGGAGGCAGGGGATGAATTCCTTGTTTTGCTTTGGCTGCACACACGACTTTTGCTTTAGTTATTAAACTGTCTTTATCTCAACCCTGGAGTTGTTTCACCACCATCCTTCCAATCCTCTCCCCACCCCACAGAGGGACAGTGACCGAGCAGTGGGGCTGAGTGGTCAGCTGGAGTTAAACCACAACACCAGGATTGGGTTTTTCAGCAGCCAAGCTAAATGAGAGCATAATTATTCCTGGATAACTTCTGTTGCTGGAGGAATCCCAGCAGCACCACCAAACAAACAAATAGAAACAGCAACTTTTTGGCAGCTCTCACCTCCACACACACAGTATTTCCCACAGAACGCAGAAAAAGGAGTTCAAGTCCTTCGAGATGATCCTTGCTCCTGAAATAGATTTGGAGTTGCATCATTTTTATTGGTAATACGTGATTGTCTTTTTAAAAGCAGCTTTTCAAAAATGCCTCAGATACGTTTCAGTGAGACTTCTTTTCGCCCCTGTGGAAAAATGCAATGTGTATTCTAAGAATTATTACACCTTTATTCTGTGCATCAACTCTGTGTCTAAATGTCTGAACTGACAGCATGTCTGGTCACATGAGCCCAGCTGACAAATTTGGCTAACGGTAACGCTTTAGGACAAAATTATGAAAAAAATGACAAATTAGCAATGGCACCTAATCAATAAATGACACAATATGGAATCCATGAAGCTGATAATGCAACCTCACAATTCTCTCATTTCATAAAATAAATTACCAGAGCTAAACATGTGCTAGATGATGTCTCATTTCCAGTTAGATTTCCCCCAACCAACAATAAATTTATCTGTAATTATAAATAGTCCCAAAATGATCAGTAAAATACAAATTTCAGAACCTGGCTACTTTTAACCCTAAACCAGCCATGAATCAGTGGTTTCCTCAGCGCTGTTGCCTTGAGACACCCCTTGACACAATACAGAGTCCTTCAGAAAAAGTTCCCAGCTGGAATATCACCACTACAATGAGTAAAAACCAGGAAACAGAGTGACAAATCAGCTTGCTTTTGCTAGAGGAACTTCCTAACTTCCCCACTTCATCTAGAAGAACACCACCACAACGCTGTTACTTTGGGAAGAACTCTTTAAATATTTCAAGATTTAACCACCTTCCAGATAAATTTTCTGTCATTGCAGCCAAATGTTATTTTACTTTAACATAACACAGTAATACTGTAGGGTCTGAAATGACTTCCCTTTATTCTTACAGGTAGCCTTGGTGACTTATCTAACTTCTGCAGGCTGGCATTTCCCATGATGTTGTTTGCACAAAAAAACAATTCTTCAGAAAATCAGGTCTGTTCCATGATTTTGAAATTATCACAGAGCAAGCTGAGCTCATCACAGCAGAGAAATTACATTCAGGCATCCCTTTTCTGCTATTTTCTGGCAATTCAGAGAAAATCTGGGTACAAGGAGCTCAAGTCAGCCCTGTCCATCACACATTGAGGGAAAGGTGCTTTGTCCATTTTCTTATCTGGAGAGGTGCTGAACCAACCCCAGTGGGGTGGCAGCACACAGAGGGCTCCAAAATAAATTCCTTAAACTTGGTCTATTGCAAAAATCAAGCAGCCCAGTGAAAATGTCCAACACAGCAGATGCTGGCATGGTGAGAGGCACAGAGAAACCAGATTTTAAAGGTACAAAGGCCAGGCTGGAGAAACCTGGTCTGGTGGGTGTGTCCCTGCTCAGGGTGGGAACTGGATTGTCTTCAATATCTCCTCCAACCCAAACCATTCTCTGACCTCCTGAAAATGGAGGTAAGAACTCATGTAATTAACACCATTCATTATTTCCAAGCAATTAGAGGAAGCTGTCTCTGATTTGTCCCCTCCCAGGCCGTTCTCCTCCTTCGGAGGTTGCGGCCGCCACCTCCAATCTTTGGAAGAGGAAAGAAGAACCAAGTTTTGAGCTCACACAGCAATTCAGAGCTGCCCATCACTGTATTTTTGTGTGACTCAGGGTGGGATTCAACACATCCTTTTACAGGAAAGTTCACCCAGATCCATGAAAAACAATGACAAGAGCAGAGTCCTATATTGCCAACAGACATCAGTGTTGGGTTTGGTGAAGAATTTAAAACTTTGCTGTTCTGAATACAGCAGCAATGAACTCAACTCTATTTTTCAATGTATTTAAAGGGGGAGAGGAAGCCCTTTATTTGAGGGCAAAAGATATTTCACCATGGGAAAAGGAAAGAATAAATAAATAGAATTTATTTCTTCGAAAGCTATTTAAACCCTGAGAGACTTTGAAAACAGAGCAGTCTGCTAAAAACTAATTATTTAATATCCTGGAAAAGTAAAATAATGATGTTAACGCACATAGCCAAGACAGACCTGTTTGCAGCAAGGACTGTGCTTAATCCCAAAGCTTTATGCATATTCCTGTCTTTACTGTACTCATTTTCCAAAGCAATGGAAAAAGGCACAGAGAATAAACAGGTGAATAGAAGATACTCCCCTGCTTATCTGGACAAACTGGCCAAACACACACATTGATCTCTTTTTAATTAAATCCCTTCTTTCTCTCACAGGTGCCCCTGAAGCAGAGTCTGAGATCTTCCCCAGCCACACCTACAGACAGCATTTCACTGCTTTAAATCCCTGCTTCCGAAAAACTTCACGCCACATTCCTTGCTCACAAGCACTCTCCTCTTGCACTGGTAACTTGCAAGAGTTAATCCAGCTGAAAAAAAGAAATCATTCTGGAAGAAAAATGTTAGTCAGCAGCATCAGATTCTTAATCCAGGTGACCAAAAGAACTTCTGCCCCGGTCCATAACAGAAGGCAACACCTTTGGCTGCAGATATAGCAGGAAAATGTACCCCAAGGTCTCTGGGCACTGCCATGGCATGAGCATTAAGGCTATAAAATAGCATATATAATTAACAAAATGCCAGCCAAGCACTTGGCAGGAAGATCTCATTCCTTCATGCTTGGGTTCATACTGCCCAACATGTGCACTGATCTCCAAGTTAAGTAGCTGTCGTGTGTTTTGGGTCAATTTACACACATCTCTGCACAGGACTTAAAAAAAAAATAAATCAAACTTCTTCCAATTTACTACCACCTGAAAGAAAGAAAAAAAAAGGGAAAAAAAAGAAAATAAAAGAAACAATTAAGTGTATTACAAAAATGCCAATTCAATATGTGCCAATCCAAATGCAGATGGAAATCTTTGTCCTTGGCAGAGACGGGTCAAAACTCTGCCCAAAGTCACCATGAGAAATGAGGGGTTACAAACACCTCAGTGCTAAATACTCTGCAGAATATTTCAGTTGTGCCCACAAGCTCTTCTTCCAGCAACCCCAGTTGTTACTCTCCAAACAGTTATATGGGTATGACTGGGAGAAAACAGGGTTTAAATATGACTCCAGATCCTTTGAGAAAATCTCAACTCTCAAAGCAGTTATTTCCCAAGCCCCTGGAGCAGCTATCTCCAGCCCAGCATTCAGAACAATGGGAGGTGCAGAATATACCCCTAATCTATATTCATTACAGTGAAATGTGTCTCTATCACCTCCCGTCACCTTAATGAAGGGTTAATTTAAACATCTAATTGGGAGTGAAAAGTACTGACGATATGAAGCGGCCTGACTGGAAGTCAGCCTGCACAGAGACCAAATACCTGCTAACAGTGATGGGCTGAATCCTCACCTCCCCATGGTGCTGGGTGATTTAGAGCTCTGCCAAAATAACGTCACCTACACCCTGTTTCCAACCCACAAGCACTTTCAAAAGGCCGGCGTTGTTACAGAACGCCAAAGATAAGAAATTAAGGCAAAAATTGGGGGAGTAGAGGGAGGGAAGCTAAAGGTTACTTGAATCAGATTAACAAGCGATCCTCTACAAATGGGTTAAAGTACTTGTGAAAAATCCTAAACGTACTGCTGGATATCAGGCAGGACAACCCCGCTGACCAAAAAGTTGGCCTCACATTTTTCCAGATTAAAATTTTCAGGTCATCTTAAAAATAAGCTCTTTTCCACCTTGAGTATCATCTGCACACGCTGAGTCCTTTGCTCACTTACCTAGAGCCGTGCTACAATCAGCCTTTGCTTCTACACAGCCCTATCATCCTTTTCCACAGCACTTTTAGAATTTTTTTTTTTTACTGTTTGTGTCAATCTCACAACTTTGGCAGTCACAACAGTTTTGGCAATCAGATCGTTTTTGAGAGGTTCTGTTTTGTTTTTCTCGTGCGTCTATGAAATTTCATTTTTAAATTGTGGGACCGCGGGAAGCATCGCTACGTCGAGACACTGTCCCCACTCCAAGGAAGTGAGGCATCACTGGGCAGCACTTTGCAAAAGTCTAGGCTGCCATAAGAGGTTTTCTGGTGCAGCTCAGGGCAAAGTTACCCCTGATCAGCCTTAATACAACCCTCAGCATCCCTTTATTCTATATACCCAGTCATATGTTTACGCATCCCGGGTAGAGGGTGAATATGAACGCCTCTTTTCCAGAGGGGGAAAGTTATTTGAGGGTTCCCTGGATGTTGTCTGCTTATCACCAGGACAGATGAAAGCAAACAGCCCGTGCTCCACCCCTGGGTGGAAGGGAGCGGAGGAATGCAGTCCCCTCCCAGCAGCCACACCGGGATGGGCCTCCAGCTCCTCCCTGGCCAGCTCCTTTCACGGGAACTTCACAGCTCGAGGTACCACCGCCCCCCGCTGCTGATCACCCCGATAGCATCAATGCCAAGTACGGCTGAAGATCGCTTTAGGGCTCAGTAATGGGTTTGTCACACCTGGGGGTCACAGGTTTCACACCTCGCCCGGGGTGGTGATGCGGGACCGCACCGTGGATGGTCTGGTTTCACCCCGTGGGCTTGGGGCAAGCCTTGACTCCTGCTGGGATTGTTCAACCCCAAAGGCGCCTTATAAATGTGCAGTTAATATGGAATCATTCTCAAAACCTGAGTTTTCCCAGACGCGTTTCTGCATGGCAGAAATTAATTATCTGCTTGCTCATTAGCAGCCCCTGGAACTCCCCAGTGCAACCCTCGGAGGCTCTGGGTGGGAAATGGGTACCCCAGCCATGAGCAAGGCAGCCGCTGAGCCCTTTAAGCCGCACTTTTGACGGCAAATCACTCCTTTTCCCTCTGAGATGGCGCTCCAGCAGCACGGACACGGCTCCCGAGCTGCCCGGGCAGGGTGGGTGGGTGCAGGGCTGGGAAGGGTGCCCTGCAGCTATGGATCTGTCCCTGGCCTATCCCTTCCCGTAAACAGCCATCAGCGTGCCCCCTGCCCCATTCATCCGCATCCTGCCCGCAAATCCCTCCGAGCGGGGACATTTGGGTCCAGATCGTGACAAAGGCTGATTTGCACTTGTGCATATCAGGGTGAGATTTTAGCACCTTCCTCCACGGCCATCACCAGGCACAGGAGGCAGCAGCGTGAAAATCCTCTGCTCTGGCTGCCCCGGGGGCTGCACTGGTGACACGGATGGGGGGGACAAGGCACCGACCCCTCACAGTCCTCGGGAATTTTCAGAAGTCCCTTGGGCTCCTCCGGCCCAAGTCTCCTAATGCTTAAAATTGGACTTACAGAACTGACTGCCCCCTTGAAAAGCACTCTACGAGACCTAGAGTTTAAGAGCACAAAGGTTGCGTCCTGCGGCACTCAAGATGAAAATTTTCTGTTCTTCCGACTTTGCAGCAAGCAGGAATTAAATCAGATCTGCACCCAGCTCTTTTTTTTCTTTTCAGCACAAATCTTCACATGCTCTGCTGCTTCAAGTTCGGAAACTTTACTTTCGGTGCTGTTCATTTAGGGCCTGGAAAAGGTGCTGTAAATCCCCGAGGGCCCCGACGCACAATTCCCACTGGATTCAGCAGTGGAAGCTCCAGGGATGCTTCCCTCAAGTGCTATGTAAATATCCCGGGCTGTGAGCTAGAAAGCTGCTCTAATGACGGGTCATGCTAATGAGCCGAGCTGTGAATTGCAGCAGTTCAGGAGCACATCTCTGCTGCAGTTCGGCTTTAGGCAACAGGTGATCTAGGGCAGAGGGGCAGGGAAAGCAGCCGGATTGTTCAGCATGTGGCCGAGCTGCCCAGGAGGGCTTCCCAACGCACTCATGCCCCAAACTGCACTGAGTGAGCTGCCAGTGAGGGTTGTAACTTGGATCTATTGCTTGGCATCACCAAGAATCATCGCATGTAGGCAGTATTTATAAATTAATTGCAATTATTCATCAGTTAAGCCGTCACAGAATAATAACGCCTTCATGATTTTCATCAAAATATTCAAAATTCGCTTTCCACAGAAATGCCGTTGTTTGGATGTACAGAGGGGAAAAAAAATACAAACCCAACTTTAATGTTTTTTTTTTCTCAGCCAGATGGGGTTAATTTATTTTATAACATAAAAAATAATGCTGCTCCAAGTCAGCCTTGTGGTTCAAGGTAAAGAATTTTGAAGATGAACTTTCAAGTTACATAAATCAGCTCAGCGTTGCCTCAATCAGTCGCCCGGCTCTCAAGGGGGGGGGGGGGGGGGGGGGAAGATAACACTTGTAGAAAGAGAAAGCAATTAAATTACTATCTCCTGTGGGGAAAACAAAACAAAACAAAACACAAACAAACAAGCCCACCAAGAACAAACAGATAATCTGTCATAGATGATTAATAAAATGGAGTTTATCAGAGGTTGCTCAGCAAAGTCCTAAAGTAAGGGGAAGGCACGAAGCCACCCTCTCTTTGTGCATTCGGGCTCTGATATTTTGCCTGCATCATCTGTCATTCTATGCAAAATGATCCATTTCTAATCACCAGGCATCTCTTATCGCTGCCCAGGTATGCTGTAGGACTGCGGGGACCCTGGGCACCAGGGAGGACAGGTACTTGAGGCTGAGCTGGCTGAGGTCTGCCCGGCGCTTTGGGGTCATTCCCGGCTGGAATGCGATGTGGGAAAGCAGAGCCTGTCGAGATCTGAATGCAGATGCAGGATGCCAGCCCCTGCACTGCCACTGATGGGGCACTCTGGCATCCCCGAGCCTGATGCAGTGATAATCAACAGCCTCGTGCATTCGCTGTCCCCTCCTGGGAGTTGTCATTTCACCTCAAAAATGCGGGAAATTCACCAAAGGGGGTGAAATACAGCGAACTCATGAGTTCTGAGCCTACCTCACGCTGCACCTGTGCTTTGCCCAATGCTATGCCGTGAACCAGGATGGCCAGCGGCTGTTATAGGATTGAAAAACTGCTTGAAAAGAAAAAAAAACCAACCAAAAACTGAGGTCTCAATTTACTCCAACGACAAAAAGCAAAGCTCTTTCTTGCCACTCTCCATTCCGCTACCACATAGCTCTCATTGCTCACCCAGACACTGGCAAGGTTTCTTTATCTGAATAACTGGCAAAACCACTTTTTACTCCCTCCAAATATCAGCCAACAGCTGGTATAGCATGAGCTTTACTGCTCTGGGAAAAGAAAATGGATCCGTTTAAGAAAAAAAACCCTCACTTCAGTAAGATTTTTTTTTTTTTTCAATTCAAATTTTTAATAACAGCCTATTTTAAGGTGCCCTTTCCCCCTTTCTTCCTGAAACAACCTACAACTGTAATTTTCACGTGTAAAAGGCACTTTTGGTGATTTTGCAGAGTTATCCCCGGTGACACTGCAGCTCTAATCCGGCCACACTGGCGGCCCTTGGAAGTGAAACCTACAGTAAGTTTTGATTTCAGCCACACCTTTGTAAAACTAGTTTTTCCGTGCCAAAATATACAACAGAGATCCAAATCTTCACCATTAGCGCCAGAAGCAACAACTCTCTCACAAGTGATAACCCCTGGGTAGGCTGCCAGCTGTGACCCAGGTGAAGCTGCCTTACCAAACGTCATGCATGTGAAAATACTGCATTTCAATTCCACCCCACGGGGTGAGGATAAATGTGAACAACACAAAAACCGATATTCCCCGCCAACATCTATCAGCGCACCGGCTGACCTTCCCCTGGCAACCTTTTCCAGGCAAATCCCCGCTCCAAACAGCTCCAAACACGGCCGGGACAGGATGGAGAGATAAGCACCCAATGCTGCATTCCTCCCACACCCAGAGCTCCCAGCCAGAGGGCGGATAAAGAGGAGGCAGCTGGCTCCCAAGAGTGATGTTTGAAACTCCCCAAATAGTGCTGCTAAACTGATTCAATCACAGTGTTTAAGACTTTTTCAGGCTGGAGGCTGAGTAGGTGCTTGGCTGTTTATCCCTCTGTGCTCCTGTCTGTTCCTGATGGTCCATTTAGTAAATATCTGATGTCGATTGACTCCAAAGCGGACACAGAGAACGAATCCAGTGCCCTGTGCTCACAGAGGCCCAGTTCGTTGTATTTTAAGGTCAGTTTGAAGACTCTCAGCTTCAACAGTGATGCCAACAAGCAGGCAGCCATTAATATGATATTTTATCTTGCTGTATGTGCAAGGAAAACGGGTTCCAAATTGTGAGCCGTTCATTCAGAGCGCACAACAGAAAGCCACAGAATTTAACCAGGAGGTTTTTGGTAGGATGCTGTACGGAAGGGTCACATAGAATGAAAAGGCTGAATAAATCCCATGGCCAATTACATGGTCACTGAATCATGAAAAGGCCAGGCTCCTGGAATTTTGCAGCTGCTAGTAGATTCAACGGATGCATCAAACCAGCAGCAAACTCAGCTACAAGTTACCCCACCCACAGAACTGTTCTGAAACAAAATTAACTTAGAGCAACCCCCCATCATGTAGAAATCTTCAAGGGAACACTGATAGACCTTAATTCCCGTTATCTTCCCTTGTCTTCAGGATTCATCTGTACACTTTACTGTAAAACACGTACATTTCCTTTTCTGTTTAATGGAAAGTACGTAAAGCTTCATAAAGGTTTTCTTTTTAGTGAAATTATGCTGAATATTTAAGTGTGGTTATTTACTGGGAGCAGAAAAAGCATCTTTAAATTAAGTTTGACTCTCCTTAGATAAGCTCTGACAGTCTGCACTGGGGAAAACCAGAAAACAAGTACACGAGTGTTTACTGTCCCTCTACCAGAGTGGCAATGCCATATGAGACAGGATGATTGCCAGCCCTGTAGCAGAAGTAGCCCAGAGTATCTGAAACCGTGATTACTTTAAGCCAGGATGCAGTAGCCGAGGAGCTGGCACAAAACCCCTGCCCTCTCTAAGGCCAGGAACCCTAAGCAGAGGTGTAAGGAGAAAACTGGGAGGAATTCCCTCCAGGGCTGCTGGAGCTCCACCATCAGCACAAGGAAATGCTGCAGACAGGGCCCATTTTGAAAATTCCATTCCAAACAGGGGGCAGAGCATCAGTGTGGGGTGAGGGATCACTACCGGCTGCTCCCCTGCCTGACTGGGGGCCCCTGGACCTTTTTCCTCGTGTAACTGCACTGATTCCTTTGCAAAGTGTTTTGAGATCTCACAGGGAAAAAAAAAAAAAACACCCAAAACTAAGAATCATCATCAAACCACAAGTTCTCTGCTAGTATGGCACTCCCAGGCTTGCATGACCTTAGGAACACACCTGATCAGGGATGTTCCAACCAGAGAAAAGCAATTCTTTTACAAATGACTCTGAAGAACAGCCATGAAACACTGATCTCCCCTTCTTCCAACACAAGATCCTTCTCTACAGCTCACAGATGTTTTATCCAGTCCTGCTTAAACATCTGAAAACTCCTGGAGAGAACCTTGCACACCTGCCTTTTCTTTTCCTGGCACTAAATCCTCCCATTTTTTCCTGGCTGTGTCACAGGCCACCACCCAGCACAATGAGCTTTTCTTTTTGCATCCTTCAGGTGTTATGCACCTCCAGACTTCCTCCTCCTCCCTTCAGCAGTGATCCCACAGCCCCTCAAATCTCCACCTTTGTACCCAATGTTTCCTAAGAATGCCTTCTAGACCTCTTCAGTGATGTTGTTAGCTGAGGTCTCAGTTTTGTCCATCTGCTCTGTGTGGGTGACAAGCTGGTGGCAGACACTCATGCTACATCCATGTGGGAGGACTGCATCAACGTCCTGCTCACCTTCCCTTTCCCTGATTAATTTTCCTTAATTAAAAAGCACATACCCTTCCTGTACATCTGTACAGTGCCTCTGCCATGGCCAGGACAGCTGAGAGGTTCTTCAAGAGCAAACTACAAGTGATTCATGGATTGTGAAATCTGCCACCTTTTCTAGCTGCCAGCGAGGACAGGAATCCACAGGTCCCAGTGATCTCAGATGTGCGTGGACATTTCTAGGTGATCTAAATTTTCATGACAAAAAGCAATTTTCCTGGCTGCTGGCTCTAAAGAGACCTCAGTTAGTCCTGCAGTACTCAGTCACCAGAATCCTCAGCACTTGAGAGGTGTTCTCTTCCCTTTCCCTCCCACCTCAGGAGCATCTGAATGTTGAGGGCACTTAAAGCCACTGAAACTGAAATGGTGCCAAACATTTAACAGCTGATCCTACCCACAAATATTCCAGCCTGAAGATGACTTCACTGGGCCCAGGGAATGAGAATTTGCTCAGGCACATGTCTCAGGTGAAAACGTTTTTATTTTAGGATTAGCCAAGATTTACCAGAGAACTGTTACTAAATTCCCTCTTCAGAGAAAGTTTAAAAATGAATTTGAAAGTGCTAAAGAAGTGAGAATATGGCAGCACCATTTGTGGGACAACGTGAGACCTGGGAGTGTACATTTATTTTCTCTACTACTTGATCCAACAGTTATTAAATTATTTTAATGCCCTGCACTTTAGGAAAAGTTCTTGCAGGGATACAAGGGAATGCAGGGGGAATTCACTGACTGCACATTGGCCAGGATACAATCCTGACCTGCACTTGGATATTTTTAAAAACTTCTGTACTTTAAGGTCAGAAGGCACCATTATGATCCTTTACCCTAAATCCTTGAGGCACAGCAAAGACTATTAAATTTTACCCAGCAGTTCCTGGGCAGGAGAGAATTATTCTCTCCTAGGGCATAAGTGAACTCTATTGAGCCCAACAGCTTGTTATTCATACTCCAAGGCAAGCAGCACCTACCACAATTTGAGTGATGAGATAAATAATAATGCAGCCAACCAGAATGGGAGACAAACTAGAAAAATCCTCATCGAAATTCAGCAGATCTGGGCTGGCTCCCTCTCAAAGCTCCCCCATCCATCCTCCCCTTCACAGGGAGATTTTTAGGGACAAATGCCAGTAGATCTCTATTGTTCCTGCTCATTCCTTAGCTACAACTGCTTTTTCTGTTGTGCTCACACGTCAAGGTAAGGGTAAGGTTCTGGCCACATAGTGCATGTTGAAAAAGTAACTGTGAGACACAGAAAATGTAGATGTATTTTAAATACAAAATTACATTGCATTGTTTCCTTCACGGTTTTAAGTAATCCTCAGAAGGGAAACATATGTGTTTCAAGGTGATAAACTCCTTTCATCCCATTACCTTTGGACTTTCCCCTTCCATCTCCATTAGTTGTATCATCCTCCTTTTTTACATCTAGCCCCCTCCACTAAATGGACTCAGAAAACCCTCTCTTGGTACTATTTGTCACAATGCCATTTTCTGTACCTGTAATTCCCATGCCTGCAGCAAGCAAATATTTGTGATTAAATTCATAAAAGCCTGATGTTAAATTGCTGCCCTGTCTCTAGTCCTCCCTTCCACATGCACCAGTGCAGCTCATGAGCCGCCTTCTAAGGCTTCAAAGGGAAGGAGAGGGTCTCAGTTTAGCTGGAACAATGCATTTCACAGAGCCACAGCTTTCACTCACCTCCCATGCTGGGGTTACTATTTGCTTTCCCACACTTCCCTTTGGGCTGCCCCAGTCTTTGGAGCTGGAATTAAGGCAGGCACAAGTGGTGGGTAAACCTGCTTAGAGATATGAATGTGATCATCAAAATCACACCTAAAGCTTCAGAAACTGGAAAACAAGTCCTGTTGTCCCGAAAAGCTCCCAGCCTAAAGCACATCAAAATAAAAATGCTTGAGGGTTATCTTTGCAACAAATTTTGTGATGCAGTGTACTGAAGTCACCTGCTCCCCATTTGCAAGTGGGTTTTTTGTCATTAAGCAGGCAAGGTAAACCCAAATGCTCTCCCTCACACCTGAGCTGCTTAGAGTCCTCTGCTCAGAACCCTGACTTTTTTTATTACTTTCTTATCTCCCTGATAACAAAGGTCTGTTCTGCTTGCTTTTTCTCTCCCCAGTCCTTCTGTGGGCAAGCCAATCTTAAAACCCACAACTGGCAGTGGTTCCTATTAGGAGCTGTTCAGGGAATTCTCCCAGGGGTTGATAACAAGCTCAGCCATCACAGCTTGGAAACCCACCAAGGAGGTGACCCCATGGACTGCTTCTCATCCAAGGGCCACATTCACCCACTTCCTTGTCACAAATCAAGCAGAGAATCTGGTGCTGTAACCACACAGCACTTCAGAGACAGTTAATGTGTCCTTATTTCAGCATCACCTTGTCCTTCCTCTTCTGGTTCCTATCCAGATACAGAATTTCTGGCTTCACTTAATGATGCCTTGCCCATAAGTGGATACAGAGAGAAAGAACATTTGCTACTCATCTGCCTACTTTGCACTGAAGATGAAACAGATCAAGCAGCAAAAGTCTGCCAGTGCCTTTGAACACCAGTCCTGGAGAGTGTTTTCCTTTATTCCTCTTCCTTCCCCTTGCAGTCCTACCTGAGTAAGGTACAGAGCTGCTCAGCATCTGACTCTGGCAATATCCTCCTATCTTGCCAGCAACTGGGATGGGATTAGCAACAGAATTCTGGTGTGAAGCCATTAGAAACCCGAATTTGATAAAAGCTAGAGGTAGTAGTTCTGCAAGGAAAGAAGGGGTGAAACCTCAGAGTGAGGAGAGATGACCTTTCTCGAGGTTGTGTGTCTGAAAACATACACTGGCTTCTTTCAGTGGCCTGGCATTCTGACAGCCCAATGAAAATGTTTTCACCCCAAAAGAAGAGTAGGACTGTGTGGTCAGTTGTTCCCTGGGTGTGGAGGTTGTGTTCACAGCCAGTTTCTGAACCTTGGCAGGATCGAGGAGTGAGATGCAGCCAAGCAGAACCCGAGCCCAGGCACAGGACAGCAACACCCCATCAAATACTTGTTCAGTTCAATTTAGGCTGGCCTAAATTCTAGTCCTCTCTTGAATAATTGAAAAGAAAATGATTGTGGGAAAAGTTTCACGTAACAGGAAGTCCAAAGGATGTGCCAGGTTTTGGCAGCCCCACGCTTCTCTGTGCAGCTCACAAGCCTCATCCCATCATTAACTGGCCTGTCAGTCACTGAAAACAAAATAACTCCCAGGCACAGATGGACAGCCCTGTGCTAGAGGCCAAAACAATCGTGTTTCCTACTCCAGAACCTCCAGGAGATCTGTCAATGCCACCACAGTCTAAACTCTTCAGTAATCTTTTTGTTTTACTGCTGTCTAAACAAAATACATCAGAAGATTCCTTAATGCCTTTAACAATTAATCCAAAGTTATTCATCCCTGCTTACACAAGACTTTAAAGTCAAAGCAATTGTTCTTGGCTAGAATTGATACAAGTACAGTCTGAAACCTAGAGAGAAGAGCAGAAGAGTTATTGCAAAGAGAAGCAAAATACTTTCAAGGCGGTGATCTCCTTATTTTGAGTATAGTTTAAAAAAAAATGTTATAATATTCCATGCCCTGCTCAAAACTATCCAAGTCAGGAAAACTTCAGTCATTCTTGGGACAGAGAACACAGGTAGGGCTAATCCTTCCTGCAGCCACTCACACAGCCCAGCTGAATGCCTGGAAAACTGCACAGAATTACCTTGAATCAAACGTTTGCCAGCTTGTATATTCAGCTCCTTTACTTCCTTTAACTTTAGGGCCATGACATCTAATTCAGTTACTATCCCAGCTCTGGTATGCTCATAAAAAATTCACACCTGTTTCACAAATGTTCACCTGTTTAACAGGCTGAGGTTTAAAGGAAAGGATGTTTTTGCTTAATTATGAAAGTATAACTTGCTTTTTAAAAGGAATTCCTAGTATGACACTTGCTGTTTACAGGCTGTAAAAGGAAAACTGCCCAGTGAATCAAAAGGGAAAAAAAAAAAAAGCAGGGGTGAGGGGGAAAAAAAAGAGGAAAGAATTATTTGGATTAAAATATCTTTCCTTAACCTTGTGGAAGAGAAGCTTCTCTGACTTGGCAGCGCAGTACAATGAAAATGAAATCAATGCCAAGTGTCTTATCCTGAACTCTGAAAGGGCAAAGTTCCCATTGACTTTCAAGATTTCTTCCCCTGCAAATGGCATTCAAGAACAGTCGTTACCTGCACCGAAGGCACTTCCACCACTATGTTCTGTCTCTCCTCTTTGTGTCAAGTAGATGTATAGAATTTTTGAAATCAGCACAGCAAGCTGTGAATGATGCATGAAATGAATAAGCTGAGCCTTGTACAAAGGGGAAATCCTGAAGGCTTGGTGCAATCACTGCTCTACTATTTCCTATGGCCTGCATAGAAAAGATGCATAATATTCTCCACAGAGACAAAGAAAAAAGCTCACCAAGGCCAGAAGTCTCAATCAGAAGCCCCAGAAGAGATAAATGACAGAAGCTCACAAGTTTTTAACATTGCTTAATTTCCCTCTTATTCCTAAGCTCTTCCCCAGGGATGCCTGGCGCTCTCAGCCCTGGGTGCACGTGGAATATACACACAGGGACCCGGGGCTCTGAGAGCCCGGCTCACTTTGCATTTCTTCGGAGGCAGCCCAGCTTATGCAGGAGTTTGTGTTTCACACCTCGCCCCATCAGCCGAGGGGAGTTTGCACCAATCCCCCAGCATGGGATGGCCAAAGCACAGGAAAAGGTGCAGATTTTTCCACAAGATCAACGGGATGTGTTAAAACGCCCTGACTTCTTCCTCACGTGGACATGAAACGGAGACTTCACTTGTATCAACACAAACCGTGCTCAGATTGAGCTGTCTTAATTTGATGTATTACTGAATAAAATGAACCTGACATAAATATATGATAGTTGAACTTAGCAACAGCAATAAGGGTGAGCATCCTGAGCACAACACTGTGGTACATAATTTTTCTTTTTCATCGTGGAGAAGGTATAAATACATCTTTTTATGGGTTTGCTGTGACCTCCCCCAGCTCTCTTGCTCTCTCTCACACGTTTGCTCACAGGCATTGCAATCTCCCCTGCTGCACTAAGGAGGCAGAGGTATTTTAGAAACTGGAAAACTGAGGTATAAATGGGATACAGAGCTGCTGAAGATGCCTTTGGAAGAAGCAAATCTAAAATCCCTGTTTGCTTGACTAGCAACACAAAGAAGTTGGCAGCAAAGAATAATTAATTCCTCATCCTGAGGACATTCTGTTGGGAAAAAGTCACTGTGCTGCACTGATTGCTGCATCCCGTGGCAATTAAAAGTTGTGATGGGGAAATATGTGGAAAACTGTCCTGGAAATCTGCATGAACCACTAAATTACCCCATGCAAACACATCTGCAGGGACAGCTCTCCACACCTTCTTTGAGAAATCATAAAAGACATTGATTTAAATTTTATCTCTTTGTTATTTCACTGTTTTGTCGGAATTTAGCCACAAAATTTACAAGAGAAATAATCTGAACCTGCAGATTATTATGTGGATAAACTGGACATGACTACAAGAAATCTAGGATCAAGGTCTGTATAAGTTGAAAAGAAGCCATCAAGCTTCTCACTTTTGCAGGCACTGAGAACAGCAGCAACATTCCAGTCCTGAACATCACCCAACTTCAGATTTCAGGTGTACTCATTCCTGAGAAATCATTCTCTCCATTAACACTGGAGGATAGTTAGATAAGTTCTTATCTTCCTAATAATGTTCCTGAGAAGTATCTTTCTTAGTCTAATGTTTGAGATGGGAAGGCTAAAAGGATAATTTATGAATGCTTTCACAAAGTGTCTATGCTAATGCTTTTCCTGAATTTATTTTTCATCTCTTCTTGTAGCAAAGAAATACTAGAAATACAAAAACGTGTGGTTTAACTTATATTCTTAAAATACCCATAACCAGATTCCTCTGCTAATTATTAGGCTTTATTCACCAAACCGTTCCAAAAATTTAAAATATTTTCACTTACCAACTTTTGTTGCAATAAATTAACCCTGAAGCTCTTTGGCATAGGAAGGAACCATGAAAATGTAATCCAATATACAGGGTTTTGACAAACCAACAGCACCAAGTGTTATCTCCCACTCAAAAACATGTTAAAACAAAAGCCTAAATATTGTCATTACACTTAAAAGTCAGCATTAACCCCTTCACAGCCGGTGCTCTGTCGTTCTAAAGATAATGGATGCACTCGCATCTATTCTGGAAGTTGTAGAATAAGGCTGGAGTCGGTTTAACTGTGCAAAGAGTTGCTAATGGTTGTGCACATGCAACAAGCCAGCACTTTATAGTTTGGAGCTTTACCTGGTCTCCCTGTGAATGTTAATGGCTCCATCCTGAGCCCTCCCACACCAGCAGGAGAAGGAAATCCCTCACGGGCAGTGCTCAAAAGGCATTTGTTTCGATGTAATGCATGCAGGAGGGATGTCAACGGCCCGATACTCTACAGATTTAAAACCTGAGTTCAGTACAAGTAAAACACACCTTCATCAGTTCTAAAGAGAGCCCATTTCTGCTTTTGCTCATGAGGAAAATTTCCTGAGCCCAAGCAAAGGATGTAACAGTGCTCTATGGGGAAAAAAGTTGTCTTTCAGGCAATGTCTCCCTCTGTGCTGTTGGCTCTGTAATGAAATACGCTCCTGTTGAGGCACGAAGAGGCTTTATCTGTATCTGTATTTGATGTACCAGGCTGAGTTCCATAGGTCTGTCCCCCAGCCAGTGTGTGCACCTCTTCACAGCCCATCCCACAAGCTCTGACCACAGCTTATGAACTTCAGGATAAAGTTTAGCTCTGGGAAGCTGAAAAGTGCATTGGGAATTTTACCTGGACATCTCAAAATCAGTAAATCAGGAAAAGCAGCCCCTAGACCCTAGCCTTTCCTATCAGGAAAACCACTGATAGGAGCTTCCAGAGAGAACAAGGCAGAGATATCTACACAGAAACTTTTCTCTGTGACCTCTCAGGGACTGGCTCACACACCCTCCTTAGGCCCTGACTTATGGCAAACAAGGATAAGTTGAGCTTAAAAATACTACAAATTTTGAAAAAGTGTTTCTCCCATTTCATGGCAGAGAATCCACTTCCAGAAAACTCGGTTGTAAAGAACAACTATTTATAGTGAGCTGCAGCTCAACTCTGAAAACACCAAGTACAATTCCAGTGCTGGCAGCTGCTGCTCACCTGCCCAGGAGCCCTCGCTTTTGTCAGACCTGCACCTGCACACCTGCCCGGGAAGGTGGCAGGAGAATTGTTCCAGGGAACAGGATCTTCTCACTTCCCCACTCAGAGCTGTCCAGGCACTGCAGAGAGAGCACTCGGGCACAGTTTGACTCCCAGCTGAGATGAAATAGGTCCTGCTGCTGCCCTGCCTGCCTGTGTCCTGTACTCTATTAACATCACTGATATTACCACCTTCTCTCAGACCTCCAGGGTCTTTATGGAGCTGCTTCTTCTCACAGAGCTGGTAAATCATGCTACTAAACCCTCGTGAAGGGCAGCAGCACGAACAGGAGGAAGCAGCATCACAGGTTTGCCAGATTTCGCCAGAAATATTATGGAAGAATAATATCACCCCAGAGCTGTGGGTATGAAACAGAATGGGTTCTCATTTGCAAAGCGGCCACCCCCAGCCCGTCCCGGGGGCAGCGGTGGTGCCGGAGCTTTGCCGCACTGACCAGTGGGCGGCCGGCCCCGGGCGCTGCTCTGTGCGGGGACACGGTGCGGGGCTCGGGGCTTCCCTGCTTTGGGACCTGCTCCAGGAACTGCCCCTTCCCCGGGGGGCCAGGAGCCAGGCACCCCCCGCCAGCGAACGAGGCTCTCGGTGAGGTTTGCAGAACATCCTCGCCTCTTGGAAGAGCCCGAGGAAAGCCCTGCCCGAGCCTTCCCGGCGGAGAAGGCAGGAGCCACTGCCGGGGCATCCCCGCACCGGGGCCGGGATGCAGCGCGGGTTCCCGGCCGGGCCGCGAGGGAAGTGGCGGGGAAGGAACGCGGCTCCAGCGCCCCGGATAGCCAAGGGGCACAAAATCTCCCCAAAGCCGCGGTCGGAAAGGAGCGGCAGGGCAGGTCCCCGTACCCAAACCCGAGCCCCAGCATCGCCGTCGCGTTCCCTCTCCTCCTGTACCAAGGCAAGCAGCGGAGGGGCAGCGGGAGCAGGCGAGAGGCAAAGCTGGAGGCGGGGATGCGCTGCGGAGCGGCGAGCTCGGAGCCCGGCCCTGGCGAGGAGCCGGGGACACACGAGGGGAGCCGGCCGGGACAGGGCTCGGAGGGAGGGCGAAGCGATGCTCTGCTCCGCCGGCCGCCCCAAAACGCAGCCACGAGTAACGCACATCCCTAAATAAAATAAAAAAAAAAAAAAAGAGAGAGAACAACCAAAAAAAAAAAAATGTAAAAAGGGCGGGGAGAGGAAAGAAAAGTTGTCCAGACTCAAAGCACTCGTCAAACCTACTGAAAAGATTGAATTATTTATTTCCTCTGGGGACTCCTGTAACCATTCATTTTTAATGGAGTCTAATTAAGAGTTCCCCAACGGGTTTTACTTTGGTAAATATTTTAGATGAGCTGGCGTTTCTAGGCAAATCCTCCAGACAAAAAAAAAAAAAAAAAAACGGAGAAAAAGCACAACAAGCCGAGGCGGAGACGTAATTCCCTTCGTTCCCCGTCGGCCGAGGGAAAGCAGCCGGGCGGAGAGGCAACAAGTGGCCGCGGCTCGCAGAGCGGCAGCTCCGGCAGCGCTGCGAAGCTTCCCCGGCCCGGGTCCCGCTTCACTTTAGAAGAAAATCAAATCCAAAGAGCGCATCCTCCCTCTCCCGCCCTCCAAAATACAGCCCGGTGCGGCGGCCGCAGAAACGCGGCCAGAAAAGCGCTGGCAGCTCCTGGAGCGGGCGGTGGGGCCGCGAGTGCGGCGGCAGCCCCGGGATGGGCTCGGCCCAGCCCCGCTCCGCGCTCCCCGCAGCCGCGGAGGGACCCGCACAAACCGCCCGGACACCGCCGACGTGCCTGATATAAAATTTATTGATCTCTCTTCGTTTGGAAGAAGGAAGCAAACGAGGACTAGGAACAGGGAAGGAGTATTTCGATGACTTTTTTTTTTTTTTTTTTTTTTTTTGGAAGGAATCCGGTAACAAAACTAAAACGTTTCTTCATCCGATATGTCAAAACATGGTTCACAGTAAAATTCACAAACCCATTTACATAAGTTTACAGCTTAAGAAAAACCAAGACACACAACTTACTATAAATAAAAGAAATGCGTTTGCAACCCGCACAGCTCTGCTCTCTCCCACCTCCCCCTTTTCAAGGAATAAAACCTCAAAGTTAAAAAGTCGTGAAAGCTACAGATTGTGGATAGAAACCAAGCGAGGGTCGGTAACAAAACACTTAATAAACCACAACGATTATGTGAACAACCGAGTTTAAAAACAAAAGCCCGCGGTTTTTGTTTATGTCATTGCAACGCTAGAAATCAAACTGGAAGATGCAAGATTTTAAAAAAACTTTCAAGCGAATAAAACCGTGCCCAACCTAGCCGAAACCAGGAAAGGAGTTGCCGTGGTTCGAAAACTTCACAGCGGCTTCTAGGAGGCAGGAGTTGTGCTCTATTAAAATAACAACTTGCTCAAATATTATTTCTTGTACAAAAAAAAAAAAAAAAAAAAAAAAAAAAAAAAAAAAAAAGGACACAACTAACGGATTTCCTTTTTAAAATTTCTCCAGAGTTAGTATTAAGTCTGCTAAGCCGAGCAACACTGCCGTACGTCCCGGTGTAGTCAGGGAGCGGTGGTGGGGTTAGGGATTAAGACGGGGAGCCGTCCGGAGCAGCCAAGTTTATATGTGAGTTAGTGGTACGGTACCATTCACGCCAGTCCCGGCACTCTGGTAGTGCTGGTGCACGCTGTGTAACCTGCTGCCCTGCAGGGCGGAAGGGTCTGTGGCATCCCCCCCGGGGGGCAGGTACATGCTGATCATATCCCGCAGGTCTCCCAGGCAGGCCCTCTGCGAGTGGGAAGTGATGGCCGGAGGCGGCGAGCTGGGCTCGGATTTCACCACGGAGCCCATGGAGCCCAGGCTCATGGCCGTGGAGGGCTGCTGGCCGTAGGCGGCGGGGGACATGCTGTAGGTGGAGGCGGCGTTCATGTAGGTCTGGGCCGTGGACATCATGGGGCTGTACTGCAGGCCCGTCATGTCGTAGCGGTGCATCTGCTGCAGCTGCGGGCTGTTCATGCCCGGGTGCTGGCTGTAGCCCAGCTGGTCTTGCATCAGTGAGTAAGCCCCGTTGGTCCAGCCGTTCATGTGGGCATAAGTGTCAATCCTCTGCCCCACCCCGACGGGGCTGCTCACCGCGTTGCCCCCCCCCGGGGCCAGCAGATTGCCGGGCAGCGAGTATTTGTCCTTCTTCAGCAAGGTCTTGGTCTTCCTCCGGGGCCGGTATTTGTAATCCGGATACTCCTTCATGTGCACGGCCCGCAGCCGCTTGGCCTCGTCGATGAAGGGCCGCTTCTCGGCGTCGCTCAGCAGCTTCCAGTCGGCCCCGAGGCGCTTGCTGATCTCCGAGTTGTGCATCTTGGGGTTCTCCTGGGCCATCTTCCGCCGCTGCCCGCGCGACCACACCATGAAGGCGTTCATGGGGCGCTTCACCCGGTCCTGGTCCGATCCCGCTCCGTTGCCGGCCCCGCCGCCTCCGCCGCCTTTGCCGGTGCTCCCCGGAGCGGAGTTGCCCCCGGTGCTGCCCGGCGTGGGCTGCGGCGCCTTAATCTCCGTCTCCAGCATGCTGTACATGGCCGGGGCCGGCAAAAGGTGCGCCAGGGCGGCGGCGGGCAGGCGGGCACCGAGAGGGGAGAGGAAGTTAAAAAAAAAAAAAAAAAAAAAAAAAAAAGAGAAAGAAAGAGAAAACCTGCCTGGGCGGCTGCCGCGGAAGAAGGAGGAAGTTTTTGTGCCTGGCAGAAAGCGCCGCTCCCCGAGGTGCCGGCGGTGGCGGAGCCGCTGCAGAGCGGCTCCCGCGGGCAGCACCAGGCGATGCGCACACGGATCGCGGGGGTCCGTGATTGACGGGCTATAAATGAGGGGGCGGTGGCCAATCAGCGAGCGGTTCCCGACAGCCCCACGCCGGGAACTGACCGGCCGGGGGGGCGGGCGGAGGGACCCGGGCTCGGGGATGCCGCGGCCGCGGGTGCCGGGCCCCTCCCGCCGCGTCCCGCAGCCCCCGGGCCCTGCACCTGCCCCCGGCTCCGAGCGGCGGCCGGGGCAGAGCGGCTCCCGCAGCTGCGGCCGTGCCGCGGGGGAAGGAGCGGGCCGGGGGTGCCCTGCGGGGCCGCGGGGAGGAGGAGCGGGGCGGAGCGGAGCGCTGCGAGCGGGAGCTGCGCGTTTGCCGGGCACAAAGAGGTTTGGGACTCCCGGGCGGATGCACAGCCCCGTGCCAAGCTCGGAGAGGCTGCCTGGAGACGGAGAGAGCCCGCGCTGCTCCGGACGGGCCCCCGGAGCGGATGAAGGGGCGGGGGAAGGACGGACGGGCTAAACTCTTGTACTCCTGAGCTGTCGCCTAGGGGAGAATCTACATTACCACGCTGGGGTTGGGCATGGCTGCCGGGCATTCCGTGCCGGTGTGAGAGGGGCTCCCCGCGGGAGCGGGGCCGGGGTGGGTGGCTGCCGGCCGGGAGCTCCCGGCCATCCCCACCTACACCCACCCCGTTACCACTTGAGCTTTTACACTCGGCTGCCCCAAAAGAGGGGATGAGGGGGGTGGGGTAGAGGGGACGGCGCTTGCAAATCCCCCGAGTTTCATGGCAACAGAAAGTTCTCTTCGTGTGAAAGAAAACTTTGGCGGCGGATATGTGAGCGGAGCGGCGCCCACTTGAGCTGTCAATCACCGGCTTCCCTGTCCGTCCCTCCCCTCCCTTTACCCCTCCTTCCCTTCCTTCCCCAGAGGCACGGACATCGCACCTGCACGGACAGGGCCGGCGGCTCCCTGAAAGCACCGCGGGCACAGCGCTCTCCGCTCTCCTCGCCCTGCCGCTGGGGGCCGGGACAGGCGGGCTGGGCTGCCCCATCCCTGCGCTTCCTCGTCCTCCCGCAGCCTCCGCTCCAGCTCCGCCTGGGGAAGCCGGGCGATCTCCGGGCCAGTGAGCGCTAGGGCAGCAGAGGCAAAGCGAGCCGCAGTCTGCTCGGGGAAAGCCCCGCTGCCGGAGGATGCGGGCAGCACCGCCGCTGTAGCTATGAGCAAACTGCCCCAGGGGCGTGTGGGGCGCAGGGGAGGGTCAGGGGCCTTGAGCTGGGGATGTGTCTGAGCCTCACGTCCCGTCCTGGGCGGCCCGGCGAGAAGGGATGCTGCCGCCGCAGCTCCCCGGCTTGGCACGCACTGGTGTCGGCCCAAAGACGAGACCGCGAGTGTGATGACGGTAATGGTACGAGGAGGAGGAGACCTCCAGGGCAGGGCTCTCGGCTGGAGAGGGGGCTCCGGGCCGGGGGGGTTCGGCAGGGCCGTGGTGAGGTTCGGTGAGGAGCGCCCGGCCCCGCTCCAGCCCGCGCGGCGCTTCCTGCGGCAGCGGGGACAGGACGGGCACTGGAGGGACTCTGGAAACAGCACGGTGGCGTGGAGGGGGTTGGTTTGAGCCGATCTGAGCACGGCAGAGATGTACCAGTTGAAGGTCTCACTCGTTTTGTACGGTTTTCTTTTTTGATGAAATGATCTGTTGAACAACGTCGAAGGGGAAACAAATCCCGCTTGCGACCGGCTGTGGTGTAGTCAGCACTTTGGTTTTTGCTTGCTGCTGGTGTATTGAGTGAAGTCAAAATTTGGCAGCCCGAGGGGACAAGGTGACAGCGGAAGGGTTGTTCCAGGCGGGGGCGATTCGCGTGTAACTTTTGCAATATACTGGAAAAGCTTCAGACGGCCGTAATTAACTCCAAACCCTCAAAATATCTTGGCAGCTCCAGTCGCGGTTTAAGACCTGCCAGGCTGGCAGGAAATCGGATTGATGTATATGACCTGACAATACTTTGATATTTCTTTATATAAGCGTTTGTTGGAGGGACTGGACACGCTGGCATGCAACGAAAAATTGGGCTGTACAGAGAACTAGAGGAGGTGCTGAAATCCCCCTGAACAGTGTTTCCGTCAATGTTTAAATAAATATTACAACGTTAAGTTTCGGACTCTTTACTTTGTCTTTCATTTCGTCTTTGAGCTGCCTGAGTCTCAAATTAGTTTTTTTTTTCCTCTTCGACACTTTTAAGGTCCATATTATTTCAAACCAATACAACATTTCTCTTGAAACATCGCATATTTTGTAAAAGAACTGAACCTGACCGAATAAAAATATAGCTATAGATTGATGGATTTCCAGACTTCCCAGGTTCCTGTAATGCTCCCGCTGCGCTTGGCTTCCCACGCCGCACATGTTCGGAGAAAAGCTTCAAAATCCGGTTGACTGCTATTTCCAGAAGAAAGAGTGAGCAGAGACCCTCTGCTCCAATCCCTCCGTCTCGGCGTTAGTGCTCTCGGCTGGGATTTTGGGAGGGGAGAGGCGAGCCCGAAGCCAGCTTCCCTCAGGGCTTTCCCTGGGAGCCGCAATTCCCCGGCTGAGCCCCCGCCCGGGCACGGCGCTGGTCGGTGCTGTCGCCGCTCGCAGGTCGCCACCGCGGCCACCCCGCACCTGCTGTCGCCCCGTCCTTCCTTGTCCCTGCCCTGAAAACGCCCGTGAGTCAGCGTGGGGGGCAGGAGGAAACGAGGCGAGCCCGCCGGACCAGCTGCTGCTCCCCAAAGTTACTTGCAGAGCTCTTTAAGAGACCCCATCCCACCACCCCCTCGGCAGCGAACTCCTTGGAGCCTCCGCCTGCTCCCCGGGAACGGGGACGGAGCCTGCGGAGCCGCTGGGACGCAGGGAAGGGACAGAGAGCAGGAGGGGACCCAGCCCGGCACAATAAACGGGGCCAGGGGAAACATGATGCCTGGAGCCATTTTCTTAACCTCACTACGAGGGAAGCCCCGTGTGTCTGGCGGGGGTCGGGGAACACTTGAGGTGGTGTAAATACAGTTGTCAAAGGCTGAGGGGCCTTTTATTATTGCTATTTATTTATTTGGGTGACAAAGGAGCGCGAGGCGAGATAAGGAGTTCACAGCGCAACCCAACTTGAACGCGAGAGAGAACCCGCGCTTGAAAAGGGCCATTGGAAAGGGTCTGTCTGGGGTTTCTGCGCGATCAGCGCTTAATAAGAAACAGCCACTAATATTTGTTAATTGCAGCTCCAGAAGAGCTCGGGGGAATCCTGGAACTGAGTCAGGGAGGATCGCTGGTTTTTAAAGAATAACGCTACGTACGAACCGGCCCCGTCTAATCCTGTTATTAAAACATCTCCTTGGTGCCCAGCCCAGCTCCCGACCGAGATCAGCGAGGGCTTGTCCTCGAAATTTGCCCAGACAAGGAAGCTGAGCGCCCCTTTCGTTTGGACCCTGCTGACCCTCGCTAGGTTGATCCTCCGAAAATGCCCAGCCTTTTAGTGATGCTTAAGATAAAACTTCACGTGATCCCTGCTTCAGGCTCGCATCGATCTCCTCCCCCAGAAGTTTTCAGCGTGGTGATGTGGCCGCTAAATGGACCATTCGAGGCTGGTTCTACAGCTGAAGGTTGCTAGGAGTTTGTTTGTTTGTTTGTTTGTTTGTTTGTTTGTTTCAATTTATTCCACTTCTTACTGTCACGTCAAAACACAGCTCGAGATTGCCTGCGAGGCTGCTGCCTCCCTCGCCGCGGGGCTGACACGGCCGGACCGACCTCCCAGCCCGGCGAGGGGGACAGCAAAATCATTAGTTCCGACAAACGAGCTCCAACTCCTGCCCGTGGCTTCCCCAGCGCCTCGCCGCGTGGAGATCGCGGCTGTACCAGAGCCTCCAGCTGTCCCTGCTGCTCGCGGATCCGGGGAAGCAAGGGTTACTTCTGATGACATCATTAAAAATCGCAACATTTAGGAACAAAAATCTGAAGTGCGTGGGTAAACCCGGGCAGCGTCGTTTGGGCATAGCTCGATCCCTTTGAACTGAGCCTCCCAGCGCGTTCAGGAGGCAGCGGTGAATGTTTTTTTTTAATCACTTCCCTCCCCCCGCCCCCCCAGCTGAACTTTTATTTGGCTTCTGACAACAATAGCGGGCTGCAAACAGACCTCTCGGAGCGCCCGCTGAATAGACCCTTTTCGAGCCCGGATTGTTTCCACCGCCACAAAAAAACCAACCAGTAGCTCCGTTTTTTAATTGGTTTGTTCCTGGCCCTGGCTCATTCAGGTGTTCGCGAGGAATTTGTTTATTAGCCTTTGACAAACAGCTCCTCCTGGCAATCGCCTCACGGAGTTGTCTTCAGCGGGAGGGGAGGGATGCGGAGGGGGGCCGTTTGCTAATAAGGACTCTCTCCATCTCCAAGTTACCAATTAACAGAGTTGTGGAGGGGACCACCAGCACAGGACAACTCACCAGGGCTCGCTGCCGAACCCCGAGGAAACGACAGAGCTAGCTCACGTGTTTTCACGCAAAAACACCGAGGGAAAAGCGAGCACGAAAAGTGATGCTAAAGAGACCACCACCGCTGCCCCCAGCGCAGTCCGTGCCCAGCCTGGCAGAAATCTCTTCCCCAATGGATGAGAGAGTAGCAGGAACTTTCTGCAACATCCCCCCGCTGTTACAGTACCAACTGCACAGAACCCTCTGAAAGAATTCCCCAGCTCTAGCACAAGCTGCCCGGGGCGGTGCTGGAGCTCCCATCCCTGGGGAGGCTTAAAAGCCTCGGGGATGTGGCGCTTGGGGACATGGCTCCGTGATGGGCTTGGCAGGGTCAGGTTTGCTCGCTGATCTCACGGAGCCTTTTTTCCAACTTAAACGATTCCATCGTTCTCAATCGTTCTCACACCTCAGCTCCGTTTGCCCTCCCCGCCCCGAGCGCCCCCGGCAGGGGCAGCCCCTCGCTCGGTGGCCCCGCTGTCCCCTCCTGCCACCGCGGCCCGGGGACACCGCCCCGTGCGGGGTGGCCCTGGGGTGGCCCTGGGGTGGCCCTGGGGTGGCAGCGGCCCCTCCGCGCTGCGGGGACAGCGTGGGGACGGAGCGGGCGAGCCCCGGCTGCCGTGGGGCTCCGGGCACAGCCGCCCCTTCCCTCGGGCCACTCGCCCCCAGGGCCAAGGCAAGGGACAGGGGACCTCCCCCGGCCGGGAATCCGCCCCCTCCCCGGGTACGTGCTGCTGTGCTTTAACGGAGACGTCGCTGCTCTCCTTCTTAAACACACACAAAAAAACCAAACCAGCAAACCAAACGAACCCCACAAACTCAAATCCTCTCTGTTTTTCCCGTTTAAAACTTCACGAATCTTTCCTCCGGTGTTTTCTGTACAGATGCAGTAACCACCTTATTTACTGATAATCATGGCCATGGTCCTTTTTAGCAGTTGCATTAGAAATCGGACATTAATTGTAAAACTCTTAACTTGCTAATTAGCTGCAAATAAACTATTCATTAGTGGCGAATTAAAATCAAAACACACCTTATTCCCACTCTCGACACACAGTTTTGAAGGCACATATTGTTTCGAACTACAGCCTGTATCACTGGCACAGAAAATTGAGATCCTGAAAGGTTTCTCTCCAGGATAAATAATTAAAATATATTCTACTTTAATTGACATTATAGAGGACACAAATGAGATTTTCCTTTTAGAAAGAAATAGCAGTTTCTAAATAAAGCTTTGCAGGCTGCAGCATGGAGGTTTCAAGCAAATGAATAGTCATTACTACCTTTTCAATGATGTGGGCCTTTTGATCAGAAAAGAAATTAGCTCTAAAGGACAGACAATAGGAAGCCTGCCCTGCAATAGGAAGAAAATTAGATGGCTAAGGCTCTTAACAACACCTATTTCTATAAACCATGGAGCTTCTTGCTTTTCAATTACAGCTGTTCATTTCATATAAGGAAAGTGGAAAAACACTGGGGGGAATATAAACTCTGTTGCACCAAAAAAGAGCCCGAGACAGGGCAGGCAGGCAGCCTGCCCATTTCCCCTTTGTTTTTATTAGAATCAGTTAACTAATATTACATATTTTGTAATACTCAGACAACCCAGTACAGCATTCCCCCGGTCAATCAGGATGGATTATATTCAGTAAAGGAACTGGTAAAACATGAGAAACTTCACATTAGGTAGCTGCATGTTTCACTGCACATCAAATAATAATGTGCATCTCATACTTGTGTGCATCCTGCAGAGAAAACAACATAAGGCTGGAGAACCTGAGAAAAACAAAGTGCTGAATAACGCTCTGCTGTCTTTTGATTATAGTCAAAAACTAACTGCAGTTCTTCTGAATTAAATTGAGTGTTCTTTCGCTGCACTCAGGACCAAGAGATTATTTCAGGCAGGTTCTCCCCACATTACTTTTAACCCATTATTATTTCAGAAATGATACTTCTGCTCTCAAAATGTAAAAGTAACTTGTTGTGTAATAAGTTTTAAATATGAGTTCTCTTTCAAGTTATTTCGTTTGAACATTATTTTTGAACACTGTTATTTCTCCTGAATATAAAAATAATACAAGTTTCCTTGTGAATCTGAGATGCAATCATAGAAACAATCCTTTCTTCCTCTGCCATTTCTCTCTAGCCACACTTTTATAATTAGGTGTAACAAGCAAATTATAATCTGTTATTATCCAATCAATATACTGTAATTGAAATACTCTTTCAGTAATGATTTAAGCACAATAACCACAAAGCTTTATTGTAAACAAGTCCTGTTCTCATATTGATTCAGCTGGACTATAGAGATGTCTTCAAAAAATAACATAAAATCACAGAGTACACACACTTTTTTTTTATCCTGTTAATCTATTTATGTCTTTCATACTCTCTCCTTTCCCACTCCCTTTTCCTGTCTTTATTTTTCTGCCTGTCTCCTTCCCTGTTGTATTATTTGTTTAGAAATCAGGTTAGAAGTTTGATTCAAAGAGCTGATCAAATAAATATGAATCGGTTTTGCTGTGATAAGGTGTCTTGTTATCTTCTCCATCTCTGAACAAGTGAGTGTTCAAGAAAAATTACTTGTCCCTGTCCGAAAACCTAAATCACGTTTGTCTTCTATCTAGAAGTGATTTTAGAGTGAAATACAAATGAGAGCTTTCTATTTGGTGTCTGTATCTCCCTTTACTCCTGCTTGGCCTTGAGATACAGAAGAATAAAAGAAATAGTTTAATCTGGTAAAGAATGATCTTCTAATTCCCAAAGTCACTCATGTCAGTATTTGAAGTAATCTCCCTGCTTGAGAGCAGTTAGAAAATTATGAATAATGCAAGCCTCTGCCTCAGTTTTTGCTGGAACAAACCTTCCATTTGTTTTGTAAGATCTTAATTACAATGTCATTTGATTTGAAATTATTTTGTCTGAGAAAAGTTACCCGTGCTAGTACTAACCAGTGGGAAAAACTTCCCTCCATGCAAATAAGCGGCTCAAGTGTCGTTGAGACTTTGTGATTTACAATACAAAACCCACAGAAAGATCTGCATCCCTGAGGAGATTAAGAACTGGGGAAAACCCAGTCTTGCTGCTCCAATTCTCAGTCCTGATCGTGTCTTCACTCCCTGGAAACAAGCTGAGGGTAAGGAACTGCCTGCACGAGAACAAGTGGATCTAAACTGACCTCGACACTCAGAATGTGAAAATTTCACCTGAAATTGTTTTAAGTGTCAGAGCAATGAGATTTTTGAGCAGAGCTCTACAGAAAAATAGAGAAATAGGGAACGTAAAGAGCTTTGAAAAGTAGAGTGAGCAGGTTGTGAGTGGGGATGAGCTGGAGGGGCTGGACCTGCTCTATCTACAGGACATCCACACGTCTCACTGTTAGCAGGGAAAGGATTCAACTCCTTTGACCATTCCAGTCCACATGGCCAGTCATGAGAGGACTTCACTAGCCCTGAAAACCCTTTCTGCTCTTTTTTCCCCCTAACACACACTCATAAAGGAGGGCAATATCTGCTCCCCAGCCTTTTGCAAAGCAAATATATCCATCCATCTACATAGACAATAGATATAAAATAACAGAAGTGGGACTCACCAAAGAAACAATTTTTATATGGGCTGTTTCCATGGGACAAACACATTTCTGAGCTGAACATGAGTCACAAATAACTACACCATTTACATTAATATTCATCACTCATCCTTTATTTCTGTAATAGCTCAAATGAATTATCTGATATTCAAGGTATCTCCCAAGAACTACCCAAATCCCAGTCTTACCATGGGCCAGCTCTTGTCTCTGTAGACATCAATTCCTCTCCTAGCAGGGCAAGTGCAGCAGCACTTGCAGGGGGAGAACTTATTTCATGATACATAAATTAAGGACTTGTCAAATAGGTATTTCCAGGCCTTTTTTGAAACAGGTGGAGCAGTCAGACAAAATGCATCTAAAGCCACACCGTGGATCTTGCTGCTGGTGCACCCAACACATTTTTCATGCAAAGAATCCAACCAAAATCCAAATTTCCCTGGTTAAGAAGCTTTCTGATGGCACTAGACTCCCTTCTCTGCACCAACCAGGAGCACATGCAGGGTAATTATTGAGAGATGGTGCTCCTTGCTCTGTGGGACAGCAATGAGGTGTTCCCAGGCAGAGCAGATGTGTGATCTCAATGTGTGTGAGGGTCACAGGATGATCATGATGACAGAAAAGAGAAGAGACCCCACCAAACTCAGCCTCATTCCGGCAGAAGCAAACAAAAGGCTGCTCAGTTAGGGGAGCATGGAGGGGAAGGGGAGCTTTGGGATGCTCTCCTGAGGCTACTGCCTGAAGAATCCTTTTAGGAAGCAAGGAAGGGAATGCTGTGTGATGCACGAGGAGCTACAGGGGGAAAAGGCTTCAAAAGGAAGAATTTAGTGGCTGAGAGGGGAAGCCAGGAAAGGGACACCACACAGTTTATGGCTGGTTTCCCTTTAGCTCTTTTCCTGTTGTCAGTTGCCTCTGTCCTGGCCCACCCCATTCCCACTTTTGCAGAACAGCCCATCAATAAAAAGCTCCGTTTCTTTTTTGAAAAGAACTCTACAACCCCTTGGAAAATGGTGTCATCTCATAAAACTCTCATACTCTGCTTTGATTTAACTTGATTTGAAGACCTCAGAGACAGGACACATCTAAACTATGTCCAGTGAAGTACTAGGATTAGCATTCAGAAATATATTGTACAGAGTTTGTTTCACCCATAGATTGGTTTGGATTGGAGCCAAAAAACAATGGTAGGGTGTTAAGAAAATAGGTGGTATTTATGATTTTATAATTTTAATCAGTGCAAATGCAGAAGATTTCTGTATCTGGTTTCCAACTTCTATAAACAAAGTCCATAAAGACTCAAGCCTGCTCTATTTGCACACCAATGGCTCCCAGGAAAGCTGATGGAAAATTAGAGGGAGGCAGTTGTGCCCTAGTTTTGCACAAAAAAACCAAATTCTTATCAAGTGTTGCTACTTCTCATTTCAGGTTGAGTCAAGCTCAACTGCCCAAAGAACGGCAGCAAACACACACAAAGCACTGCAACATTCATCAACAGTCTTTAAATAAAAATGAGGACCTTGTTCTTCTATTCTCCAGATTCCATAAAAAAAAAATGAACCACTGGTTCCATTTGATGCTTTTATGGCTCTTCCTATCACCATATTTGAATATATTACAAGAAATGAAGTTTTTACTGAACAGAATTCCATGGGAAGTAAGGAAGCCCTGGCTCTATTACCAGGTGAGAGATTCAGAAAATGGGCAAAATAGTAATGTGTGAAAAGTCTCTGAAGTACACAGGAAATACATGGGACCAGATCTCTTGGACTAAATCAGATTAGCACAGGGCTTGACCATCTTGCATATCTGTAATGGATCATGCCCATAAATATCACCAGCTGGAAAGAACTCAGAACCAACGTGGACTAACAGAAAGGGAATGGTCACATCTGCATTTTGTAACTCCCTGGGAACACTCCAAACCAGCCACCAGGACAAAAGAATCCAGAAAGAGGAGAAGCTATTTGTAATCCCATCTAAAACTCTACATCTGTGTAATTTGCTTCAGGAATATGTTAAGAATATGTTTTGGATGAGCTGGGGACTGACTGGAGTGACAAGGAAAAGATTCTACTGCAGTATTTATAGCAAAAAAGAGAAAAAAGGAACTTTCTAAAGAAAGTTTAAAAAGATGAGACAGTAGGAATTAGCCTGAAAAAACCCTCAAATTATTTGTTTCAAGCTCATGCAAGACTTAAGAAAGACACAGACAGCTAGGATTTCTCCAGAAAAAGAAAGTTTAAACCTCGGAGTGCCAGTGTAAATGGGAATAATAACCTCATGTCCCACTGCCTTTAGGGAACGTCCCACAGCTCCTGCACTGCCTGGATAAACGGGATAATTCCCTATCCCAGGAGAGGGCACCCTGTTCTCGCACAGGTGCTTCTGCACTGCTGCCCAGCTACCAGGTAGGACATTGTCCTGCTACTATTTCCCCTATTCAAAACTAACCCCGAGCCATAGGACATATTTAAATTTACAGTGTTATTATTCCTTTGGATTTCCTTAATTATAAGTGAGGAAATGAGAGCTGCAGGGAAAACGTGCCTGCACTGTTGTAGGGCACAAAAATGCATAATCAGAATTAGGCAACACTCAAACTTCCCACAGGAATCATTTTCCACTGATAGCTGTTACACCAGGACTGGAGATTATTCAAGTAAAGATTTGAGCTTGAATCTACTGCACATTTTTGAGGTTTGCTACCTTACACCAGGGAAAGCTGCACAATTCCAGGTTGAAGGAGCAAGTGAGACCTGCTGGACTGACCCAGGATTGAGATTATTGCTGCTGTATTTTACCTGTAAAACTTTGCTGGAGGATGAAGAGCAAAGGGAGTTCCACTGTTTGCTGATAACTTTCTCCTCAAGAAAGGACAAGATGGCAGAGACGACTGGTCAAAAAGAATCCCTTTATCTCCAGGCCTTTGGGGCTGATCCCAGATGGTTACAAAAGGAAATTGCTACTGTTTGTTAGGTGCTGCTGCCTTGTGTACACTGAGCTGGAAATCCTTGGTTCTCTGGACTCATTTGTGTATCATTAACTCTTCAATAACTTGCAATTATGACACAGTGATCATGGGCTGAGTGTTCTAAAGGAAATGGGTGTAGTGCTCCTGCACACAAAGAGCCCTCCAAGCTAAATTGCCAGGAAAGGGTGGATGAACAGGCCTTGTTTCTGTTCATACCATTGCACTTGAGATGAAATTGAGGATTTTTGAATTTTAAAAAATTGCTAATCAGATATTTCTCCTTATTCCTGCATTCACATCACACACAGTAAAAAAGCAACATTTCCACATTCAGGTTTATATCAGAAAAACTGGTTTTACAATTTAAAGGAGCGTTTGAATTTTCCTTGTAATTGATCAGCTTCTGGCCCTGCTACCTCTACTCATTTGATGCATTTTGCTTTGAGCTAATTAGACAGTCAGCAACACGAACTACTTATTTATAGACTTGAAGAAATATCTGATTTGTTGCTTATTGCCTTGAGTAGAGCCAAAATCATTTTAATAATCACACACCTCCCACTTTTGTCAGCCACATGCTCGCAAAACGAGAGGGATTTTTTAAATTCTGATTTTTCTGATTTCTGATGTTTATGCTCATGGCATCAGGCAGATCATGAATGTTTGTGCAGTAAGAGGTGGCAGAACCACCACAACTACATCTCAGCTACCTGAAGGTGATATAATATCTAAAGGATGATGATAAATACTTTTAACACATTGACCAAACATAGGCTCTGACTACACTGGCTCTTAGAGGGATCAATACTGTTTAGCTCTTCACGTTATGCTCCCAAAATTCTGGGGTTTTCCAGATTGATCTAAACGTTGCAGATAGGACAAATACATGTGTGTGCACACACAGTGGCAGACACAATCACAGAGCAATTTAAAGCAAGAACAAGAGGAAACTGAAAAAAATCTCTCTGGTTTGTTTTTGTGGTCGTTGTGTGAGACTGAATCAGTATTTCCACTTAAATAACAGTGGAGCTGCAGGCAGGCATCAGACATCACAGAGCCCAACTTGTCCTATTTATTTAGCAGTAAGGTAATACCACACAATTATGAGTCTTTCCCAGAAATTTGTTCTGCACACAAGGCAGTTTGTATTCTCATTTCTGAAGTTTGAGGCACAGGAGCAGGACACACCTGGGAAGACTCTCTGTTTTGAATCAGTCCCTGCTGTCTTCCCAGGTTAAGAGTAGTTAATGACAACACAATCAAAATTATTGATGATAAAGCATATAGAATTCAGGATAAATTAACTACTGATGTAAATTTTACAATGTTGTTATACCATTGACTTTACTGCACCTCTATCATAAGAAAACACATCCTACTGCTTTTTGTTTTTTTAGAAAACAGATAAGTAATCCTTTTACTCCATCTTTAGAAAATGGATAGAAGAATGATAATTTAACTCACTGAGGGTAACACTGCTGGGATGTTTTTACAGTGGCTTCAGCTGACTGATTCAAGCTAGTTAAATTAATGGATGTCTCCACCTGCATGTTGCCTATGAGGAATAGCAGCCCAAAACATGAAAATTAAAACCATTAATAAATAAACGTTGCACATGGCATATTTTTATTTGTTTGGTGTGAATTCTGGGTAGCAGGAATGTGTTTAGGGATGTTACTAATGGTGATGTGCAATAGCTTCCTTCTAGAATCCCAGGTAAATTACCTGAAAAAAAAATGCAGATGGCTGAAAAAGAACAGAATGGTACAGAATAAGATAAAACCATTTTAGCAAAAATACTAGGGTGGTTTTAAGTGGGGTTTCTCAGTCTTCAGGACATGCAACAGAATTTATAATCTGCATGAGAAGCTGCCATGGCTGTATGTGCATATGGGCTCTTAGCAGGTGAGAAGGGCCACCAGGACAGCTTCTATTTGCATGTGAGACAGGGGTAAACAGACACACGAATTAAGTTCACTCTGAATATTCATTAGGTGGCCAGGGCAGTTTTAAGTTTTGGGTACCAGATCTACAAGGTCCAGCTGTGAGTCATGAAATTCGGAACTGGGAGGGTTGGTGTGAACACAACTGTCACTGGGCTGCCAAAATGCAAACTGGATTTTGTAACACTGAAATCAAGCTACAACTTAATGACACCGTCCAGACTATGGAGGAACAAGCAGGGTGTGATGTACATCAGCAAGGTTTGGTACAAAGCTGACATATTCACTCTGCCAGATGAAGGATTTAACCTTGGTTGTTATATAAATTATCTTCTTTTGTTGGCATTGCTCTTGACAAGAAAAAATTCTGCTTTAGAACATTTCCCCTGTAGTCAAAATCAATTGCATCAGAACAATTATGTTGCATCTTCCAGTTTTGTGGGGAAACATGAACTGAACAGAAGCCTCTTGATTAAAAGATTTTAGAGCAATAATTGAGATCAAGTAGCAAACAATAACTAACCTGAAATCTGGCAAAGCTTGCATGTGCCATGTAGTTAAAACTAATAGATACAAACGAAGTTAAAAATGCCAGAAGTGTTTCAGGGCAATTTGACACACAACTTCCAGGAACTTAAGGCAATATGGGGAGGTGAGAAGCTCAGGATATTTTATTGTAGCAGCAGACTATGTAAGGGAACTCAGGATAGCTGGAATTATTCACACCCAGTTCTGAAAAAAGGGAATAAATTCCCATCTTGAATTCTTACTGCTTTTCAACTGCTTACTGCTTTCTAATTAATTTCACTCTTGAACTGAACTTTCATCTTCTTTGCATTTTCTGTTTTTCAGCTAACACAGCTCAGGGTCCTGCTCTGCTGTTCTGAGAGTTAAATTTAACTAAGTAACTGGATGCCAATTATATTTTTGTTGTAGATGTTGAATTACTAGTAGTTTGATAAGCAGTTATCCCTATTTTTATTATTTAGTTATTATATCTATTATTTAGTTTTATTATTTAGGCTGCCGAGATTATCTGAAGGAAGAAAATTCCTCTTCTCTCTGCTCACATCATCTGCAGTGTATTCCTGTTGCTCTGTCACATGTGAATTTTACATTCCTGGCCTTACAGCACCTGTTTTCTTAAAAATATTTACAGATCTTTATTTCTGGTAATAGGACACCAAGTGCCAGACTAAGAGCATTCTGATCTGGGTGTAAATCCAGTGCCACAGTGTGAGTGATGCTGAGTTAACCCACAGTTATCACTGAAATCCAACCAGAAACTGGAATCTCTTTTCTCTTTACATTGGATCCAGATTTTCACTAAGAATATTTATCAAAACTATAGGAGTTAAGTCAGGGGTTTTTAGGCAGGAGTGAGAATCAACAGGAAATTTTCAAGCAGGAATTTGCAGACTTGTCATTTAAGAAAATCTAGCCCAGGCAATGCAGATGTGTGAGCCTCTTTCCCAAATTAACCCTGCAGAGACACAGGGAGCTCCCAGCTCTGCTCCTGCTGCTCTCCAGACAGACTCAAGCTCTGATAAGATAAATACAAGATGTGTTACTGAAAGATCAGACCCTTAGGTCTGTTATTATGTGTTGATTTTTTTTAAAATTGCTTTTAAGAAAAAAAAAAAATCACAATCATCCTGTTTACACCAAGCTGTAATCATTAAAATTTGATTATAAAAGGAAAGTTGTGCTTTGTTTTCCTCAGGAGTTACTTACAGTCATTTTAAAGTCAGCTCACTCCCTAAAACCACTGTTATCTATATGAAAAGAGTAACTAAATTGTAGGTGTTTCTTTATTCCACCATAAATTGACATGTTCTAACAAGACAGTTTGTTTGCTTTTGTTGTTCAAAAGCCCCTAAGTCTCTACTGTCTGCTTCTCCACTTGTCTTAAATGTTTGATTAAGCACTGTGAGAATTGTCAGTATTGATAAACTTCTTTCCAGTATATTAAGCACTCTAATCCTTTACATTCCTACTCTATCTCTATTGCCGAGTCACTCAGCTTCCTTCACATTTGATTTTAGGCCAATATTTGCATTAGAAATGGTCTAAAAATAAAAATTACTGCGAGAGAGCGGGAAAAACTGCTTTTCTGCATCTGAATATTCCTGACAGGAACAGTATGTGAAAGGCTCTGCTTGTTCCTCTGTAATCACTGCAACTAAAGAGCTGTCTCGTGAGCTAATTAAAAGGGGTAATTAAACTCAGCACTTTTTTCCCCAGTTTGCTAAAAATCTTAATTTTGAGGAGTGACAATGCTATTTATCTTTCCTTCATGAGCCTGAGCTAAGCAGGAGGGTTTTGGTGTCTGTGCTGTATTTTGGATTCAGCTGTGTGTTTTTTGGGATCATTCCATATTAGGGCTGTTCATAACTCAGGATGGACTCTGCCAATTTTTGGCACCGTTAGGGTCAGCATTTTGGTTCTATTTTTTATTGCATTCTTTTCTCCATACGGCTCCAAGATTGAAATTCCTGTGTCAAACAGAGAACGTGTCAAAATCTATTTTTCAATGCTTAAGATTTCAGATTCAGAATGCAATATTGTACAATTTGATTATTTTTACTTTATTTTGGCTTTGTCTCTGTGAATTTCACTCAGGTGAGTTCTGGGGATAGAAGGACATTCCAGGGCAGCAGGAACATGCTGGAGATGATGTCCACCCCTATCAGGATTACACAAACATAGCACTGGCAGAAAACTTTAATATCCCCTTTCCCACATTTTGTGAAAATAAAACTGTAAACTCAGATAATTTGGATGCCAGAATTATTTGGTATTTCAACACTAACACCAACATATTAGGAAATATGTTGACACAAGCTTAACATGACTTAACCTTGTCACCAGTGGTGCAGAACTGTGCCACTTCCAGATGAAACCACAGCGCGGCCCATGCTGCTTCTTACCAAAATCTGACCAAGGTGAGTGCAGTATTTCCCTCTTTAAAAGATGATTTGGCCATGCCACATGCAGCACAGAACAAATACCAGTGATTATCCAGGGCAAAACTGCATATCCCAGGTCCTAACCCTGTAATCTTGACAGAGACTTTGTTTCCAGGCACAGCAATGAGTATTTTGCCTGAGTAAAGGCAAGGAGGATCAGGCTCCACAGAGCAATTCCATATGAAAATGAAGTGGATGAGATACTTCTATCAGGCTCATTTAAAGTAAAATAGGAGGGCTGCCTTTTTGTCTGCGCTGCTAATAAGAAAAATATGCTAGAATAGAAGGTAATTGTAATAAGGTATGTCCCCATTTTTCTCAATTTTGCCCAGTTTTCTTTGATATGATTATGGATGTCATATATAAATGGTATTCCTTCAGCGTGGATTTATTAATTTTGGAGATGTACATTCTTCTAGTACATATCTAAGAATTGACCATTTATACACAGGGGAAGAGAAAGGGTAGGAGACCCACAGGAAACAGAGGGTGTAGCAGAGAACATTGTGTCTGCAGCATTCTTCATAAATAACACGAATCACACTGAATTGCCAGAGATTATTTTAATGGCTCGACCCTTATGCTGTTATGGTAATTACAGAGAGAGTTTTAAGCCCCTCCACCAGGGAAATTCTGCATCCAAAATAGTAAAATTTTGCCACGAACTTCAAGTGTTACTCAAAATTCCTCATCAGAACTCCTGCTATTAATAGTTGCAGTACTTTTATTTCCCTTCTGGAGGACCCTAAACAGTGCTTTAAAAAGCCAGCAGAAAACATGCAGGATGTCTAAAATTGATGCAACTCCGATTGATTTCAGTGAAATGGGTGTGATTTCCCCCGAATGAATTCCTGGCTAATCTCTCCTAGATGTGGGAGAGAACTAGATTGGATGAGAGGCTCCTGCATAGGCAGGGACATATTTGAGGAGAGTGAAGTCCATTTAAGCCTCCAGTTTACCTGCTGGCTTAGGGAATCAGTCAAGTTTGGATATGTGCAGAGTTTCTCAGTCTGCCCTTTCTCTCCTTGTGGAAATCCTGCCCAGGGAGAATCTGTGGGATCAACCTTTTTGTCTCTGATTTCTGTCCATCCAGCAGCAGGTGAGAGAGGCAGCAGGCACCTGATGCATCACCTGAGCACTGATTCCTGCCTGGAGAACCATGGACAGATCTTTAGCAGCCCTGGTGATTCATAAAGCCCTTGTGAATCTTCTGGTTCAGAGTGAGGCACTGAGGTTTTCAGTATTATTTTGACCTTCTTATCTTCTGCCACAGGGCTGAAGGAGTAGAAACAGTGACTGCTGCCTCTGGTTTTGCTCCATCAGCACAGAGCTCGCCCTCACTGCACTCAGTAGCAAAGGCTAAACTCACCGAGGCTCTTTTTTCATCAATTAGTAACCAACTGCAACGCATCCCATTCATTTCAACACAAAACCTCGGTGCTACGAGTCAAAGGGGGACAGAATCTGGCTCTGCAGAGCTGAATGCAAAGAATTAAAGGGTCTGTTTGCAGAGCAGGTGGGCTCCAAGCAAGGTGCTCTCTGTGGGCTGACTGGAGGTGCAGATTTTCCAGGAGACAATAAGGCATTGCCTACTTGTGGATTTGGTACCTTCGAAATTCTTATTGCAGCCTAATGCTCTCTTGCTGCCCCTTATAGACAAGCCCCAAGGTAATTGTTTATATTAAAAAAGCTGTTCTTTCTTTAACAGGAATCTCCTCTCTCTCTAAAGGAGTATATTAAGGACAGATTAGAGGGAAACCCTCAAAAGCTGCTCATCAAATGTAAACAAACCCACCAGGGTTATTATACACACGAAAATAATGATACAAGAGTTTTCCAAGCATGAGAACATCACTCTTTGTATCACACTAAATTAATAACATCTCTCAAGCACCTGCCTAAACCAGAAGTCTTTCCAAGAGACTAAGCACAACCTCTCTCATTAAATCAGCATTCAGGGAGCTAACTAGCAGATGCTGCTGACATGAACCCAAATGTAATCTCTTTAACCTTGTCCTGTGGGGAGCAGACAAGTCATGACCGAGTAATTCCAACTAAATTAGATTTTACGTGAAAGTGTATAATCTAAATTAAATTTGATTAAAATGATTCACTGATTTGTGTTTGCTTTTAAAGGCCCTAATGTAGCCAAGTTCTCAGTAATCTGGGTAATCAGATTAATTTGTTTTTACACGATTGGATCAAGATTTTTTAACCCATAGATTTTTCTATATTAATCATATTTGCTTGAATATCTGTGGGTAGATTCGGTGTTTTCTATTCAGACAGAGGCTCACTGTAATTCAGTTTTCACCGTGCTAATGAAATCTAACTGGTGACTATAAAGATGTGTGAGGTAAAATATCACAAACCTGTCTGCCAGGAGAGAATGATCAGGTCACTGCCACCAAACTGTGAAACAATCCTATCCCCAAAATTTTCTTCAGTGGGAGACTTTGCTCAGCACAGACTCAGGGCAGCCCTAGGGGTGGAACAGTGCAGCTGCCTGTTTGTGCAGTGATAAATTTCCTGGGCTTAACCCCTTCACATCCTCTTCCCCTCCTGGGAATTGGTGCAAGTGGGATGAATCTTGGTCACTGCCTTTATTACATCTTTAAATCTTCATTGGATACTGCCAGTGCTGCTGAGTGGCTGCATTCTCAACACTAATCACAGTCTGCAATCAGCAAACAACGTAGAGCTACTAATTAAGACTTATTAAGTTCAAATGACAATTTTATCCAATATATGAAGTCAGGAGTTGCTGTGTGTTGGATGTGGCTGCTTTAATGGCAATGGGAAGAAGATCATGGGAAGGGCTCTAGGCAAGAATTTCTGTAATTTTTATAAGATGCTGGTGTCACTTTTTCAGATACCATTTCTCTCTTTCTTTCTGGCATCTGATGGGGGGTTTGTTTTGTTTTGTTTTGTTTTGTTTTGTTTTGTTTTGTTTTGTTTTGTTTTGTATGGATTTTTTTCCTTCCTCTTTTGGTCATCATGTATTTCACAGTGTGAGAGCCCTGCTACAAATCCACAGTTCTCCAGTGAGCAGGGCTTACCAGAAGGTTACAGCTCATCTCTGGAGATTTAACAGCTCTGAAGCAGTGCCTGGTTCTGTCAGAAGGAAAAGGCTCAGGGCAGCAGGAGGAAATGAAGGTGCACAGTTGGTGATGTTACCTGGGTGGTAGCTCTGTACAACCCTCAGGTTAAATTTTGGGTTACACACGGAATAAACTGCCACCTATTCGATGTAACTACGGCAGAATATTGAACAAATCAAAGCCAACAAGCTGTTCAGGGTTTACTTGGCACTTTATTGCTTTAGGCTGCTTTTTTCCCACCCTTAATTACCACAACTTCAGCTCCTTGCTCATTTTTCCTTATCACATCAACAAATCCTGTGTAGTCCAAGTAGTTCCCTAAGCCTGTTCCTTGGCAGTGGAACAAAACCCTTCAGGTCATGTTTAATTTTAGCTGTGGGGATATCTTCAGAGGCTTAAATGGGATTCTTCAGAGGCTTGAATTTCATAAGTTTCTGCTCTTTTCTGAAGGGGAGCAGACGAAACTTCCCTCTTCCTCAAAGACTGTGCCTGAAATCTACTCTGGAGTGTTCAACAATTTGTTTAGAACGTTCTTTCTCACAACAACATCTCTGGTGTTAAAACCCTTACAAAGAGAATGAAACCATGAGTCAATGCATTGCTCCCTTCTCCACATTCTCCACTGGGAACAAAGCAAAGATTTCCCACCTCAGCATCTGCACTGGTTCTGAGCCAAGGGTGGCTTTCACCCCGCTCATTTTTATTCAGTGGGAGAACAGAAAACAACAGAAATTGCTCTTCAATTTCTTCTTTACTCTAATAAAAAAAAAAAAAAGTGCACTGTGCTTCACTTCTACTTTTTAAGCTTTGTGGTGTCTTTCTAAATACAAATTTACCTCAGTGAGTGGAACTTGAACAGGAGTGAAGGCACTGGGCCAGTTCTACTTTTGAAAGTGAGATAGAAAAGCTCTTTGGTGAGTGAGGAATCAAGATCAGATGAGTGTTGCTCCAAGGAAGGCTGCAAAATCCCTTTGATCACTCTCTTTCTCTACATTTTGCATATGACAAATGCTCTTTCACTGGATCTTGATAACTGCCCCAAAACAAGAGCAAAGAAGAGAGAACCTGTAGCTCCTGAAAAGCAGCTATGGGCCAGCTTCATCATCTCACTTATGTTCATTCATATTTAAACTACAGTTTTATGTTTGGAAAGTTTGTGACCAGAAAAGTGAAGTGCTTTGCAGGATTGTCTTAAATGTAAAAAAAAAAAAAAAAAAAAAAATTACCAGTCATTGTTACTGTAAAGAATAGCTCCTTATTTTTCATATCTAAAAGATTGAACCCTTCACAATGATTAATAAAGTCTGGTTGTTATCTACTTTTGTCATAAAAGTGATATACAAAAGAAACAGTCTGAAAAAACACAAAGGGAAAACGCCAGCATGAACATTTGTACCGACACCACTAATTAAAAGACTTAACTTATTAGTCTTTAAGTAGCAAAAAAAAAGAGAAACAAACAAGTATAATTTGGCAGATTAATTTTATGTTCTGTTCTATTTAATCAAACTATACCTCTAGTGAAAATGACAAATCTGAGTTGTCAGACTATGGATGATAAGAAAGATAAAGGTCATATATTTTAATGTCATAGAAGGTCTTATTAAAGGAACCCTAATTACATTAGGTGTCCATGAAACATTAATTAAATACTGTCTGAAATAATTAGGTCCAAGTTACTGATGATTTAATTAAACTCAGTTTTTTATTTTATAAGGAAACCACAGGTCCAGTATCAGTCTGTTGGCAGGGTAATTGATAACGTGTCAGAAGAGCAAAACAGTAACCTTGACCAGCTGCATGGGAAGGACACTTTGGGGAGCAGGGTGTCCTGCTCCCCACCCCTCGTGGGCAGGAGCCTTGGGTTGGCTCAGAGTGTGCAGAATCCAGAAAGAGAAAGCTTTGGGCTCATTTTCTCAACTTGTGTGAACTCTTACAGCATGTGAGGGGGCCATCCCTGACCCTTGCTTTCAAATTTTGTTGAAGGTCTTTGCCTTACCACGAAGTTGGACTTCTCCAGCAGATCCCCCAAAAATCCAGGCTGACATTGTCCACCACACACCCCCACAAAGTTCCAAACCCTTCTTCTCTTCCCCTCTCCAAAGGCACAATGATGGAGTAAGCAGCTAGAGATTCCTTTGCCTACAGGAGGCTGTGCCAGCTCTGTGGTTATAGGTGGAGAAAGAAAGCATGACTGGAGCAGCTGGGCTGGCAAAGGGCTTCCCTGGACTTTCAGGATGAGGGAAATATTGCAGGAGTGAAGCATCATCCCCTAGTTAAAACTGCCACAGAACACATGTGGGATTATCCAGGGAAAAAAAAGTGTATTGGAAAGGTAACAAATATGCATTTGTGTGTGGAGTGAGGCAGTGAAGGAATTTTGAGGGAAAAGAGCGTTTTCCTGTCCATTCCATGAGTGGGAGCACAGACTTTGTGGCACTACAGGGATGGGTCTGTGACTGGGTTCTGACAACCCAACTCCACTGGCAGGATTTAAATCTTCCTCTTCGCCCAAGCTGGCTGGCTGATCTCAGACAAATAAACCTCACACTTCAATTTCTCCTCTCATAGAATGAAAAGGAACAGCTTTACTCCTTCATAATTATGAGTCCTGCCTAATGCCTGTGATAACTCCACAAAACAACACTACTGAAATGCAAAATATTGACCTGAAGAGTTCTAAAAACCAGAGGCAGCCTCATGGCTGCAGTGAGAGCCACCCTTCCTTGAGATCAGCAACCACCAAGGGTCATGCAGGCAGCCCAGACATCATCCTTGCCACACAGGATGCCTAATTAAGGAGAAGATTCCAGTATATCACCTGGACAATTAGCACTGCTCACATGGAAGGGTCTGGGTGAAGAGAACAGGAGAATCAATTTGTAATTAAAACCTGTGTGCCCCCTAAATATCCATTTCCAGAGAGCCTTCTGGTTTTGAAAGGGAATTAAATTGCCTCTACACAGCCCAAAAGACTTTTAAAAATTAAAACAACACACTAGAAAGCTCCCACAGTTTGTACTGTACAGAGTAAAGCAGATTCCACAAAGGAACACCCATCCTCCCCTCTTGATAAACCTCTACGAGTTCAGGCATCCACTGATATAAAAAGATCACTGAAGACCCTGTTATTTCACCATGGAAAAGTAATACATTCTTAAAAGTTCACCACAATTATCATTGGCAGGGTGTGTTGGGGTTTTAAGGCCCAGTCACCATCGTGACACCTAACAAATACCTGTATTTCACAAGAGACCTGTGAATGATTTCAAAGTGCCAAGGGAATGCTAAGATAATGACTCAGTAACTGTAAAATCTCTTAATTAAACGCAGGGAGGTGATTTTGCAACAACTATAACAATTGATGCACCAGCTGGACGCTTCTGGGTGTGTTCTATACTGGGTATGTAAAACATTCCAGCTGCACTGGGCACAAATATAAATACAAATATAAAACATATATATATACAACAATATAAAAATATATATAAAATATATAAAACAAATATATATACAAATATAAAGCACAAAATACCTTTGTGTTTGCTGCTGCTTGCCCATCTTCCTCCAGAGGTTCAGGAAACTTTCCTCTCAGGCTTTTCCAGCTGTGAATCTGCTCTCATTCAAGATGATGACTGAAATATAAAGAAAGACTGATTTTAAAGAGAAATGGAATTTTGTTTGTTTTGAAAGAAAGCTTTCTTCAAGTAATTCAAATGATAAAACCAGATAAAGTTTTGTTCTTTTTCTCTGCAGACTCTGCATGACATCAGTTCCTAATCTATGATGTAAGACAATCCTACCTTTTACCCTACCTGAGTGCTTGTGCCATCTGTCTAATCCTGCCTACACAAAAATCCTTAATTCCTTCAGGCAAAATAAAATTTTATTATGAAATTTGTTATTAAATCCTCATACTTTGACTGTTATAGTAATCAGTATAACAACAGCATGGATTTGCATGTGTACAATGTTTCAAAACTAGTAAAACTTTAAATATATGAGTTACCCATGAGCAATTTACCAAACAGACCTTTATTATTAATATGCTGTCCCCAAATATTCTGTTGCCACTGTTTGTACCAGAGTATCTGAATAAAAACAGCAATTTTTTCCCCAAAGTTTGAATTTCCACTGAAATAAATTGCCTTTTCAGCTGTTTTTGATGCACTTTTGAAAACACAGAAACCTTCCATGCATTTGACAAGGATGTAACTGAGTAACGACCCCTAAATAAGGAGCACTTTATACATCTGCTGCAATTTAAAGCAGTGTTCTATGCTGCTTTTTTGGATGAGGCACACAAAATAAACACAAACACAGAGTGCAAGGTACTGGATGGTCATTGTCTGCCTGCAGACAGGACACAGACAAAGCAGAGCCAGCCCTGAAAGGAGTCCAGGCTCTGGGACAAAGGGACAAGCAGATGAATTAATGGGAAACTGATAGCAGGGTGTCAAACAGGCTCAATACCTACAAATTCCACCCAGCAGGGAACTCCCCGGCCAAGTTTTAGGTGGTTTGGGATGTAACTCCAGCCCTGCTGCAGCACACAGTCCCTGCAGTCAGATATTCAAGGTTTTTTCTCATACTCAGCAGCATCACTTTGTTCCTGACCTGAGTCAGAACTGGTGGAGTCCTTACTGATATTTGTTGCCTTTGAGAATTTGTTTTTACCTTTTCTTATGCTGTAAAAACCTAAAAGATCTAAGTAAATACTATTAAATATGATACATGGTGAAGGTATTAATTATTTTTTTATGTACAAGATGATGAGCTGGATCCTGCTCTTCTAACCCAAGCAAAACACAAGCAATGGAAATTCTGCTTCATTCACTTAACTAGATTAAGTCCTGTGCAGCAATATTCCTTTATGTCATTGTAGCAATCAAATAATTTAGGAAAACGGCCTCTCAAATTAATTCTTTCCAAAGTGACATTAACTATCGACAAAGGAGGTGGAGAATGAAAGGAAAACAGCTGCTTGTGTTTTACCTGTTTAGCCACCTGTTAACTGAAAGGAATGAATAAACTGAGCACTGCTGGGGAATCCTTGGATTTCCTGAAAAGAGTGCCCAGAAAATCAGCTTCCATTCGAAGACACGTTGGTGACTGATTTACATAAGTTAAATCACAATTATCCTCTATGCAAAATAAAAATACATCAGCCTGGGACGGCTAAGAAGCAGTTTAAAAAATAAAAAAGCTTTAAATAGTGTTAGTAGCACAAATTCTAGACAGAAACAAGCTTAAACATTGACAATAACATTGGCAACATCTCTTACTTGAAAAACCCATAAGCTGTGCACACGTTTGCAACATTTCCCCCCCACAAGATATTTCCAAATATTGCCTTTAGATTTTAACAGCAGTGCAGATCCAATACAAATTTCTTTGTGTGAGCAAAGATGTTCTGCTAGAGATGTGCCATGGCACACAGCTCCCCACGAAATTGTGGAAGTCTGCAGAACAACCTGGCAGAAGCAGATCTACAATTAACAAACAAAATTTGACAAGGCAGTTGCTGGATCTGTACTTATATTTACGTTACAAGCACTTACCTGATGTCTCGTGCAATGTGTTATAAAGATATTTCCTAAAAGATTTTGGCAAATGAATTATGTAGCTGAAATGTAATAACGAAGGTAGAAATTTGTCCTGTTATCAGTCACACACATTCAAGCAGAAACCCAGTGCAGCACAGTAGATAGAACTATAAGCTCTGGGATCTTCTCATTCAACCAAGATTGCTTCATACAAAAGTTGACAATACACTACTGAAAGCCATTGTTGATATTCAACATTTTTTAAATAGCTGAACAGAATAGACAATAAGGCATGAAGGAAAACTTGGATAGGAGGCTGGCCTGGAGTCTGGGTTTAGAAAGGGAAAAAAAACCATTAAAACTGGACAATAAATATGTGATTCTCATTTTTGCCCTGTATGTGTCAATTAACTGATCTTTACTGTGCTGAAACTCTGCCAGTTTTAAAGGGAGAATAAAATATGAACTGTAATTTTTTATTTCATCTATTTAAGTCTAGGTGCAGTTTGAAATACTGGCACTGAGAGAGACAAATGTTTTTGTGGTTCACATTCACCAACATCTCATGTAAATTAAGGACTTTGCAAAATCACTGAAAGATCCTCCCATCTGCCCAGCCTGAGGAGATCATATATTTCAGTCAGAAAAAGGATTCCTGTAAAATACTTTTTTAAACTGTGAAAAATCCAGTATTCATATTTCCTGTTACTGGGTCTGAATTCCCTATTTCCTCAGTTAAAAGATATCAGACCATTGTATCCAGTCTTGGAGAACTGCACAACATTTCAGAGATGCTGCACATGGCAGGTGATGGCTTATTTTAACAACTGTTTGAATTGGGTTTGTTTTGCCTAAGATTTCAGTGCCAACAGGGGAAAATCCCCCCTTCAGTGTCCAACACTGAAAATCTGCATCAGCACAAACAGATCTCATTTTTTTCTACTGGCACTCCTGAAACACCTTGTGTAGACCACACTAAAACCAGTATGGTTACCAGCTAGCAGAGGATGAGTTTAAACAATTTTATTTCTTGATAATCCAGATATGGCAGCAAAACTTCCTACTTTACTCTTGCTCAGAACTGTGCTATTTCTCCAGCTCTGCCTTGGTTTTCATTGTGTGCTGCTTCACCCATGCAGGATAGATTCAGTATTGCTTTCTCCAATTTTTTAATTTTTAATTTTTTTTATAGGAGGACTGTCAGGTTATTTCAAGCCAGACCAAGCAGTTTATGATGAGTGTTGGTAGAGTAATTTAGCATGGGAGGATTTTTGCTTGCTTGTTAACCCTGTTTTATCATCCACTAATTCTGCTGCTGAGTTTAGAATGTGGAATGAAACTGAATTCTGTAGAGCATTTTCCCCTCTTGTTTTCAATCTTATTAGGATTTAGACATCACCTACATTATTTAGCCTTCCTTGAAGACAGGACACTACTTGGTTTGTCTATGGTCCATATGTGCTGCTCTTCCAGTAAATATCTGGAAGTCCAAAACCTGGCACTGAGCACGGATATTTCTGTCAAAACCAGATTTGTCAGTGATGTGATGAGCGCAAGAATTGATCAAGAGATGAGTGCCAGGAAGGGAATTCTGAGCAGGGAAGGGTGGCCTTGATTATATCCTCCTCCATGGCTGTTACCTGGCTCCCCCTAAAAATGTTTCCCCTAAAGGGAAGGATTGAAACCAGCTGAGGAATCCTTTGCACTGCTGCAAAGCACAATGGCTGCAACCATTTCCATTTCCATTTCCATTTCCATTTCCATTTCACTTCCATCTCCACTTCCACTTCCATTTCCATTTCCATTTCCATTTCCACTTCCATCTCCACTTCCACTTCCATTTCCATTTCCATCTCCATTTCCATTTCCATCTCCATCTCCATCTCCATTTCTATCTCCATTTCCATCTCCACTTCCATCTCGATTTCCATTTCCATCTCCACTTCCATTTCCACGTCCATCTCCACTTTCATCTCCATCTCCATCTCCATCTCCATCTCCATCTCCATCTCCATCTCCATCTCCATCTCCACTTCCATCTCCATATCTCCTTCTCCATTTCCATTTCCATTTCCATTTCCATCTCCATTTCCACCTCCGCTTCCATTTCCATCTCCATCTCCATCTCCATTTCCATTTCCATCTCCACTTCCATTTCCATTTCCATTTCCATTGCCATCTCCATTTCCATCTCCATCTCCACCTCCATCTCCATCTCCACCTCCATCTCCATCTCCACCTCCGCTTCCATTTCCATTTCCATTTCCATTTCCATTTCCATTTCCATTTCCATTTCCATCTCCACTTCCATTTCCACTTCCATTTCCACGTCCATTTCCATTTCCATTTCCATTTCCATTTCCATTTCCATCTCCATCTCCATCTCCATCTCCATCTCCATTCCCATTTCCATTTCCACGTTCAGAGGCCCCTCTAGGACAGTCCTGGAAGACATTCCTCATTTCAGTTGGATTTGCCAATCCTGACTTGGGCTAGAAGTCACCCTCAGACAGCAGAGTGGAAATAGATTGAATTTAAGCCACTTTGGTCCAGGGTCCATCACGAGGCCTCACCACAAACCCGTTTTTCTCTGACCTTGTGAACAGAAGGTGTGAACAGAAGTGTTCAAATCACTCAAGCCAGGAGAGCTGGAAGGAAAACTACTGTCCTTACATCACTGCAGCTGGAAGTGTCCCACAGCAGCTCATCCATACCCTGGGATGTCGGAATTTACACAAAACAGATAGAATTGCACTGATTTTTGTAACACTGACTCTTACCAGACAGTCAAACCCTGTAAGTTGTCCAGCCCAACGTGAAAGATATTTTCCAAGCTAAAAAAGAAGCAAGTTTGGTGCCTCCATTCATACCAGGAAGAAATCAAACGAGCACAGGGCATTTTGCTTTGAGCTGGCCTTCGAGTCTAAGTCATGCAATGATACCTCCAGCTCTTTCATTGAAATTAATTGCATTGATTTTCCATTAGCTCACTGATGTTGGTGGACATTTTCATGTGCCAGAGGATTTGGTCTAAACCAACTAGAGATGTGACATTTATATTGAACACTATTCCCTTTTCTCTTGTTCCTATGAGATTATAAAACAACTTTCCACAAGAAATCTAAACATCAACTATCAGTGTCATTTGCAATGGCTTTTTATGCCTTTCTTCCTTCTTGATGCTTAAATGGAATCATTTTCACTATGATTTGCAATCTAAACAATTACATAAACTTCTGGGTTTCATCAGGGTGGGAAATCTCCTAAATAGCTGTGCAAGATCTTTTTATGCAGCAGTGCTCATAGGAAAAACCTGTTTCTAAGTGCATTATTGACTGTACTCCAAAGCTACGTGAAAAGAAATCAGAATGTGAACCTGAGCTCCTTTTACCTCTTACCCAAAGCTGTGAATCACAGAGCACCTCAGCTTTCAAACAGGCAGAAATTTAAATAAGGACAGAAATCCACCGCTGTTTTTCTGGGTCAGGTTCCTCCTGTGTTATTACACAGATGCTATAGACACACTCTGTTTAAAATTTGCCTGTTCTTAAAAGGATAAGAAATTCTCAAGCCCCCTGTGTTTCACCCAGTGGAATTCTAAAATTGTCAGTAATAATTCTGTAAATTATGTCTACAAGAAAATTGCAGTTCTGTCCTTCTGAAGGAAAGGATTATTTTACTACATAGCTCCACGTTCGTCTCTGAAAATCACTTATTAGGCTGCCCCTGGCAAATTCACAAACTGCAGTTGTCAGGACCATCATAAAGTTGTATGCAACATCAATTTAACGATAACATTACACTGGTTTTCTCTCCAGCCTTGCATGGAGCCTGTGAATTTGTGGGAAAGAGATATTCAATACCAATGTATCCGTGAACAATGCAGAAAATGACAGATCTGTGTTCTGAGGACATAACATGCACCTTGTCCACATTTCACTTGGATCCTTTCAAACAACTGCCAATCCTGCTTCCAGATAAGTACAGAACATTACATGTATTCAGAAACTGTTTAAATTATTTAAAAGTTTTAGGTTACTACTTTAATTGCAAAGTCTTAATTTTCCTCTCTTCCTAAAGCCATGATATGAATTCTCCTCTCATTGTTATAATGTTCTGTGATATAAGCCTGCTATAATTTAGCACTCAACTGCACTGAATCCCATTATGAAGTCTCATCTTATATCACACAGAGTATATCTGAGTATAAAACACAAAATGCTTAGCTTGTAAGGATAGGGAGCTTGTCATCTCTTTAATTTGATCACTAAAGTGGAATTTTGGATTAAAAAAAAAAAAAAGTTGGACTATAATGGCAAGATAATGCTAAATATCCAGATTTTTAAAATGACTGACATGCTGTGCATTGCAGAGATAGAGATATGTGTGACCTTCACAAAAGTTAATTAAAATATGGAGAAAAAAAATTCCAACTGCTTTTTTTTTTTCTAGGAAGTGTGTATTTCAAATGTCCCTGGCCCTAAGCAATATATGGGGTAGTCCAGCATGTCTCCTATTTCCCATACAAGGTCCCCTTGAACAACTTCCCTCTAGAGATTGTTACAGGGAGGACGCCTCTGTCACTCTGATATTTACATGTTTAACAGAAATCCTCTTTTGCTGGTGACATTTAGGCTTTGAACATTCAGTCTGTCCTCAAGAAATCCTGGGGTAGATCTTAAATGGAGCATTTGTGTTGACCTTGCAAAAGAATCATAGAAATGTTTAGGTTGGAAAAGACCTTGAAGATAATTGAGTCTAATTGTAGTTACTGTGTAATGATTTCTTTCCTTAATATCATTATCTTAAATTTGCAGTAAATATTGCAGTGACAAGTGTACAGATTCTCTGAATTCTTTAACAGCAGCAAGGACAACGTGTTAGAAATAACATAATACACAAATAAATTTTATTTCCTTGATGAAATATCAGTCTGAGAACTCCATGAGTGTCCTCAAGTAATATTTGAGCAACGGTCATGAAGAAGCTTAATAAATCAATGTTTGCTTGCAGTGGCTTTTTGAATTTGAAGCAAATCACTTTCTGTACCCTCACAGCTTGCTACCTGCTCAACAGCTGAAATAAGTTACTTGAAAATTCACAGACCTCTGTGATACAAGGATGTGGGAGACCTGAACAGGGAAACCATGTTCTGTGCTCTACAAAGTGTTTCCAGTATTGCCCCAGATTTCACATTCTAGGTTGGGGTGGAACAAACTTCAATTTCCTCCTCCACCCCCCAATCCCAGAACTGTGAATCCCATAGCAAAAGCACCTAGCTATGGTATAGAAGATTTAAGACAAGCCCTTGCTTTCCTAGTCTGTTCCACCATTTTTTGGCATAAGCACCAAGCAGTTTAAGAGCTGGAATACTCTATTTTTTATTGGAGCTGTTCTACTTTGCAAATTAATTAATTATTCTTTCCACGGGATCTAGAACACACCGAGGTCTGCTACAGCTCAAGAGAATGATCCAAGCATGGCAAGAGGCCATGGAGCTCCTTGTACTCTCCCAAATCTCATCCTCATCTGGGTTCTTTCCACGTTGTCCATCCACAGCTGTGTAGTTTATGTGGATTATAAAGTGCTTCACGCCCCCAGCAGGGTTGGATGAGGGAAATTCATGACACAACCAGCAACAGCTTCATGGTCAGGTTGTGGTGGTCCACGTGGAGGAAGGTCAGTGCTACAAGAGGGTCAGGTTGTAAATCAAAGTGCTCCAACACTCTGGTGTTCGTGGAAAGTCACCTTAAACTTGAGAAGCCTTTTCCAGTGAAAGCCTTACCAGAGTAAAAAGTTTAAGTTTCCATGAACTGACATTTTCTGACAAAAACCCCTTTTGTCTAAACATCCCTTGATAGCACTGATGGTAAACATGGGGGTGAAATAAAAGATTTGCCACTGCTGGAAATAATATTTATACAAATGATTGCAAGCACGTTTCCATTGAGGAAAGGAAGAAGTGCTAACAATGAGTGGCTAAACACTTGCTGCTTGCATAAAGACACACTTATTTTTCCCTAGTGCAATTGTGGAGCATAAGAGATGGAGGTGGGCTTGGGGGAAAAGACGCAATAAACAGTGGGCTCCTTTTTTTACAATAAATTTTCATAAAAATATCTACAAAAAGGCCAAGTTAGCAGTGTTGGATATTACAATGTATTTGATTAATTTTTTCTTTTTTAATATAAAATTGTCAGATAATCTTGTCCTGTAAAAATACTACATTTTAAAATTCACCGTGGAGCTGTCAGGCTCCCACAGCCTCTTAGAGCTGGAGCTGGTACTGAGCTTGTGCTCCTTGTCAAAATTTAATGAGACAACCAGTTCTAAAATAATTGAATTTTCATATCAGAGCGAACCAGGATTACTCAGACAATAAAAATGCTGAGTCCTGTACTGTTACTGGCAAATACCTTTTGCTTTGCTCATGGAATCAGTATGTAAATGTTCAGGGTTTGTATTTAAGGCATCTTATGCATTTAGAGTTGTAGTACTGGCAATAATTTCAAATGGTGCTGTTGATAAGTAGCTGGGATTTTTTTTTTTTTTTAATAATGTTCAAACTGTAATTTGTTTGGTGAATCAGGATAAGCATTTGGTTTATATTTTATATAAATGTTAATGCAGTTGCAGTTTAATTATATTTCTTAACTTTTAGCATTTCAAAAGTAGAATTGGAAGAGCACTCCATCAGATTGTCTTGCTTCCATGGAATCCTTATGAGTACAGTCCCACTGACCGATGACTTTAAAAAGTGGAACTGTCCCCAAAGTTAATGCCTGCTCCGGAGGGTGAATATGTGTGCTGAGGCATGAAGAGCAGGACAATGCTGGATGTATTCCTCAGCTTGCAGGTTGAAAAGTCAGAGACAAAAGGTCCCCATCAGAAGTACAGAAGGATTAAAAACCAAACCAAAGCCAAAAGCCCACCCCTAACTGGGATTATTTACATAAATGCTTCAAGTAAAACTAAAATGTACTTCAGCATTGCAGGGGTTGGTGCTGCAGAAAAGGCTCGAGGAAATAAAGGGGTTCTCAAGAAATCATTGGGCTGAACCTTACCAACACATTTATATCCTTTTCTTCTTTTCCAGAGGTTATTATGAGGTATAAACCCGCAGGAACAAGGATTTCTAAACTTCTCCAGCCGCCCAAACGACTGGGACTGTCTTAGCATCACAATTTTTTTTGACTGTGTGAAGCTGTGTTGAGTTTTCAACGTGTGGCAAGAACATTCGTGACTAAAATTCACCAGGAAGGAGAGCTCCTAAACAACTCCCAGCACACAAAAGGCCTTTGATCCATTTGTGCACGATGCTTCCCAGCCCATCTTCCTACAAAGCACCCCATCAGTCTCAGTATTAACACCTAAGGCAGAGTTAATTAGCCACATACAATTTTGCTTCCTTGCCCTTGCCTAATTTAATAAATGCTCACGTGTAGCTGCCCCAGATGTGCTACAGAAAATCCATAAAAGAGAGAGGAACTCGAAAAATACATTTCTAAACCCGAAAAGAGTCTGTGAGACGAATTCCAAACACTGACAAAAAGGGAACTGAGAAAAGTCTTTGCTGTGACTGCTGTCCTGCACCCTTCTCGATGGCCGGGAGGAGCCTGCCCTGCTTGATGGGAGACGTAGTTTAATCCTGAAAGCTGCATTTCAAAAAGGAAAGGGGCAATCCGAAGGAAATCTGATGCAGCTCCTGCGTTTCACTTGTTTGATGGCAGCGCTGTGGTAGAGGTCTTGTAAAAGCTGGAGAGCCAAGTGAATATCTGGATTTTTCTTGTTGCTATTACAGGGAGATGGGTTGGGAAAGTGATTATTCATTATGGCATTACATGGAATTGGGTGGTCAAGTGGGTTTGTTTTCCAGTCTGCAATCTTAACCACTTCATAATTACATATAATTAATTGCTATTTCCCTTTTTTATTTCTGCAGATGAAGGTAACACGTAAATAACACAATTTCTCTCCGATGAGGCTTCTCTGCATCTGGAGGTGCAGTCAAGTAATATGGATATTGTTCCAAGTTACTCCCAATTAAGCAGTCATAAAATCACAGAATCACAGAATACTTGGGGTTGGAAAGGACTTTAAAGTCAACGTGGGCAACTTCAGGCTGTCTCTGTCTTATGTTTGCCACTCACTGCCATTTTCTCAGGCTTTATTAGAGTTGTTTCTGATATCATGGCACCTGAGCTCCCATATCCCATTAATCCTTAAGACACAATATCACATTTACCAGGAATTATACCCCGTTTTTTTTCTTTTTACTCTGTTCCTCCTGAAAGCTTTCCTAGTCGAGTATGACTTTACCAATACCTTACATATTTTTCTCCCTCAATTATGAGCAGATTTTGCAGGCTGAAAATTGCTGCTGGCAGGAGCTGTGCATCAGTAATTAGGTGTCACCTCTGTGCCCCAGAGAATGCTCTTAAAGACAGCAACACTGAGCAGTGGACAACTGCATCAGGTGACTCAAGAAATCAGCAGCCTATTATTTCCTGAAATGAACTGAAAAATATTAGTTGTAAGAGACAAATAAGAAATAAAATCCTGTGACAGTTTTTTAAAGCCTGTGAAATAGGGAAATATTGCGCAGTGAGACCAAATTTTGAATTTCAAAACACGAGGTTCTACCCAAATAATCACTCGCAAGAAAATAAAATTGAAAACCAGGCACAAGACCAAAACTTTCCATGCAAATACAAAACAGGGCAACTTGGAAAGGCCCCAGAGTGAACAACTGAAAACTGCAGGTTCTGGAGCAGGAGGTATTTCCCACTTTGGCTAAAGGATATTGCCTTGTGTCAGAAACAGTGTGTTTCTCATTTTTTGGATGGCCCTTTCTCAAAGTTCCAGCAGGAAAAGCTACAGCAATAATGATGTTTGTGCAAGTGAATATCATTTGGGGGTGGAGGGAGGGTTATGTGGGGTTTTTTTGTTTGCTTCTTGGGTTTTTGGTTTGGTTTTGTTTGTTTGTTTGTTTTTGTTGGTGGTGGTTTTTTAGGGTTTTGGTTTTGTTTGGGGTTTTTTTTGAGATGAGTAATGGAATTTAAAGAAAACTTGATTCTAAATCCTAAGTGGAAGCAAGCTGGTTTCACTGGCTCTGCTGCAGTGTTGGCAAGATCCAGAACAGCCAGGAGAAGAGTAACTGAGCCAGTTTTGTGTTGCATTTATACCAATTGCACAGGGTGAGCCACTTTTGCAAAAATACTGAGGTCTGTTAATGTACAAGAATGCATTTAGTGCACTGACTTTTCAAAACTTGACTAAATTGTGATGGAGCAGCTGAGAAGAGGCCAGAAAAGCTCATTAATATTATTAAACTGTTCAAATTCTCCAGAGGTTAAGACTTTTCAGCCTGAACCTGAAATTCAGTGGTTTTGCTGTTGGTAATGATGCATCATCACACCTTCCCCTCCCCTTTTTGCATTCACACTGGAGCAACTTCTCTTCAGAGCAATTGTGTAATAAAACATCATTTCTGTGCACAGTTGTGACCTTCCTGGGGGTCTGGGGACAGAATGCTCACTTGTACATATCAGCCCAAAAATGCATTTTGTCCCATGACTAAAAAAAAGGTAAAGGAGTCACTAATATGATCTTTTAGCCCTAACAGACTTTAATACCTCATTTCTTTAACTCAGATCAACTTTATTATAATACAGTAATTACACAGGGGGAAAAAAAGGTAATGATGATAATGTCAGGCACATTTAACCTCCCTTGGTGTCCCATGATTCTCCACACTGAGGGCTCAAGGAAAGGCCTTCCCTGACTTCCAGATAACTGGATGAGTGATTATCCTCCTTGTTAATGGGCAATGATAGAGAAAAGTCCTCCATATGGGCAGAATATTCATGAGGGGGCTGCACCAGCCGAGATAAGGATATAAGATGCCACAAGCAATCACTTATGAAAGAAATATTCACACTCAGGGACACTGAGCCAGACTTGGGGGTTCTGGGTGAGGGTGACAAGAGGACAGACCCAAGGCTGTCATTTGGGGACAGGGGCTGACCCCAGGGCTGAGTTTTACCAGTGAAGAGTTTTTGGCATCACGTGCTCCTGGTGGAAGGCATCACGTCCACCAGGAAGGGACTGGATGATCTTTAAGGTCCCCTCCAACCCAAATGGTTCCATGATTCCATGGCCATTTCAGCTGCCACGTGTCAGGGTGAGATTCAGCCCCACATCTGTGCAACCAAGGCAAAGCTCAGGTATTTGTGAAGGTCCAGGGGCACAGCAGTGGCTTCCTTCGGGAGAAGAATTCTCTCCACACCTGAAGGGCTGCCCTTTATCAGAGAATCAGACAATCTTTAGGTCAAGGTTTTCAAGAGGGGAATGGCATTGCTCTCATTTTTCAGTTTATTTCAACATTTTCTTCCCAAATGCGATGGAAAAACTGACATTTGTAAATATTTCCCACATCGATAATCTGAAAAATATGCAGTTTGTCAGTCAAATATTCTGATATTTATTTTCTTTTTGGTTAGCATTTCTCAATATTTTTTTAAAAATTATTTCTCGAGAAGGAAAAGTAAGTTATTATGAAAAGAAAATGTGGTGTTTATAACCGTGACATTTCTTAACTAAATTCATACATGTGAGACACTCTCACTTCCTGCTTTTACAAATGGATGTCTTCTCAGACAAATCACATTTGGGGAAATAAACTGATGATTATGGTTCTTACTGAAGCAGCTCTTCTGACCACACCGAACAAGACTCCAGCCCAGTAAAATTTTCAAAAAAGTAATGAATTATGGTGGTGGGAGATGCAGCATTCCATGTCATGGTTAATGGCTGCTGCATTCTCTGCTGTGGTTCTTTCCATTCAAAGTCCCTTTGAATAGCAATATTATGCACTGAAATAACTTGTGTAATGTGATCAGCTCAGCCAGGACCAGTCATGATCCACACTGCTTTGACAATAATCTCACTTTCTTGACATTGCTTTTAAGTGAAAAATGGGTTTCTTATTACACAGACTTCTATTGGTTTAAAAAAACCCATTTTTTTTCTATGACAGATTTTTGCTTTCATTAAAAATAAAAATATTTACCATACACTCTTTCCAGCAAACCCACATATTTTGGGGAAAAAAAAATCCAAACCAACCAAAAACTGACCTCCCATATAAGCTTTCTTTCCTAATTTTATTCCACTAAACAAAGTACCAAAGCTGAATGCTTTTCTCCCAGCCTGGAAAGTACTGAAGATGAGAGGGTCTCATCCCAACATAAAACTAAATCTGCACTGACTGACCTGAAGTTCTCTTGAACTCCTACCAGAACTTAACCAAAACAACTTCAGTCTGCACCAAATCTGAAAGGATTCGTGTTCAAGCAGGTGCAAATCAGTGGAAATTCGTGAGGTAACTCAGGTGGGCAGGGAAAGCAACAGATTCTCACAGTATAAGGCTGAAACCCAAGTTAAGAAATGTGTAGTCCCTGAATTGAAAGGTTTTTGTCTTTTCCCCTGAGAGGGAAATGCCTGCCTGTTGTAGAGGCAGCACGGAGGGGTAGCTCCACCTGCACACCTCCTATTTCCACTCTATTTTTCTTCTAGCTCTGCCACCAAAAGCAAGCCAAAAATCAGTACAAAACCCTCGCACAGCCCATTTTTGCACATCCTACAGACCCTCTGGAGACGCTGGAATTCGGATACACACACAGAGGTTGGGTCATGGAAGAGGCTGGAGGATTTCTGAGCATACCAAGTCCTGAACACTGGATGGGCTGGGCTGAGTGTGGACATTCTCTTCCAGCATTTCCAGATGTTTCAGCCCCACAGCTGAGGTGGAGCTGTGTCTGAGGGCTGTTCCCATCTACCTGCAGCACCAAACAATATTTAACCTTTCTTTACATCCAGCAAATACAGTTTATTCTTTTTTTTTTCCCTTTATCAATAGAAACATATTTTTTGTTATTTCTAAAAAAAAAAAAAAGTACTAGATTTGAAAACTATTTCTGCAGCAATCCTTTATCTGCCTCCCTTCAGAAGTGCAGCAAATCCTAATATGATTTATCAAAAGTCCTTGCTTCCAAAAGGCATTGTGGCCACTGAAATAATGAACTACTTGAAAGTCACATTTAATTTACTTCCAAAGAAACAAGCTGGCATTGCTCAAGGTTGCTGGGGAAACAGGAAAGCTGCTTTAGATCAGTTTGCAGCAGAGAAGACTTGCTGATATTTTGCAATTTGTACATGTTCACCACAACTTTAACAATCTCTTATTTTCAGAAAGCCATTTCTGACTTTGTGCTAAATATTCGTCTTCATTCCCACAGCATGGCCTTGTTTTCAGTTGGGGATTCAGATTCACAAATCTGACTTAAAAATAAGCTGGTTTATCACAACTGTGTACATATTTCTTCTTTGGGGGCCCATTTATCAAAGAATGCACCCAATTTCAGCCCAGGAGAAGCCCATAGTAGGCATAAAAATCTCATTTCTTGGGAATCTACTTTACCAATGTTGTGTGCAATTTCAGGTGATCAGACCCTTCCCAAAATCTTTTATTGGATGCTCTTAGACTTTGCTGCTTTAAAGAAAAGTTCTAATAATATCCAGAGCTGCCCAACTCTGTTACTGCATTCACTGCCATAAAGAAAAAGGAAATCACATTTGAAAGCCACATGCACAAGCTGAGTTCTGCTAATCCTTCTCCTGGAGACAAATCAGGACCCCCTTTCCCATCAGTTGCAGCAGGCAGATGTGATCTAACATGTTCACATCCAATTTTATTCCAATTTACTCCAAGTTGCAGTGCTGGAATGAATGGACCAACAGAGAAATGGGCAAGTCTGTCCTGGGCAGTAAAAGAAGATAAAACAGCCCTGCAATGCTCCTTTCTAGAAGAGTTTTCTCACAATGCCCAGTTTTATCCAAGAGATCAATCTCCTAAAATCATATCAGTCACACGAGTTTCATGTTAAGGAATAAAAGAATTACCTGTGCATCATTGTTTAATTATTACATTATTTATCTTTTGGAGTCCCAGGATTACAGCAAGCACAAAAGGAAAATATTAACCAAAACTGAAGTGCTTAAAATAATTGATGGTACTGAGTCTAGATTGCTCTCAGTCTCATAGAAACACAATTTAGAGAACAGCCTAAAACAAGAGATATAGAATATCTCTAATGTAGTTGCAGTGCACATCTTGGTTTTTTACAGATGCTTAGGCAGTGGGTGATATGTTTTGAAATATCAACCAGAAAATCCCCAGCTTTTCTACCAACACAATTTTAGTCCAGCTATTTGACAGAAAATTTCATCATTACCCACTTTGCTTGGTTTCGTTCTTTAATTTGCCTCCATACATCTCATCAAAGTGCTTTTTTCTCTTTTTTTTCCCCTATTCTTTGCCTAATTACACATTTGGAGACTTTTGGTGACATTCCACCCGATGCTCAGTGAATTTTGCTCAGGTTTAGGATCACTGTGTTCTTCAGGGCACCGTAGGGACGTTTTTGACTGAACACTGTATTTTATTTTTTGAAATCATGGTGCTTTTACCCGCTAGGATAAACTGAAGAGAGGAGAAAGCAGAGGGATGCCGAAGGTAACTGGAAATAAAGGTGGAGGTTTGGACCAGGTCAACTTTGACTACAACATAGACAATGAGTAACAGAAGCAAGGAGGACTGAGAGGAAAAGTCTCTGAGAAACTGCAGATAAGGTAAAAAGGGCTTGTTGAAAAAAGACTGATCTCAGAAGGGAAAGATTTACTTTCCACTGAAGTCCTGCCTGTAACCTTAAGGTGGGAATCCTGCTGTGCCTGGAAGGGTGTGAACAGGAAATCTGCTCCTGCCTCAGGGCATGCATGCCTCCCTCGTGCTGGGCAGGACAGGGAGACTCCTGCCTGCCCTGGAAATGTGCCCTGATTCCAGGCAATCCTGGAGACCTGCTCCGAGTTCACTGGCCATCCCCTCACAAATGTAAATGTTGTGATGGAGGATAACAGACCCGACAAAACCGGTAACACAGGAGTGGGAACCTGGGTGCGACCCTAGGGTCAGTCCTGCCACCCTAAACGGGTCAGTCCTGCCACCCCCAGTTCAGTGGGATCGCTGGGGCTGCTCAGGCACAGGGAACTGGTCTTTCCTGATGGATTATCAAACATAAAGGAGTCAAGGAAACCCGCTCTCCCACGTTCCTTGTGACAAAAGACGAACTGGTGATACACTGCTGCAAAAGTGGGCAGCCAAGCCAAATTCCAGAAAGAGCCCTTGATGGTCATTTACTGAACCATAGAGACAAAATACCAGCTAAAAGCAGCCTTGTAATCCTGGAGCAGGAATGATTCACTAAAATTCACTTAGAAAAGTATTTCACAACGTCATTTACAACAGAATTTTGTACTTTGTATTGTCACCCCTCTGGTGTTGAAATGAATATATTCCTATGGTTTGATGGCATTCTTCATTGCTTAAAAATGAACTGAAATTTTACACCAGATTCATTAATGTAAAACAGATTTTCGGGGGGGTGGGGGGGTGGGAAATAAAGACAGTTAATAAAAAAATCAGGAGCTAGTTTGAAGTTGACTCACTGAGGGTCAATGCTGCCATACTTAGGTTTATTATAAGTAAAATCAATGTATTTTGTATTGATTGTGATTTTATCTGATGTGTGTTAGCTACTGGGAGGCAGCGCCCACTCTGAACAACACCTTATTACCTTAAAGCCTTATTAATAAGGATAATGCAAAAAACGGGTTGCTTTTTGGGCCACAACAGCAAGCAGGTCCACCAAGAAAGGTATGGCCCCGTTATCTTTAAGATAATTCATCAGATATCTGCAAGATCACCTTGTTTTCTTGAGGGAAAACCTCTTACAGCTGCCATTGCTCAGAAAGCACCATGTGACAACACTTTTTATATTCAGAGTAGTTTTCACCTAAAACTTTTAGAGCTGAGAATGTCCTTCCCAGATTCTCATCTACAGAAAGAGACATGGAACAGAGAGAGCTCTGGGCAGGAGAAGAAAAATGGAGATGCAAAAGGATGTTTTAGGACCAAAAAAGAAAAAATCAAAGTTGCCAAGTATAACTTGATTATTCACTGAGAGCTAATTTAGAGCATAATCATCTACTCCAACCTGAAGAGTAAACACATTATCATTGGAAAACATTACCTACTGGAATAAATATGGGTACTTATAACAGTATTAAGAGACTCTATTAAGAGGTTTCTGAGAAATCTGAGTTTTATACCAGGAAAACTCCGCTTATCTACTGTTAAAAACAAATTTGTGAAGTGCAGACCCCTTCGTGCCTGTAGCCCTAAGAATTACACAACTATGAATAATCACACTCAGAACAGGGCAAAAATAGGTAATTGCTGTCTGTGTATTATGTTGTTGTACAAATTAGTATATCCTGCATCCCTTTGGAAAGAAAATGAGGCCTATGTTTTTGTGCTGTGTTGTAGACCCAGCAGACAATAAACTGATCTCTCGTGAGAGCACAGCAATGCAAAGTGTTGCCTTGTGCCAACAGAAAAAAAGGAAAAAAAGGAAGATAAAAGAAGAAGGAGAAGGACAAAATGACCAGGCAACGCATGAAATTCAATGGGAGAAAGTGATTTAATTGCACGGAAAAAGAAAGGAATATTAATATGGGGAATAAAGCTTTTCTGTAATATTAAGGGTGTACAACAGATAACACAAAATAAATTTTTTTAAAAAGCCATAAATTCTACTCGTTAATGTCAATTTAATTGAAAATGCTGCTAAATCTCCCGGTATTACATTAGTGTGGATGTTAAGATTGGTGTGCCCATAAAGGCACTCCAAGAGGAGCACACAATGCCATGCTAATAGGGTTAGGTGCTCAGAATATAAGGTAACATAAGTGCCATTTGATGCAAGAGTTGCTAGGGAAGGCTATTTTTTTTTTTTTTTTTTTTTTTCCCTGCCTGTTAATTAAGCGAATTTAGTGCTTTTGAAAGGTGCCAGATTGACAATCCCGGGGACTGAAGTCCTCTATTCATGGAGCAGGCAGAGCCCAGGCAAAGCTTCCTCAGGCTGCCCCTCAACCTTGACCTGCAGGGCTCACCTCCAGCGATGAGCCGGGCTGGGGGCTCACTCTCGAGCCTGCTCATTCTCCGGGCTCTCTGGGGAGGCTGCTGATAAAGGTGCTAATTAGGGCCGATTGTGAGGGAGGTTTTGTGCCGTGAACACCTGTCCATTAGGAGCTGAACGCGGAGCGCCGGCTTTTCTCACTCGGGGCACGGCGCAGCCTCTAACGAGGGAAGGGTTTTTCCAGCGCTGCTGACCCAGGGCCGGGGTGAGGGAATATGGACAGGGAAGGCAGCTCAAGGATTGCACTGGGTCTCACCCAACTGGTTTTTTTTTTTAAGGGAGAAAATGTGAAAAACAGGGGTTTTTAAAATAGGATGTCCATCCAGCTGCTTCGATGACTCCTTTTCCAGAACCCTCATTCTTGGTTTCTACTTTGGAAATGGGAATTCTTTCATGGCTGTTGTCCTTTTTTAAGAGAACATGGGAGGCTCAGGGCAAAACCAGAGAAAGGCAATAACTATTTCAGCAAAGCAACTCGTGCTAAGGCTGATATAAACCTGGAGAATGAGAGTGTCGGCATAGCCCCCGTTTCCCTCTGAGAAAGGGTGTCCCTCCCTGTCCATTTGAGAAAAGGAGCAGTGGGAAGGCTCTGCTGTTGAACAAAAACCTTCCAAAGGTCCAAAGCTGGCTTCTGCTTGTTTTATGGATTGTTTGAGGGCAGAGGGTGCAATAAAGGTGTTGCCAGAACCATTCACAGAACCTAAGCTATTGGATGCACGTAATGACATGTCAGATAAGTTCTTGTCATTCTACTTTGATGCAGCTTGTATTCCCTGGTGATGATAACCATTACCATTCTAGAAGCAGAAACTCCCTGAAACCCTGAGCCTTTTGTAAGTTCTTGCCTTTAGTTGATTCAGCAGAGGCAAGTCAAATAAAAATCCCACTTTAAATAAGGGAAAAGTTAAGTTGGTGCATCTACACTGATGAATATAGCACAGTTCACTTTAAAATAAAAGGTTCTTTAAATGTGCATGTTTTGGTCTTTTTTTTTTTTTTTTTTTTTTTTTTTTTTTTTTTTTATCAGAGGGCTGACTCCAAGCCTTTATTGCTTTTCACCTCTGTAAAGGTGCAATAGAGATCCAGCAGCTCAGTGTTCTTGACATCAGCAAACAGGCTGAAAAAACATTATCAGGAGAGAGCCAATCTCCTCTAACAGTTGAATGAAGGTGATAAAGGTTTGGGTGAAAGATGAAATGAAAAATGTGTCTATAGCTGCTGCAGCAAACCTGCTTTTCTGGAGCACTTTTGCCCCCTGTCTTGAGTGTTCTATTGAATGAATAGTGGGTGCTTTTTGTCACTTTGTGGTTGAATGGAGCAGTCTACTTAGCATGAACTTTTTGATGGCCCTACCTTCTGAAATGGTGTGCAGAGGTTTCATGGGTTATGCATTAGTCCCATTTAACTTTCCACTTGAAGGTAACACAGGCAGCAGCAGGTCTAATAAAGACTGAGCAGAGGGAGGCAAGCCAGCACCCAACCCCCCAAATTTTTGCTCACAGAGATAATTTCAAGTGTCCCCTGCATCGAAGTGCCTCACCCAAGTGTGAGATATGGCATCACAGCTGACGGGGCAGGGGCTTGGTGATATTTCTTCAATTTTTCTCAACAGTCCTTTGAAAACCAGGAAATCTCCTCTTGGTTATTCCTCAATGTTTTCAGTCTGCAACACCACCTGTACCTAAACATTCAAATAGTGAGAATCATGCACTAGGTCCACTTGCTCTCTTAGCTGAGGTTTCAAAAGATGGGAGTGAGTGGGAATCCCTTAAAAACTGTGACAGCCACGTGAAAATTGCTTTGAAATATGTCCAGCCTGCTCTGAATGCCACAAGAATAAGTATTAAGTCTTGTTTCTCTTCAGTCTTTTGCCTTGATGTCACACTGAGGCATCATTCCAGGTTTCTGTTTATTGTCATTGAATAAATTTTAAAATATTTAAATTTAAAAAAACAAAACAAACAAACAAACCAAACAAACCAAACCAAAAAATCCCAACAAATGGTGGGACAGAAAGCCAAGGAAACATAAGTATTTGTCAGAACATAAAACTCAGGATCTGAATACTGAAATAAAATGTTCATCTTCCCATTGCACAAACCCAGTCCAACTCTTGCCACTGGTGCTCATCTGAGGAATAGTCTCATGGCATTTTTTCCCCCTTAATGTCCTAGGCATTTTATAGGCATTCCTGGATGATTTTAGAATAAAATGACACAGAATTTTTAGGATGGTGCTGGGAAATAATGAAGTGTTCATCAGAGTAAATGGTCTTCCTACAAAGAGCTGAGTACTCTGCTGACATTTAACAGCCAGAGTGAAAATTAAGAGAGGCATTAAAGGATATCAGTCCTATGAATACTGACATGGATATTCCTGCTGTCAGCTGACAAAAACAAAGTAATTAATTGTTATAGTAAAAAAGGTGATGAAGACACACATACACAGAGCCTGGAATGAAAAAGCAACACATGCAGGACATGTCCTCTCTTTAAAGAGTCGTTCTCAATGCTAAAGCTGATTTGATGAGCACAAAAGGAATAGCACGGATGAATCAAGGTCAGAAAGGTGAGTAAAAATAAGACAGTTATTATGTCTTTTCTGAAAGCAGAAGCAGATTAGAAAATAGGTCAGGGAGTGCAGGGAAAACGTTATTTGTGTTCTGTCAATTTACAAAGGACATGCATAACTGAATGCAGTGAATTTGTAGCAACCTCTTATTCCAGTCCTGGGGAGTGATGTATTCCGTATTACTTCTGTTTATTACTAGTATGACATTATGTTTTTGAAAGATTTTCCTGCCAAAATCAAAATCCTGTTGTGATGAATGCTGCACAATCAAGCAGTAGGAGAAAGTTTCTGTTGTGAAGACTGGGGGACACAAACAAAAAGTAGGAGCACTGGCAAGAGGAGGGGATGTGGTTTGTCAGGAGCTATGTGGCAAAGCAGGAAATTTAACTTTTCTCCATTTCCCAAAGCACTGCCATACCCAGGAAAGACACAGGCCCTTAACAGAGCCAGTAAATATTGCTCCCCTGATGTGTCGAAATGGTTGTCTGATAACACATTTCTTCAGTTGTTTGGAAAATGGAAATTTGTGATCTTAGCCACTTCCTGTTGACTTTCGTTTAGCCTGTGTTCCTCAAGAAATAAATCTAAAGTGTGCTGAGGGAGATATTTAGACAAGGGAAGATTGTGAAAGGATCTCATTAATACACATAAATATCTCCAAGAAGTGCCAGGTGATGGTGTCAGACTCTTTTCAGTGGTGCCCAGCAACAGAACAAGGTGTAAGGTTATAAACTAAGACACAAGGAGCTCCACCTCAGCATGAGGAAGAACCTCTTTCTGTGGAGGGTGACAGAGCACTGGAACAGCTGCCCAGGGAGTTGGGGAATCTCTGGATTCATCCCAAAGCCACCTGGATGTGTCCCTGTTCCACCCTGCCATGGTGGGGGGGTCAGTCTGGACCATCTCCAGGGGTCCCTTCCAACCCTAGCTGTTCTGGGTTCTGTGCTGCCTGGGGAGGTGGAAAAGGCCAGGGAAAAGCACTCAGTTCACTCCCTACTCCCAAAGCTCAGGCCAATCCCACACAGTGGCAGAGCTCTCCGATGTTCCACATTTCTGGACTTTCACTGATGAGAAGAATCCGTGTAAAAAGCTCACACCTTCTTCCCCTCCAAGAGCCCAGTCATCATGTCCACTTCCCACCATCACTTCCACCTTTTACAGACATCCAGGATTTCCCACTGGAAATGTGAGTAGACTTTCTACCTCTGTTGGAACTCCTTGTTCATAATAATTACTGCAACCTGTGCACAGAAACAGCTGATGTACAGCTCACAAATAAGCCTTAAACACAGTTCTCCATTTAATCCAGGAGGGGATGTCTGGGGAGCATCAGCTGCAGTTACCAATATTCTTCTAAACAGATGCAGAGGGCTGGTGGCAAATCCTAAAATCAAATCCCAAAAACCTAAATCCTGCTGTTCCACGCTACTCACTGTGGGATGTGCTCCCAGAGCACTGCTGGCTCTGCTCTGCTTCTGAAAAGCTTTGTGTAGAAAATGGATGGACAGACAAACCCAAACCTGCTGCTAACAACTGGGTGGTGAAGCAAAGCTGACAAAGTTATAACCATAAATAGATTTTTAGTGCAAAAACACCTCTTATATAAAAAGATTTTGATTAAAAAAAAAAAAAAAACAAAATGGACAATTTAAATTGTTTTAAATGTTGACCCCACAATACCTTTTACTTTAAATGAAGTAACATATTTTAGGTAAACAAGGAAAAAAAAGGAAAAAAAAGTGTTTCAAGTAATAATTTTTTTTCAAAAAATAATCATAGTAAATCTATTTTAACTTGATTTGAATACCTGTCTGGTGGCTTTAGAAAGCAAAGCATTTCCACAGTAAGACACATTATCACGATCTGATTTCAAAAGCAATGTGAGGTTGCCTTAAGATTGTACTTTTGTTCAATTATATAAGGAAAAGATAAATGGAACTAATTTTTTACATGCATACAAAAGTGCATTAAAAGCCTTAGGAATTGTATTGTTTTGCTTTCAAAGACATTTAACATCAGTTTTGCTTTTGAGAGCTTACTGCCTTTCCCACATACTTCCTCCAAATTCCTGCAGCGTGTAGGGGAAATGCTCCCTAGAATGCAGATTTCCTGGTGGATGTGTGGATTATTCTTCCTTAATCTCAAGTATCAATGAGTGGAATCTTATCCTAAATAAGGAGCTGACATGTGTAACTAATTTTCAAAAGAACTTTCTTTAAGCTTATTACCAAAGCAATTGCTTTCATTCTTCAGATTTGGGCAATATAAGTAAAGGTAATTCCTTTATCACCCTGCATAAAATCCTTTATTATGGTGTGTACTAGCCAAAAAAAAAGAGTAAATTCTAATATATTCACAGAAATTACTTCACTGTTTTATCACTTTATCTCTAGTCAGTATTTATGGTGGAATAATGTAGGGAAAAGTTTTCAGTGTGTTGCATTTGCCATCAGATGGACTCAAATGAACCGTTTCTATTCTCAAAATATTCAGCCACTGTCTAAGATGCTATAAAATATTAACACAGTTAAAAACCAAAATTCTTGAGTTTGGGCTGCGTAGATTTTGTGTGGTTGAATTTTTATTGCTATCCTTGGCTTCTAACCTCTTCATGTGGGCTTTCAAAGGAGGAAATCAAAGCAGAAGGGAACGAATCAAGATTGCAGCAGAACGAGAGCAGGGACACAGTGTTTAGAATTTAACAAGCCCAGTGATTAAAAACTTCTGATCGTGCAATGATTTGTTCCCACAGGAGATACAGCTCTCAGGATCATTTTTAACACCATAATTTATGATGTTCCACATAGTTTTGAAATTAATTTTCCTCCCCTCAATACCTGTTGGTGTTTAATTTTCACAGGAGTGTTTTATTGAGCTGAGCTAAGACAAAGACACTTTAGGAACTTGAAGGTGGCTTTCTCTGCACTGGTTTGCCCATAAATGCTGCAGAGAAATGGAAATAGGAAGTCCTCTAAAATACAAACTGCTCCTGAACAATGAAGTTATTAAAACTGCAGATACACAGTGCTCAGGTTAAGCTGCTCTATAATAACAGTGGCTGTATTCAGCAGCTACAAAGGCACAGCATAATTTCTTTGGGAGGCAAAGACATTCCTGGGTGGAAACGAGTGCAGGAAAATTCTCAGGTGTAACACAGGGCAGACTATGAAGAGAATCCCAGCAGAACATGAATCTGAAGAGGAAAATTAGTTTCAATACTTGGGGCTATTTACTATTATTTTCTGTTCCCTCATTTTGTCTGGGAACAGCATTTGGTGAAGGACAAGGTGGAAGACTGAGCTGTTTTCATGGAACCACGGAATGGGTTGGGTTGGAAGGGACCTTTAAAGTCCATCTGGTCCAACCCCCCTGCCATGAGCAGGGACATCTTCAACTCCATCAGGTTGCTCAGAGCCCTGTCCAAGCTGACCTTGAATATTTCCAGGGATGGGGCAGCCACCACCTCTCTGGGCAACCTGTGCCAGTGTTTCACCACTCTCATCACAAAAAATTTATTTCTTAGATCCAGACTAAATCGACCCTGTTTTAGATTAAAACTGTTACCCCTTGTTCTGTTGAAACAGGACCAACTAAAAAGTCTGTCCCCACCTTTCTTATTAAAGTACTCCTTAAAGGATTTATTAAAGGTCCCCCCAGAGCCTTCTCCTCTCCAGTCTGGACAACCCCAACTCTTTCAGCCCTTGCTTGTAGGAGAAGTGTTCCCCTCTGACCCCCTTGAGCCCCACCTTGACATAATGATTTTATTTTTTAATGTGGGAAAAAAGATTTCCTATGAAATGTAACAAAGGAAATGAACTGGCAAACAATGAGTAATTCAGATGAGATTTGGACAAAATAAAAGGTGTAGATGAGAATAAAGTTGTTTAGGACAAAGATGCAGGAGAACTAAATACTGCTAATAATTATTTTACTATTCATTCATTGGGCCAAAATGGGTGGAATTATGTATAGACATTCTTCATTTGATTTATCCTCTCAGCCACTTGACAGTAGTTCTGGCTGCTTCTGGAAGGAGTCAAGGTAAACGTTGAGGGTTACAACAATTTAGGAAAAAAGTAGAAGATAATTTACCTTCTGCTGTTCTTTCTTTCCTTCCCATCCTCCCTCCCTCTCTCCCTGAAACAGTCAAATTAGAGTTGTTTACAATTTCAGGCCAAAATACGAATAGATTCATAGTGAGTTGAGCTTCTGTAATCGTAATTAATTAAGTACATTGCTTACGAAAGTTCTAGAAATATTTCTTGCAGAGACAGCCAGCGAAATTATCACTGCCATTTAGAAGGTTTTCGAGATTTTTTTACTTTAACTTTTGGTTTACAGAAGGAAGCAGCTGAAACACCTGGATGTAGGAATCCACATGGCCAGAAAAAAAGCCGAGCATTTTACCCACTTCTCCCACTCAAGGCTGAGGGACGGAAGAGACAGGAATTTACCTGAAAACTCACACCTGTCAGGGAGCTCCCCTTTCTGGTTGTTTCTTTGCAGGAATAGGACACCGAATTACTGAAAAGCGGTAAAATGCCGTGAGATTCACTGGGCAAGCAGCTGAGCAGTAACAAACAGGACCTGCATCAGTAGTTGTATTGTAGACTATTTTCTCAACCTAAATATATTTATGCAAACATGCTCAAGGCTGAACCCTCTCTTTTGTTGCCGGGCCACAGATCAGTCCGCTCCTGATTTAAAATGCATGGCTAAGTTTAAAACTTTAGTAAGGGCCAATCTCTGAATAATCCTTTAAGGATTATTGTAATTAAGGGACTAATCCTTAGATGCTTCTTAATTTGTGTCCGTTTTAAAATCGAGTGCCACTTCTTTCATCACAAAAGAGAGAAGAAGAGGTGAAAATGACAAAGGTTTAAACATTAACAGCCTTTCCTGTCACCTCATGCATCTGAGCAACACAAACAGGTAGGATATTTAAAACCGAGCACAGAACCCCACCCCACAAAAAAACCTAGAGAGACTTTAAACCTGGAGACAAGCGTTGATGGTGAGAAATATTACGTGTGCAGATGAGGCAAATACAGTTTAAGGACACACATTTTAACTTGAAAACCCTCTTTGCATGAACCCTCAAATGCTTGTTTGCATCAACCCTCCCCTTCTCCCCACTGAAGCCTGTTTGAAGAACACATCAGTGACAGCAGTTTTTCTCATCATTTATAGCATTTATATTTATTGTTTATCACGCAAAGAGTGAATTGGGCAACCTAAGTTTTAAAAGTTACCGGAGAGGGAGATGTTAAAGTAATTAAACTATTGATGCACACGAGGGAAGCTTCGTGGTCTCATTGAAGGAATGTTGAGGCTCAAGAGGGGTGCACAACCAGCGAAAGGAAGCAATGGGGTGGCATTGGTGGGCTAAAACACCTGCCAGCAGTTCACTGGCTGTACCTGGGGATCAGCTGGCATTGCTTAAAGGTGTTCATGATCTCTGCTTGCAGCAGTCCTGCCCTAAGAAACGTAAAGGAGGCAGAAAAACCAAGCAGTGCCTCCAAGAGGCTTGGAAACAGCCTCTCTTCCCAATTTCAGTCCAGATCTGGGCAAGACACAGACCCAGACGCCTCTGTGTTCCTGCATCTCTAAAACGAGAATGTTTATAAATACTTACAACGAGAAAAAAACCCCACCCACCCTAGGGATTGTTATCATGAGCAGGGAGTGAGAAGCAAGCAGTTCATGCAGCTCGTGCTGTGTTACAGTTCTGTGAATGTGCAGCACCCAAAGCTGTGTGAATTGGAACAGGGGTGAGAAATCGTTAGGAGATATGGGAAAGGGCTCACTCTTGTTTGCATCCCTTGGAAATAGCACATCTTATTTTTATTTCTCCCCGAAACATGTAAGTATCACAGAGATTCCACGCTGGATATTTTTGCAAGCCTGCAGGGGCGGGTGCTCAACACTCTAGGGGCTCCATAAGGATGATTGCTCCATGACACACATTTATCTTTAATATAGTTTACAGAGTTGGGGTTTTTGTTGTTGTTGTTGTTATTTTTTGTGGGTTTTTTTTTCCCCTCTCCCTGTGACAAATTACATTGTGCTTTATGGAAATGTAACATTTTGTATGAATGGCTGGCAGCAGCCATGTTGCATAGCAATGAGCAAGACAAAGTCGCTCCAGTCTTATTTGCAACTGGCTCAGACCTTTCCATTAGCAAATTAAAATCTGTTCAAATTTATTTACTAATATATTAGGAGAAGCTTCAGGCTAACCCCTGTTGACCTGTATTATATAGCAAACAACTGTAGCAGTGAAAATAATTAATAGAATGTATTGCACCTCCTGCTTGTTTCTCCATCACACCCCAGGGTCGGCTGGAGACTGGGTTTGCCATCTGCATTCTGTTACAAGGCCACATTTACTTAAAAATTATCAATTATATTCTGAAATTACTTCCTTTAATTGAACTCTCTCTATTCAAGGCATCCCCTGTTTTTAAAGCTTCTGAAAGCATAAATATGAAAATGTTTTCCTTTTCAGAACTTAAGGGCAACTCGCTGTATTACCTGTGGATGCAAAAGGAGCAAATATGCAGCAGCAATTCCTTGTTACATCAGTTATTCATTATTATTATTATATCATACTTGTGTCATTCACGTGGAAAGTATTGCAAGACATTTTTTATTTTGTATTTGCTATTACAATGTTTTCCACAGAAGCTGTGGCTGCCCATCCCTGGAATTGTCCAAGGCTGGGTTGGACAGGGCTTGGAGCAATCTGGGATAGTGGAAGGTGGAACTGGATGAGCTTTAATGTCCCTTCCCAAACCATTCTCTGATTCCATGAAGAAGAAACACAACTGGTGCCCATTAAAAAGCTTGGAGTGTTACCCTCATTCAGCCTTTTCACCCTGGAGAACAGCTAATTCTGAGGTCTTCATCTAACTCTTTAAGGAAGAAGCGATTATGAGACATTAAATGACAAAAAAAGGGGTTGTGAGGAAAAAATGCAGTTTCGAGCTGCCCAGACTGAAGTTTAGGTGCCAGTAAAGTAAATGATGGGGAGGTGTAAATAGTTCCTTTCTATCAACACAAACAGCTACAATAAAAGCTGTCACAGGGTGATCAGCTAGTAAGTCTCAGCCCTACACAACAAATGCAATTTTTAAGAAAGAAGTCAATGTTCCACTTTAACATGTCAAGTGAAGTATTTTTTTAATACGTATATAGATATAGAAATAAATTTGCACATTAATGGCCATGGTGACGAATTTCCCAAAGTGAATGGAGGCCTATTTGATTATTATATGAACAAAACCAATCATGATCTCTGGAAAACATACATTGCTAGACAATTTACTTAGTTTTTGATAACTCACTTTCTGTTTAAAAGCAAACAGTGAACAATGACTGCTAGGTCATCACCCTTCAAATGTGTTTGGAAAAAGAGATTTTTTAACAATTTTATCATTATTTCCATAAACAATAGAAAATCTTCTCTAAAATAACCAGAAAATCTAGTCTGATGAGGTGTTTTTATTACAATATATTTCATAGATGGAAAGAAGGGGTATTAGCCATTATAGGTCGCTGTTGACCTCTTGTGGTCCCATTCTGTGGTTACAGGAAAACTCTAAAACCAGCCAGGAGTTGGACATCCATGACCCTTATGGATCCCTTCCAACCCAGGATATTCCATGATTCTGTATTCTGTGGTAGCCAGGAAATCCCTGGAATGCTCCCCTTAACCTTAAAAAAACAAACCCAGTATCATTTCTGCACCATAAGACTGGAATATAAATTATAAATTCTTAACAATTGCGTTTCAATTCACTTAAACAGTTCAACACTAAAAAGAAAGGGGCTCTCACTGCCAGCAGCCAGCTCTTTCTTTTCCAAAAGGGAAAAGAACAAAAATTACCCAAAAAAAAAAAAAAATTGAAAGGGATCCAATACAACATGATGTTCTACTTCTTCTCTATTAAGTATTCAGCTAACCAAGAAGTAACAATTAGCAGCAGGAGAAAAGGCAATCAGTGATGTGGTGTGTAATTACTGTGCCCCGGGTCTCATCTGGAGAGCAGAGAATCCAACAGGGATCTGTCCACTGATTCCAGCAGTCTGACTGGAGTTCTGCTGTGTCAACTCATTTACATGGCAGTCTGCCCCCCAGCAGACAGGCAAAAACACAGACCATTAATTATTTACCTATCACCAGCATTAATATTGTGCTTGAACGTGTTAATCTCTTGAAACAAAGCTTGAGAGGGTCAGTGCTTTGTTTTGAAGGGGAAAGGGGAGAGGAGGAAGATAGAAATAAAAGAATGAAGATCCAGGTAACTTTCAGCACTGATGCATCAGCACTTAGGCCCCTCCACAGGAAAGAAGCTGTTCTTAGCAATCATTCCCCCTGGAAGCTCTACAAGCTCTTAACTTTCTGTGCTAGTGAAAGATTATCTGAGAAAAATTTGATCTGTATATTCAAGTGAAAAAAAAAAAAGTGTTTAGAAACTCACCCTGGCATACTGTCGGCTTTCTCACAAAGAAAACCAAACCCAAACATGTTAGTAAAGAGCTGAAAGAAATCAGCATAGTTCTGTTATTAAAACAAATACACAGAGCAGAAGCCCCCTCCATCTCAATAACAGCAATTGGAAGATTATTGAGAAAGCAAAATTCTGTTGAGCTACATGTATTTGCTAAGAAGCTTTAAATGTGCACTTTTATGCTAAGCAGGAACAAGGAGAACTGTAGGTGATCCCACAGGTTTTTTTTTTTCCCTGCAATTTCATGTTCCTGCCACCTGCAAAGATAAAGCAAGGCAATCCAGCATTTCCCAACATGAAAACAAAGGCATTACTCTAAAAGCAAAGGAATAGTCCACACAATTACTAAGTGAAAATAATTAATTAAAAATTAATAGATGCTGCTGTGTCTGGTATCCCTGTTTTGTCTACTGGCATGTGTCACATTTCCTCTGGTCCACCGCAATTTCAGCAGCCACCCAGCACCTGGTTCAACCATCTGTGACCTCTCTATGACTCCAGGCTGCAGAACAGCCTCCAGCTGGCTTTCCCCTGGGTGGGAGGGTGAATGGGCGAACAGGAACCCCCTCCTAAGGAAATGAACGTAATCCTTAACTGACTTAAAGAAACCGAACCGTGGCAATTCAAAAAAATGCCACGAGATGGCAAGTTAGGATTGCATGAAACACCTCGTACCCTCACAACTGCAGCGAGGGAAAAATCCAACTGGGAGGGGAAAGGTGCGTTTATAAGAACCATTTGTGAAATCTAACGTTCCTATCAAAAGCAAAAACTGCTCTGAATAATGCCAATAATTTTGGAACGATTTCCTTTCTCTGCCTTTAAACTTAGCAGGATTCTGTCACACACGTCTTCATGGAAAGAGTTGTCAAGCCCTGGAACAGGCTGCCCAGGAAAGTGGTGAAGTCACTGTCCCTGCAAGTGTTCAAAAAACGTGTGGATATGGCAGATGAGGACATGGTTTAGTGGTGATCATTGTGAGTGTTGATGGCTGGTGATCCTAGAGGTCTTTTCCAACCTTAATGATTCCATAATTCTATTTTCCTCAGTAGTTTCTCTTTTGTTTTAAATAGCAAAAATAAAGAACCTCATATCACAGTTTTTTAATACGTAATTGCAGAATATGAGACTGTTCACTTTCAGTGAAATGGACCCAAAACTACATTATGTGATTGCAAAGTTGGTTTTTTTCTTGAGGACCAAGCCAGGGCAGCTGTAGAAATACGTGCCAAGAAACGTTTCACCTCCCATGCACACATTTGTATCAGAGGGTATAGAGGATCTCCACCTGACACCAGAACTGCTCAATTGCCAAAAAATCCCACGACTTTCGTGGTACTCCGCATTTTGCTCACAAGGGGGATGTTTGTGCCTTTTAATGGATGGGAAGCACAGGAGCATCATTCCCAGCTCCTCACTGGTACCAGCACAGCTCCTTAGGTGTGCTCCCCCACCAAGAGCTTATGATTTATTGTTACACTTGAATACATCCTACTAACAGTTACTTCAAAATTGTTTTCCTGAGAAAACGGAAGAGAACAAAACTGTTCTTCCAGGCGCTATTCCCTTTGTTCAGCCATGCAGATTCTTCACTTGGCTTTTTTTTTTCCCTGTTTCCCAGGCAGGCGATGCTCTGCTGCAGCTGGCACCGCTGGGGCCCGAGGAGTGCTCCATGTCCTGTGCTGCCACAGAGCCAACAGCGAACCCCGGCTGCGGGAGCCCCCCGTTCCCGGCCCGGCTCCCATCACTCCAGGGATCCCCCCCGATCCCGGGCTCCCTCCGTTTCCAGGCTCCCCCTGCTCCCAGGACCCTCCAGCCCCGGGCTCCCTCCGATCCCGCTCCCCGCCTGGCTGTAGGATCCCCCGATCCCAGGACCCCCCACTCCCGGATTCCTCCCGATCCCAGGATCCTCCAGTCCCAGCCTCCTGCCAATCCCAGGCTCCCCCTATCCCAGTCTCCCCCCTATCCCAGTCTCCCCCCAGTTCCAGTTTCCCTCCAATCCCAGTTTCCCCCCAGGCCGAGTTTTCCCCCAATCCCAGTTTCCCCCCAGTCCCAGTCTCCCCCCAGTCCCAATCTCCCCCCAGTCCCAGTTTCCCCTCAATCCCAATTTTCCCCAGTCCCAGTTTTCCCCCAATCCCAGATTCCCCCCAGTCCCAGTCTCCCCCAGTCCCAGTCTCCCCCCCAATCCCAGTCTCCCCCCCAATCCCAGTCCCCCCCAATCCCAGTCTCCCCCCCAATCCCAGTCTCCCCCCCAATCCCAGTCTCTCCCAGTCCCAGTTTCCCCCAATCCCAGTCTCCCCCCCAGTCCCAGTCCCCCCCAATCCCAGTCTCCCCCAATCCCAGTCCCCCCCAATCCCAGTTTCCCCAATCCCATTCCCCCCAATCCCAGTTTCCCCAATCCCAACCCCAGTCCCGGCCCAGCAGCGCCCCCTGGCGGCTCGCGGCTCACAGCCGCCCGCCCCCCCTCGGCCCGGGCCCCGCCCCTTGGCCCCGCCCCTTGGCCCCGCCCCCTTGATCCCGCCCCTTGGCCCCGCCCCCTTGGCCCCGCCCCCGCCGCCGATTGGCGGGAGCGGCCGAGGGGAGGGGAGGCCCCGCCCCCTCGGTGGTCGCTGAGGGCTGGTTGGGGTCGCGCCAAGATGGCGGCCGGGCAGGGGGCAGGGGCTGGGAGCGGGACCAGGACCAGGACCAGGACCGGCACCGGAGCGGCGGGGCTGGGGCTCCCCGCGCACCTCGCCCTCTCGGTCGGAGCCTTGGAGGAGGCGGGCAGCTCGGGCGTCCTCTGCCTCAGCGGGAGGAAGCTGCGCGACGACCCCAGAGGCGACACCATGGCAACAGGTGAGGGGCTCCCGCAGTGACGGGGACGGGGCTGCGGGCCCGGCTGGGGACGGGCGGGCCGGGGGCCGTGAGGGGATGCAGCGGAGGCGGCCCTGTGGTGGCAGGGGAGGGATGACACGGGAGCGGCCGCTCTGGGTGAGGAGCGGGGCCCCGCTGTGTGAGGGCAGTGCGGGACAGCGCCGAGGCTCCGCGTTTGGGGGGGCTTTCCCTGCAGGCAGAGAGTCCAGGGGCTCCCTTTTATCCGTGGGTAAGGATGGGGACTGGAAGTTGTGCCCGGGAATCAGAGCTCCGAGCGTGGTCGGGTTGGACGTTCGGGGTGTGGGATCCCTTGCAGTGAAGCTGCGCTGTCCCGGCCCGTCCTTGTCTCAGCTCAGCAGGAACGTGGCTGCAAGCGCGGATGCGAGGGATGTGTGAGCGTGGCAGATGGTAAAAGTAAACCTTGGACAGCCGCGCAAGCAGGGCAAAGTAAAGCCACCCCGTGCAGATCACTCTGCTAGTGGGAAAGCCCAGTTGAGCGCATTTCTTGGTAACATGCAAGGAAAGAGCTCTTCACTTAACACTAAATGAAATTCTGGAAAAGGAATCGTTCCTGAGTGCTAATTATCTAAGTAATTTTTTTTTTTCCTGAATATATTTCCCAACAGATGGATGCTTGTGGAGAAGGAAAACCACCAGGGATGAGAAGATCAGTGTTGAAGCAAGGCACACTGCAAACATGACGTGCTCTTTTGTGCTTGAAGCTGGATGAAGCTCCCTGTCTCAGCAGGTGGAAAGTGAAACCCAGGCCTGGAGCAATTCTGGTGGTTGCTGTGGTTAATCCCCAGGCAGTGCTCCCCACTCCTCAGAGACTCATGGCGCTTTTGGGCTTTGCTCTCTTTGTTTTGATGACCTCAGTGCCACATTTTACACTGAAGTGTGGTCCAAGAGCCCTGGGGCAGCTCAGAATTCTGCTCCACCTTCACTGCTGGCATTTCTTGTCTGGACAGTTTGGTTTTACTTCATGCCTTGTGTTCAAGTGCCATTCCTTACTCCAGCTCTTGCTGAGGACACTCAGTGAGTTGGGGCTGGGCCCTACTTGGAGCAGAGAAAGACAGGATTGCAAGGAGCTTCCTTCCAAACTGGGAAAACACAATGACCTTGATGAGACAGGCGCTGAGACTGTGCCCACTGCCTGGCAGCCTGCCTTGGTCACAGCTGCTGGGGCACAGTCTGCTCCTGCAGCCCCTCCCTCTCTGCCTATCCCCTCCCCCTGGAGTCTCTATTTCCTGAAAATAAATGCAGTTTCACCCTCCAAACGTTTGCTTCAGAGTGACAGAGGAAAAGCTTAATAAAAATGCAAAGGTCACATTTTCCGTGCCTCCTAAAATAATACGACAGATCCAATTTCTGCATTATTAACTATGAGTGTGAGCTTGTTTTCTTTTCAGGTGCTTCCTGACTTACCTGGTGCTCTTTTTCTTGTGCTGCACAAGCACATGGCTGCAGCCACTCCTGGGAGCCTGTGGGCAGCAGCTCTCTGGGACCAGAAGTTACTTAGTGTCTTGGCAAAAGATGGCCTTGCCCTGCAGAAATAGCTGTGTGAATGCTCCTCTCTTGATAAACATTTTGACAAAAGCCTGTGTGTCTTGACAGAAAAATCACTTTGTAAAGGACATTTGTCATCTCATTCTGTTTTGAACGGGAACAATCCTCAGGCAGAGCAGAGACAAGCAGGATTTCTCCCAACAGTCCCACTGTCCTCACGTGCCATTGGCACTCCCAAGATAAGACTGCAAAGACATTGCTGCAAAATGTCACTAACATCTTCAAGGAAGTGATTTAGCATTAATAAAAATGCAGATTTTGATGGAGATAGCATTTCATGCAGCAGATCACTTTGGTTTGTAGTTAAAAGCTAGTGGAACAGAGTGTGTGATCACTTGGTATTATAAAAAAACTTCAAAAATAGCGTATTTGGCAAAAGTGACAAACTAGCTACAGTAACTGAGCTATCAAAGACAGTTACTGATGGGGTAATTTGGGTTATTTAAGTCTGTTCTGGGAAAATGAGGATTAGGAAGAGCCATAATTAAAATATGCAAAGCCGACGGGGAATAGAGAATAGATATTAAGTCACTTTAAATTAGTAATTCATGAGAGGGTGGAAGGGAACGAAATGGATGAAATTATGTTCTGAAAGGGCCCTGATATTCCATTGTTGCAGAGAGAAAAGCTATTCAGAGCCTGAGTGCATCTTCTGTGCACACAGAAATTGGATAGGAGGAGGATTGAAGAGCTGTACATCCACTGAGGGAGCCGATCCTGCAGCTTTCCCACAAATCCGAGGGAATATGTTTTTGCAGGGGCATCAGGAGTTTTCCAGCTGCTTTGTGTACATTGACAGCAGAGAACCTGCAGAGCTACAGGAGCTCGAGCAGGGGAATCCTCAGCAGCAGTGCTACAGCTCAGTGGTGGGATTGTGAGAGCTGAGAGAAAGAGTCCTTCCCCCACAGTGTTCCCTGGTGTGCTGAAAATGAACTGCATCAGGGTGGGGTTTACCCTTTAGTCAGAGAGCAGAGATCATTTCAGCAAGGTGTTTGTGTTACTGAGCATCAAAAGTCCAGTGCAAAGCTCCTAAAAGCACTGTTTTGTCTACCAATAGAGAGGAGTTTTGTTATGGAGTCAAAGAATCACCAGGAAAACGAGCTGAGCCTTTCATCGTTACTCCATGGAAGCGCAGAGTTGATTTCCAGATGAGCTTCATGCAGAAATACGAGCTTTACATCAGGAGGAAGGCTGACATCTCACTGCCTTAAAGGGATGGCAGGCTCCAAAATGAGAGCAAAATTGAACATCCAGCTGGTCAAGAATCAGCCTGGAACCGTTCCACAGAGTGTGAACCTACAACAGCTGCCACTGTGATGTCAAGGGCCCATTGGGGTGTCAGTGAAAGGTTGGCAAGTCCCCACAGTGCCAACAGGACACTGCCATTCCTGCAGTCCAGAACTCCTCGATGCTTCCCTTCTGCTGTCATTCCACGAGGATCCTTCTCCTCCAGGAATTCTCAGTGGGCTGCCTGCAAACCAGCAGGGGGTTTTATCTGGCTTTTGGGTTATGCTGGTCTGCAAGCTGTAGCTCAGCTCTGCAGAAATGATCTGGCAAATCTGTGCTGCAGCGGGTGATTTGCTGTCTGTCACATCTGCAATGTGTTTTTATCCAGATAAACCCTGGCTGGTGACAGCTCACCTAGGGAGTAAGTAGTGCTTTTCCCTAGGTGCAGCATATCTGGCTCTGGGGTCGCTGTGTTCCTTATGCTCTTCCTTAGGAACTGAGCTGATTTTGGAACAAAAATGCCAGTAAGATGCCATTGGTTTGGTAGAGCTCCTGCCAACAGCTTCTGCTGAAAGGGGTTCTCAATGTGGGCAGCATTTGGAATGTGGGGAACCCTGAGGGGGTTCCATTCCTTACACAGGACAGTGTGGGGAGTCTAATTCCCTCACTTTGCTGCTTCAGCCAACTTCCAAAATGCAGACTGGAAGAGCTTCTCAGAAGTGCTTCTAAAAAAATGTGCAGTTATCTTCAGGACTGAGGGAAAACATCTTTTTTTTTTTCCCCATAATTAAAGGATTTCACTAATGACAATGTGTGCTACAATAGCCATGACCCCTTCATGAGGAAATAAAACTTCCCAACAGTGTAACTCCTGAACCCAGGAGCTGTTCCTGTGCTGTGTCAGAATAGAACTCGTGTGGCTAAGGGGGATTTTGGGAAAGCTTTTCTAGGGAAACATTTTCAGCAAGCTAAAGAGAACCAACATATGCAATTTATTAACAGAAAAACAAAAAAAAAAAAAACCAAAACAAACAAACAAAAAAAAGGAAAATAAAACTGCTTTAGCTCTTGGGCAGAGCAGAATCATTGACTATTAACAATTTGCATTTTCTTGACCGAGTTTCTATTTATTAGGGCTCTTTTACAAAAAAGAGACAGAAAACCGTAGAAAAAGATTAATCTGGTATTTTGTCCTGTTCTGCTGCTTACTGTGGAAAAGAACTGTTGTTCCTGGAGGGATGTTGTGAAAGAAAAATGCTCTCCTATTGGGGCTGACTTGTTCCATGGAGGATTCCCCACAAGAGGCAGTTTTCTAACAGCATCTGGTTCATCTTCTCTTGCCCACTGCAGATCAGATCACCCAGTTAAACAGAGGTGGATACAGGGCAGCCCATCCTTTGGTGAGTGGGAAAAGAACCTTTGACATTCCTAGAGTTTTAGAACTGTGGAGCAAGCTGTGAGCTTTGCCTGCTCCAAGTGTGCCAGCCTTAAAAAATGTCCATGTCTGGTTTTGCAGCAGCAGCAAAGGGATCTCTGGCTGTTTCCTCATTTTCTGTTCAAAGCTTTTCAACAGATGAAAGTCTGGTTTTGCAGGCAGAGGATTGCTGATTTTAGCCATGGTGGAATATCTCGTTCACAGCAGTTTTCAATACTGTCTAATTAGCCCACTTCAATTTAGTTTTAACAACTTAGAATCCCATTTCTATCAAGTTTCTTGATTTATCTTTAGTGCAGCTGGATATATAGCTGAATATAAATAAGGTTATAATTGATAATGGAACTCACTGGAACCACTGAAAGGAGGTTTTAAATAACTATCCATGCTAATAAATGTTGGGTTGCAATAGCAATCTTAGAGAGAGGAATGACATCCACGTTAATATTGACAAATTTATTAGGGTTAATATTAGTGCAATAAATAGCAAATGACTGAACAGGGCTTTCACCTTTTTTTTCAAGGGCTAGAGCAGCTTCATGCTGGGTTTGTGAGTACACAGCAGAGTGTGTGGATAATAAACTTAAAATCCTTTGAACATTCACACTTCAGATTTTCACTTGATGCCACTTTCCTTGTCTTTAATAAAACACACTTTTCAGAGGAAGCTTGAGGTTCACCAGAACAGAGTAAGAATTCCCAACAGCTCTGCCAGGGGTAGGGACACCTTGGCAGATGCTGGGGTGTTTGGCAGACACAGCAGTGCTGAGACAGTCAGGATGTCCCCACGTTACCAGCTCAGGTCTCTCTTTGCTGTGAGATGTCCCTCACTGGGATTTCTACGGGAGCCAAGGGATGACATTTTAAATAGAGCAAGAAGGTGTAGAATGGTGCCTTTGATTTGCTTCAGCTCTCTAAGTGGTCTCAGCTTTAGAGCAGTTGGGAAACAGCAAATTTGGGGCAACTTCATGCAATGCTCTGCCTCTGCTGTTTCAACCTCCCATAATTTATAGATATTTAAATTGTACTGTGACACGTCACAGGGAACTGAGGCTGTAGAAGCACGTGCATGTCTAGATCAGTTTCTGATGTTGAAGCAACTTGAAGTTGTGTGTAACTATCAAACCTCCCAAGTGCCAGAATGAAGACTCTCACTCATGTTACTGACTGTCCCCAGGCCACAATCCTGCCACCAGAACCTCTGCTGGCTCCTTCCCTTCCTGGAGAAGAGGATAAGGAGGAGGAGGTGGACAAGGAACCTGCAGCTGCAGAAGAAGAAATGGCATCAGTAAGTGCCAGCTTTGGTTACCATTGGTGCAATTCAGAGCTGCAAGTTTCTGGTCAGAGAGGAGCTGGAGATGCTGAGGGCTCAAGTCCTGCCATGACACAGTGCTTCACCCCAGCCACTGGCACCTGGAAAATTGGTTTTGAACTTCTCCTTTTAGTCATCAGTTTCCCTTGCAGGATACAGGAGAAACAGTCTCCTGGGTGTACCTGCCCCTCTGCACAGACTGTTTGAGAAAATCCATGAAAATGGAACATGAAACTGGCCGTGAACTTGTGTAAAACCAGCCTTTTGTTTTCTTTCATTCAGTTTGTGACGTGGACAGCAAAAAACAGTTTAAGAGCACCGGATGTGGCCAACAGCATCTTCCTGAGGGTTTGCACTTGAAATGTGAGCTCAGGGGATCCCTGCAAGCTCCCTTCCTGACATATTTCTCATCACAGATCCACACGAGCTCTCTGCTGGGAGATGCAGGAGCTGAAGAGAACACAATTCTCCTGCGTGACACCTTCAGCACAAGAGCTCGGAACGAACCCAGGGTCCGGCCGTGGGAGAAATCACAGCTCACAGAGGAAGTGCTGGAGCGACTGAGTACGTGTGGTGTGCCTCTTGTCTGGCAGAGAGCAGTGTGGGTGTGTGTCCCTCAGGTGTGCCCAAGGGACAGAGGAAGCAGGAGTTCTCTCAGGAGTTCCTGAGGGCAGCTCTGACTGGGTTTGGTTTCCCTGCGCTTCCATCTGTGCTAAAGGCAAAAGCAGAGATTGTTTCTGGTTCAGAAGAAGGTGCTTTGACCTAGTGAATGAACTACTGAACTTCTGGGTGCTGATGGCCAAAACAAGCAGAATATTTGGCTTCCTAAATTCTCTTTAGTCTCCTGGTAAGTCATTGGAGCAAAAATGCATCACAGCAATCTATTAGATTGAAGACAAGCAGTGTGGTTCTTCAAGTGGCACAGGCAAGGTCATCATCAGAACTCAGCCTGGTAATCAGTGATGAGGGTCTTGAATCTTAAAGCCCCATCATTACTGATTATACCATGAGATGCTGTTCTTTAAAATCATAAAGGCAATCTTTTGGAAACTGCTGAAAGTTGGGAAGATCCCCTCCTCTCCTGGCAACACTGTTCACCTGTTCTTAAAAATTAATCCCAGAACCCAAGGTACATTTAATCTTCAGAAGTATTAAACCTTTTGTTGAATCACACAAAGTCTTTATTCCCAAATAAAGGCTCTGTTGTCATGTTGTTCCAGCTCTCTTAAATGTTTGTAGAAATCAAACTCTTGCTTTGGTACCTGTTCTTTTCTGATTTCTGTCTCCTGTGGATATTTCTCCACGAGCTTGGTTTCCTGTCGGGGTAACTCTTCAGAGGGCTGTAGAAAATCAGGAAAATCTGTGGAGCCATTTGTGCTTTGGAGCTGCCTCTGTTGTTGTTGCTCACAAAGGGCTCACAGTGGGGCTGCATTTCAGATCTGCTGGAAGGTGGTGTCTCTGTTTGAAGTGATTTCGTTTCTTTCAGGGGCCATAGTGACCGAGGGGGACCCTGTGACGATATACACTGGATTTGTTAAAGTTGCCCGAGGGTAAGTCCAATCACAGTTACTTCTACAAAGCCACGGACCAGGCATTTTGCTGCTGTAATATCAAGTATGAAGCCAGGCAAGCTCCAAACATCATCAGCCACTGGGTTTAGATCCTCCCATCTCTCAGTACAGATCAGAATTAATAACTGTGGTCAGAAGGTGTTGTCAAAAAAAACCCTTGATGCTGGCAGTCTCTCACCTGCAGCACCCAAAAGATCTCCCATCCCTCAAACTTTTTTGCCTAAAAGAGCACCTTACCACCCCACAGCTGTCAGGTAACAGTTCTCAATAACATTTACTTCAAATATTTTGCTTAAAAACTATTTGGTAATCCAGATTATAACCACATAGTTTAGCAAATGAAACCAGAGATGAAATAATAAACTCTCACTCTGTCACACAAAACCCCACCCTGTGTAGTCTGCAGCATGCATTCCCTGGGGAAAAAAAATACACACACAAAAGAAGGAAAAAAACCCCAACACAACAAAGCAAAATGAAAAATAATTAAATATATTATTTTCCAGGTTTTGTAGGGACACCCTCCCCCTGCCCTTAGGTTTTGAAGATCTGTGCACCAGCTCTTTTTGTTCAAGTCGAGCCTCAGTTTTCTCCTGGACACCCTGCATGGCAGAGGGCTGCTGGGCTGCTGTGCAGCTGTGCAGCTTTTTGAAGAATAAATGAACCGAGGTGTTTTAAAACACTCCAGGCAGCACAGATCTCCTGTCTGGGCTGGCTTTCATTCCCAGCACCTAAACTGCTTCTCCTTTCTTCTCCTTCTGCTTTTGTTTCCAGGGGTTTCGGGACTGTTTACAAAGCCATCGACCCAACCACAGGAGACGTGGTGAGTCCCAGCACCCCCAAGGGCACGTTGTGCTGCTCTTCAAGGTTTCCCCTCTGCTGGGAGCTCTGCTGCACCTTTGGGTGGCCAGTTGAGCTTTCCTGCACAGGCTGCACCTCACAGACCAGTGTCAGCCTGCAAAACACATTTTGGACAGACTTTGTTTCTACTCAGTACTAGAAAAACACAAGAGGGGCAGTGGTATCCTACAGAGAAGGATATAATGAAGGCTTAAAATACTAGAGAATGGGTTATTTCTTTAGAAACCCAGAAAAGAATTGCAAATCTAAACTGTGGTAGAGAATTCTCATTGGAGTAGCAAAATCAAAGTTCAAGAAGTTAGAAAGTTCGGGATTGTTTTGTTGGTTTTTTGTGTGTGTGTAATTGTTATGATCTTTTAGGGTGGGATTTTATCCATCATGTACCGCACGTGTTTGCTTTGTTATGCAACCAAGACCAGCAGCAGCTGTTGAAATAATGGCCAAACCCCATAGAATTGCTAAAGGATTCCCAGCTGTTCTGATCTATTTTCACAGTCACAAAATCCTGCTTGCAAAACCTGTGTGAATAATAACAGAGGTGATAAACTGAGGCCATTGGGGAAGCATGTGGGTGCAGGGTGTTGTCAGAGATCTGTGGTTGATCGTTTAGGGACAATTTGTCCCGAGTTTACAAGGCAAAATATCTCTGGCAAATGTCCTCTAAGTAGCACCCAAGCAAGTGGAGAAATCAGCTCTTTCCTGTCGCTTCCTGTGCTCTGGTGTCTGATCACAAGGTCACGGGGCAGTTTGGCACAGCCCAGCCTCATCATTCCAAAACCACTCGCTCTGTGTTCATTGTGGTCCCCTGCAGCAGAACTTCTCGCGTCCATGGTCTCCAATTTCATTTTAGGTGGCTTTAAAGAAGATGCCTCTCTGCAAACGGAGCAGAAAGGACCTCGTTGTCAGTGAGATCCAGGTCATGAAGGAAAACAGGCACCCCAATATTGTCAATTATATAGACAGGTGTGTTCTGGTGTTATCATGGGAATGTTCACCCACACACTGCAAGCCAAAGGTTAAAAAACCCCTTTGGGCACTGGCAGAACATGGAGCTCTTTCTTATTTCTTTGTTATCTCCAGTGGATGGGAGGGGATGGTCTCCATTAATCTTTTCTGGCATATGTAGCTGGAAATGCCTTTTCAAAAACCTGGTCTTATTAAAACAACAGCCTGTCAGTTCATTACCTCTGTGTTGTTTTGGGGGTTGGTTTTTTCAAGTTGATTGTATTTTCTATGCCTTAATGACAAGTGCTGATAAACCATCATAGAAATTATCTCCCTTGGGTTGCTCCCACCATTTTCCATTGCTGTGGAAGCCAGAAAGACTAAATTCTCATTTGCAGAACCACATAATTTACCAGTTTTTGGATAGTTTTTCCTGTTTCTGACTGTATTTTATGCAATGTTTTCCAAATGGTTGGCCAACATCTGTCCTCAGTGGAGCACAGCCTCCTCCCATGGATAACTCTGGGATTTGTGTTGTCTTGTTCCTGGAGTGAATGGTGGAACTGATAAGATAATGAATCAGTTGATGGCAAGTGTCCTGGTTCCAGACTGATCTCTGCTGTTACTAAACTGCATTTTTCTCGTTTGCCATCTAAGGCATCTCCTTTTTCATGGATTTGCCTTTGTCATTTACACTGCACAGATTCCAAGTACTGCAAGGCCTACAAGGAATGTCTCCATTTTATTCTGCCTCCATTTACAAGTGACCTGGAAACAAAACTCCCCTGCAATCCTTTCCACAAAGTAATTTAGCTGTGCACATTCATCTCCATGCCTTTGTTTTCTTCTCTCAGCTACCTGGTTGATGAAGACCTGTGGCTCGTGATGGAATATGTGGATGGAAGCACTTTAACCAGCGTTCTTACCCGAATCTCTATGGAGGAAAGAATGATAGCTGCTATCAGCAGGGAGGTAAGGGACCCTGCTTGTGCTTCCAGTGGCTTGGACAAGGTGGGACAGGAGTAGCTGCATGTTGAGAGCTTTGTTTCAGTGCTGCTGTTATGATATGTAAAATAAAAGGGCATCTAAGTGAGCTGCCTGCCAGTACAGCTGCATTTCTTATACTCTTATTACACTCACACTACTGTCATACCCTCTTTCTTAATTTAACTTTATTTTATTTAACATTCTAAACTTTGCCTCTTTACACTGGAGCATGTCTGCAGTGCATTCTTTGCCTGTAAAAGCAAACATGCTGGTGGCAGAATTTTAAACTAACAGCAGATTAAAATAGAGCCTCGTTTCTCAAGCCCTCAGCTTAAAAGGAGAGCATTGCACCCCAACTGGTGTTTGCTTCTGAAAAGTGACTGATGTGCTGCTTCCAAGTCTGCTGTTGAGGCCAACATAAAACCTTTGTCATGCAGCCTCCCAGACAAAACCGATCCACTTCATAATGAAGGGAGAGGTGTTTTCCTTTTTGACAAACCCTCCTTTGTCACCTGGATGGAGAGAGCACAGCCACTGCAGCCATTCTGGCTGGGTTTGGAGGGGACAGTCTATATCAACAATTGGTGTTTCACCTAGAAATTCAATCTTTTAGAGCCATTTCCTTTTCTTATGTGATGAAATGAGGTTAATTAAGTTTTATCCTCATGGGCTTTTTGTCTCAGTGCCTCAAAGCCCTGGATTTCCTTCATTCAAAGAATGTGATCCACAGAGATGTCAAAAGTGACAATATTCTTCTCGGGATGGACGGATCTGTGAAACTGAGTAGGTATTCTTGGTCAGCACAGCATCCCCGTGTTCTCACACTTAGAGGGGGGAATTTCTTGTGCTTGGTTTCACAGTTGAAGCTGGTTTTGCCAGTATTTTTCTTTTCCTCCTCAGCTGGTTTTGGCCTGTGCGCTCAGCTGACCCCGGAGCGGCGCCCGCGGTGCACAGTGCTCGGCTCTCCTTACTGGCTAGCACCAGAAATTCTGGAAAGAAAGGAATATGACACCCAAGTGGACATTTGGGCACTTGGGATCATGGCCATTGAAATGCTGGAGGGAGAACCTCCATACTTTCAAGAAAGCCCTGTCCAGGTAAGGTGCAGCTATGTCAGACACCACTGTCTTGCCAGTCTGTGCCATGTTTCGTCTCCCATGAGCCAAAATCCCACTCCAATCAGCCTGAAATAGATCCACCAAGGCTCACTTCTAGAAATGTTCCTGCAGAACATCTCATCAGAGGAGAAGTGACACGTGCCAGTGCAAAAATGTGCCATTTTGGCCTCCAGCATTGCTTGAATTCCTCCTGCTCTGTTTGATCCCTTTCTGAGCTGTAGCTCTGAATGACAGCAGCAAGTTTCTCCAATTAGGAAATTATTATGGAAAAGGATTTCAAGTGTATCTGCAGGCCCAGAAGTCTTTTTCAACTCTGACCAGTGCCTTTCAGGGAGGGTCACTGGTTTTAGTAATGCCATAATTATCTACTACCCCCCCAAAAAAAAAAAAATTCTGCAAGTGTTTATTAGCAAAGCTACTTGTAGTAAACATAGTTTGGAGTTTTCAGTTTTTGATCCTAATTCCTTAAAATGAAATGATCAGGTCTTACACCAAATGAACAAGGAACAGTGGAGGAATGTATGCCAGGGTAAAATCTCATGACTATTAGCTGAAACCAAGTTAAATGCTGCACAGCTAATTCCTGAGGAAGAAAACAATTTTGAAGATTTCAGTCTTCCACTCTTTTAGAAAAAGTTTCTTTGCTTTTCTTGGAAGACCACTTTTGGATTGCCTTTGCCTTGTATAAGGCAGCAAACACTACTGAGAATAATTTCCAGATCCAAGAATATTCTGAGTTGGGAGGGACCCACGGGGATCAACCAAGTCCAACTCTAAAGTGAATGGTCCATCTGGGGATTGTTGTTATCAGCACCATGCTCTGACCAGCTGAGCTGCTCTCAGGGTCAGGAGGCTGAAAATTCCCTGCTTCCTGACCCTCCAGTGTTGATCAGGGCCCCTTGAGAAGCCTCAGGAGCTATCAGAAAGCCAGGAGGGGCCTGCAGGGGAGCTGTCACCTCAGGGATGGTGAGTGGCTGTCCCATGTTCCCTCTGTCCCCAGGCTCAGGACCTGATAGCCCAGAACAGGTACCCACCCCTGAGGATGCCCAGCGAGATGTCAGTTCTGTTCCACGCCTTCCTGCACTCCTGCCTGGACACCAACCCCAACATTCGCTGGACAGCCAGGGAGCTCCTGGAGGTAAAGGGCCAAAGGCTGCAGGGGAAATTCTCCTCAGCTCATCTCAGAGGCACCAGGTGCCCTCCTCTCCTGTTAATCCCCAGTCTTGGTGCTTTTCAAAGTAGAATCATAGAAGATTTTGGCTTGGAATGGACCTTTAAATGCCATCTGGTCCAACCTCCCTGCCATGAGTGGGAGTGGGGATATCTTCAACTCAGTCAGGTTGCTCAGAGCTCTATCTGACCTGACTTTGGATGTTTTCAAGTATCCACCACCTTTCTGGGCAACCTGTGCCAGTGTTTCACCACAGCATAGACAATTTCTTCCTTAGATTTAACCTGAATCTCTCCTCTTTTAGCTTAAAACCATTACCCTTTGTCCCTTTGCAACAGGCCCTACTAAAAATGGGTCCCCTTGAAGTTTTGAAAGGCTGCAATAAGGTATCCCTGGGACCTTCTCCAGGCTGAACCATCCCAGTTCTCTTGGCCTTTCCTCAGAGGAAAGTGTTCCATGCACCCTCTGATCATTTCTGTGCTGTACTTTGGGAGTGCATTCAGTTTTAGCTGGTGGCAAGAGAACTGCAGTAGAACGGTGCCAGGTACAGAGGCCCAAAATGGTGTTGGTAGAAGAGGAACCCAGTCCCAACCAAGCAGTCAGAGATTTGGCTGTTCTTGTCTTGGTGCTGAAAACCTGCACCTCAGTGTTCTTCAGAACAGCACAGGCCTGAATCCTACTGGGATCAACATTTCTTGGAGGTGCTGGAGTTCCCTGAGGAACAGCTCGCACTCATCTTTTCTGACAACTGAAGCAGCCCCTACCTTTAGAAAAAAGGAACCTAAGTGAGTCCTTTGAATTTCCTGAAATGAAAAAAGCCCTGAGACAGCAAGTGGCATTCCCAGAGTGCTGGCAGAGCAAAAATCCCAGCAAGATGAAGACACCTTGATAAATTGATTAATGGGACTAACGGGATTACTTGCCTCTGAATGTTAAGACTGAGGTGTCGATGGTCCCCTCAGTCCTATTTATGTGTATTTCTGGTAACCAGAGGAATCCTGCTTCATCTTGTGAGAAACTGAGTTTGGAAAGTAATGGTTCCTTTCTTTCTTTTTTTTTTCCCTTTGGGCAGCATCCATTTTTACAAACAGCAGTGAGTCTCTCCGTGCTGCCTGAAATGATCCATATAGCCAGGAAAGTCTGTGAAGCCATGGAAACACTTCATGGCAGCAGTACCAGCTCACAGAAAAATCAGGAATAAAATTTTCACTCCTGTGGGAGATTTGCTCCCTTCTCACCCAATGGTTACATTCATTTCTGAATTGCTGGTTGTGTCTTAAAGATGCAAAGTGCCATTTATGGGGGTTTTGGTGTGGTTTGGAAATGGGGAAGGGTCTCCTTCATTCATCCATCAACTCTAGAGCACACTGCCTCTGGAATGCAGCCCACGGGCTGGGTTTTTCCCACTTGTGGTACTTCTGGATGAGGAAGAAAGTGCAATTGCATTTCCAGCCAAAAATGGGTGAAGAGTAGGGCAGCCAAAACATCCTGTTGGATACAGGCAGCCAGCTGGGACTGTGGAGTGTTTGGAGAATTCCCTGTCCTCCCCCCACCTGGCAGAACACAATGACATGAAAGATAAAAATTATATAGAGATTACAGAGAAAGAAATGTAAATAACATAAATGGGGGGCATGCAAATGTCCATAGACACATAATGTACTGTAGAATTATTATATGTCTAGATCTGTCTAGACTATATATTATAATATATAGTATCAGATATATTTTTATAGGATTATAATGATATGTATAGTGTGTTATAGAGTTATGGACATACATGTACTTTGTACTTTATATTTGTACTTTGTACACATATATATGTGTATGTATACATATATAATATAGATATGTGGTATCCTCTGTAAACGAAACCCCGTTTTTATCCGGGTGTGTTGCACCCGGCCGCGCTCAGGTGTCGGTACCTGGCCATGGCCACACCTGTGTTGGTGGACACCGAGCGCCCTCTCGCGGCCTCTGCCGGCGCAGAAATCGCTAAAATTGTAAATTTTTGGTAAAATTTTATTTAGGTCACTTCGTATTGAAAAGTTACAAAAGGTTGCAATGAAACATTTTACACCCACTTCCACCTGTTTTCATTGTTGAGGGCTTGACGGTGGCTTGAGTGTGTACATAAATGCAGCACTCCCCCCATCCCAAAAAACCAACCCAAACATATCTTCCCACATGTTGGTATTGTTAAAAAATTACAATTTTAACTAACAACGTTAGAAGCAGGCAGCAGCACAAGCCCCTGTCAACCTGCCCTTGCCTTGCTTCACCTGGGGTGCACCTGGGAAGACAGAAGCCTCTGGAAACCAGCAGAGCCAGATGTGTTCCCAGGCTGGATCAGCTCCTCCTGATGCCAAAACCAAATACTCCCCAAAAATAATAAATGCAGAGGTCCAGACATCCTGCTTGGCCCCAGCACGGCTGAGCCTCCCACGGCTCCCAGCACTGCCAGTCCCTCAGGGCAGCAGTGCCCAGCAGTGGTGTTCCAGGGCTGCCTGTCCCCATGCCACCGGGAGAAACTGTGGGAATGTCTGGAGCTGGCATCATTATCAAGGCCTAAAAATCACCATGTCTATGCTCCCTACCCTGACTTCCCCCTTTGCCAGGCTGTAGGTGCCCAAGAACTGCTGGTCATGCTCCCTCTGCCCACTGATGCTGGGGACAGCCTGTTATAGAGGCTGAAACGGGGTGATGGTGCTGGGATTGGGGGCCAGAGCTGTGCAGCTCCAAGGAAAGAGCCAAGGGACTCCCCTCCACCTTGGAGCTGAGGTGGCTTTGTGCCCTCAGCAGGCTCAGGAGCTTTCTCAGCCAAATCGTGGGGCAGGGAGGCACAAACCTCCAGTGCCATCTGAGAGGGGAACCTTTTTCAGGGCAAACACTGACCCAGGCCAACCAGCTGGCCAAGCCAAGCCCTGGGAATGGCACCCATCCCATAGGGAACACTGCAGGAAGCAGCTCCCACAGCCTGGAACAGTGTGTGAGGAACAGCAAAGCAAAGAGGTCTCCGTGCACGACTAGGGCAGCCCTGACATTTGCAGTTCCCCCTCGTCCAAGCTCTGGGTCTGTGTAAGACAGTTCACGCGTTTTAAAAAGATAAATCTCAGTTTACAAACACTTCTGAGAGTAAGCAGCCCCGAAGCCACGAGCTTACAGAGAATGTCACTTGCCTGTGGGGCTTGTAGTTCACACCTCTGACAAATGCTCTGCTGTGCCAAGTGGCCCGAGCCCAAGCTGTCTGAAAAGAGCTGGATTGAGGTCCCCGGTACACGCAGCTAAGCTGATGGCACTGCAGCATCATTCACAGCCCCACAGTCCATCTCTGGCATGCCAGAGAAAGCGTTTTCCTACCACAGCACGGATCCTTTTGGAGCCCTGAGGAGACTTCAAAACCTTTTGTGAAAACATTAACTCTTGTCGAGAGCCATTGCATAAGTTACAAAAATCGCACAGTGTGGCTGAAATGGCTACGAAGCACACAGAAATCCAAATTTCCTGGCTGTAAAAAGGGCAGAACAGTTCTTCAGCTTCACTTTACCAACCAGAATCTGCAGAAAACCCACTTCTGAGTGTCCAGCACAGAAAGCCTCATGCACTGTCAGGGTCACTGCCTGACATTGTTGGGGCTGCCCGAGGCAGCACAATATCCAATAGGGATAACTTAAGGGAGGGAATTATATGAGTAGACCAATGGGGTGTCGAAGAAGGGAGAATTTTCCAGAACTAATACATAAGCAACTAGAGGAAATACACAAACATGAACTTATACATAAAACTGGGTGGAGAACTCCTGAAGCAATAAACTTAAAACATGTTAACTAAGAACCACTAGGAGCATGGGAACTCACGGTAACCACGGGGTGAGAATCAGAACTCTGTGTTCTGGTGGCCTGTCCACCAGTCCTCTGAATGCTCTGCTGCTGTGGCCACTGCAACAACTGCCCAGCATGGCCACCCAAACAGCTGCTGAGGGAACCCTGCCACGGGCTGCAGGGCCATGGGCTGCAGGGGAAGGCAAGAGTTGCTACCTAGACCCCTGTGGTGATGGAAATGTGAAATATCACCTATTCTCCACGGTACCCAAGTGAAACTTCTGCGAACATCAGACGTGCCAGCAATAAATGACTGCAAAGTTTTGAGAGTGAGACCTGACACCTGCCGGGGCACAGCACCTTGCTTTTACAAACCCACCCTTCTCATGAGCTCATTTTCTCCTCTTTCAGGCTGGTGCTACATCTGCCAAAACAAGAGGGTCGTTATTCCATTTTTAGCATTACATGGATTAAACAAAGCAAGGAGGCTCCCATTATTGCATCTGTGCTCTGGGCAAACAGCTGAACTGTGAGGTGCCCTTCCTGCCTTTGGACAGGGATACCAAACTGTGAGTCACCAGCTTGAGATGGAGAAGAGAAGAATCAGAAAGTCAATCTGAGAGCCTTCAGGTGGACAAAGCTCTTACTTGCTGGGTGTTCAAACAGGCACTGCAAGATCTGCCCCCTTATTTTAATGTTGGCCTGGCAAGACTGGTCTTCAGGCCACAAGCTATGACTGAACTCCTTGAGTGGTGACATTTTCACCAAGGAAGTGAAATTTCATCAAGAAATTTATATCCCTCTAGAGGGAAAAATGCCCCCCTCCCAAAGCCAGCGTGGCAGTGAACAAGGACAGAATGATATGAATCCACCTCGTGCCTGCCACTCCTCAGAGCTGCTGGTGGGTGCCTGACAGAGAGAGCTGCAGCCATTCCTGCCTGCACCCTCAACGATGCTGCTGGGAAGATGCTCACATCCTAATGAACTTACCTGCCAGCATTCCATTTGGCCCCTCTGCCTCTGCATGTGCTGTATTACGAGCATAGATACGTATAAATATGCATTTCCCCCTCTCCCAAAGCCTCTCTCCCCATTACCAATGATAATGTGGAGAGTTGGAGGGCTTTCCCCCCCCCCCCCCCCCCTTTAAAGCGATTATGCTGATGTGCACCCTGTGCGCTCCCGAGTCCCCGGCGCGGCTGCTGCGAGGTGACAGCTCCGCCTGGCTCTGCGGGGCTGCGGCGCTCAGAGCTCGGCGAGGTCATCGCTGGAGAGAACCTTGACGGTGATGTGACCCGGCACCTCGGCTGCTTCCCGGCCGCCTCTGCCCCGCAGCCGCAGCGTCTGCTGCTCGCGGGGCTCACCGGGGGAGGCTGCCAGCACCGCCTGCCCCAGGAACTGGTCACTCAGGAGGTTGCTGTTCCACACCTGGGGACGAGGGGACACAAAGAAACCCGGCTGAGGCCGGAAAGGGCTGTGCTCGAGAAGGGTCACCCGCATGAACCCCTTGGAAAAGCAGCGAGGAGGGGGCGTGCATCTAAATTTAGCGAATTGTCTAGAGAGCGTGAGGGAGAGTCTGGATTTGCATGCTCATTTACATAGGCTATGCAAATAAGGAGCGAAATGCAGCTTTTTGCTTTCTAGGTCAAAGCCTGCCTAGGAGAGGAATAAAAATGACCTTTTTTAGCTCATCAGCAGTAAAACCTACCTACAATAGCTCCTCTGTGCTGCTCTGCCTGCCTGTGCTCACCTCTGCACCTCCTCAGTGCTCCACCTCTGCCTGTGATGGAGCCTGGCCCACAGCCTAGCCTGAAGACAAAGTTTTCCTGGGCTGCATCATCTCAACACCAAGCTCCATTTCTCCAGCTGAGTGCTGAGGTAAACAGGCAGGTCTAGTTCTCACAGGACTAGAATTCAGGGTAGAAAACGTCTTAATAATAGCATTAGCTTTGGTTTTGTTTCAAACACTGACTCTGGACAACACTTGGCTTTTCTCTGTTTCATCAGGTACCACATGGGGCAAAAGGGAATTCTGCAAATTCTTGCAAAGCCTTGGAATGAAACATGCCTTGGAATGAAACGTGCCTTGGAATGAAACATGCCTTGGAATGAAACATGCCTTCTGATCTCTCTAGTGCCATCAGCTGGTGTTTGTGGAGGAGAAGCAGCAGCACAGCTCCAGGCAGAGCCCAGCAAGAGGGAGCAGAGCTTCTCACTCTCCTGGGTATCAGTCACACGAAGGAAAAGTTGGCCCAGTGAAGCCCAGGGATGCTGCTGTGCTGCCCTCCCTGCCCTCAGCAGCTGCCCTGTGTGGCTGTCACACCTGGATGGTGACAGGACTGTCGATGTCCTTCCTGTAGAAGATCACCTGGGTGTTGAAGATGGGGTTGGTGGTGTTGTGCTGCACCGGGGAGCGCCTGCTCTGGTTTTCACACTTGATGAGCACATAGGGATCTGCTCCTGGAACACAATCAGCAGCACAGCTCTGGGGACACAGGATGGCAGCTGAGACAATCCCCTCCTGTGCCTGGCAGCAGCGCTGCCACTGAGCACAGGACAGGGCACCAGAGCAAGTCACAGCCACTGCTCCCTGTCCAGGTGAAAACACAGAATCATGGCATGATTTGGGTTGGGAGGGACCTTAAAGACCATCCAGTTCCACTCCCTGCCATGGGCAGGGACACCTTCCACTGTCCCAGGTTGCTCCAAGCCCAGTCCAACCTGGCCTTGGACACTTCCAGGGATCCAGGGGCAGCCACAGCTTCTCTGTGCCAGGGCCTCACAGGGAACAATTTCTCCCTAATATCCCATCTAAACCTCATACATGACCCTTGCAATTGTTTAACATTTTAGGAATTCTTTGTTGGTTTTACACTGAACATGTTTATTTCTTATTAAAGTTGATATTTCCTTTCCTTTCCAGTAAGGAGCAAGAATCGATTTAGAAACACCTGTCTTCAAATAGAATGGGCCATTCCACTTTCTAATTAACTTTTAATTAAACAAAGTTAAAAAAGTTTTGTATTTCAACACAACTATCTCTGTCCATTTCTGTTGTTAATGACAGAATATCAGGGTTTTTTGCACACCTTGCTACCTCTCAGATACAGATTTTAAATAAACCTTGAGCATCTATAAGTGTAAGTCAGGCTTGTGATAGTTTCTAACACACATTTTTTAACCATCTACTCAATAATGCCACCACAGCCAGAAGGCAGCACAACTTTAGGCAACTTTAGCTTTTTAACAATGCCTACCCAGATGATTTCTCTCCAACACATCCCTCATTTACAAGATCAGGTATCAACATCTCACACGAACAAACCACGTAACAGCTGCATCCAAACCAGACGCAGCCATGTGCAAGGCAGACACAGATTTTTCCATCTGCTGCTCCATGGTTACACCTGGCCAGAGCTGCCTCGGGCCGTTTCCTGACAACCCCTCACAGTTCCAGGGCAGGTAGCAGGATTTTGGCTTTGCTGATGGGCAATTGCCTTCCGTGTCACTGAACGTGCGAATTCAGCTCTGGGGCATGGGGTGGCACCGCACTGCCTGATCAGGGGTGGAAAAGCTGCCCTCTTTGCAAAGCGATTTGGAAAATGGATCTGATTAAAACGGGGGTCTTGCCTGGCACCCTAATGGTGTTAACAGCTTTGTCCGAGGGCAAAGAGCAGAGCAACACCCGATCATTAACAGTAATTAAGAGACAGCGAGCATAAGGAGGGGTGGGGAAAGGACACAGAGCTTAAGGAGGTGACAGGCACATCTGCTGGATGGATGAGGGAGCAGTTAGTGAGGGAACTCGACAAGTGGCAGTGATGCCTTTTCCTGGTCTTAAAATCAAGAATCAAAAATCAAACACGGTTAGAAGGGGAAAAGGGATTTTACCTTGGTATTTATTTTAAGGACCCTTAGGTGCACACGTCCAGGTCATATGCATCGAGATGCACCCCACCCAGTCTATATGGGTTTCCTCCCCCAACATTGGGTATAATATTATAGGTGTTACTAATTAGCAGATCTATCAAAGATTCCCCAATGAGAGGCTCAGGTGAGCCCCCCTCCCCAAAGAACCTTCCCCTGCATGGTTCTATCTTGGTTTACAGAATGTGTTCTGGAGAGGACCTTGGGCTCTGGGGCACACTGATCCCTAACTACGAAACCTCTAAAATGTCTGGTCTCTCAGCTTGAGAAACAAGTCCAAGAATGTAGGCAAAAAGCACTAGGAATACAGAAGTTGTAAAAAGGTATAACAGGGGTATAAAAGAAAAGGCGAAAATCTTCGTGGCATCAGCAGGAAAGAGAATATTTGAAGGAAACATTCAAATTCTCAGCAAGACCTCGAGAAACAGAGGGAGGTAGAAGACGGACACAAAATGTTCCTGCACGGCACGACCCCATGATGGCAGTGCTGGATGGGTCAGTTGTTTTAGGAAAACTGCCTCCAATTCCAGAACAAAAGGAAGAAATGGGAGAGCCCAGGGGGGATCAGATGTTCTCAGCTATGCATGGCCCAGTTCTGAGCCTGGTTTATTTACAGGACAAATGAAAAACAGAAAGGTCTGCTAGAGTGGAAAAGCAATGTCCTGGTATTGGCCATGAGCTGGGGATGAAACTGGAGCTGCTACTCAGGAAAGGGCTCTGGCAGTGGAAGGAGGGCTGGGTTCAGCTCTGGGGCACATAAATGGCTCCAGCTCTGCCCTGAACCCCACAAGAGCTCTCTTACCCCAGTCCTGGCCATGCTGCTGCTTTGGGAAGTTGTAAAAAAGAACAGTGCATAGGAAAATGTGTGAATCTGTAAAAGCCAGAAACACCTGAACAGCAATGACATTTCTAAGGCTTAAAGAAATCTGTGATCAGTAGTCTAAGGCTTACTTTTTGGGTTTTTGAGAACTGCACTGAGGATCTAACACCCACCTCCTTCAGCACTGTACCAAAGCAAAAGGAAATGGAAAACATCCTTGAGGGAATGTTCCCAGATGCATTCCCTCTCCTCTCTACTGCTCTTACCAGTACCCAGAGAGCTCTGACACCCTCAGCTGCTGGAAAAGGGCACGGGACAAACAGCAGACACAGTGCTGAGACAAAAGCACTGCCCTGGCAATCACAGCAGGTTGTTTTGCCTCCTGCAGGTGAATCTCTGCTTCTCCTTCCTTCTGCTTCTCAGGCTGCTCCCAAGGCAGATTCCACTAATGATTCTCTGCTTCCAGGGCTGTCACACGCCACGGGGCCTCAACACTCAGCTTAGAATATAAGTGGTGAAAGACAATTAAGTATGCAAATCCAACATGGAATGTCAGTAGGAAGATCTAAAGGTGCAAAAGCTGATGTGTTCTCAAAGAGAAACTCGGGGAAAAGGCCTGACAGACAGTAGTGAGAGCAATTTTTGAAACATTTAAAGGCTTGGGAATGAGAGACGAAAAATCCTCAAGCACAAAGAGCTTCCTCATCATCCTGCAGACCTGCCCCTGTGCTTGACTCCCAGACAGCTGGATCCACTTCAGAACACACTAACTTGGAGAGAGGTACTTCCACAAGGAGCATCCAGGACTGAGTCTGGGCCATTATTCCTGACAACAGCAAACCACCCATTATTTTGTCCAGACAGGGCAATGGATCAAAGACAGCACCACGGAGTTTTCCAATAAACATTTAAAATAAAGATTAAATAAACTTCCTCTGGCCAGGAGCAGGGCTCTGATGACAAGCAGCACTGAGCTATGCAACCCTCATTCTCCTTCAGTTTTGTTTATGCAGTTACTCAGAAATTTGTACTGAGCACAACTCTGAGATGACAGCAGTGGGCTTTTGTGAAGATCAGTGTACTCCAGTCTCAAATCCCTGAGCTCTAGTGATACAAAAAAGGTATCTCTGTTCAGGCTGCCCTTACTTTCTGCACCTGCATAGCCCCAGTGTCAGGGTCTAGAGACATCCTGATGTTTTCAGGACAGTTTGCCAGTCTCAGTCCTCAGAAGCTCCAGAATGAAGCATTTAGAAAACACGTAATCCTGACAGAAGAACCTTACTAATCTCCACAATTAGCTCTTCAGGAGGGTCTGGCTACTCCTGCCCAGTTATGCACCTGCCCAGAACTTGCTGCTTGCATCCCCATATTCATCTGATCTCTCCACTGGAGAAGGTTTTACAACATGACAGAAAAACGAATCCCATAAATCCTCTGCTTGGATAATTTCTGACTGCTTACATATCAACCCAAATTGTCTTTAGAGGACTGAAAAGCCAATTCCAGTCTTCCAGACTCTTTTTCCACTTACCTCCTGATCTGTCTTGCTTCTGCAAACCCTCTGCAGAGTGGACTTTGATTTGGGTGACTCTGCGTGGGTAGCCACAAAGAAGACTCCAACACGTCATTTTAGGCCTATCTGCCTTCAGCTCCCTGAAAAATCATGGAAAAAAGCAACCAAAGCAAGGAATGTCAAGCAAACAATCAATGGTTGTGGAAATCTGGCGTTTTTAGAACGTGAGATTTGTAGTTTTTCCTCATCTGCCATTTTTGAATTCTGTGGTGCAAAAATGACAGATGTAAGAAATAAAAATAGAGCAAAGCAAAGTAAAACAGATTTGTGTTATCTTTGGCGTGGGAGCAAAAGTGGTGAAAAAAACCCAGTTTTAAATAAGGGAAAACACTATCAAATCAAGAAATAAATTCAGTGGGTCTGATTCATGAAGCACTGGTTCTACTCTTGCAGCAGCCACTGGTTTCAGAGGAGATGGTCACAGAAACAACAACTATCAGCACCAGTGCTCGGTGTCCTGACCTGGAACTGCAGGCCACTACAAGAGCCAAACAAAAAAGCCAAAAGACCCTAAATTAATTGTCCATGAGGTCCCTAACTAAACATCTCCTGACTGTAGGAACCCAGAGTGCTGAAAACATTTCTCTGCCTGTTTTTAAGGGTTCTTACCCCCCTGAACAACACTGTTTTAGCTTCAAACCTTGGAAAAAATTACCAACAGTCAGACAAGAACTAGAAAATACAGTGGTGGGAATGAGGTGATAGACTACTATGTAAGATTGTCACAGGGTGAAAAATTTAGAGGTTTTGGGCTTCTCTTTGTAGTAAATAGATAAGAGTTAAAAATATCAAAATGGAGGACTGTTGTTGTTCTCTAAACCTTCTTCTCCTTCTTCTACTACTCCATGTTCTGCAGTAGAAGTAGTTTGGAATGATTGGATAGAGAATTCCGCAGTTCCTGCCTGTGTTACTGAATAATTGGCAGGAAAGTGAAAATAATGTACGTTTTTGTAACTGTTGGTTAAAATATCTTTAAAAGGCTGTGTAAATTTTGATAATTGGTTCTCACTCCTACTTTTCCTCCTTCCATGCTGTACCTGGCTCATGCTGGTGGGCTCTGTTCCTCTGATAAGACTTAATAAACAACTATCTGGAAGCATTGAAACTACAGAAGACATCTCGCTTTATCTTTGAAACTCCTTGCAAGGACTTTCAGCAAATCCTCCCCCATCAGGAGAAACTCGATTTATGGCATGGTAAAGTGTCACCTGACCATGCACAAACCTGGAGATTCTCAGAGGTGGCCCTGATGTCTCCAGGGCCATTTCTGGAGCCACATGAGCCAGTGATTCGGAGGTGTTGGAGGACAACCAGGCAACCCCTTCCACGGAGCTGCAGCCTGTGGGCTGTGAGTGCCACCCACCTGAGCTTTGAGGGCACATCTGTGTAGAGCCTCAGGATAAACTTTGTGGGGACCCCTGGGATATAGGTGGTTGGGATGAGCACGTAGCGGCCTTGCTGCAGGGTCCTCCTCAGGAACACGCTGCGTGTGTTGGAGTAGGGAGACGTGGCCACTCTCTCCTGCACCGTGAGCTTGTGCAGCCTGTACCTTCTGTTATCCTCCACCTGCAGCAGGAGAGGGATTAATGCCAGCAGGGATAGCAGGGCTACCAGGCAGGATTCTCCCTGAGCACCACGCAGCTTTTCATGGCCATAAAACACAACGTGCAATAAAGACAAATCATTTGGCAAGTGTTTTCTCATCCGTTTAAGCCGTGGCAGGTGAAAGTTTGGGGCTGGCAAAGACAGGAACCCACTAAAAGAGGTGTGATGCTACTGCAGAGCTTGGAACACTTCCAGAGATGGACACACACCCTGAGGACTGCACCTGCTCCGACAAGGCTGAGATCCCTCTGCCTCCTTTCTCTAGCATGGAGAGAGCACTCCAGCCTTTCACAGCAGGCTCCCAATCCAGATGCACACAGCTGTATTTCCCTTGCCCTTTCCTGAATGCAAAAGCCACAGAATAACCATTCATGTTTTGTTCTAAGCCTTGAAGTTGTGCTTAACTCTTAACATCCTCTCCAGGGGACTGGTATTTGCCACAGCACAGTTAAAACCTAAACCCTTCTCTTGAGCAGCTCTTGGGGCAAAGGCAGCCCTTCATTCTTTTCTGGCACTTCTCTTCCAAAGGCCTTTAGTCATGCTAATGAGCCTGGTGTGTTAGAATGTGTCTAAAATAGAAAAATTATTGATCAGAAATAAAAATAGAGCCCTGAAACTTTTATGAAGGTGTGATTTTCTTTTTCAAGCCTTTCCAAATTGCAGGCATGAACAAGACAAGGTAAATTATTCCGCTTTCTGCAACGACACTTTTCAATATATGTGGTTAACAGGTGATTGGCAAATGAGTAGGTGTGATGCAGATGTCAGCATGTCTAACCAACAGGGTAGGGACATAGATTTAATGTAGGCCCAGGAGCTGTAGCAACAGATGACAGGATTACCCCAATCCTCAGTGAAAGAGCAGAAAAATTGCTGTTTCTTTGCTTCCCTCCTTCTCTGAGTCTGGGTGTTTTCACTTTACTCAATTGGCCTTGAGAGTGCAATTAAATTACCTTTTGGGAGCCCTGTGGTTCCTTTTCCCATATATTCATTTCCTGCTCACTACTCCAGCTTTTGAAAACACTCTTTTTTTCTAAGTGGCAACAGAAAAACTGCAGACTTTTCAACCTCATTCACCTGGCTGTATTTGCTGATGAAATGGAGGCAGAAGCCTCCAGTGAGGAGAAAAAACCTTCCACGTTTTAGGCATCAATATTATTTTGCCTTTCTCTAGAAAGCTTGGGGGTAGGAGAAGCACTTAAAATTCTTTTGCAAGGGGCAAAAACCACTTATTTCAAATAAATGAAATTTAATCAAATAGGGTTTGAATTGAACTAAATTCAGTTTACTTCCCATGGCCTGTGCAATGCCAGCTCTGTGCAGTGCCCACAGGCAGAGCCAGACCCCAGCATAATCCTGGCTCTGTCTGCCAGAGATCTCACTGTCAGGATGAAGCAGTGTTAAACAAACTGAACAAACTCTGCACCAGGAGTTTGGCTGCCTACCTTGAGTATTTCAAAGCCAATTGTGATGTTGTCTCCTTTCCCTTCTTTCTTGTACTTGCGGCGATCCTCCTGCTGTAAGGAGACCAACACTTTGTCCTCGGCCTTCTTAACATCAAAGATGTACTGGGAGGAGAGAGGAGAGGGAAGAGCTTTTGGAATTGCCTCAGGAGACTGAGGGTAAAGCCATCACCAGGGAAATATGTGCATACAAAGGGGGCAAATGGAAATATATCTGGGGGAGGAAGGGGAGTTCTCCACGTAACAGATATTGCCAGCAATTCACAGGTGGAAAATTAATGCTAATAATAAGGATCTTAAAACCAAAAGTATCAGGCAAATAAAAGGTATTGATGACAATGGTAATCCTAGTGATAGGACATGGCGGAATGGCCTTAAGATGAAGGAAGGTGGGTTTAGAGTAGGTATTAGGAAGAAATTCTTCGCTGTGAGGGTGGGGAGGCCCTGGCACAGGGTGCCCAGAGAAGCTGTGGGTGGCCCTGGATCCCTGGCAGTGCCCAAGACCAGGTTGGATGGAGCTTGGAGCACCCTGGGATAGTGGAAGGTGTCCTGCCCATGGCAGGGGTGGAATGGGATGAGCTTTAAAGTCCCTCCCAACCAAAACCATTCCGTGAATCTCTGATTCACATAAAGGACAGCCTGGGATGAAGCTACGAAATAACTGGAGTCAGCAGAGAATACTTCATTTGAAAGCAAAAGACAAAAGATGAAATTTATTTAGCTATAAATCAGGAGTGAGATTTAAAAAATAAACTAACAGACTCCACATGGGGTCTTAGATAATTTTTGATTCTTCTTTTACCTCAACAGTGCCTGTGAATTTCAAACATCTTTATATAGGGCCTGCAAATGAAGGAATCTTTCAAATCATCGTTTAAAAGGCACTTTGTTCTGCATCTACCGTTCCTATTTAATGTAAGAATGACAGGAATGCTAATTTTGGACTTCTCCATTTTCCTGAATACCCAGTAAAAAACAGCTAAGAAAGACTCCTGCACCTTTAACATGCAAATATTTTATCCAAACTCTTCACAGGAAACTTGAGTCAGCTTGGGTTTAAGACAAATCAAAGGAATTTATCTCAAGTTTAAGCAGCAGTTCCCACCTTACTAAATCAGACATTACTAAAAATCACTACCAGACCAGTTCATAAGTAAGTATGAATGAAAGAAGGTCAGACAGGTGTTTCTTTATATGACAAGGAATTAAATTAATTTGTTCATTATTAGAGACTCCTTTAAATTTTTCTTTGTGCATGCAGAGGGCAAAAATGAGTTGTCAGTGGGGGGAAGAGGAAATTATTTACCCCAAGTTTAGACAGATGCTGTACTCTTCCATCCTCAAAGACATTTAAATGTGAAGAAAATAAATAGAAACATAAACTTGCAGCAGTGCACAGCTGGGTACCACGTGCACCACATGTTCTGATTTAAGCTGGAATTCCCTGCAGCATGGAGAGGAATATCATCATTGGTTCAGTTCCCCCCTCCCTTCTCCTGCGATTGCTGCTAAAAAGCAAATTATTGAGCTTTGCTCTGAGGTAGATACTGAGCTTGCCTTGGTTACAGACCCATCCACGTCCCTCTGCCTTGAGCTTTGCTGAACAAGGCCCTGTCCCAAGCTCTTATTTGAGTTCTGTATCACTTATTGCAGCAGAGAAAGCACAGGGCCCTGGAGAGTCCATGGGGTTGTAAAGAGCCTCTGCAGAGAGAGCCTAAAAAGTGAGATATAAACGTGCAGCAACACCCTCTAAGGCACATTTTAATCCTTGTCCCTGTTGAACCATATGCAGGGTTACCCCCTCAGCGTGTTCCAAGGCCATGGAGGGGTGGGAGGAGAACACGTGGAACCAGGAAAGCTCTCCTGGTCTGGTGACAGCTCTGCAGCTGTGACCTTCTTCTGATGGCATTTCAGCTGTCTTAATGATCTAGAAGTCAGCAGGTGACTGTAGAACACACATAGACTTGGCTTAAATTGCCTTATCAGAAGGGACTGGAAGTGTCACAATCCCTCTCTGCACAGATAAACCTCAAAGGAGGCCTCAGTGCTGGGAGAACAGAGAGATTATCTCTAGATTATGGTGGTGTGTGCCAGAGTAATCTGTAATGGCTCTAAGATAACATAAATGTGTTCCAGCACTGCTGCTAAGAGCCTTTTAATCAACTGGCCCAGAGATAACACTGGGATACAGAGGCCTTCCATTGCATCAAGCACTGCACTCAGCTGGAACCGAGTATTTTGTTCTCTGTGACAGCTAAACACTTACAAATGAGACCAGACAAGCAGTTGGAATACATCCAGACTCTTACAGGGCAATACCTGAATTAAATCACCCTCTGGAAATGAGGCACTGACAGAAGGCAGAGCAGTGAAGAACTGCAGGGTGAGCTGGGAGTCTGAGATGTGATCTGAGCAGCAGAGGCTGCACTGCTCCAGCACCCTGCTCTGCAAACAGAGGGTGCAGGCAGAAACCTCCCTTGCAAGTGCAGAGAAGCAGATCCAAAAACATCTCTAGATAACCTGGACAGAAAGAGGAATTTTCAAAGTATTACCTAACAGAGTAAGTGCCCAGATCCCATGGACAGTAACTGAAGTTTTATGCCTGAATTTGCATGTGCTGGGATGAAAACACATCCCCAAGGAGAAGGGCAGGAAGGTGGGAAAGGGAGTGGGAGCGGATGAACAGATAAACTGAATAGCTTGAAATGACCAGGTAGGATGAGAGAGGAAAATTCTGTAACGCTGATGAGAGGCTGAGCCTGGGGAAGAGACCAGGTACTTCCAGAATCTTACATTCATGCCAAGGGATACTAACTAAATACAGTGGATCAAATCCCCAGGCTGTTTAAGGGTGTTAAGTGAGTTCTGTCATTAGAAAATCACACTTGTTGCCTTTCAAAGACTGGGAAACTGAAAGAAGTCCAGGCAGGACATCAGTAATTCCATTGTGTGTGTGACTCACCAGCCCCAAACATGATCAGTTCTAAATAAATATCTAAACCCTTCTGAGAAATTGCACCAAAATCACTGAAACATGCAGTACCCAGCACACTCCCAGGGCAATGAGATTTTTGTCTAGCACTCACTGCCAACTCCTGAACAGGGTGGATACTTTAGGAGCCCCAGCTAAAGTGGCTACACATCAATACCTCACAAAACACAGGGATTCCCACTGGGGGTTCTGAAGGAGGGTTTATCTGTTATCAAATACCTCGCAAAACACAGGGATTCCCACTGGGGGTTCTGAAGGAGGGTTTATCTGTTATCAAATACCTCACAAAACACAGGGATTCCCACTGGGGGTTCTGAAGGAAGGTTTATCTGTTATCAAATACCTCACAAAACACAGGGATTCCCACTGGGGGTTCTGAAGGAAGGTCTCTCTGTTATCAAATACCTCACAAAACACAGGGATTCCCACTGGGGGTTCTGAAGGAAGGTCTCTCTGTTATCAAATACCTCACAAAACACACCTGGGGGTTCTGGAGGAAGGTCTCTCTGTTATCAAATACCTCACAAAACACACTTGGGGGTTCTGAAGGAAGGTTTATCTGTTATCAAATACCTCACAAAACAGGGATTCCCACCTGGGGGTTCTGGAGGAAGGTCTCTCTGTTATCAAATACCTCACAAAACACACCTGGGGGTTCTGGAGGAAGGTCTCTCTGTTATCAAAGCAGCCTCCAGAGCGGTTCAGCAGGGGCTCTGGATGCTTTGCCCAAGCCCCATAGATCATTTCCTTCTCCCAGGTCTTGTGGAGGCTGAAGTAGGAGGTGTTCACAGTCCGGCAGATGTCCACATCCGTGAAATTCTTACACCAGTCCTCAAACGTCATCCTGCTCCAAGGAACGCCAGGGAAGTAATGGTTTGTTTAAAAATCAACAGTGATACTCATGCAAAGAGCCAAAACAACACACAAAATCTTCCAGTAATTTGATGAGGAGGCATTGCTCAGCTGTCCACGGGACAAAGTGATTCACTGGAAAGCTTTCCATGTGGAAATACTCGTGAAGCCACAATCACAGAGTCTTAGAGCTTAATTCAGAGCAGTATCACTCAGGGGGTTTGGTCACACCTGGATCTGTTCTGTTGCATCTCCTAAGCCTAAAGGACAGGTTGAAGCTCCCAGGCTGGATTTGATAACACATTTTATAAAGGCCAAAGAGGTCACCTGCAATTAAAGCAGGATCCACTCCTCATTACTGGAGTCCTTGCTGTCACATCTGCCCCTGAGCACGACTCAAACCTCTGCACTCTGGACAGAGCTTTTATTCAACCCCATCTCATCTGTGCCTGCTAAAGGAACAGGCTGGACTGCAGAGCAACTGAGAAACTGCTTGGGTCTCTGAATTACCATCATGGCCTGGCTTATTAATGGCCCAGAGCCAAACCCTGCAGCTGCCAGTCCTGACAAAGCCAACAGAATTCTTTTCACACTGAGCTGTGCCAGCTCACTTGATGCAATATTGATCGTCTGCTGGAGAAGCTGCTGGGCTAAGGATCTAAGCTTTAAGCAAGGTTAAAATTACTAGAGCTCTAGAGATTGTATAGAGAATGAACACTTCTCGTTCCCATGCTGGAAAACATCAACAAATATCAAAATTCACTGCCTGCAACTCTATTTATAGATGCCTCAGCTGTGGCTGACCTCCAGACAGGCACAGCAGGCAATAAACAGGGCTGTCCGTGTGTTCAATATTTGGCATTGTGTCATGTAAACCAGCAGGTGTTCTCCTGGTTTCTGAGAGATTGTCCTAAATATAGACAATATTGAGAGCTACTAATTTTGTTCTACTAGTTTTAAATCCATTTTTATTATTCTTCCCTGTCATCCCTTGGGAATTTGAAAGAAACAGACCTTGGGATGATTTTATCCCCATCTGTTTTTTGGAGCTGTTAAATGGCAGATTAATGACAGTTACTCAGTGTAGCCAGTGTCTCCAAAGCCTTCACATCACTCCCACTCACCAGAACTCTCCATCATTCTTAACAGTGAGCCCCAAGTTCTTGCACTCAGAATCGCTGACTTTCTTCCACTCTTCAGAACTGAAAGAAGAAAAAAAAAAAAAGAAAAAGAAAAAACAATAACAAAGATGATTACTAACTTAAATTAAAAACTCTCACCTGGAAAAAAAATTGGAAGTAAAAATCTCTTCTGGTCCACGGTTTTAAAAGGAATGTCAGAGTACAGAAAGGGCAGGTGATATTCATGAAGAAAATGTGAGGCTTTCAGGAGGGGTTTTAAAACATTAATTGATTTGAAAGCTACTAAAAAAGAAGGAGATGAATAGGAAATGGGCACAACTAGAGCAGAATCTTATTGATTTTCTTTGTCACACCCTCCATTAGGACTCTTAAACACTTAAACAGCTGGTTTCCAAGGTCACAGGAGATTGACTCCATTCCCTGAAGGCCCCTCAAATGAAACCTGGTTTTCCTCCTTGGGAGATTATTGAACGCTTCACTTAGAGCAGAGTATTCTCTTTGTCTTTTAATCACCTAAATAAAACAGGCCTGAGGTCTGAGATTTCCCCAGGGAGCCTTTGAGAAGAAACTGCTGGAGCCTGAGCACAGTGTCCAGTTTCCAGAGGAACATTACAGTGCACAGCCCCTTCAGTGCCTACACAGCCCCTGCAGGCACCTGCTGCTGCAGGGGAGCACACCCCCAAAATTCCAGCAGCCTCCTGCTGAAACCCAACCACAGATCCCATCCCTGATGGGTTACACCAGACAAACAGAGCCACGACTCCTCACTGCCTCTCCAAAAACACTTGGAAGGCTGAAGCTGAAGGTGGCTGGCAGGAGGGAAGGGAGGCTGCTCACCAGAACAGACATTTTCTTTAACTATTTGGAATTTAGTTCTGTGAGACCAAAAGCCATGGGCCACTGTCAGAGGCCTCAGTGCTGGCACCAGTGGCAGCTGTGTCAGACAGAGTCTCGTGGAGAACCCCAAGGGCTCAGGTAAAACAGGACACAGTAGCTCTTTTGTGCATTCTTTGCACTTCAGCCAGACCAATTTCTCTGAAAGTAGCAGATTTTTGCTAGCTAAAGCATGGATTAGAAGAAATTAATATGCTGTTGTTGAGAACACTGCATTGTTAAATACTAAATCCTGGCTGGTGAGCCCAGTGCTGAACTGTCACACATTTTCATGTATAACTCACCCATGATGGAACACCTCCCCCCTGCAATCACTTCTGGCATTGTGGACGTGCCTGCTAAACCCATGGCCCACATGAAAATTCATTAGAAAATGAATTAGAAAGAAATTCGAAAGAAATCACAAATATGGCACTTATACAGCATTTTTCACCCGCCACTTAAATTATCTAAAAGACTTTTACCATCCCCAGCAGCTGGAAATGACAGATGAGAAACTGAGTCACAGACACAGTCTGGTGAAGCTGGGAAGGAGCCTCATGTTCTTGACTCATGAGCTGTTTTCCTTCCAGTGTGCCAGAAGAATGATGTAAACAGTAAATAAGGTCCAGGGAGCCACAAACTCCTCCAGGACGTGCTCATTTTCTCAGAGGAAAATGGGCAGAGATGGCACAGAGGTTCAGCCTCCCTGAGTACAGGGGGGTCTCACCAGTGTTCATCCACAAATTCCAGTGGCCCCAGCACAGCTTCACCCCTTTGCCACTGGGTTTGCAGCTCTTACCTGTCGCTCCAAGCACCGTGCCATTCTTTTTTCCCCCAGGGATTCCTCAGCCTGATCATGAACAGCTTTTCTGCCTTGAGGGAGAGCACGAGCCTCTCCCCGAGACGAAGCTTCCTGATGGCAGTCACGGAGTAGGCATGGCCCACAATAAGCCCCATCTCTGTCTCTGCTTCGCTGGGACGGCCAGGGGACTCCTTGGGCACGAAGAATGACAATTGAACAAAAAGAACTCGCATCTCTGAGGAACCTGACAGCTCCAAGTTCAAGGGGAAGGACAAGGAGAGCTTGTTTTCCTTCCCGAGTGATTTGAAAAGAGCAGCACTGGGAATCTTGGGGCTCACTAGGCTGGGGTTGGGCAGGATAGTGCCAGGCAATTCCAGAGCACAGGGGAATCCTGCCTGCTGCAGCCAGTCTGTCTCATCCTGGCCTCAGAGCTGGAGACAGGGCTGATGGACAACCTTTACCAGCCCTTTCAAAATCTTGTCCTTTTTTAAAAATGGCTTTTCTGGATGCTGATGCCCAGACTCTCTGGGGGTGTCCTCACCTGGACACTCAGGAATTTAGCTGGTGAGTCCAGTGGTTGCTCTTGTGTTGGAATAAATTTGACACCCAGGAAGAACTACTAGCAGTGGGTAAAAATGGGAGAGCACAGGCAAAGGCAGAAAAACTTCCAAGCCATTTGTGAAGCCTGTCCTGCAGCTCACTCAATCCTGCCAGGGCTCTCTTATGTGGCAAAGGGAAGATGTGTAGGGTGCTTTAGGAACTGGGTTTGCCCATCATAAACTCCACATAAGAATCCCAGTTTGCAGCAGTGGACAGGCTGGCCCTGAACTGTCCCTAAACTAACCCTAAACTGTCCCTAAACTAATCCTAAACTGTCCTGTTGGATGATGTAGGCCTGATCAGATGCTGATCTAAGAATACATAAAAGTAGCCAAGCTCTGAAAAAGAGCACAATTTCATTTAATGCATCCAAATCTCCTGATCTAAACCCAGAAAAACAGCATCATACAAAGATTCTGGAGTTGTTTTGATGCTCCTGGATCCAGATTCTCCACACCTTCACTGAATCCAGCCAAGCCATCCTTGAGTCTGTCTTGTCTATATTGGGCTATCACCCATAGGGCCTGGAGACACTCATTCCCTTGGACATCAAGGAAAGAAGATTTGACTCAGTGCAGATCCTTGTAATTACCTAATTAACGCTCAATCAAGCCTTGGCTTGGTGGTGGAGAGAGCAAGAGGTATGGTCTCTTGGTGTAACTAATGCAAATATTTAAATATAAATATATTATTTATAATTTATCATTATGCATTAATATAGTAGTATAAACATGTGAATATTTAAATATAAATAAGGACTTAACAGAGTTATGGAATGCACATAGTACTTCCTCAGATATTTTTACCCCTCTCAAAATTTAACTGGTCTAAACAGACAAGGCCCTTGTCCTAAGGCAAATGTTGCACTGATATAACAGTGCCCAGTCCCCAAAGGTAAGAAATCACATTAAAAAAAAAAAAGAGAGAGGGAAAAGAGAAATTTCTATCAAATTGGAACTGACAGATGGTCTGGCAACTGTGAGAGTCTCACCCAGCCCTCTGTGCCTCTCGCTGACAGCAGCTCCCAAAGAATCAGCTCAAGTGTTGCACCCAGACTGGCTGACATTCCCACTGGCTCTGGGCTCCCTCCAGTGTAACACTTTCACTCGCATTTTTCACAACTAAAAGCAAACAAGGAATCCTTGTCAGCACGGGAGTCTGTAACTTCTCCTGCTGCCTTTGTTATCCCCCAGGCTTTTCTCACTGCTGGCCTTTCCCACCTCATTCCAAAAATATTTATTTATTTATCTATTCAAATGAGATATTTAAACATCTCCTGTCTGTTCACATTTCCACATGGTGATGCTCAGGGCCATTTTGTAATCCAAGGAAAATGATGACATGTTTGTAAGGCAGCAATGAAGCCACTTGAGTATTAAATATTCTACACCTAGCAAGCTCCACTGTGTGTATAATACATCAAAAAATGACAAATGCAGGCAAACTTAGGAATGGCCTCTCTGTAATCAATGTTTAGAAGCATTTGTGTTTAATTTGGCAGGCAGAAACATAATGCCAGGCATCACTGAAAGCATTACAACTGCCTAATTAATTGCTTTTTTAAATACAGCTCCCTGTACTGAGTCTATCCCCTCACCAGATCCATGTTAAGAAACAGAAGTGCCTTAGCATTTGGGAACAAGCTACCATTCCAGAAACAACGTGTGCAGTAACAATTCACACCAGGAAGTCTGCTCTGCCAGCCTGGTCTGAGCAAATCAGACAGAATTCTTGCAAATAAAAATTCAGGCCTTACAAAAGAAAGGTAAAACAAAACTCAAAGACCTTGATGATTTTGTTTCTGAGCTGTTTCCTGATGTTGCTGGAAGGGACAGTTCAGGAGTCCTGCTCTGTCCCAGGTTAGTCCCAGATTAGGTTAAAGTTTGTGTCCCAGAAGGTGCCAGGACAGTGCATGGCCAGGGCCAGCTAAACAGGTACCACTGTCAGGAACCTCCAAACACAGCTGATTTTCTGTTGTTCTTAACAACTCCACAACTCTCCTGATACTCACAAGAATTTCTGAATGAATCATCTTCGTTTCACAGATGGGGAAATGAAAGCAAAACGTTTAAGTGATTTAACTAAGATCAGCCTCAGCTAAGGTCTTAAACTGAAGCAGGGCCCATGGGAGGAAGATGCTGAAGTGCACTTAGATGCCAACCCTGCAAATCCCAGAAAATGATCCCTTTTCTGTGGGCTGCTGGGTTAATGGTCCATGATAAATGATTTTTAAAAATCATTTTAAAGCAATCTCTTAGGAAATATTCAGGTGCCGTGGCAGTTTGTCAGCCCTTCACAGGTGAGAACAGCTTTGGACAAGGTGAGAATTTCAGCACTACCCCGTCAGGGCCTGACATTATATAGAAGGGGAGTTCAGCCCAGTTTGTCACTGGTTTGCCCCTGTCTACTGACTATGGGAACCTCAGGGCCATGGGCTGCTAATGTGGGCACTGAGTTACCTGCCTCACAGGCAACTTCTGCAGGTTAATTCCAGTGGGGACATCATTGTCAAACAGCTTTACCTGAATGACCAGGTGAGCTCAGCCTTGCAGCTCAGCTCCCCTGATACCCTGACTGCACTGGCACAATCAAAGTCAAGAAGTCTCAGCAGCTCAGTGCCAGAGCTTTTTTCTCTAAAGAGATTTCTCTAAGTAATAAAGCAATTGAATGCAGCCACCTGCTCTGTAAATTAGGATGGATTTATCTCAGGTCAACTCACAACTGTGACCATTCAGAAAGAACAGCAATTCAGACACACAGTGAAGTGGCAGCACAAGCAGTTGTGATTGTGTTTAGTGGCTCCTGGAGCTGTACTGGGCTGGAAACATTTGCTAGATTTCTCCACACAAAGCTTTTCCAAACAGGCAAAGGAAGGACATACTCAATGTACCAATAATGGTATTTCTTCCAGAATATTTTCACTGAAATAAACCCTTGAAATCCAGCTCTCTGTACTCACCGAAATGGAGCAGCTGATGAACCCTCCTCTTTTATGCACTTTCATCAAGTCTTCAAACAGCTTCATCTGCTCAGAAATAACCTCACCATATTTGCCCTCTGCCAAATTAATGGATTCTGCCACTGCTCCAGTGAAATCCACCAGGGCTTCTGCAGCACAGCCTCCATCCAGGGCTTGGTAGGATCCAGCCAGCCTGGAGGCAACACAGAACATTCCCAGTTTACAGGGGGCTGGAATGAGTGCTCTAATTTGGCTTGAATGGAGGGAAGATGTTTGTGTCTCACCAAGGGAAAAACAGAACAGAACAAAAAAAGCCTGAGCAGATTGCAGATAAATCTTCCCTGGTCTCTAGGATCCTTAAGGATTTGGGCTGCTGAAGTAGACTGCGTGGCACTCCTTTATGGTTTACATCCTTAACAGAGACTAAAGAAAGAGTTTTCAGTCTTTTTTAGGTTCTCTACCAGCAGCAAAACTAAAAACTATGGAAAGTCTGCTAGAACTGAAAGACAAAACGAACAAGGGACAACACTGAGGACTACAAGGACAAGGAACCAGCTCATACTTAGCATAAGCTTTCTCCAGCAGAGCACTCCAGAGCTCGTTTCTCACGTTGGAACAGCAGTAGATCAGCTCCCCATTCTGTGTTGGCAGCAGATCATCAACCACCACCTCTGTCCACTCTCCAAAGCGCCAGAAGCGGAAACGGAAAATCCCAGCGTATTTCCCTGGGTTTTTAGCGTCCCATTCCTGCTCGTTATAGTCTGGAATCACCTGAGAAACCGTGGAAGGGGAGGGTCAGCAAGTGCCCTGCGTGGAGTTTATTCCTGGGGCAGACTGCTCTGGAACATGGGCCGTGCTGGCATTCAGCTCCATGAGCAGCTGACCCTACACAGATGAAGCAGCAAGAAGAGAGAGTGAATTTGGTACACAGTGAAACACAGCCCCACTTCAAAGAATATTTCAGGAAAGTGAAATTCATACTGATCTGCAGAGAGAGATAAAAAGAACTGTGCTCTGCAGCTTTGTTCTGTCTGTTCTTGGGTGCTCAGTGTGGAGTGAGGAGGTCTCATAACATGAAAAATAAACTGTTAAAGAAAGGGAAGATTTGAATCCACCAAAACTCACCCCTTATTAATCCTAGAGAGGAAAACACTGGCTGATAGGCAGGGAAACAATCAAGGTTAGCTTGCTTGATTTGCTTTATTTCCCACCCCACACACATCAGTCACCCACCTGCTGCCAGAGGCTTTTCCTCAGAGCCAGGCAGGAGCACGCAGCCACAAACCAGCAGTTCCCCAGCCTGCCCTGGTGGAAGTCGTGGGAGCTCATTCCATTCACAAGTAGGTGGGGGTCTTCACAGAGGTCCTGGCAAAGCAAACCAGAGATTACTGGAGACTCCACCCCAGAAGTGATCACACCATCCTTCCAGTCAAGAAAAGCAGCAGGAAATGATGCTGCTGACACCTGAGCTCTGAGCTTCTCCTTTCTTCACTGCCATTCCCTTGGCTGCCACACTGGAAACCCTCCTTCAGCAACAGCCTGAGTTACTGCAGTGACCCCAACCCCACAGGAGGAAGAGAATACCTCTTTGTGAAGCACCTTTTATCCTCTGGGTCTCATAATTCTCATGGATCTGGCTCCTGTTAGAACATTTTGTTCCTCCTTTCCTGGCTCCATCTCTATTCACATGCAGATTCCCACAGAGCACGGCTGGATCTTCCTGGGATGTCTCCTTGCTCCTCCCTGCCTTTCCCCTTGCACTAAAGGGAGCACCTCCAGTTCCATGGATCCTGGGGAAGCCACAGGGGTGCATTTTGCAGCAGTGATGTGTTTGTTCCCAAGAAATCCTTGGCAGAGGTGTTCTGCTGAATGGAGAGGGAACGTCCCACAAACACTTCAGCAAAGAGGTAATGGGACCATCCCTACCTGGTGTGGGACCTGCTGGGTTCAACCCAGTGACTGCTCCTGACACTCTCCCGTCAGTCACTGCCCTTCCTCACTGGCTGAGAGGATGGCAAAGCAGGCAGGGGTAGGAAATTCTGCTCTTTCACAGTTTGATTACCCAAAATTTCAACCCCGTGGAAATGATCCTATGTCCAAGCATTAGAAATGCAGAATAAATAACTCCCTCTCACCTCGAAATGGCAGGAGACCCCAGATTTCCTGCAGTCTGTCCTGTTTGCCATCAGCAGCAGAGGAAGGAGCTGTGCCCCTTACCTATGGATTCCCTCTGCCCTTTGGTAATTAAAGATGATGATCCCAAAATAGCAGGAGTGCAACCCAAGCCTGGCTACAGACCACACGCATCTCTCTGATGTGGCTCTGACAAATCAGTGCCAGATGACCACATTTCCAGAGCAAAGAACCACCTCAGTGCTCAGCTGATGGTGTTCCTGGGCTGGTTTAGCCAATGGCACCTGAAGTCAGCTCACAGCATGGAATTCATGGAGCTGCAGCTGTTTTCCTTAAGAAAATTATATTTTTGGCATGAGACTTTTCTCATTAAATAACAGCTGACATTTTAAATGCCTTTTGGGAAACAAGCAACTGATCATTACGTGACACTGATCTTCTGTCAGCAATTCTCACGTGTGCCTGCACTTAGGGAAAATTCAAAGCTTATTAAGAGACCTTAACAAAAACCTGGATAACAAAACGGTGCCCAGGAGGAAAACTGGCCACGTACAAGATGCTCATCAGCATTGTGGACAGATCCATTCAGCCTCCCTGGGTGCTCTGATATGGAATGGCAGCAGGACCTCCAGGCTGGCACTTCAGATGATGTAAATCCACCCACTTGCAGGGGTTGACATCACTTGGCTACTTGGCCTTCATGGTGGTAGCACACATCCCACATCCACGTGGGCTAGATTCCAGTTTCATATCCCATTTCCTGGCATCTCTGGCATTAGTAATTTCTAGTTTGTTTTTCCTTTCAAAATGTTATTTTGTTAGAATAATAAACGAGGGATAAACGGAGCCATTGGGGTTAAAAGTGTCCAAACTTTTCTGTCACTGGTGGAAGCCAAAAACTTTAATTAGTTTTAGAAAGAAATTAAGCACTGCTGTGTATTACAAATATCTTGTTTGGTTTGTTTTGATAAAAATAACCACATTAAACTGCCATTTTTTAATTGAAGTGTGTCTCACATCTCACAAAGCCCTCAGAGGCAAACCAGAGCAGCATGTGCCAAGTGCCAGCATTTATGGATGAGATCAGCATTTGCTGACTGCCAGGGCCCAAAGCAAGCAAGGAACAGCAGAGCTCAGAAACAGCACCTCCCTGCTTCCACCAGAGTCACCAAATTCTCCAGGATCCTGCTTGATAAACCCTTTCTGATTAAACCACCTCCGAGTCCTGGACTTCTGGGGCTAAAGAACAGCGTAAAAATGCCACCAATTCTGTCTCTTTTGTCATGAATTCTCCTGTCATTACAAAAGCTTCTATGGTCACTGTCACTGCGTGGCTCAGATGAGACACAATTAACACTGAGGCACAACCTAGAGCTCATTTCAGCTCTTTGCCCTCTTCTGAGCTTTGTGATCTTCACCACTTGTGCCATATAGCAAATTCTAAGGAATACTTTTATCTATCTAAGCCACAATTCCCCCAACACAAGTTAGAAATGTGCTATTTCAATATATTATTCTGCAGTCCTTGTGAGGATCTTTAAGCATTTCTGGTTGCTCCAAGCATGTAATAAAAAAGGAATTAAAAAAAATCACTTTTCTCTACAATGCTCCCAGCAGAGATAATTTAGGATAGTTGAGGACCCAGCCAGATACTATCAGAGGAATTACAAGGAAGAGACACTGACATGAGACGTGATCCAGGCACTTCAGAAGTCCTGATCCCTTCTCTCACTTGCTGCCTAAGCACCCAAGCTTACTTTCTCCAGCACCCTTTAAAGAACTCAGCCCTAGCATGAAAAATAATCCAACCCACCTTTGCTTGCACACAAGACCCACAGAGGCAGGCACTATCAGACTGATCTACTTAAGCCCAGTAAGCATTCCCTTAAATTTTTTAAAAGCAGTTTGAATTCTGTCAGAGCTGAGAATTGTTCCCATTTTCTTCTCTTCTCCCACCCTGCTATCATCCTGAGTCAGCTCCTGTAGAGACAGTGTGGGGAAGCAGGGGGAAAGGCAATTCTTTCTGAACATGGATGCAAAAATTCAGCTTTAGCTGCAGCTGACACTGAACCAACCTCATCTAAAGGAAGGCAGCAAAGACAGCACCCTGTGGTTGTGGAGCTGAAGAGGTAAATGGGATTGTCCATCCTGTAATAAAGCCCAGCTGTGCTGGCATGGTCACAGAAACGCTCCCCAGACCAGGCTGTGTGCCAAGGCATTTGCACTTAGCCCCAAGAAGCAAAACAACCAAGCCCAACTGCGCTGGATACTCCAGTGCATGCAAAAAGTCTTTTACAACCTTGTTATGGCTGAAAAAGAACCTGCCTGCAGAGTGAAAAAAGAGAAGTCACCCCTCAGGGGACATTTCTTAGAGAAATCTCCATCCAAAGAAACCTGGGGTCAGGTGTGACCTGACTGAAAAAGCCCTTGCTGAGATCAGGAAGGACTTTTGTCAGTGCTGTTACACCATGTAAACCCACAAAAGGCAGGTTTAGCCTCAGGTTTGTGTCTGTACACCCTGAGCTCGGGATGTGCAATTCCTCTGTAAACTTCATGCCCATCATCCAGCAGCATCAGCTCCTGAGAGCAAGATGATACCCAGTGCTGCTCCAACAGAAACTGAGCTGCACATAACCAAGGGGAAGAGCACAGAACTCCAGCCTTGTGTAAAAGAAAACTCAGCTCTCTGGGGATTGAGAAATGCTTCTTCCCCCTCCTCCCTCTCCACTAAATCCTGTTACAAAATCAAATGCATCACAGACATTTTTATAGTGTTCTTTTTTTCCCATTTTCAGTTTGGGTTAGCGGTGACTAACACTCAGTCCAGGAGCTCCAGCCTTGCCCTGCCTATGGGACACATTTATTTGGGGAGGATCTCAACCCGTGTTTTGGAAGAAAAACCCCAAAAAATTGGAATTGGGCAAGATGGTGTGTGTATCTTGGCTGCCTCTAGGTTTCACCTGACCCCTGGAGCACTCAGCTGCTCTCTCCAGAATGCTGACAGGGCTGGGAAGGGCTCAGTGATGGGCCCTAGGGCTGACCTTTTTCTGAACCTCCTAACCAAGTGTTTGCTGAAGCCCTGCCAGTCCTCTGCCACTGCAGCCCAAAAACCACTCCAGACTGCAATGAAGGATCTGCTGTTCTCCCAGAACCCTCATACAGGAACAAACCACCTCAAGCCACCTCTTGCTGCACTACCTGAGTTCGTGCTGCTACAGAACTGCAGCACATCCATGACACTTCTGGAGAAAAGCTGCCTTGTTTGAGAATAACACTTTGTTTCTCACTGGATTTACCAGAAAACAGCCTTTGCCTCCTGCCTTCTTCCCCTTGTACCTATTCCCACAATTTGTGTGACTTTTCCTCATAAGCAGCAATCAGAGATGCCATTCTTAGGACAGGATTCACCTCAGGCAACATCAAATTCTCTCAGCAAGATGTCCAAACTCCCCTGGAAGCCATGCACAGACTTTACCCTGCCACTGCCATGGTGCTGTGACACTGGAGAGAGGCCTGATTATGTAAACCAATAACTCAGAGCAATTCCAACCCCTATGAAATTTGATTTTCAGCTGTTCCAAAGCCACAGCAACTGTGACATAACGTGGGGAGAAAAAAAATTAATGGAAGTCCCAATTTAGTTGGTTAAAAATGTATAAATTTCTTGAAAAGAGTGAGAGTTTTCCATCCTAAAGGCACCATTTTGGGGTCACTAATCTGAAGTTTTCTTGGAAAATGCTATTATGAGAATTTACTCTGATTTTCAGGTGGTGATGCTCCATGAAAAACAGGTAAAAAACAGCATTTTAAAGAAAATCTGAATGCAGCCATGCACCAAAGCAGGGGAAATGTCTTTTATTGCATTAAATGCAGTAAAACAGGATGGCCAAGGACAAAGGCAGTCCTTAGAGCAAGTCCCTGACATCTCATCCAGGCACACCCTAACGTGGCCAAGGTCAGACATGGGCTGTAAGGCCACTCACAGTTCATCAGACTCAAAGGCCACCCACTGTTTAGCTACATCTTTTTATTGCTTCCTCAAAACATGTTTGTCTATCAAATTCTTGGATGAGTTCCCTCAGATGGGGAATAAAAACAATAAGAAAAGGAGGTTGGAAAAAGTCACACACACTTTTTCACAGCACTGAACTGTTCAGGACTGGAGTGGAACTATTCCCAGGTCAGTACTCCTGACTGTCCAGCTCTGGTTGATGAGGAAACTATTTCCTTTGCCTGATAATGAGCATCATTTTGGCTCAGGGGCCATGATCTTGTCCAGTCTGACCTTCTGCTGTGTCTCAGGGGGCTGGTGATGATGCAGCTGGAATTCTCCATCACTGCCTTTTATGAGGAAGGGAATTTGCTGTTTACAAAAGAGTATCAGGCAGATTTCAGCAAAGTCACATTTATTTTCTTTATTACATTGTATATTTTGTGGCAAAACTAAAGTCAAGTCATCCAAACGTTGTCTGGAGTGAAAATTCAGATTAATCTGGGAGATGATTTGTTTTTCCTGCAAAGGAGATGTTTCTCCCTTGCCCAGTGGCAATGCACAGACTTTAAAGGTTAAAAAGCATAAGTCTAAACACCACATTAAAGAGAATAAACCCCTTTAGCAACAAGTTCCTCCTTTCCACATCCCTTTTCCAGCAGGGTTTGCTTTCAGCCTAGATTCCAGTACCTACTAATCATGGCATTTCTCTCAGACACTTTCTTAAGGATAAAAATCCTTTATCCTCTTCTCCCAGACTCCTCATCTCTTTCAGACAGCACCTTGAGGTGTTCTCCCACTTATTTGCTTCAAGCAAAAAGATGTTAATGCCTGGGATAACAGTTCAAGGTGTAGCCAGTGACACCTTCGAGACACACTTTTGGAACTGTGATCCAGCCCACACCATTTTGGACTAGATGTTTGCTTCTTAACATAAAAAGAGGAGCTGTAAAATGACATAAAGCCCTGAACATAAGACACAAGCTTCCTAGACTGCTAGATGAGTTGAGCTATATCGAATTTTGGATTTTGAATTGGTTTTTAATAGAAATTTTATTCTAGCCAGCACAACACAGTTTTGCTGAGCCTATGAAGGTCAGAGTCTATGGAGGGTCTCTGTCCCAATATGACACATATCAGACTTAAAATTCTACTCTGGACATCCTTTCTGGCAAAGATCAGCCTCAGATGTAAACCAGGGTATTTGTCTGTCAGGAACACAGGGAGTTCCAATTCTAAGCTATAAAAATACTGCCTCAAAAGTGCCACAGCAGCATTCATTTTACTCCTGAATACTGAAAGCACTTTTTTGACTCAGCCAAATCAGTGTGTCACCTTCACAGTAACCACCAGGAAGGATTTTATTTACACATCTTGAAAGCAAACAGCAGCTTCTATCTCTAAAACATCTTCTTAGACCTTGCCCTGGGAAGATTTTCATTTAGCAATAAAGCTATCAGCATGTGAGATAAGTCTCTTCAGTTTGAAGTGATGACACTGAAAAACCCACACCAGTGACTTCCAAAGTAAGATTATTAAGCAAAATCACCGTTGTTGTATCTGCCAGGCAATCAAGCACATGCTTTTCCCTCTATGGAGGTTCTTTTGTCTTGCACAGATGGCTATTAGAGGACTAAAATGAATTAAATATGTTTGGATAAGGTGCTATTATACAAAGTGATCTTGAGGATTTCTTCTTTCCAGCCCCAAGAGAATTTCCAGGATAAACCAGTCTGAATATGCTTTAATGTTTTAATGCTAACCTCTGCCTGTCACTTTGGATATTATTATTATTATTGTGCAACTTAAATGCCCAAACCATTGAAAAGTCAGAGGAACCTGGCTGCTTTAACCACTTAAGGACTTGTGAAAATGTGGAGCTCTATCACTGAATATTCAATAAGATTCCTAGCACCATTAGTGATAATTAATTTTGGATTCTCTTCTGCTTCAACCCAAAACAAAGACTAGAGCAGATTCAGTCAGACAGATCCATGGGCAAGAGCCTTTGGCTGCCTGGGAGGACTCAGCCTGTCAGGCTGTAGTCAGAATATTTACTTGGTCATGATTTTATCCCAGCTGAAGCACAGTGAGTTTCATCTTCGTGATTAAATTGTTCAGACATTTAAGAGACTCCCTGCTTGCAAAGACACAGTAAGAAACTTTTTTTCTTATTTATACCATGCTGTTTCTTTCCGTAGCTCCTGAGCTTATTTTTGATTTTCCCAATATGATCTAAATACTCTGATTTGAATTCACCACTTCATTTCAGACAAATTCCTTTGTTAAACACTAACATCAGTGCCATCACTGAGAAATTACCCTTCTGATTTACCAGCTTAGAAATCTGGGGAATCCAAATAATCTCCCTGTTATCTTTTGCAATGACTACTGGCAGCCACAGGAATATTCACCCTGTTATCTTCTGTGCTCAAAAACCCCAAACTGTTGCCAGATGCTAAAAGCAGACTTCATGGCTTGTAGTAATCATAGCAGAGCCACAGGAAGTGCCACACAAAGAAATACAAACATAATTTAAAAAAAAAAAAAAAGCACAGATGATTTAAAAACATTAATCCCTTTATCAGTAGTTAATCGAATAATTTCCCCATTGAAAAAAATATTAGATACATAGATTTTGATTAATATATAGAATATTTTTAATGACTTCACTAGAAAGTCCATCTTCCCTAAATGTGTATTGTAAATGCAAATATGCACCACCAATCACAAGATGGAACTAACAAAAATAGCCTTAATGAAAAATTGAAGTGTAGAAGAGCTTCTGTGTCCAACTGAAGACTTCACAATGAAATTAGGACAATCCTAAACTAATGGTACAGTCACTAAAAGATTTTTCCATTCCTCTTTTCAGAAAACCCTGTATGAGATCTCATACCAGTCTCACAGCACTTCCCAGATAACACAAAGTGTTTGATTTGGAGTTACAGGTTTGAAGCTACACTCTGGGTAAAACAAAAGGGATTCAGACCTCCAGTTCCTGTTATGCTTTCAAATCACCACAAAATTTCCTTTAAAGATGAAGGTGCTCTATGAATATTTAGGAATTGCTGTGAGAACTTCATCATTTTTATTTAATCAGGGACTAACAGCTAAAATAAAGTCAGTGAAAAACCTAGAGAAACATTTCTTAACTCTCAAAAGACTTCTCCTCAAGGGGAAGGGCCTGTTTCTAATAATGTTGAGGTTTGCTTTTCCCTTGTCTTACAACACAAGCATTTACAGTTCAGCCATTATGCTCATCAGAGGGATGCTCATTCTTAATTTTTTGCACATTTTGGAATGTCTGCTGAAGTAGCTTAACCTGGTCTCCTTGTGTCTTCCCAGCACAGCCTCCCCCTGCCCTCAGTGCCTACAGATTTCACTCCATCCAAATGCAGAGCTGCAGGGCAGATTTTCAGCTGTAAATAAATCATCATCACTTCAGCTAAAGCAAGGGCTGATGTTGCTTTAAACAAGCAGAGGTGTGTCCTGGGTTGAGGTGTATTCTATTACCATCCTCATGAGCTGTGGAAATCAGGTGGGGCAGTGTTTCCTTGCCTCCTCCCCCCAGACTCTCTTGCTGTTAATGGCCCATCGTTGTCCTGCCCATGACTCAGAGATAACTCCCTCCGGACCATCTTCTGTTGATGACTCCCAGATAACTCCCTCCGGACCATCTTCTGTTAATGAGCCTAATCAACACTTGGCCTCATGACTCATTACCCCATTGTGAGATGCTCCACCCAGAGGGAGGAACCAAGCATCCCATCGTGGATATAACTGGGACTCTGAGCACAAAAGACAGTGGCTCCACTGGATTTCCAGAGGACAGGAGCTACACAGCCACTGCTGGACTTTCTGAGGAAGAGCAGACCCCTTCTACTACAGGATCACCACTTCAGAGGACTGCAGCCACCATTCTACCAGACTGCTACCACCACCCTGCCTAACAGGGACTCAGGTTGTATCTTGACTCTGTCAGTGTTTTCTTTTACTTTCTGTTCCTTTTCTTTAATTTCCATTAAATTGTTATTCTGACTTGGTGCCTCTCACTGGTTTGTTTTCAAACGAGTACAAGGTGCAAGTCCCCTCAATCCACCTCTGTCCACAGGCTGATGCAGCTTTGGTTTGGCTCACGAGACATTCATCATGCTTTTAGGGAAATGAATGTGCTCGTTAAGACCAGGAATGAGAAATGCCATGGCTGGATTACATCTGAAATATTTGGATTACATTTGAGTTATTCCTCTTACAGTCCAGACACCAGCTGTTTTACCAGTTAGATCATGTGCCCAAATGTGAAAAGCAGCTTTTAGGCAACTATCACTTCTGAGGAGTTTTATTTGTGGAGAGCAGTCAGTGAGTGAAGGATGAGGGAGGAGAGGCCAGAGGATGAGGTACTGCATTCACATCTCCATTTAGGGAGGAAAATCAGATGGCCAAGGCTTAAATGCCCTTTATCTGGGGGGAGGAGGAAACAGGCAGCAGTGATCATGCACAGCAAATGCAGCTCTGCACAAAATCTTTGCAAATGGATTATCTATAGGGTTATCCTACTGACCCAGGGAGAGCAAATCCCTGAATTTTTGCCTTTTATCAGTTCTGTGCTTCCACCAGCAGTAAACTCACAGCAGCAATTAAACTCCAGACTTGCAGACCAAAGCTCAGCCCACAGGTGGATCATTGCTAAATGAGATTTAATTTCTTGCTCATCATCACAGGACCGGAGATTTAGTACAGTCTTAGGAAAAAAACCAACCCTATTTTGATAATTATTCACTGTATCAGACTAGAAAGTGCTGTCTCCAGGCAAAACTCAGACCTCAATGAGCTTTATACAGCACAGACACTTTATTAACCAGATCTTGGGGAGCCACTTGTCCACCTCCCAAGCCCAGGAAGGGTCACTGGAGCAGGCAGTGCCCAGATGGCTTCTGGGCAGCTCCAGACACAGATTTCATTTCCTGATGCTCAGGAGGTCAAGGTGGCCTCTGCCACCTGCAGCACTGGCCAAAGTTCAGTGCATGAAAACCAGAAGGTAACACTTGCTCTTATCAAAATGTGTATTTCTCCTGAGGAAGGACATTTTATTTCCTGAAAGCTGGAAAATGTGTAAATTCAAAATGTTTTAGCCTTTGTGATTAAGTTAGAAACAATGCCACATACAGGCAAGACAATTCTAAAAGGTTCTTTCAGCTGTGAAGGATTTTTAAAAGCTTCTTTTTAGCCAAGAAAACATACATATTTATTTAATCTTTAAACAGAATTAATCTTGAAGGAAACATGCATTTAGATCACAGGGACACAGCATGAAATTCAAACAAATTACTCTGCAAATCTAAGACAGAATGGCTTACTAAACCTCAAATTCCAGGACTTTGCTCATCCCAAATACCCTTTTAAATATGGAAATAATACGAGAAAAGTATGAAGCTCTTCACACAGAAAGCATTTTTTGGATGTGGATGCCTTCCACTCTAGCTGAAGAGTGTTGACAGAACAATACCTCCGTTTCCTTTGCAACTGGCACGTTTAGGCTGTAATTTTTCCTTCAGAGAAGTCAGACATTTAATTCTCTTGGAAGACTACATCAGTGAACTAACAATTACTGTAAGGAGACTTATGCTGGCTGGGGATATGATCCTCAGGCTTTTTGTTTTACAGTCTCAAAATAAATTTTACCATGTCATTCTTACCATCACCACATCGCCTCAGGACAAACAGAAGCTGTTTGAGAAACCAATTTTCATCTAATGACAACTGAACCAGCTAAATAAAACCTGACATTTGAAACTTTAAAGAAACATTCAGAGCCTTGGAATTGTAATGTTTATGTTCTAGAAATGACATTGAGGTCGTTTAATATTTCTTTTCTTTACAGGAAACAACCACAACAACATAAGAAAGCCTTCATCCTATCTGAGGGAGGGAAATATCAACTGGAAAAAGTGCCAAGAGAGATGATAACAAAATACCAGCATCTGGAGAGCTGTGTGCTTGGCAAGCATGCATGTCATTTACAAATGTTTGCCTTTAATTGTATTCCTGGAAGACTTGGGTGAATAATACCACTGAGCAAGTTGCCACTTTCCAAACCCTGCCACTTCATCCTATGGAAATAAACGCGACCCTCATGGAAGGGTGAGTGTATCCAAAGGGTATCACCACAAAAAATGGGAACTCATGCCTCACACTGCCCTGGTACCTGCCAGATGAGGGGGGAAGGATGCAGCTGTGTGCCAGGATATCCACTGCACCCCCAGCTCCTCTGAAAGCTGCTGGAGTGGGGAGGGCAGGGACACTGGCTGGGAGCCACTGTGGGGTTTTGCTTCCTGTCATGACACAGCCAGCAAAGAAAGGCACAACTAAAACCAAAGAATTTTCTGAGGTGACCCCAGAGACAGGATTGAGCCATCAAATTGATGTCATATGGGGCCCACTCAGTCACCAGACTGAACTGGAGAGGTCAGACCTGAAGGCTTTATAGTTCCTTGCTCATCTCTTCTTCTGGCCAAGCCCCATCTTAGCAAGACCTTCCAGGCAAAATAAAAATAAAATAATGGAATTCACAGAATAAGGGTGAGCAACAGCTCAATTCTGGGAACATTTTGGCAATTCCAAGAAGAAACATGTCACAACTCCCCCAGCTGAAATCATTAAGGACAAAATATTATGGGAGGAATGTTTTATCCAGTCAGAAACCAAGATGGAAACATGCCAAGCGATGTTTTCATGATGCCTCCCATACTCAGCCTGTTGGGGGACAGACAAAGTGACAAACAGAGCACAGTGACATTCCCAAAGCTTTGAAAGGTGCCAGGGACCAAAAACCCTGATGTTAATATTGAGGTGTACCAGCTTATACCACTGGTGGGAATAAAAGTGAGTTAAACTATGTTTATAAGTGTCTATTGTTCAGTAAAGGACGCTTTCTTAAAATAACATCCTCAAGAGAACAAAACAGTTATCTGTTTCAGTCTCAATAGAGCTTCATAAATTACACACCCATCTCAAAAAAAGTGAGGCCCTCCCAAGTCCTGGAGCACTGTGTTCTCCCACATTTTCCTTTTCCAAATGAACACACAAGGTCTCTGCAGGGTGAAGCACTCGGCCAGAGCTGGGCATCACCTGCAGAAAGGTGAGGAGAGACACAAAATCCTAGAACAACATGGAACTCCTGATCCTGTTTCTGTAGGACCATCACAGACACAGAAATGGAGCCCATCTGGAGGAAATCTCATCAGCTTCTTGGAGCTTCTTGTTTGGAGCCACAGCACACTGCGCTCACCTCAGCCTGGATGTGGCCTGCAGACTGAGGCCCAGGGAAAGGGGACATGGACAAGGGTCACACAGCTGGACATGACCCCCCCAAGAGTGGAATCCCAGCCCCTGCCAGCAATAACTGCCAGGAGGGATTCAGGGAATTAAGAGATCCCTCCCTGTTTGTTTGGCTGTGTGAGAGGAATCCTGGGGCACCACACACAGCTCTGCTCCACTTCCTGGCTCCAGGAACAAAACAGCTGGGAAAGGAAGTGCTTAACAACACATCTGCACCAACCCTCTGTGTCTGGTGACTGCTCTGTCCAGTGACTTCTCCTTGGACCCACCCTCTTTCCCATCACTCCTCTTAGCACAGAAAGAATTTTTAAATTCCCCTTATAGAGCTACCACCACTCAAATCCTACAGCACAGATTCTGGGTCTCTGCCTGCCTTCCAAATGCCACAGAGTTGCCCTGGGGTGACAATGCAAGTCCAAAGTGCTGCTTCACCCTTCTTGCCACTGCAGCATCCTGCTTCCCAAGTCCCTGCCCCACGTCATGGGCACACATCCATGTGCATATATCCATTTAAACACATCCATGTGCATTTATCCATTTAAACACATCCTTGCCTGCCTGCTCTGGGTTCATGCCCTTGCAGCCCATCATACAGGCTTTATATTTGTGTTAGAAATTGGGTTGGTCTCATCACAGACAGAAATGCTGTTGCAAATGAGTCAAGATTTCAGCTTGCTGGGGGTTTACATTGGAGAAATTGATCATTGTATGTGAAGTTTATATTGTTCAATTTAAAATTCTCTTTAGGCAAAATGCAATCCAATACGAAATACTTGCTGTTAACAGGATTCTCTCAAGGTCCAGTGCACAGCAAATTTCCAGAGACAAGCCTGTTAATTACTACTTTGAGGCTTTGGTGACAAAGGTTGCTTGAGAATATGAATAGGCCAAACCTGCAGACAAAGTCAATACACGTTTTCCAGTTTGTCTGGTGATAGAACACCTGCAGGAGCTGAGGCAGGGCTTGCAGCAGAGATGTCACTGCCACTGGGAAAGGATCAGTGTCATATTGAATGTGAATTAGCACAGTGGCCATGCTCTGGGCATTTAAACCCTCTCATCCCCTTTTCCTGGCACCAACATAACATTTCCTCAAGGGATTATAATATATTTTTATTATGTTCAACAAGGTATGTCTTGTGGCAGCTGTCTCTTCTGCTGTGGCAATAAAGGCCCTTCCCTTTGCACTACAGGTGTTGGCTCCATAAGAGATTAGCTAACAAGAACACATGAATAATAATGTTGTGCTGGAACTCAGGAGACTCCTTTGGAGTCTCCGTGGTTCCTCAGGAGGCTGCTCTCAGACGTTGTGAGCTGTCAAGCACGTTTTACATGCCTAATGTAACACAAATCCTCCTGTTTGGTTCTTCCTTTTCCAGCCAGCTGTGGAAAAAAAAGCCCAAATGAACCTCCCAGTTGTGAAACACACAAACACACACCCCAAAAACCCCACCTTTGCTACTTCTTGGCCAAGCAAGGGCAAGGGACTGGATGAAACAGCTGTCTGGAGCTCCCTACCTTTGCCTGCCAGGGTGCTAGAAGGTGTCACATTCTCTTTTCAGAATACATTCAGTGAAAAAAAATAAAACAACCCAACCTCAAAACCTTAGGAGAAAATAATAATGGGAGAAGGAAAACAACAAAACAAAGCCCACAATGTTTTCAGAGAAGTGTTTGGCTGGACACCATAAGAACATGCTGTTCCAAGTACCTTAAAAGACCAACAAGGGAAGGCTCTTTAGAGCTGAAAAATGTTTCCTTGCCTCCAAGAAATATTTCAGCTTTATTAGCATATTTGGGGAAAAGTTGCAACATTAAAATTAAAGCCAAAACGTATTTTAACCCAGTACTTACCCCCCACAAAAAAAGCTGTCATTCCTCCCCTCCATTTTTACAAAATGTGTTCACTCCTCAAAAAGACAAATTGCTTAGAACAGCCAGACTATTATTAATTTCAAAATGATTGCAGGATCATATTAGGGTAGCAGTAAAAATGACAATGTTATTCCATCGTGATGCCATCTATGAGAACTTCCATTCCTGGTTGGTGAAATGAGAATTCCAGTTCCAGTGGGTTCCAGTTACCTTTTTGATCTCTGATCAACACATCTAGTCGAGCTATTAGCACTCTTATTTAGATTACATTTAGATTTCAACTAAATCCAAAATCCTGGCAGCTAAGTGCTTTAGAAAGTTTTGAATTTCAATGAATTTCCATGTGTCTCATGCACCAAATCACAGCTGACCTCCTCTGTCTCATCACGCCAGGGCAAAACCAGGTGGCCACCTGAAAATGACATTACATTTCCAGCTGCTGGAGAAAATGATCCAAATCAGCCGATTTCACCAAGTAAGACAACAAGAAAGCAGACTCTGAATGCAGCTGATCCAGAATTACAGCCACACAGGAAAGGTAAGACTTGTTTTGACCTGGATTTGAAAGACCTTGCCCTCCACTTTTGGACACGTCCCTGGGATCTTTGTAAAGCCGACATTTCCAGCCTGTGGATCACCAGGATGCAAGAACAGCAACAGCTGTCCAGACGATCACTCACTCCACTAAACCTACCCTCATTAAACAAACAAAGCTCTCGAGGCAGATTTTTAGTCTCCCCAACAACAACAAAAAAAAAAAAAAACGAACCAAAACCCAAGGTCCAGAAGCCAAGTGCCAGCGCTAATTTTACCCTTAAAGAAACACAGAGCACGATGAAGCCCTACCTACCCCGGCATCTCAGATGGGGGGCAGCTCATTGTTCTACCCTTAACGTGCACCCATCACCCATCACCCTCCCCTCCCTCCCGGCTCCAAATTAATTCCGACAACGTGAAGACAATTCCACTTAATTGCAACTGCATCATCTCCTGCAGGATGCCGCTGCCCCTCCTGCCGTTTGAATGTGCAGTTGCCAGGGCAACGCGTGCGAGGACCACGCTTTTGTGCTGCCACTTGCATCCTCGGGAGCCGTGCCAACATCGGAGCTCCCGCAGCTGGGATGGATTTAACGCCTTCCTCCCCGGGAGCCTTCCTCCCATCGCAGGGAGCAGCCAGCCCTTGGCAAGCAGCTCCTCGTGCTCTGCAGATCGGCACCTGCACGAGAGGGACAGCAGATGGCTGCAGCTCAGCTCCACAGCACCGAGCACGCAGCGTGCGGGAACAGCTCCCCTCAAACGTGCAGCAGTGCCAGGCTCCATTTGCAGGAGCTTTGGGGTGCACCGTTCGTCCTTAACGAGGAAAGAAAAGATCCTTCACCATCGTTGACGAATTTTCTTCTTCTGGTGGTCTCCCAACTGCTTGTTGTTGTCCCCTCACCCACCCCCTCCACACTAACATCACGTCTGGAGGGTTACATGGTCCCTGCCTGCACGGTCCCTGCCTCCACAATTTTAACCTAAAAGCCACGATTAATGTGTACAGAAACCTCCCCATCAATCTCTCGGATTATCTTCCAGGGCAGACTGCTTCCCAGAGGTTAGCTCTTAATAGCTCTCCTATTTCTTTAAGATGAAGGGTTTAAACTTAGGTCAGAGCCTACTTTGCCTATGACCTTTTATACCACTTTTGAGCCTGCAAGGCTTAAGCCCTTCTATAAAAATTAAGGTGCACTGCAATCATTCTCTTTATATACACACACGTGCAGTTAACAAAGAAATACCTGACTTAAAACTTTGCCACAGGTAATGAGCTGTAGCTGAAGATCACAAGCTAAATCTGCTTTTAACAGCAAGAAGAACTATTTGTAACAATGGCAAACAGCCTCCCTGCCACTGCACTCGTGTAATCACAGCTAATTACAGCATACAAAAGGGCCTGTTAAAATGATCACCAGTGCCATCTAGGAAGTCCTAAAATCCTCCAGTAGCCCTGTACAGCTGCACTCGTGGAGTGAATGGCTGAAAGTCACCCACTGAAGGATGTTGGAGCGTGTGGAGGACAATATCCACGGTGTTGAGATCCAGGATGTGACAGACACATAAGGAAAAGAAGCCACTTAGGACTGATTTCGTCTTAGTGCAAGGTTGAGTCTTTCACAGCCCTTTTCTGCTACCAACAGGGCCCAGAGAAGCACAGCAAATAAACTGCAAGACACTGGCTCACACAGCCTACAACCTGAAACCACCTTTGTGTCCCCAGCTTTGCTTGAGGCACATAAAAGGATTTGTGAGCTCCTTCAAAGCTCAGCAGAGGCTCAGCACCACTCTTTGAAACACATTCCCTCACCTCCCAGATGCCATATGTGCCATTATTTTCAGTGCAAACACGAATGTCACAGCACACAGAGCTTTGCAACTTGTGTTTACCTATGAACAAGAGTCAATAACCACCAACAGCAGAGAAATGTGAACAATTCTGGGATAGGCAGGGAAACAAGCCTAAACTTCAGCTGTTTCAGTACATTTAGCCTTTGCAGAATAAGTAATTTTTTCAAGAAAACAGTAATTAAATCCTTCAAAGTTTGAGGGGTGACGAGGGGATGTGGGGAGGGACCCCTCTTCTGACTGAGCACGAACATGGCTGTCACCCCCTATTTTTAACTGGAAAAAAGTGGCTGAAGGAATTAAAAAGGCACATTCAGATCTGAAAAAGGGATCACTGAACCAAGAGCCACACTCCAGCAGGGAGCTGGGAGCATGGAGAGGGGATCTGGCAAACCAGGCAAGTGTCACTGCTCACAGGGGCTGTTGCAATCCCATCGCTTCGCCACACTGAAGGCAGCAATGCAGCTACACTGAGTGCACATCACTGCCATGCCAGCTGATGGTATTCCCCTTTAATGTCCACTCTCCTGCAGCTCTGGACTCCCCCCAGGCCCCATCCTGGCAGATATCCCAGGGTGTGATAAGCTGTCACTCCACTCCATGCCCCAAAACCGCTCTTGCAGGGGTAATGCAAGTGCTCAAAGCCTGACGCAGTGCCAGGACACCTCCCTCTCCTGCAGGCACCACTGGGCTCGACACGAGTCCCAAACATAAGCAGATGTCTCTGGTCTTATTCAGACTGGAAAACAGGGTTAGACTGCAGTGACACAGCTACAGAGGAGACAGAGGAATTAACTGATGAACAGCATTGCATCTGAGGGACATTTAACCCAAGCGTGCTTACAGCCAAGTCTTTCATGACCCTCATTCCATGAAATTTATGACAACTGGGTTACTGTTAAATATTCTGGAGGACACCGAGACCACAAATCCTGCCACTGGTGAATAAAGAACATTAATGCAAAATCTCTAAAGCTCAACCAGAATAAGTGCCCACGCAGGGACTTGCCCCAAGCTTCCTCTGCTTTCCAAATGAGAGCAAAATCTTAAACAGGTAGCGAGGTAGGGGAGGGTTTAGGGTTCAAATCAGCACTTTTAAATGGGAAAATGTTTCAGCTCCTGAGACGGCAAATTGTTTTCCACCAGTTAGAAGCAAACAAAAGCTGGTGCTGCCTCCAGTAAACACGTGAAGGTGCAGAAGTCAGAACTCCTGAATTCTCTGGCACCTCGGTCCTGGATAAATCACCAACCTGCTCATCCCACACTCCCCAGTTTGGGAAATGGGGAGACACTTGTCCTGTTTATTCCTAGGACTGTATCATTCCAGAACACAACAGTGCCTTATTTCCTGGACTTTTCAACTGCATGAAATTTTCCAGCCCTGAAAATGCTGGAAAACTGGTGAGAAGGGTGGAGAATGGGGCCCATGGCATGCAGTGCTTCTAGGAAAAAGGGCACTGGGCTGTGCACATGCAACTCTCCACCTTCAGCCAGGTATCTGACCTTTGGAGTTAATGGGAATTTAATCGAGCAGAGCAGTGTCCCTCCTGTGGGCTGGGACACAGGAGGGGTTTCTTGGGAAGCAGTTCAGCAGTCTCATGGTGTCTTCCTGAACACAAAGCAGCTCTGTCTTCCCAGAACATAAGGGTGCAATCACAGCCCTTTCATAAGGAGAAGATGCAGATCAAAGCAGAATCAGGCTCATAAAACCCAGGGTCAAGCGGGGAAACCAGGAAAGCACATGATAAGAGCCTCATTCTGTCGGATCAGACTATTTTCCTTGATGAAGAACTAAAGAACGCTGTTTATCTCTGAAGCAAGCTTACCCACTCTTTCCTCACATGCCTGCCTGCCCTGCTTGGGGGACCACTGCTGTTTAACACTGACAAAGATGTCCTTGAGATTCCATCCTTTTTGCGAGGTCAGTGAAAAAGTTCACACAAACCCGAGGTTTAGTTAAAAATAAGACAAAGTATCCATTCAGCAGTGACGGTCGTTCCTGGGTGTTTTCAGCCCATGCTGAGCAGGACCACCACAGAGAGGCAGTGTTTGCCTCGGAAAGGAGTTAACCAGGACAGGTGGCCCAGGACATCCCAGATGCAGCCAGGCCAGAGGCTTCTCCTGCCTCTTGGGTCCTGCCCCCAGCCCCACTTCAGCCTGGCAGAGGGGGCAAACTCCAGGGAAATCACAGGGAAAGAGCAGGATGGGCTCTGATGCTAATATCAGTGGGCAGAAAGAATGTCCACTAACAGGAGGGAACCTTTCTACTTTTTTTCCAACAAACCAGAAGTTTTTTCCCCACAGAAAACCTCCCCAGGAGGCTTCCTGCATGAGCTGAAGGACTCTGGAAGGTGCTGCACCTTTGAAAAGGTGGTGCTGAGCCCAGTTGTTATTTTACAGGTTTATCTCAGAGGGACTGGGGTATTAGCAGAGCCCAATGTTCAGAAAGACCAGCAAAAACACATACCAGGGAAGGTTTAGATTAGATAAAAGGAAAAATTTCTTTACCAAAAGGGTTGTCAAGCACCGGAACAGGCTGCCCAGGGAAGTGGTTTTAAATACCTGAAGATATTCAGAAGATGTGTAGATCTGGTGCTAGGGACACAGTTTGGTAGTGGACTCAGCAGTGTCAGGGTAAGGGTTGGACTTAGAAGCCTTTTTCAACCTAGAAGGTTCTATGGTTCTGCATTGTTGGCATCAACACCTGAACTCACCCTCTGAACTTCTCAACAGCAGAGACCAGGCACTGGTGGGATATGGTTCAACATCTCAGGTGTGTCAGGTGAATCTGTGCATGGTTTTATGATGAATGACAATGAAACTAATGTGAAGAGAACATTAATTGAGAGCTTTCCTACATTAACGTCGTGTTTAATGTGGGTAATAATTGGATGCAATGCTCATCACTGACCTACAGTTAAGACTTCAAACCACTGACCACCACCTTGAACAAACTCATACACACCAGAATGGCCCAAAATGGCATCCTTGGCTAGAGTTTAGCTCTTGCTTCACATCTCTTACAAAGAACAAACACTTTTCCTGACCTCACCATGACTGGTTGCACAGCATTTCCCCTCCTAGGAGGGGGTGAAAGACTCCAATAAACAGGAAAGCGCTCAGAAATAAAAATAAACCCACAGACTTTGGAATGTCTTCTTTTTCTTTCCTAAATTCATTCTCCCCATTCTTCAGTCTCACGTCTTACTTGGAAAACTGAAATGGGAAGCAGGAAAGCAACCCTTGGACTGCTCATTAAAATTCCAATAGAGAAGCTGCTGTGAGGAATGAGCACCACCAGGAAAGAACAAGAAGAAGCAAAAGAGAGAAGCAGTCTCAGGCCATCCTGGCAAACACAGTCCAGCCTTGGTCAGCCTCATCTGTTGTCCCCTGTCACAGAGGACAGAGAACAGCACCAGCTGCATATGAAGGACATCACATTGGCATCGTGTTTTCTAAAGAAAGACACCCAAGTTTGTCCTTCCAGAAGATTAACTCAAATCCCAAAAGTAGACATGGGTGAAGTAAAGGAGAAATTCATCATGCTTAAGGGAGAAAATACTGCATGCATCTGGCTAGAGGCTTCCACTGTCCTCTCCATTACACTTGTGAGAGTAAGAGAACAGATGACACTGATAGAAAGCCGGACTGGGAATGGGTTTGTGTTCTTCTGAATTGTTTTCTTATGGCTGTGAACTGATTTTAAAATACATGCAAAGCATAAAACCTCAGAGCAAATCAACTAACAGACCCCATCTATAGGTAGTATTAATAATTTGAAATGCCCACTACATTAGTCACAATTCAAAGCAAATGACATATTTGTTTTCCTGTTAAGATGCCAGAAAAAGTGGCAAATAGACACCAGCATTCTTGGTTGCTTACAGATAATAGCTGTTCTTTTGGCACAGAAAATCACTGGTGGGTAATTGAGGTTTTACACAAGTCAGAGGCAAAATCCACTGTGAATTCAGCATAGCCATGCAGAGACCAGAGATGGCATCAACCAATAAAAGAAAACCCTCCACTCTCCCTGGGTAGAACCTGGGGCTAAGGCTTCGGCAAAACAAACTGGAACAGCTGAGGGAGAGGGTGGCAATCCACAACAGAACAGAGGTGTGCTGTGACACCTCTTGGTGGAAGTGTCTCTGCTGGAAGAGACAGCAGGAGCTCATCCCTTACCTTTGGCCGCTTCCACTCCACTCTCCCTCTTGCTGCTGAGTCATAGTAAAGGGATTCATCCGAGGCTGGAAACTCGGGATCCTCAAAGAGCCGGCCCTGCTGGACACACTGCCCCTTCAGCTCGTGGTACTTCTGATCTCGGAAGAGCTGCACTGATGAAGACATCTTCCTGTCTAAATAGGATCAATATTGGACAAGCTATGAAGGTTCTTGAAAGTCCATAGCTGATACCACTCCCTGGTCTTTAACAAGAGAGCATATAACTTGTTCTAAACGAGATTACTGATTTATTTAAAATAAAGCAAAACAACCCAGATTATAAATTAGATCATGTTAAAGACTAGGAAAGTATAAAACCCAAAAAGATCTTATATATAGGGATCATATTTTTGTCTGAACAGAATGCTTACCAGGAAAAAGCCCAGACCAGGCACAAAGCCAACATTTTGCTTTGTCTAATTGATTGGAAAGGTAGCAGAGTGAGGCTTGGCTCTCAGTCTGCACCACATGTGAAGGGCTGGGCCATCTTTCTGTCCTACATTCTTCTTCTGGCCACTAAAGCTTGAACTATCCATTCCAAATATGCCTAAAAAAACCAAAAGCAGATTTCCACATTTCTCCATCTTAATTTAAGTGACAGTACTTTGGCTTGTACTATTGCCTTTGAACTTGATGCTACATTTCAGGAAACTGAATTCCCCGAAGGAGAAAATATTTGCAAATAATTGATGAGAACGAAAAGTATTAAAAAAAGCACAACAGCAACAAATAACCCAAACAATGTGTTCTCAGACCTTAACTCCCAGAATCCTGACTATCAAACTTGGCAAGTCTACAGTCGCACCCACAGAGCTCAAATAAATTGCTTTAAAACATTTTACAAATGAGAAATCAATTACAGAAATCACTCAGGTTTGACTGAAATCACTCAGTTTGAAATTTGGAGGACATGAGGGATGCTACATCTGCTTCAAGAGAGGGAGTGGTGAGAGCATCTGAACTTACTCTGGAAAGTTCTTGTGTGTCAGTTCCTCTCCTCTTCCTTCTGGACACAGGTTAAAGTTAACGATGGATCTCCCCTTCCTTGCCTACAGCAATAAAGACAAATGCAGGTTGAATTAACCAACATCCTGCTCTGGAGCATGGCACCACATTGTCCTGGCAGCCACTTGCTGTGTCCAGCTGCAGTGAGCTCAGCTGGAACTCCTTGAGCCACCTGCAGCATGAATTGGATGAGATTCCACGAATCTGCAGGAAGCTAAACCAAGCTTTTGCAGGTGTGCAAGTGAGCACAGCGAGAGAAAAACTGAAGAGTAATGAGGAACACTTGGAAACATCAAATTTATCATGGTCTTTGTTCTTGTGAGTGAAAACTGTTTGTGGATGCCCCCTCCCTGGAAGTGTCCAAGGCCAGGTTGGATGGAGCTTGGAGCAACCTGGGATAGTGGAAGGTGGCCCTGTCCATGGCAGGGGGTGGGACTGGATGGGCTTTAAGGTCCCTCCCCACCAAAGCCATTCTGGGATTCTGTTACTTTCTGGTTACTTATCTCCCTCAAAAAAAAGTCACAAGGCCTCTCACTTGGCAGGTTGCCTCCCAAGACAGGGAAAATAGATTTGCTTTCCCCCCCCCCCCCCCCAAACCAGTTCTTCAAATTCAAGTGCAGAACAACTTGTCAATTTTACAGGGGTACCTCAGGGACCACAACAAAATAGTTTGACTAATTTGGGTGGGATATAGATTATTTCATGATAACTGGCATTCTTGATCATTAAAAATTCCCCATGAGCTATCTAACATCCTAAACTGAGTCTGTTTGTTTTTAAAATAGCCCCTGGGTAATGAGGGTTTTGTCACTGCCTAATTCATTGAGATAGGTCTTTCATGACCTCATTCCCCTGCCCTTTCTCCCTTTCTATCTGCCAGACAGGAACATGAGTCCTTCCAGGATTAACACTCCATTCCACAACAGCCTGGAATGTTCTGTGGCAACGCACAGACGATAAAACAGTGCCTGCCTCACCCTGGGCTGCACAGCAGTGCTCAACGAGGGGAACACCAACAAGGAGGAGGCTTCTCCTGCAGCTCTCTTATCCTGCCCCTCTCCAGGCTCCCTGTGACATCTGGAGTGTGTTTTAGGGGCTCAGGCTCCTAGGGCTGCTCATCGTGGCTGCTGGATGTTTCACTCCCACCCAGGAGGCACTGAACTGAAGTCCAACCACCATGTGGAGAATCAGGAGGAATCCACATTCACAGGAACCCAAAGCTGCCCTTTTTAAATGCATCAAAAGTATCTCTTTCTCATTGGAGAGCCCTCCATCATCGAGAATGTCAGTGCAGTTTCTACACAACAGCCTGCTGGTTTGGGCGCTGTGGATGGAGGAGCACAGCTGAACCCTTCTCCCCTGGGGTGTTCACCTACCAGGACATGGCCTGAGGCAGACCTAGCTCCCACTGCAAGGTTTATTTTTGAAGCAGCTCCTGGTTTTTGACCCTCAGTTGATGACTGAAGTGCCCAAACTAAGAACCACACTCCTTCCTCCAGTGGGGACACACAGCAGCAGAGCATCCCCTGCTCCAAACCCACAACTTTACCCCGGTTCAGCTGCCACTCCAACCTTGCAGCGCTGAGGAAACACCGTGCAGGGCTTGGCAGCTGCCCTGCCAGGGCTCCCTGCTCTGCCATGTGGTACAGAATGAGCTGTGAGTCCTAAAAATAATGCAGGCCAGCTCACAGACACTCTGCCACTGTGCAGAGAGAAGGGACCACTCCAGGGGAGAAGGGAAGGGGGAAAAAGCCCTGACGAGCTCTACAGATCACCCAATCCCCCGTGGTCTCAGCAGAAGTACAGCAGGTCTCACGTCACTGAGATTCCAACCTCTGAGCTTTTAAGTCTTTCTCTGCCCCTCTGTTTTCCCAGAGAGTTTCCTATTCTTTTAGAAAAAGGGTTTCAGCAGAAGAGCGAAGCTGAGCTGGTGCAGAGTCCCCTCCTCAGCCTGACCACGGAACAATGTCAGTTTTACTTACAGTTTATACTCAGAGATGATTCCTCTGCCGGGAGCACGGCTAAATCACATTCAGCACTGGGCAAATATCACCTCCTGGCCTTAGGAGAGCCATAAATTAAAGGGACATTCACTTGAGATATCCAAGTCTTCACCAGGGCATTAAGATGAAGCTTCAAGTGCTAAACTATCCAACAGAGTTTCTTTACACTCACATTTCCCTGTCTTAACCTTTCTCTCCTCCAGCTGCTACACCGGAGATCCACCAAAAACAGCACTGAGTGTCCAGACAGGAGTGTGAGGGATAACTACACCCCTCCTTACCCTTGAATTCATGCACTAAATACACAAACCTGAACAGGAGTCACCTCTTCTCAGCCCAGTTTTGTAACTCTGTGTAACCAAGTGACATGCAGGGTAAAAACTCGGGCAGAGCAGTTATTGCAGCTGTCAAGCCAAGCCATCCCTCCCACTCCCACCCCAGCCTGAGGGGTGCAGGCACAGCAGGGCTGGGTTTTTCTTAACCAAACCCAGCACTTGCAGCCCCAGAGGTCAAGCAGCTGCAGAGGGCCCCCAGTGCCAGATGAAACTCCTCTGCAAGGAGGAGCTTGGTGTGTTGTAACATAAATTCTGTCACACACCCCACTTTGCTGTTCCAGCTGCAGGACTCCGAGGAATTTCCATGCGCAAAGTGCATTTCCAGGTGGGATTTAAGGCCACAGTTGGACACAGCTTTGAAAATGAAACTGCTTCTTCCAGAAGTGGATCCTGAGATCAGGCCCACCCCAGCCTCAGGCCCACATTCCTGCTGGCTCAGGAGCCCCCATCTGGGAAGACCATGGAGAGATGCCAGAAATGATGCACACAGCATATTCCATGCTCTGGGGTAGCCTCCCAGGCTGAGAGAGCTGAGGTGGTCCAGCCTGGACAAGAGAAAGCTCCAGAGAAACCTTAGAGCAGCCTTTCAGCTCCTAAAGGGAGCTTACAAAAGAGAGGGAGAGCAACTTTTTACGTGGGCAGACACTGATAGGACAAGGGGGAGTTGTTTTAAATTGAAATAGAGGAGGTTTAGATTGGATTCCAGGAAGAAGTGATTTCCTGAGAACTGGCACAGGTTGCCCAGAGAAGTGTTCAAGGCCAGGGTGGATTGGACTTTGAGCAACCTGGAATAGTGGAAGGTGTCCCTGCCCAGGGTGGTGGAATGAGATGAGCTTTAAGGCCCCTTCCAACCCAAACCATTCTGCTATTGTATGAACCCAGTTTTAAGCTTATTGTCCATTTGCACGTACCAAGTTGTCACCTTAGCAGGAACAACAGCCACCCACACCTGGTTGTCAGGTTTCTCTTTGGTACCTGCAGTTGTGGGCCTGTCTTGACAACACACAAAAACCTCCCAGCTCTGAACTCTGCTCCTTCAATACTGACTCCTCACCAAACCTCAAAGCCACTGTTTGGACTGTGACAACAAAACAGGGACTCAAGTATTTCACTGTTTGCAAACATAGTTTCGTATTTTCCCAAACATCTCTGTCTCCATAGTTTGCTTCAGAACAATCAAACCCGTGAGTGCCTCCAAAAAAGCAGCCCTGGAGCCAAAAGCTTTAAATGACTCTGAACTGGTTTTCTGTAAAACTAATTAAAGGAACTTCCAGAGCTCCAGCTGGAAAAGGTTATTGCTCTCTCTTGCTGTGCAGAGTGATCACAGGTCCTTACGATGCAATGACTTTGCAAATCTGTATTAAGGGTGCAGGGGAACTTAAAGCAGTTGAAAAGCTTCCACTTCATAAACACTGTGGTGTCATGACCTTGGCTGTTCCACTGCTACTGCTGCAGCAGAAGCACCTCTTCTGGAGAAACTTACTCATTCAAATTCTCTAAACAGCTCAATACATTAACTTTATGCTGGACTGGATATCCTCTCTTCCTCGGCATAAGCCAATATAAAAGTATAAAGTCAATGTTAAATCTGTGTTGTGTGGATGTGTATTAGTATGAATATATTCAATTTTGATCAAATTTGCTGCACAGGATAATTTAATAGCACCCTGTCCAGTATTAATGACCGTGAGGCAGGGCTTCTCAGTAGTTTTGGATGGCAATGCTCTCCATGCCTGGGTGAAATACCAAGTTTATTCTGTGCTCTAGGCTCTGGGGATACCATGGCTGTGCAGCATTAGCCCTTCTTTCATCCAGTATTTGGATTTTCCAACAAAATAAGATTAGTTTGACTATTTTATGGCCTCTGTAACTCAGTACTTTTATAGGCATATAAAGGTTTCTCCATTAGCTCAGCTCAAGAATTAGCTACAGGAAGGAGATACAAGCATCTGCCTTCTCACAGAAACAGGATGGTGCCAACCTTGTTCTGCTGTGCAGTTTTGCCACACTTAAAATTGAGAGAGGAAAACACATATTTTCATCTGGGACTATCTGCCCATATCCTATTGCCTCTGAGCAGGAATGTGGGGGAGAGTAACTGGACATCAGGAACAGGACTGGCCACAACCTGTTTGCTTTCATGGATGGCATCAAGGCCTGGCAGAATCCTCAGGCTATAAACCAAAGCTTTTCTACCATAAAATTCATTACAACACTTGTATTGCAACAGCACAGTGCTTAACCAGGCTTTTCTTCCAGGTCTCACTGGACTGGGGAGGTTCTGTGGCACTTCAGCTGGGAGCTGGGATTTAGATTGCACTGCAGAGGGTGAGTGCTGGTTCAGGACCAAGCCTGACATTCCCTAAGCCCAGGAGTGCAGCAGGAGCTCTGCCAAGAACCTGGCACTGATTTTCACAGCTTCTCTCCTACCTCTCTATCTCTTATCTACCAGGAACTGGTGAGATAAAGAGTAAACCCCTTCTGACCCTTCAGGAGGGGAGTACAGAAGCAAACAGCTGCTGAGAAAAGCTGCCCTCGCAGGTGACTGTGCCCAAGGGGGAACAACTGCATCTGGCATGAGCAACACCCCAGATTTGTAGGGCTGATGGTCAGAAGTGTGTGGGATCTTCTCAGCTTGAGAACTGACTGAAATCAATACAAATCAATATATGATTGCACATATTTAAATATGTGATTTCATAGTCAAATGCTGATTTCATAGTCAAAATGCTGATTTCATAGTCAAAACTACTCCAAGGCCTGGCAGAACACATTCAGGGAGGATAAACTCTGGCTGGACTCCCTCCCTCCCCTCCTTGCCTTTCCCATGGGAGTTTATCCCAGCCTGTGAAACACTTTTAACCATTTTCTCTCTCTCCTCAGGCAATGGCAAAGATTAAAAAAGCAATGGGGCTAGCAGCAGAGGAGACTTTTGCCTCCAGCTGATTGGTTTCCAGGTGAAATGAAATGCTGAAATTCTTAAAGACCATTGCAAGCAGAGACAGAAGCCCGTGGCTCCTTTCAGGATTTCCCAAAGTGCACAGGTGTCTCCATGTTTCAAGAAACCTTGTCCATCAGTGGCTCCCAGTACAGCCTCAGGATCAGACACATTTTCAGTTAATATCAGAGAGGTACAATTCCAGTTAGATTTTTTTAAAAAAAGTAATTTAGTACACTAGATGCCAGTTGTTACAATTAACATGAATCCAGTCAAGTGATCTATTAAAAGCTCTGAAGAAAATGCAAACAGCATTACCCCTTGATTCATTCAAGCCAAGGTTTTGTGCTGAAACCACAGGAAACAGATTTCTTCAGAATTCCAGTACCTCTCCATTCTGCCTTTTCATAAAAGTTAGCTTAAGAAAAAAGAGACTGCAAATTAATCAGAAATTCCTTATCAGGCCACTCCATTATTTTATCTATCCACTGATCAATTATTTTAGATACAGTACAAAAATCTCTCCTTCACAAGAACCATAACAACGAAAAAAAGTAAAACACCCCCTTGAATTTCACAGTGAGAGAATCCACGGTGAGAACTGACAATATTTTGGAAGATCAGAGACAGGATGGCAAATGGAATTATACAAGCAGAGATCAAATGACACTTTACCAATCTGGCCCCTTTCTTTGGAATAACTGTAAAGGGTGCCTGTAGAGAGAAGAGTAGAATGAAACTGGTTATCCCAGAAGAAAGGAGAGCACCCATGCTTTGGCAATAAATCCTGCAATAAAGTTTGGCTCAGAGTTAACACAGAGCTGTGACTTTCTGAGAGAACTAAATATTAAACAAACACAAGTAATGCAAAGCATTTTCTCCCGTGCTGGCTGAAGTGCTCACTATGGTTCACACAGAGAGTTTTCTCCCTGTGACAAAGGTGAAAACCCAGTAAACACCAGTCAGGCACTCACCTGGCTGATGTCAGACGCTGCTCGGGGCACATCCAGCTCCAAAGTGGCTCCTGCAAACACGGATCCCTCGGCTTCTTAACCTGGAATTCTGCGGGCTGTACCCCAGGCACATCTCCAAGGGGGTGTGTGTTGGGATAACTCCTCCAGGGATGTCCCAGGAACAGCAGGAAAGCTCCGAGCTGACCGAAAGTGCAGAGCCTCATGCACTCCTGACACACAAACTGTCAGCTGTGGCTGGAACTGTGAATGAACTCCTAAAGAAGCAAATAAGGCTGTTTGGCAAGAGCTGCAGGATTGGTTTGGTGTTTTTGTAGGGAAAACAGATTGATGTGCACCATGGAAAAAAAAAAGTTACATTCCTTCTTAGGCTGCACAGCACTCATCCTTCTCCTCTCCCTGTCCTAGTAAAGGAATTGGTATCACTTTATGGGTTTAGAAAAGTTTAAAACTCAGGAAATAATACATTTCTCTGAGCTGTGGCAAAATAAAAAGTAGGGCACAAAGAAATTTTCAACAAAAAATGGTTTTGGCAAAACAAGCTTCTCTCCATACTTTGCTCAGCCTCAATTTCCTTCTGGGTAAATCCTAAACATCTGGGTTAATTTGACTTGAATTTTTTCTCATTTGAGGACTATAACACCTTTACTTTGCCATTATGTGGCTTTTACTTGTATTTTAGTAAATGCATTCCAATTTTTGAACAAGAACCATTTCAAAATGCATTAAAAAATGTCATCATTCTCCCCAATTTTCTTCCCCCGTTTAATCCTCATTTTAGCACAACTGGTCTAAGTTTACAAACAAGTTCATTCCTTCTCCTAAACATTATTATTATTGAGCAAATCTCCCAGAGGAGATTGGATTTCAGGGGATGAGTTACATCCACAAAATACTCTGAAGATGATTAAGAAGTATCACAAATTTCTGTACTGCAAGGTTTGCTGCAGGACTATTTGCTCTTTTACCCCAGCTCCTTTTGAAGGCACGCTGAAATCTGGACTGAATGCCCCTGGAAGCTGCCACTAGAATTCTACCATTTCAGGAGTAAAAAAGCCCTACATACTAAAGCCATGTGTTTCCAATTCCTGACTGAGTTTAAACCAGAGTTTAAAGCATAACAAAAAGCTGATGCCTATATATTACACACACACTGCGATTCATTTGCACAGCTCAGGGAAGAACATGGAAAAAACCCACAGGAGCACAACAAAATTCCGCTCTGTGAGCTGATAATAAATATTCACAGCTTATAAGATGTGTTCTCACAGTAGCAGCCTTTGCTTTGATCCAGTGCAGAGCGAAACCATGAGAACTTTTTGATGTGAGTGGCGTAATCCAAGAATTGTGTGGGATTTGTCTGGGCTGAGGAGGAGCTCTTGCTGGAAGTCTTGTCAGAAACAGAAATTCCTTTGGACAGGCAGCAAGATGAGCCCCACGGATGACAAGCAATGGAAAAAAAAAATCCTGTAAAGGAGGTCTCACTTACTCTGAACCATTGAACCTTACAACATCATACCTGAAAGCCTTGAATGATCCCTGCAGCTTCCTCGGTGGGTGTGTGCACTCCTCTGGTCTGGTTTCCATCCATGGTTGTGCTGCATCTCCTGGTGTCCCCAGTTGCCTCACTGCTCTCCTGCACAGCCTGCAAACACCCCCTGAGCAGTGTCCCCTGCTCCAGATTTGTTGCTTTCCAAACCTGACTCCTCCTGCACCGCCAGCAGGCAAACCAGAGCCCAGAGCCAGCCTTTTTTTTTTGAAAAGACAAACCACACAGCACAAGTAAACAACAGAACTTGCTCCTGTGCAAGGTCTTCTACACCTTCAGCACCTTGTGCTCAAAGCCCGTTCGTACCTTGATAAATTCCTGCCCATCACCTTGCACACACACTCCAGTGCCAGGTTCTTGTGTCCCACCAGAGCTATGTTCATCTATTATTCACTTCATTTCATGGGGCAATTTATTAATAAAACATGGGGCGGTTTCCAGCAGAGATTCGACTTAAATCCTACATGTTTACTCTACTCTTTTTAATTTAAACAGTTGGAACAAAGAAGAGCCCAAGAGGCTGAATCTGAAAACTAACCAAGATTCACAGAAAACTTTCAGAGCTGTGTATCCAGTTGTGTCTGATTTTGCTCAACCAACAGCATTTTGAACCTGGATCACTCATCTTTTGCGTTGTGGAATTTTGATATTTCTCCCAAAGCATAAATGACAGGAAGGGTTGGAGTAAGGGATCAGTCCCAGACTAGCACTGAACCCTCTGCACAGCACTGAGCTAAAAAAGCCCCTAAAAGAGAGGGCACAGAAAGGGCTGTGCTTTGCCCCTGTCTACAGCTGTCACAGAAACTGAAGAATACAGGACAGGATCCATCCCCCGCCTACCGTAACCACAAACATAACAAAAATTTCTACACCTTGAGAAATCAAAGGCATCTCAGAGACAACAATGATCTGTTGTGGGGACAGACCAGGCAGCACTGCCATCCATCCCTGCGGTTCCCCGGAGCAGCAGCGTTTGAAGCGGGCGCTTGGAGTGATTTTTTCAGGCAGGCTGGTCACGGCGAGGGAAGGAGCCTGAGGAGAAGCCCGGGAACACCCCTGCGAGGGAACGGCCCCAGGATTTATTTCCCTGAAGGACACACACAAAATCCTCCCTCCCTCCTTCCCTCCTGTGAGCCCGGGGCCCGCGAGGTGGCGGCATCGCCCTGGGATGCGAGGGTGGGAAAGGCAAGGGATGGGTGGGAAAGGCAAGGACGGGGTGGGAAAGGCAAGGACGGGGTGGGAAAGGCAAGGACGGGGTGGGAAAGGCAAGGACGGGGTGGGAAAGGCGAGGGAGAGGTGGGAAAGGCAAGGATGGGGTGGGAAAGGCAAGGACAGGGGTGGGAAAGGCAAGGGAGAGGTGGGAAAGGCAAGGACAGGGGTGGGAAAGGCAAGGGAGAGGTGGGAAAGGCAAGGGAGAGGTGGGAAAGGCAAGGACGGGATGGGAAAGGCAAGGACAGAGGTGGGAAAGGCAAGGGAGAGGTGGGAAAGGCAAGGACAGGGGTGGGAAAGGCAAGGACAGGGGTGGGAAAGGCAAGGATGGGGTGGGAAAGGCAAGGATGGGGTGGGAAAGGCAAGGGAGAGGTGGGAAAGGCAAGGATGGGGTGGGAAAGGCAAGGATGGGGTGGGAAAGGCAAGGACGGGGTGGGAAAGGCAAGGACAGAGGTCGGAAAGGCAAGGACGGGGTGGGAAAGGCAAGGACGGGATGGGAAAGGCAAGGACAGAGGTCGGAAAGGCAAGGATGGGGTAGGAAAGGCAAGGACGGGGTGGGAAAGGCAAGGACAGGGGTGGGAAAGGCAAGGACGGGGTGGGAAAGGCAAGGACGGGATGGGAAAGGCAAGGACAGAGGTCGGAAAGGCAAGGATGGGGTAGGAAAGGCAAGGACGGGGTGGGAAAGGCGAGGGAGAGGTGGGAAAGGCAAGGATGGGGTGGGAAAGGCAAGGATGGGGTGGGAAAGGCAAGGGAGAGGTGGGAAAGGCAAGGGAGAGGTGGGAAAGGCAAGGATGGGGTGGGAAAGGCAAAGGACAGGGGTGGGAAAGGCAAGGGAGAGGTGGGAAAGGCAAGGACAGGGATGGGAAAGGCAAGGATGGGATGGGAAAGGCAAGGACAGGGGTGGGAAAGGCAAGGGATGAGTGGGAAAGGCAAGGATGGGGTGGGAAAGGCAAGGACAGGGGTGGGAAAGGCAAGGGAGAGGTGGGAAAGGCAAGGGAGAGGTGGGAAAGGCAAGGATGGGGTGAGAAAGGCAAGGACAGGGGTGGGAAAGGCAAGGACGGGTGGGAAAGGCAAGGACGGGTGGGAAAGGCAAGGCAAAGCAAGAGGGGTGTAGGGAAGGCAAGGCAAGACATGGCAAGGGAGGGGAAGGAAAGGCAAGGGAGGGGTAGGCAGGCACTGTGGGGATCTGGAGCTTGAAGTAATATTAAAAGTAAAGGCAATAAAGTTGTTTCCTTCCATTATTGTGTTGCTTTTATGTTCTATCAATACTTTGTATTAGAGTATTTTTATTCTATTTTTTATTCTCTTATTAAATAAATAGTGTTTATTAAATAAAGATTGTAGGACTGGGGCCACAGGGGATGTAAAGCCCAGGGGCTGGAGCCAGACCCAAACCCATGTGGAGCTGAAATAAATCCCACAGAGAGGGGGATGGAGCTGCAGCTCAAGGGCTGCAGGAGCTACCCAGGGGCTTCCAGCCCAGCCAGTGGTGTCAAGCACAAGCTGGGGGTGGAATCTCAGTGGTGTTCCTGGGACTCAGAACCAGCCCAAGGGCACCTTTTGGGATGGGGAACCTGGGGCTCAGTGGCTGTTCCTTGCCCTTATTGCCGGCTGGGGTGGGATTGTGGGAAGGGGTGTGTCGGAGGTCAGGTCTCGTTAGCCCCTGTTGGGATGGGTGTGAGAGCTCATGGAGATACTGAAGTGATGACAGTGACTGATTCATGTCCTTGTCAACAGCCCTGGGCTGGAGTGAGAACCAGAAGCAGCTTTTAGCCAGAGGCAGAGGGAAGCTGAGGAGCAGGAGCTGAGACAGCAGAGGTGGCAAGACATAAACATGGTAGGGCTGGGGGTGAAGCTCCTGTGGGGCAGGGACAGGGTAGGGACTGGGGGGTTGGAACTAAAATGAAGATCCTGCTGAGAACCTGGAACAGCTTCACCTGTCAGCAGTGGGGAGATGTGGAGCTGGAGTGGAAACAGCCAAGCTGGCAATGAAATAAAGCTTGTGGGGCTGGAGCTGAAATCACTGTGGGGTTGGGATAGCAGTTGTTGGAATGGGGGAGCAGCTGTAGTGATGGAGCTCATTGTGGGGCTCAGCTGGAGCCATAATGGAGATCCTGCCATGAGAAGCTGGAGCAGCCTCAGCTGATGGCCGGGGGAAGATGTGGAACGAGCTGAATCAGCAGAGCTGGCAGTGAAATAAAGCTGGTGGTGCTGGGATAGGGACTAAAGGAGCTGAAATCACTGAGGGGCTGGGATAGGGACTGTTGTGACTGTGGTGTTGGGAGGGCAGAGGGGCACAGGGCTGGGGAAGGGGCCAGGGAAGGGGCTGGCTCTTCTCCCTCAGCCATCTGTGGCCCTGGGCCCATCCTGCTTCTCCGTGTGCCCATGGCTGAGGCCGATTCTTCCCCAGCTTCTCCCCATTCTCTGGCAGTGAGGGCCCTGTGCAGTGGCAGCAGGATGGGTGTTTTTGGGGCACATGGGACACGTCCCCTGCTGCCATTCACTGTGTGGGCAGGCATCAATCAAGCTGAAAACCACACATGAAGAGAAAACTCCCCGAGGAGCTCACAGAGACAGGAGTTCCCTTCTCTTTGTCATTTGTATTCCGAGTGTTGTGTAAACATTAAATATTTAAAACATTGCCTGTAGCACTCTTGTTTCTCAGTGGGATTTGGATAAAGCTGTTCCTGTCTCAGGGTCATGAGAAATGTGCTCGGGCTTAGCGTTTTCCCCTTCTCCATCGGTGATGCCGAGGCCTCCAGGAGTGCTGCCCCTCTCCCACAGCCTGAAATCAGAGCCTTGTTTAATGTTGGACGGGGCTTGGCTCATGTTTGCCCTGTCATTCATGGTCTGTGGGATGCTGCTGCTGCAGGAACATCGTCCAAGCCTATCCCAGCAGCTCTGCACTCCAAGACAGAGCCCCACTGCACCAAGCTTTAGGTTTTTCTGCAGTGTCCAGGCCATGCTCACTGCAGTCCATGTCTGCTTTGGAGCCTGGGAGGTTTCACCTTGGACACTTGATCATGCAATGACATTTTTTATTTAGTGAAGATCTGTCTTCCTGCAGTTTCAGATGCCAGGACTGCTCTCACAGTGCTGGTGATTTCTTGTGCTGGTAACTCCTAGCACCTGTTTTGGTTTCCCAGGTGAAACTGTTTACATGGAGTCTGAAGTAGTGACTATCCATTCTGCTGGCACCTGGAGTCCAAAGAAATTCTAAGCCCACTTTGGGCACTTGCTGTGTTTTTTCTGTGGCCCCAGGTGATTCCCTAGGTGACACAGAAATCTGTGGCCACTGCAGGAGCTGAAAGTCTCCTGAGTTGTAGCCTACTGCTCTAAATACTCTTTTCCTAGAGCTGGTGCCTGGCATTTAAAGTCACACCTGATCTACTTTTCTGACCAGAAAAGCAGAGTATCCTGAGTCATTTAAAGATTTAAGGATATTAAGGGTGGGCTCGGTTTTATGTACCTAAATCTGTGTCAAGGGGACAGAAAGGTGTTTTTCAGTTTCTGTTTTAATTCCATGAGGGGATGCTGCACTGGCCCGTGTGTGCCTGGAGCCTGTTCCAGGATCCTTTGTCACAAGGCACAGGAATAAGGGAATTGTCCTTTAAGAGGGCAGTGAGGAGAGCACGGGAGGACACATTTGCCCTTGTCCTCAAGTTCTCCAGCACATAACTCGTGTCCCCTCCCCACCCAAAGCGTGACCCATTCATTTGCAGAGCTACAAAAGCTTGGCCTCATCTCCCTGTGCTTGGCTCCTGCTCCCGCTGCACGTGCACAAGCGGTGCATGGGTGGGCGACCTCATTTGAGAGCTGATCTCATTATAGATCAAGTGTGTTCCTCCTCTCATGTATCTCACAGTTATCTTCCTCTCTGATGAGGACTCCTTAATTAAAGCATGGACAATTTGTAACAGAACAGCATTTTCCAAAGATTTTCTTTCCTGGTTGCACAAATGCATCGCTGTGCAGAGGCCAGGCTGGCCATGTGTTAATTTGAAATGAGGGTTTTATTGCTGCACCCTGCTCTAGGTGCTGGTCACCTTTCTAGGTAGTTCTGGAAGAATCACCATTTACAGGCTGCTGACAGATTTGGCTGTGGGTTATTCCAGCCAGGCTTCTGTGCTAATTCAACCTTATGTTAGCATTGGTGCCTTATTTTTCAGCAAAACTGAGGCCATGTCTGAGAGTGGCATCTTTGACCCTCTCTCTGTCCCCAAAAAGAGCAACTGAGTTCTCCTGTTCCACCAACCCTGAAGACCTGAGCAGCCCCCGGTGCCTCTGGAAGGTCTTTCTGCTTTCTCTGGTGTTCCCTTCCACAGGCTGTGGCACTCACAGTGACCCTGCCCCATCCCCAAAGGCACCGAGGCCACATCAGAGAGTGAGGGAGCCATGCTGCCTCCAGGACCCCACCAGTGCTGCCCAGCTCAGCCCCTGCACCCTGTCACAGTGGGGGATGTTCTTGGGTGGCCTGGTTTAACCCCAGCCACCAGCTCAGCCCCACACAGCCGCTCACTGCCTTCCTGGGCACGGGGAGAGAGTGGAAATGGTGAGACTGAGAAAACTCATGGGTTGAGATAACAACAGTTTAATGGGTCAGAAGGGACGAAAATAATCATGGTGCTGATAATAAAAAAGTATTACAATGTCCAAAGCCAGTGGTGCTCAGTGCAGTTGCCCAGCCCATGGATGACTTTCCCCCAGCTTATTTGCTAAGCATGACTCCAGATGGTCTGGAATATCCCTTGGGTCAGCTGGGGTCAGCTGTCCTGACTGTGACCCCTCCCAGCTCCTTGTGCCCCCCCAGTCTCCTCACTGGCAGGGCATGAGAAGCTGAAAACTCTGAGCACAAACACTGCTTAGCATTGACTGAAAACAACAGTGTGTTATCAGCATTATCCTCACACTGACCCCAAACCACAATACCTGGAGCTGGTACTACTGGGAAGAAAATTAACTGTCTCCCAGCCCAAACCAGGACAGGGAGCTCTTAGGTCTCTTATGTCCAGAATATATGAATATTAAAAGTTTATTAATAAGCTTGTAAGGCAGCTAGAGATGCAGGTCAGCCTGATGAGGCTGACAGTGCACTGATACAATTAAAGCAGTGCCACTGGGGTGTTTATCCCACTCGGGGGTTTTCACAGCTCCCTGGAGAATCTCCCCACTGGGGATGGGACACTCCCATCCATTGGGACACCTCTGCTTTAGAAGGTGGACCAGCACTGGTGTGTTTTCTGGAGAGCAGCACACAGCCAGCCTGGGGTGACAACCTGAAAAAAGCTTTTTAAATCACAAGATTTGATGGCAGACAGTGAAAGGGAGCAGCAGAGAGAGGGGTCAAACTCCAGATTTGATGCCCTGGGCTCAAAAAGCCCAAAATCTGAACACAGATGCCAAGCTTCATTTCCAGTGATCTAAAATCCTCCTCTGTGTTGTCTTCACACACCAGGAAAAGGAGAAGACAGCAGCCAAGGGGTTTTGAACCAGGCCAGAACTTTTACTTCAGTCCAAGCAATTGACACCACACAGGGCCAACACACTCAGACTGAGACTTCTCAGGAGCAAACACTTCTGCTGCTCTAATTTGCCAACATATTCTGGCATCCCTGATGTACATTTCTGTCTAGATCCAGGCTGATGCAGCAGGAAGGCTGGGCTGTGGAAGCTGAATTTTACTCCCACTGACACAACAGTAAACCTGGAGTGATTCTCTGTGTGCCAGAGGCACTCCTGCTAAGGCAGCAGCACCATCTCCAATGGCTTGCAGTGCTGGTTGGGGGTGCCACACTACCAGCATTTGGGTTTCCTTTTAACTCTCTCCAGAGTCCCTGGAATAGCTGTGATAGATTTCACACAGCAAGCTTCAAATCTGCCATTTTCTGGACATTTTGCCTGGGCAGGAGCACTTCCTTGATTTTACTGACTTCATCCAACACACAGCTCCTGCAAGAGACACCAGGGTGCTTTGTTGGCTCTTGCAGTGCACAGGGACACAAGCACAGAGTTTTCAAAAGCACTCGTTCTGCTTTTCTGACAACATTTCCTTCACTTTCAGCCCATGCACATTCAGACAAAGGCTGCCCTGAGAGCCATTTTCTCCTGGTTTCATGATGAGAACTGCATTTTTTTTTCCCATGTGGTCTTTCCTTGCAAACAGAACTGCACTGTCTGTGCTGCTCTGGCCTGTCCTGGCATGGTGTGATCAGCCAAGGGGGTGCCAGCACTTGGCCAAGAGGGACGACTTGTTGGTAGCCCTGGTGCTGTTTGCCAGCTGGCACAGCCTCTGCTCTGGCCCACAGGGCAACAAGGACACCCTCCCTGGGCTGATGTGTGCTGGCCACAGGGAAAAAGGGAGGAAGGGCTCCATCTGAGCATGAAACACTCTGGAGAGTCCAAGGTCTTTCAGAGCACCCAGTCTGGAGCGGGGATGGCCAGAGCTGACTCACCACCCTCACTTTTATTTCTGCAGATGTGAAGCAGAAACAAACAGCAAAGTGGCTGGTGCTGGCCAGTTCACTGAGGAGGTCTAAGCCTTATTATCATTTCTCAGGGCTCACAGGGAAGAAAGCTTTTGTCTTCCCTGTGGTTCTGACAGACAGGCTGTGAAAAGACAACTCGGAGCTTTTTCAGGCCTGTGTGGGAAGGCAGGACAAACACAGCTCTCAAATCTCACCAAACTTTCCAAAACTCACGTGGGACCACACAGGCCTTGCCCAGGCCCTGGGTGCCAGGCCAGAGTTCAGATGGGGCCCACGTTTGCTGCTTTGGATCAGCAGTTTTCACTGCAGTGCTCACACAGGGAAAGACCTGCCCTAATTTGCCCCTTTTCTCCCAAAGTGGGACCCACAGGGAGCCCATCCCTTTAGGCAAAAGGATGGGTCCTGCACACGTTGGGCTGCTTCAGTCAGGCAGATGTGGGTCTTCATTAATTCAGGGGCATCAAGTTCCCTCCCCAGTCTCTTTTTTTCAGCATTTATACAAGTGGGGCAGATCTGGGAAAGCTGAGGTATCAAAATGAAAGAGTGCTACTATAATTCACAAGTCACAGTCAACACACACTCAACAAATGAAAGCCTCAGAAAGGTTTTTATCGGCCTAAATATTGAAACCAAATTTTATTTTTTGAAAATGACATTACACACATCTTGCAAATGTACATTTAGATGAGAAAACAATGAGTAACAAATATTGAGAGCAAAGCTATAAAGTGGACAGGTTCTCTGCTGCATGGCATTGCATTACAAGAATACTCAGACCCGGGATGGTTATTACAAGTAGTAAAAACAGTTCACAACACCTCACAAAAATGGAATTTTTTTTCCTAGAAAGTCAAATCTTCTAACAAAAGGAATGTTGTTAAGGGAGAAGAGCCATAGGGAATAGAGGTGTGGATCTAGGTACACTTTGTGATTTTGTGGCACGGCTTTTTGGGGTTTCTCTAAGTCCATTTCTTACAAAATGCATCTTTGTGGGTGATCCCATCTTTTCCAAGACTTTTTCCCATTTTCTGCCAACAGAACCACAGCTAATAAACAAGAAGCCCCTTGTACTCAACTCAGAGCTCGGGAGTGTGGAGAAGGAGTTGTCTACAGACCCCCCAACAACATAATTCCCTTATCCCATCCCCACCCCCTCGCTGCGTATCCAGGAAAATCAAAAGTGTGTGCAAACTCCGCAAATCAGGGGCCGTGGGACGAGTCCCAGGGACAACCAGCACCACCAGGAGTGGAGGCCACGGCCAACACCGCCCGTGCCTCTTGCCTCAGCTATGGTGGCCCAGCAGCATCTCACCCTCCACCAGAGCCAAACTTCCAAAGGCTGGATTTGCTCCCCAGCCCGAGCAGAGGCAGCGGGGGACTGATCTCCACCTGCTTCATCCTGGAAGATGGAGTCTGATCAACGTGCCAAGGCAAGGCACTGCGAGAAATACGTTCCCCGAGAGAACCTGTTGAGAACTGCTTTTCAAACCTGGTTGTTTATCGCTTTATTTATGCCCAAATCTGTACTTTACAACCACGAGAGAGAGAGAGAGAGAGAGAGACAAAGACAGAGTAAGAGAGAGGGAGAGAATCTTTCCAGGAGGAAAGGAAGAGCTAATTAAGAAGAGAGAGGTACAGGACCATGCATTTACTCTCAAGAGCTTGTTCACGAGCAAGCCAACATTTCTAACACTACAACCACTCATCTACATCTGTTTGCTAAGTAACTGAGTTCTACCTACAACTAGGGAGCAGAAGGGGTCTTTTTATTTTCTTCCCCCTCCCTTTAAAACGTCAATAAAAATGTTTTCTGTACAAGTTGAATGGCACAAAAGGTGGTTAAAATGCTAAATAACTCACCACAAATGGAGAATGCAAAATTAGTTCAAAACATGCATGGACTGTGTACAGGTAAGCAAGGAATCATTGGCATAAAGCTGCAATATATTACAAGATGATACAGTTGAGATCTTTTGGAATAACCTCTGCTTGTTCTGTCCCTTTGAAGAGACCTTCACATAAAAATTCAGCATAAAGGAAATTCAAGGTATGTATCCAAGCAGGAAGTTAACTATGGGCAACGTTATTTGTCTGAAGAGAAAAGCATTTCCCCTCCCCTTCCACACACTCCCCCAAGGTACAAAAGTCAACATGATCAGCATTGCTGCAGGCTTGCCAAAAAGAAAGGTTAGACAGGTCTGGGGTAGGAGAACAAAAGCACCATTTAAATTAATAGCTCTTTGTACAATGTCATTAATTAAATACCTTATTCTTTAAACAAAAACATCCTGAAGTTTACCAATCCCACCAAAATAGCAACGGACCCCGTCCCACCCCCGTGTCCTCCAAGGTTATGTACACAGAGTTTAAAGTATACCAGCTAAACTTTAAACCCAGCTGCCCCTCCAACCCCCACCCACTGAGCAACAAGAGAAAATACATCATGGTCTCTCAGTTATATTATATTGCAGCTTTGTCATTAATGAGGAAATCATACAAACCCAATGAATGACCTAAGACAGTAATCCATGATCACGTTCCAGTTCAGCTGCACATCTCCCTCCCTCAGCACCACTGGGTGGTGGCTCTGCAGCTCTGGGAGCCGCAGGGTCCTGAGCAAAGGCAGCTCCTGCTCTCCAGACAAGAGCAGCGTGAGGAGCTCAGGCTGAGGGGATGGGAGCTGCTCACCTCAGCTTGGGACAGGATTTGTACTTGAGAAAGCAGACAAAGGCTAGTGACAGCAAAGCCAGCAGGCTGATCCTCCTTTCCTGTGCTTCCAGACTAGACAGTGTCACAAAACCCAGAGAATCATGGTGGGGAATGTGTCATCATTTCAGAGAATAGAAGAGATTTGGCTAGACAGGTTTCCTCTTTCCAAAAGACCCTGGGTGTCTTCTAATTGCTAATCACAGCTGTACTAGGACTGCCATGGTGCTAAAGCTGCTTGGATCACCCATCATTTAAATAAGAAGCAAACTAACAACGATTTCACATGTCAGGATTCAGCATGTAATTATAACTCACAGGCTTCCTTGTTCTTACATTCAATACTTCTGCTTCACCGTATCTATAAACACCAATTAGCAGTGCAATTAATTCCCTAGACATTCTTCTTTTTAGGCAGATGCATCATTAGACATCACACTAAATCTGGAAAAAGCTCCTCTGTCTTAAAGAGAGGGAGAAAAAGGAAAAAAAAAAAAGCTGTGTGTTCTGCAACCCCCCTGTGACTGTATGGTCAGCATGAGAGGGAAACAGAATATCACAGGATTTCACCTGCCACCTGCTAAGGAAAGTGAATTACAAGTCCATCCATACCTGTTCTGCAAGGGTTGGAAGCAGATGGGGAAAAGCAGCCATGCTGGAGTTCAAAAAAACAACAAAATACTCCCCCAAACATAACCCCGAAACCCAAACAACAACAAAAATAAACCCCACAAAATGTTTCTCAGGGATTCTCTGAAGGTAAAATTTGTCATGTCAAGAACTGGGCTTGGACCCAAGCTTGGGATCCATTTTGGCCCTTGCAGGTATTTCCCAAGTTTGATCCTGTGCATGGGTTTCCCAGAACTCAGGGATTCAGAGCCAGGGTTTGGCTCTGGCTCCCCCTGACCAGGTGCCACCGCCGTGTTCCATCCTGACTGCACGTGCCAGGTGGGTCACTGTGCTCTGCAACAGCCCCACTGTGCAAATGTGACTCAAATTTAGCTCCATTTCCTATATATAACTCTTGCAAATAGAGATGAAAGAACCAGCTTGGATAAAATTCAAAAGCAGCCTTGAGTTTAGATGAGTCACCTAAAATGAACCGAACCTTCCTTTTTATTTAAGAGACATTTGGCAACACTTCTCTAAAAACCAAGCCAACCATAAATCTCTGCCTGGTACTAGATGGGACAAGAGTAGAAAAATACTGCTAGAAATAGAAATACTACTTCTAGTTCCATAAACCTGCTGGGCTCAGGGCATGTCTATTGGTAGACTGAGAGTAAAGTGAGATAAAGCCAACACTCTTTAGAACCAGAAAATATGGAGGAGGCCCATTTGCTGAGGTTCCTTGTTTAATTTTCAATTCTAAAACTTTTAAGATATTTCAACAAACTATTTCAGCTTTATCATTAACTATAATTAAACTATACAAGATATCTCCCATCTGTAACTTGCTATTCGAGGTCCATACAAGAGATCACTTTATAACTGGGGTCAGTGAGGTTTCCTCTGCAAAGGCTGCAGTTGTCACCCAGGAAACTGAATCCCCACTCAAGTAATCAATCACACAAGTATTATCAACAGTAATCAATCTCTGAAATAGGAGACCAACCTTGGACCAAATAGATTCATAGATTAATTACAGAGGAGCTTCTGCCTGGTTAAAGCAGCAGAAAATTAGGTGTATTGGGTTCCATTTGCATTATATTGAGTGTCTGAGAATTTGTGGAAACAAAGAGGTGCAATCTTTATGCAACAACAACAAAAAAATTATCTGAGCCTACACAACAAAAAAGTGTTTGGATAAGTCAGTGACTTTGTGGTTTAGGATTAAATTCACAAGCACTCTAGCTCAACTGAACTTAGGAAAAACATCTCATGAGAAAACCTGTGTTAAACACAGGTGCCTGTGTTCAGCACAGACTTCCCATTGCTGTGGTGGCTGCAGCAGCCCTCACACACGAGCTGGGCATTTCCTGGGCAAGATCAGCATCACCCCTGTGCCCGCACAGCAAACCCAGGAAACCTCCCTGAGGAGCCTGTCCTGGCTTTTCATCCTGGTGCAGCTGGGTTGCCACTTTTCCCAGAGTTTGTAGAGCTCTGTGGGAAGGGATGGGAGGCTCTGAGGTGCCCTAATTATTATCTTCTATTCTCCAGAGTGCCAGGTCTGTCCTCCCCAAGCCAGGGCACACTGTTCATTGATTGCTGTTTCTGATCTGATGGGGAGGAGTGTAAATTCACAGCTTGGTGCTGTCCTTCAGCAAAGGGCTGGATCTTCCTCCTCCCTTTGAGGGATGGCACGTGCTGGCAGGAGAGTTACACAGCAGCAGGGGAAGAGCTTCATGCCACGTTCTCCTGCCTGCAGCCAAGTTTGGCCTTATTTCTGCCAAGGGGAGTGGGACAGACACTGCTGTGGCAGGTACCTGTCCCCTGGCCTAGGTACCTGCAGGGACAGTGAGTCTCAACAAGCAGCCAGGAGCTGCTCCTGCTCTTCTGTCCAAACCAAGCCACAGATCCCCAGTTAGCCCCAGCGTTCTCTTTAGTTTGTCCCTAGAATTTCTTGGCTTTTGTCTTTCATCATTCCCACCCATCAGTGGCACTGACCTGTCCAGAGCTGTGCCTCATGCTCTCCCTGCCATTGGATTTTCTCTGAAGCCCCAGCTCATTTCACAACTCAGTACCTACCCCTTAACAAACATCCCCCACCATTCCTCTAAGGAACAGGCTTTTCCCTTCATTTCCCGTGTTTTCCATCACAGCATCTTTCCCTGATGGTGCCAACTTTCTTTTTTCAGCTGACAGATTAATTATTGCCAAGATTTCTTAATTCCCTTTGGGCATCCTCCTCCTTCTTCAGTTTGAGTGCTAAACTGTCAGACCTAGGGAACCCCTAAACTGGCTCGAGAGTCCTGAGTTCACTGAGATAAAGAGCAAGAGTCACAATAGGTGAGTTCAAGTGCACTAAGCAAGGACACTGCAAGGCAGCTCTCTTCCATGTACACATCTGGCCACAAACACTTTCTAAACAAGGTTTTCAACACCTGGCCCACTGTTTTCTTGGTAGAAAGCCACTGGAGTAATTAGATTTATTCACTGTTTATAAACACAAGGCCCGTATTTTGAATGGTGACACGAATTGCCTCTGATATGTGCACGTACATCTAATAAAAAGAGGGGCAGTGGAGGGCTGTGTTTAGGCAGGAGAGAAATGGGCTGCTGGATGAGGATATCACCTTCCTCTCCTCCCAGGGATGTTGCTGGCTCCCCCATGGTTTCGATGGGGAACTAATAATGAGGTGTCTTTCACCATGACTGAAATACTTAAGGATTTTTCCAGCAGAGTTTTTGAGAGAGCCAGAGTTCTGTGAGAGACTTGCCAGAGATACAGCTTGCTTCTACAATGTATTCAGAGTATTCATTGGTGAGTAATGAATACATTTTAAAAGCAAGCTCTCTGTATCAGCTTATCTCACAGCACCCTGCAGGTGGAGGGAAGTACTGGGACCAGCCCTCTGTGCACTGGGACACCACGGCACAAGGAGAAGTGATCTCTGCAGAGTTGTGCCACACCCCAACAGCTCTGAAACCCCACTGGCTCTGAAACCCCACTGCTGAATCCACTAGGTGTGATTCTCATTTGCTCAGAAGCTCATCTGTTGGCCAAAAATAGGTGTCAATGTGTTTAACCTTCTCTAAGCGGTGTCCTGAGGGATGGACAGTGGTCTGTGACCCCAAAACTCCACATTTGCACCTGCAGGTGTAGCACTCACACTACGCCCTGCAACTGGGATCCTGTCAGAGCAGCTGTGCAATGGCATTGCTGGAAAAAGCCTTTCCATCTACCTTATATTCCCTGAAAATCTCCCCTCTCCCTATTAAAACGTGGGTTTGTCAGCTTGGCCTCAGACCTTCAATCATCACGGACTAGAACTGTTCCAGAGGAGACAAAACAGAGTGGGGTCTATACATTGCTGCTCCCAGCCTCTCACAGCCAGGAGCAGAGGAGGAGGAGGATGAAGAACATCTGAACAGCAGAATCAACAACTGCTGCAGCAGAACCCAGCCCTGGTCACTCCACAGTGAGGAGCAGCTGTGAGGCACAAGACTCAGCTTTACCATTTCCTGAGATACTGTGGAGAGGCTCAGATTCATGCAGATGGGACAGAGGCATCAGCCAGAAGAAATCTGTGATTCTGGAGACAGCAATTTTCACGAGATGGGCTAAATACCTCGAGAATTAAAGTGTGCCCTGTCTGCTATGGTCAAGGCCGTTGTCCCCTAGGCCTTGCTGGGCACATGCACAGTCCAAAGGATGTAAGAAGGCACTTAAAGTCTTCACCTTCCTGCTCTCATTACACCAAGGTGGGGTTTCAGCTGGATCTCTTCCAGGTGTCTTGTGTAAAGCACTCGTCCTGTTGCATGGACTGGCCTGACTCTTTAGATACACAGAAAAAAGATCTTCCTCTTGTGCCATCCATTTGCTTCTACAAAGAACCTCACCAGCCCCAAACAGTGTCCCAGCCTGCTTCCATCAGCAACCAGAAAAGTAACTTGGGGCCCAAGTCATCACATGGAAAAAGAAGCTGTTTGGCTCCATCGTGGCTGTGGTCAGCACCTGGCATGCAGCAAACACACCTCTACAGAGCTTTTCTCTGGTTATGGATTGACTTAGCTTGAGGAGACACTTTCTAGACTAATTTTATATCTACTTTACTTGGCTATTTTTTATTCCTTTCTCTAAAAGTGATTCTGCCTCTCCTACAGTGAAGAGAACTCTTGCTGTGCATGGCTGTGAGGCACCACTGAGGTCAGCGACAAAAATCACACCAGAGCTCTCACAGCACACTGGGGAAAGGCTCAGCCTGGAAAATCCACACTGTGCCCCTGCAGAGAAGATGCCACTTCCAGGGATGGCTGTCCCTGGAACAGTGTCTGTGTAGGGAGTCAGCCTGGCATCACAGAGCACTCCCACAGGGTGTGCTGGAAGAGCAGCACTGACCTCAAAGGCATGAGAAAGCAAAGACAAGGCATCCTAGAAAATGTTATCCATATGGATAAGGAGAAACTAACACTTTAATGCCCTTGTTTCCCATTGGAAATGCCTGGGTGTAACAGTGCTTTGCTGTTTGCCACAATTTTTGTTTCTCCCTCCTTTTTTTCCCTTCAGAAGTACTCAACAAGCAAATGAGAAATATGTGGCAATTGTTTTCTAAGCAGAATCCTTCTACTGTCTGTGAAAATAACACAATTAGTGTTTCTAGCTCCTGAGAAGACAATAAATCATGTGCAGATATAGGAAACACAGGCAATGGTAGGGAAAAGCTACTTCCAACTCCCATCACAGAGCAAACCAAGGTAAAATCCCATTATCAAACTCTTTCCAAATCACTTCAAGATATTTAGCTGGTGGAACTGAACTAGCTCCAAATCTTTTAACAGATGAGGCTCTAAACCAGAAATTTCAGGATTATATTATTACAATTGATAAAAATCCCAAGGCTGAAGGTTTTGCTGCATTGCTCTCATCTTCTACAGTCAAGACCATCACCTGAGTGTATGAATGCTAAAGCCCTCAGTCTGTGCTATTCCTTCCTAATGACTGTGTCTGAAACAGGGATCTTTATATGCAAATTTGCTAAATTATACTGAATGAAGGCAGATTTCAAAGAAACAAAGCCCTACTACTTTAAGGGTCTCTCCAATTTGTTTTTAAATACTGTATTGTTTTACAACAATATAGTCCCAGTGATTCAATTAGTCTCTGAAAGCACTAAAGGCAGCCTCGTGAGGCAAATTAGACAGGGGTTTTATAGCAGAATTAATATGGCAAATCCTCATATCATGTGGAGCTTTATGTACTTGTAAATGTAAAAAAAATATAAATATGAAAGGTGAACTCTGGAGTATATAGTGGAATTACTATCATCTGCTCCAGGATCTCCCAGGGTCTGGAATTGCTGTAGTATATTGGAAGTAATTACTAATTCACAGCAGTTCAGGAAAGCTTTCTGACCAAACCCAAGCTTAATCTCATGAAAAGTCAACAGGAGTAAAGCACATGCTAAAATTTAAGCTTTTAAGTTCTTTCCTGAATCAGGGCTGTCCTTATGTTTAAAAAACTAAGGTCTGATGCCTGTGCACCGTTTCTCTTTGTATTCAAATCTACATGAGGGATCCTACAAAGCCAAAGATAACTAGTTCTGAATGTATGTAACATTCCACATGCATTTCTGTACAAGAACTCATGCAATATTGGCATTAATACAGACTTCACTCTATGCTACAGCTGAAATGCTCACTGACTTCTACTGCCCAGGCATTTCTACATAGAAAATTGCTTCTTAAAACTTGGGAGTTTGGCCTCATACCCTGTTTTCTTTGTGGCTTCTGCTGGTTTGAATGGCTATTTTTCCCACTGAACTTTTTTTTTTTTTAATTCTTTCAGGCCTTTTCAAAGGTCTCCCTAATTCCCTGAAGGAACTGCTGGGCTCAGCCCCACCACAGGATGATCTTCATGCAAACAAAGCTGCATTCCCAAGGGAGAGCTGGCAGGATCAGGTTTTAGATGTGTCCACCAGGTGCAGCTAAGGAGGAAGAGCTCAGTGATTTCTTAGTGATGCTCCACCAGGAAAAACATCTCCAAATAACCAAACACAGCTTTTGGCAGGGAGGAAAGGAAGCCCTTCTCAACAGCCATCCAAACAAAGAATCATTCCTCCCTTGGGATCCTGCTTTCTCTCACACAAACTGCACTCCCAGACACTGGGTGAAAGCATCTCCCAGCCTCCTTTCCTACCACCACCAGCTCCAGCAGCTCAGGCTGCAGAGAGCAGCCCAGGACAGCAGAGATTTGGGGTTTCCTGGTGGATGTGTGGTGAGTGTCCTGCACTGAGCAGCAAGAGAACCTGGATGGGATTGCATGGCTGGTCTCCTGCTTTATCTGAGGAAAGGTGGCAGGACAGGCTAACCCTGACAGGAATGGCCTCTGTCACCGTGTGACAACACCCTGGACTGCAATCCCAGTCCATCCATGGCTACTGCTCAGGGTCCCTGGAAAAGCAGAGACTCAGGGAGGGACTGTGAGATTTCCATCAACAGAACAGAGGAGAGGGTAAAATCATGTCACATTATCTGTCCCACTAAAGCTTTCCCTAAGACAAAAGCTCTGATGAATAATATTGTTATTAGCATAACCAAGGCCTTTGACATCCTTATGCTTAAAAAAAGTCCTTTTTGCTCATGACCAGTGTCTACAATAGCAATCACGGGATTAAACAGCCAAAAATTAGCACCCATAACCAAATCTGCACCCAGAATATTTCAGCACCTTCTGTTAGAGGATCTGAAAGCACTTGACAAATGTTAACCAACATTTGGCCTCACAACCCCCAGTGAGGTAGAACAGAGCTGTCCCTGCAGGGACAGACAGACAGCTTGAGGCACAGGGTTACTCAGAGACCTGCTCCCATTCAGACACGAAATTCAGCAGTGCCAAGGGCTCAGAGGTGTGCTGGCTACTGCACCCAAGCTTTGTCCACACCACCATCCTTTCCCCCCCACAAACCCTCAACACGAGCCCTTAGCCTGTGAACCAACCCCAGGATTCTATTTACAATATTTAAAATGACCATTTAGCAGTTGTGCAGTCAAGAGTTATTCAATCAAATGAAGTTATCAGTGAGAACAAATGGTTTCTTGTGCAAAACTCTGGGTGTAAATGATCATGCACTAAGACTTCTGGGTGCAAATTTGGTGCATGATAACTGTGACCCCTTGACAATTCCCAATCCTGGCCTCTCTCTGATAAATCTCTTTAAAAAAGTTGAATTAGAAGTATGACCACACAAGCCTCGAAGGATGCAGCCTGCACAGATTGTTTCATCCCAGCAATGCAAGCAAACAAAACGTGGAGTGGCTTTGGGAACAACCCAGCATTCATGGAGCATCAAACAGCACAAGGATAAAATCCATCCTAATCACAAGGGGTTGCAAGGCAAGAGGGAGTAGGTGTCTGTGTTGAAAAAAAGAAAGGCAAATAGAGCAACAAAGAAAGACTTGATTGCACAGATTTCATTTAGGTAAAGTTCTGCAAGAATCAGTTTCATCAAAGCTTATTCCATGAGGGAGGGAGGCAATGGCAGCTGGCCTAGGACAAAGCTTCAGCCATGTAAAAACCACCAGCCCTGCGTGAGGAGATGAACTTTGCATTCTGGAGGAGGCATTACAGATTAATAAAAGCAAAAGCTTTCTCTAAATACAGCGAGTTTGTTTTTCTCAGATAGAAGAGTTTCTTAAAATACGGGTTTTAGAACACCCCAAAACTTCATTTGTTATATAAGTAGAGAATCTGGCCATAGTTAGGAATACTGAAGTGTAAAAAACCAAATATGTAGTCTTAAACATTACAAAAACTATCAAAACATTCAATATTTTGAGTTGACCATTTTTTCCCCCCTACACGTGTCTGTTTTGGCAGTGATGACAAGATTTCTAAACTGAGTTGCTGTTATTATTGTTCTGCAGTTGTGGTTGGTTTTTTTTGTACTTTTTTTTTTTTCGGAACGTGTTTTTTAAACAAAAGAAAATCACCAGCTTTTATAAAAAAGAAGGAGCTTGAATCCTTACTCCCAAAACACAGATACAAGGTTTTCCTTTATAAAAAGTGTATTGATTTTTTGCTATAAAAAGTGACCTATAGGGTGTCAAACCTGAAAACAAATTCTCACAGTGTTTTCAGTGTTGGCTGTTCTCAAGGCATTACTGTTACAGAGATAGAGAGATACCATAGGGGAGGTATAAATATTTGTTACCAGCTAGCAGCATCCTTGGATTGCATGTGGAAGGTGTTCTACTCCAGAAAACTCAGCTGATTTATGGGTTTTTGCTTAATTATTAAAAAAAAAAAGGCCAAATAATATTTGAATAATTTGAATTATTGCACTAACCTTACTCAGCATCTGGCACAATCATTCCTCATCTCATCCAAGCTTCTGCTGGCATATTAAGCATCAAACTAGAAAGTCATTTTCCTTCCTGCCCTCCACAATAAAACCAAGACTCGTTAGAATGCAGGTGCCAAAACTGGGGCTGTGGATGAGGAGCAGGCGAGCTGGCAAAGGCTGGCAGTTTGCACAGGTGGAGAACATCATCTGCTCTACTCCAGCTTGCAAACTGCTCAGCAAGGGGTCCATTTGCACACCTCCAGGGGAGCTACTTTACTATCACTAGGAAAATCACATGGTTGCAGCAGAAGAAATAACAGAAGAAGATGGGAAATGCACAGGATCGTTGGCACGTCGGCCCCAAATTTCTCACAATGCCCATTTTGCATCCCTGTAACTTAGAAGAATGGTATCCCTCTATCTCTATAGACTGGCAGGTGTTGGTTTGTGGCACAGAGAGGATAAATCACAGAACAAAAATGACATATAACCGTGTGTCCTTTGACTTGAAAGCACCAGTCACCTATCTGCTTGTTCTGGCAGAAGTACTTTGCTGTATCCCAAATGCAACGTGGACATTTAGCTCCGTGCCGCTCTACATGGAGTCCCCAAGGGAATCGGAGTCATCCAAAGACAGGGGCAGGTACAAGTCCTGTAGGGAGAAAGGAGAAAATGTTAACCCTCACCATCAGTTCCCACCCTTGGCCACACAAAAGGAAGCAGCTGAGTGGCTCAGTTGTGGGCAGGTCAGAGGGTGGAGGAATCGTGCACTGGTGACTGGGCTGGGCTCACCAGAATCCAGGGGGTTCAAGGCTAAAATCAAGGCAGGTTCCTTGCACAGAGGAGCAAGAGCATCTCTGTTCCTGCTGACTGTCTGGGGATAAGTTTGAGAAGTGTTTTTTTATTGTTCTGGATCAATGTGTCCGTTCCAGCACATGCATGAAAGAGCAGCACCTTGCCTTAAACACATCTCTTTAAACCTAAGTCCACAATAAAGAGTCTTACCTTGGTTTGACAGCTGCCCTCAGGACAAATCTCCAGGAAAATCACATGTTCCATGGTTTATTCTTTATTTTAAGCAACTTCTAATCAATTGGAAGGGTTAAGAAAATAATCCCAAATTTATTATTTGGACCAAAAGCTTTTCCAGTGTCCCTTTCTGGGGTAACCATTTAATTCCATTTGTTTAACGTTCTGTGTGGGATTAGGTACAGGAACCAGGTCGAGGGCTAAAGCTCTTGTGGGACCTTTTTGAACTCTGACCCACACAAAAGTAATAACTGTGAGCAAAATGAAGAAAAACCCAAATATCCAGGAAGGAAATTCACAGAAATCTTGATACAAGAAGAGGTAAAATATGACTTTGTGGTGAACTCAACCTAAGCATTTATCATTTGAGCTTTAAGGGGAAAAAAGAAAAGCGATTTCATCATAAGCAGGAAATTGCTCCTGGGAGAAAGACAACGATGCATGAATATTCTGGTAACTTCAAATGCTGCATTTGTGTTTGCTGATTGGCTTAACTTAGTGCAGAAAATCATAGCTGGGTTGGCTTTGCCCTCAGCAGCCACCATCTATTACAAATGGTCTCCGGGCTGCACTGGAAAGGTCATAAATCAGCCAGCTGAAAACATACATAAAAGATTAAAAAGGTGAGTTTTACTTGTCTTGACCAAGAAGCAAATCCTCATCTCCGAAGTTCTAAATGAGATGGGAAGTTTGGAAAGTATTTTGTGTCCCTGATGCTGAAGCAAAGAACGCAGTTTGCAGCATTACTCCTGCTGAACTGCTGACCAGGGGCCAGATTCTGTTTTCAATTACAAATTAATAACAAATCTGGACACGTTGTGTTAAAGTTGGTGCTTATCCTCAAACTTAGACTGAGCAGCTGAGAAGAGAGTGAGGTCCTGAGGAAAACACAGTTTTCATTTGGATTCAGCTGTGCCTTCCTTAAACAGAATTAGTTCAACCCCTGCAATGTGGCCCACGGTGGGTTCCACGTGGCTGCTGACTGCAAAACCTCAGCACTACCAGAATTTTAAAATTACCCCTCAAAAATTCCGAGTCAATGCTTTTAAAGTCACACTCAGGCTGAGAGGTACACTCTGGTTACTAAAGAGAACCCCCCCTGACTTCCTCTCACACCCACATTTGTGTCCAAGCTCCAGTTTCCATATCAAGTGAAAACTGTTGGAAGCAGCACTGTGGCTACTCCAGAAATGCAAAGGCCCACAGAAATTAAAGTCTGGACTCAGCACAGAGTGGCCCTGAATAACAGGAACTGAAAAAGCTGTGACAGCTGCTGTACCTTTTAAATAAATCAATGCATGAATTATCCATGAGCCAGCACAGGTTTCCTGATCTCTGCCAGGATGCTGTGCTACCTGCTAGCCACACTGTCTTGTGACCAGCAAAACCAGCTACTCTTCCACAACACAATTACCCCACCAGCTGTAAGAATCACCTGCTTCCTGTAAAACAGAGCATGGCCTTAAATAATTTTAAAAATTAAATTCTTGAGGAGCATCATTAAAATGATGTTTCAGAGCTCCAGTAACATCCGCATTCTGCTGTTTAGTGGGCCTGGTTTGCCAGCACTTGAGGTTTTTCAGGACAGGAGGGTTTACATGAAACCATATCCATCCATGACTTTTCCAAATAGTGACACAAGTTCATGGTCAAGTTATCTCCTCTGATCCCTCTGGGTGGCCTCCAGCACAGATTAATGACTTCAGGGGAGGAATCAGGCCAATGGTTTGTTCACCACCTCGCCCTGAAGGACAACCCTTATAGGTAAAGGGCCAAATTCCACTGTTTGAACATCAGGAGTTGTCGTTACTCTTCCAGAGAATATGGCCATGACTTCAGAGTCCCACAAATGTGATGGACTGAGGCAGAAGGAGATGTAGTAAGGTATAAGAAACGTAATACCTTGTGCTTACGGAGGCTCCCTGGGCTGGTGGGCGTGGAGATCGGCGACTGCTTGGATTTGGGTGTGGACAGCTGACTGCTGGAGGTCCCATTTGCTGGCAGAAAACAAGACAGAAGCTGGAAATCAGGCACACAAGGGGAAAATCCTTCTTCTTTGGGGAGATGGAAGGTCTCCAAGTATTTAACACAGAAACACGATGGTTTATTCAGGTTAGGCAGGAGAAAAAAACCCAAGTGAACTGCATAGCTAGAAACATAACTCCAGGATTTCAGCTGCTCAGGGTGACTGCAAAATACAGTGAAATATGAAATAAATTGAAGGAGCAATATTTCACACAACAAATATTCACCAAGTCGATCTAAGGCACAGATCACCAAAAACCAGAAAGACAATTTCTGTGTTCTCAAACAGTTTAATTAAGGGCATGAGTGGGAACCAGAGGCTGAAGATATCCTGAACCCTACACAAGCAATGTCAGATGGCAATTATACACATTACAAATTACACAAACAGCAGCCTGGAATGGCCTGGATGTAGAGTTTGCTGTGGGTGGGATTAAGTGACCAAAGAGCCGGATGGAATGATGCTTTCAATTGTAACAGCTGAACCTGCAAATCATTACTTAAAATTCATCAAGTACTTGAGTGTCTGGAGGAGACTGAAGAAGTGTATGAAGTATCATAGAGTAAGATGTGTGAATGTTGTATTTTTATAGAGCAAAAGCAGCACAGCTCTTGCTTGAATGCCTAAAAAAGCTTCACCCCTCTTCTCTGTTACCTCCTTGTGAGGAACAGCGGGGTAGCTCAGGTTTGTAGCACAGGTAGGGGTCAAACAGGTGAGTTCAGAAGTGAAAAGAAACATGTGCTCAAAGCCCCAGGACAAAGGAGGAGCTGCCAGCAGTTAAAGCAACTCAGATGCAACAAATTCATGGTGATGTGGCTCCTCTGCCTTCACACCCATCATTTCCATGCATTTCCTCCTCTGCTGAAAGAGGAGGTTATTCATCACACACAGCTTTTTTCCTATTACAAATGCACCTTACTGAGGAAATGGGTATTTTTAAAAGGTGGTAGAAAAAATGATTTATAGATAATTGAGGAACACCTCCCTATCCTACTCAAGACCATGTTTTATTGGTAGGGGGAAAAAACAGTTCTGGAAAGGCAGAAGCTGTTTCCTGCTGGCCCCTGCACTGTGCTGTGCCACTCTTCACTGTGCTCCAGCTCTACAAAATGAGCTGCCTCCAGGCTGGTGGGGAAAAAAAGTGGAGTTCTCTAACTATATGCCAAATAATGAAGGCAATTCAGTAAAAAAAGAACTTGGATCTCTTTTATGTTTTATTTCACTGAGTGAATTTGTGTTTCCTATCAAAGAAAATGGGGGGAACAAGAGGACTGATACAATCTCTATTAGCTAGAATCCATTTCCAGTTTCTAAAATGCCTCTTTCTTTATCTCCAGTTGTCACTGATCCTTCTTAAGCTGAAGAATGCCACCTAACAACTCCGCAAGAAACCCCAATTTCCCTTCCACAAACAAGACTGGAACAACAGCAGAGTCAGTGTGCTGCAAAATGGATGTAATTGCTGCAGGGCAGGACAGAAATTCCCTAATACAATGAGAGTTTTAAGTGCTACAGCAGGGGTGTAAATATTTTATGAGCATCAACAAAAAACCAGATGTGACATCCAAATCAGAATGGAATGAGATGGATGGATATCATTCCAAACACAGCAGAATTCTGCAGCAGGAGCAACAATGAAGAAGCCCAGCTTAATTTTCTCTGTCTGCTAATGAAGAATAGTGTTCATAAGCAAACCTGCCTATGTTCCCTTTAAACTGAAATGCAAGAAAATAACAGGAGGCAAAGAGCAGATCCCAGGTGGTGCATAACACTGCTGCTCCACTAAAATCTGCTGATGATTGAGGGTAGCTCAGGATCTCACCTCCACTCAGCTATTAGGAACTGTGCTTTAGAAGCAGCTTTCATTTCAATTCTTGGGTTTTTTTTCCCCACCACGTTATTCTTTGTGCATTATGGCTTGTTCATGGCACTGTATTTGCTCTGCAGCATCAATTTACCTCAAAGTGCATGTCAGATCCTTTAAGTGCATGAGCACATGCACCTTTTTCCATAGGATCCCCACCTCCCCCCATGCACGAGGCAGTTTGTACTCAGGAGAGGAATCAGGCTTGTCCAGCACATGAGAGGGAGGATGGAGAATATTCCTGTCACGTTTGAGATAGCCATGAGAGATCCAGGTAAACTGAATTCTCTGTCTGCTTCCCCCACAGGTATTTTAGAATCCCAAAATGGTTTGGGTTGGAAGGGACCTTAAAGCTCATCCCACTCCACTCCCTGCCACGGGCAGGGAGACCTTCCACTATCCCAGGTTGCTCCAAGCCCCATCCAGCCTGGCCTTGGACACTGCCAGGGATCCAGGGGCAGCCACAGCTGCTCTGGGCACCCTGTGCCAGGTCTCACCACGCCCACAGTAAAGAATTTCTTAATATCTAAACCTGCCCTCCTTCAGCTTAAGTCCATTCCCTCTTTGTCCTATCACTCTAAGCCTTTGTCAAAAGTCCTTGTTCAGCCGTTTTTTAGGCCCTTTTTTAGTCAGATTTCTCATATGGAGTTGCTCCCTGAGTGTTGCTCAGGTTTGCTGGGATGACTGAGGCTCTGGATCCAAATTTCCAGTGGTGATAAGCACCAAGACCTGCAAATGAGGTTAGTGAGGTCCATCTTTTGAACTCAACATTTCTGTCCACAAACAGAACTGGAAAAAGCAGGGCCCGAGGCTCAGACTGAGTGCTCAAAATGTGTGTAGGTATTTATGTCTACTAATTTGTAAAGTAAGGTCAATAATCCCTGCTTGATTGGGGTTCCCAGGATTCTGCAGATGAGATCCCACTCTGAGGAGCTTGTACACAACAAGAGTGAGAGAAAGGACCATGAAAGACATGGATAGTTTGGTCTCCAGGTCAGGGTTTGAAGTGCCACCAAGAAAATAAAGAAAGGGAACAAGCAGAACAAGGACAGCATGAAGTAAATGTAGGAACAGCAGCTTGTTCAGTGAGCACGAGCCATCCTGCCCTTCAGGACAGACAAATAAAGCCTCAGGAGTGGAAGAACTCAGACTGCACAGGCATCCTTTGCTCAGGCACCTCCAAACTTCCAGGCACTCAGCTCTGCAGTGCTGACACCCTTTTCCCACCGTGTTTGGTGAGGGGGATCTCTCCTGGGTGTGCCCTGTGGGCTGGCAGCAGGGACAAGCAGGGAACAAGCTGTTCTCTCCCGTGTGCCATTCCCCAGACATCTGCTGCCTTTTGGACACACTCATCTATAATGACCCTGGGGAGCAGCCCTGCAGCCAGGACAGACGGACACTCTGGGTCTGCTTGCTAATTGCTGCTGCCTGGTGAATGTGCTTTTGTCCCTCTGTCCAAACCCTGCCATTAGTGGACAGAGACACTGAGGTCCTGCAGCAGCCTCAGCACCCTGCTCGTGTTCTCCCTGAGCCAGATCAAGGCAAAGACATTTTCAAATTTCAGTTCATGTACCTATGACTCTGTCCTGGTTTGAGCAATCATAAGCTCTCCCATCACAGCACATGGTTTTATACAACTGAACCCTTGTTTGATATGTCAGCTAGAGTAAGATAAATTCATATTGTTTTAACAAAGAAAGAATGGCAAATGACATCATTATTTTCTCTCCTGTGTTTCTCCCCTGAGATTTAGCTCTGGCTTTTGCTTGGTTTGACTTCTTATTGGAGCAGTCTGTTAAAGAAATGTTGCCAAACTTCATGCTGACCCTAGTCCATTTAAATCTCAGGGATCAGAGCAGCAGCACAGAGACTTTTCTCCTGATGCCCAGTTTCCCTCTGTCATGTCAGGAGGAGCAACTGGATGGTGCCCTGCAGGTGTGGTTTAGTATGAATTTCACTGCTCTAAGCTGTGCCTTTTAGCAAAGCTGACTCAGAGGAAGAAAAATTGAGGCTAGAAATACACAGAAGCTTTGTAACTCCAATTTTGCCAGAAATACACTGGCATTGCTTAGGAAGTGTATAAATATGGGTTGGGGGTTACTGAGGGAAGGGAGAAAGGATTTCCTTGGGAATGTAAGTATTGGGGTCTGAATCACTTCTTCATTCTTCATTCATTCATTTAATTTTCATTCCTTCATTCATTGAAATGACTGCATGGTGAGTAAAGAGAAAAGCACCGTGGCAAGAAACCAACGTTTAAAATGCTTCTGTGGGTTAGCAACCTCACTTTTTTGGATATCCTGGGAGCTGAAGGGCTCTGGCTGCTAAGAGGGGATTGAGTTTTTCACAGTGAGGCCATGACACCTTACTGAGAAGCGGGTTCAGACTTCTCTCACCCAAAGATTTACCTCCAAACCTGCACTGGCATCAGCGCCCAGATATCTCATAATGGCCTTGGAGACAGAAACCTACACAGAAAAGGATACAGAACCTACAAAACCTACAAAAAGGATACAGAAACGTACACAGAAAAGAACTGGAAAGAATAGAAGCAGCACAGAACCAAGGAAACTCTGATGACAGCCACAGCAGAGTGAAAGGCAACAAAGTACAAATGGGTGAGAGAGCAAACACATAGCAGAAATATTGAATATATTTGAAGTAAAACTGCTTTCAATAGTTTCACAAATTAAATGGGTGAGATTCTGTGGGGAAAAAATAGGTCAGATCATCTTTTATTAATCAGACTTCATTCAGCTTTGCTTTTTGAATGTGGTAACTTCAAAATCCATCTAAATGTAAATATTGATTCTTAAAAGATGTGTAAATCCACTTAATTTATTACCAATTCAATACAAGAATACAAAATGGTATTCCTTTTCCTCTCTGTCCTGAGAAAACAAGAGTCTTCTATTTTTCAGTGCTGAAAGAGTTCAGTCTTTTTTATTCTCATTAAGCAGGACAAGTGCCATTTTTTCCTTCACTGAAATTACAGGAAAGCACGAAAGACCCTTGTCTGGACAGATTAAAGAAACCTGATTTGCTCTTCATTACTGACCTTAACTCCAGGAACTGGTCATTGTTCAGCCTTTCTGGTTGTTTTAATCTCCCTCTGAAAAGCTCTGCTAAATGTGTTCATTAAAGCTCATCAGATGAGTCACCATCCTGGGCCTGGAGTCACTCAATCAGTTAAAATCAGGCACACAATAGTTGCCATTTCATATTAAACTGTTGTGTTCATGCACTGAAGTCTGGTCCTGGTGGGAATCAGCACCTGATGCTTGTGGAGAAGGTTTAAAGCTGCTCATGCAGGAGCTGACTCCCACATCACTGAATGTTAATTTTGGGGTTTTTTTTAAATCAATGTCACATTTCCCATCACACCTTCAATGTGCCTACACAGCTTTAGCATGCATTTGGGATTGTGAAAGTGGTCTAGATTATGGCAAGCCTGAGTTTGAGGACAGCCAACAATGGAATCTTGAAGAAAAACTTCATGAATGCAAAACCACTGTAGAGAGAAATAATTTTTTAAAAAACACACAGTCTTGGCATGTGCCAGCCAATTTCACACTGGCTCTTTATGTAGCTGAAGAACACCCACACACCCTAAATAAATGAACTGCTTCCTGGGGGAAATCCTTCTGACTACTGCCAAGAGAATTTTATATCTAATAAACCCTATCTATTGATGGGCAGCTGTTGTGTGATGTTCCCATGCAATATGCAGTGTGTTAGCACGAAGGTGAAAAGGAATTTCTGGCTTATATCACCTGTGTTGATGCTGGGGGATACCTGAACTCAAGCTGTGAAGCTCTCCTGGAAATCTGATGTGCTTAATTGGTGATTTGGCTGTTTTAGTGATAGGCCATGTCTGGTTCTCTTTTGGAACAGAACAGGCAGGCAGGTGAGAGATCAATCACAACTCTAGAAACTCTCCATGACTCTAAAAACTATCAGTTACCAGAATTACTGCAATATGCAGCCCAGCCTTGGACTGACAGCTCTGCAGCTCTCCAGGCGTGCTGCCAACCCAGGTGCTACTGAAGAAGGAGGGAGCCATTTCAAATGGTGCAGGCTGCTGCAGCAAATCAGGATTCCCATTTTCCTTCTCTTCTACTACTGTGTGAGTGTCTCAGTGTCACATCAATAAACCCAGCACCAGTTCTACAATCACAAGGTCACTGGTCTACTTTAAATAATGATTGGAAGGAGCCACTCCTGAGCTGTGCAATAATCACCATTTGCTTTGCACAGGTGACACCATGATGATTTTTTGCCTTTTCTTTTACACCCCTGTTATACCTTTTTTACAACTTTTGTATTCCTAGTGCTTTTTGCCTACATTCTTGGACTTGTTAGTCAAGCTAAGAGGGTAAACATTTTAGAAGCTTCATAGTTAGGGATCAGTGTGCCCCAGAGCCCAAGGTCCTCTCCAGAACACATTCTGTAAACCAAGATAGAACATCAAGGGGAAGGTTCTTTGGGGAGGGGGGCTCACCTGAGCCTCTCATTGGGGAATCTTTGATAGATCTGCTAATTAGTAACACCTAGAATGTTATACCCGATCTTTTGTGGGGTGTGCATTGAGGTGCATTTGTCCTGGACGTGTGCACCTAAGGGTCCTTAAAATAAATACCAAGGTAAAATCCCTTTTCCCCTTCTAACCGTGTTTGATTTTTGATTCTTAAGACCAGGAAAGACAGGAGGTTACTTTAAATCACTCTCTATCTACAGGGACCATCTGGGAGCACTGTGGGCCTTGATTTCCTGCCTGGGGAATGGAAACATCTTTCAAAATATTGTTGGGGAAGGAGGCTGTGAGACTGTGGGCGGAACAACCTCAAGCCACAGTTGCACTTCTCCAACCAGGGAATTCCTTCCCAATATTTACTAAGTGCCCCTGTAGCTTCTTCTTCTTCTTCTTTCCAAAAGACACCCGAGCTTCCTATGCAAACACACAGAGTTTGTGCTTTTCCCTTGAGCAGAGTTCAATGCAGACACCAAGAAACAATCACTCACCATCTTGGTGGTTACCTGAATCGGCCGGGGACTTGCTGCGGCGCATGGGCGCGGGGCTCTTGGCTGAGCTCTTCTGAGGGGTGGGCGAGGATTTGCTGCCCGTGGCACCTGCTGGGCTCCCCTTCATCACCCGGCACTCTGGGGAAACACAAACCCACCTGGTTATGGCCCTGCTGCTCCCGCTGCCCACGGACACCAGGTGTGAAACACCCACGGGCAGCCTGGTCCACAAAAAGATGCAGAAAATACCAAGGGCAAGAGGGAAGCTGATATCATCACTTGTTCTCCAGGGCTGAAAGGAGACTCTTTAAGGGGAGGGCAAAGAGAACAGCTCTGCTCCTCTAGAGGAGGTGCTGAGACTCTGTACGTGTCAGGCTGGCTCCTACCTCTGTCCTACCAAGTATTTTCTGACTTTCCCCTTCCCTTGGCTCTCATGAGCACAATGAAAATGGTCAGCACTGACTGAGGGAACACTCAGGCCAAAAAAATCCAGCTCATTTGCTGTAACCCTTCCATGAAGACCCAGTAATAGGAACAGTGAGTGCCCTTTCTGCAGGTGCAGAAAGCCAGCAAGCAGCTCATGGTGTGATGTAAAGTCTCCAAGTGGCAGATGGGGCAGCTGCCCCAGGAGGCTTTCACCCAGCTGGAATCAGCCTCTTCTGTCCTCAACAAGCTGCAACTTCTCAGATGCAGAAAGCAAAGAAGACAAAGATGTGGTTTTACAAAGCACATCCACTGGTCCCTTTCAGAAAGGTTTGTATAAACAAGCCCAGCAGATTTATGTCCTGGAAGACATGAGCAGAAGAGAACCCCAAGTGTGCTTTCTTAAAAAATAAATAGGCCAGGAAGAGTGGAAAATGTAAACATGATCTACAGGGTCCTGCAGAGGGGAACTGAAATGCTAACAAACCTCCATGCATCCCAGGATTTCAGGCATGCCTGATCTTCAGAACCAGGCTTTATTTACACTGAGAGCTAACAGAAAAAGAACTTTCCACCCCCAAGTTATTGACTCAACCCAGTTAAGAAGAAGGCAATAAAAAAGGGATTTCCTTTTTGTCAAATGTTAGCCGGTCCCACCTCATCTCCTCCAACAGCTTGTCCTCACCAAGATGTGAAAAATGTGTCGTTTTTACAGATGTGAATTACGTGTTCCACGTGCAGGCAGTTTTTTATGGGAAAGTTCAGCTCAGCTCCACATGCTCCACACTGAGGACCCCCTGGAATGGATTCCCCAGTGGAATTAAGGCAGCACAGAGCAGATAAATAACTGGTCAACCGAAAGCAAGTTGTCTGACCTAAATGTATGTGTTATTTAATTACATATCAGTATATCTATGAAAGTGGAATTGCCTTAACATTTTCCCCAGGCTTTCCTCATTCTCAGACAGCCAAGGGTCCATCTCTGCTCCTTCCAGATGGTTTGAGAGAGAGTTTTGCTGTTGGGCCAGGCAGCACAAGAATGTGAGGAGAGGAGGCCTTGTGCTCCAGGGATGCTGCATGGCAAGAATTAAACCTACAGTCAGATTATTTTCTCTCCTGCTAAATCCATTTTGGAAATTGTAAATCAGGGACAGAAAAAGTTGTGGGTTTTTTTTTTTTCAAAAGTACTTGACTTCTCACAGGTGATGTCACAGAAAGGCTTGTACAGGTCCAGCACCAATACAGCCCCAATTTTTTATATGTGAAAAGCAGTACTCATGTAGTGAGGGGACTTAAAGGGTGTCAGGCAGCTGTGTTTAGTCACCTGAATTACTCACTAAAAAAAAAAAAAAAACTAAAAAGTAAAAATACTTCATGTTATGTCATTGAAAGGGCTTCCAAATTTATCTTCTTCCCAGGGGAGTAATTCCTTGGAAGGGAACCTGGCTTTGCATTTTCCAGCACAGAAAGGCTGACTCTGAGGAATTCCTTGGCAAGTGTCAGTACACCAGAGGCAATCCCTGAGCTTTTGCAGGAGGGGGAAACCTGGCTGTGCTGAAGTTGCTGTAAACAGGTCTCTAAATGTCACCAAAGTGTGACATTTCCATAATGCTGAAACCAGTGGCTACAAAAGGGACAGAGCAATGTCATCTGGAAGGTGCTCAGCAGCAGGGATTAGAGGGTGGAAGCTGTGGTGGGCAGCCAGGAGGAAAAAGATGACATAATCCTCTCTTATGCTGTTTCTCTTTTTGTTTCCTGATGTCCTGCCAGAGTGAACATAATAACCAGCAATCCTGGTGTGTGTCATCCAAACAGGCAAGAGAAATTTCCCCCTGACAAAGGAGATTTTAGTGAGTGACACTCATCTGCAAAACCTCAGGAATTACAGTTCTCCTGGCAGCATCTGACTCGGAACGAGGAAGGGTGATGGGTGTACAATGGGAAAACAGTGCTGAGGCTCCTCATCTGCTTCCTGAGAGCTGCAAGGCTCCCCTGAAAATACCTCTGGGACCTGCAGCTACTCAGTGCCTTCCCAACAGCAAATTTGGCTTCTTTATGCCTGAGAAATCCCAGCTGGAAAAGTGAGCAGTGGCCAGAAGTGTAGGCAGAGAGCTGGGCTTTCCATCCAGTTGTTCTGCCAGGGCTGCATCCAAACTTTTCCAGCGTGGAGCTCCCTGTGGAGCTGACTCAACTGCTGAGTGGTAAAAAACAATATGAAGCTCAGGTTACAGATCACTTCCCCAGCCTGAGACAGGCTTTATTCTCTGCCTGCAAAGTCTCAGCTGAACCTTGGAAACTTTCTTTGAATTACCCAAGACCATCAAGTGGGTTCATCTGCAGTACACAGGTCAGAAGAACCAGCACTAAAATAAAACCAGGCTTGCAAAGGAGTCATAAAAACCACGGTGTTTGAAGATTAGAGGCTGCTTAACTTCCTGGCATCCAGCAAAAATCCTCTTTGGTCCTCAACGCTGAGCCAGTTTGCAGCATGTAGGACAGGATGAGGCTTGTGTTCCTTAAACAGCACACCTAGAGCCTCAGGAAGTGAGTCTAGATGCTTGGAGACCACATTTTCTTTTAGTTTAAATGGTCAAAATGGCATTAATTTCCTCTTGCTGCACTCACTGGCACCTGCGGACAGGTGAGTACAGTTCCACGTGGGGTGGGTGGTAAGTCCTACAAGCAAGCTCTGTAAAATCTGTAAAATCAAGGATTTCATGGCTTAATTGATCATAGAAACTCACATTATTACAGACTTCTGCTGGCAGTGGTAACAAGGAAAAATAATGGCACTGCCCCAGTCATGTCCCCCAAAAAGGGAATTATTGCCCTGCTTTTTGAATCAGCAGAAGAAAGCAGTGGAAATGTGATTTTTTTAACTGTTGCTTGTTTCCATCTTTAATATGCATGTGTCTACATAAGGATGGTTAGTTCCCAAGAAAAATGTATCTATCTGATTGTGACTGGAGAAAATTGAAAGTATAAACACTCCCAGATTTTGCAGTGGATGTCAAAATGCTGTAGGAATTAATTTATTCTGACTTGGGCTACCTCAGTCGGTATTTGCCTGATTATAATATCTGCTGACTGGATAAGTCTCACAAAAAGATGTTAAATTCCATGTACTGGGTCTTAAAAACCAGAACAAAGGCATGCAGCATTATTATCTGATACAAGCAAGTGAATGGCAATCAAATAAAACCACAGAGTGTGTTTGATGTTACCGCTTTCATCCAGGGAAAAGTCATCCTGTGCATAGCGGAATTTTTCTGGACCACAGGCGATAAACACATCATCATCCCCAAAGAAATCGTGGAGACAGGTCACCTACAGAGAGAGCAAAGTCATTCATTTTATTTTTAATTGGCAACATTCTGATGTGGCTTAGCTTTCACTGGAGCAGAAGGGGGCTCTGCCTCTCTGCTGTTCCCCCCAACCCATGTTAACGTGGTCCTGCTTTCCATAGGTGCTCATCACACAACTTCCCTGGGCAAATCAAATGTAACAGAGTCATTAAAAAAACAGAAATAAACCCCAAACATGTCCCTTGCAACTTCTAGGAGGTTTGGCATTTCCCACCCTGCTGACAGGGTACAGCAGTCACCTGAAGGAATGACACAGCTACTTCTAAAAGAACAACAGAGGTGCCCTCATGCCATGCTGGCAGGGCTGTGACACCACTGCCCGTCCTGGGGAGTGTCTTGGTACCTACAGAGCCTAAAACTTCAAAGAACCACTGGGTGTAAACACAGATGTAGATGGGACTCCTCCTGAGCAATCCTGATGATAAATTTTAAAGCCAAAAGGTTTGGTGGAGAGACCCAAAGTATGACAGGACAACTTTCCCACCCAAGCACCATTTAAATCCACAGATTTACTGCAGGTGTTGTGCCAGCCTCTCCCTCACTGAATGCCTTGCTCCTCTCTTTTTTGCCATCCTCAGTAGGAGGAAGTTTTATCTTGCAGTACCTGAAGCTCCAAACTCTGCCTTGCCTTGTAGCATCAAACAGAAGCAAAGCACAAGATGTGGGAGCTCCAGATCCACTGATTTAATCAGAGAACTGATACCTGGGAGTTTGGAAATGTGAAAATGCATTCAGGTTGCTCAGAGCACTCCAGCAGGAGAAAAGTCTAAAATTCCGTCAGGCTGGGAGCTCCTCCCTGTATTCAGCTGGCAGAGATCTGCAGTTCTCTACAGAGAATGGGCTTGTTTCAACAATTCCTAACAACATCCTGATATCCCAGCCATATACTGACCAAATCTTGTGTCAGGAGCAGCAAAAATGCTCGTCTGCAAACACCCCAGTGTGGAACAGCTCCAGCACAGCCAGCCTGGGGCAGCCCCCACATCTGAGCACCCAGCAGAGCCCAAGGTGGCTTCCTAAAGTTCCATTTTTCCAGGAAGCCGTTCCAAGCAAGCACAAGGTCAGCACTGACATTCAGAACAGAGGTAAGAGGCTGAGAGGTGCTGCTGCTGACCAGTGTTTCACCATGTCTGGGCACTGGAAGGAACTGGAGAGAGCACTGGAGATAACCATGGTGGAACTCACTGGAGGCAGAGCTGAATTTCCCTATCTACTGATCTCTTGGAGCTGGACTGTGAAAAGTTAATTTCAAGCTCTAATAAATCAACTATAAAGAAGGCTTTTGGCTATCTTAATAAGGCTCAGTATTTCACACTGGTTAGTATAATGTGTAATTAAAGCACTGCCTGTGAGTGCCAGCACTGGTTACGATGCCAAACCTTAGTGAAAAGCCTGTTTTTCACATTGTCATGACTTTCCAAATGGAGCAGGCTGAAATCTGCCGTGGCTTTGATCAGAGTTAGAATTTTCTCTGCCGTGGCTTTGATCAGAGTTAGAATTTTCTCTGCTAGCTCCGGTGAATTCCTATTTCTGAGTGCCTAAAATTAGATTGAAAATAACTAACTCTATCTGTAGAGAATTCTCCCAAAGAGAAGATGACATTTCAAACCGGCACTTGGTATTACAGCCCTCCCCCCGAGGATGTGTGGCGCTGATTCATTTGCAAATAATTGGGTTTGGCTCAACACACAAGTTCCCATCTGAATGCTAAGTACTACACTTATGCCACTGAAAAGACCAGTGGGTTGCTCTGCTCCACTGTGCAGTTAAATCCGTGATCTAAAGTTGGATCAAAAGGCTTCCAAAATTTCCCAGCCTTTTGCAGGAAATCAGAAAGAACCCACCAATGCTTTTGTTGTCTCCAGGTCAGAAGCCCAAGTGTGGATTTTGTCCTTGACTGCCCACAACCACCCCAAGCACAAAGGAAGTCCAGGCAAACAAGAAAACCTTCAGATCCAAGGGTGCAAACAAGATGGAGAAGTTCCAGGGTGCCCAAGGACAGGAACCTGATTGCATGTCAAGCAGAGCTACTTGCATTTCACTTTTCTGCATTCCTGTCCCTTCAGAGGGCAGCTTATTATGGGTATTTTACAGTTATGAACAGCTGGCTGGCTGAGCACTGGAGGCTGGCAGAGAATTAGGGAATCCACTTGCTGAACTCTGAATATTCAGGAAACAATAACTTTTGTATTTGCCTTATTTGTTCCTTTTTGATTTCCTGTTGTAACCTCCACTATTAAGAGCTCACCACTACACAGTAGAAAGGACAGCCAAAACCCAACCCCTCTCTCCTTAAACAGTGCAAAATATTGCAAAATTCAGAAAATAACTGATGTCCACTATTATGGGGCTGTAGCTCTGTTGCTTATGTTCACCACGTGTGTGGTAATTTCTATTTACCTTTTGTTTATTCAACTCCAGTCCCTGATGATTGCTCTGAGTCCCTGAAACACGTCCCAGATGGATTCCTGTCCACAGGAAGTCGCTGGAGTAAACTTTCTTTGGGAAAACCTGTGACCTCATTGCTGGATCTGAGAGCACCAGAGCCAGCTTGCCTGAGGGGTGCATGGAAAAAAGAAACCCACCACAAGAAAGCCCTGGATATGCTCATCCCCGAAGGACATGAAGCTGGGAAGTGGGGCCATGCTGGGATAACTGGTTTGAGACCTCGTTAATCAGTATGGAATATTTAAGGGTTGTTCTTGACAGGCAAGGCCAAACCTCTACCTGCAGTAATGGTGTAGAGGCTTTTAGTGACTCCCAAATAACATTATTGCTTTTCTCTCCATTCTTCAGAAGTCTTTTTTCTTGTGTTTTCTCAGTTTCAATAAAATAAAAGCAGTACAAGTCTTCCCCCAAGCAGTAAGGACTTTTTCAAAGAATATTTTCTGCTTTAGCTTACTCTGATCTACCACTCTAATTATATCCAATAATTCACCTGGAACATCATGAAAAAGGAAACAAACCCTGAAAGAAGGTTCATATCAACAAAAAAATTATCCCAGATGATAACCTGATAATAATTTTTTTTACATGCTGCGTTTTGCTTTTAGTTATAAATTTATTAAAGCACAAGACAAACCCCAGCAATAGCCAGATAGTGCAAGGACCAATGCTGCCACCTGAAAATGGTGATTTTGTTGGTGACTGTTGCCATGCACCCTCAGCAATGACAGGAATGACAGGAACCAGCAAAACAGAAAGACTTTGTCTTTCTCCAGTTCTCAGTCTAGAAGCATTTTTCATCTATAATAAAAATTAAACTCGTGTATATAATACAGCAGACAAGATAAACAGCATTGATTTCCAAGCATGCCTTTGTTTAAGGGAGGATAATATTTAATTTGAAATTCAGGATTGAAAGGACAATATTGACTTAGTAAAGGATCATACTGCATGAAATGTTTGCTCTCCAATTCCTGTAGCTTAAGCAATTCCAACGAAGGAAATCATATCCTCACGCTCCAGTCGATGATGCACAAATTTATTTCTTACAAAGTCATTATTTCTAATAGATCTGATGGTAGCATTTTTCTTTGTGCCAAGGTCTGATCTTTAAAAACCTTTATAATATATATTATGGAAGAAATAGAAGGTGGTAGAGATTAGTTTGCAGTTCCTTAGGTTTTCCTTGTTAAATGAAATCCTTCTCTGCTTATATGAGAAAAAGCTTCCCTGAGAGGACAATAAAGCTGGGGTTTCTGCAGTGACAGTCCATCAGTGTCTGCTGCAGCAATTTTAATTGCAGAAAGGAAAAGCTACAGCCTTGTGAGAGCTGCTGAGCCCCTGCTTCATTTTAATACAGCACTTGTGGAACTAAGCATTTTTCAGGGTTTCAACAAAATGGAGCTTGCCTCACACACATCCCTGGATGGGAGCTCACAGTTTGCTCCAATGCCTGTGATGGTACAGACAGGAATTCTGAGGTCACCTGCAAGAGGAGCAGTGAACACACAGGACCTAAGCTGGCGCAGCTCAGAGTAACTGGCTGTTCCCACCTTCCTCCAGGAGGCAGCAGCACTATTTAGAAACAGTAATTTATTAATAAATAAAACAATTAAAAAGAATTAGAAATAAAAAGTCTGAAGACTTCAGCCTCAGCCTGAATCACCCAGCAGTGCAGAGCCTGGGGTGCTTTGAAGGGTTAGGATTCCCCAGCTCCTTTTGCCCCATCTCAGCCCCTTGCTGTCCCTTACAGGTGATGATGTCCCTCACTGTCACTCCAGGACCAACATGGGCACAGCAGTGACACAGGGTGAGCTGAACTGTCCTCTTCACCTCCAAAGAAATGTCTTTTTCAGTCAGAAAATGTTCTTATTTCTAGCTCTCTCTTTCAGTCATAATGATTTTGTAAACCATTCTCTCTGCAATATCCCTCCCCTTTAGGAATTTAGGCAGCAGAACAGTGATAGCAGTATATAAGTAGCTTCAAAGTCCCTACATTTCTGCAAATCTAAAGATTATGCTCCAAGAAAATCAATCTCCACTTGCTTTCTTTAAATCATCACAATCTTCTTTCAGCTTGTGGGCTTCCAGAGGTCAGAGCAGGGGGAAAACTCTCTACTGAAACAGCTTCCTTTAGGGCCAAAAAGACCACAGAAGATATTTGTGTGCCACACACATGTAAAACCTGTAAGAACAGGGCTGAATTAAGAAAGACTCTTCTTTTCTAGGCTGCTTTGGTCAAACTGAACACATCCAATAATGTTAGCTAAAGACAATTAATGTATTTTAGCTGCCTGCTCCTGTCCTTTCTCTCTCAGCACTAAGCCGAGCAAGTCAGACCAGCAGCCAGACAGGCACCAAGAGTTAACTGAGCTGAGAAGGTCACTAAAACCTCCTTAAACTCTGTTTTAACTCACACCAGCAATCTCACGGATTTATTGATACCCCATCAGCTGTACTCCAAGTCAGACTGGCAGTGGCCTGTTTGTTTCAGGTCTGAGGAGCCAAAGTCCTAAATCACAATGGCAATTGTGCTTTAGGATGTGTCCTTTGGGTGTTTGCAATCAGCAAAGCACAGCAGAGAAACCAAACACACTCAGATTGACCCACAGAGAGACTCAGAAGGAATATGGGAATTGATGACCATGAGTAGTTCAATCTTCACCGCACACCCACAAATAAAAAGATTCCAGAAGACTGAAGGGTTAAGGGAATGTGATGGAAAATAAAGATGTTGGTATTGGAATGCACAGCACTTAATACATTTTTCTTTTTAACAGTCTGAAGACTGCAAGCCCAAAGCAGACACTGAATTGATTTACATTTTATTAGATTCTGGTTTCCTGCATTTAAAAATAAGAGATGTTTGGATTCAATTATTTCTTTAAAGTACGCACACACCCACTCAATAGATTCCACATTTGCATTCACAGAAAGAGAATTACTGATCTGCTTTCCTGAAAAAATACTGCTTAAAATTGACAAGCAATAGAAAGAGGAGCAGGAAAAACACCAACACTGCAAAGTGGACCCAGAGCACTCCTGCATGCCCAGCCTGTGCCACACAAACATTTTAATTGCACTTTGGAGAGCCCTTCTCTGAGCTACCCAGCAGTGAGGGAAGGGGCCTCTGTCACCTTTCATCTCTGCCCCCCTGGGCCACCAAATGTCCACGTGGAGACCAGGCCAGATCGTGGCCATGCTGTCCCCTCACTCCTGTGTTTGCTGAGAGTCACCAAGAAGGGCAGGAAAAGTCACCTCTGCCATCTGTGTTTCGCTGTGACCTCTCAAACAGAAACATGCAGAGACTTTTCCATTCCTTCATGCATTATTCAGAGATCTCAACTTTTTCTTGTATTCACAGAGACCACTCAGGCCCACCTACACAGTTTGATTGAAACAATCAAATTCCACTCTCCTGTAGAGGTTTTTTTTCTTCTTTTCTCACCTACAGAAGAGAAAGTTCTGGGCCAGTCAGGATGATCAAATGTTTTCTTTGATTCAAGAAGGAATTTTTGCACCTTTTTATTGCTGAAAAATGCAGATGCTCTTAATTAGGCTGCGTAACTCCAGCACGTTGATCACGAGTGCTTTATGCCCACTTTATGAGGCAACTAAACCAAAGCAGGGACACCAGCTCCTGAACAATATGCATTATTTCCAGAATAAGCATTTGTGATGCTTATTTAAGTGGAATGAGAAATATTCATGCATGTATGTCCACAGCAGCTTGTAAGACTTCATGCATGAAGAAATGCTGCTCTCAAGGGGCTGCAGCACATGGTGCCTGTTTATTTAAGTACTGGAAATGGGTAAGTTTGAAACAGAATGGGATAAAAAGCAGGAGGGAGGAAGGTCAATAGCCAAGCTACCCAGTAGGAATGTTAAAGCTGAATTTTAATATATCTGATGAATTAGTGGTGCTTCCAAACTGTGTGAAATCCAATTAGCCTCTGGAAGAAAGGTTAGTTTGTTATCCCCATTCCCTATACATATGGAGGAGACTATGAAACAGATATTCAGGCAGTTGATTCTTTTTAACCAGAAGAAAGGCTTGCTCTTGCATTCATGAGGGTATTACGCCAAGGATAAATGTGCTGTGAAGTTTGGGGGAACAAAGAGCACAGCCATCCAAAGCAATCTATAAAACATTACCATTTTTCCAGCCAGAAAAGCATGAAACAAGGAATTCTGGGTGACAGATTGACTTTGAAAGGAAAGATTGCCAGCACAAATAGCCCCAGAACAGGTAGCACTTAGGAATTCAGAAAACTGAATCCTAATCAGCATCCCCTCATCACTCTTGAAAGGAAAGAGTTTTGGATGACAGAGGAGCATCAGAGACTTTGGAAGCAGCACTACTTGAAATGGGAGTCTTGAAACTAAGGACACAGGGAGCCTGTCAAGGTGAGGCTGGAATATCCATTAATGAGACTTCCAACTCCAAAAAACTCCTAAAACCTGTAGCTGTTGCTGGTCCTGTTGTGCACAGTTTCATAAAAGGGAAAGGCTGTTGTTCAGCTTTGTGCAGCTCTCTCTCTTGAATGAGGCACTGACAGTGATGAGGAGACTTTGGGAAATAGATCCTCACCCTGTTAAAACACAAACACAACACACTGTGCCAGGATGGAGTGGTTTGGGACAAAACTGATGTATTTGTGCACTTCCATTTTCCAGGGATAAATCCACTGTCTTTCAACCCACCCATTCTGCCTAACTGCTGCCCAGCACGCAGCCATGAAGGAGAGGGCAGCATCCCAGCACGGGGCTTTCCAGCAGAATAAAGTTCTGGAAAAATGGAGATTACACAAAATAGCTGTATTTGTTCCTACAGCCTCTGTGATGTGGTGTAAAGAGACATGAAAGAAAATTCTGTGTTCAAAAGTCACCCAAAGTGACAAAGGAAATTACATTAAATACAATTTTGTTTCCCCGTAGCACGTGGATGTGTTTTACTCACTGAGCAGCCACTCTGAGAAATGGAGTTAATTGAGGTTGTCCTGTGTCCTGCTGACATCAGTAACTTCCTTCCAAAATAAGTGCTAGGGAAAAATGAGTGTCAGACTTGCTGTTTTTATCAGTGCATCAGGAGAGCTCGGGGACATTTCAGCTCAAGTCAGGCGTCAGCACTCCTTTGAAGGAGCAGATTTTGAGCTGGCTGTGTCTCTCCTGGCACAGCAGCACACTGACACTTCAGAAGGGACACCCTCCTCCTCCTTGGCACTTGTGGTAGACAGAATATGTTGATTAGGATTGAATAACTCACAAAAACCCCACAAATCTCACTCTAAAGGACACAGCGGCCTGGCCTTGTTTGGCCTACGTAACTTTCTTTTCAAGAGTGGGCAATAAAATTTTTTTTAAAACCCAACAAAACACAATAAATCAAGAAAGTAACAGGAAAATTGCTTTCCCTCCATCTTATTTGGTACTTTGGCAAATGTTTTTGGACTCCTCTGTGCCATCCTTGGCTCCCCACCCCAATAAAGACACTTCTGCAAGGGCTGTGGGCCCCAATCCTTCGGGGCCTGGGGCACAGGTACAGGTTTTACCCCTCTGTTTTGTACATCTGTAAAATCCTACACGCTTTCCCATCAAGGGAGTTGTTGAGGAATTGATATTTTTACTTCCTGCCATCAACCTTAATGGAAAAAAGACACCAGTGTGAAGTATTCAGCCTCCAAGTAATTCTTCCTAATACATCTCCAAACCTGGTGAGGGACACACTGTCCTGTCCTCCAGCAGTATAAATCCATTTACAGCCTAAGAATACAAGTCAGCCTAATACTTGAATTACATGAGAAGATACAACTGGTCTGTGTCTAATTAACACTGGCTTTGCATTTCATCTCGCTCAAAGCATCAGTGCTGTTGCTCCATTCCTTAAATATTCTGTAAAGGCTCCTAGAGGCATTTTGACTCGTTAAATTTCAGTGTTTGCCAGGATCTTTATCACACTGTTAATTCTGGAGATTAATGGGAATTAAAAATGGTGGCTTTTAAAAATTAAATTGTAACAGATGCTACGTGAAATCTAAAGGAAAGTAACAATTGTTATCAAGCTGTTCTTCCAGGAAGCTAAAATTTCTTCCTTAATTATAATTCTGAACCTGTTCTTTGTGTTTTGGGAGATATCCTGAATTTGCAGCAAATGCATATCCCCTCTCTATCGGAAGAGTTTTGTTTTCACCCTAATTTCTGTTAATCTTTGAATAAAGCTATTAATTTCTTTTTCTAATTAACAGGTCTTTTCAACTCAGCTGACAGCGAATAGAGTAGTGGAAAATTCAGCATTATGTCCTGAGCTAAACCATATTAGGGTAGAAATTAACAGTGTTAAGCAGGCTGGGAGATAAAAATACTTTGTATAGCACATGTAGTGAGGCTGCTGAAATGGATGTCCCAAAGCCTTTCACATGAGAATACCTTTTTTTGCCTTTTTTTGAAGTGTGTTTCACCCCTTCCACGTCTGCAGGACCAGTGACAGGCTCTAGCTTAGTGTGCAGCAAGGTTAATGGAATAATTGATGCAGGAATAGTGAAATAGATGATGTGTAAAATGGCAGGCTGCATAATTGTCTGGAGTGAGTTCAAGTACTTCTGCAGTGAAAAACTGTCCTGTTTTACACTCCCATCACGTCTCCTTGCTGCTGCGTAGCAAGCAAATTTCATTTGGAGAAGATCCCAAGATGCAGTTGGTTTACTGGCGGGATTCCAGAAGACAGGAGGTTAAAACCTTCTTACCCCATCTAAACAGCACCTGGGAGAGGCATTACAGGGTTCACACTGGTTTGGGGAGTAACCACTCCAATTCCAGCATGGTAATAAACACAGAGCACATCAGGGTGGATCTGTGCCACTGAGCAGTGGCAGAAGAGCACCTGATAAGAGAAACAAAAATATGACTTTCTAATATTTGACCTTTTTTTTTTTTTTTTTTTCAATATAAAATATCCTGTGATGGTAGAAGGGGGACTGGAAAGAACAGGAGTTTTTAAAATTATGATGCAATTAATTTCTGCTCCTGTGAAACATGCAAGAACCATTACATTTGCATGGCATTTCTCATCAAATCAGTTGTAGACTACTGAAGCAATTAGAAACTAATTGCTGTGAGATTCCCCCAAGAGATATATGACGGAAACAGGAGGTGGCCAGAGACTTACAAACAGAAGTGTATCTGTTTCTCTGCCAATCTCTAAGAAACAGCACATTCCACTTCTGGAATGGTGCAGAGGTGACTGCATGAGCTCACAGATCAGCTCGCTGCAGATGGTTGCACACACTGACATTCCCCTTGTACACTCTCGGGGATAATTGGGTGTTGCTTTGCTTGTTTGAACCACAGAAATCATGCAGCTGGATTTTTAACTCCTCCGTCCACTGCTGCATGAATTCATCAGCTCTTCACCCATCCTTCACTCTCCAGCTCTTCCCCAGCCCTCACCCCTAGAGATTGAGTGTCATTTCCATGATAAATGGATCCTTTCTGCTGGCGTGAAGGACACCAGCCTGGCATCTGCCACGCAGTGCTTCCCTCTTCTCCTGCCACAGATGGGCAGGAACTGGGCTGAGCTGGTCATTCCCACTGGCACTCTGGTGTGAGACAATAATGAACACAGGGAGCACCTCACAATGGTCTTCACCTTTGCAGGAGTAGGTATTGTAGATTCTTTCCTCTCCTGACCCTTCCTGCTGATCCTCACCTCTGCAGAAAAGAGTTTCTTGTTCCTTAGCAGGTTTTGAGTCAGCTTCTGATCTCAATTATGCACCCACCAGCCCTGGGTCAAAGCATTCTGAGTCCTCTTTGTGGCTGTGGAGATCGGTAACTTTGCAACTACAGTTAAACAAAAGGATGTTAAATAACCCTTTGTTAGGTTCAGCAAAGCAGACCCATTAATATCCATTAAAAGATGCAGGTGTTTTGTTTGGTTGGCTTGTCATTGTGGGGTTTTCTTGGTTTTTTTTTTTTGTTGTTTCAGAGTTTTTTAATTTTGTTGTGGATGCCAAGAAAGAAACAAGATTTGTTGTCCGTTCATGATGGGAATGCTGCTCACACATAAACTGATATGTAGACATTGCATAGAGACTGAGCACCCAGTTGTGAACAGGAATGTAAATAGAAGGGCCAAAACCACACTGACACATGAGCCTCTTGGTGCAAATCTACTGAAGAATTCCACAGGGCATCAATCGGGCTTTACTCCCTGATTACACTGACAGCACTTCTGAAACTTTGTATTTTTAGTTTTTCCCCCTCGAATGTTTTACAGCCTCCCTTTGCTGCCTTCCCCTTTCATCTCAGACCCAGATCACTTCTGACAGGTAATCCAGCAATATCAGCCTCTCCTGTAGCAATCTCCCTCCCCACGGTGGTGTGCTTTCAATTTGCTCCAGCACTCTCATAAACATCCAGCGCAGACAGTCAGGGCTGAGCTTTTCTAAGAAACATTGAATGTCTGCAATTCCAGCTGGATTCAAGAACTAGGGAAACACAGCATTTCTGAAGCATGGGATAGCAGGAATAAGTGGAGACAGGTAACTGTAACAAAACCGGTGGTACATTTTCCTTGGTGTCTCTGAAGAAATCATGCTCAGAAGATGTATTTCCATCCGGAATGTGGTGCTGGAGTTCACCAAAATGTCACTGTGCTAAAACAACTGCACTTTTCCTTCCTCTTATTTCCCCCCTGTGTGCCCAGGCAGTGAAACATCTGTAACCAAATAAGGCAACACACGAGCATCCTTAAAAAAGAATTAGGGAATCATGTCCTGACAATTAACATGCTGGTGCAGTCAGTTCCTGGAACATCAACTCAGCCATGACATTGCACACTACAACGGCTTAACAAGCATTTTGCTTTTGCTGTCTTGAACTCAAACATGCTGAAGTAATTTTAAAAACTTGACACTCTTCTCCCTTTGTAGTCCAGGCTAAATATTTTGTTTCTTTCCTCAAGAGAATATATAATCTACACTATTGTCTTGTTTTAGTTCCAGGGCAGCCTTCTTAGACAAAAGAAAAATACTGGCTGCCTAGAAAATCAGCCTGAGATAATGAACAGTACATTTTCTTTGCAACTCCTTTTCACTTCCTTGTAATACCAAGGCAAGTATTAAATTCACTTATCCAAGCTGACTCATAATTCAGTTTTCCCTGAGAACTCTGCTGTCCCTTTCCCCCAGTTATCTGATCTGCTTCCATAGATCCACCCACTGTCCCTGGGTGTGTTTGATTAAGTCACAGTTTTATTCAGCTGGGTTCTGACCATGGAAATCCCAGCTTGGGCACACGGAGCCACTGGGAGAGCAGGGGGAAGCTCTCCAGGTCGTTGTGTGCAAACCAAACTCTTCTGGTCACTGCTCTCTCAGTGAGATGCTGTTTTGCACCCAGACCTCCTTCACTGGAAGCAAACCCAGACTGTACCAATATACACTTATTTAAGGACTACCAGGTGGTCACAGAACTAAGCATTATATCAATAATACATTTTTAAGTGTTATAATAATATATAATGCATAAAAGGGCATTTTTATGTTATTTGGCTACTATGTGTAAAATTTAGGCCAGCGAGTGGCAGAAAAGGTTTCCAGTCTTTTCCAAAACAGATTTTTTTCTTCTCTTCAGGATGCAGATGGAAATCTGGAAAGTCTTATCTTATGACCTGAGCCTTTGTCTTTGTAATCTCATTTAAGGTGCCCATTTAATCCCACTTCAACTCACCTACCTCGAATTAGAAATAAAGCATCACTCTTGTAAGCTCTGCCAGCGTGCAACACTGGTCCACTCCAATTCTGCATGAAAGGGACAGGCCTGAAGAGCCCTGGGGTGCTTTTATTCAGTCCTCCTCTAATGCTGATGAAAGATGTCCCAGAATTTGGGGGAATTTTGGGTTTACCCTGGGGAGCACCACACCCAGTGAGAATCTGGAGCAGGTCTGAGCCCTGGACAGGAGATGAACGCTTGAGAGCTGCTCCTGGAGCTGCGTGTGAGGCAGAATTTAAGCAATGTGACACAGCTACTTTGAAACAAATAATGAGATACAAAGAGCAGCTGGACCCCATGTTGTGGTGTCTTGGGTCCAAGTGAAAAATAATGTAAAATTCCCTTGTATTAGATTTAACTTGGAGTGTGCTGATGAGAACTTGGTTTGGTTGGTTTGGTTTTTTTTTTTTCCAGCAGGTAGCATCACAGCAACACACAAGAAAAGGCATCCAATTAGAACTGTGTATATATTCATTCTGTTGTAATTTCCCACTCACGGTTACAGCCCCTAATAAGATGACTATTGCTCCCTTGTTTGTGTACCCTGCCCAGCCTGCCATTTGGGGGTTAATGAATGATAGCAAGTGGAAAGCATGAAAACAAAATTAGCAATGCCCAGAGCAACCCACTTTATCAAACTCACCAGTTTATAGGATTAGCAATGGATTCTGTGCAAATCTCTGCTATGGGTATTACAAGCAAGATTTATGCCAATTAGCAGTAACAGTGCAGATTATTTGGGAAGAGCACTGGCAAGAGTTAAAAGCTCCCTCTACTTTCAAACTATGTTGTTGGGACATCCATTTCAAGCATTCAAGTCCACTTACAAGATTATTTTTACTCATCTCCCAAGTGCTATTTGATTTCTTAGATGTATTCATGGCATTGTTTCCTGAGGCAGTGAAGAAGGCTGAGTTGTTCCTTTCCTAAGATAAATCTTGCACTCTCAAACTTCTTTGGATTCGGGTCAGGCTGCCCTCAGCAGAGCCCCACACGTGTTCCATTCTGCACTCCTCTGCAGCAGAGCTGATTCCTACCACACAGACCCCACTGGGGAAATTCCCTGCTGACTTCAAGAGGGATCAGGCCCAAATTCCCGTGGCAATCAAGGACCTGAGGGAAAGAATTCCAGGGAGTGTGTCAGTAGGTGCCACTTGAGCAGCAGCAGAGTCCAGCCTGTCTCCAGCAGAGGAACACTGCTGATGGAACACAGCTCCTAAAACCTGCACTTCTCCTGTGGGCACCAGGACAGCAAATCCACGTATAGATTTCACTGCTAATCAGATTAGAAAAGGAAAACTTCATGGAAGGTCAGCTTTTCCCATATGCTCAAACCTACAAGACAGGGACAAGGCTCAAACCGGTGCCACTGCAGATAAACCATCCCTTGGAAAGCCAAGGTTTTGGGGGGAGGGCCATTTGTTCAGCTTCTCTACAACCAAGTTTTAATAAATTAATGAACTTCCAAGACAGCATCCTCTCATCTCTGCACAGGGGATTATTTGGAGCCCCGGGGGATGCGTGAGCTGGTCCCACTCTGCAGGGATGAAGGTGGTGAGTTTGGTCTAATTCCACACACACACGTGCCACAGAAACACTAATGGGTTTTTGCTCTAAAACAGCTGATAATCTCCCAGCCAGTTTATCCTGAAGAAAAGCTGGTTAATAGAACTAGGTATTTACAACTGTGACAATTACATTGAAGCAATTTGTGTGCGGACATAATTATGTTTCTAATGAAGATTAACTTAAATTAAATGCTTTTAATTACAATTTGCACTGCCTTTAGCTATTGTGCAGACAATATTCTGACATTTCTGCCTCACCAGACGTGAGATTTATACTTTGCTGTGTCAAAGCTGACCATAATTATTGGCTGGATATTTGATGTCAGGCGCTGCTGACATTGCAGAAGGGCTCAGTGCTGGAAACCACAGTGTGGAAGGATCAGAGATTGAACCTTTCAAGAGAGATTTGCTCAAACTCCTCTGGTAACACCCTGTCTGCCTTTGTGATTGCAAGTTCTTCTACCTGTCTGCTCCAGCTTTCTCCAGAAGAAGAGGGAATGTTGCTTTTTATTTCAATAGGAGCACGTGGAAGCCTCCATATCTGCATAATTTGCTGGAGTCCCTTCTTCTTGACAACTATGGGAGCCCAGCTTACATATTAGATCCAAATTTGAAAAAATTAATTCCAAAGGGTCCTTAGAGGCAGCATCTTCATTATTCAGAAAATCTTGGCATGTAAACTCCACCTACCAGCATTCAAAAGGAATGAGTGATCAAAGCCAGATTACAAATTCATTAGTGATTAATCTGTTCAGGAAAACCTTCCCTGGTGCTTTGCAGGAATATGATAGTAATATGATTAATAGTAATAGTTACAATAGATTATGGCCAAAACCATGAACAGCTACTAAGAAACATAACCACAGGAGCCTTGGAGCTTCCTTCCTAAAGAGATCTCCTTTGGTGGAGATCTGTTCAGAGCTCTGTGACCTTCCACTGTGGCTGGAGACCTTTACAAGCCTTAACATCACACTGAAGAGTTGGTAGTAAGAGACCTCAGCACTGGAGATGCACTTCACTGCCAGAATTGCAGAGCCTTGCCTCCCTTATGTCCTGTCCAACTCTAATGTCTTCAGTAAAATCGAAGATGACATAAGGCAGGACAGAACTTAGCCCAGGGCTCTCCTTTTGGGGCTTGCCTTGTTCTTTCTCTCTGTGTGTTGGAATGGGAATGAGTTACAGAAAATGTTTCAGCTCTCCTCCTTTCTTTCTGTAAAGACTGTCACAGAAACAACTCTCACTGTGGGCACACATGTGATGCTCCACCTCCAGCACAGCCCTGTGGCTTGGAGCCTGCATCAGCACATTGTCCTTCCCCAGGGGGCTGTGGCAGCCCCCTGCCTGCCCTCCTTGTGAAGGGGAGATCAGGAGGGGCTAAATTCCCCTTTAAAGCATAGTCTCAACAGAGAGAAGGAGTGTTTTGTGCAGTAAGAAACACAAAACCACTACAAAAACAGTTATAGCCCATCTGATTTGCCTCACAAGAAAGAATCACAGAATGGTTTAGGTTGGCAAAGAATCCTGAGATCGTTGAGTCCAGCCATAAATCCAGCACTGCCAAGGCCACCACTCAGTTGAGAATAATGCTCATCCCACTTAGCATTCATCCCAATACATATTTCATCATGTTGATGCATATTTTATTGCACTTTTTGTACCAATTCCTCCAGCATTTTGCTTTTGCAATGGTGCCTAATAACCCATGATTGCATGTAGCCCTGTGTGCGTGTTTGTGACTGCTGTGATTCCCTCCTGTCCTCAGGAAGGAATGATCATTCCAGGCTCCTATTTGCCCTGGGTATTGCTTCCAGTTCAGTTCTCCATCCCTGGGTTTCTCAGCCCATGTCTTTTCCATGGCAAGAATGATCCCATATTATGTCTTCCCATCTCCACTCAGGCCATTCCTACAAACTCACACCATCCAGCTTTCCAGATACAACATCCACGGCCACTCTACCCAGATAAACCAGATCTTGTAACTTCTATTTTCACCCACAGCCATCCTGATTGGAATAAGTCTTATCCACAGAAATGCAGATTATTATCTGGTAAAATATGAAGGAAAATGCGTATTTGCACAAAAGATAAACCAAAGCTCACCATCATTGTTTTCTTTCTGAGCTGCTATCTCTGAGTTAAGAGGCTGGCTCATGGGTGGCCACTGCAGTGCACCACACTCTGCAAAATCAGGCAGGAAACCATCAACACTTGTGCAGTGCATTATTTCCAACACGTTATTTGACCCACCAAAGAAGCCTCCCAGCTTTTGAGAGCTCAGCAAGAAAGATGCAGAGCACAGTCTGATGATTCAGTTCATTCCACAGCCCAAGCTAATCCTATAAAGAGCCACCTGAAAATGCATAAAAGGTCGTGTCTGCAGAGCTGCACGTGTGTGTTTATGTTTATATACTTTATGTATATTTATATCCTTATGTGCAAGTTCACAGAGATGATTTCACATCTTGAGAGAACACCCAATATAATATATTACAATATCCCAGAGGAAGTGAGGACATGGTTTCACCATCAGATCCTCAAGGACAAAATGTCAAAGCAGCTGTTGAAGGTCCTACATCAAATTAGTTCCTATAAGGAAATAGATTCCTGTCTACAGAAATCACTAGTGGCTTTAATGACCCATGTTAGAACTTAAAGCTCCACGAGTGCACCAAAATAATTTAAATCAATACACTTGCAGAGTTACGTCTTTTTAATCAAATGCCATATGTGTTTTTGCATTTAAATTTAACACATCAATTTTAGGCTGTTTCCCTATGAGAAATCGAATAAACAAATTTCACATGTATTTATTTCTAGCAGTACAAAATACATCCCCTTCCCAACACACTTCAGGGCAGATTTGCAGAAACTAATTTAAAAAACATGCACATACACACGCATATGTGTGTATGCATATATATATATATATATATATATATATATAAAGTTACCATCTTTGTGGACACCCAACCATGCCCAGGGAAACACAAGAGTGAGCAGCACCACTGACATTTTTTTCAGTGTGTTTCAGGCCACTGGGAAGGCAGTGTCCAAATGGGAGGGCCTTCAAGGTAAAGTTACCCCTGAGGTATTGGATTTGGGAAGCCCTCAGCACACCTGCCTGATCTTTGCTGGTCTGAGGAGCCCTCTCGGGAACTCATGTCCCAAACTATCTGCAGTTTTGGAAATCCAAGTCAGTACCCTGATTTTGTAACAGAGGAGCAGTGAAAGAAAAAAAGAAGGAAAAAAGTGTTTTAGGAAACGACAGCCTTGTACTTTTTTTCCCTCCCCTCTTGATGTTCTCTAGGCAGAAGAGCAGAGAACAAAGCCCAGACTGCCAGGTTCCAAAGGGCTGGATTAGCATACTGAGACCCAGCTCCCCAGAAGCAGATGGCCATGGGAGTCCCCTGGGACAGGATATCACAGACACAAAGCCTGTTCCCTGAGACAAGCACACGAAGAACAGGTCGAGATCCCTTCCATGACTGCAGCCAGAATCTTGTCTGGGTGGGCTTCAGCCAGCTTGCTCTTTGGCCAGTAAAGCACAGACACTAAACTGGCTGAATTTAGCCAAATTCAACCATTTTGCCCTCTCACTGGAGGTGACATAAGCCAGCCTGTTCCCAGTTTGCACAGCCCTAAGGAGCACTGACACAAACCAAGCCCCAGAGATGTGTCCTGACAATGCACCAGTGTCCTGTGACAATCCCTGCAGTCCCTCAGCAAGTACCTGCCCTCCACCTTTTCTGCAGCCAGGAGACTGGATCAGGACGGGCAGGACATTCCCTGCACATCCAGGTGCTCCAGGAACAGGTAAGGCCATTCATCTCATCACCAAATCAGCTTGAAAAGCCTCTTCTAATAAACAGCAAGCTTCAGTGTTTGCAAAGGATGCTGAAAAAGCACAGCTGACTCCATTTTAGCTAATTCCCTTCTCCTGCTCTTTCAATTCATTCTGTTCCCTGTGACAAATTAATGATGAAGAGGCTCTTCTACCCAGACACACTCGGGGCAAGTAAGGATCCCAAGTTTTAGGTCACCAGCCTGTTTGTTGCCCTCACCTTTCATCCTGTACTCTCCATGCACACCTCCCCCACAAGGAATTCTTCATTCATTTTGGAGCTGTGAAAAAAATCAAGTTATTTCAGCTGCTCACACCTACAGACCCATTTCCACACCTGGAGGTCCTCCAGGGAAAAGTGGAGATTATTTGTGCTCTCCCCAAGTCCTTACTTTGATAAATGAAGTTTGCCTGCATGCTTTGTCCAGGAAGAGCAATTTCAAACAGGTATGGAGTGCACACAGCGCAGCAGTTCAGCACAATGCAGTTGGGAGCCTAGTTAATTGACAAGGAAAAATAGAAATAAACCTTCCAAGGACTGTAGGGAACCAGGCTACATTAGTGGGGGAAGGGAGAGAGGTGTGGGAAAGGATGGCTCAGCTGGGCAGGGGAGGAGGGGAATGCTGAAACCTCTCAGTTGTGGTACCTGCCAGGTGACCTGGACCAGCCAAGAGGGCTGAGGGTGTAAAGTAAAAAGAGATCAGTGAGGGAAGGGGTCTTGGCTGCTTTTAGGACCGGTGTGACATCTCCTACCCACAAAATGAGATGTAGCACATGCTTCATTTGTAACACACCTGAGCTGCACTGGTGATGTCCTTCCTGAGGATGCAGCATCACCTCCCACATCCAGCACCGAGGTCTCTGCATTCCCCAAATGTATCTGATTTCCCTGGATTTTGGTCTCACTCATCCTTGAATAATTTAAGCAAGCGAGGTGCCTGGGGTATTCTTACGCTTGACTAATTGCCTGTTTTGGAAGGTGCTCTTCTCCCCCCAGATTAAAAGGTGTGCTCAGCCAAAGTAATTCTGTTTTGTTGAGCCATAAATCCACTTATGCTCATTACCAAAGTTACCACTCGGCTTTTGAGGGCTGGAAAACTTAAAAGGGTGTCCTATATTGAACTGAATCACAAGTACTTCTCCATTTCATCAATATTCCCTGAACTTCCCACTCTGAATTCCTGCAGGAGAAAGTGTCTTTCCCTATCAGTGTCCTCACATGAAAATTTTTAATCTTTCATGCTGCCTGCTGGGACCGTCTGAAAAAGGAACCCAGAATAACCACAGTAATCACAACAATTCTAAACTTTGTACTTGAATTCATCCATTTGGCACCTGTGATTACTGAATTTGAGCCCAATTTGACACCGCCCTTATTTTGACGCAGATTTGCCACAACATTTCTTTTGCCATGTGCCAGTTCAATTACAAATACTCTGTCTCCACACTGCTGCCTTCCAGATGCACTGAACTTCCCTCCTGCAGACTACGAGAAAATGACTTGGCTCCCTTTCCACTGCTTTCTTTTTATTCCATTACATCAGGCAAATAAACAAGACTAGTTTGCATGAACTTAGTACAGCACGTAAAATTTCCTGGACTACTTTTTTCTTCTGAAGAGGTACCAAGAAAAACAAAGCATCCAAGCCCCATTCATTGCTATCCTGTATACTAAAATACCCATATTCTTCCTTGTTCTAGGGAGAAAGAGAGGGATAGAAAGCTAGAGGAATTACTATAACATCTCTCCATAAGGCAAATGTTGGTTCTTTCACATAACTGAATTTTATTACTGGTGTTAGAGGGCCAAATCCTACTTAAGCTTCATTTTCAGTCCACCAATTTTATATAAAAGCTGGAGTAAGAGGGAGGAGAATCTGGCCAAATTCACTATAGTAGGTCAAATAGGCACTGGATACTTGCCTCCTACAGGTTTTGGGGAGGGTTTCTTTGTAACTTCCAAGATCTGGTATCTTGGTTATAATTCATCCAGTACTAATTCTTAGAGCAGCACTGATCCACAGACAGAGATGCCAAGCACATGGCACTGCTCACTGTCCTGAGGCCCCAGTGACAAATCCCTGACAGAACAAGTGCTCACCTTACCCAAGGCCCTTTAGATTTGGGATCTGCTCTAGCAAGCAAATGCAGGCAACCAATGTGATAAGGCTGAAATAATAATCAGACTGGATACCTCTTTATAACTAAGCAAATGAACTTTTCAACCTTATGATGCCCCTCTGGAGCTCTACAAGAAGATGAACTTCTCCAGTCTAGTGCACTGGCCATGCTGGATTTAGAGCACCCGAGCATTTGGTCTTCTACAACAATTTTATTTCTCTTTGCAAGAAGGGGTCAGCACATCCCCTGGGCACCCTTCCATTCATTCACCTGTGCAGATGCATGTTTTAATTCTCTGCCCACTGGGGTGTGCAGAAACGTCTCTTTCCTTACCTGTCTCCCTCCACAGGCACACAGAAGCTGCTGTTGCTGACCTGCCAGCCAACCGCACTAATGTGAATTGGTGCAGCACCTTGGCAATGACCCGGGTGAACCAGGGCTATCTGCAGAGCAGTGCTACCACAGCAAGGCAGAAGAGCCCTGTATTTGCTCCCCTTCCGATCTGCTCTGGCTCTGGAGACCTCACACCACCAGAGCTCTCCTCAGACCCCACTGCCAGCAGCCGCAGGCTTTGTTCAGTCATTTACACCAACACAACGTGAGCGCAGACAGCAAAGGAAGACAAAATCAGGGGCTCTCTGGCCAGCTGGGCAATAAACAAGCACCTCCACTAATAGGATTAAACTCTTGCTAGATTACAAGTGTGTCAAGTTTACAATCAGATTGGGGCCGTGCCCTCAATTTGCAGCGCTTGCCGCTACAGGTGGCAGCTCTGGGGCAGGCACACTGAGCCCTTTGCTACACACATTTCTGTTTGGAAGTTCCATATAACGCCCTCATCCTCTCCAGTCAGACATTTTCCTATTTTTCTTTCAGCACATTAAGTGGATCCCTACCTCAGTCCCTCTGACCAGGTTCATGTCACTTGCTGCCACACCGATGACTCGTGCCTGCTAATGGCACCTGCACAGTGGAGAAGCCAAGTGAGATGTCTGCTCAGTGAGTAAAAGAAAAGTCTGACAATTCAGGAGTGTTAAGGACCCCAAAGGAGTGGAGGAAACCTGGAATCAGGAGATTGTTTTGTGTTCTGCAGCTAAACAGACAAATGGTTGGATTGATTAAGTCCAGCTCTGCTTACAGATTCTCAGATGAGATTTGTACCCCACTATTCCTCGCTGCTCCAGTCCGTCTGTTCAGTACATCCCTGTGAATTAATGAGCCACTGTAGGGTCTCCAAAGGTGCTTGTCTCACCCTCCAGTGATGCAGCAGAGGAAAAGGGGCCGTGTCCTGGGCGAGGGAACGCTCTGGACAGCAGGAGCTTGGGTGGCTGACAGTCCAGCTCTGACCCGTGCCAATGGCACAAACAGAATGAAAACAAGGGAATTAGGGAAACACCTCTGAGGAAAATCTCCCTTCTAAGGCAAGCACGAGAAGTTATTTCTTGGAGCCCTTCCCTGCGAAATGCAGCTCTTCAGCCACAGCCCGAGCAGCTCAGCATTTCCAGCAGGCTGAGGCAATTCCTCAGACAAAGGATGTGCCGGGAGCTCGGTTACATCACTGCTGCCGGCTCTGGCAGGCTGCTGGGGAGAGCTGTGAGCCCAGCTCCACCGAGATGCTGCGTGCTCAGCCCCTGGCAGCCCCACAGCCCTCACCTCCCCTCTGCTGAGGGAACTCTGCTACAAGGATGCAGCCGCTTAGAAATTATCCTGAGCTGCTCGGGCTGGATAAATTAGGAGGGATTTTTCTTCTGCACGTTTTGTTTTTCCTCTGCAGCCACGAAGAGGACAAACACTGAGCCTCGTGCCTGGAGCTGCCTTGGATGCTGGCAGGGAGAAAATAGTAAAGGTTGTTTTGTCTGGTGCCTAAGTGGATAAAATGGCAGATTTGCCCTGAGAGAAAACTGGGTAATTTCTGAGACTGGCAGAACAATGCTTCTGTTAACAGTATCATGCTCAAAATCCTCTGTACTCCCTTTCCAAATGCATTTTTAAACTGTTAGCACTTAAACAAGGGACAGAAGTAACACTGTTAGGAAGGACAAGGGAAAGCAGTATGAACTCCATTACTTTGGTTTTAAAAGCAGCTTTAGGAACAGATTATCAGCCAGTGTAAGTCAATAAATCTGCACAGTTTTTAAAAGAGTGTCCCAGGCTTATATGAGTTCTCCCTCTGCAAATAGCACCTCAGACCTTCCCTTTTACAGCATCTCAAATTCATGCTTTGGGGATATTCCACTTCAAGAAGGGTCTATTTTTCCAACAGTTCTCTTGCAAACATATCCCAAAATGTGACAGCCAGACAACTCCCATACCAGCCCTGCTAATGGATTTCTGCAAAGTCTAGACCTGCTTGCACTGCGCTTTGGGAATACCTTTGTTTTGAGTGCTACCAGAAATAGCATCTCCACCACTGTGCCATCAATTATATGGGTGCTACCCACAAGTCATTCTTTCACAGCTCTCCACTGAGTTCAGCATCCTGCTCCCAGCTAAAAGGAAGAAAGGGGATAGAAACCTCGAGTATCATGCCTAGTTGTTACAAATACACTTAACTGGTAATTGATGTGGCTGAGCATGCAGCCTCCTATCTCCATGAAGCCTTGTTAGCAGCACAGAGGTTGCTCTCCTGCTTGGGAAGCAGTTCAAATATTGAGGCATGGTCCCCAAATGACACCAGTCAGAGCCCCTGTGATCTGACACCAGCATTACTGGTGTGTAATGACCAGGGGAACATGGCTGAGGCAGATGAGAGTGTGGTGAGGGCAGGGTGAGGGCCTGCTCTGCACCATCTGGCAGGCACAGGATGTGCTCTGGGCCCCACAGAATGGTGCAGCAGCAGTGGCTGTTGGAATATCTGCTGTCCCAGGGATGCCAGGGGCACAATTCCACTGGGAATGGCTGTCAGCACACACCACTATGGATCCCCTGCCAGGACAGAGCTCACACTGCTTTATTCTGAGAGCAGGGCCAGGAGCACATGCTGAGAATCCAGCTCACCACCCCTCTTTACCCTTACTGCTGCAGCCTGATGGAGACAGTAAAAACCTTGAGGCTATTTATGTTTATGGCATTCATTTGCCACATTCTCCACGGCTACACCGAGTAGCTGCTGCAGTGTGACCCACGCAACACAAACACCCCCACTCAGCCAGGTACCACCTGCAATCTCCATTAGATTAATCTGCACTTGCTTCTGGTGTAACTTCCCACCTGACAGGCAAGGTAGGAAGCTTTAGCCTGGCCCTGGCAGACTCCAGCTGTTTGATATGGGAGTTTGTTAATGCCTGGCTAGTGGCTGAATTATCACACTGCATGTGAACAGAGGAGCACTGCGGATGTTCCTGGGCTGAGGTCCCCCCCTGCAAAGTGTCACAGAGTTTAATCTCTCCCTAAGCTTAGATATTTTCTCTCTTACAGATCTTATTTAAAATCTGAAATCAGGCTGAGGCAGCTCCAGCCGTGCCCATTTCTGCATTCAACAAGATGCACTGCTTCTATGGGAGAACAAGCAGAAAGTGCTGAAACAGCACTGGGCAACAGAGAACAGGCTCTGCTCAGGCACCTTTAGTACAAGAAAATGCTGATGCAGGGCATCAAAACCAGAAAATATCAGAATTGCTTTAGTCAGGCTGAAAAAAAAATTACATGCAATTATCAAAACCATTAGAAAAGGCTGCATTTGCAGGGGATCCACCCAGAGACTTGATTACTGCCACAGCTGCCTCTGGATTTCTCAGGGGTTCCTTAACATCACAAAAACTGAACCCAGCCAGGGCAGGGCCATCTGCAGGAGGGGACAGAGCTGCACAGAGGTCACTAACTCCATGCTAGAGGCGAGTAAAACAATACAAACTGCAAGTAGCTCTTGGGGATGCTGTGACCTTTGCTGTTACAGATGGGTTTATTCCAAATGACAGAAGCATTTAAATGACTGGGTAATGGTTTCCCCTCCAGAATTGCATTTCTTGCTACATCAGACATTGCTGACTCTTAAATTATAGTTTGTCATAAAGTAGGTTTTTCCAGTCCTTGCTCCTCAGGAGCTGGCTGGGACAGTGATATCATTCCTAAGGAAAAGCCACAAACTTTAAGTGAGCTACAGTCAAATTCAATTAAAAACAACACAAGCATTTAGAGTTACAAAGAACAAAACTTTCTAGAGCCAGCTGGCCTGGGGGGGGGGGGGGGGGTGGAAAAAATAAAATCAAGGCTTAGTTTGTATAGCAGCAGATTTGAGTCAGTGCTGGCATTTGGGATGCAAATGCTGCAAGGGGCTGCTGTGGGAGAATGGACTCTGCTGAGAATGGGGATAAAGGCCTGACTGTTGAAGAGCTTCATTCGTGCACCGGTGAAAAGCAAGTCCAAAGTGCAGCGTGGAGTAACAACGGGGCAGACAATGAGCAGCCCAGAGAGGCTGGAGCCACAACAAGAGAGCAGGCAGGGAGTAACAAGCTTCTGCAGCGAGAAATGAAGTAAAACAAAAGGCTGGTCTGGAAAAGCTTTGGCAGTGGAAAAAACAGGACACATTTATACAGGTTTCTTCCAAATGGCCAGCTAACCACTGCTGCTTGTAAAGCTGGGCACACAGCGTGCTCTGGGGTAGTGCTTGATGCCAGCTGACTGAGATCCACCCTGCCCAGGTTGAGGAGGCAGAGCAAACAGCAGAATGATGCTCCATAGCAGCACATCCAGGTGCTTCATTGGCACACAAAACTATTTCCACAACCAGGAACACAAGAGATACAAACGTGGCCCTTCTGAGGCTGAGAAAAGGAGCCTCTGTGTGTGAGGCAAGTAGCTCCCTGCTGTGAGGGGAAACACAGGGAATATCCTTCTTTTCATCCTTATATTCAGAGGTGACAATTCAGGAGCAGTGCTGGTCTTCCCCTTGTCATGGAAGGCATTGGACCATCAGACTGAGGTCATGGCCTGTGGAAGTGTTCTACAGACTTCAGTGAGCTTTGGATGAGGCTCTGCAGCTGGGCAAGAAGTAAGTCTCCATGCCTGAGAGAGTAATGCATACCTATGTAGAAAAAGATGAGCTCAAGGCACTGCCCAGTGCCGTACTTCAGCCTTTTTAGTGCTTCTTCGAGGTTACATAATAATGTAAATTACAGGTTTATTCAGAATGACACCACCTGCACTGATGGACACTTCCTCCAACCTGAGCAGTGGAAGCCCAGGACTCAGGGAGCCGTGTCAAGCTGCAGGGCACAACCTGGATTGCTGCAGGGCTCAGGAGGGAATCCTATTCCTCCCACTCCTGCAGACCCTACTGTATTGCCCAGGGAGCATTTCCAGCTAAAGCAAAGTCAGCCAGGGGCAAAATGAAGGACTCAGTAGGTTAATGGTCTCATTTGGTGTGGCAAATCCTCTGAAATCCACTGACAATTTAGGAACATAATCCCCTCTCTTGTACTAGTGACATGCTTCAGTCTTCCCTACAAATCTGAGACTACAGTTTCCCTACTACCCCAAACCTACACAGAGTAATTTTCCTCAAAAAGGATGGACTCGTCAAACTGCCTGGTAGGAATGTCTTTGCCCCTGAACACAGCGAGGATTAAGGTGTGAAATTCCTATTAGGGCAAGGGGATTAGGCTGTTGCATTTACATAAGGATTTGACACAGAGGATCAGTTCATCCTTCGCTGGTGCACAGCCTCTGTGAGGGGCTAACAGCTGATGTTTCAGCAGACAGGGAAGCTCCTCCTTCACAAATGTACTTACATCTTTCTGCACGATGCTGCCTGGGAAGGCAAATTCCTTCCTGATCCCTTCAGCAGTCGCTGTAAACCCTAAAGCATGAGCTACAGGATTGCCCCGATTATTGTCTCGATACATTTACATCGGAAGCACCGGAAAGTAATCGGTGAGAAAAACTGCTAGATTTGGAATCAACAAAATCCATGCAAATACCATGCCTGCAAAAAGTGTCTGGGAAGCACCAGCTCAGGGATGAAAACTATGCCAGAACTGCCTGTATTAAGAGTGACAAAATGTTTTCAGATCAAAAAAGAGACTATAGCTTAAGTATGTGTTTTTTAAGAAACAAATTCCACCCCGGCTGCTGTTTCTTCACTGAAAAGGTTCCTGTAATAAGGCCCTGTGCAGGCATGTGGGCATAAATAAAAGGTGCAGGGCACCCAAGTGTCCACTACCACACCTGCTATCACAGCTCATGAGTGTGAGGCACTAAAATTCAGAGTCCTCATTCTTACAATAAGGTCAGAAGATCACACCAACGCAGCCCTTTCCCTCAGCAGCTCTGCATGCTACATTTAGCACTCAGTTAGGCAGGTACGTTTCCACTTCGGTTCACGTTCCTCAATCATTCTTGACTTTAGCCCTGGGAGAACAGCAGCCCAAACTCTCAAAAGGTAGTTTTAGTTCTTGGTACCTCAGGGCTTTTGATCTGGGAAGAAAATGAAGAAGCCAGCAACACTTTCTGGTCTCGAGTTTAACAGCAAACCCTTAGTACATTCATTCATCAGCTTATCCGTGTTAGTGTGCATTTCATCAGTGAACTGTAAACACTCAGTGCCAGGGTTTCCTTGTTTGGTTGCCACAGAGCACCTCGAATAAATAAATTACCAAAAAGCCATTCACACCTGACTAGAATAAATACATTATTCATTGTTTTATCTTTCACAAAATCCGAGGAGCAGTGTGCTCTTCTGAGGCAGAGCAGGAGTCATTCATAGCTATTTAATAGATGTGACCTGCACAGCAGAGGATTATTACAAAGAATGAGCAGACAGGCAGTCACACACGGGATTAAGGAACAGTGATTCATAAATCCAAATCCCTGTCTCACATGTTGCTTTTATACGGAACCTGGTAAAAGCCTGCCTGAACCAGCAGTGGAAATCACACCTTTTAATTTCATTCCTGCATTTCTGAAATATCAGGCCACTTCTGGCACACGCTGTCACTTCCCTGACTCGGGAAGAAAAAGGTACATGCTAAAGAAGCCATAAATAGTATCTGCTGGTGCTCCCAGCAGATATTTGTTGACTTTGATTCAGGTCCTTGTAATTACCAGGAACAAGAGAAAGACAAATAAAATTCTGCCAGCTGTTTGTGGCGGACAGCCCCGGCCTCCCAGCTGAGAGCTCTTTGTGCTGCTGAGAGCGTCACCAAGCAACCAGCCCTTGCAGCTGCCAGGCTGCAGGAAAGAAGTGAAAGCATGACTTCTGGAAAGGAAGCACATGTGAAGGTTGGGACTGAATCAATCTCAGCTTTGTCTCCTGCCTAAATATGGCACCAGAGATCGCCCTCAATGGATCTCACCCGCTGAGGGGGCAGAACCCGGATGCTTATTTTGTTTTAGAAGCCAGAGCCTTGCAGAACTAAGCCCAGGTACTCTGAAAGCTTTGGGTGCAATGAAAAGAGGGGACATTCAGTCTGTTAGGATGCTGTTGAGACTTCTACTCTTCATCAGCCTTAGCTGGTGGTCCCAAAAGCAGCAGAAGGTGGCCCACAATGCAGCTGCCAGAATGACTGCATCGTCCCAGCTGTAAGTCACACCCACGTGTAAGTCAAGTGGAGGTGAAAAAGGATTGTCTGGTAATTGAAACAGTATGGCAAGGAAAGCAAAGCAAACAGGCAAATCCCCATGCACACAGGCAGGGAGTGAATAAAATGGGAGGAGGGAAAATGGGGAGATAAATGACCATTCAAAGTGTGCTCTGCTCGTCACCGATTGTACAGCACTGTTTAGGGATGGGCAATAGACATTCTTCCTGCAGAATTTAGGGAGGATTGAGAAACCCTGGCTGGCACCATCCCTGAGCCATAGCTCCCCCCAGCTCTCAGCAGCCTTACAAGAGAGTCCTGCTTTACCTAAAGGCAGCTAAGACAGAGATCCGTGAAAACTCTTCCAACCTGGACATTGAAGACAAATTGACAAATTCATTTCAGCTCCCTGAGAGTTTAAATGTGCCACAGCAGCCCTGTCTGAGAACACCAAATTAATTGCCTTGCTCCTGGTCACACAGTGCAGTTGGATTCATGCCAGGAGCCCCGAGACCCACTCTTGAATACCTGCAGCACACTGCCACTCATCTGTGACATCAGATATTTCCTGTGGCAATTACCTTCTTCTGCTTTTGAGAGAAAGGAGGTCTTTGTGAGTGTGCTTAGAAGAAAAAAACAAGTTGGTTTTCACTCATTATGAGATCTGTAAAAGAGTGCTCAGTGCACTTTTGGCCCAACTTTATTTTTCCTTGTCTGCTGTCCATTTTACACTACAGTGAACACATGCAACTGGAAACAACCCAAACAATGAATGTTAGGGTCAGATGCCATTTTTCCCAGCTTCTCCTTTTTGTAAGCCTGAGGCTTCTGCAGAAACAGTAAAAATGGAGCAGTTCTACACTGCTTGGCACTAAATCACTACCTGCTGCCAAGAGCAGTGCAAAAGCTTTATGAAGAAGCTCATGATATGGATGAAAATTCAAGGAAAAGCAGACATTTCAAGAGCTGTTCTCCATTTTAAAACTGCAAGAAATGCCAAGACTGTAAAGATCTCTGTCGCTCTACAGTGCTAAAAATAACATTTGCCAACAACTCTACCGAGTCTCTTGTACAAAATTCAGCCTTATGGCTTTCATTTCAATTGTGAAATGAACACATCATTTTGCAAACCTCCGTTACCAGGGTTGTCTAAAATGAAGGAAATCCCCAGTACCATTTACTCTGAAAATATTAAAATTCACTAGAAGCAAAAGAGATGCTTCAAATTTCAGCTGGTATTAAGAGATGTAAGTTCTTGTTTCTAATCCATTATGAAGGGCTTTCAAGTAGGCAAGAATAACGTTCTTAGATCCTAATGTTGGCTACCTAACTCAACTCTTTGATACACTTCATTTACATGTAATCCTGCAGCCTGCCAGCAGTTGATAAGGTTCCTGATATCTGCACATTTGAGAAAGGGAAGTTTAGTTCCTGATGGGCTAAAACTGAGCTCCGTGATGGAAGGCTGCTCAGGTTTAGGGTTTCACACAGATTTTTTGCTTGTCTGCAACTGCTTCTCAGCATTTCTCCCCAAATAATTTATCTGCCAAGTTAAAAACTCTTGACCAAGTTGAAATGGCTGCACTGGATTTTCCCTTTTTGCCATTATTAAAATATTTTACGAGTTCCTGTTAACACTGGGTGGTGGTGTGGAGAAAAGTGAGGGGCAGATTTTTCTCTCCACTCCAGTGATACTATCTGGTAGATAAAAACAGTGCACAAGTTACATATTGAAGTGGCTGAGAGAAGTTACAAACACTGAGTCAGTGGCTTTACAGCACATCTGACTGAAGAATGAACAGGTCCATACTCATCAAGAGCAAGACATTTACAAGCACTAAATTTTATGTCCCTCATGTAAAGAGCAGGATCACTCCATGCAGTTTTGAAAAACCCATTTCAAATGCTCCACCACAAAATCATAGAACAGTTTGTGTTGGAGGGGACCTTTAAAGGGCATCTCATGCAACTCCTCTGCAATGAGCAGGGACACCTTCCACTGTCCCAGGTTGCTCCAAGCCTTGTCCAACCTGGCCTTGGACACTTCCAGGGATGGGGCAGCCACAGCTTCTCTGGGCAACCTGTGCCAGGGCCTCACTACCTTTGTTGTAAAAAACTTCTTCCTTTTATCTGATCTAAATCTACCCTCTTTTAGTTTAAAACCATTACACCTCGTCCCAGGTAAAAATGTGTCCCCATCTTTGTTATAAGACCCCTTTATTTACAGAAAGGCTGTGCCATGCCATGCCATGCAGTGGGATAAGATGTGTCACCTGGCTGTAGAAATTCTGGGTATTCCCCACACGCAGAGCTACAGCTTCTCTCAACATCTTCACATAACTGGAAACTCTGGGTCTCCAAAGGAAGTGAACCTGGGTGCCAGGTCACCTCCATAGCCCAGCCACAGGCAAACTCCCAGGTTCAAAGTTGCAGGCACAAAAATACAGCAAGCAGGGGGTGATTCACCACTCCAGAGTGAACAGGCTCTGACCATTTGTAACCTCACCAGAGCCCCAGTTCCCAAACACTGCAGGGACACAAGTACCCCAGCCCTGCTGGCTGCTTCAGGAGAAGACAGGAGCACAGCACAGCCACTCGAGCAGCTCTTTATTTCCTTCCATACACTGAGACACATCTGAGAACATGGAGAGGTGAAGTGGAAAGATAAATGGAATATAACAGTATTTTAAAAAGCTGCTCCTTTCCCTGTGAGTTTCGAATGGATGCCATATGCTTTAGCGTGCTGTTTTGATTCTCTGCTAAGATATTATTTACTAGCCTGCCTCAGCAAGACAATCCTCTCTCCAGAATAGTTATTTTTAGTTTGAAAAGATAAATATAAGAGTAATTTCCACCTGTGCTGCTTTGAACTTACGATCATCCATTACACTGCCTGTTCATCTCAGTCCCCCAACTTTTTAAATTCAAACAGTCCTTTCATCATCTTCACCAAGTGCTTCCACCTCCAGATCACTCAAGAAGATAGCAAATACCACTTGTTTCTTGATATTTCATTTTTACTCTGGTAAGAAGTTATTCCTACCCTGGTTTCTTCTTCTAAACCTGTTTCAAATCTGTGATAATATTTTCACTTCTTATCACTGCTTCAGGTTCCTTCACAGGTTCTTGGAGGAGCCTTTCTTTCCTCATGAATTCTGAAGTCCAAATGTCCGCTGGCTCTCCTCCATCCATGGTTTTATTATTCTATACTAACAGGTCAAGTTGAAAGGGGTTTTTGCATGTTATACCATGTTTTTTCATGGTTTTATCTTTCAGTTGATTTATCTAGCACAGAAGCTGAGTTTCCTGGAGTATTTTTACCGCCAGACATACAGAGGAGAGCAGGTACCATTAGTCCCACTCTGCTCCTCTTTCAGCACTATTTTGAGCATGAGGGAGTCAGGAAGGGCACAAAGATGATGTCAAGAGTGCAGGGGCACAGCAATAACTTGAGGAAATGCTGCTTTCACTCACAGAAGAGTGCACACACGAGATGCTTTCCTGGACCCATTTCAGTTCCCTGCTCAGAGAACCTGAATAAAGACAGAAAACCCAACACCTGCAGCCATAAGCTGCTCCCCCAGGAGCACAGGGAGGTGCTTCAGGTGGGGGCTTGGACTTCCCTGCCACAGCCAGGGATCGATGTCCACGGCCCCAGGACCAGAGCTGTGGGTCCTGCAGCCCCAGGGGACTGAGCACAGAGCAGATGGCGAGGGCAGGGAGTGAGGAAGGAGCCCGAGTCCTGCTCTCCCCTGCTGCCCTGCAGGCTCAGGGGCTGCATAATTATTCCTGTGGAGCCAATAAAGCTCCTTGAGCTCATTGTCCTCCAGATAACAGAGCTCAGACCTGGAGGACTGGCAGGACTGACCTCTCATGCCAGTTCTGACTGGAGCAAAATCCCCTGGAAAAATCCTGCTAATGAGTGGTGCATATTATCTCATCTTCCCCATGTCTGGTTTTTGCTCATAACTAAATCCCCCATTTGGGAAAAAGGAAAAAAAAAAAGAGAAAAAAAGAAACAGTAAAAGGAAGGATAGATCTTACACCCACTCTAGCTGAAAAATCCTTGTTCTGAAAGTATTTTTCAAGATAAAAAAAATAGAAAAGCACCATGAGCTAATACACGCTAATTTCCTACTTATTTCAGATTATGTGGATCATTTTAAAACTGTTAATAACAATGAGATCTGCATTTATCTCATAGAATAATTTAAAAGTAAGCAAACATTTTCAAAGTGCAGTGAAAGACTGCAGTGAGATTCCTTTGGTTTTGGTTTATTAGGGTGAGGGAAGCAAAAACAAGAACATGGCTCGAGGATATCAGAGCACAATAGTCCCTGGGATTCTTTAACTGAAGGAAGAGTTTAGATTGCTTAGACAGCAAATTGAGCTGCAGAGCTGTGTTTTACAACACTTAGTAAAATGTATTTATACATATAAAATCATGTTTACTCACACACACAGTGCCTGCTGTTAACCAGGGAACTAGAACTAGGTCTAAGAGTATAGATTATTATTGTCTATCCCTGTGTAACATTCAGCAAGGTCTGGCTGCACATTCACAGGGGACAGGGTGTGCCTGTGGCTCGGAGCAGTGAATGCTCTGGTTATTAGCCCTGCTTATTCCTCCCTATTCAGCCTGAGCAAATCTCCAGGAGCAGAGCTGCAGTTCCAGCTCTGTTTTAATCGATTTGCCGCAGCCTGAGGAGCACTGGGACAGCCCTCAGCTCTCCCAGCTCCTCTCTGCACCTCCCCACACATGCAGGCCTACCTTAACCAGCTCTGAAAAGCTCCAGGGATTGCATCCAACTTTTTTTTTTTCTCCTCAACTCCTTTAGACACACTGGTATGACACACATTTCTGTGTATCTTTTGTCACTCCTGGCGGAGCTGAGGGTGGATGGAGGCTGCATCCTCTGCACGTGAGCAAGGCTCTCACTCCTTCCCTTACTGACCCAGACAAACACCTTTGTTGTCACTGGCATCATGGTCAAAAGATGGGGTGAGGAGGCTTTGACAACCTCTCACACTCACAGGGCCCTTTGCAGCACGGATTAATTTCCTTAATATTTAAGCTCCATCAAGACACACAAAAATGAATAACCACTGGTTCAGCCCCCCGTGCATTTTCAGAGCCAAGAAAGGAGGAAATGCTGTTGTGCTGGCTGACAGCTCTTTCCCTCCATTTCTTGCCAGCCTCTGTTACCTGGTTGGTTGCCTTTATTCACACCTAGTGCAGGCTTTTCCCAGAGAGAAGTGTGAGCCATGCCATAACTTACCTCCTATGAGTGAAAACAGCTTTTTGGGGGAAGGGAAGGGAAGGGAAGGGAAGGGAAGGGAAGGGAAGGGAAGGGAAGGGAAGGGAAGGGAAGGGAAGGGAAGGGAAGGGAAGGGAAGGGAAGGGAAGGGAAGGGAAGGGAAGGGAAGGGAAGGGAAGGGAAGGGAAGGGAAGGGAAGGGAAGGGAAGGGAAGGGAAGGGAAGGGAAGGGAAGGGAAGGGAAGGGAAGGGAAGGGAAGGGAAGGGGTTCCAGGCAGACAAGAAGAAAATGTGAACTTGGCCCAAGATGTGGAACATGGCACCAACCACCATGAGATTCTCAAGGTGTGTCCCCCTGAGGGAATCCAGGGGGTATTTGCTCACTCTGTGACCTACTGCAGGTAGGGAGAGGTGAGCAAAAATAATATATGTGATGCCACTCACAGCCTAACACTAAGGACACTGGCACACCAGAATAAGCAAGACATTTCCCCACTAAAAACAGGGCAAATTCACATATTGGATTATTCCAGGTGATCAAAATAAGACATTCACAAGAGTCCACACCCTGAGGTAGATGCTTGCTCAGAATATTTTAAGTGTTACCTTCTCCCTCTCAGAGCAGGAGGGACTCTCATTCACACTGGTGGGATTGCTGCCCAAGCATCAAAAAGGAACCAGAAACTTGAGTTTAATATAGCGACACAAACTCACAATGGAAAAAACAACAGGGCTTTCTTGGCCTGTCCACAGCTCCAGATATTCAGCCTTATTTCCCTTGCTCATTTTCAGCCCATTTATTCCAGGATAAACCCTCTGGCACTACAGTGAATAATCCTCTTCTCTCTTGGGATTCAGAGTGAAAAGGGAACATGTCACTCTGTATGACAGAGAGAACTGCTAAAATAAAGATGCTACTGAGGATCGAATTTTTAGCCTACGTCCCTTTCGGGGTGTGAATAGCACCAGGATGCAGTAATAGGGGCCACGTACTTCTAGGTCACCAGGTCAGGTCTGACTGCATCTTTCAATAATTTTGACAGCCTGCCATCTGTGACACAAGGAGCAGGTGTTCATGTGGAGCGTGGTCAGTACATGGCTCTAAAATCAACCATTTCCAGCAAACAGCAGCACAACTCTGGAGCCTGCTTGTGGACTGGGAGCCTCACTGCCTTGAGAGAAAAATGGATTTACCAGTATTTTTTACCACAGCCAGGATCTGCATAACAGCAACGTGCCAATGAGTACACAGCACCAAAGCCCTCTGGATGGCAGGCAGGAGGATGACACCTCCTCCAGAACCTGAGAGGCAAAGCAATGGCAAAACATCCAGCAAAGTCTGCAAGCTGATGTTCTCCTCCACTGTCTCCCTTTGCTCTACACACAGAATTATAGAATGCTTTATGTTGAAAGGGCTCTTAAAAAACATCTCACTCCATTTCCCTGCTGTGGGCAGGGACACCTTCCACTATCCCAGGTTGCTCCAAGCCCTGTCCAACCTGGCCTTGGACACTTCCAGGGATCCAGAGGCAGCCACAGCTTCTCTGGACACCCTGTGCCAGGGCCTCACCACCCTCACAGGGAAGAATTTCTTCCCAATATCTAATTTAAGTCTGCCCTCTGACAGTTTAAATCCATTTTCCCCTGTTCCATCACTACCTATCTTGGGGAGTGGCTGGAGACCACACCAGTGGTAACCAGGTCAGTACCATGCTCACAGGAGAACAGGTTTGATTAAGCCTTCAGCTGCTGAGATCAGCCTGTGTCTGCTTTAAGAAGCACAGGAATCAGGATTCACAGTGTTCCTCTTCACCCAGATTCTGTGGCCCACAGACCCGAGGAAACAGAAATTAATAAGCATAAGGTTTCTGAATAACATCTCGGAAAGTCTTCTGAATATTTTATCCTAAGTACTCAGATACACACTCGTGGAAGCTCGGCTTATTCATTCGAGCGAGCGCTAAAATCCTTGTGGGATACCTGCGGACTAATTGGTTTTGTCTGTGTTAGAGTCTAGTCACTGCATGAATCAGGCAGTGCTGAACCTCCAGCTTAGACTAAGAGCTCCCTGAAGATAGAGAACTAGGCTGTGTTGTCTGGCTCTCTAAGTGACTTGGGTTCAGAAGTTCTCCAGTCCATACATTATTACTAATCCTCCTTGCATGACACATGGCTGCTGCAGAGGAGTCATCTCACGCAAGCACCCTAAGCCAGAGCATCTGCAACAGCACTGGGGAGGAGTGAGGCTGGGAGCTAATCCCCATCCTGAGTGATGGGGAGGTGGCTGTGGGCAGGGATCCTGCCTGCTCGATTCCTCTGCGAACCCAGACCTGTCCTCTCACTATTAAAATGGGAGATTTATGCGGGGCCTGGCAAATCTCAGCAGCGAGCAAGAAGCTCTGAGAGGAAAGGGCTGAGGAACAGACACAAACCAGATCCAGGTTTGTTGTTGCAGCTCTGTGCAGCAGAGAGGGACGGTGGGACTCGCTGCTCCCCTTTGCACTGGCTGCTGCAGGAGCTTTAGCAGAAGGTGGGATACAGAACACACTTGCACTTCTCTCCTGCTCTTACACTTCCTTTGGGCCCCAGCTTTGTATGAGTGCATGGAACTGCTTTTCTGGGGTCACTTCAATGCAGTTTTTCAGTATCCCAAAGGGCAACCAACAACTTAGAAGGATGAGGAGTTCTGACATCCTTCCCCTCAACGTGTGCAATAACCCAAAGCAATTTGCTCACTTCATAACCTTGAACCTCGTGCCTCAGGGTGTGAGGTACCTTTGCCTGGGCTCTGGAGGGAACAGCTTCCCTCTGATCTTCCAGCCTTGCAGATGCTACTGGGTACAGTCCCACAGGTGTCACCTTCTTCCTGAGCACCAATCACAGATTACAGATGTTGGAGGAATTTTAGTATTTCAGTACAAACCTTGTCCTATGTCCCATTGATACAGTTTCATTAATACAATCAATAGATCTACACTATCTTGGAAAAGTTTGGTCCACTATTAACACTTGAGCAATTAATTTTTTACTTTTTTTTTTTTTTCCAAATACCAGCTTAAAATCAGTGCAGCAGCTCCAAAGTTTGTTTGGTTTCTCCAGTGCAGTATTTAGGAGATGCTTTATCAACCTATTTCATTGACTTTGATCACAAAGTCCCAACTTTAAACTTGCTGTAAGCTTAGTCATCCTGCTTCTCCCTCCATGGCTGCTGCCCTTCCTCAGTGCAGGAAACCTGAAATGAAATGAAATGGCAACTTCTTGCCTGGCCAGGAGAGGTGGGCTGGCCCCCGGGGCACTGGCATCAGCTCTGCAAACAGGGAATGAACTCCACTCATCACCTGCCACTCGATATCCTTATCAAAGCAAAGGCTGCTAGAGGGGACCATTTTATTAAGACTGGGAACTCTTTTGGGAGCACAGTCACAAGTGCCCTGACATATGGAAATGGATGTAATTTCATCTGATGAGACAGCTAACACTCAGATGGAGCAGCAGCACTGTGTCTGGGCAAGGGAACAGCCAATGAGCAGAGCATGGGTGACTTCTCCCCGTGTTTGAAGATTTCAAAGGCCAGAGGAGATCACTGCATGTTATCGTGGCTAAAACCACAATCTGTTCCCTGCTTGTTGACCAGAATATCTCCATTTATGGGGAACTGAAGCATACAAGCTCTCCCTGCTCTGAACAGCACCTATTCTGCTTATTTGTGGTGATGATAATTGCTGCGTCACACAATGGGGTGTTTAGCTAAACAGCTGAAGAAAAAGGAGGAGGAATTCTATACCAAAAAAGCGCTAAAATTTAATGCTAAAGTACAACTGAACATGTCTGATGAATTTCTGGTTATGCCAGAGTATCACCCAACTCAATGACCAAAAAAAAAAAAAGAGTGATATTTCTCATTACATCTCTTCAGGCACTTGGCTGAACAACTCACAGACCTTGGAATAAAAAGCAGGGCAGAAAAAGAGAAGTTCAGTGTGCACAGAAGACAGCAGCTTTCACTCAAAAGCAGGAAGGAATGCAGGCAAACCCCACCTGCAAAGCAAGGTGCTGAAAGGAGCTGTGCTGGGCTGCCAGCGATGGAGCAGCCTCCCCTATCCCAGAGAGCACCGACCCATTGTGCACCACGGTGAGAAGGAAGCTCAGGCACGAGCAGGACAGTAAATCTATGCAACATTTGCAGAGTCTAGCTCAGCTTACTGCATTCAGAATATCCAAATGCAACTTCATCCACGGTCTCAAATTCTGCTTTCTAATTTGGTTTGCTAACGACGCGAGGCAGGATCTGTCGTCGTGTGTTTATCAAGTAGCCAGTGCTGCCAGGAATCCAGACTTGTTTGGGACACTGGGTAGAACTAAGAGTTTAAAAAAGGAGGAAGAATCTACCAAAATAACTGTTTTCCAGCGTGATTCACAGGCCTGACCAAATTAAATCCTGAATGTGTATATTTTAATTACATGTATTACACATCTCAACACGACAGCAGTTGTAGCTGTGGAACAAAGTGCTGGATTTGGCCCATCATAGCATTTGTTCAATGCACTGAATCCTTTGACCTACACCACTTCCTGTACAGCCATGGAAGTTCCAAAGTCAAATCTCTGTTGTGATCGCCCATCACAACCCATTTTTGGTCAACTACCTGAAAAACCTCTTGAGCTCCATGGTGTGCACCAAGAGGTAATGAGATGCTCCAGGGAGAGAAGGAGCCTGAGTACAGACATTAGAAATATGTGCAAGTTAAATATACTACTTAAACACAAGATGCTCATTTAGCAGCTTCAAGGGCCATATTTCTCCAGCCAACCCAAGACATAAAAAGAAACAAAAATTCATTAAAATAACCTAACCCCACTATTGTTTCAAGTGCTACATTTATTCAAATCCAGCCCACCAGCTCTCAATTAGCTGCTTTCTCACTCCAACTGCAGCAGGTCTGCAGTGCACAGAAATGTAATTATTCACACACCACCCTGTCATTGCCACCACTGTCTGTACTTCTAAAGCATCTTGATTACTCCACTGATGAGCACTATGGAAATGCCTATAAATAAAATAATCATCTCCCCTCATTAAGTTCCAGCTCGTGGACTGAGGAAGGATGATTTTCCTTTGTACATTCCTTTTGTAAATTTTATCATTTCACAACAGAGGGAGCAATGTGCCTCTGATGGCACTCAAAGAGACAGGCTGTCAGGATTCTTGTCAGTATTTCAGCTTTGAGCAGCTTGCGTTTTTGCATGAATATTTCCTCCTGAAAATAAAGTGCTGTTTGTCAGAATTACGCACTCAGTAATCTCTTTCTAATGTCAGCATCAGACATGCAAAACCCCCTAATGTCATGTCAGGAGGTCAGATTTTATGGAGCAGTATGTCATGGAAACCCTGAACAGCCAGCACTGCACCCACAGCAGAAGCTTCCAGCTCTGACTTGCACACTAAGAACAGACATCTATAGTGAAAAACAAGCATGGAAGGGAACCTTCCACTACACACAAAGCTTTGGTGAACCAGGTGTGCTCTTCAGGAAGCTTCAACAGTAATTGATGATGCAAATAAATATCAAACATCCCATTATTGCCAAATCACAGTCTTGCTGTTTCCAAGGACTGCAATACTGGGTGCACGTTTGCCCACACAAACTCCCAGCAGTGCCTCCAGCGTGCAATGAAATATCTCACTGCATAAAATGGTGAATTATAAAGCCAGAGAAACAAGTTAAATGTCATATCAGGGCTGATCCTGTCTTGCTCTCCAGCCAGAGGAATCACCACTTGCTCCTGTAAACAGCTAAAAGGGGGAGAAGAGAGCAGTTTGATGGAAGCTCATGGAGCATCCTGTTTCTGCACCATCCAAAGCAACATCTCACCTCCAAACTGCCAGCAGCTCTCAAAGAACTGAGGCCACTCACAGGCTCAGATGAAGCTCCTCATTCCCAGCTGGGAGAACAACAGCACTCTGTGCATCAGCATGAGCAGGGAGCTGCTCTCAGGCCAGATGGAATTGTTAAACCCTCTGCAAAGCTGCTGTGATCCAAAGGGCATGGTCCTGTGCCCATGTGTGACCACCTCAGGGAGCACAGGTCACCTGACTCTCTCCTTCCTCTTCCCCTGGTCTCTCCCAAGGTTTCCAGCACAATGCTCCTTGTATCACAGGTTACTGTGGCTATGGAGAGTGCAGCTGGACAGTCACCCTCTCATGTTCAAACCATGCACCTTAGGAAGGAAAAGTGCTGAGTTGAGACAAGTGGAAAGGAAAGCTTTGGCAGACAGATGGGATTTTTTGTGTATCTGAAGCTGGAACCAGACAGTAACTAATGTGCAGGACACGGAGGATGGGACAAAGCAAGAATCACAGGATGGTTTGGGTTGGAAGGGACATTAAAGATCATCCAGTTGCAGCCCCCTGCCATGGGCAGGGCCACCAGACTGTCAGGCTGCTCTCAGCACCCAGGCACTACACCTGGACTGTGCAGGACACTGTAGGGACCTGCATTTGGGACAAACATTTTTATATGTAAAATCTGCATGTTCTTGGACAGAGCCAGTATTTAAATAATTTTCTCCAGAGACAGGACAGAGTTAATTTAAAGCAAAACCATCAATCCCTAGAACAGCCAGCGTCCAAACCCACACAAGAGCTGTGCTGCCTCACTCCAGAATCTGGAGCAGGAAAAATAGTGACGAAAATAAGATTGTTCCTCAATTACAGTAAACAGAAATGTTAAATCAAGCTCAGAATTGTCCTTGAAGAATCCAGCTCTCCCCAGCTCTAAAAATGATCCCTCACATTCCTTTAAGGCTTTTCATAGATACAGCAATCTGAAATGGCTCATTGCTGTGTAGCTGCTAACAAGAGACAGATGTTTCCCTCAGTTCCAGCAACATGTAGACATGAAGCACATTATGATGACCTGCTAAATATTTCTGACTCTTTCTGCATGTTACCTCCTCGTGCATTTAGTCAGGGAATTGCACCACAGTTCCACGCTTTCCCTGCTCACTCTGCAGCTGGCCTGAAGAGCACGCTTGGATCAATCACTTTATCTTAGCAAGCCTTCATCAGAGGGCAGGGAAAGTCAAGCAACACGTTTTCACTGAGCAAAGCCAAAGCTGGAGAGTTCTTCCAGTTACTCCAGAGCCAGATCAGCTGGTGGCAGCGAGCCCAACTCCCCCTGTTATTTATTTAGCTGGCCCAGAAGACACGCACCGCACGCCGGCGTGCAGGGCGAGCATCTGTTCCACCCAGACCCACGGCTACATTCTTCACTTGGTATTAATATCAGGGAAAATTTAGTAACCTAACCACTGGCATGAGAAGCCACACTTCTAAGAGAACAGATGGCAGCAATCATCTCAGCTTAATTTTAGGCTTCAAGAATTGGTCTGAGTCAGCAAAGCCGCACGATAAGAGGAAGAAAAAGACGGAACATCTGTAAAACCTCCTACCTGCTTCCCATCCAAGGTGTACAGCTTTTTGACCACCCCTGTCTCCAGTTTGATAGCTTCAGTGATGTCAGTGAGGACTTGCTCGAAGGAGTGGGCAGTCTTCTTGTTGAGGAGCACCCGCACGGCCTTGCGGGGCTTCACCCCGCTGCGGATGATGGTCACCAGCTTGGGGCGCACGAAATCCTTGTTCTCCTTGGCCTGGGCGCTGTTGCTGCTGGCCAGGGACTGAGGTGCTTTCTGGTTGGCAGAGGTCTTCACGTTCACTGACCAGTTGGGGTTGACATTCTTGGTGTACTCCACCTTCTTGAAGAAGTTGTCGGACGAGCAGACGTAACTCTCCCCTTGAGGAAGGAAGGAGATTCTACAGTAACTACCAGGAAACAGGCTCTGTGCTCTTCCCCCATGGATCATGCAAACCATTAATAATTGCTTCCATTAGCCCTCCCATGACAGCTCATTCTTAAAACATTCTGCCTTATTTTGATGTCGTATTTATGCTTATTTTAAATATTGCCAGTATTTCCACAAAGTAAGCAAGTCAGCCATCAGCAAATACATACAATCACATGAGCCAGGGGTTAAAAGAGGTTGAGTTATAAAAATATTTAGGTACTTGAAGATGCAGCTAAGCTTTCCAAGAGCTTCAGAACAGTAAATTCATTTGACCACCCCCATTATTTCATAAATTTGCCAGCTTCCCCTTTGTCTTTACAGACCTAGCTACTACTTCAGTGTGTCATTCCCTGCCAAGAGGACATCAACATTCATCCACAAAGTGCCTTCTGCCTCATGCCTGAAAAATAATCAAAATCTTGTCCTGAATAGTCTCCACTAAAAGTAGCCTTGATAAATCTAGCAAGCATAACAAATATGCATTGTTAGATCATCAGTGGTTTATTAGGGGACAGACCTAGCGGCAGCTGAGATTAAACACTGCACCAAATACCACTGCTTGCTTTTACATGGCTGCTACCAACCAAAAATACATTAAATCCAAATTTAGACATGGCAGAGAAGGGTTACGTGGTCTTGTTAATAATTCACAAAAAGCCCTTCCCTATCCCACCCAAAATTACTTTCAGGCTTTGTCTGTAATTTACAGGATCCTATCTATCTAAGGTTTTAAAAGCACCTTAAAGGATTTGTAGGAGCTTCTTTTGGGCCTGCAAATCTGATGGATGCTGGAAGAGTTATTACTAGAACGAGACTGTAAACCAGTATCCCTAAGGGAATGTAGCTGTCTGGTCTGAAATGACTCAGGCTGCTGAGCACTTGAGGATGCACTGAAAAAAAGTCACTCACTGCCAGAGGAAGGAGCTTTCGTCTCGCCATTAGATAAAACTTTAATAGGAATGGAGGCATGACATGGGTACCTGTAGGATTTTAGAGTCTCTTCTGGTGTTTTCTTTGATCTTACAAAATTAAGTTCTTCGATACATTTGAAATCAAAATATAGATTTAACTATTTTGAAAAATAAAAAAAATAAATTTAAAAAATTCCTTCTTCATAAAAACCAGACTGGCTGCATTTCCTTGACTGCAAACTCCAGGGCTCAGATATCTTTGAAAATCACAACAGCTGTGTCTGGGTTCCCATCCAGGGATCTCTAGGACAGGATTTGACATCCAGTTGGTAAAATATGGATTTCCAGACATCCCACTGATTTCCACATGGCCCAGGCATGTGCCAGGTCCAGCATGAAGTTCATACTGGAAGTCCTTCTGCTGACTAAACTGCATTTCTGATGGAGGCACCAGGTTAATCCCTTCATAGAACCCATGGAGAGACCATAACAGGCACACAATAAACAGGTTTTAACAGGCTTAAAACAGCACTCTGAGCATTTCTGCCCCTCTTCCTGATAAGGGCGTGATGGCACAGGCAGCCATAGGAAAGAAGCAGGACTCTAACTTATTTTAACCCCACAGTGATGCCCACTCATGGTGCTTATACAACCAACTGCAGCTCTTCTCCATCAGCTGTACAAAAATGACCCAAATCCTTGACCAACAGGAAGCAGATACTCTGTTCCCCCTTCTAAAGATGGAATACAACTACAGAAGAGAGCTGACAAGGTTCATGATGAACACTCAGTTGGGAGTTTTGTCAACTAGTGTACCCCAAACTAACACAAATCCCACCAGCAGGTTCTGTTGGCTTGAAGGAACAGTAAAAATCTCTATTTGCTGATGGCAACACCCCTCAATAAACTGACCATGCAGCCCTGCCCATAGCTGGAGCTCCTTAATCCCTACATTTTCTGAATCTGACTCTATAGATGCTCAAATATACCCCCAGAGTACCACACATTATACAAAATTCCCTCTGGGGATATCGTTTTCCAGAAGCTTTGAATACTTCAAATCTTTCTGATTAATAAGTGATAAGTTGTGGTTTATTCATCTGCTTCAGCCAAGTAACACCTGCTGCAGAGCGGGCCCAGGCTTCTCTCCAGTTTCACAACTGAGAGAAAGCCAGCAAGGGGAGTTTGGAATGCTCCCAGGGAATTAACCATCCTAAGAACCTGAGCCTTCCCAAACCCATAATCCCTGGGCAGCAGAGCCCTCAGAAGTGTGCTCAGCAGAACTGTGCATTATCCTCTGAGAAAAGGGATCTCTCTGTTGAAATGCAGCACTAAGAACAAGTGATTTGAGTGCTGCTGTCGCCCATGCCCCAGGCTTCCTCACCTGCACCTCTGCTTCCCTACCTGAAAAGGAGAAGTAGACTATCAGCCACTGAATTGTGGCAAGGCTCGACTTTCATCTGCATTTGACCTTCATCTGTGTTATTTTCACAGTGAAAGAAAGCACCTGTTTGCACTGTGGTCTGTAAACACGGGAGGTGGTGGAGCCTATTTTCTATTAACGAGTTCCATTGTTTTGAAGTAAGCTGAAGAGGTTCTTGATCTGTTTGGTACAATACCATTACTCTTAGTTCCAGCTGAGTCCTTCTGAACTCCTCCCCGCACACCACAGTTTGTGTATTTACACCACCACACACCAAAGGCAACGGTGGCACGAAGGCAAAACTCTTGTAGGGTTTGTTCCACAGATGTGATCTCAGGCAGACCCACACACAGGCCTCTCAAGTGCAAAATGGAATCTGCCCTTTCTCCATTTGTCTCATTTAACCCAAACCCTAGCGAATAAAATCCACACTTTACTGGATTCCAAAACTGGGGAGAAATTTCCTTGGAGTGACACTCCAGAACAGCAGTTCAGAGTAGCAGCTCTTCTCAGCAGCATTTCTGCAGTCACAGCAGCACAGCTCCAGGGAAGAGGAGCTTTTCTCTCCTCCCTCCCTGACCTAAGGATGTGACCTGAAGCTTTAACTTCATTTAAAAACCACTTCAACTAATGTCTTCCCTAACTCAGTTTATGACCCCCAAAGAGCAGCAAAATCATCGTTCAAGTTCCTCAGTGAGGCACATGCATTTGTCAGACAGAAACACACTTTTCACAGTGTATTTCACTTCCCACAGTGGAGCTGTACCCAAACCTTACCATGGTGGTAGCAGGATTGGGCAAGCATGGGCTGAAGACCTGTGAACTTTCCAGCTTTGAACTGCCCACTGTGGCCAGGAAACCATAAAAAAGAGAAATCGTTCGGGGAACAGTGCTACCATGGAGGAAGGAGTGGATTCTCTGTGGGTTTCTCTGCCACATCTGTCTGTGCTAAGCCTATAATGAGAAGTCAAGGTGTACAACTGTGCCAGCCACAGAAACATGACTGACAGACACAGCGTGGTTGCAGAAGATGTGCACAGCATAACAGAAGAAATGGGAAGCAGGCTTGAGATCGTGTCACGAGCAAAAGAAACAACCCCAAGAAGAATATTGCTCCCCAGCCCTAAGCACAAGAATCTGTACACAAATATTTTCAGGAACACACGTCTCGAGCCAGCAAGCAGCTGTGCACACGTGCAGAAATCCCACTGCAAGCCACGAGAAGCTACAATGGACAGCCACATCATTAATTCCAAACAAACCCCAAAAAGGGACCGCAAAGAGACACACCCATGCACTGGAGGTGGGGAGCATCATCCTGACAATATCCCTGGGGTGCCAAGGACAGCTTTTGTTTAGTGCAGGGCCGGGTCAGAGCATGATGCCCTTTGTGCACTGCAGAGCCAGAGCCCGCAGGAGGATGTGCATTGTCACCATGCCAGGGTGCTCCAGACATGTCACAATTCCTATCGTGCCACCAAACCAGCCAGGGCATTCCCTCACTCCTCCTGCCTGCCCTGAGCAATGGATGGGCTGACTGCAGACCTCAGACCTTCTGTCATGACCATCATATTTGCCATTTGAAGCCAGGCTTCTATCACACAGAATTACTCCGGCTTCAAGTGCATGACACATCCTGGTGCTACCAATTTGATGCAAGCACAAGGAGATTATTCAGCTCCTAAAGACGGGATGATCTCAGCAAAGATAAGGTTTGCCTTAGAGAAGATTCCTTAGAAAAACTCTAAGCTCCAGATGAGCACTAATCCTCCAACCCTCTTACAGCAGCTCCCTGTGACAATACCAAAAATGACAGGCTGAGCTTTCAGAAAAAGTTATCCTTCCTCAGCATGCACCAGCAACTTTCCAGGGATAATGAACTGCGGGCAGAAGTCTTTTGAGAAAAATCAGGAAAGCTGGATTGAGGCCATTTTGAATGTCTAAGTGTTAACAGTTATTCCAGGAACAGTCTCTGTGGGCAGCAGTCAATTATTCTGGCTGTTAGCTCTGCAGTTGCAAAGTTGTGATTGTGCTACTGTGCCCAGCTTTTGTGTTTTGTGGAATTTACCAGGACTGCAGCAGGAATTAAGTGGACTTAACACCTTGCAGAGTTCATTCCATATGGTGTTGGAGGAGGCCTTTAGTTTCAAATGCATGAACTTGCTGCTGCTTTATGAGTTAAAAAGACCTGCTCCAGCACAGCAAAATTAACCCTGGAAGAGCTCCCTTCCCTTGGCTCTTCCACAGGGAGCTCTGCCATCAACAGAAGCACCTCTTGTTCTGCTGAAGAAGTGGAAGAAATGCTTGATTAGAAATCACCTCCAAAACTACACGATGCCCGTAAAGAATTTTGGGACCACACCAGTCCTAGTGTGACAGCCAGGATGAGCAAGCAAATAAAACAGAATCTCGAGGACAAATTTTGTTATGTAGGACACAATTAGCTGGGCTATCAGGCCAACAGACACCCACAGAAAACAATTCCACAGGTTACCAAGGTTTCAGTATTAGACTGCAGGCATTTCACTTTTCCAGGCAAACTGGAACACACACACATTGGGTGGAGATTCCAGTATGTTTCCTATAAACTCCTCGGTCCCAGCACACACCAGACTCTGCACAATTCCAGGCTGCAGCCCCTCCTATGATTACTTTAAATACTCCTGGACAAGATTTTGGAAAATATTCCCAAGGGCATGACAGGATACAAAAAGCTTGGAATCACTTTCTGGAATATCTCACGCAGCCCAAGAACATTTGCAATGAAGCCACACTGAGCAAAACAAAATCCTATTCAGCTTTTTCTAGTGTTTGATCTGCAGCAAGAGCAAATTTCAAACAAGGAGGCCAGTACAGGGCATAAAATCCACCTCTGGATGTGCCTTTCCCTCACTCCTGGGTTGTGCCTCACTGTGCATTTCATTATGTCAAGAAGCTGAACATGGGAAAGCAGCAAAATTACGGAGAGGGCTAAAAAACCCCTTTGTCTCACAAAGAACTCATTTATGGGACAGTGGGAACTAGAACAAGTGGCCAAGAGCAGCATTTCTTAAGCCATCTTGGCTGCTGAAGTCAATGCACAGCATCAGCTTCCACCTCCACCCAGCCAAGGATGAGGTGGGACAACTTCTCATCACATCAAGTCTACATGAAGAGGCTCAAATTGAACCAAGGACCAAACCACCATGCCCAGATGCCAAAGGAACTAAATTTTAGCAAAAACTTGGGTGAAATGTGAGCTCTCTAGCTTGAGAAAGGCTGGCACATGATTATTTTAGCATCTTTCATATGCAAGTTTTGTCACAGCACAAGGCACAGAATTATCCACTACAACAGTGACTCACCCAAAAATGCAGCTTCATAAATCAACTTCCTGAAGCCTTGGTCACTGGAACTAATTCTATATGAAGGGGAATAAAGCTCACCTGGTGCTCTTCTCCAAAAGATTCACCAGCCACAATAAACAGCAGCACCTGGACCCAACATCCACTCCTGTCTCAGCCAAGGCAGTGGGACACAAGTGGGAGGTGCTGTTAGCAGTTCACCACTGCCAGGATCAGCTGGAACAGGGCAGTACCAGGATGCTGCACTGCTCTTAAACAGCAAGAGATTGAGGAGGAATACAGTCCTAATCAATGGCAAGAGGTGCATTATTTACAAATATATTAAAGCTGACTGCTGAAAATAGGGACTTAGGATTGAGACAATGACTACAGCGATGGAAGATGGCCATTAGGACTGGAAGGGGGGAGAAAAAATGATCAGGCAGGTGGATTTTGAGAGAAGGTCATTGGGAGACCAGACAGCTCCCTGGAAAAGAATGGAAAAAGCAACCTGTGACCAGTGAGGGAGAATTCATATGACAGCAAAAAGGCACCTGTGTGACAGAGTCCCGTGGGCTTCCAAAATGTGAGGTGTTAGAGTGCAGTACAGGAAAGGACCAAGAGGCACATCCCAACAGATGGAAGGAATGTGAAAAAAGAGTAAGAAAAACTTCACTTGCTCTCAGTATGAGAGTAACCCCGAAGGCCAGGGAAGAACTCCGGGTCTGAAGAACAAAAGGGTGATTCCAAGCCCCAGTCAATTAGCAGCACACCATGTGGGTTTTGTTCACCTGAAGTGTGTGTCTCTAGGATGCTGCTGCTGTGCAATATCATTCTCTGCCCTCCAGAACTACATTCAGGCTACACTATGTAAGTACATTTTTAAATCACTCAGAAGTAATCAATTTCTTTGTACATGATGTGAAATCCTGTCAGTGATTTAGAAGCTTTTGCCATCAAACCACTGAGATGAGCCTCTTTGATGACTTTTCCTACGTTCTACTTGCTTATTGGAAATCACAATGATAAATTAGCCCCACTATAGCAACAAGCACTGGTTTGGTTATCCCCAGTCTCCACGCAGAAAGCCGATTTACAAGGCAGACATGCCCTGGCTGTGTGTGCACTGTTCTTGTGTGACAGAGCAGAATTACTCCCAGGTCCTGGGTTTCATGCAGGTACTGTGCACACAGCTATGCAAACACCCAAGCTCATGGCAGAGCTCACCACAAGGCTGGTTACAACCACGGTGTTGTAAATTGCTTTTCTACAACAGAGGTGGAGGTCACCCCTAGAAATACGGGATCAATAACAGCATGCAGACCCACTCTGGCATGTTCAAAAAATGGATTCCTTTGTCTTCACTCTGCTCAGGCTTTATTTTCCTAGATGATGCTCTGCTGAGGACACAGCCACACAGACAATCCCATTTTGGTTCTAGTGTCTCTTCTTCAGTGCTGTTTCCAGATGCCATTTTGGCAGAAAAAAGCCAGAACCCAAATGCCAGCACCTCCTGTCTCTACCTGAACCAGCAAGATACATTTTCATGAACTAGGTACCTCCTTACCTGCAGCAAAACCCAGTGTAAAGCAGCTGTAACAACTGAAGGTTTCTTAACTCCACAGACAAAAAGCAGGAAGAGTGTAAAAAGAGAATAAAGAACTGCATTTTCTCCTGGAGTTATTTCTGAAGATTTGCATAAAACCTAGGACAAGCAGGACTGAGAGCTGCCATTAGAGAAAGGCTGTGGCCATATTAAGAGACCAGAATGAAACATGGCAGAATCTCTAAAATTAAGGGAGGGCACACCTCCATTCGACAGCTGTAATTGGGCTGAGAATAACTCCACTAGGAAGCATCACAGCTCTGAAAGGCAGCAATTTCTTCCCAGGAAAACTCCTCTGTGGAAACCAAGATTTATTCCGCGTCCTTGTCCCCTCAAAGTATTTTGGGGAAATGAGGATCCTGCTTCACAGTCAAGGAATTCTAGGGAGAGCTGCTTTAGTCAAGGTCACACAATGACTCGCTGCCGAGGCAGCCCCTGCAGTTCACGCCTCACACACTCACATCCATTGTCTTTTACTAAAGGCAAAAGCCTCGTGGCTTTTCGGTAGTTACCAAACCGGCCAGGTCGTCTGCTTGGAGAAAAACACCAAGAAAAAGGGAAGAGCAACTCCCCTCTTGCAACGGGATATTCCAGGTGCAAACAAAGAGCGAACTGCTCGGGGAAGAGAAAAGCAGGGTGGCTGTGGGTGCCCCGTGTCCACGCCGCTTTGGCTGTGCTGCCAGCAGAGCTGGCCCACGGTCGTGCCTCGGGCAAGGAGGCGGGACTGGCCATCCCAGCAATTTCATCCCAGGGCTTCTCCTGACCCTCCCGGGAAAGGCAGCACCCAGGGCACCAGAGGGAGCACCCCTGGCACAGGCACGGCTGGCAGCTGAGTTCCACGGGAGCAAACCTTCCCCCGGGGCACCCCTTCCGAGCAGCACTGATTTTTGACTCATCCCTCATGCCACAGTGACACGCGGAGGGACAGGCACACCCACACCCCCTCTGGCCACACGGACACGCTCAGCCCTGCCCTGAGCACCCCCTGCACACCCAGACCGGCCAGGCAGGGGATGCCTCCCACACTGCCCCCCAGACCCACCAGTGCAGCCACCCCACGCTCGGTCCCTGCAGAGACCCTCCCCAAATACACCCGAGGCACCTCCCTTTCACCCAGCCCCTGCACGAACCACGGTCGCGAGCAGCCCGTGAACTCCCCGTGCCCTCTCCGCACACATCGCTCTGACACACGCACACCCAGCCCAGCACACCCCGCACAAACCCCGCCGCAAAGAACCCCCCACACCTCCGCTGTAATTAACCCTCCTCGCACCTTCCTCCGCACAGACACGCGCATAAACCCCCAAATTTCACCAAGTGCAACCTGTCCGAAACGCCCTTCTCCGTTCATTAAATCCCCTCTCTATTGAGGCCGTGAGAACTCCCAACACAGCCCTGCACACGCTCCCCGAACACTGACAGCCCCCAACACCCCGCCCTCCAAACATCCATGGCACACTGCCCTGCACCCCGAACACCCCTCTCCACACACCCCCAAGTGCCTGCACGGCCCTGACCACACCCCTCTGCACACACATTGTGCGCATAATACCCCAAAAACCCCGCCATACGCCGAGCGCACAAACCCTTCCCGCCCCCATTACACACTCGCTACCGGAATGCCTCAGCATCCCTTCCTTTTCCCTTCATCCCCACCCACCCCACTGGGAAACCCAGCGCACCCTCCCTGCACCCATCTGGGGTCACCCCCCAGCCCGGACAGCCGTGGGGACACCCCGAGCCAGCCCCCCGAGGCACGGACAGAGCCCCGAGTCGGACACACCCCTCCGGCCGCACAGCCGGCGGGCTCCCGCACCGCTCGGCACGGCTCGGCACGGCACGGCTCGGCTCGGCACGGCACGGCTCGGCACGGCACGGCACGGCTCGGCACGGCACGGCACGGCACGGCTCGGCACGGCACGGCACGGCTCGGCACGGCACGGCACGGCTCGGCTCGGCACGGCACGGCACGGCTCGGCACGGCGGGGCTCAGCATCGCCGAGAGCCCGGGGCAACGCGAGCTGCTCGGCAGCCCCGAGTGGTGCAGCCCCCTCCCCACCCCGCCTCCTCCCTGCAGCAGGCGGCGATGCTCATTTACCTTCCTCCAGCTCGTCCATGCTGCCGATCTTCCGCGAGCCATCGATGGTGTAAATGTACCGCACTCCCTGAGGCAGGTTAATGTTGTCGGACAGGGACCGGGTCAGGTCCGCCAGGAGGGCATCAAAACTTCGGAAGCGGTCGGAGGACACGGCGTATACAATCCCCTTGAAGTAGCGGTCCCCGTTGCGATAGAAACGCACCTTCTTGGCTTTCTTCTCGTTACTCAGCGCCTGTAAGGTCCGGGTTCTGTAGAAGCTACAGTGAGCACTGTGAGTGGGGCTGGGCAAGCCGTTCATCCGTGTGCCTCGCATGTTTCTGGACGCCTTGTCTCTTTCGTCAAAGTGTCCAAAATCAAGTTCCATAGTTTGGTGAACCCTAAAGATCTGAAGCTAGGCAGGAAGGAGATGGGGAGAGAAGGAGGGCAAAGGGACGGGTTAGAGCCCAGCAAGAGCCACAATCCGGAGAGCAAAATGACACTAAGGCTGTGTCTGGAGCAGGACAGATGCATTTGGGAAGCGCCCCCTCCCCTGACCCAGATTTGTATCGATTCTGGGGACTGAGAGTAGGAGGGGTCCTCGCATTTTGAAAGGGATCCAACTACTGGGGGCAGGGAACACGTTTCTAGAGAGCTGCCTGCTCCTGCACCTGGGAGTTTTCAAAGTGCAGCAAATCGGGACTTGGGGCCAAAGGGATACATGGCAATCACAACTCAGCCCCCAAAAACTCATCCAAACACCAGTTGGCAATGAATTAAACCTCTGAGCCCTGTGAGGTTTCCTTTGGCAACAGAAAACAAGGAGATCCCAGTAAGTCAGCCCTTCAATCTGTCGAATCACGGAAGGACCCAGAGCATCTGAATGTTTAACATTAGAATAAACTGGCATTTATGAAAGAATGGTCACAGGGGAATAAGCAGTTTCTTTGTGACAGCCTGTTCAATAAGGGTTAGCAATGAGATCCAGCCCACCCTTCCCCCTATCCGCAGCCCCCTCCTAGCCCATCAATCAATTCCCAGGACCAGCCTACATCTCTAAGAAGAAATGACTGCAAAGAAAAATCTGTCATTGAAACGCAGCTTCGGTAAGCTCTTTTCAGCCTGAGCCTCCTCTGAATTGCATTTTTGCTCCCGTTTAATGAGGAGAAAATAAAGGGGCTATTTCCACCCCACCCCACTCCCCCCCGGCAGCCCTAAGTGATTTAATAGCTGGAAGTGCCCGTGCCCCAGGGACACGCCGCCCCTGCTCCTTACCTTTCATTGTTCTGAGCACAGAAAAGCCGAGACTGGAGCTGACACCCAGCGAGCAGCGATTTTGCACTGTCTCTAGTTTATGCCCAAGAACAACCTTTCTCCTGCACCAAACCCCAACACAAAAGGAGAAGGAACCCCCCAACCCTGCGACAGAGACCCTTCCACTCCCCCAGCACCACCAGGAACATGCACCTCACGTATGTAGCTCTCACGTTAACACAGAGCTGAAATGGGATTTACAACAGTACTTGGCAGCCAGGTATAAATCCAGGAAAAGCTGTTGCTATCTCATCCCCACCCTTTACACTCGCCAGAATGACGCTCCTTCCCTGAATTTTACAATGTCAGCGTGACCCATGCAAGAAAAAATCATTGTCCCCAGCTTGCAGTGAGGCAGATGACAATGCAGGCGACCTGCACAGAAACCCCAAGCTGGGAACATTCCCCCCACGATGCCAGCTGGGGTAGATTCAGTCTGGTGTCATGCACTGAACAATGAAACATCCAAGCAACTTCGGGAATGAATCAGAGGATGCAGGGGTTTTGATTTTAAAATGAACTGCAGATGCTGTAAGGCACCAAGGAAAGATTCCTCCTTTCTGTTACTTTTCTGCATGCAAGACGCTCGGGGAAGCTCTACTCACCGGTTTTCAGCGCGCAGGGTGGAGATGCTGAGAGAAAGAAAACCAGGCTCACTCTGCCTTTGTTGTCTGAGCTCCAAGCAAGAAATTCCTGCCAGGGTGGATGAGACGCCTCCTAGGTCCTAGTGCCTTGTTCCATCCCTTCACGGTAACTTTGCCTCAGTGATTTTCACCCTCACCATCAGTCGTCTGCTTGTAGTCTGTGTTTGAGGGGAAAACGGGGTGCTCATTGCAGCTCTGGATAGGTCAACAGATGAGTAAACAAAAGGTTTAGAGGGACAGGTTTAGGGGTGATGTTTGGAAGGATGCAAATTTCCCCTTGAATGCAGTTGTACCAAGAAATCATCTGGCCCCACTAGGAAAAAAGAAAAAAAAAAAAAAAGAAGGAAAAAACCCAGGATAATTGCCCCAATCCTACAGGATTAGCAGTACAAGGGGGTCACAGTCACAATCCTACAGTGTGGCACAGCGCTGGCACAAGACTCCTGTGCATTGGGAAGGCAACTGAGAAAATCTCTGACCAGTGGAACTGGGCACAGTCCTGCTCCTGTGCTGGTTTTGCACGGCATCTGTGGTTTACACTGGCAAGCAGAAAGGGAGAATTCACTTGGTGGTTCTGCATGAGGTGCCCCTGAATACTTTTTCTCTGTTAACACTGGACACAAGCCAAAGCCAGAGTGCTGAATCCCAGTTCATTCAAATCCCATGGGGCTTTGGGATGGAGTCATTCAACACAAGCTAAACCCAACAGATCCAGCGTGCCTCATATCCCACAGTAAGAGAAGTTTATTTTCTGATTCCACTACAGGAGGACACAGCTGTTAAAAAATTGTACTGGGCTCTTTCACTTGGACAGCAAAATCTTTCACCTGCCTTCTGGGGGGGAGGCTTCTATGCTGCTGCACCACTAACCCTGCTCCTAACCCCATCGGTGCTGGCCTCATCTTTCCTTTAGAAAAGAATGGGATTTGCAAATTGAGAGTTTTCCCATCTGTAGAAGGAAATCTTTCCTAACAACACTGCGTCTGTTTCGAGTGCAAACATCAGATGTTGTCATTTTGGCACATCACAGCAGTATCACATTTACACAGAAGAAGTTGGTATTTGTTCCAGCTTTGTCTGCCCTGTGCATGACAGTCCAGGCAACACTGACACAAACCCACTGAGAGCTCATCTTTGTTTGCCAGCAACTTTCACACATGACATTTGTAAAAAGTTTCTTTTCCCTGTAACCACCCTTTTATTCAAAGGCTCCCATGCACTCTCTGAGCTGGAGCTTTTGGCTGCTCCCTTCTGTGCGTGGTCAGATCACTGCAGAGACAGATCTGCTCTCCTTCCTCAGGAATCAGCACTTGAGAGGACCATGGGGAAGAACAGGGTCTGTGCTGTCCAGGGCATATTTCAGGAGGTCTCTGGATGCAGTTGCAAGAGGTACATGGGACTTCCAACCTTCTCCTTCCCATTAGATCCTATTCCAAATTAGATAATTCCTGGCTGTTCATCACCATGAGCTTAATCTGCCCAGAATTAACAATTCTTTCCTTTACCACAATACTGCTGTAAATATAAATCTGCCCATGCTTTAAAAAATTGCCAAAAATATAAATCATTCAGCATGTGCCAAGTACAGCAGCAGCAAGAACAGAGAAAAGGAAAGTCCTCATTCAGCCTTCAGTGGCACACACAGCTCTGACAGAGAAGAGGCAGATGTTGGGATGGTGGCTAAGGATGCAAGTACTACACCAAAGTGACCTGGCAGGATGATGTAAACACACGTGGGATTGTACCACAATGTGTTAATCTCCCAAATTCGACTTGTATGGAAAGTTCTGAGGACAGCAAAGGGTGGAAAGCAGCACTAACAGATGGCTCCTCTTTCTGCATGTGAGACCATACCCGCTGTGAGATGAGCACGTCTGTATGGACACGTCTGCTCAGGACATGGACAGAAGCTTTTTGAAGCATGGGCACTTCCTTTGAAAAGCAGAATTACTCCAACAAGAGAACAGGAATTTGTCCCTGACTGAAGGATGAGGTTTCTATAGCAAATGATGGTAAGGTTCATCTTGGGTAAAACCTCAAGTTCCTCCTCAATGGTGCCCAAAACACCTCCAGTGTGTCCTCCTTTAGTCCTGCCACAAGACCAGGATGATCTCACAAGCCAGAGCACCATCAGAGATGAAGAGCCCTGGAGCCAGACTGATTTCACGTGTTCTCAGTGAAATCACACCATATTTGCTTCTCTCCAAGTGAGAACAGAATCACTTCATAACTCATACCACAGACACAGAAATAAGCAGCACTTTCTCAAGGAAAGCAAGGGCCTGCTCCTGACTTCATTTCTGTTGGCCAGGCATGAGAGCTTCTTCCCTGGCCTTAAGGAGTTAATGCCAGCCAAAACATATTTACGTCAGAAGAGTCTCACCTTCTGGAACACCATCATCTAAACAATTTTAGGCAGCATGAGTGATTGAGAATTGGAAAGAAAATTCTGCTTCCCATCAATAATTTCATCTAGCTGCAAAGGAAAGATATATTTAGCTCTTCAGATTAAATTATCTACCTTGAATCAAGTGAATCATCTTTCCTCCAGGAAGGTAATATTTAGACTTCTGCCTGTGTAACTAAATCTGTATAAATACATGTTTGTTGACACTGCTGAGCAACCGTGACACTCTGGAAAGGAATAGACTGCAGGTGACAGGGGTTGTGTGAATGCTGTGTGCTAACTTCTTCACATACACCTAGAAAATCCAGTTTCTAGCATCACTAGGAGCTGCAGTCCCAAATATTCTATGTCAATGCCCAGTTGCTTTGCTATGTAGCTTCCTGACTGCATCTGATAGCACAGCACATTCCCTGAACAGGATGTAAGTTAGGGTGATATGCAGCCAAGGCCTGGCTGTCCCACAGAATCATGGAAAAATCAAGTGATCACTGGGTTTGAAGGACGTCTTGGATCAACATCTTCAAGTCAGTCTATTTAGAAGCACATGTTTAGTTAGCAATTCTTATTTTAACCTCTGTTGTTCTGGACTGGTTTGAAATTGTCATCCCTGGTCACTGCTGTCACAGCTTTGCTTGATGTAACTTACACACCAAAACCCTCTGAAACGATAAATTATTATTTCAAGGGTCTGACAAGTGTGTCAAGGCACTCACAGCTGAAAGGCCACAAAGTCAATAGCTCGATCTTGACCCTGTAGAGCAACATCCTTTAAATCTGAATCTTCAAAAGAGCTGAGAGCTCATCAAAGAATTATCCTATCTCAGACTATAGAGTTAAGTTTCTCCTACATAATACTGCGAGCTAATAAGCAATGAGGACTTGGCAGACTTTCACCACATAACATTTGTTTCCTTTGGAGATTTATTTTTATAGGGACCACACACATCTGAAAGTCTTTTAAATACCAGTGCTGGAGAGCCAAAGCCAACCCAGCCGCTGGGGAGAGAGGGGTGGAGGATCACCCCCAGAGCAGCTTCCCCTCTGCAAGCCCTGGAAACATCTGCAGGGGCTGCTCAGAACTTGAGGATGAAGAACCGGACCCTTCACAGCCCGAACCACTGGAACCCCCAGGGAGGAGCAGGGACAAAGTTTTCAGTGTGAGGAAGGAGGAGAGGGTGGAAGAAGCTGGGACTCCTCACCTGTGCCCAGAGCAGCAGTGTCCCCTGGGTGGGACCTGCCACTCCTCCACGCCCCACGGGCTGTGCTGAGTCAGGGCATTGCAGCCCCACACCCTGGGCAGATGCCCTCAATCTCAGCAGGCAACTTTAGCTTTGGATATTTCTGAAATTTGGGAGACAGAGGCCTTTGCATCTTCTGAGGGGCCATCAGGGAGCAGGCTGAAGGTGAAAAGGCCATTTCCTGTGCTGAGTGTCTGGAAACTGTGCAGCTCAATGAACTCACTCAAGATGTTCCCAACGCACCCAGATACAACAAAGCATTAAACCCCACAACAGTCATTCAAAAGAATAACACCTTCCACACTAGATCTCTTCTGGCTCCATCCCCTCTCTTCTACAAGCAAACCACCACAATCAATAATCTTTCCCAGCTGAAAACAAATTCCCTGGCAGCAGAGAGTGAAGCACCCCGCCCCAGCACACCCCCTGGGTATTTTGGGTGAACTCTGCCAGGGACAGCGAGTTCCACGAGCCAGGTTCTGGTGGCAGCTCAGTGGCAGCGTTGTCCCTTAAAATCAACACGCAGAGCTTGCAGAAATCCATGGCCACGCCTGCCTCGTGCACTGCCTGCAGCCCCAGGGATGTGCAGAACCCCTCTGAGGCTGTCAGGACATTTCTGCTGACCAAGTTATGGATGATACATGGTCTGTGAGCCCCAGCCGAGGTCATGGCAAACAGAACAACAAAACAGCCAAACTCTCCTTTTCCCGAGGTTGTCCACGTAGTCAGGAGACTCATGGCCAAGAATTTTGTAACTTCTTGACAATTCCATTTTATACAGTAATTCTAACTGAATACCTGATTGCAGCCTCTCTCAAAATGCCTGCTGAGTGTAACATTGGCTTGAAGGACTTTCCTGATGGAATTCTAAGTGATAGAAAGGAAAATCCCATCAAAGCCATCCTGGGGGATCATGTCACATTCAAGTTGGAAGTGCAAGATGTCTCCTTTCAAACACAGATCCTTTCTGTCACTCTGAAGGCAGTGACAGTGAAGTCAGGTGGGGGAGCATTTGTAAAAGATACCCTAACAGCTCATCTTGCAAGCTCAGAAATCACAACAGACCAGTTCAGAAGTTGTTTTCCATGAGACTTCCACTCAGTGAATGTCATCCCAGACCAAACCCAGCAGAGGATGTGGGATTAGCCATATCAGTGTCCTAGGAGTAGGGTAGGAGAGTAGGAATTAAGAGGTAGGAGAGTAGGTAAAGAAGGCTTTTGTGCCTGTTTTACTGTTTTCAGGAGATGATTCCAATCTGTGTTATCCTAAAAATTCACACAGCACTAATGAATGGTGATTTTTTTCATGGCAGCAAATATTCCCCAGCTATTTTGCTATTGTTCCTCAGGCACACATATCATGTACCTACAATAAACTATTGATTATCAGTGCTTTGCATCTGTATTGGCATTTAGAGGTGGATACAGCAATGAGAAAACTCATTTAGCTACATCAAAAGAAAAGCTTATCTGCCCGAAGTCTCATGCAAATTAGGAGCACACTGAAAGACCATTGTTTAAACATCAATGAACTGGGGTCTCTTGTCTGCAGAGCTGCAGTCCCTCTCTCCAGAGAGACACGGAATCTCAGTCTGACAGGCTGGAGAAACAATTAAACACTGCGAGTACAAGGTCAGCACTGGCATCTTCAGCCCCCTTTCCCCAGCAAGGAGAGCCAGCACTGCAAACTCTGCCTCCAAATAAACCAAATCTGGTATTTCTTCTCCCAAAATTGCTGCCAGGCTTTGGAAAGCTGGGTCTTGCACACAGCAGCCAGCAATACCCTGTTTGTTTCTAGCACAAGGCACCCTTGAGCACGGGAAGGAAGCAGGTTCCAAACACATCCTGACCCAAGCAGCTACTGAGGCATCCAGGGATTTCTAAAACACCTCCTGAGAACCAACGTACAGCCCTGTGTATTTTTTATCTTTAAAGCAAAGGTCACAGTAGGGAAACACTGTGGGACATTCTGCCTTCTGAACAGCTTTATTTCAAGTACTGAAACTCTGAGCTGGACTCCTGCAGCTCTTCCCCTGCTCCCTCCACGCACACCAGAGTTGTGCTGACAGGTGAGAGATGGCTTCAGGCAGGAGTTCTCCCTGTCTACAGCGTGACCATCAAGAGAGAAGCACTGAGCATCATTAATGTCCCTGAACAGACTCATTGGAGAGAAGCATCACCCAGCAGGGACACAGTGACTTTGGTACTCACCTTTTTGGGAAAAAAGCAGTACCCTTTTAGCTTGTGAGCATCTGCAGCTTGCTGAAAACTAAGTCCTTTTCAACATTGCAGGGGAGTACCAGATGATTGTAGGAGCTACTGGACCAGAACCCAACACCAGAAACTCCCCAGAGCTGATTCTGATGCTATTTTATCTTCATGTTATGCAGATTCTGTTTGTTAGGAAACCCTCCCAGGGGGGCACACACTGCTCACAGATTATTTGATGAAATTCCCAGCCTGGAAAACTTTGTGAACCACAGCATAACTGATCAGGGGAATGAGAACCATATCAGAACATCAGGATCCGCATCCCAAAGTCCGGATGAAGAGCCAGGTCAAGAAGAAACTCCTGGTCTTGTCTGAACGTGCTGCCAACTACATTTCTGATTCCATGAGCTCTCCTAAGGGCTACCCAGCATCAGCTATGTAAACACTCATGGAGCAAGGATAGCAGCTGCTCAGGCACCAAAAAAATGCAGGTTTCCAGTGAAAATCCGTTCTGAGCAGTTATCAGTCACCACAAAGCTGGAGCCAAAGAGCAGCTACTTGCAAGTCACAGGGAGATATGGCTGTTTCCTATGGCCTCAAACTCCAGGGAAACAAGCCCTAGAACCACTGTGTAGTGTGTAAATGGGACTTAAATTCACCCAGTGTGAATTTGAGCACTGTCTTTACATGGGATGCAAGGGGCAAGTGACTCAAGACAGAAAATCAACTGATGAAATGCTGTGGTAGTGAAAAAAAAAAAAAAAAGAAAAGAAAAAAAAAGAGTTTCAATCCTGGCTAGATGCAAGAAAATTGTATCAGCAGCAGCCTGACTTTACCAAGGGCCCTGTGGGCTGTAACCACAGGCATCTCTTTCATTAGAGCAGCTAAACTGCAAAGGCAAGGGCTCTCCTGCAGCAACAAGGGCTCATTTCCCAGTGCTGTGTGTACATTAAATCCCAGCAGAATGTGTCCATCCCACCCTTGTACGGTGGGATAATGGTGTATTATTATATAATTCCTACAGCCACTACCTTTGCCCACCTCCTGCTTTACTCTAACTACCAGGGCAAGGCAGCTGAGCTGACTGCAGCCCCACTACAGGACCAGGGTGAGCCATAAACACTGACAGGCCACTGATTTGTTCTCTGTGTCCATGAAGTGCTGTGCTGCTCGGAGCTGAACTTTTTATTCTGTTTCCAATTAGAAACCCAAACTGCCTGTTGGATTAGGTGACTTTCACTCTCTAGGCAACCCAACAAATATTTTCAGTTCAATCCTTATGTTTCTGACCCCTGAAAGCACACGGAGCACTCTGCCCAGATACCCTGTACCCCATAACTGCAGGGCCACCCCACATGAACACCCCTGCACGTCCCCTGGGCATGGCCGTGACTGGTTTCATTGTGGTCACCCTGCAGCTGTCCAGCCCTCAGCTCTGCTGACCAGCCCAAATCTCCAGTGTGTGGGCTCAGGCTGTAGCCATAATCGGGGCAGAGAGTTATGAAAGGCAGGGCTTGTCTCCCTTTTAGCCCACAAAACTTTTAGGACCATCTCCAGGCTGGTCAAGCCAGAGACGCTTTCATTTTCTTCTTTACAGCACTTTCCCCTCACTTCGCTGTGGAACATCCATTCCAGGCCTCCTTCCTCGGCTCTTCCATGGAGAGAGGACCTGCAGGGAGCTCTCGAGTGCTCCCTGCAGTGTTAATTATATCACACACCCGTGTCACAGACAGAGTGACATCAGTGCACGCTGGGTCCCTGTGAGTCTGGAAGGAATGACAGCAAATATTTGTGAGGCACCAACATTTGTGAGTTCAGCGCCCATAGGGGACCTGCCCTGTTGCCCTCGGAGCAGCTCGGACCTGCGGAGTGTCCGTGCTGGGCTCGGTCACCCTGAAGGACCCGCGGTGCCACCTCCCCGTGCCGCGGCAGCGATGCCACCCCGTGGTGACACCGAGCAGGAGGACCGGGGACAGCCAGCCCAGCTCGGGCCGGGGACAGCCATCCCAGCTCGGACCGGGGACAGCCAGCCCAGCTCGGACCGGGGACAGCCAGCCCAGCTCGGACCAGGGACAGCCATCCCAGCTCGGACCGGGGACAGCCAGCCCACCTTGGACCAGGGACAGCCAGCCCAGCTCGGACCGGGGACAGCCAGCCCACCTTGGACCAGGGACAGCCAGCCCAGCTCGGACCAGGGACAGCCAGCCCACCTTGGACCAGGGACAGCCAGCCCAGCTCGGACCGGGGACAGCCATCCCAGCTCGGACTGGGACAGCCAGCCCAGCTCGGACTGGGACAGCCATCCCAGCTCGGACCAGGGACAGCCAGCCCAGCTCGGGACAGCGCCGTCGGTCCCTGGACACGAGGGGAAGGACGGAGGGGGACAGCGGACACCGACACCACCCGTGCTGGCAGCAGCAGCTCTGGGATAGCGATTTAAGGATGTGGAAAAAACTCCCAACAACTGCACAACACCGGCAGGAGTCAGATGAGAGGAGTGGGAATATGTGAGTGAAGGAGTGAAGCTGAGCCCAGGAAGAAGGGAGGGGTGGGGGGAAGGCATTTCATGATTTGCTTTTATTTCTCGCTGCCTTACACTGATTTGATTTGTAATAAATTAATTTCTTCAAGACGAATCTGTTTTGCCCGTGACAGTAATTGCTGAGTGATCTCCCTGGCCTTATCTCAACCCATGAGCCTTTCATCACATCCTTCTCCCCTTATTCACCTTCTCTCAAATCATTTTGAATGGTTACTCAGGCCTGGACTGCCTTACAGGATCAGAAGCAGAATAGCCCTTATTTAGATTATACCAGCTTTTAATTTGAGTTATTTCAGGGCTGAAAAAAAACTCCAGAGATGGAGTTTTAGCTTAATCAATATTGCATTGAAACAGCTGTAACGCAGCTTATGTGAATGGGGTCAGACCAAGTAAAGACAGTGGAAGAAAACGAAATATCGGGCATTTTACCTTTTGTCCCCGTTTTGTAGGTGTCCCCTCTGCCACCCCGGCCGGCAGCAGTTAAATGCGGTGCCAGCAGATGGCAATCCAAGAAGGGTTTGCGTTCCCAGCAGCTGCCGGAGCCACGCCGGCTGTCAGAGCCACGGGGACCAGCGGCCACCAGCAGCTGCTTTCCTGCCTCAGCAGCGCAGCGAGAGGGTCAGGCAAGCTCTGTGTCACTGCAGTCAAACCTCTGAGGGAGCTCAGAGGCTGAAGAGAATGCCTGGGTGGTTTAGACTCTAGCCAACCACTCTGAAGTAGAGACACCTTCGTGGTATTCCCCAAAATACTCATTTCAATAGCCTTTAACTCATTCCACTGAGTTCTTACCCATTTCAACAGCCTTTAACTCATTCCACTGAGTTCTTACCCATTTCAATAGCCTCTAACTCATCCCACTGAATTCTTACCCATTTCAACAGCCTTTAACTCATTCCACTGAATTCTTACCCATTTCAATAGCCTCTAACTCATTCCACTGAATTCTTGCTGGCTTCTCAGTGCTAAGACATGGGGAGTCCACCCCACTGCATGTGGTCCCTGCCTGCTGTGATTTTGCAGTGTCAGAGTGTCCCTCTTCACTCCCAACACTGGAGGTTGGGTGCAGGTGGATTCCTTTGAGCAGTGCTGTCCAGAGCACAGCGTTGAACTCACACACTTTGGTATTTCATGCAGCATAAATCCATATGCACTCAGCCCATTTTCTCAAGTCCCCTTGCCCAGGAATTCCCTTTGGCCATCTCTAGAAGAGCTCCTACCTTATGCACTGAACTGCAGTGATTTGCTGTTCGTATTTCCCTCTTCCCCCAACAACTTGTGATTAGGGTTTAGATGCAGAAAACATTTCAAATATTGCTTTAAGCAGAGTCCTCCTGCATTTTCAAAGGCTGTCAGGGAGCAGGTCTGATGTTCCCTGCAGACTTGCTGTGCTGCCTCTTCTGAAGGAGCAATTCTTGCCCACAGCCACAGGACCAGGGTGCCCAGGGACATAGCAGAACCCCAAGGACTGAAGCTAGAGCAGGAATTCAGACAAGCCACAGCCCACATGCTTTTCCTTCATGTTGCTGTCAATGGCACAGCTCTGTGCTGAGAAAGAGCCCAGCTTAATATGCCGGTCTGCTGACTGTGCCTTACCTAGCCTACATGAGAGATACCTGCTCAGATTAGAGTCCAGACTATTCTTAAACCTCTGTTTCTACTCCTGCAAAGTGGAGAATTTAGATCTGAAATGGAGAAGACTGCTCAGTCTTCCCAGCACTTGGACAGACCTTAAATGCAGGCACATCTTCACCAACATGAGTTCTCTTGAGAAGAGATGAACTATTGAATATCCCTCCACAGGGCAAACTACTATGGCAAACACATACAGAAGGACTTGAAGTGACCACTTGGAGTCATTAAAGGGGATATGAGTGACCTGTCTAGTGAGGGGTGAGATTACAGCAACATCCAGCTAATTAATAGACAGGAGTCCCATCCATTAACTACGGAGCTGGTCTTTTAATTAGACTCAGAGTTGCTGTGCTGCAGGGCTGCTTTCCAACCCCTCACCCAGAACAGAGATTAGCAGTAGTTTTTATGCTAATTTATGTTGGCTGAAAAGCTGGTGATTTTAGGAGACATTTAGATTTCAGGGAGGAACTACTTATTAATATTCATCTCAGCTCCTATAAATACATTTCTAATCCACTGCAGGGTTTAGTAGGCTGTGGATGGCAGCTGTGTCACTGCACACATTGGATTTGTTGCAGAGCAGGGGTCGTGTTGGGTCAGGGGGCTGTTGGAGCAGAGCAAGCCTGGGCTGTGACAGGGTGGATACAGCTCACAGCTGTGGGATGTGGTAGGTGGCATTTCTGTGTTTCTGCCACAGTGATAGGAGCTAGACAAGTCCCAGGATGAGCACACACAATCTCTTGGGCTTTTCCTAATTCTGGCTTCGCAAACTAACTTCAAGTTACAGAGGAGGTAGAGCTCAGCTTTTTTCTTATGCTTCTTCAGGGGCTCTCTGAGCCTCTCCTTTGCATAATAATTGTTCTCTGTCTTGCATTTCCCAAACACCTTCATATATCTCTTTGCCCCAGAGGAATGTAGAGAGCTTGAACCCAAATTATACTTGCTAACATGAAGCAATCACTCATCACACTTTCAGCTTTGCTACTCCCCACCTAAACTCCTCTCTCCAGTTTAGCCACAATCCAGTTGGATATGGACATCCCAGAAAGTCGCAGTATTTTCTAGCCTCTCTGCACACACATCTCCATGCACTGACCTTTCCCCCCACACCCCCATTTACTTTCCCATCAATAAGAACTGGTTCCAAGATAGCTTTTTTTGCTGTGGACAGCCCATATTGGTTTCAGCCACAGCAGAAGCGAAATTTTGTTTGGTTTGGCTGCCCTACTGTAAAATCTCTGCTGTTGCAAAGTCTCCAGAGGGTACAATGGGATCCATAAGCAAAATCACACCATACAAGACCTAGAGCCCTAAATCCACATTTCTAGAGCACTTAAACAAAGGACACAATATGAGTGGAGCAGCACCATTCCAAACAACCACCAGCAAGCCACTCAGAAGCTGGCAGAGGTTGCATCACACCAGCTGGCAAAAGAGCTTTTACTTCCTTTATGTTCACCACACCAGCCGGGGGAAAAAACACAGCCATGGGGTGGATAAAACCAAGAATAACCAGCCCTAAAGTGACAGTCATCACCAGACCAACAGCTGCAAGGAGGAGAGGTGCTACTACACCTTTGTTAGAAGGCAGCCTGCTCCACGCCTCAGCCAGGAAGCCCCTGGAGCAGATTCAGATGATGCTAAACAAAGATGCCTTAAACAGCGGTGAACGCGTCCTTCAGAGGGGAAACAGGCAGCGACTCCTCCTCGTGTAACCATTCCCTGAAGTGAATAGCGTTGGATTTGTGTCTGCAATAACGAGCTCGGTGCCTGAGCCCGTGGCAGAAGCAGCAAGTGGCAGCCATCTGGAGTGTGAGGTGGCCCCGTGCCAGCATCGCTCCGGTGCTGGGGAAGGCTCGGAGCAGGGGTGACTTAGAGCAGGGAGCACATGCACAGCGTGGAGAGAAGGGAGAGCAAGGCAAGAACAAACCGAGGGAGAGCGACTCTTAAAGAGCCTGGAATTGATGTTTCACTAAGAGCAAGCACATGTTGGAAACTGTAGGAAATATTGATTATTTCCAGTCTGTTTGCTCGCATGAAGACAGGGAAAGGAGGGAAACCTGAGAGCAACACTGGGGGGGGGGTTGGGGGGAAAGAAGAAAATAAACCACCGAGGAAAGTTCTTAACCCCACTGCACTGAGTCAGGAAATCCCCCAGCAGTGAAAATACTGTGATCTGAACACCAAAATGACAGTGGGGACATCACAACACACAGTTCTCTGCCACACTTGCAGACAGCCTCCCTTGCTGAGGGAGTCCAGGGTCTGTACAGCTTAGCACACAGACTTCTATAGACTGCCTGGCATCTTTGGCACAAGTCATCACAGTCTTCCCGTGCCTTTATTCTGATACTACAGCACAAAAAGCACTCAAGTGAAACCAGACCTTTTGCACAGTCCAAAGCATTTTTTTTTTTCCTTTTCAGGTTAAAAATCCAGTACTATGGTGGTATTCAGTCAGAGGTTGGACTTGATGATTGTGAAGGTCTTTTCCAACCAATTCTAAAGCAAAGGCCAGGTCTGACCATTCAGAGTACTTAAAATAAAATGGATGATTTTCTTGTTCTTTTCCTGATACCAGTAAGGTAAGGCTGTGATAGAGAAACCCTAACACTTGAATAGTATGTAAGCTTTGTAGCCTGCTGTACAAGGTGTTTATTTCCCTCTTCAGTCATTATGAGCTCCTAAAGTCTAAGCCCTTTGTGCTGCAAGGGGTTCCAGGCAAAATCTGAATAGAGAAGCCAGGAGAGATGGGTTTGCCTTCTGTTGATGTGAGGATATCAACCAGCCTGTGGTACTCTCCTCTTGAAAAGTCAAGGCTTGTAATGGGTTCTTGTCCTTCCTTATTCCCTCAGGCTCCCCAAAGAAAACTGTTCCACTGTTGAAGCCACACGTGAGGGTCATGCCTGCAGAGAGAACTAATGCAGCAGTGCTGTGGGCAGAGCTGGGGCCCCTTGCTCTGGAAGCACGGGAGAACAAGGCTTTCCCTCTAAAGGATAGGCAAGTTGGATTTTTAGGTGAAACACAACAAAGAGTTTTGCCTTTTCCCCCAAATTAAAATGTGCTCGTTTGGGCTGATTCTAGGGGGAAATGCTGAATCACCAAATGATCAGGAGGCCAGCAGCTAACACTGATTGCGCCAGCCACAAACTAGAAGCTAGATCAGATCAGGGTTCATCTGGATTTGTTGGTCAGGGACAAAGCCTGACAGCTGCTTCTGAAGCTGCTGTAAAACCTGAGCAGTAAGGCTGGGGCAACAGCTTATCCCTGGGTTGTTTGTCAGCCCCAGATGGGTGGTGGTTGCCCACGGTGTAAAGTTTGGGCAGTGCTGACGCTGCAGCAGGAGCCTTTTATGTCAGCTACAGCTTTTGGGGTCTGGGCTTTCAGTTGCCCCTTTCTTCTGGAGTCTCAGTGAACCTACACTGTGTGAGCTACGAGCTGTCCCTGTCCCAGCCCATTCCCTGCTTGGCTCTCGTTCTCCACCCCTCTCTCACTGCCATCCTCAGCTACTTCTGCCATTCCTTGCATCTCCTGGGTTTTAACTGGTTGCCCATTAGTTATCAAACATATTAATTACAGAGAGGGTTTTATCTTAGCTTTTATTTAGCTTTTATCTGCTGCAGCCCCAGAGAGGTTTGGGGATTCATGGCTGGAGAATGCAGTTTGATACCACCTGCCTTGGGGGAAGGATGTAGAGCCCAGGGCCATTACACCACTCTGATATCTAATGGCAAAAACATTCAAGTTTCATCCACAGACAGCAACAACAGAAATCGTGTCCATGGGGTTTGTTTCAAGTGGAACCCTCCCTGCAGGTGCTGCATCCCTCTGGAGTAGTTGGACTGGGATGCAATGGGAAAAAGTGTCTGCTGGCACTTGTAGAGCAGCTCTTCCAGCTACCAGGGAAAAGGTTGTGCTCTCCAGGCCAAACCTGGATGCTGCTCTTCTTCAAGAAGGTATTTATCAAAAAGGCTGTGCTCTCCAGGCCAAACCTGGATGCTGCTCTTCTTCTCCAAATAGGCATTTATCAAAACTTCCTCTGGTTCTCTCAGAAAAACCCACTAAACAAAAGGAAACATAGCTGGGTGATGGGAGAAAAAGAGCAAGAAATCAGAAATGAATCTCTGCCTCTCCTTTACATCAGGGTCTCCAGGACATCTCTAGTGAAAAGCACCTTTTTGGTTTCCCTGTGCTGGGAAGAAAGCCATGCTTTGCTGGTATCAGCCATCTAATTAGGAAAGGGGTTGTGTGAGTGAGCAGGTAGCTCAGGAGCAGATCTTTTGTGAGCAGAGCTAATTTCATTTGTGCAAAGAGAAATGTGGGGCTTAGGCTGAATTATCAAATGAATTATACCGACAGATCATTTGCCTTCACAGTGATTTAATTATCAAAGATCTTGCAAATGAAGGGAGGGAGGGAACCAGATGAGGGACAGAGCATTTCCTGAGGGAAATGTCAGCTTGCCAGCTGCATCCCTCACCTGGCTATGTCAGGCCAAGGTTATTAAGGGAAGGTGACACGGTGCAATCATTTGTGATGGAATTCTTCTGTACATCTGCACTCCCTCCAGTTGTGCCTGAGTAGCTGTTTCCAGCAGACAAGCATGTTCCCTGTGCAAGGAACTCACCCTCTTTCTCAGATGAATTATCCCAAGCACCTCAGACACTTCAACATTTCTTGTCAGGCTCATAAAACAAGTCTTACCTCAGCTGATAATGAATGTGATGTGCTGTGACAGCCACAAGCAGGCCAACAAAGAGAATCCTCACATGTCAGTAGATCTGAGCAAGACCTCAATCTCCCACTACCAGAAAGAACAGGATGTGTCTCCGAAAGTGACAGTCATGATTTCCTCACACAGGAACGTGTGAGTGCAGACATTGATGTGCCACGTTCTATTAACACAGGATTCCTTCAAAAAGAGTTATTCATTTGTGGACCTTGTATTGCCATCAGGTCTGAGATTGGGACAAAGAGCAGGAAAGAATTCCAGATTTCCTTAATATCTTTTTAAAAGTGTTTTCCTGCCCACAGGAGATGTTTGATGGGAGAAGGTAGCTTCTGTATCACAGGTCATGCACTGCAAAGTGTCTGTACATTTTAAACAGCATGAAGGTACCTTGTGGAATTATAGGCACTGAAAATGAAATATCTCAAAATATGAAAGGGCATTTTATGAGTAGAAAAAGCAGTGCTACAAATCTTCCTTCTTCTTGAAGGGAGATCAGGTATTTCAGGAAAATGCAGAGATTTAAATTCCCTTGAGAGGACTTACATTTAAATCAGCAGAGTTGATTACACTGCAGGGTGTTGTGATGATGTCCTTCAGTGACTGGACTTCACAGATCCCCAGTGGAATTTAAGCTGCACTCTCACAGTTATCTGTATGATTAACTCAGTTGTTTGCATTCAGCCAGGCAGGGCACTCCTGCAGTCTGGTGGGGTCCACACACAGAAGTTTCTACAGAGTGGTGTGAAAATCTCCTAGCTGATGATTCTGAGTCTACTCCAAGCTCATGGCCATGGAGATTTCCTCATTCTAAAGCTGTGGCCCTCGGAGGTCTCTTCTCTTACATTCTCATCCCATTTTAATGCACACATTTTGTCCCAGGATAATCTTTGAGAGCCCCAGAACATCACACACATGCTCTACATGCTCCTCTTACAGCTTAAGAAAGACACCAGCAGTTCAGCCACGTTATTCCTACACTTGCTACTCTTTCTCTTTATTCTTTTGAGCCTGTCATCAGAAGCAGAGCTGAAGCAGGAAGAAATGTTGCTAATAAATTGTATGCAGAAGCAGATAATGTGCCTTGTCCTCCCTGTAGCACAGGGCTAAAATCCTTGGAAATGGGAACAGGGATTTTGCTGGTATTAGTGGGTAAGACAGAAAGCTCCTCTCCCTTCCAGAGGTGGAAATAGAGAATTTGAAAGCTTTACAGAGAACAGCACTGAACAGACACTGACACAGACTTCCTATTTCCCAAAACCACTGCCAGAGAAGGGTTGAATACCTTTATAATTCCAGTGGGAGTCACAGGGGTGCGTGGAGAGCGGATTAATGTCCCTTAATCTGGGTACATGGAACTGCTGTTAAAATAACAACAGGGACAAAAGCCCATCTTCAGCAACAGCTTGGCATCCACACCCTGTCTCTTTTCAGTGTCCTCCCTGCAGCAAGGGACATCTCAGCTGGCCACTACTGCCCAGCAGGGAGGACAAGAAGCCCCTCTCTCCTCTTAAAGAGCATCACCTGATTTCTGCACAAGACCCATGTGGCAGAATGGACTGAGTTTGGAGCTGATGCCCAGGCACTAGAGAAGTCTGGGGTTTAAGAAGCTGGGAGCTGCTGCAAAGTCAGTCTGGGGCATGGATAAAACCTGCTTCCAGTGAGAATTCAGTGAGGTTGTGTAGAGCAAGGCAGAGTAGAAGGACCAAGTGGCCATGCAAGAACCATGTGGTGAATCTTTCTGGGTAAAGGTCTTTGTCCAAATTGAAAACATGTCTTCATCTTTGAAAAGTGAACCAATAAAGCAACATTTGTTGTTAACAGGCTAAAAATAAAAAGAGAGATCAGTCTTCTGTTCAAAAGGAAGGGTTGGTCAATAAGCTTTTTGTCCAGTGTTTTCACAGAACAGTGGCTTCCCAGACAACTTGATCCTGGAGACAGAAGGGAAGTGTATTCTGTGGCACACAGGCTGGAAGGGGGACCAAAACTGGCTATTAATAACCAGGCACATCAGTTAAGCAGAATCACACAGGGATATTTATTCTTTGTGTCACCAAAAATGAAAAATAATTAAGTGGAACTGGCCAGTGAGCTTGTTCTGCTACTGACCCAGAGGCTGGGGCAGAGGGAACTTGTGACTGCTGTTAGGCATCAAAATGGGAACTCAGACACTGTGCAGCTGTTCTTCACGTGTCTTCATCCTGCCTGCTCTCCTCCTCAGCACTCTCCAAGCACCAACTGGGCTCCCCATGAATCAGAAAGGATTTCAGAGTTAGTTTACGTGGCTTAACTCTCTGCCCATTCCCTCGCTGCAGTAGAATAAAGGGGGATAACATTGCACAGGGCAACACGTGGGGTCTGTAAAGGGCAGATATTGAGGTACAAGTGCTTTGGGGGGGAAGCCAGAGCAGTGCTTAGGGAGCCATGGCAAGAGAGGGATCCCTGCTGTTGAGAAGGGTCACTCCTGGGAACTGGATTAAAGAGAAATACCTGAATGGCTTTTGTATCACCTCTAAGGTTATTTCTTTAAAGCTTACACTATGATAACTCTTTTAGCACAACTGGCAGCAGCTCAGGATTCCTGTGCTGTGCTCTCCTGTAGAGAACAGATGCATCCAAACAGAGGATTTCCTCAAAACTGCAGTGGAAATGGGTGGCAGAGCAGAGATGGCAGTGTTTGCATCTATCACTGGTTTTCACTCTTCTGCTGTGAAGATTTCAACCATGTTTCCTCCAGACAGGTTTAGAAAGAGTTCATCCAGTGCTGCATGGAAATGCTGTTATCTGAAATGTTAAAGTGTGTGGGTGGGCAGAGCTCTCTCAGCTGCATATTTTGTAAATGAGAACTGAGAAAAGAGATTTTCTTCCCTAAGACTGGAATTAAAACAAACAAATCAAGGAAACAAAAATTGGTGTAATGGGGTCATCGCAAAATTGTTTTCCTTTCAGTATAAACTGTCATGGTTATTATTTAATGATGGCAATTGAAGAACTGGTCCCCTCGCAATAGAGGCAGAAGCCCATCTGTTAACTGTGAATCATGCAAATAATGTGGCATCAGAGGCTTCAGAGAAGGGTTTAACTGTTTTGCAGCTCACACTCCCCATGCTCTACCCACCCTGCACTCAGCTTCATGGCCCTGGCTGGGAGGATTTGGTCACAATCCAGGAATTATCTGTTCATATTTTAAAGATTTGCCTCGTGGGTCCCTTGGCAGTAGAGAGTTGGTCAACATCTGAATCCACGAGCACTGAGCTCAGACCAAAATGCCATCCTGCACAACGGGGAACTCCAGCTTAGGGATGGTTTTGCTCAGGAATTACTGATCAATACTGTGGTCCCAAGTGCTGCCTGGCAAGCTCAGGTGGTGCCTTTAGCTTGTGTGGCTGTATCTGAGACCTTCCTCAGATCATCTGTGCTGTGAAATAACCTTTCAGGGAATCACACCTGAGCATTAACCCTACAAGCCGTTCCTGCAGGCAGAAGCCTGGGAGGCACCCACAGGAGCCCAAGGGCTCTTTTCACACAGCTCTGGGTGGGCTGGGAGGGGCTTTGTGGTGACAACATGTCCAATGTCTCAAGAGTGACCATGGACTGATACCAAGAACACTGAGGGTAATGCTGTCCACAGCCAGAGCATGGAGCCAGGCAGTGGGGGAGTGAGGTGGGAATACAAAACACATTTCCAGGCTCCATCCAGAATCCCCCAGAGGAGAGCAGTTAGCACAAAACATGCAAAATACACACATTTACACACCTCAGGTGTTGGTTTGATAATCAGGCCCCTGCCTGGCATCCCCTGGGGCACCAGCCCTGCCATGCGGAGAGGAAATTCCATGGGTGACCCAACTCCCAACAAATGCTGCGTGGTCCCCATGGATTATTTGTCCATCCTGAAGGGAAACAACCTCATCTCCAGGAGGCCAGACTGCCTTCCTGTGGCTACAGCAAGGCCCAGGTGTTGTGTTTATTGTGTTTATTGTGTTTATTTTGTTTATTGTGTTTATTGTGTTTATTGTGCAGCCATCAGTCATGTCACGATGCCCTGGTGAGCTCTGGGACAAGCTGGGCTGGGAGGGTTAAAAACAAGAGCCCATTTTCAGTGAGTGAAGCACAGTGGCTCACTGTCATCTCTCAGGTTGTAGCTTAGCAACTGGCCAGCCAAAATGGAAGGATCAGCACATCTCAAAGTTTCTCCAGACCTGCATGAAGCTCCTGGGTCTAGAATTCGTGCTGAACTCCCTAAAAATAGGCACTGCTGCAAGAACTATTCCTGTTTCAGGAGAAATAATAATAATAATATTCCAGACCATGGGCTGGAGAACAAGGATCTGTTTAAAGTTCAGTCCCTGCCTCATTTTTCAACGAATTTTTGCCAAGGTCCACGTGATCCATGTGGGAGCTTGATGGAGGGTGGCTGACATGTACATGTGGTTTGGATCCTGGTGGAATGTGCTTCCCAGATAACCCTTGCTCCAAGGGTTGTCCACAGGACCCTGTTCACTGCCAGCTGGCCCTACCTGAGCCAGCCCTCTCTGACTTACCTACAGCAGTGCAAGTCCCTTCTGTGAGTGGTGCTAATGCCATTCTGGGGACATGCAAAGCCTTCTCCATGAGCTCACTGACAATAACGAAGCTCAGGGCTGTTCCAGACAGAATTCTGTGCAGAACAATGTAGCCCTTCACTGACAACTGTAAATCAAATTAGAAACGTCCCTAAAAATTAGCAGCAGCGTCAGACAACGCTGAATTTCTTCAGTCCTCTGTGGGAGATGAAGTTTCTATAAATAAACTGAAGCATTGCAATGGTGAAGTTCCAAACAAAGCCAAATTGTCAAAGCAGCCCCAGAGCCTTTCCAAGCAGCGAAACTCTTTCAGTCCGAACACAGGAGCGTTTTCAGACACGCTGTGCTGGACAAGAGGAGATTGTGTGGCAATGCACAGAGGGAAAGGCACTGCTGGAGCAGGGGACACATGACCACTGCATTTGTGTAGCACTCCAGCAGGGAGGAACTAATAATTTTTCCCTTTTCATGAAAAAGAAATGAGACTGAGAGAAGTCAGTCCATTTGGTTGGGGCCTAAGCAAGGAACAAGCCTGAGGCAATTGGCTTTGATTTTCCAGGTTGCCACCTCCTGGACTGTGGTGCTTCTCCCTCAAAGCTGGTGGCAGCTGGACCCATTTCACATGAACCTGAATATTTATCATATTTTAAATTCCATCCATTAGAGACTCCTGATTCAAAACCTACCAAAATACGTCTTTTTAATGTGTTCTACCAGCCTGTTGGTGGTACAGATCATCTGCCACTCGGTGCTGTGGTTCTAAAGACAAAACATATTAGAACAAAAACATATTTACAACAGATCCCAGGCTGCCAAGACAAACAGTTACCCCTTGCTTCAGCTCTCCATTCACTGCAGCTGCACTGCAAGGAATTTTTAAAGACCCAAAATATGCATTTACTGTGTTCATAGTATTCATGGGTTAGGGTAACAGAAGAATCCCTACAGGAACACACAGATTATACTCACTAACAATCATTCAGAGATCATGTTTGCTTCTTAAATCCAAATTTCACTCTAAGACTGGTGGGGATCATTATGAGAAAGATGTGCAAAATGACCTGATTAAAAGCTTGAGGCACGAATCAAATAATTCAAAGGAAAGAGTCCAACAACCTCCCTGGGCTTTTGCCCCCGAATTCCCAATGGCTGTTTTAAAAAATACATTCACTGGGGTCATATCTCCCAGTATCTCCAAGGGAATTTGTACACCTTCATTTCACGTAACACAAATTTGTCACTGATTGTCCCAAAAATTTACGTACTTCTCAACGAGTCAGGAATTCAGCAATCATTCAGTCAAGTATTCATCAGCCTCAGCTGGTATGAATTGTGGCAGTATTTAAAATCCATCTGTCATTATTATACCCAGCTACAAAGCAAACAAGAAACCCAAGTGCACCCACCCAGCAAGCAGCAGCTTGGCCCTACAAAAGGGAGAGATAATTTACTGCAAAATCAACAAAGGGGGAAAAAAGGCTGAGCAGAGAAGCTGGATGGCATGGACAGGGAGAGAGCCTTTCATTTCAGCACTGCTCATTAGCATTATATAGCAAGCAAGGATGCAGGTTTCAACACATCTGTCTCTTCTGGGTCTCATCAATTCAACCAGCAACACAAATTCCTGCTCTAACAGAGCTCTCACTTGTTTCTTCTTAAATACAAGGATGTGTACCAAGGGTTTGGAGGTGCTGTCAGGTGGTTTGTTGGTAAAGCAGCAATTGTAGCAATTCCAGGGGAAGAATACACATTCTTCCTTCTGCTTTCTCACTGCACTTTCATTCCTGTGTGCCTAGCAGGGAATGGTGGCATAGACTGCAGTATTGGGAACAGCATTTGATATTACAACAAAAGAAATATGAAATAAAATCAGCAATAAAAGCTGCCTTTTATGTCTTCGTTTGCACAGAGTTCATCCCTGCACAGAAGCATGGAGGAATTGGGGTTTTTTTTAAGGGACTGTGTTTTATTTATCTAAAGAGTGCTGCATTGTAATAATACACTGTGCTTGTGAACTCCAGAGACTGAAGAGCCCTCAGAGAGATGGATTTATAATACAGCTCTGCATCCCAGGAGGATGAAAGAGCTGTGCAGCTCTGGGTTTCATTACCCTTTGGCCCCTCTGCTCAGGCTGTGGCCATAGGGAACCAGAGAGGCAAAGCTATTCTAGGAGACAGTTTGGAGATTAAATGTCTCTATTTTGTCACACAGAAAGCTGCAGAAAGAGAGAATTAACTCATCTTTCCCAAACCCCTGTGTGGGACCTACTTTTCAGAGGGGAAGCTTGTTTCCTGTGCCCCAAATACAGGCCATGGAAGACAATCTGGGAATTACCAGAAGCCCAGAGGTCAGTGTGGGGCTGTGGGTCAGGCTCACCCACTCTGGCCCTTGTTGGGGCACAGGGACACGGGCACATGAAATGCAGTGCTCAGAGCTGCAAACTGCAGCTGCTTCATCTCGTGTGCTGGTCACCTCCTCTGCTGGGACACCTCGAGGGCAGCTGCAATGCATCCCAAACTGATCTGTCACAAAACATCCTCCTCACTCTGTCAGCCTGGGACATTGAAGAAATTGCAGGTCAAAAGGTGTGGCAATCAGAGGGATCCGCGTGGTCTGGGTTCTCACCCAACCCTGGCTCCCTCTGCCTCATTTCTGTAGCATCTTGTCTGTAGAGTTGTGCTTCACGAATTCATAAATCGGTGAAAATCATTTTTCCCCACAACGCTGCAAAGTTGTTACACTTATTCATGCAGTTTCAAACTACTCAGGGGAGACAGGACCTGTAAACTCAGCACAGCCCTTCCCAAACCACCAAACAGCAGGCACAGGCACAAAAATGCATCGAAAGCTCCACTGGCAAAGAGCAATGCTTGGGGACTGTCCTCAGGGTCTCAGCTGAAAAGTGCCACTGGTCCATGCTCCAGACAGGAACCCAGCTGTCAGCCCTCACTCGGTAACCCTCCCCAAGAGGCACAACACAAACAAAAAAACCCTTTGCACCTTCCAGAAAATGAGAGCACTGATGAGCTGCCCTCCAGACTCATGTCTCACTCCTCAATCAGCAGGCAGCGCAGCCTTGCAAGCACGAAAGAGTTAAACCGAGCCTCGCACAAACTTTGCAGTGAGCTGAGCTCAGAGCCTCCCTCCCTTCCCTCCGTGCCGGTGGCTCGGCTCATCCTCTGCCTGTTGCCTGTCGCTGCCGAGGGAGGGGTCTGGCTGCTTCCATCCCAGCAGCGCAGTTCAGCAGGAGAAGGCTCCTCGCCCCCTTCCCCCGCTGCCTGCGAAGGAAGGACCCAGCGGTGATGCTACTCCGGTGACATCCCAGGATCGGGAGTCAGAGCCGTCCCTGCCGGGGAGATCAACAGCAGGGGAGAAAAAGTGCACTTGGCTGAAAGGACACTGTCCTGACTCCAGCAATAAGGCAGCAAATCCTTTCTGCACAGATCCTGGGAGGAGATGTTCCCAGAGGAATCACCAGCAAGCTCGTGGTCTGAAGCAGGGACTCTGGTGCTTCATCCCAACACTGCTGCCTGCTCTGAAAGGTAACTGTGCTTTATGCTCTTCTCTCTCTGTGCACTGCCACAGCCAGCACTCTCACACATGTGCAGCATGAGAACAAAATATCCTCTCTGCCCCTAAAAGAGGAGACACCATCACCCTCCTTCCACTCTTCTCTCCCTCAGATCCTCCCTGGAGAAAATGCAAGCCATGGATGGAATTGAGAGTTTTGGTGTTTTCTTTGCATTTCTTCAGGGCTGATATTTTTCTGTGAAGGTGACCTAGACAGAATGCACTTGGTGCTGTGTGTTCAAACCCAAACCGTCCTGTACTTGCCAGCCAGTTCAGTGCACTCGAAGAAGCTACACGAGTAATGGTTCTATTTTGTCCCACTTACCTGTTTGTAAGAGCCAGAGTGGGTGGAAAAGCAAAGGGGAACTCAGGAAAGTTGACTGCACTTTCAGAGATGCTGTGCTGGCAAGTGGTGCTCACACTGAACTTGGGAGTAGAAGGAAGCAGGTGGGCAAGACAAAAACATTTACTGCAGCTGCAGGATCAGTTTGTCTGTCTGTCTGCACTGTTTGGGGGAAAATCTGTCTTTCTGCTCCCCTGTGACCTCCAAATGTGCAGTGTAGAGCAATGCAGGCTTCATAAACACTCCCCAGACCTGAAGCTCCCCACACCCTGATAGCTGCAGTGGGAGGCTGGTAATGGCAGTGCCCATGAAGTTTTGGCTGATGAATTTCCTGGCTCAGCAACACACTCTGAAAAGAAACCCGTCTCTTGTTGTGTATGAAGGCTTCTATTTTCATGACAGATTTTTATTAGATGAAATGTGTTGGGTTTGGGTTGGGTTTTTTTTAATCCCTGATTAAAAACAGCCACAAACTGATAAAAAAACTCCCAAATGTCTGCTTGGAATCAATCTGCACCCACTGAGCACCAGTGATCACTCAGAATTGGAGCATTGTTCAGCCAGAGAATGACTAAATCTTGAAAACTGGGATCACAGGGAATGTTCCTGTGTCCATGAAGTTGAGGGCTCCTCATGGTAACCAGTGAGGTTCTGCCTCCTCCAGTCTGAGTCATACACAGTTATAGTCTGACCTGCTTTACACACAGAATTATTGTGTACCACTTATTTTCACATCCTGTTGGTCTCTACAGTCATTCAGCTTCTCTTCCTTAAAGGGGAGTGTACAAAATCTAAATCTACTGGTATCCAAAGAGATGTGCTCAATGGGATAATTGGTAGATTGAAAAGCAAAGATCTTTGGGGTTGCCTGGAGCTATTGAATTATTTCTGGCTCATTTCTGGACAAGATGCAGTTAATGTTGCAGCTTTCAATAGTCTGAATAGTTGATTGCTCCTGACAAATCTATAGTTGAGCCTAAAAAACCCCAAACAGTGCCAGCTCCCCACCGCTAATACTTCTTACTATTAATCTGTTCCTTTTATCAATAAACACCCAGCTGAGCTTTACTAATTCAACATCTTGGTTTGCAGATAATTACTGAACCTCAGACTAATGTCCTTAGCATTCTGCAGTCTAATTTTATGAAGGATATAAAGCCATCAGGCTCTCTGCTCGTTAAGGACAGAAACCAGCTCTGGCTTTTTCTCTCAGAGCAGATGGGATGGGCAAAGACATTGCTCTGTACTTTAACTCACACAAGTGTCAGATTCCAGACTGGTTGCACTTCATTATCAACAGAGAAATCATATTGTAAGAACAGAAGTTTAATACAGTCAGTTACCTTCACACCCTCTATTTCCCACCTGCTGTGTAACATGAGAATATTCTTCACGGGGGAAGAATTTCCATTTATAGATTCCAAGCGTGAAAATCACAGTTATTGCCCTGTAATTGAGAGCAAAAGTGCCTGGCTGTCCTCCCCACACCTCTGCATCAGCACCAAACCCTCTGCCAGAATAACTGGCTCCAGAGGGGTTGGGTCAGCCCCTGGAAAAACACTGAGCTTGCCCACAGCCTCCTACACACAGCACAGCTCAGAGTGCACTGCCCACACAGGGACTGCAGAAGTCCAATCCCCAGGTCGTTTTTTCAATCAGCAATTTGGGCCAGTTTATTACTGAGCAGGATCTGGCCCAATATTCCCTAAAGTGGGTAACTGTTATCTGAAATGCTTTGGTACTGAAGAAGGAGCTGGGAGGTAAAGTGTAGACAAGCCCCTGTGTCCCTTCTCCCAAAACTCAGCAGATCAGATGTTTCCCCATCACAAGAGCCAAAGCAGGTCTTTCTTGCTTGTAGTGAAAGCCTGAGGCTCCTGAAAGTCAAAATGTTCTGCAGCAATATGTCATTCAGGTGAAATGTCACGTGTCAGAGCTTTTATCCTATTGACCTAATGGTTCATTTATTCTGATTATCACAGTATATTACCATGTTAATATTACTCTATTTATATCTCCTGTAGGTATATAGGCAGTGGACATTCTAAATGATCGCACCAGCTTTTTTCTGTGCTTTCATTTTTGTTTCAGCTAAAACCAAAATTCTGGTCTTATCAGAGCAGAACATGATGCTTTTGGATGCACCATTTGCAGTGAAATTTCAGCATTTTCATTTTCTGCTTCCAGCTGGAAGAACTGAAACTGCAAAAACGTTAAGATTCCCCCTATTTCTAGTAAGTTCTGCTGCCAGGAGGTGAGGGAAGCATCATATCCTGCAGCAGAGTTGCTCCAGGGGGACAGGTAGGGCTCTGGACAGCTGTCAGGTACACCCAGCCTCAGAAAAAGAGGGTCCTGATACACAATAAATGAGACACATGGTGAAAAACACTGATTGGATTTATGTCTTCCCTCCCTCTCTGACATCTGATTCCACAGACTGTGGGGCCTTCTTGTACCCATAAGTAACGTGTTACCAGAGGAGACATTAACAATTAAATTTGCATGATTTTTTCCTAAAGTTAAATACACTCAGTGCTTCTCTTCTCAAGGTGTCCCCCAGGAGCATGACAGGGGTTTTCTTATCTATTTGTTCTAAAGATACCACATACAGGCTAGGCTATTTTGGTACCTGATGTCATTTCTCTCTCTCTCACTTTTTTCCCTTTAGAAAGCTGACTTTTTGACTGTTCCTAAAGAGCAATTCAGAACTCCATACTCCTTAAGCAAGTACCAATAGCCCTGAATTGGGAGAGAAGGGATCCCCCAGAAGTCTGGCAAAGCAGAAAACAACCTTCCCCAGCTCACCCAAGGATAAATCACCTGCTGTGGGAGAAGCTGGCAGAAAGCTGATTGCTCAGTCTGTCTGGAAAAGCAACACTTGCAGAGACCAAAGCTGTGCAAACCTTTGCAGCTCAGCTTGAGAGAAGGACCAGAGCTTTTCACCTGCCAAAGGAGGTGACCTACCAAAAGGAGGCCCAAAGTATTTTTAGGACGAAATAAAAGCCAGAAGGAAGTGTAAAGCACAAGTGTGATGCTTGTTGTCATTATGACAGCAACGTGCAAAATGGTTTGCAAAGGCCTGTCCCTCGCAGTTTGCTTAACTGTGTGAACAGCAGCCTTGACACCGAGAGGATGGAGCATCTCTTGCTGAAGCCATCATGCCATCTGTGCTAAGTTTCCTCTCCTGACCTCCTCTGTGAGTCTGGTGAGGGGAGACAGGAGATCTGAAGGTAAACACAGAAAATGGACCAAAGCTGACAGAGAGCAATGACTGAGATTTATTTCAAGTTCCGCGGAAACCTGACCGGCCGTGTCCACCTTCCAACTCTGGCTACCGAAGTAGACACGACAGCAGACAAATATTCCAGCCTCTACGTGTACGTGGGATTGTTCCTAACCCTCCTGGCTATCCTCCTGATCCTGCTTTTCTCCATGCTCCTGCGCCTGAAGCACGTTGTCTCCCCCACCTCAGCCTCCCCTGAGAGCACTGAGAACGTGCAGCAGTTCACAGACGTGGAAATGCACAGCAGGATCCCCAGCACTTAGGGAGCCCAAAGCAAAGAGGGCTCTGTGCTTGGGAAAGGTGCTTTGTTCAGCAAAAAGGTGGTGGAAAGAAGGTCTGGCTGCCTGTTGAGCCCCACAACTTCTTGCAGAACCCTCAGCAGCATCTGGAGGGTGTCACTGGCTGTTGGCACTACAGGCAGCACGTGTGCAACAGTCTCCATAAAATCGATGTTGCAGAAACCTACTGCTGTCAGGGAAGGCTCACATCCCTCTAAAAACCTCACAGAAAATGGGAAAAGTCATATTAATGACAGCCAAAAACCCAGAGAAACACAGCAGAATGTGTCCTGGGGCCTGAGTTTGCTGACCTCTCTCTCTAAATCAACAAAGTGAAGTGGTGTAAGTGGAAAGAGCCCACAGGGCACGCACAGAAATTATCAGTGGCTTGAAAATTCTCAGGCATTTCTCCCACTCAAGAAGGAAAACATTAAATTGCTTTTTTCCACTTGAATGGCAATTAAACAGTGGAGTTTCTGAAGTATACAAATGTTTCATCACCTGCTGGAACTACGCCTTTCTCTCATTAGAACCCATTTAGTTGCACGCCAGATATCAAAAAGAGACAGAGCTTTAAAAGAGAAAAGAAAATAAAGCCAAAATTTAAGCAAGGTTTAAAAGAAAAAGAAAGCAGCAGCAGGAAATAAGATAAAAAAAACCTTAAAAGACATTCTACCTCTTCCTTTGTCCTCCTTTATATTACCTGAGCTGAATACAAACATTTTTATGCCTTTTAGGCTCCCCAGTATCACTCAGTAATTAAAATGAAGTGTGAGTTTTGGGAGCCCAATTGACATAGCTCTCCTAACAGACTCCAGTTCATAATAACATGTTCTCTCATATCCCTACTGGGTTTTCTTCCTCAAAAGACAGACAAGTTCTTCCAAAGTTTTTTTCATTTGTTTTCCTCCAAAGAAAGCTGAGGAAATGCCAGGGCCTGGCACTGCAGTAAGGAATAGTGGGAACAGCTTTGGACACAGACTAATAGGGAACATGCAGATGGAAATTAAACTCACTGAGCACTGAAAGACACAATTGGATTCAAAGATCCTGATGGAATCTCATGGGGGAAAGAAATGTTTATTTAAATTTATGGAACAACAATCTGACCCAGTCCTATGAGTGGCGTACAGAGGTAGGCTTTGCTTCCACGGATGGAAAAGATGGAACCAAATACTGCAAATCACTCCTGGGAGAGCCACTGCCTCTCACAGAAAAACCTTCAGTGAATTGTTTCAGCCACATCTCTAAAGGGCAGGTATTTTACACAGCTTATCCACTTTATTACAGTCCAACTCTAGTTTAGCAATAAAATCCCCTGGATGCTTTCCACATGTACATATGCTCTTATTTGCCAATTCTGCTCTCTGCAAGGGCTTGGAAAGTGTAAAGTCCTCACACAAACCCAGTGCAAAATTAGAGGAGACACTGTCACATGGACTTGTGATAGTAGCACGAAATTGTTCTTCAAATGCTTTGTGTACCACAGGTTTTTTGCTTATCTTTAAAGGTCTGGGTGAGCTGTTTGGACTGGGAATGTGGCTTGTACAGATGGTTGGCAGGAGGCAAGCAGAATGACAAGTACCATCCCCACTGGATCCACTGGATCCACAGGCAGGACTAGTGTTACTTCTCACTGATGGATTGAGTACAAAACCATTTAAACATTGCTTCCTTACATTGAATAACTCTTTTTTACTTCATTAACCCCCACATCTGTGAATCCCAGAATCCCAGAATGGTTTGGGTTAGAAAGGACCTTAAAGATCATCTCGAATTCCACCCCCTGCCATGGGCAGGGACACTTTCCACCATCCCAGGTTGCTCCAAACCCCGTCCAACCTGGCCTGGGACAGTGAACCAGAACAGTGATTGTGTGAGGGAATACAGCAAAAAATTCACTCTCAGCAGTGTCTCTCCATGCCATGCTTGGCTGTGCTCCCCTGGAAAAATGGCAGGAGGCAGGTTACCCTCTATGGGGACAACACCAGGCAGGATGGTGGCTTCACACCCCATCTAAAGATTGGCTCCTCGAGCAGTGCTACTCTCAGTACTACACAAGAGCCAAAATTTTGTGTGATGATCTGGATATTAATCCAACTAAGACAGATGGCTAGTGAGTTAGTCAATGACATTTAAAATTAACAAAAATCTACGCAGCTCAAGTTGGCTTGGTATGTGTCATTCATTGAGCCATCATGAGGCAGCCTAGCCCAGGCTCAACATCTGACTTACCCTGTAAAACTTCTCCATTCAAAAGCTACAACTTACCTAGACCAGAAATGTTCTGATGTTATTAAATCAGCAACTAAACCACCTTATCTTCCCAGAACAACTGTCTGCAGAAAAGCCTTGTAACCAAGAGTCTGCAGGACAGACTCAGCTTTTATTGACAGACTTTTATTGACATAAAATATCAGACCTACTAATGGAAAATTACAGATTCTGATTGCTCTGATCTCAGCCAAAATGGCCCCTGAGGTACATGTCAGGACTGAGCTTCTTTCCATCACACCAAGGAATGTTAATTCAGAAGAGTCTCACAACACTTTAAAACATATTCAGTAAATATCCTTTAAATAAATGAGTAATCACTTTCTATATCAGATGGTATCTTTGGGCAGATTGTGTATTTTTATGTAGTACTCTTATGGAAGGCAGCCCTATCTTCTCCCACGAAAAGGACGAGTTTTCCTTTCTAAAGCTTCATTTCACATAAAGTCTCTGTACCACTTGACACATCTCCAGCCCCAGAGGCACTCAGGGTGCCTCATTTGTCTGTACAATGCCAGTACATTTCAAAGCCTTTGCCACTGAGAAATACAAGAATTCCTTTCCCCTCTTTTCCCTATCATTTGCAATGTCCCAGACCTGAGGGATGTCTCTGGGAAAAGAGACTGTTGGGATGTGTTGAGCTGTTTGATGAGTGGTCTCTAGTGGAGTTTGGCATTCTTTGGCTCTCAAAAGTGGTTATTGGAAATTTTGCATGGGTTTGCTGCATCTTGGAGCACTGCAGGTCTCACAGTCATACCCTTCCCCTTCAGCAGGCTGTTTCCTTCCCACTTGTCCATCTGCTATCGAAAACGGGAGGTTTTACAAAAATAAAGAGACTTAGTGCTATCAATGGTGAGTCACTGACTGCTCTGTACGTTCCCACCCGTGGATCTGAAAGACCAGCTCACATACAGACTCAGATGGTGCCACTATTCCAAACCAACTGCTGGCCACAGGGAGTGTCTGGGCAAGAAAACCTTCTACCAGTCTGTATGAGTATTACTTGAACCAGCACAGTCTGCCCCCATCCTTAGTCCCATCTCAGACACTAGAAACAAATTGAGTATTGAGTAAATTCCTCACCTCCTCCATGCCCTGCCTGCGGGGGAAGACAGCCACCTGTTGTTCTGAAGGAGCAGCCCCTTGTGGGTGGGACTGTGAGGCCAGAGCGAGCCTCCTCTCATCAAACAACCAGCATCGCTCCCAAATCTCCCCGGGTTCTTAGTCTGGGAGCTGTCAGGAGTATGGTGTGACTCCCCAAACCAGACAGGATTAATCCTTGAGTAATCTCACCCACATGATTTCCATCCACAAGCATGCATTTTCTGTATTAACAGACCCTTAAGTATCGAGCAGAAAGGGCTGGTATGTAGAATATTTTCCTTCTCTACGTCAGAATAAATATAAACATTTATTTTCAGATCCTTGCAGGGCTGCAGAGAGAGATGTGATTTTGCAAACAACATAACTCAGCAGAGGATCAATCCTGATCCTTGATCCTTCCCAAAGAACCTTTTTCGATTTTACTTGAAAAAGAAATAAAAAATGTTCAAAACACAGAAATTATGTGAAGTCACCCATCCATTTAACTGTCAGCATTAATGACAGCTTAGATGTATGACTTGTCCTCACTAGGAACTTACATATCCTTACATATCCTTACATATCCTTACATATCCTTACATATCCTTACATATCCTTACATATCCTTACCCTGCAGTCACTAATGAGGTAACTGCTTATGAGGGAAGAGTCCAGGTAAGTGCAGCCAGACAGCTCCAGCTTCAGAGCAGGTTTGGAGAGCAGGAGACATGCAGACAATTCCTCTGCTGGCAGGAAGTGCAACAAGTCACCTGTTTTGCTACAGGTTAGGGAGCAAGTGAGGTGAAATTGTGGGATGGTTGTACTTTTTTTCAAAGAGTATCCATCTTTGTGTTGTGTCTACACTTCAGCTACATTCTGGTATGGACAGGAAGTTTGTTCACAGTTTGTTCATGTGTCTTTCAAAAAATGTGCAGTTGTACAATGACATTCATGACTAGAAATTCAAATGGGAATATATCTGGAAAGGGGAAATCCCAAACGGTATTTTCTTGGTACATGAGCTGTGGACTCAATTGTTGACATTTTGGGAGAAAAGCAAACCTGGAGATGGTGAGGTCTGCTCGATCTTTGCAGTGGGCTCAAAAAAAAAGACTACACAGAATGTTAAATAAAAAGGATAAATACTTGTGGATTGGGGAAGGTATTTTCAGTTACAGTCCCTGACACAGATTTCGCTTTTGTTCACAAAAAGGAACTGCATGTTATACATTCCATCTGCCAAGAGCCCTACCCCATAAAGCCCTCTCAGGTCTTCACCATTCTCAGGCTTCACAGAAGGTTGTGAAATTCTAGCAAGAGTAAGAGCAGTCTTCAGTTCCTTGCCTTCATTCTGTGGGCACAGATATCAAAATAAAGCCTGAAAAAACCACAAGGATAATTTGGTTTCTTGTACACTTGCTCTCCAGAATGTGATATATGAACATTTCCTCCTCAGTCCTTTCATTATCAAGAATAGTTAAAGTATCATCTAAGATGACTGATGTTAAGAGTGAAAAAATAAACTGAATATGAATTTTGATGGATTGGATTTTTCAAAGGTACTTAGAATTTCTTCAGCTGAAGGCAAAAATAATTTGTCCAGCTGTAGTCAAAGCTAAATTGTGAAAGCAGATCTGGCTGCAAGAGGGAAAGATCTGTGCAATTCATATGTAATTAATAAATAACCCACTCCTTATACTCCCACCTGCATTTCATGGCTATGTAAACTTGTCAAACAAATGATGAATAATTCAAAAGACCTTCTCCTCCCTTCCTTCTCCTCTAGATTTATTAATCCATTTTCAAAGTATAATTTGATCAAGCTAATAGCAATAGCCACAGACTTCCTCAGCTGAGTCTCTCTTCATTAATTCTCTCTGCATGGCCATAGTCCTACTCTCACAGTACCATTTAATAAAAATCAATTACCAGACAACAAAAGGCACCTGAAAGCCAAATGAGAGCTCAGCAACATTCTTTGATGCTTGAAATCTGTTCTTCTCTGCAAGCAAGAAATTTATCTCATTTAAGCTGGGCTGTTGTCCTGAAGCCAGTTCTTCTTCAAGTCCTCAAACACTGGCACCACAATAGCTACTGGATGAAGTTTATTTATGTAGTTTTATGAAAAAAAAAAAAAAAAAAAAAAAACAAACCAAAAAAAAACAACAACACAACAAAACACATCCCTACCAACAATGCTGAAGGATCAAGTAGGACCTGTCTGGGATATTTCTGTGTACCCCACAGGTGGGAGCAAACGACAGGCAGAGAAGCTCTTCCTTACACTGCAGGGGAGATACAGAAGCAAACTGGCCCTGGGCTACCCTTTGAACTGTGTGGACAAGCAAGTGCTGCACTGGGACACTCTTTACAGGACAGCACAAAGCCACGAGCTGGATTTGAGTGTAACACGGGCTTTGGCATCCTCCAGCTTCCCATTATTCTCCACATATCAGAATTCTGTCTTTGGCCCAGGACTCACAAGTGGGTGTTTCCAGTTTACTCCTTCTGCCTTAGCAATCCTAATTCAACCTAATTCATGGTCACAGCAGTTAGCATGCAGCACTTTTTGGGATATTACTCCATAATCTTTAGGTTATAAGGACCTGTCCAGGTTGCTGTGGCATGACTAGGACATAATGCCCCAGGAAGCTCAAATCTGGGCCAGGGTGAGGTTGGTGCAGTAGACTCAGTGGCAGATCTTACAGCTTGTCACTGCAGAATCAAAGTGACGTGGGTTTGCTGTTGTTCACAAATTTCTCATGCTTTCACACCTCGGAAAAGCTCTGAACAGCCCTTTCAGCACTGACTCTGTCAGGATGGGAACACCAAACCAGTTTGCACTTCATGTTGGCACCTAGAGGGGAAGAAATGTGACTTCTTGTTGTTGTTTGTGTCCAACAAAACAGAAGAAAGCAGGAAGCATCCTGAATGCACCTGGTTTGGGCTAATGCTGTGCTGAATTTCCGAGGTGTTTATTGTTTCAGAGCATAACCAGCACCGAAGGGATGGGTAACAGATAACCACAGCACAGCAATATTCTCCATATGCACTTCCACAAGCTTCTCAGGAAGAAAGAAACCCCTGGGATCAGAGTGCTGAGGCTGCTTTTCCTTTGTTTGACTTTTGCTGGTACCTATCCATCAATTTACTATAGACACATCATTGCTCCACTGACTTGCTTCCCTCCACTCACACTGCTCAGATGAATAATAATTTGCTGCAAAGCAATTTGGAAAATAAATGCTGACAGACTGAGTGTATACTTAGCCAGGGTGAGATTTTGTTCTAGTTCTACTTTTTCAATGAATTTTGCTGGCTTAGAATTCTTAAAACGTCCCCAAAAGGCTACTGCTTTAGTGGAAAGTCGGTGTCTTGTTGCTGGACAACAGCAATAAGAAAGAGATTAGAAAAGTTGATCATGCTTTGAGGCAGTGGGATGTCTTGAAGGCCTTTCTCTAGAAAGCTGCCTTCCATACCCACGAGCAAGTCACAGTCCAGACATAAAGCTTGTAGACAACACCTTTACATTTGGTGTCACTTCTGCCACTTAAAAGCTCAGAGAAGCCTTTCCATCTTATGAATACTGATTAGTTCAGCATCATTGTCTCTTTCTTTTTAATTATCCTTCTGAGGAAACTTGAGAACACAAGAATTATTCACGCCTCAAGAGCAGGGGACAGAGCAAGATACTTATCATGAAAACTTTAGGTCAGAGTGTCCAGTTCATGCAGGCACACAAGTACCCATGACACAGAGAATATTATTCCATACAAGAGGTGTGCAAGGCCAAGGAAAGTCTGTTGTGGAGAGATGTGTATCTTTCTCCTACTGGTTTACTCATGATCCAGCTGAATCTAAACACAACAGCCACACAGTAAATCACAGGAATGAATCAACAGCAGAGTGCCAGCGATGTTCATAGAAAGTGAAAATACACATTAGGATACATCAGACAAGAAGACCAGTCATTTCTCACTTCAGAGCAATGTGATCTCCTTCACAGCAGGCAGCAGACGCTGAGAAAGCAGCAACAGCCAAACCAAATGCAGGAGGCAAAGCTGCACTGCCAGCCTAGGACTTGGGAATGCAGACAGAGAACGAGTCTGCTTTTTCTAGGTATGACCTGCTTTGAAAAGTTTCTTTGGACAAGCAGCCCTTTCCCCTGAGGTCGGGTACAGCAAATGCAGCTTGGCTGTGCCCAGTTTGCCTCTGTGCACATTCCATGCGCTGCTCCTTCCATTTACCTTTGCACATCACAACCACTCACAGAAGAACACAGGAAACTGAGAGCAAGGAATTATCTAAATAAAATGTTTGAATGTAGTTTAAAGGTAAAATAAGGAGAAAACAACCAGCTCTCCCTGGACTGCTACTACATGGTTTGAGTTGGGCTATTGAAGCAGGAAGATTTGAGAGTTGCAAGGTTTTGTCTAACAGAGATTTTGTCTTTCTGGGTGTATAAATTCTCTCAATGGTTTCCTTGAAGGAAAGACAAACATGACAAACAAACATCTTTACAGCCTGAAAGCCGTGAGAGCTGTTGTCACTCCCTCAGGTGATTAGATCCAGCTGTACCAGGTTTTCACTTCCCAAGGTATCATCTTTCAGTAGTAATCATCATTTGGTTTGGATTTTTTTAGCAGACCAATCTGTAAATAAATGCAGTCTTCCTCTAGGGAAGGCTGTTTATTCTTTCTTGTAAGCGAGTCTGAAAAATCTTTTATTCAGTGTTATAAAGTATGAACATATATTGCATTCTATGGAAGGAAAATAAGAGTTTGGATTCAATTTCACCAGCAGCTGGGGAAGGCAATTTCAATATTAAACACTGCCTCTTTAGTTACCACTGCTGGTTTTAAACTCATAAGAGAACGTCAGGCAAAATAAAATATGTTTGTGTGGAGTTTTCATCCCTGAGTGACCGTAGCCTCATCTTTGTCATTCTCATCCTCCGTTGTGTCAAAGAAGCCTTGCACCTCTTCTCTCTGCTGACTTTTTTGTCACTCAGCAGTCTTTTGAACAACCCTCAGCAGAGCTTTGCAGCTTAGTGAACCATCTCAGATCTGCAGTGCTGGAACTTGGGCTGATGAATAGGGCTGTGAGTGAGGAAATCAGAGGTTTTTCCCTTCTTGACCACAGGCAAACCATTTGGGGATGTAACATGCCTGGTGACAGAACTACTGTTCTCATTGTCTCAGAATTTCTTAGTGGAGCAGAACATGTTTTCAGCCATTTTCTTCCTCTCTAGTCCAACATTATTCCTTGAGTGTATGTCAGTAAATCCATCAGCAATCAATTGACAGTAATGCTTCATAGATCAGTCATTTTATTTACCACGAGCCTAGATAAAGTATGAGAGGAGTTTATACAAACTATTACACATTCCCTCTTTGTCTCTCAGGGTAGTCCTTCATGTTTTTCTGGCGTTTTTGTTTTGTTTCTTTTATTTTTATGTGGTAAGTGGCTGGCACAGGCTCTCTTTATCTATTGCAAAATGCATTATAATTGGAGTACTTTAAGATTTTTAGCATTTCTAGGGGGAATTGGTTCTTTGCAGAAGAAGGGTTTCTCCACTGTGGGATTCATACCATAATTAGACAAAATGATGGGCTAAGTCCCAGTGGAAAAAATGCACTGTAATTGGTGTTCATTTTTGTTGCATAAACCCATGGAGATCATGCTGGTTCCTCCTAGTGCAGCCACTTCTGAAGCACAGACTTCAATTTAAAACTGATGTATCATTATTACCTAGAACCCACAAATATCTTCAAGACTTTCATCTGAGTCTGATGTGAACATTCTTCCTCTGAGCGAAATAAAGCATCCCAAAGAACATTTAAGATCAGTTTAAGGTGTCTGCATTACCTAATCTCAGAAGCCACAGATTACAACCAAGCCATGCTTTGCCTCATGTTTGTTCAGGCATCCTTGAAGTCAGAACAGAAACACCTGGCATGACACAAATCATATTTGTATGTCAAAGTAAGGCACACAGAAGAATTTCTTCCAGCCTACACAGCACCTGGGACAAGAAAATAGCTGATGACAACCACAGAACAAAGGTACCACCCCCCAAGTACAGATCTTATTCAGTGCAAGAAAGATGTGGCCAGATTTTGTGGAAGTTAAAAAAAATATTTAAATGTGTTTATTGCATCTAACAAATCCCTAATGAGGACGGTTGTTACTAAGAGTTAACCAAATATTTGTAATTAGATTGTTAGGTGAAAAATACCAGTCTCACAAATTTTTGCTATTACCTTGCTGATTTCAGAAAATACAGGATGTTCAAAATTAAGCCAAGTCACATCAACCCCAAATGTATTTTTACAGAGGAACAAACCAGTGCTCTGTGTATATGCAACTCCTCCAACTAATTAGCACCCTGGGATAGGTTGTTCATAAACAGAAAATGGTAAGGGACCACTATATCCCAGCAGTAATAATAACAAAAATAATAACAAAAAATTGTACAAAAAATAATAACAAAAAATTGTGTAATACCAATCTCAGAATCAATGAAGATTTTACCTGAATCCTCACCAAGTCACTGCCTCACAAAATAAGAAAATAAAATTCCAGGTTCAGAGAAACCAAAGGGAATGATTTTACCTATGATGACAGAAATCTAAGGCTCTGGAGGGACATGGGACACTGCTTCAGAAGACATTTCCTTTTGATCTTAGGCATGAATCATTTCTTTAATATCAACCTCATTACCTTTGGAAAAATTAATTTATTTTACTAGTTATGTCAGAAGTGTCAACATATAACTGTGGGTGCTGCCAGGCAATTACATCCCTTTGATAAGGGACAAAAAAAGAACATTATTTGCCTCATGGCAAAGACACTGGGTCAAGTTCAGCACTGTCTGACAGCAACCTGATGCTGTTCTACACAACAGTGGCCCAGCAGCCTGCAAGCATCCTCAGTCCAAATTCTGATGGCCAGCTGCCCATCCCCACACTGAAAGCTCAGAGCCATTACCAAAGGGATTAAACATGGACCATGCTGGGAAGTGTGAAGAACTTTTCAGCCTTAATAGTTCCACCTTCCAAGCAAGGCACAGAAAGCTGACATGTCTGTACATCTGCCATGTTTCACCCCACTTTTGGACAGATTTAAGGCTTCAGTCTACCCTCAGCCATCATTCCAATCTGTGATACGCTTACAAATCAGACAAACCAAAACCAAGGCCCTTCATTTGGATGGGTTTAACCATGAATCACCGTTTTAAGATGGCACAGTGACAAGAACAGTGCTTTGTACTGTGCTGCTAACAGGAAACACTGGTACACAAAGCCTCATGTAATGAACACAAACATTCAGCAGCTGAACAGCTCTTGTTTTCAGCAGGGAGAGGGAGAGGGAAAGGCAGGATTACTGTGGATGGAAGTGCAGGTGGCCATGCACAAACATGCTACAGGGTGAAGCAAACTGGACTATGCTGAGTTCAGAAGCTTTCTCTACAGGCAAGATAATATAAAACAGTCTTGTTTTGACATCAGTGCAGGCAGCAATAATGGCTCTCCTAAACGTAACACCAAGATCTGATTTAGATGTAAGCCAGTTCAGTCATACCTGGGATGAATCTGGCAGTATTTCCCAGCAAGTTGTAGAATTATTTATTTTAAACAGCTTAATGTTATCCTGGAATTATGACACAAAAAATCCTGAAAGAAGATTCACCAGTATGTGTTGATACCTAAATAAGAGGATGTATTTGTAGAGTACACAGGCATACAGACTCAAAACAGATTTCCAGTTTTCCAGTTGTAAGTATGACTTTAGATCTCTCTTACATGTCTCTCTGCATATATCCTTAGAACATTAAAAAATAAAAGCCACAGTTTTTCATCTGAGTGAAATTCATTGCATACCATTAACCTCCTGGTTTGCCTCTGCATAAAATATTTCTAGCATTTCTGGTGATAAAAAGAAGGCCATAAACAGGAAATGCATGCAAAGATGTTTCTGGTATTGATTCTTCTCAGTATATGCTGTATATCATGCACACAAAACAAAAATGGTGGCCCAGAGCTGTTAAAGAATCTCCAAGTTGAGATCAGTGGTTTTGCTGAGTATCTCGTGGCTGCTGTGATCCCTGATGTCTAATGGGAACTAGACTGCTTGTAAATAATAAGCTACCATCTTATTAGCACAAACAAACAGGAGAGAGGAATGAATCCTGACTGTCACTGCTTTTAGCACCCCTGCTGCTGTTGCAAAGGCTTGGGAGTGTTGCAGAGGGCACCATTCCTCTGAACAAGACTGGCTGCCAACAGGCAGGCTCAGTCCAAGAAACATCACCGGATTTTCAGACCTTGAGTGGATCTCTGTTGCCTGTGGCTGTTGATCGGCTGGGAAGTGAACCTCAAATGCTTTCACTGATTCACTTTGGTTCTGAGAGCCAGCTTGGGAATTAAAAACAGGCATTGCAAATGGGAAGATGCTAATGCTATGCAGAAAAGATGGAGCCGAACGGAGCCTGCAGGCTGGGTGCCCTCACTGCAGCGAAGGCAGGCAGCCCTCTCCTGGTATAAACACCACTGCTGTGTGTCTGCCCAATACCTCTTTGCTTTTCTGGCAGAATTAGAGCAGCTTTTCATTAATTGTAAGGCATATTCAGCAAATCTACATATTTCCAAAATCCATTTACTTCATCAGTGGACTGACTTAAGTGTCCCTGAATACTTCTGGAGAACAATTCAAACACTACATAAACTGCTGCTGTCTCAAGCCAGCTTCTGGAGAACAGCAGGCAAATGGACAGAAGTGAAATTAGTCTGAGTTCACACTGGGTTCACCTCCTTACCTATTTTTCTGCTGCATGGCAAACAGAGATATTTGTATGCACTTGTATAATTGGGACTGTCTGGGAAAATGAATTCGGCTCACTTGGAGCTCCTTCCTAAAGATCTAAAACTGTTGGTTTGCTTGAGCATAATATTCTAATTTCCTTCAAAAATGCACATCAAAAAGAATAATTGAAACACAAATTCCATCTCAGTGCTTGTAAAAATGCATGCAAGGCACCTCAGGATTTGATTATATTTGCACCAGCACAAGCTGCCCTCAGAGAACAAAGCTCAATTGATTTCAGGGAGTCTGATTTGCCTGGATGAAAATGAATTTTTAATAGATTTGGTTGTCAGAGGGATTATGTAGGAAAATGAAGTGGCAGGGTGTTCACACAGTGGACTGCTGTGGAGGTGTTTGCTGGTGGCCAGCAGGCAGGAATGGTGCTGTGTGCTCTCCACAGACAGCAAGGAACAGTGCCAGGCTGTCACGGGAGGAGAATCCCGGGGTAGCTGAGGGGACCAACTGCCAGGAGACATCACCACACTGAGTCTTCCTTGCAAGAGACCTCAGACCCCTTCCTACCTCTGCACACTGGCCTGGTTTGCCACCACTCTTCAGATTATTTCCTTTCATCTCCCAATAACCCAAACACTACTGAAAATTGCCAGCTTTGAGAAATTTTATTTGATAAAGCCCGTTTTCTGGTTCTCTAAGGCGAGCATTTCATTCATGACAGAAAACTAGCAGAGGCCTCGAGCATCAGTAAGGATCCAGCTCAAGGGCTGGTACAAATCAGCTGAGCCACAGTCCCTGAAACAAGGATTGAAGCACAGCATGTGCTCTATCCCAGGGCAGAGATGCCCTCCCGTTCACATGAGAGCAAAGGCCAGCAGCACTTTACTTTTATAAATGAGTAAGCTCTGAGCTTCCTGAAGCTCAGGTCTCCAGGAATCATTACATTGTTTAAATACAAAGCAAAACAGGAGTAACAAACAGATACATAGTTATAGATCGCTAACAAATATTGTTTGTGTGTTAGTCTTCGGGGCCTTAAGAGTTACTGAGTGGTTTTCTGTCTCCTCTTCAGAAACATAAGGCCTTAAAAACTATGATTCCATAATTCCAGAAACAGGGGCTCCAAGGGACACCATTGTATGTGGCAAAATTCAGAAAAATCCACGAGAGTTGTCAGATGGTGGACACTCATTCTGGCTAAGCCACAGCCTCCTCTTCCATTTAATCATTTAATCAGCAGGCAGAGTTCCTCCATGTGCTTCTGTGTCTGTCTTCTGCCAGTCAGCCCCGATGAGGAGGTGATCCAACATCTCCCTGCCTCCAGTCAGTCTGAGCCTTTGTGTATCCACCTGTCAATCCAGCTGCTAAATTACAAGCCCACAAAGACACAATCCAAAGGATGTAGAAATGTTGTGATGAAATATTTCAAAGTACACAATTGACATTTGCCTGACAAATGCTACTCTGTTATTTTCCCAGACCAAGGATCTCGAAATCATAGTAATATGAAGGAATTACTCCCCAAAAGATCCTCCATCTGATTTTCAAAGCTCCCTACAGTAACAAAAATACCAACCCTCATAGGTACAGCACTACATATCAATGAGAGAGGAAAAGGAAGCAAACATTTTTTCAGTTCAAATTTTTACAAAGCAAATCAGAAAGAGAAGCAGGAGTATCTTTACTCTTTTTGCACATCTATAAACATATAAAAAGTACTGAAATATAACATAAATTTAGCGTGGAGAAGTCTAATTGCTCTCCTGTGCCTCATGTCAACCACTGCAGCAGTGTATCACAAGCCTTATGGAGAATCAGTCTGTGCACAAAGTACAAGGGAAAGGAAAGACAATAACTAGCCAGTCATTGGGGTTTTTTCCTTCAAAGAAAATCAAAGTTTGTAGACTCATACAGGTTTCCTGCCTTCCTGTTGGTGTATATTTTTTAATGATTCATTATTTGATACACTGTGGCCCATGCATTTCAGGGGTCATCAGAATTTTATCTCCACAGTTGTGGGTTAGCCTTTAGACTTCAAGAGCAAACTAAAGACAGGATGTAGTTTTCAGAAACAAAGATGTGAGCTGACTATTTTATTTTCATGCACTTTCTTACCCCTGAATAATATAATTATAGAGCTTTCCGGGTAAATTGTGGCAAGATGAATGGAATACAAAGCGACAGTGCTCAAACCCGAGCTATCCAGAAGCATTTCAAATACCAGCTAAGGAGAAGAGGGGAGGGATGTGTCATTCCTCTCTCAACAAAAACCAGCTTGCACTCACGACATCTTCACTTTCTTGCCCAGATGTTGTCACAGGAAGAAAGTATCAGAATATAAATTATGCCCTATAAAGTACAGATGGGAGCAAGAACCTATCTTCCATTTCAGCCCTTTCCTAGCCTGGGGTCCAGGACTATATTAGGTGAGATTGAGCCTCAATTTCTGGACTGTCCCAGATAATATCCCACATACACAGAGCTTGGAGAGAGACAATTGGCACTGCAAAGAGAGACTGTCCAGCCCAAGCAGGGCCAGGTTCACACAAGGTTTGCTGCAAAGGCTGCGGGCACTCAGCTGCCTGAGCCACGTGGCTCAGAGAATGTGGCTGCAGTTTATGACAATGAAGGGGGGCACAGAGGTGCAATCCCCTGACCTTTAAGCCAGACTAAATCTAAGGTACCACAGCTCTGCCACCTCCCTTGTGCTGGTAGTGCTGCTTGAGCAGCTGAGTGAGCTGATCTAAATGCAAACAAGTCTCTGTCAGGTCAGTTCTCTGAGCAGCATCGCTGTGGGGTTGTATCTGTAGGAACACAGGGCAGAGAGAGCAATGAACCAAGGCACAGCACCAAGCCTGGATTACATGACCTCTACCTGCCTTAAAGCTGCACAGGATGAACTCGAAGTATCTCATTTTGAGAGTGATCTGTAGTTCTCACGGACCAGAGCACAAGCACTCATGGGCAAAATTCTACTTATGCCCTACACATCTTCTAATTAAAACAGTAGGTACAAATTAGCATGAAATTGAGTCCCTTAATGGATGGTTTTCCCTTTTCTCTTCAGTTTAAAATCACCCTAACAAGCCTAATTCAACATGCAAGCAGAATGTATCCTCCAGTGAAAACTCCGAGACAAAATTAAGTCACTGCAATTTTACACTGAATATTTTTTCTTCTAACTCCTATACAGCATGAAGCCAGGAGTGCAAGCTACAGAGGACACTGCCTTTCAGTGACACATGGAAAAAAAACAACCAAAACCCCTAACATTTAATTATCCTGTCCTTTACCAGGTGCTGAACCTCATCTCCAACACAGCTGAAAAATTTAGCATTTTCCTTTCATCCCAAGTCTACCTTCTTGTCCAACAGCTGTCAGGACCCTGATTGCACTAATAGGTCTTAATTGCCCAGATGAGCCTCAGCCGGGGCTTCCACTCACACTCTCTGACAGGGACTTTATTTAACCTTGAGGTTAGAATCATAAAATGGTTTGGGTTGGGAGGTACCCTAAAGTTCATCCAGTTTCAACCTCCTGCCATGGCCAGGAACACCTTCCACCATCCCAGGCTGCTCCAAATCCCATCCAGCCTGGCCTTGGACACTTCCAGGGATCCAGGGGCAGCCACAGTTTCTCTGAGCAACCTGTGCCAGGGCCTCACCACCCTCAGAGGGAAGAATTTCTTCCTAACCTCTAATTTAAATCTGCCCTTTTTCATTACCCTTTGTCCTGTCACTCCAGGCCCTTGTCCAAAGTCCCTCTCCAGCTCTCTTGGAGCCCCTTTAGGTAAGAGCTGAGTGAGGCTAGGCAGAGCCACCAAGTCCCTGCACACTCAGGACACCAATATTGTTTGGTTCTATAGCATTTTTTCCCCCAGACAAAGTGCCATGTCTGCTGTCAGCACTACTTGCTTTAATCAAAAAATAAATACATTTCAGCGTGGCTCATTATGCTAAATGAAAACAACGGGGGGCTAATGAGCATTGTGAACGAGGCATTAATATAGCAATCAGAGGTATCCTCAAGACAGCTGCATCTTTCTTTGAACATGCAGTGTGTACAATTGTGACCTCATCTGTTAAATTTAATTCAGGGAATAAACAGATTTAGACGTCTAAATTTGGTTTATTTTTGTAGCATTGTGCATCGTGTTACACTTACAATTAAGAAACAAAACTGCCAGCCCGGTTCGTGCAACTGTTCATTGGTCATTCTTACTCTTCAATGAACAAGGCTGTGTTAACACATTTAATATTCAGAATTTTGGGTAGAAGTCAAAGTGTTACTCTCACAACAAGTGTTGTGGGAGGCTTGGGCCAATGTCAGTCTGTAAAGGGAAGGTGGCTGTGGCCCTGCTCTGGCAATGGCATTTCTGAACACACCCAGCCAGGCTGTCCTTGAGTTACGTGGGTCCCCAATGCTGAAATAACACACGGAGGCCAAAACTTTCCGAATTCCCTTTTCCTTTATTTCTCTTTTACCTCTCCTCCCTGAAAGTCTGAAAACCAGAGACAGTCTTGGTCTAAACGCTGGCGGACAGTGGGCTCGTTAGAGCGGCCACCATCCCTGCTGGTGTGGCAACGTGCGGGCAAACCCCACAGCGCCTGGGCGGGGGCAGCGGGACGAAGCGAACGGGGAAGGACCGTGAAGACAAGCGACGTTCGGGGACGGGAGGGTCGGGCCCGTGAGGGAAGGAGGCGTTCCCGCCCGCCCCGTCCCTCCCCTCAGCGCGGCCGCCATTTCAGGAGCGCTGAGCGGGCGCGCGGCGCCCTCTGGCGGGCCCGCGGCCGGCCCGGCCCTTCCCGGCGGCCATGAGATCCGTGTTCGTCACCGTGGGCACCACCAGCTTCGACGAGCTGATCGCCGCCGCCGGCTCCCCGCCCGCGCTGAAGGTCAGGCAGCCGAGACATCGGCCCCGGCCCCGGCCCCGGCCCCGGCCCCGGCCCCGGCCCGCCCTCCCGGGGCTGGCGCCTGCGCGCCGCCAGCTGCCCCGCCCTCCCTGCCGCGTCCCGGCAGCGGTGCCGGGGTGCCTGAGCGGGCCGGAGCGGTTGGGGGGTTCCGGCGGGGAGAGGCGTGAAGTGTTGCTGGAGGAAGAGGAGGGAGGGCCTGTGGCACGGAGTGGGAACGGGAGGGGACAGCGGTACCCGGGCCGGGGTAGTCGGGAGCTGGGCCAGGCGCCGCAGTGCCCGAGCTGAGAACACCTCTATCTCCGCCTCATCCCTTCACTCCACCCCCGTCACCCCTCCCCATCATCCCCCTCTTCTCCATCCCTCTCTTCATCTCCCACCATCCTCCCCACCCCCGTTATCCCCTCCATTCATCCCTCCCGTTCCCCGCAGGCGCTGCAGAGCCGCGGGTACCAGAAGCTGGTGCTGCAGGTGGGCCGGGGCTCGTTGCCACAGCCGCAGCCCAGCAGCAGCCCGGCCGTGGCGGTGGAAGTGTTCCGCTTCAAGGACTCGCTGGCTGAGGACCTGCAGAGCGCAGACCTGGTCATCAGCCACGCAGGTAGAGCCCCGTCTGCTTCCCGGGGCTCCCGGGCCCTGCTGAGGGAGCTCCGTGGGATGAAGTCTCTCCCACTCAGCGGTGGGCTGGCTGGGCATGTTGAGGTCCACAGCTAGGGGTGGGTTGTTCAAAGAATCCTGTTTCGGCAGCAAGTAGGAGGGTGTGTCATCTCTCACCGTGTTTTCTGGTTCTCTTGTAGGTGCTGGTAGCTGCCTGGAGACTCTAGAGAAAGGAAAACCACTAATAGTAGTAATAAATGACAAGCTGATGGACAACCATCAGCTTGAGCTGGCCAAACAGCTCCACAAAGATGGTTATGTCCTCTACTGTAACTGCAGGTATGCAGCTGCTGTGGCTGTTCTTGCTGGACAAGAATGTTCAGTCCATGTTATGGCAGAACTGAGAATGTAACAAGGAAATGTACATCCTTGTCTGCAACCTCCATCTGGATATTAGACTTTCAAGAATGGATAAATTTAGACCATGTAGTCATTTACTGCACTTAACCAAGTGTTTTGACCATGGCCTCTTCTAATTATTTTTTTCCATTTGAGGGTACATGTATTTAGATTAAAAGAATACTTGGATTCAGGGGGATTCATAAATCAGATGTTATCTGGTTAGTGACTTAAGTACCTCTGTCTTTCAAGTACTTACTCAGGCTGCCCTTTTAACTAAACTTTGTGAATCCACCATATCCTCTGACAAGGAGTTTCACAGATCTACTGCCTGTCACTTCAGGAGAAAAAACCAAACTCAACCAACCAAAAACACACAAAAAAACCCCGCCACCCCAAAATAAACCACCAAGCAAACAACACACAAAAAAATCCCACCATCACCAAAACCCCCAGCGCCTTTTGTTAGAGTTCATCCTGATTCCTGCCAGTTTTGTCTCCTGTGTTGACTGTATCTTACTGTTTTCTCACGATTGACTCCACTCTAAAAATAACAGATGACCTCTAAACTGAAAGCAGAGAAAATATAACTCCCATTACTTAGTCTGCATTTTGTTCCTTTGCCCTGCAAGCAGGATTTCATGTTTCAGAAGAGCTTTCTGAACAGACTAGGCCTGGCATTCGTTTACATTGAGCAAGTTTCTTAAACTCATTATCTTGGTGCTCCTGTCAGCTTTGGAATTTTTATTTCTTTGTGTTGGGCAGTGCCAAGCATTTGAGCCTTATTTGCAGCCTGATAATAGCAAGTAACAGATTGATGTAGCTGTTCTTTCTGGTTCTGTGATGAGGAGAGAACTCTGCCATGTGTTCAGATAGGATGGATTTCCTCATATGGTTTATGGGGACGAGTCTCAGATCTTGTTCAGTCTCCCAGCATTGCAACCAGAGAAGATTAAAAAGTTGAAAAGTTGAGTTTTTCTCTGAACGCTGATGGAATTGTGTTCTCAGCAGTGCTGGCTGGGGCCTGCTGCTCTGTGCACTCTTTTCCTTTCCATACATATCCTTATTTATACATATACTTATTTATACTACTATACTTCCATGCTAAAGAATTATGTATAGGTGAAGAGAAAGAAAACTATGAAAAAATTTCCTATGGGATGGATCGTTCTTCTTTAATTTTTGGTTTTGCTCTGTTTTTACAGCACTCTTGTGGAGACACTGCAGTCAATGGACTTGTCAGCTTTGAAACCTTTTCCTCCTGGACAGCCAGAAAAGTTTGCTTCATTCTTGGATAAAGTTTTTGGCTTACAATAAACAAAACAGAGAAATAAAAATGTTGGAATAAAATGTCTCATCTCCTACTGTGGCCTTCAACACTAAAGATCCACCAGCTGGGCCAAACCCTCGAAGAAAATGTCACTTAATACTAACTGATATTAAGTGGTTTCCAATTTAGTGCCAAACTCATTCAGCTTTATTTATTTATTCAGCTCTTAAAAGAGCACAGTGCTTAATAAGGAGGGAGTATAAACTGTTTAGTTTCACAGACAGACATTTATATCATAAAATCTGCATTGGTATGGTCACTCCAGTGATGAGGACAAGCTAAACTACTTCTTTACAGGCATGGCATATGCATAGTGGTCTCTTGACCATTTTTGCCGAGTAGAGGTGGAAATAAATTGTCTTTGTTGATGTTCCTGTGATGTTCTGCAGATGCCTTCAGCTCTTGTTTCATGTGTTTACAGAAGCACTGAAAAGAGAGCTTAAAAGTGGGAGATTTACGCCTCAAAAGGGAAAAAGGCATGAGCTGCAAACCTGCTGCCAAACTGCCCACAGCTGCCCTGGGTTTGGGTGATTTACCCACAAAGTAAAACAGGAGAGGAATGGGCTTGGCAATACAATCACTCCATTTACATGGTGTTACCTCATCATAAACCATTAGTCTGGACTTCTGCACACCCAGTGTTCCCTATTTAGATTACACATAAGGAAGAAATTCTCCCCTGTGCGGGTGCTGAGGCCCTGGCACAGGGTGCCCAGAGAAGCTGTGGCTGCCCCTGGATCCCTGGAAGTGTCCAAGGCCAGGCTGGATGGGGCTTGGAGCAGCCTGGGACAGTGGAAGGTGTCCCTGCCCATGGCAGGGGGTTGAAACTGGATGAACTCCCTGCAAACACAAGCCATTCTGTGATTCTTTGATGCTGATCAGAGCTTCCCATTTAAAGTATTTCAATTGACAACTATGTTGATGTTACATCCATTTTTTTAAGTAAATATTTTGAAAACCAAAGGGAGTTTAAAATGTTCATGCATGTTCTTAGGTTTCTAATGTGCTAGAATTTTACAAGTTCATAAATGGTGCTAATTGCCCTTCCTACAAGGACATTATTCATTTGGGGGGATTTTGTTTTATTGTTTAAAACGAGAAAATGAAATTCCTGAATTGGCCCATCTGATGTCTAAGTACAATTTTTATGAGCAAATTAAATGTTCATAGAGGCATTCTAATCAAATCAAGCACAAAGGGCTACAGGTGGAATAAATCAGGCCGCACAGTTGTGCAAGAGTCATTTCTGCCAATCCCCCAAAGTTTGCCCCAAATACTTGATTAGGAGCGACTAAGATTTTTACTCCCTTAATGATTTCTATGGAGCCGATATTTCAAATTCACTGCTAGCAACTTTCCTCCAGCCCAGAAGCGCAGAGGGAATTGTAGATAACCACTGGACTGATGTTCCCGCTGGTTATTTGCAGTCGAGCGATGAAGTTGGAAGGAGCCAGCTTAGCCAAGCCCAGGTGCGGGAGCAGACGCTTCCCACGGCTGGGGATGCGCACCCCCGCCGGGAGCCGGGCATCCTAAAATGGCCTAGAACAGCCTAAAATGGCCCCGGCGGGGGCAGCTCCAGCGGGATGCGAGGGGCCGGAGCCGGGGGCTGAGGCCGGGGCCGGGGGCCGGGGCCGGGCGGTCCCGCAGGTGGGCGCGGTGCCTCATTAGCGGCGCCTCATTAGCGGCGGCCGCGCGCCCAGCGCCTCGCGCCTCGCCCGCGTCTCCGTGCCCGCCTCAGCCGCCCCGGCCGGGAAAGATGCACAAAGGCTCCAAAAAGTACTTTGGGCAGAAGTCCTTCAGCGAGGTGGCCATGGACGAGTACCTGGGCAGCCTGGGGCTGTACCGCAAGATGACGGCCAAGGACGCCTCCTGCCTCTTCCGAGCCGTCTCGGAGCAAGTGCGCAGCCGGCCGGGCTGGGGGCAGCCGGGGCGCCTCAGGCCCGGGGTGGGCCGGGGGTGCTCCTGGAGAGCTCCTGGAGAGCCGCCCGGGTGCTCAGAGCGCGATGCTGGCAGCGGGGAGGAATGGGGATGTGTGGGAATGTGTGTGGGGATGTGTGGGAATGTGTGTGGGAATGTGTGTGGGAATGCGTGTGGGGATGGGTGCGAGCGGCTCCGGGCGCTTGGGCTTCCCTCAGCCCCAGGTGCCCCCGAGCCTCTGCACTGCCTCTTCTTGTGGTGGCGTCAGTCTGTAGAATGTATGCCTAACGCGAGGCATAAATTAAACTCTGAAACTTTCTCCTTTATTACCGTTATTTTTCCAGCTGTTTTCATCTCAAATTCATCACGCAGAAGTTAGGAAAGCTTGTGTCTTGTTTATGAGGCAGCACCAGTCTAGGTTTGAATCCGTAAGTACCGTGTGTTGCGTATATAAGCTGAGTACGTGTAGTTGGGAAGTGCTGAGGGAGTCAGTGGTTTAGCACTGAGAACACCAGGCTTTGCCATGCTTGGTGCTTGTAAGAGAAGGAGAAATGATAGGATGGTTGTTCCTTACGTTGGGTTGCAGTTGCACAAGTTTTATTTGACTTTGGTTCTGAAGTTTCTGAAAACAAGCAAGGTACTGAAACCCAAGTAGTGAGTAGGGTGAGTTACTTGTATAGTATATTCTCTGGGGAGCAACCATTGCAAAATTTAGTAGGTGGGAAATGTGTAGGATTTTGGAGCAGGAAACGAGTATCAAAAGATGGTGGGAAATCCCAGAACAATTACATGAAGTCATGGGGGTTTTGAGGAGGGTTTTTTGGTTGTCTTTGTCTGTAGCCGTTTGTGTGAGTGTGGGTTTGTAGGGTATTGGTGTGGTTTTTTGGGGATTGTGTTTTGGGGTGTTTACTTGTTTTCCTTGTAGTCGTATTTAAGTGCTTCATCTAATCTAGGAGGGACCTGAGTATTACTTGGACTCGTGTCTTTAATTTTTTTTGAGGATCTCTTGGTATTCTCACATTGATACCCCAAATCATTCCCGTGTTCCATGTGCCCTGGCCCCTCCAGATCAACAGCTGGTAGCTGTTAAGTAGTGTTTAGGTTTAATTTTAACTTTGCTTTCTAACTGCCTAAGTTTTTGTACTTGCTTTCTTCTTTGTTTTGTCAAAAGTATGTGGAAGGCTCATTTGAGAAATACCTAGAACGACTAGGAGATCCAAAGGTGAGCATGATTTAAGACTTATTAAGAGATTTAAATTTGAGGAGACTAGAACAGGAAGGTGTTTAGGTGATGACTTAAAATGTAGTTATTTGAGTTTGTGGGATTTTTTTAGATAGACCCAAATCTTGGTGTCTCATTTACATAAATAATACTAAGGGTTTGTACTGAATAAATGCAAATGAACTGTACATGTATAAACAATACCAGTTTCAGTGGGGAATTTATGTGGGTGCAAAGGTGCAATCTCTGCAGGCTGGGTAATAAAAGCCTATTAATAACTGCAGTTCTTTTCTGGAAAGAAAAAGCAAAATACATGGAGTGTACCTTGCATGAAATTTTTGTCAGGCTTTGCAATGCCCTGCTTCTTTCTTTAGTGTTCAGATACCTGGGGTCAAAGTATTGTTTCTTTAGTCTAACCAGTAACTTTGGTAAATGCAGCAGTCTCTGAAACAAATATGGGTTTAAAATATGTATCTTGAGTGATGTGTTGGAGCAGCTCTGGCAGCAGCTCAGTCTAACTCATTTTGGTAATTATGACCATCCCATGGAGCAGACCCTTTTTACCTCACTCTCTCCCAAATCTTTATATCTCAACTTTCAGTGCATTGATTGTTTTAACAAACTGATGAGTTTAGGTAGGTGTTTTAATTCTACAGAAACCTAGAATACAGTTATTGATGTTTAGATGCCTCTGCTATCTCATGTAATCTCCTAATCTTGCATAGGAAAGTGCTGGCCAGCTGGAAATGAGTGCTTTATCAATGATATACAAGTAAGTACCTCTTTCTTAAGACTTACTTTGTTTTGCACTTGGTGTGGGGGTTCTGGCCCCAGAACCTTCGATGTGTTTGCCACTGAAATGTGAATGTGTGAAACATGATGAGAAATGCTTCCCTAAAAAACTTACTTAACTGGCATGTAAATGGTGCCATCACAGCCCCTGATCTAATGGGGATTAAGGGCAGGGTCACTTTCCAGAGATGCTTGTTTGTTATCTTTTTGCTGATGTTATACTTGAATGTCAGGTGTTTGCTTCTAGTGGCTGAAGGCTGGAAAATGGGGAGAACCAAGGAGCTTTGTGCAGTGGAAACACTGTGTGGTAGTTAGAAGTGACTAAAACTCATGTGGGTGTTCTTGAAAGCTCCAGAAGTGAGGAGTACCTGCCCTACCTGCTGTGTAAACACTGATATTTATTTCAGAGGTAACACAGAGCTGTGCAGGTGCTGCTGTCCTGCTAAAGATGCTGCTATCTGAAAAAGCAGTCTGGCTCTCCAGTGGTAGAAATTAGAGCCCTCCTTTTGCAGGCTCACTGTGTCCCAATGCTAAAGGAACAAACTGAAGTTCAGCTAGAATTACTAGCTCCCTGCACGGAGGTTCTAGGCCTTTTGCAGGGTGCCTACACCACTTAGACTGAATTGTCTTAGTGTCTGAGCACCCTTCTGTAAGCATAAGTACTTAATCTGTGAGTAAATATCATGGTCTTTCACAGATAATTTTTATTTTCCCTTCAAGATGGCTTTTCTCACCTGGCTATTTCTTTATTCATTTATCAGGAAAAATGCTTTGCTTGACTTTTTTTCTGTAAACCAACAGCTCTAATCTGCTCCCTGTGAACTTCTTCATAACACAGTTCTACTGAAAGTCTGCTCTTGCCAGTCTTGTTTTCCCTCTGCTTACCTAGGCGAGACTTCATTGTGTACCGGTACCCCGGGAAGCCACCCACATGTGCTACAGGCAATGACTTTGAAGACAAGGTCAGTAGAAGTGAGGGCACTTTCCTTCTGTTCCCCTGCCAGTCTGTTTTCTTACTTTTCATGAAGCTGGATGAGGTGTGCATTTTTTTTCTGGGAAGGGATGAGTGTAATAAATTGATTGATTTTTGTGACATAACAGTTGGTCCCAGTTCAGAATGGGAGCTATTAGAACAGCTTACCTACATCAGAACTACTGCTGGGGGCAAAAGGAAGGTGCATAAAGGACAAATACTCTGTATTACCTTGCATCTGACCCCTCTGGTGTTTTCTGGATGAACAATTATGTGACTATTTCAGGCATGATACCGATGAAGTTGCTGTGGTGTGGATTGCAGTGTGGGCTGTTCTATTTGCCAAAGTGGCCAGTCTGCTCTGAGTCTGTGCTGCTGCAGCTGTTAACGATCTGTTGATAAGCACTGCTGTCTTCATTTACATGTGCTTCTTTCTTCACCTACACACTTTCCTTGTAGCTTAATTTAATTCCAGAATGAGCTGAGTTTAAAAATCAAACAGCATGGTCTAAATGTGTGCTTGCCCTCCAAGGCTTTCCCACCAGAGCTCTCATTAAGTGTTGGCAGCTGTCTGTCATTACACTGTGAGTACGGGCAGCAGCTCCTTCTGGTGCTGCTGCTCCTCACCACGAGAGGAGAGCTTGTGTTGGCAGAATCCACACAGCACACAGAATTGAGTCCTGGCATCTCAGCTCCCTCTGGGAGCTGGTTTTCTGGGAAGCATCCTCCCTGGTAGTGTGCTGACAGCTGCCTGAGGGCTTCTGCCCGTTGCAGTTGACTGTGGTTGTGTGCCAAGAAGTTTGGTGGGACATGTTTGCATGGTGTGTCAATGCACGTGTTACAGAAAGCATCTCTTATGCTTCTTAAAAGCAAGGTTTTAAAGGCTGGAGAAGTAAATGCTCTTATAGTCTCTCATAGAGAAGGATGAGATGTGCCTTTGCCACTTGGGACAGTGTGGCTTGGGGTGCTGCATTCAATGTGTTGTATTTATTTTACCTTCTGAGCAATTGGTGGTCTTGGAGGTAAGTGGGAAACAAACAGCAGGGTGTACAGGTGTTTTTTTTCTTTGTGTGATACAAAGTTACTTAGAGACTTCACCTAAATTTCTGCTTGGAGCTGATGCTGCAGCTTTTTCTTATTTATATTGATAATATTAACCTTTTTTTTGATGAGTTGATGTCAGCTGTAGAATGAGAGGGTATCAGATAGAATTTGGGGTTACATCATTCCAGCCTTAAAACCTTCTTTTTTTTTATTTTCCCAGATTTTACTGTGTTGTTCTGGTAATGGCCACTATGACTCTGTGTATACAAAACAATTCCAGGAAAATGCTGCTATTTGCCAGGGTAAACTTGAAATCATTTTTCTCTGGAAGGGAATTGTGTGTTTTCATATGTTTAGAGGCAGGGTTTATTTCAGTTTTCAGGGGTGGGGAGAAGAGAGATGGAAGCTCACTTATGGCATATTGTTATGCTTAGACTCTTTTTTTTTTTAATCTGTTAAGTGGGATATTGGTCCAAATGGCTTCCAGAGGTCCCTTATTCCCAACTGAGTTACTTTATGATCCTGTCCCTAAATTTGATATCCCTGCTGCCCTGTAACAGTATATAATACCTGAAGATATGCCTGCCTTGAAAACTGCTGCAATTCTTACGTATCTCATATTATTGAGCTTTGTATTGATTTGTTCAGCTGTGTTATATGAGATCCTCTACAAAGATGTGTTTGGCATGGATGAGGAAGAATTAAGGTCTGCAGTTGAGGTGTTTCGAAGTGGATCCAAGAAGAACAGAAACAGTGGTCCTGTAGGAAGTGAGGATGCAAACTTTGGTTGTCTCCATGAAAAAGTGCCCAGAAATCCATCAGAAAAGAGGTAGTATATTGGGGAAGGGGATCTGGCAGGAGGGAGGCAAAAAAAAACCTTCAAAACCTTGCAGAGGACAACTTTTCCAAGTTTCTTTGAATTTTTATGAAATATTAACTCTTTTTTTCCTATGTCATGACACAAACACAAAGCTCAAGTATATCATGGAAGAGAGTGTGCTTTCCTTGGAGCTGGGAAGTGTCACATAATTGAATATCCTCTGCTGCAGGCTGTGTTGTAGTTGTGTGTTACTCTAAAATGACAGCTTATTTGTAAGTAAAATTGCTCCTTATTTCATTAGAGCTTTTTTATTAATTTTTTTTTAATGAGAGACTTACTACTCTTCTCAGCCTCCACAGCTCTGAAAGGCTTGAGAGCTGCCTCTGAATGCCTGCAGACAGCATTGGTTTGATGGGACCTGGCCCAGAGTGTCTTTTGTACCTGACAGTGCAAGAACTCAGTGGGATCACCTTCATCCTTTCCTAACACAGGCAGTAGCCCTCGTTAGGGGTGGGTGTTGGAACAAGCAAAGGTCATGTTCTTAAAGCTTGGAAAAGGCTTGTCCTGCACTGCATTGCACCTCGCTGGTGTTTAAGGCAAAATGTACCACTTGATGGCACCGTGGTGCTTTTTCAGGTTGTGTGAACAGTTGGTGATACTAATCCTGGCTAGAAATCGTGTGTTGTATCTTTTGTAATCTTATTGTCAATTTTTTAGGCTGGACAACTGGGAGGGCAATGATATGGACAATCCACAGGAAACCAAGTTCAGACAAGGCATTGAAGAACAAAAGGTTTGTCAGTTAGGGGAAAATACCCTTATGGTTTGCTTTTGGGTGTTTTTTTCTCTTGTATGATGTTACCCTTGTTAGGACTAAATCCTCTTTACCACTTTCTAAAAATGGGGTTTTGGCAAGGGGGTGGCTTATTTCTTCTATCTGCTTGTCCCTTTGGTTTTGCCCTTGAGTTTCTCTTAAATTGGAGCTGCTCTTTTCCTTTCTGAAATTCTCTGGTTCTTCTCTAGCTGATTTTTATTTCCCCCAAAAGATGGAGCTTAGCAGATGTTTCCTGACTTGCTGTTTGTTTTTCCCAGAAGATGGTTTAAATTAGTTCACTTTTGTCTTGACCATAGTATAAATTGCTTCAGAATACTTTTAGAAACTCTACAGAATTAGTTTTCAGATACAATAACTGAAATTCTCACCAACTTTTGAAGCTGTGGCTTCATTGGTCTGGTTAGCTTCCTTTGATTCTTTTTGGGTACAGAACATGCCAAGTGTTACTCTTGAACCTGTTCCAGTGCTTTCCAGAGTCTGTTTGCTCAGCACCTGAGTGCCTGAATCTGTTTTCATACTCTTTGAGTTTTAGCTTTTAGGGAAATAGAGTGGAAGTGAAAATTTTGGAAAATAGCATCTGTACGTTTTAAAATGGTTCACAGATAAGGAGGCTCTGCTGAACACGTGAAATGCACTTGTTAATGCTCCATTCCAATTCTGTTTTTAGCCTCCAGAAAATCCTCCAAAGATGCCTGTTCCTTATAAAGTGCTAAAGGCACTGGACTCTGCCATCTATCGAAATGTGGAGTTTGATGTTTGGCTGGACAGCAGAAAAGGTATCTTTGGAAAGGGGAAAGCCAAAAAACTTCCTGCAGTAGGCTTAGCATTAAATTTATGAATCTGAGTCCTGTCACCTGTTTGTTCACAGCTGAAATGTGAAGGATAGAGGTGAACCCAGCAGATAGCTATAGGTAGGACATGTTCTTGGTTTCCTGTCTGCCATTCAAAGTACAAAATACCCAGCTTCTGATACTGTATAATGGTACAAGGTTGCAAAAAATCTGATCTCTGCTCCTTATTGACTGTGTATAGGAAGTAGGATTCAAAGCAGAGCACAGAACTCTGTTGCCATTCTGTTGTATTGGAAAGCATTCAAATGTGGAGTTTTTTGTTACAGCATGTGTGCAAAGACTTCTTTTTAGAGCACGATTTTGGCCTCAGAATTGTATAATAATGAAGATCTCAAATTTAGCTTTGAGATCTGTCAGATAAGTTTTTGTCTTGCTTCCTAGCCCTCTTGGGCTTGAGCATTCTGCAGAGATCTCATGGTTCTCATGGCTTGGGAAAGGTTGGCTGCTTTTTGGCTTTCACAATGGCTGATCTGTAAAGCAAGGCGTTTCCAAGAAAGATAAGGTTTTAAGTGATATTTGATGTCTGACCCAAAGTGCTTTGCATGCTGAAGAACCTCTAGCATTTTACCACTTCGTAATCAGTAATGAGGATCATTAAAATTCTTGGAACAGAGTCTGGTAACCAATTATCTGTGTAGAATACTGACGTGCAGCGAAGCCAGGCAAGGAACAGAGGTAAAAAAAAGCTGAAATCTAACAGCAAGGAGACTTGAGGCAATGTTAGCTTTTCCTGGATGACATTTCATGTTTGCCAAGTGCCACCAGGACTCTGGCAAGATAAGAGATGTCCAGCACTCTTAATTCCAGGATTTGCATTAAATGCAGGATTAACTCTGTACCACCACAGAAGCTGCAGTGTTGGAGTAGTAGTGCTGCTTGCTGCATTATCTGGATGTTACTGGTCTCATGTGACTTAGCCTGGTTATGGTCTATTATAAGAATATCTAGAGTTACTCCACTGTTACTATGGGGAATGTTCAGGCATGCACAGGAAGTATTAATTCCAGTGGCCTATAAATCATAGTTGGATGCTGTCATGAAGTACTTGTAGGATATGCAAAGAAAGAACAGTAGTTTAAAGGCTTTTTTTTCCCCTTTATTTATTTATTCATTTATTTTTAGAGCTTCAAAAAACTGACTACATGGTGTTTGCTGGGAGACAGTACTATTTAGGAGACAAGTGTCAGGTTAGTACTCAAAGGAGACCCAGTTATGATAAACTGTTAAAACTGCTTTAAATGGACTATGATAAACCATGAAATCATTTGATTTCATTGAATTTCCTAAGGCTTTTCTCATTCTCTTTCTTGTAGATGTTCTTTTAAATGTAATTTCTTTCTAAAATCTACTTTTAAACTTGGTAGTGTGATAAAAAAGTAGTTTGGGAGTTCAATGTGAACCAGTCATGCACATTCTCGGAGTGTGGAAGTTCCAGGCAGAGCTCAAAATGCAGAGCGGGTGCTTTTGATGTAGTTGTCTTTAGATTTTTGCACTTGGGCTAAGCAACAATTCTGGATAGTCTTACCTTTCTTCAACAGTGAAGTAGCAAAATATTTTTATAAAATAAAAAGGGAAGAGCTATGAAGGGAGGAGTAGAATGATCTGGACAGGAGATGCTGAAAGGAAGGTCAGTTTTCTTTGTATTCTGATGTCATATGTAGTGAGGATGTATTTTTTTATCACTCTTTAAGGTAGTGCTGATGATTCACTCAGTGACTTGTTTCTCCCTGAGCTGAGCTTTCCTCTTCCTACTTCATCTTCTGTTCTTCTTAAGTTCTTAAGCAGCAGTCTTCCTTGCCACTTATCTTCTGGGCACAGGGAATAAAAATAAGTTAGGGAGCAGGTATCTTGCCTCTCAAGTCGCTCACAAGACTGATTTTATGTCTTTTTTTCCTTCCTCCCTGAAGTTAGTACAGTGCTTTTTATTTTGTCTGCAATTTGAAGTACTGTTTGAGACTCCTGGGCCAACTCAATAACGTAGGACTGGCTTAGGAGCAGCCTTTGCTATTAGTGGTTTGTAGACAATATTCTGATGCAGTTTGGGTTTTTTAGAGCTTCCCTTGTTCTCTTTTCAGGTATGTCTGGAACCAGGAGAGAAGTATTACAATGCTCATATCCAAGAAGTTGGACAGGATAGCAACACGTTGACTGTATTTGTTGAGGAGCTGGCAGAAAAGTAAGCAGTGTGGTGATGACTTAAGTTTAAACTCTTTCTGGTTGAGGGGTTTGTTTTCCCTCTTGGATTTCTAATGACCTAAAATCATTATTGTAATGCCTTCTGTGAAATCTTGCTGCTCTTACTTCACTGGAATGTAAAAGTGATTTTTGCAGTTTGGGCTTAATTCACAGAGAGTAAATTGCCCTCTGCTGTTGTGTTTCTCTGGAGTTTTTATGTTGTACCCAAGCAACGAAATAATTGGCACTTCTGGTGAGTCTAACCATTTTCTCCCCCTTGCTGTTCAATCATTCACCTTCCTCCAAAGCTAGGATTGACAACATCCTGCAAAAATTGTTGTCCCATGCTTTCAGGTGTACCTCTGGAGGCATACAAACGCAGGCAGGGGAGAGAGGCTTGACCCAGGAAGTAAACAGTGTTGAGACTAAAGCCTAGCTTGTCTTTTTTTTATTAAACAAGTACCAGTAAGGTGTGCTTGGTGCCAGAGAAACAGATGATTTATTTTCACAAACTATTTTCTTCTGTCTTGGTGTTGCTTCAGCTTATGTTGCTGTGCAGAGTGTCTCCCTGGGGCACTGCTAATGTGGGTGTCCTTCCTGCAGGCACACAGTTCCTTTGGCAAACTTAAAGCCAGTGACAAAAGTGGCTCCTGTCCTTGCTTGGAATATGGCTCACAACAGAAGAGGAGGAGCCTATCAGAAAGTCACAGGTGGACACTTCTCAGGAATAGGTTTGTACAAGGCTTCCTTCCCTGGGGAAGTAGGGGAGGTGCTCATGATAGTTGTAACTGTAGCAGTCTTTTGGATATTGGAAGCAACTTAATTCACCCTGTGATATAAAACTTGGTCACCACGGGGGTTTGGTGTAAAGTTACCTTTCAGAGAGAGATGAATTTGCCCTTGCAAAAGAGCAAATCCATTGAAATACAGAGCAAATTTGGTATTGCTCAAAATTGCCCAGGACAAATTTGCCACTTGAGAACCATATAAAAAGGCATGTCAGTGAACTGGAGAGCTTGTCTGATCTGGCATTAGCAGAGATGCATGGACAGACCAGGCCTTCCCTAACCAATTAAATATGGGCTCTATTTAATTTGGAGGAGGAGTTGTGAGGTTTTTACTTTATAAATAAATGCAGCCTGCATAGGGAGCCTTTAGCACTGAATTTGGTCAGCTGGATCTGGGAAGGTACTCCCATGTCAGATGCTTGTATTCTCATCATGTAGAATGCCTGATTGAGCCTTCTAAAGAAAGGTCTGTAGTTTCCATACTTAAAGTGGAATAGGCCACTGCCTTTCTTTTCTATGGCTGCAAATACTAAGTCTTCTCCTCATCACTTGAGACCATAGCTCAGGTTGAAGGTGTAAATCTCTTTTCTTTCCTTAATGGAAACTGCAGAAATGGATATGAAAACACGGAAGAGGATGCTCAAGAAAGTCCGTGGGAAGGAAGTGTTCATGGCTGTGGCTTACAGCAGGGGACAGCCAGTGCTGCCACCCCGGCTGCAGCCCAGTGCTCCCTCAGCACGCTTCCCTGCCCTTCACTGCTCCCAGGGAGGTGCAAACATGGCACTCTACAAACCCTATCACCAGCAGAACCCTCCCAGACACCACCGTGACGCCGGCATGCCGAGGTAGGAAGCTCTGAAAACTTGAGTTGGCCGCTTGGTTTCTGTTCACTCTTGCTGCAGACTGGTTAGGAGAGAGTTTGTGCTGTTTAGGTAAAACTACAGCTGGGAGGCACTTCCTGATAACTGCAGGAAGTGCAAATACCCTTTAAACCCAGGGGATCTGCCTGATTTATAAGCAGGCCCAACATGCTTGGCCCTCAAACAGCATTTTACCCCAGCCCAGGATGGAAAGGCTGTCAGAGCCATGGCAGCTTCTCCTGCACTCCTGGTGAACGGCAGCAAACCTCTTGTACCAAACATTGCTCTACCAGGCCTCGAGGCGGGGAGGATGGCGGGGCATGAATTGTCTCTTTGCATCACAGTGTGAAACAGAAGGTTTCTTGTGGCTCTGCAGAAAGAACTTGAGTTAAAATTGAGCAGGCAAACCCAGGTGAAAGTGCAGGTGGTGGTGATTCTTCACCTCGTGTCTCGTTCCTAAAGCTCCTACAGCCGCAGCCGCCGCCAGCTGCAGTGTGTGAACAAGGAGTGCCAGTACGGGTTTGTGGCAGGGGCTGCAGAGGAGCCTCGAGGGCCAGAAGAAACTGTAACTTTCTGTGAAATTGAAGGAGATGATGACTCTGCTTTTGCTACTCTGCCTGTAAGTTATGAACAAAGGGTAAGCTGAAGCCTCTCCAAGAGAGAGGAGGAGGGGAAAACTGTCCAAATGCACAGCAGCTCCTTACCTAAATACACAGCAGCTTTATTTGGTTTTCTTGGACTAAGGTTTAACAGTGAATGCATCTTTGAGAATGGAAGACTGAAATTAGTCTAGTTCCTGTAAAACCTGCTTTAAAACTTCAGTTTTTCTAGATAGTCCCCGTCTTTCTTTGTATCCTCAGTAGCAACACTTGTTTTCTTTTTAGCATATTTTCATGAAGATAGTTTCTCCTTTCTATTGCAGTTGGAAAACAAAATCTTTTCCTCCTGTGCATATCTTGTCTATCTCTAAATATCGTGGGAGAAAGCTTTTCACTTGTTTGCCACACTGTAATATATCATTTGGGCAGCAAGATTCAGAAACTGGGTAGTGATAGCCTGGATTTTTTCCTACAAATTTGTAGTTGTGATATTTTGGATTAACATGTTGTTCCTGACACTGTTTCTTCTGCTACAGAAACAGGAAAAAATTATAAACCTAGAGTTTTCTTAAAGCAGTCTTCTTGTTGAGTTGTAGATAAAGTGGCAGAGTGTATTCTTTAAAATGCTGCTTTTTTTTCACTTGTAGTTTAAACCTAGTCCAAAGCTGGGTATGCTAAAAAAAATCAATTTATACTTAGGTATCTGAATAGGAAAACAGATTGTTTGATTTTTTTTTTTTTTTTGCTGTGTTGAAGCAGTGACTTAACTAGTGTTAGACTTGTATTTAAGTGAGGCAGAGGGAATGTGCTCAGGGGCTGTTTCAGCACCAGTCATTTTTTTTCTTTCCCTGATGTACTAGATCTGTAATCTTTGCTCTGATTTTTCCTCAAAGAGTGCCAAGGAATAAGGACATATTATCCTGCAATTTCTTTTTTCCAACATGAAATCAATACAGCTCACTGGCTTTTTCTCCCCCTTGCTAGACTTGCCTGCAGCTCCTAATGAATAGGTTTTCATGTTCATTCAGTGACTTTGTTATTGTCAGTGCCAAAGCTTTTTCTCTATCTGTTCCTTGTCTTGTTCAGTAAAGGAATATGACATTTCCTGGAGAAAGATGCATCTCACAGAGGACTCTGCCATGCTGCTAGAAGCCTGGTGGGAGAATCTTCTGACTTACCACCCGTGCATCAACCTTGGAAATCTTTCAAGCCTCTCTGAGCACTTTATTGATCTTGTAGTCATCCAAGTTTTCTGAGGAGAGTTTTGAGTGTCACCTTAGCCATCACAAAAGAGTGAATCAACTTTTTCCTCAAGCAATCCTGTATTCCTCCTTCAGAGAACTAATCTTAAACTGGGGTGCAGCTAAAGACTGACTTGAGTGCAAAGACAAAGGACCTGTGAAACACTGAAGGAGTGCTCTGGGCAGCCCTGGGGTGTGCTGCTCTCTGAAATAGTCAGGGTTGCACGTGTGGGTCAGCCTGGTGCAGACAGTGGTGTCTGTGCCAGCAGCCAACTTTTGGTTCCCCTAGCTGTGGCTAAGAGTAACCTTTTCTCCACAATAATCAGTGTTTGCATGAACTGATCTGCTGCTGGTATGGGGGAATGCTCCAGAATGAGGAATGCACTAATACATGTTGGGGGTAGCAGCCTTGTCTGGGATCTGCTCTCTCCTTTGCAGCTGTGTTAGAGCTTGGGATAAAGCAGGCTAAGATCTGGGAGGGAGCAGCTTGACTGCATAGCATAGGACAGTGGTAGATCTTCAAGAATAAATTGCCTTAAGTGTTGAAGGCAGAATAAAAGGAAGAGGAAACAAGTGTTTGTTGCATTGGAGTGGACACACAGATGATGCTTCTAGTAAGCTTTGGTTGCAGCAAGCTGGGTCTGCCAGCCTGTTTCTGTGTGTCTGTCTCCATAGAGCATGGAAAGGTTTTAAATTATTTCTAAATGTGTGCTTCTGACTTTGCTTTTCAGAGCCAGAGTAATCCTGCTCCCATTGTCCATGGTCCAGGGGGATTTTGGGTAGCAAGGAGAAGTCCAAACTCTCTTCCATCTAACAAGCAGACCCTGAGTACCTTAGAGGAGGAGGAAGAAGCAAGTGAAAATGGTAAGTTCTTAAAGGATTAATAGGCAAAAAAAAAAATCTAAGAGATTGTCAGTGTGCTTTTCCTTGTCAAAAGTAGGTTACTTTCATCTCCTAGAGGAGAAACAAAGTGAGATGATACTGAAAGCAGGTTATTAATGGTGAACTGAAATGTAATTGCAGTAACTCCAGTTTTACGCTTTTTTGCCCTTTTTTTCCCCTCCCTGAATTAAAACTTCTTGCTCTCTCTCCCTTGTAGGGAAATTTCATGAGGAGTATATTTATGCACCTCCAGGTAAGTAAAAGTTTAGTCTTCACTGATAAACATTTGGTTTAACTCAAACTCAATTATGACCTTTTTATAAATTTCTGAAGGATTAGATTTATTGCAGCTCTGCAACTTAATTTTGCCTATGCCCTCCAGATCCCAACTGTGAGACTGCAACAGTATTTAGTTCAGCAGAACCTACAGCAAACTTGGTAAGTTTTACTCAGTCTGTTGACTTGAGATCCTTGAGGTGTGTGGCATTCCTCATGGAAACTGTCCTTGGATGCATAGTAGGCCAGAGACTTAATAAAAGAAAGGAATGCTTATTTCATTTATATATTCACCCTCCTTTTCCTCCCTGAATGGTGAGGTTTTTATCTGAGTCTGCAAGTACTGTCGGGATTGCACTGGATACATTCATGATTTTCCACATTTCCCTCTGCAAAGAGAGAGTGTGTATTTGAGTGCTGTTTACTTTTCTTTCTCTGCTCCAGACAGCACTTGCTTTTATCAGGCCTCCCTTCAGGTTGTATTCCAGTTAATCTTACTCCTTCTCTGTGGAACTGGAGAGATCTCATCTGTGATAGAACTTACCTTGGAATTTTTAAATTTTTTTAAATTTGAAACTAAATCTTTAGTCACCTGCTGCTCCACAGTGGGTGTGAAAGCAGTCCTGATCACGCCAGAATAAAACTGTGGTTAGTTGAGCTACAAAAGGCACTCTGGGTGTATAGTCCATAAATTAAAAAAAATAAATTATATAAGGGTGTGTTATGTGTGCCTTGTGGCTTCTTTGCCACTTAAATGGACCCTGCTTTGCTTTGGAATCCCTTCAGGAAGAAGGGCCAGTCTTTGTGTCACCTCGAGATGAAGTGGTTTCCTACAGCTATCCACAGAAGGTAGTGTCTGGTACTCTGAGTTGCATGTCACACTTCCTTTTTGTGGTGGCCCTGTGGAGAGGTGACCACTCTGCTTGGACTGTGTCCATTTGTGGGGACCCCTCACAGCCTCTGGCAGCAGAGAATACAATTCCCTGCAAGTACAAGCAAAACAGAAGATGCCTTGCAGGTGTCTGCAACACTAAGCTGGTATTTTCAAGCCAATTTTCAGAGAGTTTGGATAGTTAGTGCCTTTACAGCTAGGATTTACAAAATGCATTTAATGTGAAGTGAGAATTTTTGAAGTATGTGGTATTTTCATAGTCTGTGTCAAAGCCAGTTGCAGAGGCAGACTGCTGAATATTCTTGACTCTTTTCCAGATGTTGGTGAACTCTGCAACAGTTTCTACCTCCACAGATGTTTATAGTGCTCCAGCTACAGGTCTCTCTTCAAATTCTGCTGCCTCCACTCCAGCCAGTGTCATAACAGCAGCTCCCCCACAAACAGCAGTTCAGCCTGTCATAGTATCTCCCTATTCTGTGGGGAGGCCAGGTAGAGTGTACAGACTGCAGCTGTGGACTTGGATTTCCCAAGTTTTCAGTTACATTTTCCCCTCCCTTCCTCCCCCCCCATCCAAAACAAGTGTTAAAAGGCTTTAAAAAGTGTCACTTGCTTTGGTTTAAACTTACTTGGCTGCTGACTTCCTGTTTTGAAGGGGCTGTTGTCCCTGAATTTTTATGGGAATTTGAGGTCTCTGCTTTGGGTTCCCCCCCTTGCCACCTTTAACTATTAATGCCGAGTGTTTGCTAGAAAATTCTTTTGAGAAGACATATGTTCAGTGCAGCTCCCTTCACCTCCCCTTTCCTACAGCTAATTTTCCTCTTGAGCTGAGGGAGTGAAGCCTCTAGAACACTGTCACTGCCAGAAGAGTCACTGGGTGTGGTGTTTCAGGGTCTGGTTCATTTTTGTGACCCTTGGTTCCTTCTGTGCACAGAGATCAGGTTTGTGGGTAGTCACAGGGTGCAGTTGCCACCTTAGGTGCTGTACCTGCTTTGTTCTTGGAAAATGGCTGTTATGAAAATATTGTTCTCCTTCTTGCAAAGAGCACTTCTCCTGTCTTCTGTAACTTCTCATTTAGCATCTAAAAAATCTCTGCCTTCCATTCTGCTCAGTTCTGTCTCACTTTTCTTATCTCTTTTTTTTTTCTGCTCTGCATGAGAGTTTAGTCAGCATGGTTCTCAGAGCTGTCTGCTCACTGGTGCCAACCTGCTGCTGTGTTAGAGGTGTGGGCCACCTAAATGAATATTGAACAGTTGTGTGTCCAAAAGATTTTTGTCCTGACATGTCTTGAACCTTCCCTTATTTTTGTGGGCTTACTGTCACACTTCTGAGGACATGAAGTGATTAGTTTGTTCTCTGTTGTTCTCTTACATAACTATCTGTCCTAGAAGTCTGGCCTGCCTTCTACTATGAAGACATGATTGAAAATTACTTGGTTTTTTTCTTCTAACTGGGATATACAGCTTGCAGATAGAAATGTAGTTAAGGCTTGAGAGATTGAAACCTTCCCATCTAGTTTTAAAATTTCTTCTGGACACCTTTCAAAGTGGTTGCTAAACAGAATTTTGTCAGAGCCTGTATTTAGGGGCACTGAGGTGTCAAAGTACACGCTGCATTGTGTAACTTAGCACCTTACTCATTTGACATACCATGGAAAAGTTGATGTTTTGGGTGACATTTGTTTCCTTCCAATTGTAGCAGTTTCTTCGGTGCCATTCCCAATTTATTCAGCTCCTCTTCCCCCAGTGAGTGAGGTGGGAGAAGCTGGTGCTGTTCTTCCAGCTTACTCTTGTGATCCCAGTGGCAGTGATCTGCCTCGAGGTAATGATGGTTTGTGCTTTTATTCCTGCTGCTCTCCAGCACACTTCTGACTTGTGTTCTCCTTGGAAGCTTAGCAGAACACCAAGTGACAATACATAGTGAGAAAAAACAGTTCTGTGCAACTCGCAGGGAGTGAGAAATAATATTATAGATATTCATGCTAAAACACTTTCATTCCCAGTTTTGAACAGAAAGTTTGTATCTGACTCAAATATGTGATTATTGCAGCTCTAGACAGCACCCTAAATAAGTGAAAGCCCAGGGAGAAGGTAAAGTCACCTTGTTCCTTGGGTGTGTAGCTTTGTCACACAGTGCCATCAGCTGGGCCAGTGTTTAAGGTCCACTTCAGCTGTTCAGCAGTGAGAGTGCAGAGACCAAGCCTGCTGCTTTCACAGGCATTGCTGCCATGCTCTGCAGTTCCTCTGCTGTCTTGCCTGTGCCCTCAAATCCAAGATCTGTTAATCTTGGCTGTTCTGTTTCCTCTTCCCTGCTGTGGTACCATCTCTCTGACTGTTGCCATGCACACACAGAGTTCCTGCTTTCCAGCTTTAGTTGAATGCCCTTAACTTTCCCCACTTGGGAGAATGGGGTGTTAAGTGTGCTGACAAGAATCTGGAGTGGATGTGGATTAATAACCTCTCCAGACCCTGCCTAGAGCTCTTCAGCTGAGTCAGTCCATATCATATGGGCCATGTCCTTCTTGGCACAGACTAGGAATTTCAAAGGTTGCTAGTTAATAAGGAATTGCATAGAACATTTGTTACAGTGCTGGAGTATAATTTATATCCCTTTATATTAGGAAACCCATAAGGTTTTGGAGTGTAGGGCAGGGGAAGGTACATGGGTGTGCTTGATCTGGAGTTCTGTGTGCTTTGCTGAAGACACCAGGCCTGGTATAGATGGGAGAGCAGGACTTGTCAACAGACTGAAGCCCTGGACCTGGGAGGAAATCCTGATGTGGGCTCTAGCATTATTTGTTGTATCTGCATTTGTTCCAGTTTTAATAGCATCTTGTATCTTGTTGTAATGGCATTTAGGACTTGTGAAGTGTGTTTATTAACACAGTGACCTCAGGTGTCCTGCCTTTGCCTGGTGCCTTGTATTTGAAGGAGCTGTTGATAAAAGCCTGCTTGAAATTACTGTGATCCAGAAACACTGTGTTCAGTACTGGCCAGAGCTTCCCATGAGCACCAGTAAAAAGTATCAGGATATGAGATTTTTATCAAGAGTCGACATGGTCTTTATATTTTCGTATCAGGATGGGCAACTTTTTTTGGCTTAGCTGTTGCTTCATAAGGTTGTCACGTTTTACTGAAGATGGACTTGATTTCCAGACATCTAAAAGAGGAATATAAACAAAAATTGGTCTCCTACTGTACTGGCTTCTGTTCCAGCATTCCACAGACGTCAGTATTTCCAGTATCAGTTTGTCACTTCAGTCTCCCAGCAGTTCCTTTGTACTGTTATTGCTGCTATGGAAGCAGCTGTTTCATTCAGCTCTTCTTATGCTTGCTTTGCATAGATTTGCATAAACAATTGAAGAACAAAATTGGATTTTTTTAAAAAAACACCAACTTTTTCCAGATGTAGATGGAATTACAGCTTGATACTAAAAAGTTTGCGTAAGCCTTTGGGTTATTTTTAACTATTTTACTGACTGTGGGCAGTATTACAGTCAGACCATCAACACTTGCAGGACTAAGTAAGGAAGGATCTGTGTGCATTTCCTAAAACAGCTGCATGGGTTGTTGCCCTGATAGATGGTGCTGAACAGTAAAAGAATTGAGAATTGGCAGCAGTGACAGAGGAACAAATCCTCGTGCATTTTAAGGCTGGGGTTTGCTTTGCTGGTGCTTTTGCCTTCCTGCAGCAGAACACAACACAAAGTGCCACAGACAGCAGGGCTGGGAAGGTGTGGGAGATGGGTGGACAGGGAAGCACTGTGGAGCCAAGGCCTGGTTTAGGGGAGGGGTGGGTATTTGTGAAGATGGAATATGGTAACTCTGGAGGCGTTGCTAAGTTGAATCCCTTAGTGGTTCCTTTTGAGTTGTCTCCCTGCTTTCCCTTAGCTTTAGTACAGCTGGGAGCTCAAAGTCTGTGCTGTGGCATAGGTCGCTTGCTCTTCCTGAGCCTTTGAAGCAAATCTCTATTGGAATCTAAGAAATCAATTTTTCTCATGCACAGTTCCAGAACTGCATCCTGGGATTAAATACACACTCTATTTTTTTTTTTTTTTTCTTTTGCCCTTTCAGTGGGTCAACTTTAAAGGTTTAAAGCCGTTTCACAGTTTTTGGATAGTTGGAAATCTGTTTCCAAGTTCAAAACCCTGTTGCTTTTGGAGAGAGGTTTCAAAGTTCCTTCATGCACCTGGGATTGTTTCTCAGCATATCATTTACTTGGCTGGGGACAAATGGCTCAGCAGAGGGAAGACAGAAGTAAAAAAGGACTCTGTAAGAAAGCTGGGAACTGAGTACTCCTTGTGAGGAAGGAATATACTCCTTACTCCTGCCTCCATTGAGCTTGGTATAACAGTTGGAGGGCCCCAGAATTAGGAGAGAAGGTCTAAGGATTGCTCTGTGTTATGTCCTAGTTGCTTAGAGAGTGGAGACTTGAAAAAAACCTGAGTTATCACTTGAATAATCGAGATGAATAAACTAAAATTAAAGCTAATGTCATTAAATTAAATACTAAGTTGGTCAGACAAATGCCCTACTATTGCACAAACATCTAACTGGATTTAGTTAAAAAGATAAACTAGTTTAACAACTGTTCATATTCAAGATACATCCTTTACCCTTGAAATTTCAAAGAAAAAGTAGTGGTGAAATACTGTAATTCATTAAGTTATTCTAACTTAAAATAAAATGTTCTTAATGTGTGTAAGTTGCTTTTGCTTCTTGGTTTATATTCCTCTGCTCTTTAATGTCATATTCTTTAATTTCAGATACAAAGGTCTTGCGGTATTATTTTAATATGGGATTACAAGTAAGTGCTTTTAAAATGAGTATAGCAAATTGCCTGTAAGAACTGCTGGGTTTCTTGACAAATGTACTGATGTATTCAAAACTTCCAAGTGTCTTAAATGTGCATTATGTGCACTGGACTACTAATATGGATAGACTTTCTTGGTGGAGATTAAAGCATGACTCAGGGAAGTGAAGTTCTAACTCAAAATGTGAAGTACACCATCGTAATTGTTTTACTGTGGGTTGTGGTGGTGGTTTTTCAGTTTTACTTTTGGTTTTTTACCTTTTTGGGGTTGTTTTTTTTTTTGATGGTGGATAAATATTCTTTCTATGAAGAAAAGGGGAAGAACCTGAGCCATTCTTGAGAGAACTTGTATACTTAGATAAGACATCAAAGACCACTTAGAGATGTGTGGATGGAGTCTCCTAGGACTTGTGCAGCTGAGCTGAGACTGGTTAGCACCATTTCTCTGTGTTCTGGAAACCTGCTCTGCTGAAGAGTTCTCTGTAGCAGTAAAGTGCAGCTTCAGTGCTGCTGCTCAGGGAAGTAAAAAAAGCATTGTGAGCTCCTTCAACTGAAGAAATAGGAAAAATCTGACTATGACAGTTAATAAGTGGGAATCTTCTTTCTCTGTAAAGACTTTTGACACAACAGCAGTGTGGCTGTTGCTGCAGGTATTGCAGTATCTTTCCTGGTAGGCTGTAGTGATTTGATGGGGGGTTTTGTTTGTTTATTTGTCTTAAAGGGCTAGGAAGGAAAAAAATGCACTTCTTCTAAGCTTAGATCAGAAAGTAGCAGTGATTTGGAGGGCTGGAGAGTATGAGGCTGTTATGCATGACTGTTTCTCCCTTTCTTCCAAGTATTGCCATCAGAGCTGTTGGCCTTCCATGATGTACATGCAGCCAGTGCTGCCTCCATCTCCAGTAGAAGTTTACCCAGCATATGCTGAGCCAGCTCCTGTCCTGGATCAGTCTGTGCCTCAGCTCTTCCCTGATGCTGGGCAAACTGAAGTCCACCAGGTTCCCTTGGAGGCATCAGCAAATGGTTTGTATTTGAGTAATGCTGTGTTCATGCTCATGAAAGCCTGCATTACAAGGCCATCAGTGTGGCTGAAGTGTGTGAATGTGCTTTTTGCTCTTTTTTTTTAAGGTAACTTCCAAAATGCAGAGCCTCCACCCCTGTCCTATGGGCCAGTGTATTACCCAGTGGTGTCAGACCCCTTCAGCCAGCAGCCTGTGCCTGGCTTTGACTCTGTGGTTCCTGCCTATCACTACATTGGTACCTGGCATCCAATAAATCCTCCCCATGGAAATTCCCCACCAGTGGCAAAGGCTGGGAGTTCAGGAGCACCGCCCCAGGTTGGCTACGTGGCCTCCCCTAGCCCTGCACCTCCTGATGCACCTCAGGGAATGTAAAGCTGGGAGCTGGGGGCTCCTTTTTGGGTTCTCATTTCTTGTTTGCCAGCTCTTAATATTGTTTTGTAAATTTATTCTCTCTGAGAGGGTTGAGTCAGTTGATCAAACTGTTCAAATTTCATGTTTCTCTTTAGGTTTATGCTACTGATAGGTGACAAGATGTTGCTTTAGTTGATTAGGAAAAGTGTAGGAAAAAAGTACTGTAGTGCAGGGAACAGCTTGGATGTGAGTACAGGAAGTATGTGAAAAAACATGCTGGCACTAAAGGCGTGTTGTGTATCTCTGGGGGCTTGCACTGAACACTGAAACACCTGGTTTGTGCTGAAGCACTGAATCAGGCTGCCATTACAGCTCAGGTAAACACCGGGCACAGGGTCATTTAGAGGGGGATAATAATGTTTAAAATAAGGAGACTTTCTCAGATTTCGCAAAACAAAGCTGCTTTGCCTCTAGTAGTCACATATTAGCTGTATTTCTTCTGTCTGACTTCATAGTGCTTAGGTTTCGTGGCTCTGCAAAGTGTAAGAATAATGTTTTGATCTGTATATTGTTGTATATTTGTGAGATTTGTTTTGTGAAAGCTGTTGCACATACGGTGGTGGTTAATTTGCACTGATGGCACGAAATAAAAGCATTGAACACGTGAACATTGAGTGGTCATTTATCACTGGCAGGTGTAATGTTCCTGACAATTAGCTATCCCACAGCCTGGACTGAAGAAATGCAGTTGTGTGGGATAAGGCTGCTCCAGCTTTCTGTGAGGAAGCAGCAAAAGCTTTCAGCATGAAAAGGGAAGTGGAATAATTCCTGGTAACTGTACCTTTTCCCCTCTAAATTCTGGCACAACGTGCTTGGTCCTCAAATAGCATTTTACACAAAATTTAAATCAACTCTATTGGCCCCTTCTACTGTTCAGTGATTTTCTAAAAATCATTTTTCAGTTGTGTATAGCTAGGTGGTGGTGAAAAAGATATTAACTGCAGAACTGGGAGGGGAAAATATTGTATTTCCTTTGGTATCCAGTTTAAGTAACCCTGGAAGCAAAAATGGTAGGGAAAAGTGGCTTGTTACATTTTTGACTTAAATTCATGCAGCACTGTTGGTGTTGATAATGTAACTCTGTAATGGGAGGGTGGGCTGCAAGCTCAGCTTTTAGTTTGTCTCCTCCAATTTTTAATTGCTGTACATTTAATTTGGCAATTTAATAATGGCTTTTCAAGATGGAGCAGCCAGGTGAAAAGTCAAAGCAAGAGGAAAATGATCCCTGAATAGCTAATTTGATTTTGAGCTGCTCTGCTGTTTTTAAAACAAAACATTTGCACAAAATTGTTGATGAAGTAACAGGTGGCCTTTGTGTTCCTGCCTCTGGAGGAGCACTTGACTTGCACAGATGTTCTTTGGAGAAAATACCATGAGGGGGTTTCTTCTTTTTCTCTGAAAAAGCATTCACTAGCCTAACCTCTTAAAGCAACTAGTAAAGCCTGTGATTTATTTTATTGGCTTTAAAGTGGCACTGACCTTAGAATTATGGTTTCAATGCTGGAGTCAGCAAGAGTGTTTCCACCTCAGTGTCAGGTGCCATCTGTCATATCCCAAGCAGTGGCTGTCAAGCACTGAAGGGAATATCTTCCCCTTTCAGGCTTTAGTTAGGAGTTATGCCTCATTTCTTCCACTGTCACTGAGACAGCCTTGCTGGTTTTTCTACACACATGGTTATCACAGCACAGTGTTGGTGTTTTATCTTCTGGTATTAGTCTGTCTCTGGAAGTCAACTTTTTTTTTTTTTTAATTGGAAAAGCTGGTAATTCTGGTAGAGAGTTCTGTTTATGGCATGGTTTTGCTTGCTCCATAAATAACGGCAATTGTGGTATCATTGGCCACTTTGATATACATGAAAATTACTTTGATATAATAATGTCATATGTAGTCAGTAACTTATTTATGGATTTGATATACAGAAGTACCTCTGTGACTTGTTTTATGTATTTTTTTGCCAGGGCTGTTAAGGCTCAAAATCTGTTTTTTCAACTAGCAGGTAGGGGCTGTGGGGAGGAGTTCTCAGTGTGTCCTGGAGCTGGCTGATGAATGCTCTCCATGGATAGGAAATGCCACCTCTTTATTAACAGCAAAAGAGCTCAGAATGGTACAGAAATTTAAGTGATTGCTGGAGTCTTTTATTTCAATTCTGTTTCCCAGAGCTGTGTTGCAGTACAGCAGCTCTACAGCCTTTGACTGAAACAGCTGCCAAAAAAGCCACAGCTCTGCCCAAACCACAGCTGACCTGCTTTGTGCTTCAGCCCTCTCCTCAGCTGGAGACTGCCAGCTCTGGCTGCAGCGTCCCTGTGCTCACAATATTCCTGGGTTTGTGGCTAATCAGCTTTTTCAGGGGCTGTAGGATAATTCACATCAAGATTACACAGAGTTCTGGAGCTTGGTTTGAGAGGTTGGAGGTTTGGGGGATTTTTTTGTAGGGGTTTATGCATGTTCCAAGATGTGGGTCTGGGGTATTTTTTATTTTGTGAGGAACTCAGTGGCAGCCTGGTGATTTTCCAGACCTGTTTGGCACATGTTTTAGTTTGATTATTGCTGTTACAGTTTGGTACCAGACCAGTGCTCTGTGTTTTTCATGCCCAGCAGCATTGCTGTGACTAGGGGTGTTGGGATATAACTCGAAGCTGTAACCATATTTTATCTTTAGTTAGAAGGATGGAAAATATCTATGAGTATTGATTTCTGTTTGGAATTACTCTTTTTTTCTGCAGATTGATGTTTTTAAATTTTTTGTTCTCTGTTGAGCTTTTTGAATCATGTTGCCTAGTAGTAAATTTTTAAAGCAAAGATTTGTTCCTGGAATGTGGGGGTTTTTTGTTTTTTTTTTTTTTTTGGTGGAGGGCTTTTCAGCCTTTAAAAGGGAGAACAGAAGAGTCACGCAGCCAAATTTCCACAAGTCATGCTTGCCACCTCCTTTCCTTCACTGTGTTTTTATAGATGAAAGGCAGAGGCTCAAATTAAATTGACCCCTGAAGGCTGTGCAGGAAGACTCCATGAACTGGCTGCACCATGGAGTGCTCTCCCTCCATGTGAGCCCCAGAGCCCAGCCTCTCCTCCCTGACAGAGGACACGGCCCAAGCTGTGCCAGGAGAGGCTCAGGCTGGACATCAGGGAGAATTTCTCATGGAAAAGGTTGTTACACATTGGAAGGGGCTGCCCAGGGAGGTGGTGGAGTCTCCATCCCTGGTGGTGTCCAAGGAAGGCTGGATGTGGCACTCAGCACTCTGGGCTGGCAACAAAGTGGGGAATCATTCACAGGCTGGACTCAGTCTTGGAGGTTTTTTCCAACCTGAATGATTCTGTGATTCTTCTGAAGCTGCAGGATGAACAAAGCAGTGACCAACCCCAGTTTTTGTGCTCTGGGGTGTGGCTTCTTGTGTGATTAAGTATTTCTTTCAATCTCTAAACCTGCAAACCTTGCTGCCCTTAGCAGGAGCAGGCTCCAGTCTGTGTTTGCTGCGTGATGCCAGACTCCAGAGTGGCTCTGTTACCTCAGCACCCCTCAGTGCACAGTCAGCCCCAAGCCTGGTGCTTGGCAGAGGTGCTGTGTCCCCCCTGGGGCCGTGCCCAGCCTGTGCCCCGTGTCAGCACCAGTCCTGCACTGACAGCCGCTGCATCACTGCTGATGGCATCTCTCTGATGTCTCTGGAACTGTCAAATCCATCTGTTATTGAAGATAATTATTACAAGTACTGCAGGGAGAGCCTGTGCTGCTGCTGCCTGCCAGCAGCCTTGGCCTGCTGGGCTGTCTCCTGCTAATGCTCCTGTGCTGTTTTCCCCTTGGTCACGTAACCAAACCAATTCCTACAGAAAGCTGTTTTTCTAGCTCTGTTGGCTTTTTTTAATTTCACTCTTAGGTTCCCTTTCTCTCAGCAGTGCTGCTGGGATACCTTTTTCTTTTATAAAATTACACCATCAAAGGCTGCATTATATATGGAAGATACTCGACATATAAATCCAGACCCAGAATTCCAAGTAACTGCTTTTTTCATAAGGGAGGAAGATAAAACCGTTGAACCAGGACTTCATAGCTTTGAAATAAGACCAGAGATTAAATTTTGCAGGGCAGGCCTGTATCTAGAAGCTTCTAGACACTGCTGCTTACCAGATTTCACAGTCAGCTGGGCTGCAGCACATAGGAAACAGCTCAGAGGGCGTTCCAGGCACTGACTGCAGCCCAGTCCTCTCTGCAAGTGGGGTGATCTGCAGCCCCAGAACAGGTGCCTGAGGCCTGACAGGGTGTTTTTATCTCTTAGGCTCAGTTTATGGCAATATTTTTATTGCAGGTGCTAAATCTTGCCTTCCCTGGAGCAGGTGAGCATTTTGCCACAAGCTTTGGGGTGCTTGTGACTCAAGGTAAGGGGCAGTCTGTGCTGATAGCTGTGGTAAGTGCTTGACTTTGTTGGGTTAGAGAAAAAGAACTTTTAAGAGAAAGTGGAATATCCTCTAATGATGAAATTAATGGACCATGCAACTCTCTCTATCCTTTCCTTCTGTATTTTTCCTGTTCCCTAATTCCTTTCTATTTTCATTTTCCAATCAATTGTAGACATGTGGTTTCTAACTCTGTTTAAACCAGTACTTTGTTAGTATTTGTCATGACTGAAAGCAAAAAATGCTTATTTTTACACTTGTGATGATTATGTGAATATGTGATTTGTGTAACTTTTCAGGAAGTGCAACTAAAAGGAAATAAAATTTACTGCAAAGCTTCTCCACAGAATGGGTCAGCTTGGGAGGGCTCTGGTGCCACCTCCCTGCTTAGGCAGGGTCACCCCAGAGCACAGGACTGTGTCTGGGTGGTTCTGGAATATCTCCAGTGAGGGACACTCCACACCCTCTCTGGGCAATCTGCCCCAGTGCTGGGTCACTCCCTGGCTTTGCAGGGACATGGAGGGGGTGGAAATCCCTGTCAGGTGAAATTCAGTCCCTCTTTCTGGAATAAGAAGCACAACTGGGGATTCACTGTGCCTGAACTCCGAACTTTTAGCTTTCTGATGTGAGTGGGAATGTGCACTCCCAGCTGCAAAAAGACCTTGTCTACTGAAAAGAAAAATGGTGTAGCCTTTTGGTTTTATGGGAATAATTTAAGTTTCTGCAACTGGGGATCCCTGTGGTCCTGGATTTTGCACAGCTTTTGCCATGGTCAGTGTCAATTTGTGTGTCCACATTGCCTCCCTTGTGCAGGAATCTTCTGCATTCCAAAGAAAGGGATATGGCCATGGTTTAACTCATGGAAACTCTTGTTTTACTGGAAGCTTGACCAAAAGCCTCTGGTCAGAGATGGAAGCCTTTTGAAATGTATCTCCAGGAGTTTAATAAGATTTGCTGGAGGACAGCTTTCCATGAGCAAATTATGTTAATACAGTTAAAAGTTGTTGCTTAATGACTCCCTTACACTATTAGCTATATTGCTAATTGTGTGGCCAATGCAGTTGTGCTGGTCTGAGGATATCTTTGGGGAGCAAATTAAAAAGAAATTACACTTACTTAGACTTTCCTGTACAGGAGTAATTGCATTCATGTGGTGAATTTTATTTGCCAACACTTCTAGTGGGTTGCTATTTTCTGTTGTAGCCAAGATATAATGAATATTTGGGGGTTGTTTGGGGTTTTTTTTCCCCTAGCCAGGTGTTGTGCAGCTCTTGCTCAAATTTGGGTGACCAGCTTCACTGGAGGTAAGCAGGACTGTGAGATGTCTTTTGTTATTAAAATACCAATAAATTCTTTATAGCATCAGAGCCCTTAAGTGCTCCTCTCACCACTGACAGCCCTTGAGAAGTCTGTGCTGCACTTGTTTGTTAAAAACTCTAAAATGTCAGATCTGTTGCTGTTCATAAATGTTTATTATCAATAGGCAGCTGGAAATGTTACATCTGAAAAGGTAGAAACACCTTGATTTTTCAATAGGCTTACATTTTTGGGAAAAAAAATTAAATGCTTTTTATTTTTTTTTTCAGTTTACAGTTAAGCTAAAAATACACATAAAATAAATAATTTTATTTGTTATGTACATTGTTTCATTTTGTACAGGTTATACGAGGGTCTGACATGGAGTCTGCACTACGGACGGAAGAGATGCAAGTAGAAAAGTACATAAAACTAAGCATCTGTTTTTGCTTTTTGCTCTTGCCCTTTTCTCCCCCTTTTCTCCAGGGGAGGCTATTACCACTCAACTGGCAGATTCTGAGGTCCCCATTCTGTCTTTGCATACACAAAATTCTTACAACATCTAAAAGCTTTTTTTGCCTGGAAAAGGCCTTTGAGTTTTTGAGCAAAACTGAAATAAAGAATGAGGGGGTGGGGGGGGGGTGGGGGGTAAAGCCTCACCTTTTTTATTCCATGAAATAAAAGGGCATTTTAAAATACTCTCGGGTGTGAAGGCTGTTTCTGTGGTTGCTTTTTTTATTAATGAAGATTTAATCTGACAATAAAACTTGACTGCTAAAAAAACTGTTTGCAGAGTCAGCCTGGGTCTCCAGGGCTCCCATATAGAAAATAGAGTACTTAAGCATCTACTACTGTCTTCTGCTTCTCAAAATCCTTAGCCCTGTAGCCCCCAGCCCTGCCTTATAAACACCCTCAGTAGTTTTTAAATAACTGTACAATACCCAGAAAAATAGACCCAAAAGTGCCACCTTGCTGAAAAACAACTATTTATAGTCCAAAGGCCTCTCACTCTGCTGGCTAAAGGTATCACAGTGTTCTGTCAGCTCCTGCACAGGGCACATCTGAGCCCTGAGCACAGCATCTCTGCTGCCTCAGGACGTGCTGCTGATGTGGAAATTCTTTCAGTGGGAGGAGAAAAGAGAAAACATCCCCAAAATAGGCCATGCTGAGCAGGGATGGGGGGGCCAGGGGGGACAGGCTGCACTGGTGTCTGTAGTGGGTGGGTGTTGATGGAGAAGGGTCTGTCAGGAGACCCTCCCCACTTGGCAGAGGGTTGGACTGGATCTCCAGAGGTCTCTTCCTGCCCAAGCCATGATTCTGCATGTAAGGAATGAACTAGAGCTAAAGCTGGGGGTGGTTTGAGCTCTGTTGCTGTTATGGTTGGGGTTTTTGTTTTGCTTTTCACACCTTAAAAAAACCAGAGCAGGTGGAAGTGTTTCCCTGAAGCACAAAATGCTATCAAAGGTTTGGAGGATAAGGATCAAACACTTTTGCTTTTTAAGTATACTTCTTTAGATGAAACATGTTTTCTTTTTAAAACAATGGTTCTTGGTCAGGAATTGCCTCCAGAGCAGTAGTGGGTCTGGGTGGAGGTAGTTATATGAATACTATAGAAATTACCCTTTTGTAAGAAGGGCCCGAAAGGGGGAAAGAAGTGTGAAAATGAAATTTAATCAAATTATAAATGCCCCAAGTATTCTTTATCTCCTCCCAAAAAATCCAGTAAGGGAGTGACTTTCTAGCTCTTTTGAGTCATACATTCACTGCAAATTCTGTTGGGGGACAGTTTATTTTAGATGCCTCTCCAGTGAGTGGATTTATTATCCACCACAGGCTCACTGATTCCAATTAATTTTACCATGCCATTAATTAGAGTGCCTGATGCTTCCAGCCCACCTGGGAAGGTGTGACCAGCCCTGTCCCCTCCCTCAGCTGGGGCTGCTGTGCCCTCTGGAAGTCCCTCTTGAGAGGAAGAGGTTCCTGCAGTGCATCCACCCCAAAAACAACTCCAGGAGTTCTCAGTGAAGTGACAACTTTTATTAACTGTAGGCAGCCCTGGTGGTTCAGATATTTTTGCTTATTTTTTGCTGTTCTGTGTGTGGAATTGCAGCAGAGGTGGGAGGGGGTTCCTGTTCCTTTGGGGATCAGCCTCTGAGGCTGCACAGAGCTTTCTGTGTCTGTGGGACAAGACTGGACCCTGCAGGATGAGTTCACTGGTTAAAGGGGAACTTGGCCAGGAGTTAAACCACTGCTGAACCTCCTCCTGGTTAACTGAAATATGCTTTTCTTTGGGATTTTGGCCTTTTGAAAAGGAAAGTAGCAACATCAAAGTGAATCTGGGAGGGGCAGCGAGACAAACAGGTAATGGTGTGAGAGCAGTGGGTGCTTGTGTGGTTTCCAGCTGCTAGAAAACCCAGAGGTAATTCAGATCCTTGCTTACACTGTTGCTGACTGTCCAGATATCTCTGCTTGCACTGTCAGTAACATCCAGGTCCCCAGTGCAGGGACCTGCAAGTGCTCCTGTTCCTGGCAGGGAGCTCAGAGTGCCCTTACCCTGCCAGTCCCATCTTAGAGCTCCTCTTGCTCAAACCCAAGACCTTTATCCAGAGAGAACACTGCAGAACATTGTACAGAGAAATCGGGGTGAGGAGCCCCTCTCAGGGGTGCAGTTTCTGCTGTCCAGGCTCCTCCAGCAGCCACGGTGTCGGCCACACTCTGCTGCCTGGGCTGAGTGTCCGGGAGCTGCCTTCGCCTCTCCTGGGGCAGAACAGGCAGCAGGGCCACCCTGCTCCAGTCACAGCCTCCCTTTGCCCTCCTGTGACACCCAGGTGAGTTGTCCTTGCCAGTGATGGGGTGAAAACTGATTATTACAGAGGTGATGATGTGACATTTTCCTATAGCCCTACCCCGGTATCCCGCTGTGCACCAGTGCTGAGCTGCCTATGGAGCCCCCCCATGCTTAAAATGCTGTTGTACCAACCAGTTTTAACCTCTTTAAAAGGTAAGGGTTTATGTTCATACATTAATATATTTATTTAAATATTCTTGATATTTACAGTGGCTGTTTCTGCTAAAAATCATGTTACATGGACTGTCAGGAAAGGGATGGAACACAAATACAGGAAGGTGACATTAAGGGTGAGTGAGGCATAAATCACAAAAGCAAAGGTGTCAGAATTTAGGCTTCCAGGGTATGCTGTTCCTGCTCTCTGTCTACTGCAGAAGTCCCCTAAATTCCCTTCATGGGGAAACCATGCGAGTTTCCTACATGGAAAATTATCGTAACAGATATACAGTTACATCCTAACCTGAATTAGTTGTAAGAAAATAAAAGTACATACTACTGCTACCAATATTAACTACTGACTGTATATAGCGCCTTTAAATTTGAAAGTGCTTATAAATAATGAACTAACCCCCCCTGCGAGGTAGGTAAGTATTATTATCCCTATTTTACAGATGGGGAAACTGAGGCATTCGAGAGGCTGAGTGACTTGCCCAAGGTCACGGGGGAGGCAGAGGCAGAGCGGGGAGTGGAGCTGAGCTCCCTCCTGGCTCTGACACTGCCCATGCTTCCTCTGAGGGGACACAGGTACAAACACAGGAGTATTTACATATTTACCAGTGAGTGAGCGATGTACAAATGCAGTTTTCCAAATAACCTGCACAGATAGTTCAGTTAATTTCTTGTTTCTGAAGCAATTTATGTAATCTCTGACCTGAGTACGAACACCTCCCAGCTCTATTAAATGCTTAACCCTGGGTGTTACTTGTTACCTTTTAAATTGGTGATGATGCCCCATCCTTGGAAGTGTCTAAGGACAGGGCTTGGAGCAACCTGGCCTAGTGGAAGGTGTCCCTACCCATGGCAGGGGGGTTGGAACAAGAACTTTAAGGTCCCTTCCAACCCAAACCATTCCATGACCATTTGCAGGTGTGCTGCTTTAAAAAGCCATGTGAAAATGGCACTGGGATGGGAGGTGAGAAAAACATGCAACTTCAAGAGCAAGAAACCTAAGAAAGGGTAAGTGGTTGAGATCTCAGTTACTCCTAACTCCAAACTCCTTGCATTATGTCCAGGGATCCTTCTTGAAGCCCACAGAATAAAGGCCAGGTGTGAACCAGCTGAGCCAAGGAAAAGTTTAACTCCTCACAGGAGAAACTCAGTGTCCCATCAGCTCCTACCCTGGCCCTTGCAGAGACAGCACAGGGGTCGTTCACTCATTTCTCTGAGGGAAAGAATAACTTTCACTAAAACATGTTTTCTTTTTGGGCAATTGAAAGCAGAAAAATACTGGCAAAGTCCCAAATACTGTGACTGCAAGTGAATTAAGCAAAACCTGGGTTTTGTGGTTTTTTTTTTTTAAATCAAATGTATTTTTCAGAAGCTACTTCAATTTCACTCCCCTGAAGCTCCTGTTTTAGCATAATAATAATTCACAGCTGCTCCAAAGTCTATTGCTATCAACAGGGATGCATAGATGCAATCAAAGAGAATTCTGCCTTTTGGGGGACCAATTTGAGTTTTGCAAACTCCTGGACACGTGTATTAATCGCCGCCAAATCAAATATTTGTGTTGCATTCCAAAGTCAGCTCAGACTCACTCGTAGCTGGGAGCAAGGAAGGATCTCAGTCATGAAACAAAGCCCAGGGGAGCCCCAGCCAAGGAGCCACGTGAAGCATCTCCCCCTTTGGCACAGCACTGGGGCTTTGCAGATCTGTTACCCCTCGTGCCACTGCGACGTGGCAGCTCCCACCCCTGCCCTTTCGGGGCACAGCAGGGGAACGTGACTCACACAGTCTGCAGGGAAGGGATTTTTACATTTTTGGGGGCAGCACTGCAGAGTTAATTCCATTTCTTTGTGGTGTTTGTACCTGGTAATGCATTCGAATTACACCATGTGAGCGTCACCAGCGGCTGTGTGTGCTTGTTCTCATGGAACACTTAAGAGCCTTTCCGCTGTCCAAGGATTATAAACCCTGTTTCTGGCCCGATTTCAAGCCCAGCTGATGTAATCTGCATAACTGTACTTGAATTGTTTCAATTCTTACTCCTTACCCAGGAAATACCACAAAGATTTGCTGGCCCCACGTCAAGTAGAGTTCATAAGACTGCAGTGTGGGTTAGGTGAGGCATCAAAGGATTCGAGTTCACCCCCCTGTAGCAGCTCCTGCTAACGTTTATCTTTGCAGAAACGTGCTCCGTTTGGTTTATTGACCTGTGGGGCTTTTATGGTGAGCATTGCCTTGGGGTGTTCAGACTGTGGCTCTCCCCTATCAATGGATCTGCTCCTTCAGCCAGGGGTGCTGGATTTCCTCATGGAATGATCAGCAAGCTGCTCCCCACCCTCGGGTTTTGCAAGTCTCCTTGTGTACCACCAATGTCAGTTTGCTCAGCCTTCCATGAACGAAGAGGAAATGCAGTTTTCAAAGACAACTCTAACCCTGCAATTAGTGTGAAAGCCTGAAATCTGTTGATACAAAAATGCCTTTCACTCTGCCTTAACTAACACATCCAGAGGCTTAAATATTTGGGGTTTTACACTGCCTGCTGGTAACAAGGCTGGTGTCATTATAAGCAAGGAATACAGAAACGTTTTTGAGTCTCTGCTCTTCGCTGCTGATTTATCTCAAGCAGGGCTGGCCTGGAGCCACAGTCTCCACCCTGAGGTCTGCACTGAACTCTTCCATGAGTCCAGGGTGTTGGCACCTCAGCTCTGCCCCAGGAGCTGCTGCATCACTCACATTTCTCTCTGTGCTCCACTGGGCTTTCTGGGTGAAGCTGCACAAGTGCCCAAAGGAAAAACCCCGCAAGGAGAGTTTCCTTCACAAGAGGAGGAAGCCAGGTTTAAAACTTGGGCAGTGTCCAGCTGCAGATGCCCCAGCATCTCTTATCCCTCTGCTCCTGACCCTCCCTGCTGCCAGCAGAGCTGCTCATGCCCTTTGCTGGGGTGAAATGTGACCCACTCCAGGGGCAGGTGTAGATTTTCCAGCATTATGTTTCTCCAGAGGCAATTCACAAGCCCGTTCCCAGGTGAGGTGACAGCTGGCAGCCACCCTGGGGAAATGCTGCAGCTCAATAACCCCTCCTGGGAGCAGAGCCCTGCACGAGGGCAGGAATGAAGCCATTCCCCAGCTCCTGGGCAGGACTTGCTTCCTCCAAGGAAGCAGCTGACCTCCAAGAACAGCTCCGAGGTGGTGCTGAGTGCCAATCATCTGTGTTCCTTAGCAACACTGCAGAAGAAAGTTCAAGTATCCCACTGTTAAAAAAATTAAAATAAAAATAAAACCCCCTAAAACCCCTGTTAAGAATTCAACCACCTTGCCCTTGATGGGGTTGTCTTCTCCCCCTCTATGATGCTCCCTGGGACAACAGCAGTGACGGTGCTAAGCTCTGTCCAGACACTCCCACAGCTGGGGAAATAAAAGATAATAAAAGATACCACGTCCTGCCACACTCCTTTTTGTTGCACCTCAGAGAAGGACCTGCAGAGCTGGAGCTGCTCTTTCCTAGGCTGCCTTTCAGACCTGCAGCTCAAGGGCCCAGGGAAGATGCTCTCCCTCAGGAGATGGTTTTCCCCCTGAAGCCCGACACCCATCAGAGAGGCAGCAAAAAGTGAATGCAGCACTGGAAGTAAGATTAGGAATTGCAAAATAAGGGCAAAGCTTAGAGCTGGGGTTTGGTTCAGCCCATTAGAAACTACTCTTGAGGTTTGTATTTCAAGCAGCCAGGGTTGTTTTGGGTTGCTTTCTTTTCGGTTCATCTACACAGAAGTTGGAGGCAAGGCCAGGTGCTGGCTCCCACTGTCAGCCTAATTGGAAGGTCCTTCTGCTCCCCAAAAGGGAGATTAGGTAAATAAGCAAATATGTTAGCAACAAAAACATGTTCCAGGTGGATGATCAAAGGGGTCTCATATTCAGTAACAATTCACAATATTAATATAGTGGCCTGAAAAAAACAAGCACAATCAAAAGAATCAGAAGTCATATTGCTTCAAGGAAACAAAAAAACCCAGTTGTAGGTTGAAACCCTTTTAAAAAATATTTTCAGCGTGATTCTCAGCCTCCTGCTCACCAGCTGGTTGTGTTGTTGAGCAAAACTGAGCAGGATGCAGAGCCAATGGTGTTGGACAGCAGCACTGAAACCCAGCTGGGGTGGGATGATGATGGGAGCACTGGAGAAATCCTTTCCTCAGCCACCTGCATGCCTGAAGTCTGTGGGGTTTGTAGACTAAGACTGCATCCAAAGGGATTCCTGTGGTGTATGGTGACCTTATAAACGGTGAAACCTTTAGTTTAGTATTAGTGAGTGTAAAAAAAGTAAATTAAAGAAGGTGCAGATGGCTATAAAATAGGCTATAACATAAGTAGGTTTACACTTCTTTTCCACCTGTGGACAGAAAGGAAACAGATGAGAGCAAACAATTACCAATACTTGGCTGAGTTTTCCAGTGAGAGTTAAGAGAGCTTTGCTTAGAGCCGGGTGGTGACATGATCCTCCTGCCCGTCTTTCCACTGGTTTATAAACAAGTCACAGGCCTCTCCCCATGAATCAAACACATCCTCTGACGAGTCTATAAGTTTGGAGTTAGAGGAACAAATACTGGAAGCACAGTGAAGGGAGCTGGTACAAACCACAGGGCACTCCTTGCTCTGTCCCGTAAGTCTCGTGTTCCCACTGTAGGCCACCTCATTGAGGTTAATTTCACTTTTGGAACAATTCTCTTCTCTCTCTCTGTCCATCGGAGAATATTTAATGTCTTTCCACATGTAGTGTGGCTGAATGATGCCGTCTGAAATGGTGTACATGGGCTCTGAGCTGGGCTCAGGGACGTGGCCGTTCATCTTGGAGAAGAGCAGGCCCAGTCTCTTGAAGGACTCCTTCTTGGAGCTGGAGAGTCTCTGGACTCTGTTCCCGTTTCGGACAAAGGAGCGCTTGCTGATGCCGTTGCTTTTTGGCTTCTCTTCCACCATGTTGATCCCAGACATGGTTTTAATCAGAGCAGACACGTTGAAGTCCTTTTTTTTGTTGGCTACATTGAAAGACACGCTCTTGGCTCTGGATTTTTCTCCAGCACCGTCCTCATTTGTTTCATCCTTTTGGGACACCTCTGTGCTGCTGGTAGAGTAACTCCTCCTCTGGGGCTTCCTGTTCCCTAAGAGGTCAAGAACTTCATAGCGAAAACTCGAGATGTCCTGTTTTAATTCCTGGGGCAAGAGGAGACAGGAGTTACTCCCAGCAGCCTTATCTGACATGAAGGAATGACCACATTCCCTCGGGAGGGCGGGTCAGTTGTGCCAGTGGCTGATACCAAATCACACAAGAACATCACATCCAAGGCCAGTGACACACAAAAATGATGTGTTGGTAGTGCTGAGAACTGGGGACCTCACAAGGTTTTTTGTCTCCAAAGGCTGGGGACTGGCCCTGTTGATCTCTGCCCACACCCTGCCCCTCCAAAAAAGTCAGATAAAAGAGTTACAGAAGAGGGAAAACTGCTGCAATTTGGCAGGAATCCTGTCTAGCTGATAGGCCCAAATTTAACTTTGTTGGCCAGTGTTCTTAATATCCATCAACCCCAACCTATTCTTTGGCTCTGTCTGCATTAGGATTGGGAATGTGATGTTGATTCAAATCCCATACTTCATTCCTACCCTTTTCCAGTGCTTTTGTCTGCATAGCACATTGAAAATTAAAATCTGGGAGGTGATCATATAGAAGACACTCAATAATAACTCACTCTGCCCAAAAAACCCCACAGGCCCATCAGATATATTCCCAGCTCCACTCATAATCCCATTTCCACACATCACAAATCATGTAACAAGTTAGTGCAAACTCTGTGAGTGGCTGTTTGAATTAATAAAACAAATTATTGTTGAGGAATAATAAATTACCTTGAAGTTTTCTTCAGTTAAACCTTCGTTGGTCTTGGAAGTTCTTATCATTGCTGCAACGTATCTTTTCACAAGATTTCTTATCACTTCCTGGAATAGGAAACAATCCAAGTGATTCAATTGCTAGCTCAGCCCAAACTCTGCTCTTGCTGCGTTTCCCTGAGCTCTTGCCAACAGCAGCTGTCCTGACTCTGCTGGCTAAAAATCACTCACCACTAGAAACAAAATGCTTCCTTTTAAGCAGAGCAAACCTTGGGAAGGGGTGATACAGCTTCCATCTTATGGATGCTCAGTTTTTAACTAAAGGCAAAGCAGGTATTTTGTACTGGAATTTGTATATGTCGAGAAAAAATTCTTGGAGTGGTCTCTCCAAGCAGTTCTTAGATGTGCTCTTTAACTCAGCTGCTGAAAGTTTTTACTATTACCAATCTCATGTGTGCACACTGCGTATCCTGATGGGCTGAATTTGGCATTTGAAGGTGGTTTATCAAGTATTTGAAAGCCAAGGAGGTTGTGTTAGCAATAAATAATGTGAAGAACAGCCAGGACCCCATGGGACAATGGACATTCACCTCAAACCATGTCTGCAGCTGCCTGGGTGTTCCCTAAGGGCAGAAACTCTTTTCAGGATGGCTGCACCATCTGTGGGCAGCACTGGAAGGGTCAGATCACACCCTCAGTGACTTCTCCAAGGACTCTCACTCCCCTGTGTTACCTGTTTGCTACACTCCATGGTTTTGGTTGGATAAGCTCCGTTTTGCTCTGCTCATGTCCCTCCCTGATGGCTTTACAGAAGCAAGCTGCTGCTTTGAGCTTGTCCATTTATCTGCGCCAGCCAAAACACACCGAGGCTGTTTGTGCACGTTGTGTGAAGGGAAGAGACTACTCCAAACCTGCCCAGCATTTCCCCCCCCTTCATAAACAAGTCTGAGCACCACCAAGCTGAAGATGGTGCCTGCACCAAGGCTCTGCTGGGAGGTTTTTAAGAGATCCCAATGTCGCAGCCGTAAGCTGTGCTGCGAAGTCAGAAAGCACCATATGTCAGTTGTCAAAGGTGACTAATTATGTTAACCACCAACTTCAGATAAAAGTGCTCTTCAGAAAGCAGGAGATGTCTTCAGGAAGACAAATTACTAATGGCTTTTGGCAGTGGAGCCTAACGTACCACCTAACAATCTGGAGAATTTTTTTTCCTTCCAGCACGCTGGCATAATACATCCCACTGAATTCAAGGGCTGAAGCTGGTGTTTTTAATAAAGTTTCATCCTTTTGTAGGTTGAGTTTAATGAGTATTTGATGACAGGCAAGCTGAGGATAAACAAAACCAGCAAGATTCAGCAAAGGAATCATTCCTCCTTTCCTGAGCCATCCCAAACAAAAGAACATCCCAACCACAGTCTGAGTTAGGGATACTTTACACAAAAGAGCAAGAGAGGAACAATTCAAGAGTGCAAAAATGCTGCAGAAATAGTTTTAATCAGGATGGCCTGACAGCCTGATGGCAGTGGGGATGTGACCTTGACTTCCACAGCCACACTGATACCTGCAAGTTTTCCACTATTCCAGAGGGGCTGAAAGACAAGGACAGATTTACTGAACCATCCACCTCCAATGAGGAAATGCTTTAATCCACGATAAGCAAAATCCTCTTAGAGGAGCTACACTTAGCAAAATATATTCTGCAAGCAAGCAAGAATTGAAGTATTAGAAAATGAGGAGGAGAAAGAAATAGCAGGTAAAAGCTTTATGTGCCCAAGAGTTTACCTGGTAATGTTGATTCTGAATCAGGTTGTCAGCGTGTCTTTCCTGGAAAGAGAAAGGCATAGGGGTGTCACCTGTCTGGCCCTGTCTTTAGAGCTCCTGATGGCTCTGAGCAAGTTATGATCCAGCAACCCTCTGCTGATCCCTCACAGCCCAACACCCTCCAGAAATGAAGCACAAAGCCGTGAGCTCCTTACTGTGAAAGTTTTGAGGTTTTCGTGCCTCTTCTGTTCGTTGTCAGAGTCGTCACCTGGGCACAGCTGGTTGTGGATCCACTTGCAAAGGTACCACACCGACTTGGGGCTGGGCACAATGTTAAAAGGAGGGGGCAGAGTGGCACCTTCATCGAAGTAACTCATCCAGAGCTTTGTCCGTGCGAACTTCCACTCGATATCCGCATGGTCCTGTGAGAGAAAGGCAGAGACCATCAACAGCTGCAGGCAGGTGTTCCTGGAGCCAGGGCCCACGGCTGAGGAGGGGAGGAGTGAGCAAGGAGGGATTTCTCCAGCCACAGGCAGAGCAGCATCACTCCCTACATCTCCCTCGCTGGGGGTGGGCTTAAAACAATTGGTGTGAAATGCAGTTGGAGTAAAAAAGTACCAGCCACTGAGAAATGAGAGGAGAGCAAGACCCAGCAAGGAGAATTCCATGTGCTAGAGGCCAGCTTTGTCCTTAAGAGGTTCTGCTTCTTAGTTCACCAATGCAAGAAGCAAGAAAACACATTTCTTATTTTGCTTTTTGCTAGCACTTTTATTATCACAAACCACTGTTCCTCATGTCTAAACCCAATGAATTCTCATATTCTTCCCTGGGAAAAAGGTCTTCCATAGTGGTTTTTTATTTGTTTTTTATGGCCTCCATTAATTCTGCTCTTATAAGGAAATGACACATTTTATGTGTGCCGTATTTTACATCTTGCCTCTGCATTATCCTTACAGAAGCCAAGAGACATTTTACTCTTAGGTTGGTGGGGGTTTTTTGCATTTATATTATCACCATGATGGCTTGCTGTGCCCTAGTGTTTTTCAACCCAACAAAGTGGAGGTGGGAAGTTAACACCATCATTTTAGAGCTGCACAGATAGACAGAGGGTCTGTACAGTCCCCAGGAAAGGACTGCTGAGTTATGGAAGAGCCTGACCTTACAGACTCCAAAACAGCTGGATTTGGGGAGTACTCTCTGCAATTTAGTCCATGGAGCCAACCCAGTAACAAAGAGCATATTCCCTCCAACATCAGGGCAGAGGCAGCTCCCTGCAGCCAGAGATCCAAAACAGATCTCGTGCTGCTTTGTGCTGGTTTTAAAGCTGAAAAAACGCCCCTGTTTTGTGTGTTCTGCAGAAATTCTGACATTAGGCAGAAAAGGGAGGGAAATGATTTGCACTGAGCACAGCTTACACCAGTACACTGAACTGAAATGGGGGATTTGTGTGCTGTTACCACTGCAGAGGACAGTGCTAAGCTGATGGCTGTGACATTTCAGCTGCTCAGCATTTGCCTGAACGGTGTCTGACACAAGATTAAACCAAAGCCACGATGATTCAGGCTAAGGAACAACGCAAGGTGGGAGAAAAGGACAATGCAGGACTTTAATTTCCCAAGGAGATTTCAGCGAGGTTGGAACAAGCAGCTTATTGAGCACGGGGTGCTGGGCTGCAGCTCTCGCAGGCAGGCACTGAAGTGTAGGACAGGGAGTTTAATAAAATATGGCTGAACATCATGCCCAAGAAATTACTACACTGGCTCCCTGGCCATGCTCCAGTGCCCTGACACGGGTAAAATATGCTCACATTTTGACAGTGAGGTGCAGCTGAACTCCATTTTGGTAATGTATTCAAATTATGTGCAGCCCTCGATTTAGAACGACTGTCTCAGCGGCCCAGGAGCACATTAATCTCTGCAGATGGTCTGAACCAGCTGAGAACATGATTGTCCTCTGCCAGTTTACCACAGCAAGCCATAGGTAGACTCAGAGGTGCAGCCTGACACAGCCCTTTTTCCTCCCACACCATCAGACCCCATAACTGCAGCATTGCTGTGAAGTATCACAGGTTGGTGCTGCTGGAAGTGAAGTTCTGGGTAGTAAAAAATGCAGTTTGTAGCAGAAGGAATAACTGCCACCATAAAAAAAAAAAAAAAAAAAAAAAAGAAGACCAACTCCTGCTCATTTTTAGTACTTTTGTCTCTACCCGCCAGCCCACAGGACAACTCCTGCCTATCAACTGCTCCCAGTCCCAGGCAGAGCTGCCCCAGCCCCTTCCAGAAGCAGGGCTGGCTGCTCCCTGCACCTAAAAGCTCCCTCATGCCCATCTTTCCACCCAGACCTTTCCAGGTGTGGGCAGCTTGAGCTGAAAAGAGAGGAATGATGGGCGCTGCAGGCCAGGTGAGCCCAGAGGGACCAGGGAGGGGGGAGAGCAAATCTATCCCCAGAGAAGGGGCCTGAGCTGCACTTTCTGTGCTTCACTTGGATATAGAATTAGATATTACATCATTTTCCAGTTATCATGGAAAAGCCCTCTAAAATCATCAAGTCCAACCATTCCCCAGGGCTACCACTAACCCCTGTCCCCAGGTGCCACATCCACACACCTTTTAAATCCCTCCAGGGATGGAAACCCCACCACTGCCCTGAGCAGCCTAGGTTAGTGCTTGCAGATTCTTTGGGAGAAGGAATTTTTCCTGATATCCAAACTAAACCTCCCCTGCTCACTACCAGGAAAAGCCCAGGGGCAGCTGCATGCTGCTGGTTTGAGCACCTACAGCATTTCCTGGGGAAAGAGCTGCATGAGCCCAGGGTTGAATTACACAGCCCTGCTGGGGCTGAGCAGGACCTCCAAATACCTGGCAGCACTGCCTGGGGCAGCTGGGGAGCTCCGGGCAGGGCAGGGACTGAAGGAGAGTGCAAAGGTTTATTTTGGATAGAGACCTATCTTTTAAATTCTTTGTCAACGCAGGAGTAGGTGTGAATGTTCTGCCTTCCAACTCGGCATGTTCTGTGATATTCTGTGATAAATCCACCCTTCCCCTCTACAAAGGGCCATCAAAGGCGCGGTGTCAGTGGTGGGATCAGGAGCTGTGACTTGGCAGCAATTTCCTCCAGCACATTCTAAAAGGGCCCGTCCTGGGCAGACGCAGTTTGGCAGCGGCTGTCGGATGCTGTTTGAAGAGGAAGGTAAGGCAATCCTCTACCTTGGGGATTGCAAATTTGTTTCCTGGAAAGGAGGGAAAGGGCTAAAAAACCCCTTTTTTTAACTTTTTTTAACTTTTTGGTTTTCATTTTAAAATAGCTGGATGGGACACTTCATCCCTAGAAGTGTCCCAGACCAGGCTGGACAGGGCTTGGAGCAACCTGGTCTCATGGAAGGTGTCCCTGCCCATGGCAGGGTCATCTCAACCCAAACCATCCCGGATTCTGTGACTACAAGGGGCTGAGTGCTGTGAAGCTCAGCAGGACTTTTCCCTTGGGAAGTTTTGAGGCTGGTGTGAACAAATCCCTGTTGGTTTAAGTGTGTCTGTGGGTGAGGCTGGGGGATGCTGGCTTCACCCCACCTGTAACCTCAACAAATGCACTGTAACCTCTCTTAAAAGACAGAGCAGACCCTCTGTACAAAGCTCGAAGTATCTTTTCTTCCCTTCTCTGTTCTGCTGCTGCAAATCCCCCAGGGTTTACAAACTCAGCCTGTCTCAATTATTCACCTTGATGTTTTGCAAACCTGAGCAAATCAGATGAGAGCTCCTGGCAGCAGTTTTGTGTTGGAAATATATAGCAAAGAGCCACTTCACTTTTACTGACAATGTCTTTGTGTGCCAGGAAACCACCATTTTCTTGGTTAGAGCTCTCCTTAGTGCTGTAAGCAGTAAAATCCCCACACAAAGCTACAGCTCCCCGAACTCTCCTCCCTGTGCTGAGTACCAAAAAACCACTTCAGTATCTGTTCTGTGCCCAGCTCAAACCTGGAGCAGCTGTGAGTTAGAGCCAGGACATCAGTCCTTGCACAGGCTGTGAATGTGGCCCCACCAGACGTGCTCCAGGTTCGGGGTGTCTCCCCAGTGACTGCTGGCCCTTGGGCAAGAGACACATTTTTGGGAGGTGCCTGAGTCTGAGCAGTGAGTACAGGATCCTCCTGGACCTGTGCTGTCTCAGGCAGTGTTCTTAGATGACAACTCTTTGGTAACATTTATAATAAGCTAAAACCCCACATTCACCAGTTTTGCCAGCGTGACCTTGTTGCTTTAGGAATTTTGATCTAAGTTGGGATTTCACTGTCCTCTCTTTGAGAGCTTCTGTCTCTCTCGCCCTTGTTCTCGTCACCATTTTCTTTCAAGCACTGTTCAGCATTTCAGCTATCAAACACTCTACTTAAGAGGGCCGAGCCCTCAAGCTCAGAGAACACATGAACTCAAAGAAACCAGCACTCAGCTTTGCTGTGAGAATAAAAAAGCCTGTCTCACTTCCTATCACAATGTGAATGTGTCATCCTGGCCACATAATCCTCTTGCAAATCTCTGCCATTTGAAGTGAGAATTAATCTCCCACAAAGATTTTCCTGTGGGATGGCTGGAGCCATTTCACTGTACCAGTTGCAAATATTTTCTAATCCAGTCAAAGTGATATATTCACAGATGTGCCATATTTTAAATGATTACCTGCTACACTAATTATCCAGGATAATTCAGGCATTAATCTCTGTCTTCATCTCTGTGTAGAAATGTGTTGTTTACAGTTTCTGAGATGTTTTCTATAAAGATTTCCATCCCCCTCTCCTTGTTGGGCCATACAGGTTGGATCATACTTTGCCAAATGACAGCAGTGAGTCCTGACCCAGCCAGCGCAGACCCAGCAGGGGAAGATGCTGTCAGCTTTCTGCATGAGGTGGATACCACTGCCACAGCCTCCAGCTTCCTTAACCTCTCCATGACTTCAGTATTCCAGCTCCCTCGTGGCTGGGAAGCTGGTGGAGGAAATCACTGTGAATTTATCTGAGCACGCAGGAGCTGAAGCACATCCCGTGGGAAGCCTGTGGCAAATCAAGGCATGGGAGTCCCATCTCCTGCCTCTTAAGTTCCTAGCATCCCTGAAAGCCCTGGGATAGCCCTGAGCTTTGGTTGGCTCAGGGGACAGGCTGCGATGGATGCTGGTGATGCAGTGGATTTTGCAGGCGTCCCTGCACTCAGCTGCGGCACTCTGAGGGCTGCTCTGCATCAGGCTGGTGCAGAGCCGTGGCTCAAACACTCAGCTCCCAGGGGCAGGGTTAGGTATTAGGACAAAGTCCTACCCTGTGAGGGTGGGGAGGCCCTGGCACAGGGTGCCCAGAGAAGCTCTGGCTGCCCCTGGATCCCTGGAAGTGTCCAAAGCCAGGCTGGATGGAGCTTGGAGCAGTCTGGGACAGTGGAAGGTGTCCTTGCCCATGGCAGGGGTGGAACGAGATGTTTAAGGTTCCTCCAACCCAAAGCATTCTGTGATTCTAGAAAACCTAAAGCTGGGGTGATGGTAATGCTCAGCAGCCAGGCATGCTGAGATCATCAAACTTTTCCACTGTCAAACCATCCCAGGATAATCAGTTGCTCCAGCTCCTCTGTGCCATGCAGAGCTGCCCGAGGGCTCCTGCCCCTTCCTCTGGGAAGTGTGTTCCTGGGATGCAAATCCTCCCCTCACCCACTTGGAAGGAATAACATATAAAGATCTCCAGCATCACTCTGGCTGGCACGAAAAGGGCTGCGTGTGCCTTTCTTGTGTTTTATTACACAACAGGCTGTGGGCTAAGCTGCAAACCAGGCTGCTGCCTGTCAGTTGCAGATATAGATGGCTGTGACAATGCCCTGGGGACCAGGCTGTCTGGCTGTGGCTGAGTGCCTCTGAAGGAGGGCTGGGGAGCTTTCTAGTCGTGTCAGGAGTGCTGGCAGGAGCTGGAGTGATTTCTGCAGCAGGAGCAGCTCTCTGCTGCTGACCCGCCCCAGGGAAGAGCCACCAGCAGCCCCACAGGGTTAGGATGTGCCCAAGCTGTACTTCCCTCTAGGAAGGAAGGGGGGGCATGGAACATTTTCCTTGCAGGCTACTGAGTAAGGGAGGCTGGTTGCCTGAGAGGCACAGGAACTTCAAAGGTGTCTTTTTTGCTGTGTAATTAGCAGTGCTGCAAAGCGTAGGAGAAGTCATTAGACTCTATTTAATGTATTTCTCTCTCCACGTGCCTCTTTATTGCTCTGTGCTAAATCCAGAGCAGGAAACAGCACAGAAAATATATCAGTGCTGGCTTTCAAGCAGGCTAGCACAAGAAAGATGCCCTTGTGTGTCCTGAACAGAAAGCACTGCAGGAAGAGGGTCAGGAAAAACTTCATCTTTACAGAACTCGACACAGGCAACTCTTGTGCAGTTTCAAAGCTGTTAATTTTGTAATATTTGTTGGGCAGACTGGTAATAACATCAGCAGAGCTCGGGGGTTTGGTGACAAGCTCAGAGAAGCAAGCAGCAAAAATCCAAGCAGGCTCTTTGACGTAAATGGTGCTTAACATTTTTCAAAGAAAAAGATGTCATAGGAAGAAAAAGTCTGTGAGAAAATCAGGAAGCTACAAAGGCAATTAATGCATAGGTAATTCAGCTGCAGCTGGCAACAAATGACTTCGCTTTCAAAGCTGGGGATGACATACTGAAGGGTAAGAACTTAATAGGATCAATCTCAAAAATAATACAAGGAAAATTACTAAAGGGGGACAATCTAGCACTGGAAAAAGCAATTAGAACAGTTAGGGGATGAGACAGCCAGAGAAGAGATGAAAGTACTGATGAGCCCAGGCTGCAGTGGGCAAGGAAAAGTCCTGGGCAGCAGCTGCAGTGGCTCTGAGGAGGAGCTGTGGCAGTGCCCTGGGACAGCGAGCCCTTGGCAGAGGAAAATAAGGGAAAACACACCTGGAGCACCCCCTGCACCAGCAGGCAAGGCAGCTGGGTGGAAAGGGAGAGCAGCTCCCCAGGATGCAGCTCCAAGAGGGACACAGGGGGATTTTGGCTCCAGCAGAGACCAGGATGTTCATGAAGCACAGGCAGGTCCTGAAGAAATACTCATAAATAAGTACTAGCACTGGGGAACAAGGAAAGGGAATTCTTGGAGCAGGATGCAGGTAACTGACCAGGCAAGAGCTACCCTTGTCTGGCAAAAGGCAGCAAAGGCTCTTAGGTGCAGAAAGCAAGCAGAGCACAAAGGAAAAAAAAAACCCAAATCTGAAGTTTTACATAGCAGATAAGCCATCACTGCAACTGTGAGCCATAAAAACCTGAAAGCTGGGGCAAGATCCCAGCTGGCAGAGCCATGAAAGAGCATGCTGTAATGGAGGAAGTTAGGAAAAGTTTCCTTGATTTTGTAGTGTCCAAGGCCCCCCCTTGGGAATGGCCAGTGCAATGTCAACAAGACACAGCACAGCAACTGCATTTTATTGTAAGATGGATAAAGGACTCCACCTTTGGAGCCAAAGAGGCTCAGGAATTATGGAAATGGGGTTGGTTGCAATGGAAAAGAAAACCACAAGTGGCTCCTGAATACACCAGGTCAGGCAGAGAGCAGGGACGTTCCCTCCTGGGTGACAGCACAGCAGACCTGTCAGATGAGCTGTGGCACCGGCCACCCCTTCCCAGAACCTCGGCTGCTTCCCCCAGCCCCGGGGAATCAGTTTGCTTGTACTTGGAAAATGCATGCTTTAGCATCTCTGCTATTTATAACTTCCATGTGCAGAAGATATTCATAATTAAAATTTTTATTATAGCTTGCAATGCGCTGCATTCCACAATGTATTTAGGTTATATATACATATATAGAGATATATCAAAAACTTTTCATCTCCCAGCATCTTGGATGGAAACAACGATAGCTAATGAGAAGGCCAGGGAATATTATATTGGAGAGAACACAGAGAACTGGGGATTGTGCTGGTTTTAATGCAGCTAAATTATGGGAACTGACACCTTTTTGTTTCTGCAGCCATATTCCAGTTAAGTTCCGTTTTTATTTTAATAGTCAGATAAATCGGAGCAGTGGGAAGGTCATGCAGAGAAACAGTTCTCTAAAAAGCCTCAGCAGGAAGAAACAATGAGGAAGATATCACCAAGGCTTTGTTCTTCCTGCCATCCATTCTCTTTCCTTCATCACTGCCTGATAAGAGCCTCTTTTCATGCTGAAGGTCAGAGAGATAAGGGGCATCTGTGCCGATAATGTTAACTACCTCCAGCCAGGTAAATATCAAGTAACTTGAGAACTGGTGGGCTGAGCAGGCCCAACCTCACCTTTGGGTTATGGCTAACCCAAAGTGTTTGAGTGCTGATGACTCTGTTAGTAGCAAGGCAAAAAATAAACAAACTCGGCCTCATTTCAACTTGCCCTATTTCCAGAATATTGTCTTTGATTTTCTGCATAGCCAGTCAGGCTAGGATTTGATCTTCAAAGGTCCTCTCCAACCCAAGCCATTCTAAGAGTCTATAAACTTATCACTGCAAAGGGATCATATCTGCATTGCACTTGGAGATGCTGCTGGGCTTAGCAAAGTGCCTGTTCCTCTCTGAGAAACCATTCCTAAAGCTTAGGAATCAAACTCAGTTCTCTCTTCTGGCTTTAGGGTGCTCAATCACGTCAGTGCAGGCCACCTAATGCTGGTGGGTGGGAGCCTTGGCACAGCTGGATTCTCTGCTGGACACAGCCAGGATGATTCTCTGGCACAAACTTGCCCTGGAAGAAGGAGCACACTGCAGAATTCACCACTTTCCACTCCCGTGTGCAAAGCACTTGGTTTGACCTTGTCTTCCTTCTCCAGCTGAGTCGCTGCAGGTGTATTTCAAAGGGGAAGGCCAGACCATGACACTTCCATCCACCACGTGTGCCTGAAGCCATGGGGAGAGGCCAGCAGCCAGCATGCAGCCCGTGAGTCACGGTGTGCTGGTGAGGACTGCAGCAGGACACTGTGAAACGGGGCTGGAACAAACAGCCTGTGGGGTTTTCAGGGGGTTTGGGAGGTGCCAGGCTTCACCTGCCCCTATCTCCTCAGAATTCCCTTATCTCCTCAGAATCAAAGCCAGGTGGGAGCGAGGCTGCTGCTCCTCATGTCCCACTCCCTGCTCCTCGCGGGAGCCTGACTCTGTGCATGTATTCAGGCACCAAATGCTTCAGTGTTTTGCCCTTTTATGACTGGCCATAAACTGCCTTTCCTCAGCAGAGGAGTGGAGCTGGGTTAGGTGTTTTACTGAGCCTGTAAAGGTCACAGCACCAGAGGGAGCAGCAGGTGCCCAACACCTCTGGAAGGCAGCCTGCTTAAATGCAGTGCCTGAGCCTAGCTGCCAAAAATTGAGTAATTGCTCCAAAATTTACAAATCCTGTGTCCTGACCATTTAAATACATCCTTGAGCCAGAGGGAAGGGATAGATCATAAATGTATGAGACTGCTCGAGTCTGTAGGTGAACCTTGAGCTGTGCAGATAGCACTGACTCAGGAGAGAAGCCCCTGTTTTCTCCCCCAAAAACCAAGGGTTATAGATACGGGGCTACAGGGGACAGGATCAGCAAACAGAAACAGACAAGGAGCTAAAGCATCCAGGTTATTAATCATATCCCCATTTAATTAGAAGGGGTTGTGTGTGTCCTCTTTAATCTATATGATCAGCATCAACTTATTTGCAAGATTGCAGCGTGTTGAAAAGGAAATCTGTGAAGCACTGGCATCTAAAAAGCCATGTTTCAGAGAATTCTTAGTAATATAGCTGTTTGTTCAGTACCAGGGGAAGGCTCTTCCCAGATAAATCCCTTTTAGTTTTGCACTGCTTTTTCCTCAGTGATATTCTTCCTTTGTCTTTCACTTTTCCTCCTTTCTCCTGCCATTCTAACAGAGTCCCCTCGATGCAGAAGCACAAGATAATGCTAATTAAGCTTGTCAGGCCTAAATAAAAGATGGGATAATGCAGGGGGCTGCAACCTATGTGGCTCCATCTGGATGCTTCAACTTCTATCATGTAGCAAGAGCAAACCTGGCTGTGCTGCTCGCACGTAATGGGCAGAGAGTTATTGACCTGTCAGGCGGGGCACTGGGGTGTTAACTACACCAAAAAAAATCCCAGAGCCCAGCCCTGAAAATTCCAGAAATAAATGCCAGCAAATTCCCTGCAATATCTTAAATCAGCCAGGGCCCATCCACAGATTGCAAGTTTTTTGGTTTTTTTTTTTTTTAATTTAAGTGTAATGTTTCTGCCCTGAGTAAGCCCCAAAATGGTTTGGCCATGGTGGTACCCAGGGACACATAAACACCTGTGGTTTCAAAGATGAAAAATGCAACAGAAAGGATGAACCTCCTGATTCTGCTGACAGCACTCACAGGAGTGGCAGGATTGGATCCTAGGATGGAGAATGAGCTTTGTCTGGTCTAACAACAGAAGATGCAGCATGTGAAGCTGGAGCACATCGAGTGCCTCTATTTAGAGGCTCTGCAAACACCAGATGAATATTAACAGCTTGATTCAAGTCCATGGGTTACATGTAATTAGGCCAAAGCCAGCAAAAAGACAAACAGTTCTACACCTTCAAATGAATCCTTTAGCTTGATAACAAAAAGCAATTAAGCTGCCTGCCAGTCTGGAGCAAGGCTCCAGGGCTAATTTCACACACGGACCTCTGGCTGTATGGGAGCATCCCAACACACCACGGCTGCAACCTATTTCCCTTCACTTTCCAATAAAAACCTGCTGGGAGTCCCCCCACAGCCACTCACAGGGTCCAGAGAGAGCACTCAGCCTTGGGAATCAATCCCATTGCCCTAGAGGTGGGCTACAGCTCCTCAGGAGGGAACAGAGAGTGGGGATCCAGCATTTCTTCACATGGCTTGTACTCCATGGGGAAATGGAACAGGAGTCACAGAATCATGGAATGGTTTGTTTTGGGAGGGACCTTGGAGATCATCTCATCCCACCCCCCCTCATGGACAGGGACACCTTCCACTATCCCAGGCTGCTCCAACCCCATCCAGCCTGGCCTTGGACACTTCCAGGGATCCAGGGGCAGCCACAGCTTCTCTGGGCACCCTGTGCCAGGGCCTCCCCACCCTCACAGGGAACAATTTCTTCCTTATGTCTGATCTAAATCCACCCTCCTTTAGGTCAAGGCCATTCACCCGTGTCCTGTCTCCCTGTCCAGGTGTCACTGAAGGCACTAAGTGCAGGAGAATTTCCCATTGCAATTAATTATTGCTGATGCCGTGGATGAGTTTTAGGAGCGCAGTAATTGAGATCTGGGTAATTACAGTTGTGCTGTGGAATGAAGAAAAGGTTTGAGTGTGTCACCTGCACCTCAAACACAGGTTCTTGCACGTGGGCAGTGGCAGCAGATGTGTGTGTTGGTCAGCAGGAGGCTCTGAGGGCCACAAAACTGAGGGACAAAGAGGGGGATTTCACTCAGCTGGCAAACCAAGGAAGAGCCATTTCATCCTCTTTCTAGAACCTCCTTGTTTCGCTGCACCATAAAAAGCTTCAAGAAATATTAATCCCAGCTTGTACTGGCAACATAACAAGGGCATAATTTCATTTCCTGCTGTATGACAGAGTCAAAAACCACCGACAGCTTAATTTCCAAGAAATTCAAATTAATGGTTCTGAAATGGGGCTGGTGAGATGAACATTTCCTGATGCTTTACAAGAGCTTAGATTTGAGTCTGGATTTAGGAGCTGGCCTTACCTCTATAGGGGAATGCCTACCACCCCAAAACCTGCCACCTGCAGGGACTGGCCAGCTGTTGTATTTCAAACTAAGTTTATTGATTGATAAAATTCCTCCTTAGCAAAACCACCAGGTAATAACTGTGCAGGTTGTGCAAGCAGAGGAACATTCTCTGACAGTCCTAAGGGTCACAAATGACAGTGGGGAAGAGAATTCTGCTGGTGTTGTGAATTAAACTGGGTAGCAATTACTGCCATGGTGCTGAGGGAGTTCAGCTGGTGCAGAAAAGTGGAGGAATCTGTGTGCTTTGCAGATGAAGAAAAGTTTGAAACTGCCACCTGAGGGAAATCCAATGTTATCTTGGAAACAATGTAATAGGGAGCTGAAAAATCTTTATGATTCTCTGTGCCTTAATTTTTAAACTCTCTAGTCTGAGAAAATCCCATGTTTAACATCCCCTACACTTCCAGTCAAAGTTTTATTTATTTTTTAGCTGCACATGCCATTCCTGTTTACTGTACAGCATTTGCTTTGCTATGAAAATATCTCTTATCTTCATTCTCATCCTTCACTTTGTGTGCTAATCCACTCTATTTCATTCCATCACCTAAAACTGCACCTGCAGTTTGGTGCCCAATGCCCTGATTCCTCCAACCCAAATACTGGCAACTAAGTTCCAATTTCGTCATATACTACTCTCAGAGTCACACTTAAAACTCTTTTTTTTCCTTTTATTTTAAAGGCTGCAGTCTTTTGCTGTAACAGCTGAGACGAGCTAGCTTGAAATAACAGACACACCAACCAACAGGAGGATACAAAATACAATTTACAGAACGATTTTGTAACTTTATACGCACTGCTGGAGTGAAGTCATTATTCCAGCATCACACATAGACCCTGCATTACACACTCGAGGCTGCAACACCTTCACACACGGGAGTTAGAGGGAATCTTTCTCAGGCTCACTTTGGTGTAAATAATCCCCAAGGTATTAAGCATCTTTGTGCTTTTATCCTAAAACATCTGAAGGCTGTCAGGGCTCGCATCTCTCTTTAATGTGCCGGTGGGTCGTGCTGCAGAGGTGCTGTGCACCATTTATCACCCTAAATCACCTGCAGCTCTGACCACCAGCTCACAGCCTGTGCTTTTCGTCCTGCACATGGCCCCTGCTTGCTGTTCTCCCATCAATATTGCTCCTGCTGCTGCACAGCCAGAACTGTTGGTGCAGTTCCAGTGACTAATTGTTGCCTGACTCCCCAGAATATCACAGGTTTGTCCATAAGGAAGAGCTTCCAGAAAATATGTGAGTATGAGTTCGCTGCAGCATGTACCTGCACTCGAGGGCACCACCAGGGCCAAAATGCACCTGCACCCTCAGGAACACCAACTATCCCGTTTATTTTGAAAAAATTACCAACTGGCAGGAGGACTGTATGACTTCAGGTGCAGCCAAGTGGCTCCGATGAGAAACAGCCCAGCACATAAAGTGTCCTCATCACCCACTCAGTTACTTTCTGCCACTTAGAAATGATGGAGCCACCTGGCTACTCTCACCTCATTCCCTTGTCCTTCCTTTTGTGATTGTGACAAATTCCTCTTCCCTTCTTCAGGTGATGGTATTTCTGTCACGTCTGGGAAGGTATTGAGATGAGGGACCTGGCAATGCATAACATCCCATTGCATCCTGTGCTGCTTGTATAAAACATTCTGATCTTCCCATATTGAAACAGCACGAAATGTATGGAAATTTGGGGGATTGCATTTGGATTTTGTTTGCTTTCTTGGTGAAAGATGGTGTCTGCCATAACCAAACTACAGTTTGGCAAAAGAGAAAAATGGGCTGTCTGAAAATAATCGATATTGAAACTGCTTCAGGGCACTCCTAGAAGTATGTATTTATTGAAGTCTGAAATAGCTGAGGGAAAAAACCCAACAAAATTATGGCAGGAACGTTCTTCCTTCTCTGAGTCAAGAACCACTCGAAGCTGTGCAGAGGTTTTTACTCTTTGCTTGCCTTCCCCTGCCTTCCACAGACAGCGGTGGTTTCACGCTGTGCGCCTGCAGCACCTAATTAGCACCAAGCCCTGATCCCCAGACTGGGGAGACACAACGAAGGGCCAAGGAAGAGCAGCTCAGAGTCTCCTTTCTCAAACCTCCCAGCAGAAACTCATGTGTGTGTATATAGCAGAAAATCTGAAGAACAGCTGCTACAAATGCATTAGGTGTATTTGTCCCTGGAAGAGAGGAGGGGAGGAAGCCTGTTTGCACTGCAGCAGTGCCTGGAGCTCGTTAACAAACGGGATTAATGAAGATGTCCTCCCGACTCCACTGCAGGGGAATCAGCAGGCAGAGATGCACTCGCGTCTCATCCCCCACGTCTGTTTTATTTCTCCGCAGTGATGCTCGTGGCACAGGATTTCCTGCTGGTACACTGGAGAAGAAGACCTCCAACCCACCCCAAGGACTCCTTTCCCCTCCTTCCCCCCTGGAATGCTGTCATTCCATGTGTATCCAGTATAATATAAATACCAGGAGGAAGAAATGCCCAGTCTAGCGCCCAGCCTGCTGTGATTCAGCAGGGGGTGAACCTGATTAAGGGAGGTTAAAAAACTACCCACATTTGTAAAGCTCAGTGTTCATTAACGACTTGTTTTCTTCGGGGAAGCGATTAATTGATGTTTGCCCTTCGAAGACACATGAAGGAAATTCATCCCTCAGAGAAAGCATGCAGAAATGTAGTAGCCTCCAAACCCAAGCTGCATGCACTGCCCGGGAAGAGATTGGAAGTGACTGCCTCTTGCCTTCCAGGGAAATGTCACTGCTTTCGGGATCAGCTGCAGCGAGACAGTTTAAGTGACAAAGAAGCCTCCTGCAGCATTTCCAGTGTCATTTTCCCGAGCAGGGGCTCATGGTGCACGCTGAACTCTGTGCTTTGCCTCGGTTATCTGAGGAGTTCAGTCCCCTACCCCCGGGTCTGTCAAGGGCAGACTTTCTGATGGGGCCAGTCCCTGCTCCCAGCTGCTCCAGACACAAAACCATTGACACAACAGCCCTCTCTGGACCGTTCACTTCAGTTAATTGTTATGATGGGTCCCTCTAATTCATGTGGGATTGTGTGTAATGTGTCATTGCATCACTCGAATTATTCAGGGAAAGAATGATGAGTGGTTTGTGGCACAGTGAATAGCAAATACTGCTATTCTTATGCCAGTCTTAGGCTTGGGCTTTGTCTTAGTGACAAGCCTATTCCATGACAATAAAGGAAGGGGAATTGGAGAAAATGGCCAAGGAGAGAATCTTTGTTTTCTGTCCCTCATTCCAGTCCCCCTGGAATGTGAGGAGTAGCAGTGAACAAAGAGAAAGCACTTAAAGCATTGAAACAGACTGATAAAGCAGCGATGCCTTTGTGATAAACTGCTTTTCTGCTCATCTGGAAGGTCAGTGGTCCAGTTTTTCTCATACTTTTTACCATGATAAAGATCAGATGTCCAAAAGTATCAGCAATTTGACGGGTCTGTGCTCAGTTTGACCAAGTGAATTTAGGAGCCACTTGAATCAGCAGATAATCAACAACAGTTGTGGAACCTGTTCAAGAGAACAACTCAATACTCCCCTCTGTGCTTTAGCCAGGAAAGGAGCTCACCCACACATTTCCACAGAGACTCGTCCAGGAATTTGGGAATGGAAACAGTAGGAGAACTGGTGCTGGTTCTGTTTTTTCTCTGGTTTATCTTCTAGAGTAAATCAAGCGTCACCCAAAGCAGAGGAGGAAGCCTCTACTCTGCCTGTACCGAGTGACCGGCCAAGGACACAAACAGCTCCCCCCAGTCCTTTTCTGTTCCCAGATGATGCAGCAGTCCATCACCTCACCGTCTCCAAACCCATCATGATAGTGGTCAGAACTGGAAAGGAAGTGCCCACTGGTTTATCTGAAGTACTGTGCACACAAGATTTCGCTTGCTTCCATACTGTTCCTGACCTTAAGAGCCTTAAAATGCAGAGCCACGCTGCTTTAGCTTTCAGTCTGTTGACAAATTTAATCATCAAGGTACAGATTGGCTTTTGGGTACACAGAATGAGATTACAGTGGAGAAGCCAGTTTTGAACATTCAAATGAAAGTTCAGTTTAGTAAGGGCTCTACAGCCCTGAGCTGCCTCAACTCAGATCCATCCTGCACTGGGATTACTCAGGAAACTCAGATTATGGTTTTACAGCCAGGACACTCTGGTATTACAGATGGACATGATCTAATTTCAAGTGGGAAGACTGTGGAAAAAGAAATTGCAGGACTGGGCTCCCCATACACACGGTTTCACATGAGAAAACAGAAATAGGATAAAAAAAATATACCACAACACCCACCCCCCAAGTTAAAACCAAACATCAGGAAGCAGTGGGAAGGTTTCCCTTTATACACCCAAGATGGTCAGCAAGGTTACTCCACAGGAGGAGACAGGGGCAGATCACAGCCCATGAGCCTTTTCCAGCTAAGAAGCATTGCAAACAGAGCAAAACCTCCTCCGCAGGCATGATTCAGGCTGGTGAGCAGAAATCCCAACTACCTGCTGTCAGAAACTGGGGGCAGCAGTCTTCAGCATCCCAGAAGGTACCCACTTGCTTCAAGTCAGACAAATGAGGCACACGGGGAAAAACAACAGCAAAAAGAGAAGGAGGTAACTCACAGCAATGAGCTGGTAGGAGTTGTTCATCATGGCTATGAGCATGTTCAGCAGCACAACGAGGGAGATGACGTTGTAGGTCCCAAACATCGTGGCCCCAACAAATTCTGTGAACTCGTGTCTGGCTTTCACGTTGGTGACGTAGAGATTCAGCAGCCCGAACACAGACCAGAAGAGTGACTGGAGGGTCTCGAAAAGCCTGCAAAGAATGATGGATTTTTAGCTGGCTACTTGATGCTGGGGGATGGAAAATGACCTTCAAGGTAGGGATCACACAGATGTTGGGGGACACCACAGAGAAGCCACTCAGCAGAGCCTTTTATCCCTCTATGGGGACACCCTGTGCTCAGCCACAGTGACCCACCAGCCAGTGCATGTGAGAGTTGTCCCATCAACAGCATTTGCTGTCTGTCCAAGAGCCCAGTCCGTGTCCTTGTGAGATGCAGTGAGCAGAACTACCCTGAGGAACTCAAGACTCCCTTTCCCACTCTGCACACATGCAAAGAACAGCCACAATATATTCCATTTAATTAAAATTGCCATGCTGTGATACTGCTGTTATCCATAAACCCTCCTGTTTAATCAGTGCCTGCATCATTACCATGTCTGCAGGATAAATGCTCAGGGAACCCATCCCCAAGTACAGCGTGACTGCAGCAGTTAAACAGTGCACAACAAGAAGGCACCACGAGGTGGGAGATGGCAGAAATCACAGCCTCTTGCACCTTTTGCTCTGATACAGGCTGAGAGCTTGCAGTTGCTTCAGCTGCTGTGACCCTGTTTGCAGTGCACCTGCCCAAAAACTGCTCTGTTTGCAGTGCACCTGCCCAAAATGCTGCTCTGTTTGCAGTGCACCTGCCCAAAAACTGCTCTGTTTGCAGTGCACCTGCCCAAAAACTGCTCTGTTTGCAATGCACCTGCCCAAAAACTCTGCTCTGTTTGCAGTGCACCTGCCCAAAAACTCTGCTGTTTGCAGTGCACCTGCCCAAAAACTGCTCTGTTTGCAATGCACCTGCCCAAAAACTGCTCTGTTTGCAATGCACCTGCCCAAAATGCTGCTCTGTTTGCAGTGCACCTGCCCAAAAACTGCTCTGTTTGCAGTGCACCTGCCCAAAATGCTGCTCTGTTTGCAATGCACCTGCCCAAAAACTCTGCTCTGTTTGCAATGTACCTGCCCAAAACTCTGCTTTGTTTGCAATGTACCTGCCCAAAACTCTGCTTTGTTTGCAGTGCACCTGCCCAAAAACGCTGGTGGCTCTGAGTGGTTGGTGCAGCAGCTCTCACCCACCGCAGGGCAGAGTCCCTGAGAGAACCCTGCAGCCACTGCTCAGTAATGACTCAAATGAAAGAGAGTCATCACATTAATTCAGCTCAAGTGTTTCTCCTCTTTTGAAGCCTTCCTTGCTTAGATGAACTAGACCTGACCCCACTGAGCTGATGAGATCATCCCAGGTCTGTCTTTGCTTCAGCCACAGACAAGTGACCTTTTGCAATCACGTCAGATGTGTAATCAGCAATCTAAATAATTGCTCTATTTGGGCATCTTTGTTTTGGCTTTCCAAAATATGGCATTTATATCATCCAAAAATGACACTTATATGCCTGTTTAAGAGTTTCCATGTTGGCCTGAGGTCAGCAGATATTTTCAGATGCGACTACTAGATAAATCAATATGAATAATTCAGATGCTTTACTTGACATACCAGGAATCTGTTCTCTCATCATCTCCAGGCATTTGTTCACATGTATCCCCCTGCCTTATATGAGGATTTTGTTTATACTTTGTGGATGTAGCTTATGTTTTTCACTGGCCAAAATCATAAAGATGCTTTAAAGCACAAATCCTTTCTCCCAGAGCTCAGGGTGTTTGTCAGGCTTATTAAATAACTGAGATGGTAAAAAGGATTCACCAAAGAATGCCAAGCATTTCTACTAGAAGTGGTGGAATGCTGGCTGTCTTTTAAAATATTTATAATGTTTTTACTATTAACAGTAGAAGTACTGCTTGGGCTGTAGGCACAGGAGAGTTCCTGTCATTAAACTGAAATCAGTTCCAGAAGTGATCAATGTGTTGTTCTGGATGCACAGCATTAACCAGGTGTGTAATTTGGGTCCAGACTAAGGCCAGCATATTTAAATGTGAGCATGTCCTGACAAAGACACCAAGTGGTTCCTGCAGCTCTGCACAGCAGTAAGGCTCAGGTTTGAGGTCCTCAGTGTTTAATGACAGGATGGGCCCACAGCTTCTTTTCACAGTCCATATTTCCGGGGGGGTTCACACTTTCACACTACTTTGGAATTTTGGAAATTGTGATTGAGAGACTATCCTGTCCTGCTGAGTGTACTTTGTATCTTAACCAAACAGGAGAATTCTCAAAGCTCCACCACTCTCCATGGCAGCTCAGAGAGAGCAAGTGTCCCCTCTGCCACAGGAACCTGCATCCCAGGGGGAATGGCAGGGTGACCCTCCAGGGAGAAGGACACAGCAGGCAGGGAGGGAGCTGTGACTTCCTCCACCCCTTCCTCCTCTTCCTCATTCTCCTCTCCCTCCTTCAGTTGCCAGCATCACAGCTATAAACATATTTTCCAATCATCTGCCTAAGCAGCAGGCACTCTGCTTTCTGAGGGATGGCAAGGCCAAAGCAGAAATGCTTAAATTATTCATGACTTCCCCTCGTAGCTGTCACAAAGGAATATTACTTTTCCATGATCTGTGTGTGCAATGCAGAAAAATTCCTCACCGAGAAAATGTTAAAACCCACCCTTTGAGAGTAACAGGAAATAATGTGCCAGTAAACAGGTGTCACACTTGACACGAGCTGCACACACTCGAGGGGCATCCTCTTTCCTCCCCTTGCAGAATTAGAGCTCATTGTGTGACTGCCCAGGAATGCTGGTGGGAATCAAAGTGCACTGATTCAAAGCTTTTCAGATTTATTTCTTCATAAGGAATGAACCACAAGCAAAGTGAGGGTACCCAGCTCCAGCCTCGTTTGCTTCCCCCCCCCAACCCAGTATTTGGATCTGCAGCTGCTCCTTCCCAGCTGCTGCCCCATGCTGTGCATCTGTTCCCCAGCCAAATGTCAGCTTGTGCTGGGGGTGTTAATAACGACCATTTAAACTTTTAAGAACACGTTAAATAAATTTCTTAAGCGAGCCTCAAACAAAAAGTACCTGCAGAGTGTTCTGTCCCCTGCCAGGAGACCTCACTCCTAATGGATCCCCTCCCACTGGGATTTTGTTTTACACAAACCTCTGCCACAAAGGCTGAGCCCCCTCAATTTCCTTTCTGTGCTACATTCCCTTGGCAGGGGGTTTAAATGAATGTTGGGGTGGGAGAAATTGTGGTTTGTATTTAAGCTGATCTACACACTTTCTGCTAAGTGCTTCTTGTATAATTTTTAGCTGCCAAGACATTACACCTTCTTACAGACTTCAGGTTGGTTGGTTTGGGGTATTTTTTTCCTGCTGGCCCAATGCTCTTTTTCCTCAGTCAAATCCTGCTGTTGCTTTCTCCACTTACCTGACACAACGAAATCTGTAAAAAAATTGGTTTGCAGTGGTGACAGGCCCAAACCAGAATGCAGAACCAGACAGAGCTGTTCACCGCAGCTCCAGAGAAAGGCAGGATTTGGTACTGGATAAAATCCAGTGGGTTTGACCCTTCCTGAGGTAGAATTTGCCCTTTAACACACACTGTGCTTGCCAAACCTTCCTCCCTCTGGCTGCTGCATCAATAAGGACGCAGAAAAAGGAATAGTATTTGTTATTTATTTCCTTTGCAAGGGCAGCACGACACATTTCTGGGGCACATGAAGCAACTGAAACAGAAAAGAGTCTGAAATCTTCAATTCTGCTTCTCATCAGCACAGTGCAGGTCCACTCACGTCCCCCCAGACAGAGATCAGTTTCATGAGAAAATTAATCAAGCCTATGGTGTTCCTGCTCTGCAGAGGGAAATGGCACATGTCTGGTCTACCAGGTCATGATGCTCTTGAAGGATGGGCTCTATCCCATGAAAATTCCATGTTTCTTTCAGGAGAGAGCCCACAGGACAATGCTGGCGCCTTTCCTCTCCCAACCAAGTCATGTGGCCTCAGCCATCATCTGGTTTTGATAACGGTGCAAATACGTCCCAAATCCTTTCTTAACCCCAAGCCTTCAGCTGACAGAGGGTGGAGAATTATTGGGCATCATGACAAGTTTTATTTAATTTAGCCTGAAGTGGTGGACAACAGTTTTGTTTTGCTTGTTTGCAGGGCGTGGGCCTTTTTCTAGACCGTGCTTTATTTATTTCTCCTGCCATTGTGAGTTAAGTACTGTGCAAGCAGCAAGAACAATTGGGTGGGGGCTGATTATTATAATTATTTCTACTATTAGTAATTAAAACAAATACATCAGAAAGACAATTCATGTTATTTTTCAGCATGTGCTCTCTCTTTCAGCTCTGCCAGCTGTCCTCACAGCAATTTCCATGCCAGCCTCTCAGTAAAGTACCAGCATTCCCAGCAAAAAAAGGTTCTGCTGGGATTTTAGTCTGCATGGAAATCAGAGAAGCCTGCAACATCATGCATCCAGAAAAATGGTCTAGGTGAGATTGTTGTTATTGCTGCTGTATCACATTATTTATTAATACCTGTTTTTAATACGTTTATCTCTTATTCTCTACATTTTATTCAAGTTCCCCTCCTTTCTTCAGTACTGTGGCAAAAGGACACCTCCTTTCTCAAACATACTGAAATTGTGCATAGACATAATACGACTTAAGGTGCAGGATCATGAAGGGAAACTCCATGGTCCAGAACTAAAAGGTCTCCCACTGCCAGACCTAAGAGTCTTTGTGACAGCAGAGCTCAGCAGAATGTCTGCCCCACTTAACTCACACCTTTCCTGCAGAGCCAGCCACCTCACCTGGTATTTGCAAATGAATAAATAAAGGCTCTGTCAGTGCAGTGACAGGCAGCAGGCAAAGGCAGGGGAGAGAGGGGACAGGGGAAGCAGCCTCAGAAATAGAAAGGAGAGGATGTCTTACGTGGAGAAGGCATTGTTCTGCTTCTCACATCGGATCCCCTTGCAGTTGTTGGGTTCCTCCGAGGCACTGGTCTCGTAATAAAAATAAAGCTGGTTCAGTCCATTGGCAAAAGCCAGAAGCACCAGACAATAGATAAAAAGGAATTTGAGGATGTCTAGCAGCATGCGTCCCAGAGAAATCTGCAGGGGTCCCAGGTGCGAGTTTGCTGTAAACAGGGATATGAGACGCAGGGAACTCAAAATGTTGGATATTGCAAAGAGGGCTTCTGCAATGAGAGTCGGGTGCCACATCTCCCACTCCTCCCTCGGGCGAGAACCGTTGTACTGGAAGAAAGAACAAGGGTATGAAAGTGATTGTGTTGTAATGACTCTGAGTAACTCAGAGAGTCACACCTGCTGATTCTAACCCTTCACAGGTAAATCCTAACCAGCTACTGTGGCACAAGAAGGACTTTTAACCCCTTACATCTCAGCTGCTGTCAGACTCAGGATTCAGGACTGATTAGGGCAGAGATGAAGGTTTAGTGATGCTTTTTTATCAATTCTGCCTACTACATTATGATCCCCTGATGGTGAGAGATGTGGGACCAGGTTTTCTTTAGAGGCTTTGGGTATGCTGGCTGTTCTTAGCCTAAACTGAGAAATTTGAATTTCATTTGTTTTACTTTTGAGTTCACAGTCTGTGGGTTCCTTAGGTCCATGGGTTCATACACAATCTCCTCTTTCAACAGTTAAAGGGGTTCCGATTTTGGCATGTTCCAGATGTAAATTTCCAATTACTTTTGTTCTTTTTCCTCCTAAGTATGACTGCACATTATAAACAACGGCACATTCCAGGAACAATGGGAGGGAGGGAGAAGGAAGGGAAGAAGAAAAGCAATGAACTATTGGATGCTTTCCTTCCCATGTAATCTCTAAAAAAAAGCACCAGCAGCCCAGAACCAAAGGGCTTTCTTCGTATTAATTTTCTTATTAGTTAATTTGTCATGGCAATTTTAGGAGAGTTGCTAAAGCAGAGGTCTTAATTACAGCTGAAACACTGGGTACAGTTGAGTGCATCAATTACAACATTAACTGGGTTTGTAATGTAACTGTAAAAGCAGAAGCATTTTCTGAGCAAAGAGCAGCCAGATGCGAGCAGGTAACACAAAAGAGCTGGTTCTGTAAAATGTAACTGCTCTGGTTCTGTAAAATGTAACTGCTCTGGCTAAACGACAGTGGCACAGAGAATGGAGTCAAAGACATTTAACATCAAGGAGTAATTGTCCTTTTAACATTTGTCTCTGCTCATTTAACATGCATAGAAAGGCAAAGCTGCACTCACAATAACACAGCTAACACCATAACCAGCGTGTTTAGGGCCCCTAAAATAATTTTGGTACGTTTGAAAAGGAAATGGTACCAATATCACACTGACAGATGAGATTGCAGAGACTTTCTATTCAAATCTGAAGGTCCAATACACGAGCTCCCCGTTTTTTCAAGGGCTCAGCAAAACGTAGGTTGATATTTCAAACTGTCCCTCTGTATGAAGGAGATGAGACATGATACAAAGGCATTTCAGCATGACCTCGGATTGCTTCTGACATTTCCAAACTGTTCTTTATTACGTGAACATCATGGCCTGAGCCTGTTAACTTGATTTGAAGATGGGTCTTAAAATGCCTACAGACAGGCAGAGAGGTGAACTTTTCGTGGATATCCAGCAGTGGGGGTGGGTGGCTGGGATTGGGAAGCCTGGACAGCAGATTTGCACAGCTATTCCCAATTCTCTTCTGCAGGCTGGCTGGACACAGCAGCCCAGGGCCTCTCTGCTAAGGTTGAGCACAGATTGCACATAAAAATATGGGAAAAGGTCTTCTGTGTCCCACACTTATTTTTGAAGCAACTGGTTAAGGCTGTATTTTGGCCCTTTATAAACTGATGGTATCTCCTTGCTTGGCAAATAGAATCTTCAGAGGAGCCTGGCATCACAGGTAACAGAGAAACAGCAGATTTCAGAGTTACCTAAGGAAGCTGGGTATCTGGGAAGGCTGGAGTAGTTTGTTTTAATGTCTATTCAGAAGATGAAACACAGCAGAGATGTACACAGAATAGTACAAATAAATTACACCATGCTGTCACATTTACCCTTCCTCATTACACAATAATTCAATGCAGCAAATGAAAACTGATTAAGAAAGTATTTCTACCCTATAATTAGCCTGAAGATTCCATTGATATCAGACAATATGAGAGCCAGGTCTTGGAACCAGTCAAATCAAGGAGAAAAAAAAAAAGTCTTCACGTAAAAACAAGGATGGAAAACATTAGTGTCAGTATGCAATTTATTTTTTCTGCTATTTGGCAGAAAGTTAAATGTCCGTGTAATCCTTTGAAGTTCTAAGAAGTGTTAGAATATGGTATACTGGCGTATATCCCAGCCTGTTCCAGCTCAGGGCTCTTCTATAAATAACAAATCATGTTGCAAAATGTTTTGAAGCCATTATCAACGTTATAAACCCTCACGTTTCTGAGCACAGTGCAACCCGAGTGACACAGGGCAGAGGGAACTTCTGTGACCACGCGTTCCAGGAGTGCTCCCACAGAAGCTTTGATGCACCCTCTCAGAGCTGACACTGGCCCTCATCAGGAGCTGACCTGAGATCAGCCAGGTTTAATCCAAGAGGGTTTGATCTGGGCTCAAACAGATCTATTCCTGCAAACCCTCCTTTGTGTGCTGCTATATGGGGTTTTGTAGTTTACCTGCACGTTTCTGTAGCTCTTACAGGGAACACAAACAGAGCTGTACTGCCTGCCTTTGTACCTGTGCTTTGGCTGCGAGTTTAAATCCCAGTGTGTGACTGCATAAACCCGTGGATGCACAGCTCCTCTAGTAATTTGTGTGTGAGAAAGAACCAGATTGTTAACATTTTAAGATTTGTCCGTGCATTTTACCATTTCCAGCTTTTTTTTTTTTTTTGTATTGCTTGCAGTTTAAAGACCAACCTTTCAAGTCTGTAATTTCCTCCCTGGTTCTGAATGTTGGGAGAATAAAAGACATAATCTGTTCCTGCTTTGATGCTGTTACAGAGCTGCCTCTTCAGGGAGCAGCAACCAGCTTAAAGCTTTTCCCTTTGAAAAGCTGACTCACCACGACTGCAGCCTTCAGGATTTTACAAAGGCCCCATAGCAGGGCTGTTTGCATTTTGGAGTCAATGGGCTTTGTGATATTTTCTCCTCTTTCCCCCTCTGCCTGCTGGGCAGGACTAAACAGGGTTCCTCTGGGGAAGTGCTTGTCCTGGTTACTGGGAGCTGGGCTGTCAGAAGCAGAGCCTTTCCACCAGGGCAAAACTGGAAAGAGCAGGAGTGGCCAAGGAGCAGATCCCAGTAACTCAATTTACACCTGAGTAATTTCACTGACTGCAGTGAAACTGCTGCTGATTCATACCAAGGGAAGAAGTAGGCCAAGCACAAAGCTCCAGCTGAAGCCAAAGAGAGCTGTTGCATAAGGAATTTTACAGGATGCCTTTTGTGTCTTGTCTTTGAAAAAAGGGAGACAGAAGGAAAGTGCTTCAGGCCATCCCCTGGCTTCAAACCCTGTGCATATGCTAATCTGGAGCATCACAAGTTGATAAATGTGGAAGGTGCTTTTGAGGATGAGTTCTGATGTGCACTCTCCCCTCAAATGGAACATGACAGGGAAGAACCTAAAGGGTGTTAAAGCCCCAGCTTGCTCCTTTGTCATTTCCCTGCCCATAGGTTACATATTGAAGAACAAGTTGACCCCTTTCTATCAGATAGAAGCGTTTCTATCAGTCTTGCTCTTCTCAGTAGCCCTTTCACAAACTCCTGACTCTTAATCTCCAGATCTGTAGGACTACAGCATCTTGGCTCTAGAAGTTTTCAGGTAAGTTTTCCCTTGTTTTTCCTTTTTATTTAAAAGCCATGTTTTCCCTATGCATTGTTGAAGGAGGTCCAGTGCCAGCACAGCACAGGAAACAAAGTGCTTTGGCAACTGAGTAGCTACAAAAGGCACAGAAAGTGGAGAAATTTCTCCCCAGTGCCCAAACAATCTATTTAACTTTTAATCAAAGGGTCAGAATGAGCAGGATGTTCATTCTCCAAACAAAATAAGCTCTCCAGGTGAATTTTCAAAATTGGGCTGCTTGAAAAGCTGCTGTTTTCTTTGCTCTGTGATTTTGATTTGTACAGTTTGTACCCTGTGTACTACAGCCCTCACCAGCACATTACAAATTCCCTCCCCCAAGTTACTCTACCTTGACGTAGGCAACAATTTTGAGGGAGATAGTTGCAAGATAGAGGGAGTTCATTGCAAAATCCATCAGATTCCACCAGTCATGTACATACTCATTGAATCCACCATCCCACATTTCCTTGATTTCTCCCCAGATGAAACCTGTGGAAAGAAAGGGAGTTCATTGTCATGACAAGGCATTATTTGCCATTAAAGCTCTGTGTGTGTATATATGATGCAATACCAGACAATTTGACATTAACAGCTTGGAAAAAACGCCTCATCCCTCCTGCCTTCTACAAAGTACAATGCTGCTGATTATATTTTACAAGTCTGTGGGGAATGTAGTCTAGAGAGAGCTGAAAAAGACCTTGGTTTCCTACCCAGGGCTCCAGATATGCACATGAGGAGACTGCCTGAAACACATGTTATTTATAACCAGTGTGAGTGAATTGGCTCTGCTGAAATTTGTTCTACGTGAATAAACTCTTTAAGCAGCTGTATTTGGTAGAGTTTCTAATAGATTGTCTGCTCTTGCAGACACTATAAGCAATTCACTGCTCTGTTGGACAGCACTGATTTTCCCTGACTTTCTCTAGCAACACCAGAACCAGCTTCTGCGTGCCAGCACAGCTCCTCCCTGACCTGGAAATATCACACCAAAGAAGGAAGAAGCAGATCCATTCTCTGTGCTCAGCCAGATGTATTTATGCATCTTGCTGTACAAAAAGCCCACAGGGGATTATTTGTGAGGAAAGGTAAGACTCATCATGAAACAGGGCACTGCAGCCTGGCACCACATCCCTCGGCAGTGACTCACCTCATGTCAGATATGGCTGTGGGCTTTGTGAGGTGAGCGTTTGTTCCCAAGGATACGGCCAGAGTCCATCATCTCAACTCTGAAATGCCTTCTGGTGATAATTTTTGGCACTTGCTAATGCTCACTACACCTCCTTGCAGCTGAAAAGGGTGAGGGACAGCTTCTGAAGTTCATCACCAGACTGCTAAATTCACCTGACACAGTTCTGATTATAAGTAACTTCTATTTTCTTTATTGTAGAACTGTTTGTGTATTTTTGAAAGCCTAAGTCCCATTAAAAAGTAAACAGCAGCTAAGCTCCTTCATCCCCTGGGTGCTTCTGAAAATGTCTTTAAAACCCCAGGTATTTTGGATTACCCAGTTTACATTATCCTTGAATGAAAACCTGAAACGTGTGTGAAAAGGAAACAAAACAAACCAAAACCAAGTACACCTCCAGTGCATTACCAACATAACTACCCAAACTGCTGCCCCTTCCTAACCACGGGATATTGCAGTGGTCACTGATCTGCTGCTTGCAACTCAGCTTTAAGGACCTGAAGTTCAATCTGAAGAGCAGGCAAAGTTGCAATGAACTGCTGCATGCCCCCAAATATCAATCTGAGCTGTTCAGCTGCCAGCCAGCAGGTCAATGGCCACACAAGCATAATGTCAAGGCCAGTCAGGTAATCTTATTACAGCTGCCTCCACGTCTTTGCATGCACACAAACCCATAAAATAAAGTAAATCAATGGAGAGGAGCCTGTTGAAGAACTCACACACTGTATTTATAGTGAGTTATCGCTGCTGGTTACTATAGTTACAGCAATGCTGTGTGTGCCTGTTCTCTCTCCTTTTATAGTGGAAAATATTTCATAAATAATAACCTTTAATCTGGTGAAACTGTTCTAATTTCTCCATTTAATATACAGTCATACAGTATCCCTATTTATCCGAAACAAAGGAACTCAAGAACAGACAGCTGTAAGAGGTGCTTTTGAAAGGTTTTTTAAATGGGTTATCCTTCTTTCATCTGCAAATCAATTTTGCTGAAATGCCTACCATTTCCCTCAATTTTAACCACGAATTTAAAGATAAAGTGAAGATATCACCTAAGCTCAGGAAAGACATTTAACCTCCTGAGCTCACTCTGAAGTTTCTACCAACACCTGCATTTCAATGCATAAATCAGCTTCATCTGCTAATGAGGCTGGTGGTGGAGCTGTGCCCTGGCTCACCATCCAAAGTGATTTGTGAACATGTTTGCAACTCTTACTTTCCTTCCTCATTTTCCATCAGCAGTTTCAGGTTTGGCATGGGAACAGCTGGGTTTGTTCAGCACAGAGCCAGCCTGATCCAGAGCCACCACAGAAACAAGGAGCGGTGTCCTGGGGTCACCAGGAGAAGGGAACCAGCAGGTGTGGGGAAAGCAGGAGAGCCAGAAAGGTGTGGGAACCACTGCCCATGAGCAGAGTGCCTGGTGACAGCCCAGCTCCCAGTGGTGCCACATGCTGATGGCACAGCAAGGGACGTGGGAGCCGAACCAGAGGAGAGATCAGGATCCTGATGGAGCTCACAGGTTTCCACCTGCTGCTGTGCTGGAGCTCAGTTTGGAAGGGGAAATACTCCTTTCTCACCAAAAATACATCCAGCTGTCTTCTCTGCTCTTCTCCCACCTCATCCCATCTCACTGCCTCACCTGAACATCCTGCCCTCAGCACAGACACCTCCTTCTCTTCCCAGCTTTGCCCAAGCCAGACTGGAGTAAGAGCCTCACATTTAACTTTCAAACAGTCAACACTCCCCCTGCTGATATCAGAGCACTTGATGTTGATGTGGTCAGTGATTATCAGCACAGAGTGAAGCTTATCTTCCCCTTCCTGCATTCCTTATCTGGGAGCCTGGCAGGAATAAGCCGGGCTGGTTCCTGTGCACTGCTGCCTCCGGGAGCAGGTCAGGGAGCAGGGAGAGCAGAGCCAGGCTCTGGGCACTGCCTGTGCCCTGTACCAGCCAGCAGGACTGAGCCAGCAGCAGCAGTGACACTGTGTGTGACCCAGGAGCTCGTTCCCAACCCGCTCCTCGCACCGAGCGTGGGGGGAGCAGGGAAGGAGCCGCGTCTGCCGCGGTTTACTCAGGTCACGTCTAAAGGCACATCAGATGGCACAGAACAGCAGAGCAGCCCTGGGCCAACAGGATCTGTTGTTCCAGAAGGAGCCCAGCTGTTCTGTGCAGTTTCTGGAGCTGGCTGCCAAATCTCTTCACATGCTGGGCTCGGGGATGAGTCCCCACACAGTTGCCATGGGTGCGAGTCAGGCCCTGTTGCTCAGCGTTGCTGGGTGTGGGATTTACGGGATTCTCCTAGAACCCAGGGCAGGATGGGGTGTGGGATTTACAGGATTCACCTAGAACCCAGGGCAGGATGGGGTGTGGGATTTACGGGATTCACCTAGAACCCAGGGCAGGATGGGGTGTGGGATTTACGGGATTCACCTAGAACCCAGGGCAGGATGGGGTGTGGGATTTACAGGATTCACCTAGAACCCAGGGCAGGATGGGGTGTGGGATTTACGGGATTCACCTAGAACCCAGGGCAGGATGGGGTGTGGGATTCACCTAGAACCCAGGGCAGGATGGGGTGTGGGACTTACCTAGAACCCAGGGCAGGATGGGGTGTGGGAATTACCTAGAACCCAGGGCAGGATGGGGTGTGGGATTTATGGGATTCACCTAGAACCCAGGGCAGGATGGGGTGTGGGATTCACCTAGAACCCAGAGCAGGATGGGGTGTGGGATTTACCTAGAACCCAGGGCAGGATCATCCACTCCACAATGGTGGGAGGTGGCCCCTGCATGTGGAGGTCGGTCCTGACGATGTGCTGCGACGCCAGCAGGAGCATGAACAGGAAGGTCAGGTAAGAGCCGGTGTGGCAGATAAACTTGATAAATGGCTTTTTAATGAACAGTCCCAGCCTGCTCTTGGGTGCAATCAGGTATGCCACGGATAGCACAGGGAAAAGCAGTCCAATGGTGATGCAGGTCAAGAGTTTCACTGCCCAGTGTTTCCGCCTCCATCCTGGAAAGCCGTCGTACCAGAGTGTTGCTAGTAGCTGCTGGCAGTTCGGCTGAGCAACAAACTGGGGAGAAAAAAAGAAAGAAGGATTATTACTGACTGGTACTCCACGTGCACTCCCCCTCACAGATGTGTTAGAGCCCACTCAGACCCTCAGATTATGTTTGGGGGCCGGCTATGGGCTGGAAAAGCATATTTTGGAGATCAAGGGGAAAAAAGGAGGGAGACTTCACTCTTCTTTTTTCTATGTAGGATTTAGGATTCCTTCTCATGGAAGAAATTTTTTTCTATTTGCAGCATCCCTATGTGGATCAGCCACTCACCACACACACAGCCTCGTGCAAAAGCAGCACCACGAAAATTACTACGAGCTGTTTCTCTCCCCATGTGTTGGAGCACGTTTCTGTTCAGAATGTTTCAGGTTTCGAGCGCCTCGAAGGAGTCACTGTCAGCATCCTTAAAAAGTGACTAAAAGATGAGACAGGAGGGAAAAGGTGCAAAGCTCTGAGAGTGTGTGTGAGAGGGAGAGCATCTCCCAGAGTGTGTGGGGTGCTGCAATATGTGTGTGTGGGCAGGGCTGGCATGAGACAGCAAACAGCAGCATGAGGTGTGGCCAGGTGACATCTGGTGGGAAGCAGAACAGCACATTTGGAACCCTGCCTCTCGCTGTTCAGGAAGAGAGCAGCTGTAAAATGTAGGGGATTAAGCAGAGGCCAAAAGGAACCTTTGATCACAGCAGCAGAAGTGACATTTGACAGTTCACTTTCAGTCTGTAAAAAATAGCATTGTGATGGTGATTTACTGCATCTCACCCTGTCCACACCACACAGGCTCAGGTTCCAGCTCCTCCAGGCTGCTCTCATCCCAAACAGCCTTTGGGATTTCAAACCAAGCCACATTATTTCTGCTCAGTGCCAGAAAACTTCATGTTCCTGATTATACCTGGACAGCCCCATGGTTTTTTTTCAAGGCTTCCCAGACTCAGAACTAACCAGAGATATCTGCAAGATGATCAAGACAACTCTGTTTTTCTTCAAAAATGTTTAGCCCACACCCAAATCTTTTAAATATTCATTCACCACAAAACCTGGCCAGTACTGGGAGGACTTTTAAGCAGAGTTCTCAGAGTGCTCTAAACAAGCAGAGCACTGTCATTGCCTTGTTCAAAATGACTAAACCAAGGTCAAACAAAAGGACAAATTAGTTGCTCATCCTGATGAAGTCATTCACTTCTCTAAGTATTTTTAGATTTTGTTAATATATTTTATATGTCTTAACAGGCTGTTTATATCAGAATCACACCATTCTTGGACTGGGTAGTTCAAATATATTCGATGACCCAAAATAAGATCTGCAAGAGAACTATTGGCATTTATGAAGCTGCATCTTTATGTATTATTACAACAATAAGCTCCTGATGATTTCTGCATCGGCACATAACTGATGACATGCTGCTCCAGAGAGCTTGGGAAAAGAGTATCAGAAGAGTGTGTGATTTGGAATCAACCAGCACATGCAGGCAGCTGAAAATGGGCAATAGCTCAGGGGGTGATGGTCTCCAGAAAAAGCCAAGACCTGTTGCTTGTAATAATGAGAAAGTATTACTGTAAAATTCCATATCTGGGGACAGTGATCATAAAATCACAGAATTATGGAATGGTTTGGGTTGGGAGGAACCTTAAAAGCTCATCCCCTTCCAACCCCCTGCCATGGGCAGGGACATCTTCCACTATCCCAGGTTGCTCCAAGCCCCATCCAACCTGGCCTTGGACACTTCCAGGGATCCAGGGGCAGCCACAGCTGCTCTGGGCAGGTGAGAGAAACAATTCCACAGAAACTGAAAAACTGCCAAGCATTGATTGGTGTTTGGCTGTGTTTTAACTCTGATTTCAGAAGGGTCAGCGCTTTGTGTTTAAAACCTGGAAGAAACAGAAGGTTACACTGCTCTGTTTTCTCAAGATCCCAATCAGGAGCTGTTACTGGATGTGTTCTGCAGTGACTCACAGGGCAAGGGATGCTGCTGCTTCTCTGAGATGAGGCACAACTTTTTCTTCTTTTTGAATTTTTTTTTTGAGGGAGAAAATGTTATAAACACATTTTCTCTTTATCACATATGATAGAAAGCTCTAAGGGGAGAATAAAACTGTTTTTCCCTTGAGTCAAAGTCAAAGTCATTTGAGAAATCAAATGACTATATGTTCCTCTGGTTGCTGTGCAACTTGCAAGCGTCTTAAAAGTGCCTCTTCTCTGCCTAATAGCTCATTTCTAAAATCTGCTTTCTCAGTTGTATCTGATGTTAGTTCTTCAAATGGAGACAAATTCACACATCATGAAAGAGCAGCTTTAAAGAGCAGATTGGCAAAAGGGAATGGAAATGGAAAAAGCCATTAAATTTTCCAATCAAGCTGGTCGCAACCTCAATGAAAATTGCCCAAGGGAAGTTTAAGAACACCACACAAAGAGACTCCCTAATGTCATAAACCACCAAATGCTGTGTTTATTAAAGGTGAGGTCAAGCACTTACCAAAGTAGACTTTTACTAACTTGTATTAGTCCAACTTATTAATCACAGATTTAAAATCAGTAAGCACTGATGCTTTTATCTCCAGTAGTGCAGTTGGCTGAAAAACAAAATTTCCAGTGTGCAGAAACGCTGGAATTCTGAATTATAATGAAGAAGCCAACCAAGCCACTGCTGTGCTGCCTAAAGAATTGATTGTTTTTTGGTGACTTTGCTTCTAGGTGCTGTTAACTAAACTAAACCACCAAATTCATTGACTAGACTAAACCATTGAATGCTCAACTTATTACAGATTGTCTAGGAGTCATGGTGGCAAATCAATGCACATAAAATAGAAAAATATCTTCTTTTAGATGTGAAGTACCCTGAAAACTCTGACAATATTGTGGAATTTTTGTTATCCTCCATAATTTCAAATTTCTCCGTAAAGTTAAGGAAATTTCTACTTTACAAATAGCAGAGCAGCGAAGTGGAAAACAACTTGACATCTTCAACAGTACTCATACCAAGGCCTTTCCTGAGTGAAAGTTAATTTTCCACGTAAATAACCCCAAATGTGTTTTTTCACATTTTTGCAAAGCCTTTCATGTGCCACAGACTGAAATAGTGCCTGTTTATATCACAGCCTTTTATCATTCCACATGAATATATCTTGTGTGACAGGATTTGGTATCACTTAAAGTTTCTGCACAACAAAAAGCAGGGAAAAACCTGCATATTGTCCCAGTTTTGTGGATGGTCCAGAGTCAGAGGCAGATGTACTGCACCAGAAGCTCTGCTAAGGGAACATACAACTATCAAGCACTGTTTCTCCAACACTTGACAAGCATTTTATCCAAGGACTGCTGCATTACAGGAGCCTCCAGTCTGTACCACAAACAGCAACACAAGACATCACCCCACAGACAGGATGGAGAATGTTCTGACAGCTGCATTAGTGAAAGGAAATGTCACCAAGAGGTGCCATTTATGCTCATTCAGTGAATGTAGGAACTAAACATATGATGCTGTGCAGGGTTTTGCTGGGGTGGAGTTAATTTTCCTCACAGCAGCTGGAAACAGGGCTGATAACACAGGGATGTTTGAGTTATCACTGAGCAGGGATTACACACAGCCAGGGCCTTTCCTGCTCCTCACCCTCACCCGTGAGGAGGTTGGGGGGCACAAGGAGCTGGGGGGGACACAGCCAGGACAGCTGAGCCCAGCTGAGCCCAGGGATATCCCAGACCACACGGCACCACCCTCAGCACATGAAGCTGGGGAGAAGGAGAAGTGGGGGATGTTTGTCTTCCCAAGTCACTGTGAGACCTGATGGAGCCCTGGGGATGGCTGAGCTCCTGCCTGCACATGGGAAGTGGTGAATGAATTCCTTGTTTTGCTTTGCTTGCACACATGGCCTTTGCTGCACCTGTTTAAACTGTCTTTATCTCAACCCACGAGTTTTCTCACTTTTCTCTTCCAGTTCTCTCCCTCATCCCACTGGCAGGAGTGGGCGAGTGGCTCCTGGGGCTGAGTTGCTGGCTGGGGTTAAATCACCACACAAGCACTGAAGCCTGTGGTTGTACAAAACATTGTCCAGGGTGGTCCCCACCTGCAGATGCATTTCTGGAGGAGCTAATCCCAAAAACAATCTCTTTGTCCATTACCTGTTGAGCAGAACGTGTCCCTAGCTGAAGATAACAGTTCACTGAATGGTTGGGAGGTAAGGTGCAACTCGGAGCCCCTCCTTGTGAGCTCAACACCCCTGTGTTACCTGTGAGCAAGGTGCTCAGTCCCCTGCCTTTTGAAAATGGGGATAAATACTTTGCCTTTCCAAGAAATGAGATCAGCAACTCCAGTCATGTTTGGGAAGCACTCTAGAGATTACTGCAGTACAGTCTTTTATGTTCTCTTTTTCTTCTCTCAGCCTTGCCAGGGTCTTTGTGTAACATTTGGCTTGCCAGTGGATTGTGCTATTAGAGAATTTCATTTTCAGTGTTCATCATGCTCATTGCCACCTAATCCTATACCAAGGGGGACATTTTTAAGGGGAAAAAAACAGCTGCTGGATGGAATGTCTCTTCCTTAATAACTAATCTTTACTGATATTTTTTAAGTCACCTAAATTCCACTTCTTGGGAATTAAATGCTTTCTGCATGCTGTCAAACACAGAAATTATGTTTCGCCCCCCTCCCCTCATCTATGGGGAAATCCCTGATCTCTCACAGTCATAAGTAATTTAGGATCAGACACAGATGGGCTGAGATGTGAATGCCTCAGGGAGCAACTGAAATAGCTCCCTGATAGACATCACAGGGGCTGAGCACAGCATCCCTCTGCCTTTATTCTGATTATCGTGACTGCCAACAGCCTCTTGTTTGGAGTTTGTTGGAGTTCTTGTCTGTACTCTTGCTGTGGATGGCGAGGGCGAATGCTCTTCATAGATGAATAACCACTAATTTGGAACTGCAGAGCTCTGTCTTAATAAGCAGGACCGAGTTCTTCTATCAGTCAGCTCCAGCAGCTCACAGGGAGGTCACCACTGAGAGCCAAACACGGCATGGGAGCCATGAAATTACCTTTAGTTCCCATGTGACACTCGTTTCAATAGGTCAGACCTCACCAACATCACTGTACCCCAGAGCATCTCAAACGTGCAAGGCTACTGGATAATACTGTCTGCTGTTGCCCTCTACAATTAAAGCTATTTTGGCTCTGGAAAGGCAGATTTTCTCAGGAACACAGCTAGATTTTGCAGCCTGTGTGCAGAGTCTGATGCAGCAGCATAACTATACATTTTAGAGAGGTCTGCAAAGACCGTAGATTTCCTGTGAATCCCTGTCTCCCATGAAAAGGAGAAATGCCATTGCCATTCTCCACTCAAGCAGCACCACACACTTCCAGGGCCACACAAACCCCTCTGCCTCCATTTTTACCAAGAACAAGATCCTCTGAGGAAGAATGGAAATTCAGGTGGTTGCATCAGGCTGACTGCTCTTAAGGGAAATTCCAGTGGGCAACAGTCAAAGAGCCTCATTTCAAAATTAGCCCAAGACAGGAGAGAAACTCTGTGTGGCCTAATTTGATGCCTGCTGCAGAGAGCCAGTGAGCCCTGTGAGACCATATATTCCTGATAAGAAATGCCAGCTTCCTCAAGTTTGCAGTGTTGCAAACAGCGAGATGAACAAGAAAACCCTCTTTTGTAGCACATTTCTTTTTAAAGTTCAACCCTGTTAATGACTGCAAAGTTATTTACATTCTGCTGCCGAAGTGTGAGTTGCAGAGGGTAAACACCTAATGGCTGTTCATCCTGTTAATTAAGTACTTTCTCCAAGAGGGGAAAAAATATAGGGAGAAATGAGACAAAGTAGTTGGAGGGGGAGCTGGACAACATGAGGGAAAGGGACTACACAACTCAACATTCCTCATCAGACACTTCCAAGAGAATAGTTTTTTGCAGGATGAATATCCTATCCAAAAACACAGCTGCTGCTCACATGCCTGTGAGTAGCAGCAGCGAAGCACTGATGAAAATCCAAATGCCAGCATTCCTGCCATCAAGGAGATCACACGGCTGAGCTGGACGAGCCCTTCAAGAAAACCAGGTGCTACCCAAATTGCTCAAACGCTCAGCTGGTGAATAAAACAAACTCCAGATCCTCCACAGATGAACATATGGCCTCAAATTAAGATGGGAATTTAGTTTCATCTGTTCTTAAAATATTTTGAATTATGATGACACATGAATCTTAACTAAAGGTCTCCTATCCATAATAGATCTCTCTGGTGGTAGCAGACATGAACTCAGCTTAAGTGGTAGCAATTGGAAATTCAGCAGTGAGGTGAATGCTGGCAAAAGGAAAGAGTGAATAACCTCTAAAAGCCTGCCACTGTTCCGTCAAAATTCATGGGTTTAACACCTTCCAGTTGGATTGGCTTAAATATTTAAATTAAAAGGTCCCACATATCCTAGGACAAAGACAGACGCTCGCAAATGCTGGATACCTACCCATGGAAAAAGCAATTATAAAGTCTTTAAGCTTGAAATTAAATCCATCTCTACCCAGAGTGCTTCAGCGTGTGTTTAGCTGTAGGTTTGTTTTTATGGCTTGTGTCAGCAGGATTTAGGTGCATTAAATTCTGCACTGAATCAAGGCAAGGTGCTGAACTCTGCTCCTGCAGCAGACTCCCCACCAGAACAGGTTCCTCTGGGTCAGACCCCGAGCAAGAGCCCAACAGAACCACAACTTTTCAGTATTTATTCCAGCAGACAGCTGACTACAGTTGATAAATAAATTCCTGAGGGATGTATCCCAGCAAACATTCCAGGACACAGCTCTCTTACAAAGATGCAGGAGGTCTGGGCTGGGTTTCCAAAGGCAGAGTGCTGCAGAACGAGCAAGTGCTGAGTGTGAGCAATACACCCCACCGTGAGTTAATTCCCTACACACACCTGGGTCCCAAGAGCTGAGCAGGGGATATCAGACACAGAAGCACTGGAAAAACATTAAAAACCGTTTAGAGACAAACCTACCAGCATCTCCTAAGTCTCCTTTCAGGCAGCACTTCAGGAGTTACAGATTTTGGAAATGAATACTGGGAGCTCTCAGGGGCTTTAGCAGAAGTGGGGAAGGTATTGACTCTTAAGTAAAAGGCTGGGCTCATTCTCTCTGGTGAATTACTAACATTTACATTAAATAAATGATAAGTAAAGCAAGCATGAAAAGTTTAAAAGCCATTCAGGAGTATTTTTAAATACCTACTTTACCCGATTAGTGTTAATAAAAAGTTCCAAAATTCTTTTTCTTTGCTTCCTTTCTGACCTGAGACGCATTTACGCTGAAACTGTGTAATTCTGGTTTCCTTTTTCTTTCTGCCTTACCTTCTCCTGAGTGAGTAAATTTACTCCCATATCCACAAAAGAGCAGATTAGCACATTCCAAACACTTCTCACCTCCGTGGGAATGTCCAAAGCCCACCTCTGCTCCTGGGCTGTATCACCCTGGCAGAACATACGCTTTGCTGAAGGAAGTTTACTCAGCCCGCTGGGGTTTGGAGAGAATAAGAACAAAAACTGCATTCACAGCTTTTAAATGTCAGTCTGCACAAGAGCTCCGTTTGGGGGGTGTCATGACAAACCCATCTATTCATCTCACTTCTCCCAGAGCCACCTGGAAGGTGGTGACTGTTCTCAGTCACCTCATCCAGATGGTGATGGACCTGATCTACACATGAGGTGTGAGGAGTGTGGAATCTCAGCTCTCTTCTGAGTGGAGCTTCATAACTCACTTCTCTAAGGCACAGGAGTGAAGTTGAAATTCCCAGAAATCAGGTAAATAACAATGATCATTTCTATATCCAAATGAGAGAATCCATACCCCCAGTTTCCCCCCTGAGTTTATTACTTCAGGGTGTCATTCAAAGTATGAAATAATGTGATTTACTCTTCTCCACTGACATAAAGCTGACTCCAAACACACTTCAGACCTTCAGATATGGGAACACTGAACACTTGGCTGTTACAATACACAAGGCATCACTTCTCCTCTCCAGTTCCTGTTGTCTATAGAAAGCCCATCAATCATGTCCTGTACTTTGGCTTTGGCTTCCCAAGCCTCTTCTCTGGCTGGCAAGAAGACTGATGGGAAACATGAAGTTAAGGGAACTGTCAAACTCACTAAATCATCCTTGAATGCTGTTAAAACAGTGGCAACCTCTTTAGCTTTTAACATATATCCTGTCTTCGTCCAGGAGATCATTAAGTAAGAGGCACAAGGCACCAAAAATTACTTAAAGAATGATCCTGGCATTTTCTGCCCGCTACACATCACCATAACACAATCCAAGTCCTTGTCCTTGACCTACATACCAGTCTTAGGGTGCTTTTTCAAATTTGTGCATTACAAGATTAGTCAGAGATGATTTTGCTGTCAAAAGACAGTGTTCTGCAGTTCTGTTCCGTGACAGCTGCAATATGTGGCTAACCTTCATCAAGGGAGAACATTTCGGCGTTACGTGAACGATGTACCAAATAACGCTGTTCCCTCAAATAAACATTCCAGTCCACTTTGTCAAACCGGTGAACCATCAGCCCTCAGACTATTATTTCTTCTTCCAAGTCTGGAGAGGAGTTAAGATTTAAGTGCCACTTGTCCTAATTTTTGTAACACGATGATGCAGCTGTACAGGTTAAATTTCCGTGACAATTTCCCATAACTGAACAAATAGATCTGGCAACTGCACAAGCCCGTAGAGGAGGGCTCTGAGTCATGCACCACCAGTGATCAGCAGGGATGGCTCTTTTAAGGGTGAAAACACAGATAAATCTCCCCACCTGCCACCCTGAATTCCATCCTCTGAGGCTGCTGACAATAGCTCAGTTAGTGCCACGCTCACAGAAGATTTTCTAAGGTGGTCAGCTGCTGCTGGGATGGAGTTTGAGACAAAACAGCTTCATTTAGCACAGGCCACTGCTCACACACCAGATGGGAACGTTGCTGCAGACAACAATGAACAAATGAAAGGATGGGTGTTGGAAAAGGGAAGGTCACATCTGGACACTCACTGCTTTCGAAATCCCTAAACTTCCGTTCAGGTTTGTGGCACAGGAGGTGAGGCCATCCTCACCATGGAGCACACTAAGAAATACGGACGTTCCAGTTCCCTAGAAACCAAGGAAAGCTTCTACAAGGAGCAGCTCTGCTTCCCTCAGCTACTCCTAATAAAGACCTTTTCACGACTTGCTGATTTCCTTCAAGAAATCTGGAAGTAAAAGCCTCTTTATTACTCTTCTGAACTGTGCAGGCTCAAGCAAGACTTTCCATTGTGCCTTTAAAGAGCACAATACAATATTCAGCCCGGTATCATTATTCCTCCAGGCAGTATGGCAAGAAAACAGACAAACCCACAGGAGAATAACTTAGCTTTGCCTGCGAGCAAAGAAAGATCTGTGGCCATCCATCAAGACACCTGAATGGCTTTCAAAACGGGTAAACAAGGCGCAGGCGACGAGCTTTGATTTTCACAGACCTCGCACTTCATTTTTCATGCTTCTCTGATATTTTTATAAGCTCTTTTTATACACTAAGTGAAGTGCCCTTAGAAATTTCCCAGGTTTATGCATGCTCCCTGGAGAGGGATGCTGTGCTCCTGACTGCAGCCACACAGTTGACAAGAGTCAAGACACAGCGGAAAAATATGCGGCATGGCAGGAATGATTATTCATTCACTCCAGAACTGCATCTCAGGAGGTGCTTGTCTATGTAAATGTCCTGGGAAAAAAAAAAAAGAAAAAAAAAAAGGACTGAAACTGTTGAAGCTTCATCCTGAAGAGAAAAACGGCAAAGAGCACTGTTTTTAAATCAGAAAAGCAAACAATTCTGCTTCTGTCCTCTCCTGCCATTTGATTAGAGCACGGTGAGGAAGAGAGATGGAGGTTAAGGGTTTCTGAGAGGGAATTTCTCTGTGCACTCCTTTGATCTAATTCTGTGGAAGTGCTAAGCAATAGAGTCATAGATAAAATAATGGGGTTTTGCTGAGTGCCTTGCATTGTGTAGACCTTCTTACAGACACATAAACTAAACCTGCACAGCTATTTGCCAGCACCAGAAAAACACATTAGAACCCCCACTACTGTGATGTTTCACTTCATTTCGGAGATGTGAACAACCTGTGATGGCAAGCGGGGAAGCAGGAATAAGCGGAATGTGTCTTGCTGTCCTTGTGGCTCAGCAGAATGTTCAATACGAGGAGAAATCTGCCCTTTTAGACCTCATTCAGTGCTGTGCTGTGGTTGTTTTACATTATTGGCAAAGCAAAAAAAAACTCAAAGGGACATAAAAATTCTCTCTGCATGCTGCCCCTGCTCTGATTCCCTAACCCTGCCATATACCCTGTACACACAACTGTGCTTTACGAGACTGGCAAGATCCTAAGAGATGACTTTTCCCCATCTTTTCTTAGAAATGCAAACAAATTAACAAATGCAGAGCTAATGTGGTGCCAGGAGAGCACAGCGAAGACTGATCCTCAACAGCTGAGCTGTGCCTTTTCCTATTAGGCCCTCAGCACCCTTTCTCCTTCCAAAATTAGTCATGAATAAAAGAACGAGAAAAGTAATAACATGAAGACAAATGCCACATACTACAGAGCATTTATGAAAAGCCTGCTGGTCTCTTAGACCTTAATTACTGTGATCCTTGGAAAAGAATTTCTTTAACAGAGGACTGAGAGAACTGATGTGTCCGTGCTGGGTCTAACTCATCATGTTCCACAGTGTACTAGTGCTGTCCTCATTTTTCCCTAGTGTTTTGTGACTGCCATGCAAACAGGGCTCACAGCTATTAAGTCCTTCCCACCTTCTGGAGAAAGTTGAAACTGAGGACACAACCATTCTACACTTCCGATGAGAAGGGAGAGGGAGCTTAAGAACATCTCACAGCATGTTTTTACCATTTGCTGCCATAAAATATACTCCAAAGCTTCCTAAGGGCACATTTTAATCTTTCCTGTGTAATTGATTTTTTTTTTTTTTTTTAACCTTCTGTGTAAACAGTAATTTACCTTCTAGGATTTAGGGGCTTATTAAAAACAAACAGGAAAAGCAACAAATTCATTCTCCGTTGTTTTGGCCCTCCTCCAAAGAAGAACAGTCTTCTTCCTCATGAGCAACGCATTTCTCAGTTTATAAAATGCTTAGCATGTGTCATGTTTGAGAATAATCAAAACTTGTACCTCCCAAGGGGTTTTTTTGGGGAAAAAAAAACAGAATGGGAGATTTTTCCAGCCTTTGTAGAGACAAACTCCACAATCTCTTCACCCATTTCCCCTTAACAGCTTCCCTGAAAAGAATCTTGAAGCTGACCTTATCTCCCTGATTAACCTGAAATGGAATAATTTCATATTTGGGGGGAAAAATTCAGATTTATTTCACTCAAAAAGAAAAAAGCTTCAGGAAATTCGTCTGAAATCAGTGTGAAATTACACAGAACTAACAACTGCAGTAACAACCGACACCCCAGAAAATAACCAAAGTTCACACTGGATTCTCCTCTTAGGCTACCAGAGATTTGACTTTTATCTTTGTCAACGTTAAGATGTAAAAAGCTTCTCCATCCAACCCAATCCCATTTAACGTCGAGACATAAAAAGCTTCAGCAGAACAAGATGATCTACTTTTAAAAGTCTGCTGTTTTTCTCTGCAGAACTGTCTTTCATGAAAACCAAACTTGCTTCTGTTTTCCTTCCTGTCCCCACAAAAATCCTCTCAGTCTGATACTCTTCAGTCAGGGCTGAAAAACATTTCTCAGTGTCTCCCTGGCAAATGTTCCTACTCATTTTTTCAGAAGCTGGCAAGGATGTTTGTATCTTCCTTGATGTTTTGTGTTGTGCTAATTACCATGATAAGATGGCCTAATTATCATGATAAGAAAACCCCAGCCGCCCTGCAGGATGCTTCAGGGTTTTTGTGAATAACCACGTGGGATGACAGGGTTCAGTAGCTGGTTTCCCAACCTCATTCATTCTGCCCCTGCCCACCAGTATTCCACCTGAAAACAGCACTGACTTCAGCTGGCAACGCAGAGCATATTTGCTATCATTTTTAGGCTGGAACTGTCATGAAAATGTCACAAAACATGGAATTTGTCCATATGCTTGGAATTCAGTCAAATACGCCTAAAAAAAAAAAAAATAAAAACTGTCAAGAAAGCAGGCAACGATTAAAAATTTTAAAATAAAAGAGCTTCAGGACTGTTCAGCACCACATTTCAAACACAGGGAGCTGCTTCAGACTTGCAGCTTCTGCGTGTGAACACGAGAGCAGCCACAGATTTACACCTGGATGCCACCAGTGACACAGTGGGACTGCAGTGATCTGCACACAGCAGTGCTGGGGTAACCTGGAGCTTGTGGCTCCAGAGTCTGGTCCTGCCAGGCCAGTGGAAAAACAGAATCCCTGCTCCTTCTCAGATTCAATGAACATTGACCTGATTACCTGCATTGCCCTTCTCCAGAGTAACTCTTCACTACTCGTCCCTAAAGCACCTGTGGTGTTACCTAACCCCGTCTCAGAGCAAAAAACACAACCTGACATGACACCAGTGAGCCTTGCTGACATTTCCCCAGAGTAGCCCAGTAAGAGCAGGAAGTGGCCAAGTGCTGGAGCCCAGGGAGTTTGAGGCTTTGGCTCCAGCTCATTGCATCGAGGGGCTGGCACTGGGGAGGCACAACAGCCCAAAGGGATGGAAGGAAATCTGCATCTTTCACCTCTTGGCTATCTGTACCTCGGATGCAGCCCTTCAGGGAGGTGGGATGGGTCACTCCATGCTGGGTCAGTGTTGGATGTGGGGAAGACAGTGCAAAGAGGAGTGTGACAGGATCTTCTGCCACTCACGTGACCATTCAGACACAGAAGAATGTAATACACATTGAAATTCAGTTCCTCAACCAAGCAACCAAACTCCTCCTTCAGATAACCTGGAACATTGCTGCCCGACAGCAATATATCATCTCCTAAATTCTGTCTGGGTTTGGAAAGAGAAAGGAAATCCAGAGCCAACTAATGAAACTGTTGTCAGCATTCTCCTGGGGGTCCTGGCCTTTACTGAATCAACTTATAAATCTGTGGATTTGCAGGGCTTCTGAAAGGCTCTGTGTCCTTTAGCTGAAGTATGGCTTCCCTCTCTGGAACTACAGGCAGGATTTGGAATTTCTGGGAATTGCTTCTCAGCTCTGAAAACAGAGATGGATCAAGGACCGAGGATCAAGAGGTGTCACGGATGTGAAGAAATATTTGCACCACATGAGTATTTTCACAAAACTGCTGGTAACTTGGAGACCTGGGACTCTGGGAGTGCTCCCAACCTCTCCTGCTCTCTTTAGCTGCTGTCACTTCCCTGGCCCTTTCAAGTTAGTGCTGAGTGGGTGCTTGGAAGTGCTTGGTGGCTGCAGGAAGTGAATTGTGGATTGTATTATTTCCTGCACTCCATGAGAAATCCAGTGAGTCAGCCTTCAGGAGCCACGCAACCCCTTCTAGCTCTGGGTTCCTGTACAAAAACAGCCACTGGGAAAAACTTTCAGAGCTAGCAGACCTGGAAATGCCTGAAGGCTGCTCTTTGCAGGGGGTGGGTTACAATGAGATGGGATTCAAGCAGCTTTGAGACAGAAATTATTGGTGCTGTAGAAGCCACAACCCACTGCAGCAAGTCCCAGTCCTGTTGCCCTCAACTGTCATCAGAGTCACACTGTCACCAAGGTGCCCTGAGCCTCCTGGTTTGTGACTAATCCATGGGCACATCAAAAAATCCCACCTGAGAGCCAGCACTGAACAAACCCATAGCAACTCCAGAAATGAACTGTTTTACCCAATGCCTTCACATTTCGGCGACTCTTACCTCTTTCTGGTGATACTTTATTGCTACCTTTAGCTTTGCCAAATCGTGACATTTTTGGGGATCCAGCTCTTCGCTTTGATCATCCCTGTGATTGAGAATGATCTCCAGCTCCCGGGAACTCCGTGCTTGATCCAAAAGGTCCTTAGCAAAACGCTTGCACTGCTGTGAAAGCTCTTCATACTCAGCCTTGAACTCATTTTCCACCTTGCTCAGCTCCTTCAGCTCCCAGCCCAGCCGGAATGCAGTCAGGATGGGATCCTCGCTCGATAAGGCAATCAATGAAGGGCTGGCTAAGGCTTTGTAGATGTTCAGCCTCGACCTGGAATGCCTCAGGCTGTCCACCTCCGAGCTGGAGACACATTCCACACAGTTGCACCTAATCTGGTGCGGGCGTGGGATTGTCACCCGTCTTTGGACAAGCAGTTTGATGATCTCGTAGTTGTTGGTGTGAGCCGCCAGCATGATCGGGGTGATATCCGGAGTGAACTCCGAAAACTGGGTGTCCATCATCAAGGTTGGAACCTGCATTGTTGGGGAAGATGAAACAGGAAAGCCTTATAAATATGATTGCCTGACAAAAGATTTTGAGAATATGAAAACTGTAAGCGACATCGAAATGAAGGCCATCTTTGAGATATAAAGCCTTAGTTACTGAACAACTGGAAAACAATGGTGTGGCCGACTGAAGGTAATCCCCTCTTGATTGAACAATACCCTCTCCTTGCAGACAGGTCCAAGGGTCAGAGCAGACCCTACCAGCTCAGCAGAAGGGGTCCAAAGAGTAGTTTTTAGGAGTTAAAATGTAACACTCTATGGTAATGTAAGAACTCTTATAGGCTGTATGTAAATGCTATAGGATTTGTACCTTGTATTAGATTGGCTAGTGAGAATTAGAATATTCAGTACAGAAGATGATTTATTGTATTGTAACAAGGACCTCGCTCTCTTGCTCTTAACTCTTTTACTTAACACTCTTAGCTCTCCTGGCTCCTTGCTCTTAGCTCTTGCTCTTTACTCTCTTTTACTTACTCTCTTGCTCTTACTCTCTCCCTCTCTCCTACACCTTGGGCCTGCTTGGAGCTGCAGCTGGCAGCTCTAAGCAGTGCCCTTGTACCCACGCCCTTTGCAATAAACAGCGTGCCCCAAGATCTGCTTATAGAGATCTCTCATCCCCGTCCATCCCGACCATCCAACCCACCCCCAGTTTCAACACTGCATGAAGGGATAAACCACAAGGGGCTGAAGGCGTATCTCATGTGGAGCAGCAGAATTCAGAAGTCCCTCCTTCATACCTCTGGAGTGATGTCATAACAAAACAGGGGTTTTATAACACCCTCTGTGCTTTACATCCTGTTGTTGGCAGGCTTATCCACACACTGCTATTCTGGCAAAACCATTTCCCCCCAAATCCTGCCAGTCTTGTGTAAAAGTCAGTCCCATCCCCATTCAAATGATTTACACATGAATCTGGTCTGAAATGGGTATTGGCTCAGATACAAAATGGGGGAAAAAAAGGAAGAAAAAAGGCCCAGGTAATTACACAAAAGGAAAGAAAGGTCTAGAAAAGAGTGAACACTGAATAGATTTCCATAACTACCATTATTTGCACCATATATCTGCACCAGCAGGCCAAGAACCTGCTCATAGCTGGTCCTACACACACCAAACCCTGGCCTGAAGCTGGGCAAAACTCTTCTTCACTTTTTCCTACTGTTTCTATTTGAAAATATTTTTCAGTGTAAGGATACATTACATAACTGCCCTCAGAATAGACTTGTGGGGTTTTTTTAAAACAGATTTGAAAAAAAATTAAATGTAAAATTAATGAGCCATAGTCCACTACAAATAAGCCCCTCCAGGGTGTGCATTATTCAGCTACTGCTGCACTTCTCAAAAGATGAGCTTAATGCACACCCTGTTGTGTCTTATTACTATATGCAGAGCGCAAAATTAGATGGGAATGCTCTTACATCCCAAGCACCCAGTGTGTTTCCACTTGCAGGCAGGCAGCTCTCTTTGTTGTGTGTTAATCACTACTCAAACACTCTGTTCTCCCCGTGCCCACCACTCCTGCCCTGGCACATCCCGCTGCTCCAGGGGGCATGGCTGGGTTGGGGGAACAGTGGGGCTGCTTCCCTTTGCAAGCATCAAAGGTGTCTTGGAGAAACTGTTGCCAAAGAGTCCTAATGGCAGGGAGCGCTCCTCAGTCTGCCTAAACCCAAAAACAAAGCAGTGATGGAGGAGCACGAGGTAAGAAATCCTGCTGTAGGATACACCTAAGGCTGGTGATGAGACCTCCAGTCTTGGAATCTCAGTTCCCTGGGAGTTAAGAGCCCCTAGAGCACTAAAGAACCAAAGCTGATCAATAAATCCTTACACGTACCAGGTGACAGGGACTGTTCATGACCACCCAAAGGTGGTCACCACACTGAGGTACAGGCTCAGTTACAGCAGCAGGGCTCACTGGGGGGCTGCAGGCATTTTGGGGAATAAATCTGCTCCCCTGGATGTGCCACATGAGGGGTTAAATCCCGGGCAACCTGCAGACACATGAGTGTGGAGAGGCTTTGCTAAGCAGGCTGGTGCCCACAGAGGCAGGAGGGAGAGAAAACAGTCCTGAGGATTTGCTGTGGGTCATGGAGGGCTTGGTGTCTCTTAGCAAGGTTGGCCAAATGTATTTTAAGATACCCAGTAACAAAAGCCTGAAAGCAGCTCTGTGTGTAAGGTCTTGCACTCTCTTCCTTTCCCTTTGCTTAGCTTGTTTAGGCAGTTTGTTAAATGTCGAGAGAAAGGTGTGAGGTTTTCATTTTTTCTTTTTTTCTCTTTCTTAGCAGCTCTTTTTTTTTTTTTTTTTTAAAGACCTGATGCTTGAATACAACTGCATTTATCTTTCTTCCTGTCCTTTTGCAGTCAGTGACTGGCTGCTGTATTCAGAGCCTGTGCCTCAAAGGAAGAACGCTTTCCCTCCTCTATCACTTCTATTACTGTCGAGTTTAATCTTGTTTTTCTACATGGAAGTTATTGTACCCAGGGCTGTAAAAAAGCATTTTCAGCTTTACACAGATGAGGTATTCATGTTGCTTGGAATATGAAATGGGCACTCAAGGAGAAGGCAGTGATGCTACAGGTGGGGATAGTGCTAATCCTGTCTGCTCCAGAGGCTTTCTAAATCTGGATCTAGGGGACACCAAAATGGCTTTCCCAAGGTTTGGGAATGAATGCAGTGATCTCTCATCCCTTATTCTGGCTCATATCACAAGCCCTTTCCCCCAAAACAGAGCGCTGCTTCATGAGGACTCGAGCAGTGGCGGGGAAGGTGTGTTTTCCTGGGCAGCACTTGTAATTAAGGGATAAAGAGGGAAATGGTGGTGCAGAGCCACACAGGCTCCCGGGGAGCAGATCAGTGCAAGGCTCCAGTCACAGGAGCTGGAGCTATTTCTGAGCAGCAATGCAAACCAGCAAAGCCCAGAACGGGGACAGTGTGACCAGGGGCAGCTGCGGCCTCTTTTCGGTGTCTGCCTGACCCAAAGGCCATGAATTGGCTCAAAATTGCCCATCTTGTGATAAGTATTTTTGTTGTCTTCTCACACAGGGTTTTTTGATAACCTGCATCCTAAACTGTCTATTTTAAAGCTGTGGCCATGCAAAGCTTCTGCTCAAGGGCTGCGTTCTCTCACTGGAGGGGCAGCAGAGATTACAACAATGCTGATGTTCCTCCTGTGATGCTCCACCCAGCTGAGTTCGTTCAGATCAGCTTCTCCTGTGTCTTGGGTTAACTTGCAGTGATGGAAGCAGAAGAGGAATAATTTATTCTACCCCAAGGGCTCTGCTAAGCTCTTCCAAGATTATTTTCGTTAAGTGACCTGAAAAACAGAACTCTCTTCCATTAACCTCATCACCTGACACCAGCTGTTAACCCAAGTCCTTCAGAACCTTACTGTCACTACTTGCACAGGAGCAAATACCTTGTCTGCATTTCATCTTGGTTCTTTTCATCTGAGAAATTAATGCTACCAGTAACAACTAGTGACTGAATGCTTGTTATCATCTGCCTAGATTTAATCCTCATAAGGTGCCTGCTTACCCCTGTACCACTGCTGCTCTGAAGGATGCTGCAGCGAGTGAAAAATCCCCTTTATTTGAAAAGGAGGCTGAAGAAACAAGCTTAATTCATTAAAGGAGAAGGATTAGCTCACATAAAAGTGCTGTTCAATGCAGCTAAGCTCTCCTCTGAATGGGAAAATAAGTTTTCCAGAAAAATAGTGCACGTCTGGAAAGGAGCTTTGGCTAGAAAGAGAGCAGGCATCTCTGCTGTTAGTCATGAGTACAGTGTAAGAGGAATTAAACTACAGAGAAAGAAAAAAGAAAAAAGCTGGCACTGAAGATCTGGTGGCCTTGTTGTAGGTCTTTTAAGAATTTTACTTTGAATTTAATCTAGTTTGGTATCTGTCCCTGGAGCAGCTCCTCTGGTTTAGTGTTGTATAAAAGCAACCCAGCTCAAGTGCTCCAAGACTGCTCAGCAATGTGAACCACACTGCAATAAATGGGAAAACTAAGGAGATTCAGCTCAAAAACATTCTCCTCGACCAAACTAACAGCCTAATGGAGATGCACCTTTTGCCTTTTATGGATAATAATGTTTTGTCTGAAAATAACTCATAGTGCTTTTACCTGTTACATTTGGAATTGCCCTGTTTTCAAGCCATCTCCATTTCATAAACTATCACCTCCCCTGGATCAGTGCAATGGATTGTAAGTACAACCACGATAAGCTGTAACTGCATTAATCTGCATCGTTTTCAGCTTGTGTAACTTTTTGCCTCAGCTTCGTGTTAGAGAAGGTTTTTCTAACTGCCAACACAAACTTGTGTGAGCCTCACTGGAAAGCTACAAATATAATACAGAAATGGAAGCTTGGGCAGTTTATTGATCAAGGATTTCCTGCTTCTACTTTGTTTTCTGCAAGCAGCCCCACGAGGGAAGCACAGTGCCATCCACAGGTGTGGCCACAGGCACAGCCACTTCCTGTCATCCTATAAAGATGATTTTGTACTACATCAGTTTGGGCTCAGTGGGCAGAAGGAGCTTTAGCAGGGGTTTTGTTCAGAATCACAGTCCTGGGGTGCCTCTGGCTGCAGCTCTGTGAGTAGAGCACGAGGGACAGAGTCTGTGCTGCCAGGCTGCAGGTCAGTCCTGGTACCAGCAACAGGAAAATGTGTCTTGAGAAATGCACATCTGGTGACTGGCACAGCCAACTGAATCCTGCTCCTTGCCTGAACCCTGAATAAATTCCTTCATTGACAGAACCCCACGGGCCTTTGTTCCCTTCTCATGGAATCACAGAATGGGTTGGGTTGGAAGGGAGCTTAAAGCCCATCCAGTGCCACCCCTGCCATGGGCAGGGACACCTTCCACTATCCCAGGCTGCTCCAAGCCCCATCCAACCTGGCCTTGGACACTGCCAGGGATCCAGGGGCACCCACAGCTGCTCTGGGCACCCTGTGCCAGGGCCTGCCCACCCTCACAGAGAACAATTCCTTCCCAATATCCCATCCACCCCCGCCCTCCTTCAGCTCAAGGCCATTCTCCCTCATCCTATCACCACATGCTCTTATGGAAAGTCCCTCTCCAGCTTTCTTGTAAGCTCCCTTTAGGCACTGGAAGGAACCTTATGTGAGACCCTGGGAAAACAGTACATGGCTGTATAAATTTCAGCATTTATTTTAGGTGATACACTGGTGTGGGTTTCACTAACTCAGTATCTTAAGCAGAGATGCCTTGAGAGACGTCTGGTATCAGAGTGATGCCAGTATTTATATTAACAGGGAGTTGGTGTTTTTCTCTCAAGAGCAATTCATTGACTGAAATGATGTAATTTGGTTAATGAAATATAATGAACAACACAAACTGCTATCTAAAAGTAAAGTCATTTAAGGGCTTTTATACTGGTTATGAACAAGCTTTGGCATAAGGCACATGTTGTAGATGTACTTATGGGCAAGCTCTGCTGTTACTGGAGCTTTCCACTGATTCCAATACAGCAGTCCCAAAATATCCAGCTGAAGAAAAGGCTCTTTCTGGTCTAAAATCTCCTCTGTGACTTACAAATGTGCCTGTAAAGCCAAATAAAACCTCTGCCTCTCAGATTGATACTGCAAACCAGTGAAAATTAGTACCTTTTAGTGCCTTGTAGCAAGCCAAATGCTGATACAAGGTTACCAGATGGTGCACATTAACACTAAAATAGGTACCTTTGAATAAAAAAGAGCATGCTTTAGAATCATAGAACTAATAGTTGTTAATTAATTAACAATGTAATACATTACTACTGAAAGAATGTGAAAAAGTCGATCTTTTCTATCTGTATAACCAAATATCCTTCTCTACAACCACTATGCAAAAGTAAAATACGGATAGATCTGCTCTAGATTCTTCCAGTTTTAATTTGGCTTCTCATCCACGTGTTTAGAAATGGAGGTAGGCCCAGGGGATTAGTTCTCAGAACTAAACTGAAACCTAGTGCACTTGACAGTGGCAGAGCTGCATCAGAGCTTGTGCTCAGCCATGTGTTTAGGAAATGCAGCACAGCCAGAAAGATTGTCAAAAGATGTCACCATTTGGGGCTGATGCTACATAATAACTTCTTCTGTTGGGGATTAAAACAGAGGGATTCGGAGAGGTGCCTTCAGGAGGAAAGGATTTTGCAAATATGCATTTCAATGGCCTGTGGCACGTTCCTGCAGTCAGAGCCCTCTCTCTCTGTGTCCCTCTCTCCTGAGCCCTCTCCTCCCCATGCATGTGGAGGAGATGAGATGAGGCACTTGATGATGAAATGAAGAAAGAGTGCAGTCTCTGTGGCTGATTCTGCAAGTCACAGAGGGATGCTGTCAAAGAGTTACCTGTGTTTGAACCTCTTGTACTGAGCTGGAGCACAACCTGAGCTCCCTCTGCCCTGAACTGCCGTGCCTTGCTGCCGTTCAGAGCCGCTGAATCCAGCAGGGAGATGGGCTACTGAGTGCCTTCCCCTATTTACAGGAACCAGGGCAGTGTTGTGCCACGAGCAACTGCAGCCTCTCCTGGCTGCCCCTTCTCCTTGATGCCATGAAGATTTTTTTGCCTTTTCTTTTATACCCCTGTTATACCTTTTTACAACTTCTGTATTCCCAGTGCTTTTTGCCTACATTCTTGGACTTGTTTGTCAAGCTGAGAGACTCAACATTTTAGAGGTTTCGTAGTTAGGGATCAAGTGTGCCCCAGAGCCCAAGGTCCTCTCCAGAACACATTCTGTAAACCAAGATAGAACCATCCAGGGGAAGGTTCCTTGGGGAGGGGGGCTCACCTGAGCCTCTCATTGGGGAATCTTTGATAGATCTGCTAATTAGTAAAACCTATAATGTTATACCTGATCTTTGGGGGCAGACTTGGTGGGGTGCATCTCCATGCATATGACCTGGATGTGTGCACCTAAGGGTCCTTAAAATAAATACCGAGGTAAAATCCCTTTTCCCCTTCTAACCGTGTGTGAGTCTTCGATTTTAAGACCAGGAAAAGGCATCAGTTGCTGGCGACCACGAAGGGACACTAAAGACCTTGAAACTCACAGTCTTGGGTTGGAACACATCTTGCTTTGCCCCTCTCTTTGCCAACAAATTACAGAGGGACAAAGGAGGAGCAGCAATCTAAGACTGTGACCAGGACTTTAGGACCCAGCACAGAAAGGCATCATCCTCTGTGCAGGAATGTTTTACAAGCCCATTGTAGCCCCAGCTTATCACATATTACATGATCTTATCACATATGTGATGTTATCACACCAGCCACATCCAGGGAACCTTGGCTCCATCATACACCTGCATGGTCTGGGGCTCTCTGAACGGGGACACTTCTCCAGTTGCAATAAATGTGGCACTAAAGCTCAGGACCATCACAATCTGGACAATAATGAAGTTGCTGAAGTGGCCTAAGTGACATGGGGACCTGGCTCACAGCATGTTACAGGTCTCCCAAAAATGCAATATTATGGATATTCCCAAAAGGCAGAGATCCCCTGGCTGCTTGCTGGAGCTGTTTCCTGAGACTGTGACACCAACACAGGTGTAAGTCCAGAATTACTGACGTGGGAGTGAACTGCATTACCTCCTCAAGATTGCACAGGCAGACTAGTTCACATATTCCTGATGATTGGAGTTTTTCCCCCTCATTTGAAAACATAAAATGCTGTTTGTTTGGGTTTTTTCACCTTTCTTTATTACCATTTTAAGAGTTACTCTGCGATGGGAGCAGCTGTTTTGAGTAAAAGTTATTAGGGTTTATTCTTTATTTTTAATGCTGTTTTTAAGGTTGGAAATGAATTTTATTAAAGAGCTTGCTTAATCCAGTCCTCTAAATTTCTTAACTACTCTAAGGACCTAGGATCACTGCTGCATCTTACATATTTTTTCGTTTTATGGATAAGCTTTCCCCTGGCCCCAAACACAACTGAAACAAAGACAGCCCATGGTTATCTGGAAATGTGCAGTCTCTGTCTTCAAGGTAATCTTTATTTTATTATGGTTACTATTTTTCTAATATTCTTCAGGCTTTATTCTGGGAGTGAGAGTTGTCCAGCTTTTTGATTCATTTTTCTTGGTCTCTGTATTATCTATTTTTAGTGGTAACAAGGACAAGATGTGCTAATATAGGTTAATAATCATGCTATCTACAGCCTCTTGTATCATCTTTGTACATAAAACATCCCTTCTTCCTGTCATTTACCACCTTGTGAGGATGAGACATGTTTCATTAAGTTTAGGAGAGGTAATATGTTGCTAACAGGGCTTGAAAAGGGAGGGCTTTTTCCTTGGGTTGTGTTCATATTCAATCACATTCCTTTAGAAAAAAAAAATTAAATCAGATTGGATCATGAGACAGTGTCAGAGAGAGGAGTGAGTTACTGCATCTGGCACCAGCCCAGCACTGCCTGATGGTGCACAAAACACATCCTGATGCTCACAAACCAGGAGGTTCATTATTCCCCATTTTGAGTATTAAGCTGTGCTTTTGGCACTGTTGTTTTACCAACCAAGAAGACACTGCAGCTTCTGAAAAGACTCCAGAGTTTGCAACAACAAAGAAATGACAATCTAGGCAGGTGGCAGGGGCTTGCATGAGAAAAAAAAAATCTGTGTGGCTGTGATCTTCCTTTATTCCCACTCAGGCAGTGACCTCCTCTGATATTCCCAGTGTTAGGAAGTTGAAAGCCTCTAGGTAAAGATGTGCCCCTGATGCTGCAGAGCCTGGCACTGCCTCGTCATCTCCTGCCTGGGGAGCACTTGGAGCACACCAGCCCTCTCTCACTGCCATGAATTAAGCACCAACGATTCACAGGGCCCTGAGCCTCTCGAGCAGTTTTCCAGCATCCTCCCAAGGCAATGACAGATCAAAGACCTTGGATCACAGCGTTCCCTTGCTACAGCAGTTCAGAGAGAAGCAATACTGCTCCCAATACTGCCTTTTTGATATTCCACCACCACTGCCACCAAAGTGCTACCCCATCAGGCAGTTTTTTGCCATGGGATAGCAAAATACTGCTCATACAGGGATAAACAAGCCATAAATGTGACTTTGCCAACCCAGCACAGCTCTATTCAACAGCCAGGTGAGGGCTAAGGGACTTCTGCTAAGCTGCCCTGCAGTTCTTCACAGATCTTTATAGATCCCAGAGCTCTGTTTTGGTGGAGTCTGCAATTTGTAACATTCACTTTTCCCACAGAGAGAAGCTTCCCTTGGAAAAAATGTGTTATAACTACTGCACCAGGAAGAGTCTCCCAAAAGCTGTATCAGGGAATCTAAACAGCCATGTCAGACTTCTGGATCTGGGGACTCACAGAGACCAGAGGCAAACACGTTGGGTGATGACAGGGGATGCTGTAATTGGGGCTTAGGAGCAAAGGGAGGTGGGTACAGTAGACACATTCGTGGATGCTGGGTAGATAATACTGGTTTTTTGAAAGTAAACTCCTTAATCATCAGATCTACAGAGAGCCCAGAAGTTTACTTGTGTAGCAGCACAAACGGGATTTTTTTTCCCCCTACAGACAGTTCCCCTACAATAATTCATCCACCCAGCTGAATCCTGAGAACCCATCACATCTGACTAAAAATACCTTGTACAGTGTGCCCAGAGCAGGCAAGCACTAAGATCACTCCTACAGATCAGTAAAGACAATTCTCTGGGAAGCATCTTGGATAACTCCTGACTTCTCACCTGTCTATATGTTAAATTACAAGCATGGCATGTTTGTGCATGCTGTGATGCAGTTCTTGGCTTGACCCCCACCAGCATCCTAGGAAACAGACTTTATATCGACCCAGGAGAAGGAGCCAGTGCCTTATAGCCACTGTCAGAAATTTGGTATCTGTCACTGCCTTATCCTTGATGCTGCTCACTGGGTCCAGGAGAAGTTTCACTCCAGTTCTTCACCTAGGTTTAAGATTACCTGGGGACCAAGGCAATGGGTAGGGAGGGAGGGAGGAATTTCACAGTTAAATGTAATCATTAGCTGAAGTGATCTTTGATTTCTCTGTTGTTTAGTTTAATTAGATGGAATTCATTTTGAAGGCAGCCGCCAGTGTCAAAGGCATGTTAACTATAACTGTGAATTATTATTGCATCAATAAAAATAATGAAAAGCTTGGGTGCTAATGGAGCCATTAGGCTTTGAAGCTGCTTCTCTGTTTTCAGACATGATCTTTCTTCCTTATTGTGCCTTTCAAATATTTCCATGCTGAGAACTTGTGGCTGCATTTTTCTCAACTGCTTCTGTTCTTCAGAACCTGCTCCTGCTCAGGCGTGTTTCTAACCAGGTTCAGCCTTTCCTTTTCACTTTGGACCCTATTAACATGGAAATGACTGGCTTGAGTCCCACCCATCAGCCTGTTCCCCTCTGTGTTACAGTGCTCCACAGCCACAATGCAGAACTGCCACAGAATTCCTTGATACAGATGCCTGCTCCTAAAGCTCTCCTCTTTCCAACTGCCTGCAGAATCTAGATTTCATATCGTGAGGTTTATGAGAACTGAACTGTTTCTTTTGACTTAAAACAGTCCCATCAGTGGTAGCACAGGGCTGGCAGTGAGCTTGTACATCTCACAAGCAAGTCTAAAATCAAGGGTTGTCAGTGGTTAAGAGCTAAACTTTGCACTGGTTTCTGCACACAGGACAAGAACTCTGTGTGAGTAGGGAAATTAAGCTAAACCAGGTTGTCTCAAGAAAGTTACTGGATTTGGGCAAGAATAAAATGGTTTAATGCAGCCTCTATTTTCTGTTTCACAAAAGGCTGTCTCTAGGCTGTTGATCTATGAGATCTGAACAAAGATTAAGGTGGATTTTCACTCCCCTGAAAGAGGATTTTTGAGGTCAAATTTTAGGTTCACTAATACTATCCAGTACGGCAATCTTCTACCAATCTGCTGATTAGCAACTAAGACTGAAAACTTGCCTTTTATTCTCTGTAGTTTCCTCTTCACAACCACACTCTTCCAGAGGCTGTACCTGCAAAGCTCCTTCTTTTGGAATACATATGGATCACATTGCTTCCAGAAGGCCTTTGGACCATCACAACAAACCGAACCGCAGCCAGAAATCCTAAGATCCCTTTTCTTTTTATTCTCATTATTGAGGAATTGCATTTGTAGTCCCATCTGTGAACCAGCTTAATTTGGAGCCATCTGCCACGAGCAAATCGCTAAGTTTGGCAGATACCACAGAGATGCTCCTACCCTCCTTATGTAAACAGCTGATGTCAGCTCTGATTGTTGTGAAGAAAACAGCCACCGTGGAGGTGCTTACCAACGTGGAGTAATTCAGATGACTGATTAGAGCTCCTTAAAGAAGGAAGGAGGGCTCAGCAGGCAGCACAGACCGTGTCTGGTGTGCTGCAAGCACAGCTCCGGCGGGGAGGCAGAGAAGCAGGAGAGATCTGAGAGCTGTGCTGCACCTTTAGGGGGCTGCTGCCACCACTCCCACAACTCACCCAAGCAGCTTGAAAAAATGTGCCCCTGAACACCTCAACTGGAAAATTTGTACTGATTTCAACAGGTTTCAAAGTGTCAGGAAATGCAGCTATTACTGGTAAACTGAGAGTGAATCAAATATGGGGGGGAAATGGGAGTTTTCAGACATGAATTTCCTGCTCTTTGCTGGCAAAGGTTAGGTGCAATCTCCAGCTTGGCTGAAAACATAACCCACTGTATTGATGTTTGTATAGTTAAAAAAACCATCTGATAGCACTTCTAGAAAAAAATCCAGCAAAACTCAAAGATCAAACGGGTTGAGAGACAGAAGATTTTACAGGAAAGGAGAATTCAGACGTACATTCCCTTGCTCCTACAGTAATTCTGAATTAAGAAAAAAAAAAATAATTTCAAGTTCCCTGCTAATTTCAACCCCATAGGACCCCAGCCAGATTTTGATGTGTGCCTACTGCCTTGTTTTGCCATTGCACGTACTGGACCTGTCCCATGCACAGACAACTTTGCATTTTAACATTTCTACCCCCAAAGAGAAGATCCACTAAACCTGGGCCAAAGTCAATACTGCATCTGCAGGTGCTGATTTTTGCTATTTCAGACCTATCCCTGCTCTTTCAGACCCATCCCTGCTCTTTATTCAGTGGTCTGTTGTCTTATTTAAAGAACACTTATTTATACTCATCACTGAGGATGGACTGCCATGCCAAGTACACCTGTACTACTCCTCTGCCACTGTGCAGTACAACAGCAGCCTCTGCACTGCCCAGAAAATCAAACAATAACTATCACAGCACCAGACTGGGCTCACTTTTATTTCCTGGGAAATACATGTTCTCTGACTACAAACCTCTGCAGGAAAAGCGACACTTGCACACCCTCCAGGTTCCACAAATATTAGTTTGTTTTGTTGTTCCTCTTAATATGCATGGAGAGGTTGCTTGATTTCCAAATGCCTGTCATGTGTTTGGGGAAAAACAAGCTATGCTATGATTTAAGTGACCAACTGTGTGACTGGTCAAAGTGAACTAGGGTTTATAAAAAGCTTGGATGAGTAATTGGAGTAAATTATGTAACATTTGGAAATAACAAGTTAACCTGTAAAAATCACCGAATTAGAAAAGCTCTGGCTGCTGAAGAGGAGGATGGGTCATTTCAAGCCTGGGCTTTACTCTCTGCTGGGAGTGAAGCACACCAGAACACCTCTACACTCTTCCCATGGCTGCACCATGACGATTCTCTCACTGACTCCAAAATCTCCCATAGCCAAGAGTATCTTTCATTAGCCATAAGTTCATTAGCCATTACCCTGCCTGTAACTGGTGCAGCCTTCTCCCCAGCTTTAGCAGCAGACTCACGGCGCAGCACACAAAACCACTGCTCTGAGTCCTCTGGACCGGGCAGCACGGATTTGAGGAGAAATGCTAAGATCTTAAAATAACCCACAAACCTTGCTCGGAGATAAACCTGAAAAGAAACACATCTACTCGAGCACATCACTGCTCAGAACACTAATCTCTTGTGCTCTGCAGCAGCTCTGGAGCGAGGTGGTTCATGCTGCCGGCTCTCACAGGCTGCACATGTAAACAGAGCAATTTGCTGCTCTCCCAAGCCAGGCTGCAGTGCGGGAGCAGCGGGTTGTTATAGTTACTGGCTATGACTTACCCCTGCCATTGTCACGGCATTCGCAGTAAAAACAGCAGTCTAGCAAAGGTTCGCAGAATAATGACTCATAAAAATTCACTTAATAACAGGATCCAAGCCTCTGTGCCGCCCAACCCCTTCATCCATTTCCCCCCGGCCCTTACATCATCAGTGGGACCCTGATTCTCTTACATAAGGAGCACAGCAAAGGTCACTACTTGTATTTGAAAGGTTTTTAACTTCTGCTCCCTGGAAAGGTCATCGTACAGGTGGAAAGCAGGGCTCTTCCCCTCGGGCAGCTCTCAGAGGCGGGTATGGACCTCTCCTCTTGGAGACTCTGTGGCTGGCGAGTGAACCTGAACCTGCTTCTGCAGGTCCAGTCTGCGAGGGGCCAAGGTTTTCCACCTTGTTTTGGGTGTCCCTTTTCCTAACTAGATGCAGTCAGTGTAACTCCTCAAGAGGCTGGAATGAGCCTGTAAGAGCTGCTGCCAGGATTGTGGTACGGTGATAAGGCTGGAGATACACACCCATGAAATGGATTATGCTGAATGATGCTACTCGGCTGCTTTTGAGATGCAAAGACAACAATTAACTGAGCTGATGCGAACAGACGCAAATAGGAGCAGATCTTCATGCCCGGCAGCCAGAGACACACTAGGCTTTGGGAGAGAGGCAAACAGCAACCTGCTCAGGGGCAGGCAGCAGGAAAATAGAACCAACAGGTCCTCCCAGACCCCAGGCTCAGGTGGATGAATATTTAATACAGAGCAATCAGAGGATACTGCTCCTGAGCCTCTGCCCAGAGTGCAGCAAAGGCAGCCAGCCCCTGATGGCAAACAGGCTCCACACACGAGCCAAGAAGCCTTCCCCACACAGGCTTGTTTAGGCAAACTGAACCATCTGTACATTTAATTAATAGATTATACTAAACCTAATATATAAGAAGTGCAGTGATAGCATCTTACAAATTTTACAGCCAGACAGAAACCTTCCTATGAGGTGCAGGTTTTTTGTTACTACTCGAAGAAAAAAGCAGGGTTTCTACATGTTTTAGAACATCGAAGGAGCTGATGAGGACAAAGCTGTGCTACTCTGCTTTATCAGGTGCTTTTTGTGAAAGCAATTAGGTGTGGGGCTCCCAAAGGACTTTCTGAGAAAGGGTCCAGCAAGGACAATTAATGAATGTATATTGATACTGCTGTGGAATTAGCATCAGGAGCTTGTGTTCAGAAGCCCCTCCTGTAACAGCTTTGTGATTTGACAAACTAACCAACTTTGGCCCAGCTTGTTCTACCACTACACATGAAATAAATGTTCATCACCATCACTGCATGAGCAGCCAGGGAAACAGCTGAAAGGGAAGTCCAGTCCTGCAGCCCTCTACCAGCAAACACTTCCTGCAGTCTACAGAAGAGCCTGAGCTCCAGCCAGGGAAGTTAATCCTAGTTTGTTCATAGAATCTTGCACCAAGCCAGTGCTAGTTTAAAATACACTGACGAAACCTGGTCTTGTAACAAACCTTGTAAATAAAGCTGAAACTGGCACCGCATCTCTTCTCCCCCACACATGCTTGCTCTCCTCCAAGTTGTAAACCCTGCAGCAGATAAAATTCTAGCTACAGAAGGAGAGCTGGCACAGAGATAGGGGAAAATGGAACAGGCCTACTATGAAATGGATCACTGAACTAGAGACACTGGAGCTGAATTTCAGCTGCAATAAATCAACCTCGTTTCACAGACCTCTGTGTCTGTCCAGTTAAGCCAGCAGGGCTGTGGATTTGAGTGGACACAAGTTTTGGTATTTAAGGGATGTTACAGAAATCCACATGAATTCCATCACTTGCTTTCCATGACATTTCAGGAGAAACTTGTCATTAACCTGCAATAATCAGTGGCGATTCCTCATGCTACTGAAAAAAACTTTTCTCCTATTCTGCTCTCTGTCCTGTTGAGCTGCAGGATGCTCAAATTTCTAGAAGACCAAGGAAAAAATGGCTCATTCTTCACAAATGGTCTGTATTTTGCTACTTATATTTTGCCAGACTAAAACTCAGTACTAACATTTCAGTTTTTAGGTCAGATAGAGGAGTTTCATTATCTCTCTAGTTTTTTAACCACACATTGGAGTCACACTGCTACAGCATGCACAATGCTGCCATTTCTAAATAATAAGCTTAGCACTCTTGAATTCTGTCAGGGTTGATCCTTATTGTTTGCTTTGGCTACATAAAATTCCTACTGAAAAACCATGTACTAAAGGGCCTATGCATTGAAAACATTTTCTTCTATGATTGACTGGTATTAATCTTTCACACGCAGAGGGATGTGTTCCCTTCAAAAGTAGGTTTGATATATAAGGATTATCCAAGTTTTGGATGCTCCTTTCCAAGCAGCAAGTATACAAAAATTATCAGTGGTCAGCAATGTATATAAATTATTCTCATTATTGGCAGTAGTGCTTACAAACGAAAAGAAAACCAGAAAAAACCAGTTGGGGTTGTGCAATATGTGACACTTGAAGTGACAGCATTCAGACTCCGTGGTTTTTCCACAAAGATCCTTATGTAACTTAGGGATGGCTTTGCAGCTAAGGATCCTTCCTACAAGTCATAGCTGCTCACTGCTGTAAGTTATGTCCTGCCTCAGCATTTCTGCCCTGGAGCTCTCTGGAGAGGGAGACCAAGATGATCTGTCTGCACTCCAGCGAAGGACTGAAACCCAGCAGACTGTTTGCTTGCAGTTATAAATAAGCTTGTGTGCTTTCAGGATTTACTTATGAAAAGCAATTCCACTTAATATCAGCACAACAGCATGGCAATAGTTCACATTTACAGATTGTAATATAATTTCAGAGAGCCACAAATTCCTTTAGAAAGTGCTTGTCTATAAATCAACCTATAAATCAGTGTGTGCACAAACACTGTGGGGCTGGAAAGAACACCGAGGGAAAGAGAAAAAACTGAGAGTTTAAGTCAGGCAGACATGTTTGCTTAGGCTGGAGAATTACCATCCACACAGGACTGCCCAGGTCTGCTCTGGACCTACATCAAGGACTTTGCTCTGAGCAGCAGCAGTTTCCTAAGGCAGGATAATGGCTCAAAACTGAACGGGAACACTCCACCGACCTGTTTTTCACCACTGGGTTTCCTGTAATTCAGCAGCAGCTCCACAGCTCCCACCACCTCCTTCCGTATGGCGTAGAGCAGAGCGTCCCCCACGTAGATGCTGTGGCTCAGCAGCAGCTCCATGATCTCCAGGTTCTCGTTCTCTATGGCTATTAGAAGGGCACTGCGACCGAGAGGATCCATACAGTTAATGTTGATGTTGTAGTAGATCTCTGCCTCCTGCAAGGCATGTTTCACACTGGCATAGTCCCCCTTCTCCACAGCACTGAGGTAGGCTTTCTCTTCCGACGAGAGCTCTGCCTCCGCTCGCACGATCTGGAGTGGGATCCGGTCTCGGTACGGGGAGAAGTTGACCTTTTTGTAGTATAGCTGGGCCATTGTTCATAGTGACCAGGCAACCTGTGAGAGAGGAGAACCATGCATTGTTAGAAGCTCCACGGGACGAGGAGTCCGGGCCCCAGCGGGGGGAGGGAGAGAGACAGTCCAAACCAATATGGTTGATAAGCGAACTCCACAAACTCTGATTTATTAGCAGTCCAAAGGCACTGTATACCAGTATACCAGCTTGTTAACTCCTAAGTGGCTTAAAGCTTATCAAAACACATTTCTATTTCTACATAATTGGACTTACATTGGCAAGTTTCCACAGTCTTGTTATGATCAAAGGAATTCTGTGCCCATCTCCCTCATTCACTCCCGGATAGCACAGCTGCAAGTTTTTCACTCCCTCTCTGTTTCTCAGGCCTGCTTGTTCTCTTTCACACAGGGACTTTCCCATGGAAGGTTTTCTCACACACAAGCCTAAAACTTCCAGGCCTGTTGCTTGCACAGTTCTTTTATTGATCCCAATAATTCTATTTCCCAACAATGCATCAGTGACAACACAGCCTCACAGGGGACAAACTTCCCAAGGGCCATCACAGGAACAGCTCCCCATCCCTTTTTAAGATGTTGTATTCTCAACAGCCCCTGAGCACCCCCACCTCAAAGAGTTATCTGAAAGCATAAAGGTGACACCACTGCTCAGGAGAGGCACTCACGATGACACTCAGTATAATTTTTTATCTTGCTCAAACACTATGCCCTTGATGTCTTTTGTCTGGTCAGAAGCACGGTCTTGATGCTCATGGGTAATCTATCACATGCAAATCAGTGGATTTCTCATCTCTGCTTTATTTCCCACTCAAAGTTCTTTTTATTTCCTCCTTTCCCACTGCTAAGCCAGGTCCTCACCATCTCTGAACTGTCAGTGATGTGAGCTGCTGATTTACACCCTCCTCTTTACAGTAATAGATTCATTTTGAACATTTTTACTGCGTCTTCTCTGCTTCTGTCTCTTAAAACAGTCTTTTATTTTTCCTTAATGTTTACTCTTTGACTAGGTCACGGTTTTATTTTTAAAGCTTGCATGTTTTTAAACATACTTTCTCACTCTCCTCATTTATAAATAGGACCTAAAGACAGGCTGATGTAGAAAGCCCCCACCCTTGCTCTCCAAAGGCAGCAATGTTGTTTTGTGGCCTAGGAAAACAAGAAGTAAATCCTGCCCTGGAACAAGTGCAGCAAACAGAATGAATTGGGGTTCCTTCCCATGCCTCAAAGATCCCAGCAGGTGACTGGAGTCATAGGAAACAGGGGCTGGGTATTTACAGGTAAAGAAAAAAGGAACCAGGCTTGTCTACCTCTGCTTGGCATTGACAAACGACACCAGGTCAGCACCAGGAGCCACCAGCAGCTATAATTAATTGGGTGACTTATTCCATCTCCCTGCCCAAAGCTCAACAGCTTCCTGCAGCAAATTAGCCGGAGTTTTGGTCCATTTTAGTGCCCCTTCCAGGAGGAAAAGGAGGTGCTGATAAAAGATAACGAGGAGGAGGCAGTGGTGGCTGCAGAGCGGACCCAGGGTTCTGCAGGTACCACCCCCTGCGTGCCCGAGGAGCCGCAGAGCCCGGCTGCATTTCTGCCTTTCCAGAGTGGGTGGATCTGAGCTCCAGCCCAGCTGACACTGCAGAACAGTGGGTGGCTGTAGCAGACAGCAAAGCTGCATCTGAGAACTTCCTGGGGAGCCAGGGAGCTGCACCAGCCAGTTTGGCACCTCGGGGAATGTGCTCGCTCAGGATCCCGCTCTCCCCCAGGTGCGACAGAAGTTTGTGTTTGTTACATACCCAGAGATGCTGTCACATCGCTCATGTGTGTCTCTCTGCACAGACAGAACCACAGAATCCAGTGTTTCAACCTCAAGACACATTACAAAGGCACTGGAGGCAAAGGGACCCATAATCTGAATAGAAACCATAAATATACTGGCTTATTTTCTATGGGAACACGATTCCACTAAAGCTTTTAGACCTAAGGAACAATCTCAGTGACTGAGAAGCTTCAAGTTTCAATAAACTACACATGGAACCAAGTGCTCTGGTTTTGAAAAAGACCGAGGATCACAGGTCATTTTCAAATTTTGTTTTTGAAAACGTTTCCCTCTGGGATCCAGCTAATTCGCACTGAAACTCTGACAGGAGACAAAAGGATGCAGCACAGGCCTCATAACAGCCAAGGACCAAAGAGATCTTTGGGAAAGTAAGGATAAACCCAAATGGGAAGGGAAATTTTGCCCTTGTGTGACAGTCTGGCTGATGGGAGCAGGGAACACCAACCGAGGACAGTAGTCACCATAAAGGTCTCCTGGGGGAATCTGTTGGCTCCAAAAAAACCTGAGGGATTCTGGCAACAAGTGCAGCTGCTAAAGTGGAATTGGATATTTTTCACTGCTCTTTAGTTTAATTGGATGTTTTGTAGATGGTGAGTAACATTTGCAATGAGTTATAACAAATGTCACCTTATGAAACATCATGCCAGCGTTGGATCCCTTTCCCTCCCAACAATTTTGTAGAAAGAAAAGAAAGCTTCAGATATCCTAACTCCTCAGTGAGATCTCATCTCCCAGTACAACTCCAGTCCAAAGAAAACTAGTAATGTTAATACCTCAAGCACTTAAGAAGCTGCAATAAAACCAAACAGGAAAGACTCACAAAGTTAATGATCTTCCTGAATTCCTTTCATGCCAACACCTTCATAGCCTGACAAACACATGCTGCTGACTGGGTCTGGAAATAATAGCAAGCAGTATTAAAAATAACTAAATAAAAATGTCTGCCTGGAGTTCATGGAAGATTTCAGCAAAGCCTTTATCTGTCGAGCTGCCCCTCAGCCATACATCCTGCCCAGTGTCACAGATGGACCTTCAAAACCTGATGTCTTTCTCTACCAAAATTATTTAACAGAGCATCAGTCAAACCTGTGGATGTAATGAATGAGCACAAGATCCCTGCTTGAGCTGTCACCCCTCAGCACCACCAGTCTCCCAGGGGCAGCATCTCTTGGTGAAGCAGACAATGCTGGTAGACCCTAGAACCCTTTTGTTTCCCAGACTGGTCCTGTCTCCTGCTTAACAGATAAAAAATTACAAAAATATTGATGAAATCCAGGTAAGAGGAGGAGAGGGCAATGCACAGGTGCTGCCTAGAGAGAAGCAACAATGACATCCCTGAAAGGTAGCAAAAATAGAAACACCATCACACTAAAATCTTGGAATCGGTGCACAGAGCCTGAAAACACATGTTTTCCATATGAATTCTCCTCACAGAGAGGCATTTTCTGCTACTTGAGTTAATATCTGGGGCAAGGAAAATTCTTTCCAGCCTATGCCTGACTGCAGATGCCTCAGACAATATCCAGTGAGGGGCTAATGCAGTGGTGATACCTGCACCACAAACAGGTGGAGAGAAACAAGAGAACCATAACAAGAGAAACGTAACAAACTACTGCAGGCAGGAGGACTTGGCACTCAATTTGGACTCTGTCACCTCTGCCCAGCAGAGATGCCCTTCTCCCTGAATTACTAGTCCAAATCTCCAAGCCCTTTCATCCTGACACCACTTCTGTGGTGCCTGGCACAAGAAATCAGAGTTTTATCCCCTGAAAAGCAGCTGGTCAGGTTTGGGGAAGGAAAGTTTCTGGCCTTTTGCCACTAAAAATTCCATGAGCTGTCTCTCCAAGAAGTTTTTAGGGTCTGTTAGGAGTTGAGCCATCCCTCAGCTCCCACTTTACAGACACCACACACTCCCACACGCCCTTGCCTCAGGGGAACCAGAATGACCTGGATGAAATGGGATGAGTGGAACTTTTGAAAGGGAGGGAGCCAGATCCAGTTTACAGCCATGTATCACTAGGCCCATTATGGAACAGGACCTTCCAGGACTTTATTTGCTTTGTTCATCATCATGACAGGTGTTCCCTCCCACCAACACAGGCTGGTGAAGCTCCGTGTGTGGCTTTAAATGACACTACACCTTCTCTCTCAGACCTGAGAAGGGTTTATGGGCTGGAAAAGCCACCTGCATTTTCCAGTTGTATCAGCCCCATCAAGGAACTGATCCCTTGCAACACATCTCGCTTCACTGCTTCCCCCCATCCTTCTTGCCAAGGCTGTTTCTTCTTTTTGGTGTTTCAGGGAGAGCATTTTCCTCATTTTGCAATTCTAGTCTGGACTCCAGGTCTGGAAATCACAGCCCATAACTGCGAAAATGGCCTGACTTTCATCATGCTCACACACTGCCTGCTCAGTACTATTGATCTTTTTAAAAAAGGTTATAAACCTGAGCTATGAAATAGTCCAGAAGGGCCACTTAGGTAAATAATATTACATGTAGTTAATGGACCAATTGAATTTGTGATTGGATCCTTCTTTTAAGTGCTCTAGATCTTATTTACTAACAATGCCTGGCTGAGCACAGTATGAGGAAATAAAACCGACTTTGTAACGTTCTGCAATTCCCTTCCTTCTGCAAAGATACCCTCTTGTTCCAGAAAATTGCTTTTTCCATGGAGTTCAGTGGGAACCAGATTACAACCCTAAGTCTCACTGCTTCTCATGATGTCTCTGCATCACACTCACCATCAGAAGCAGAATTTTTTTCCCGATGCCTTTAAAGGCAGAGAGAGCCATGACTGAATAAATGTATGACCTCAGACATATTTTAAAATTGTAAAATTGCTGTAACCTTCTGGTGTCTACGGCCGTGTAAATTCCTTTTAGCTAAAGCCCCATGATCTCAGAAAGTTTATATCCAGCTCATAAGTTATATAAGATGTATCACTGACTGGAGTAAGTGCTGTCCAAAACTTGCAGGACCACAGTACAACACAAAAATGAGACCCAACAGCTAATAAAATTGGGGATGAGTAATCTACTTTCACTGCCCAACATGAGAGAAAGGAAGAGCACTACTAGCATATGGGATAAAAATGCAAGGCTACAGTGGTCCATGATTCACAGTGGAAATATGTCCTTAAAAGACCCAGGGAAAAATTCCCTATGGAATGTTTCTCACTCATCATCAGTCCAGGTCTAGCTAAGAACACATAAATTCCCTGGGGTACAGCACAGAACCTTCTAACCCAGGAAGTGTTTGCAAAGGAAGACAACCTCAAACTTCAGATTATGAAGTTTACAGACACCAGAAGAAAATTCTTTGCCAGTAACGCAAAATGTCACAATTTGACTCAAGTCCCAGCTGCAGTTCTTAACTTCCTGGGGAGGGTGACAATTATCAAAGATATATATGTTTGATTTGGAAAGGACAACTCTTTGGTAGAAGTCTCTTCCGCTGCATAATCAATTGATGAGTCACGACCAACTGCATATGGGGAGATAGATACGTATTTTTATATGTGTGTATGTGCTTTTTTAGATACATATCTATATAAAATATATGCTCCTTGCTGGAAGCTTCAGCTTTGTTTCCTCTTGCAAAGCACTGAGGATTCACCTGGCTCGTTCTGTTCAAAGATGAGCACGCTCCCCTTGCAACAGGTTATTCTCCTCTACATCTCCTCTGCCAGGCAGAGCATAATTCATGGACAGAGAATTCGGGCTGCAGACAGCCAGGCCTGATGAGAAGTCTCAAATGCTTAGGACTCCCTCAAGTCTCCTCTCCCCACAGCAGAGCTTCCTGCACGCCCAGGGACAGGCTCCGAGTGCTTTTGACGCACCCCAGGGATGGACTGCAGTGGACACTTCCCCAGCGCATGTTTCACACGGCGTTGATGGGGTGTTAACGATGCTAAAATTTCAGCCGAGCTCCTCAGCCACGCTGGGCTGGGAACGGGGAGAGCAGCTCTGCAATAAAAACCAGCTGCAAACCAGATTTCCCCCGCAGCACAGCCAGAGGAGTTGTCCCTGCACCTGGGGGAAGGAAGCAGAGGTGCAGGACCTGCAAAGCAAGACACAACTTCGGGAAGGAGGACAGAAGAAGCCTCTGGTATAGAGCCAGATGCAAAGCTCCTCTTTGGGAGACAGTGGGAGGGGGAAGTACTGACCCAGCCATGGAATATTTCAGTATTACCTCAGCAGAAATCAGTCTGGGCTACTAAAATGATTAAAATTACTTCCTAGTGATGGAATGGCTGCAGAACACGCTTTTAGCTACTATTATAATAAAGTATTTACAGTCTGCAATTCTTCCACTTCTTTCCACACAGCCATCACGCAGGTGGTAATAAATAAAAATGTACCATTGTGAGATTAAAAAAAAAAAAAAAAAAAAAAAAAAAAGCCCTGGAATATATTCATAGTACCTATCTTTGCAAATGCAGGCAGAGCAGAAAGCTCATTTTGTCTGTCTGACGTCACTGCTCTGTCCCCTACTTGCTTGAGATGGGCTATGTACTCATTTTCCACAAAAGAGATGTCAACTGAACTGAGAAATACTGTCAAGCACGCTGCCCTGTTGTCTTATCTGCTAATGCAGCACTAATGTAGCATGGCATCGTTATCATCTCCAGGCTCTGTGTCCACTGCTGCTGTCCCTGCTGCTTGTAATCTCTTCTCTGGCTGCTGTAGCTATTGAGCAAGAGATTTTTAATTTTTTTTTTTTTTTTTTTTTTGCCTGTTCCCACTCTGGCTCATCACTTCTTCAATCAGCAAGATAATCCGGGAGCATCATCTCGGGGAGAGCTGGGTGAGCTGTCAGACCTGCCTCAGCCTGGAAGTGCAGGTGAACCAGCCAGTTAGGAGGGAAAAGACAAGATGATGGCAGAGTGGCCAGGGAGAGGAAAAGGCAGTGGCAGCAAGCTCTGAACTACCAACAGTGACAGTTTAGGCTCTTTTTCTCATCTAGCAGTGAGTGGATTTATCAGTGGTTATCAGTTCCCACTTCTGAACAAGCTCTGCTGGGCTGTTTTCATTGGCACCTGTGTAAAAATAGAGCCAGACCCAGCAGATGCAGCACCCATCACCTGCAGCCCCTGCTCTGAACCTCCAGGGTTACTGTGCTGCAGTAACTCTACCTCTGGCTCCATTTTGGGGTTATTCCTAATTCTGTCATTCAAACCTGACTGGAGATTCTTGGAAGGAAGAAGCAAACTCATGCACTCAACTCTCAAATGAGTGTTTCCTAGTTGCAAAAACAGGGCTATTTTAGACAATACTATGTTCACCTGCAGCACCTTTTGCATGTGAAAAAGTGCAAGACCCATGAATTCTCTTCCCCTGAGCTAAATTCCAAACCGGAGGGATTAAAAGCCAAATTCATTGCATCTGTAGAACACCAGGGACAGGAAGACAAGGAGTCTGTGCCCCTTGGAGAGCAAGCACACCACTTGCATTTCACAGCTGTCTGAACAAATGGGGCCAAACAGAGAGCACTGGGTGGGCAAGGAGCAGCCACCCTGCTCCCAAGAGCATGCTGGTGCCTGGCAGCCACCAAGACTCTGTGGAAATGGAACAAACTTCCAGACATCTCCCCTTTCTAAAACCTTCACAGGAGATAAAAAAGATTTTTTTAGGGGCTTCCAGACAGAGGAAGAAAAAATCTGAAAAATCCAAATATCTGAAGTACCTAGAGCAGGTGACTGATTTAAATACAGCACAGCTTGCTGTGGGGAGATTACATCTCCTTCACCAGCTCCAGACAATGCAGCTCACAGTCCCTTTCCATGCAGCTTCCTCATCACGCTGGATCCTGCCTAGTTCAGGCACACCTCACCACCAAATCCTGCAGTCTGAGCCACCCAGATGGTTGTAGAGCTGAGAAAGAGAAACATTTCCACAAGCAAAAGGTCTCTCTGAATGTATTTTATGATGGAGACTGACCATTACAGATTGCAGGGCAGTCACGGTTTGGCTCAGTCGTGGTTCTGCACAAGTCAGCCCTGGTCATCACATCCTTCACTGCCACTTCTGCTCAGACAGTCCCTGGACAAAACAACTGCCTCTGCTGGCCAGTAAAGCAGGGTGGTTTATGGGGAGGTGGGAATGCCATCCAGAAAAGAGACATCTTCGTCGAAAGAAAGTGGGAGGGAGCTCCTTCTGACAGTGATAACAAACAGAATAGTCTGCAGATAAAATAAAGAAGCAAAGCCAAATCCTAGTTCATTAACATAGCTCAGGAAAGAGCCTAGAACTGCAGACTGGACAGTTTTTGAAGACCCACTGAAAGGCTGCAGGCAGTAAAAAAACATTCATTTTAAGTGGAAAAATGTTGTTCTCAGGAGTACTAAGCAGGCAAATCCAAAAGACACCAAAAATCCTGCCCAGACATAAAGCAGCTTGGGAGGGGAGTAACTCTGTTATGCTGCTTCTGAGTGAAGGAATGCATACAATCAGGTTTTGGCTTCCATTAATGCCCTAAAAGGTTCCTGAATAATAACTGCAGTATAAAACTTGCTTATTCAACCTCCACATCATTCCAATAAAGTCGGATATTTGGGTCAGAGATCTGTAGGAGTAACCACGTTACTTCTTAATCTTTGCCATACTTAACATGGTGCACTTTGGCTACAAACACCCTGATCTTTTGAGCCACAGATCTAAAAGTCCTTTTAAAAGGACAGATGGCATTCTTCCTCATGTTGTATGGACTGGAAGTGTGCAGCAAAACAGAAGATATTTGTTTCATCCTTGTGACAGCAAGTGATAACAGGGCAGGATACCCTGTAAATACAGATATACATATATATTGTATACCTATAGCTTAATAGGTGTGACAGATCTGTGGTGCCTGTTGAGACAAGCCCAGTGCCAGAGCCCTCTGGAGTGTAGTAGTTTCATCCCATGAAAGTGATGATAAAAACTAGATTATGTCCCATACTACCAGGGAAAAACCTTATTTTAAATATCCCACAGGGCTGCTCTGTCACACACTGAAAAATCTGCAGGACATTATCTTGGAAATCAGTTCTTGATCTTCCTAAAGGGAACTTGTCACATGGGCATAGGATGACTTAAGCCCCTGGCTGCAGTATACCTTAATGTCACTGCTTTTTTCTTTCTGTATTTCCTTTCACCAAGACACTATTCTAAAATTTTCTCCCATTTTCTTCTGGATTTAATTTTGCAGTTTGCTTCCCTGTTCAGTTAAGTGTTGATTCACGACACCTCAGCTTTCAAGAGACATCCGAGGTGAGGCTCACGAGCTTTTCTTCAGCAGAATTTTATTTTGTATGCTCTGGGGTTCAGCCTCAGCTACAGAATAACTGCAGGGGGTTCATGTTTAAATTGAGCTGCATTCCTTTGGCTGCAGGAGTGGGCCTATGCAAAGGAAATGCACAAATCCATAAATAAGGCTTGGCACGATTTCCCTGCTCTACTTAATGCCGACATTTGCAAGCTCTGTTTTCCCAAACCTCTTGCTTCCACATTCCTGCACCTGCTAATTTGTTAATTCTGTTTTCACTGAGTTTAGACTTATGTATTCTTAATTATGCTAATGAATAATAAACTACTTAAAATATTAATGTTTTGCAAACCTTTAAAAGCAAACAGTTAACAAATACCTTGCCCCTGGGGTCTGTCTTAACTGTTGGATTCACAGACCAGTCCAAGTGATTACTTTTTCTCTTGAGGAGATGTCCTGTCCTCCCTTTCTCTTTCTCCTCCCTCTCAGGTCTCTTCTGATAACAGCCTCACTTTCTCCTTTTCTGTCTGACCTCTGTTGGGAGGAAGATCTCGAAGTTAAATGAAAATCGCTCCCAAGGTGGTAATTACCACAGATGTCTCCACCCGTTTTCTTTTCCTCTCTTGGTGTTGATCTCCTCTCCCCTCCAAGGCTCTGTAAAGGTTCCTTGCCCTGCTCCTTCCAGCCATCCCTCACAAGCAGTGTCCGGAACCTGCTGGGAGTTCCTGGGGTGCCACAGACCTCTCTGTGTCCCCCTCCTGTCCTCTGTGCATCCCTCAGATCCCTCTGTCAGGCAGGAGAGTTACAAATCTGGCAAAGGAATGAGGCAGGAGCCAACGTGTGCTCCCTACGCGGCAGGAGCTGAGCTCCCCTCCTCGTGCACCCACAATTTCACCAAATTCTCCTCTGCTCTCCCTGAACATCGCTTTGCACACCTGATTTCCTGGCTTCTACATAAACCATAGGTCACATCACGGCAGACGCGCACCAAAATTGTGATGGGCTGCGCATGAAAGGGATGGTGAGCGCTGAACCTGCAAAGAAGAAAGGTGTCGAGTTGCTTCATTTCCCCAAACAACAGCTACCTGCAGATCGTCCCTGGCTGCTTGGGGTTTCTTCCTATCTGTGCACTCCTGATAAAAGCTGTGCTTTTTATGCTGCCAGTCTTTCCTGAATGTCTGCGTGGAGCTGCTAAATCACAGATTACAACGTGTAGGATATCGTTCTCACCATCTCCCTGACAAGGCAGCATTGTTTCTTACAGGACAGATGGCTTACAAGATACTGATCTCTGCCAAGGGAGCAGCACCGCACTGTCTGCAAAGTGGCTCTAAAGTGACTCTGAAAGCAACTGTTTTGGCATTAAGATTGAGACTGAGGATAAACCACACCGAGGAGCAGGCCGTGTAAGAAGCATCACTCTCAGCAGCGTATCAAGGAGCTGTTTCACCCCAGGAGAGCAGCTTTCCCCAGGGTTGTGTGCCCCCCTAGCTGCTCACAGTCTGCACGACTAGACTAGATTACAGTCATGCCATGCTTGTCACTTCCCTGGGAGTCTAGCCACACTTGCTGGGGTTTATTTTCAGCCCTAAGCTTTGGGAGTTCAATAATTATATGAGAATGTGTTCTGGGGAAAAAGAAAAAAAAAAAAAGTTTCTAGCCTCTGGGGTGTGAAGTAAAGAGTGTGAGTCACAGAGTGAACTTCATTGATGCAGAAACCAGACAGAAAGTGTCCCAAATTCTCTGGGTTTAAAAATCTCCTAACTTTAAGCCAAAGTTTGCAGATTTGAGGTGTGGGACAGAGACGGGAGAAACAGGCCTTGGAGCCCATGGACTTGGCAGTACTGAAATCAGAGAATCACAGAATGACAGAGTCATAGAACATCCTGAGGTGGAAGGGACCCACAGGGATCATGCAGTCCAACTCCTGGCCCTGCACAGACCCCCCAAAAATCCCACCCTGTGCCTGAGAGCGTTGTCCAAACACTTCTTGAGCTCTGTCAGGCTTGAGGCCATGCCCATTCCCTGGGGAGCTGTTCCATTTGGGGATTCCAGATCTTCTCTGCAGGCCACTGACCTCCTTCTCTAAGTCCTTTCCTGGCTGGATAAAACTCCAGCATGATCCGTGCAGCAAGGGATGTGTCTGTGCTCTGCTCTGGTAGCAGGTCAGGGCGACAGTGGCATTTTGTACCCTGACTCAAGCCCACACATTCCAAGGATTGCCTGCTCTGCTATTTATAAAGCTGAAAGGGAGTTATCACTCAGCCAGCACAGCGCAGAAGCATCACTGGTGCTCTCCATGAAGGCAGTTTTGTAAGTCCATTAAATCATTCCAGCTAGATATCATCCACCCTTGTTCACACAGAGCCACAGAGCATCCCTTTGACTCAATCCAATAAAGCAGCCACCAGTTTAACACCACTTTTGGCAGAGGAAGAAATGCATTTCTGTATATGCCTACTTAACAGCCAAGGCCTGCTGAAGCTTCTCTGCTGCAAGACACCTCTATTACTGCCACACTGAGCTTAAAATCAGCTGAGAAAATATGTCACACACTAGAGAACTTTATTTAAGCACAGTCCTAACTGTGGCTACAGACAGAAATGCAAACAGAGGGGATATCACCAGACAGGCACTATTTTCAAGGGGCCCTCCTCCTGCAAATCCCTGCCTCCTGACACAGCTGGTATGGGAACCCTGGAAAATAGGAAGTACCATCACCCCTGTTTTCTAAGGAAAGCAGAAGGAGACGCTTCCAACTTTTGAGAGAATATCCAGGGCAGTAAAGAACCTCGTTCCACTCCACACCTTAACCACTGACTGACAGCTGAACTCCTTGTGGAAGACTGCACAGGAGAGTAAGACCTCCCTGCTGATGTTTTCCCTCCTGATGTTCTCCCTCAAACAAGGCACTGGAGCAGCAGATGTACAGTGATGATGCACTGCTGGTCTCTTCTGACAAGCACTGTTCTTTCAAATCCTCATTTTCCCTTGGTTTCCTCTTGCTTTTTCATCCGAAAGCTTCCGTCCTCGATGGCTCTGAAGGGTCTGAAAATTCAGGTGTCTGATGCTTAGACAGCTACAGGAGTTAGCAGACAGTCTGGAAAGGAACAAAGGGCTTAGAGAGGTTTGAACAGTCCCATCCATCTCAGTGAGGGGTTTAATCCTGGGGCACAATCACTGCTGGTGACAATTCCAATCCTTACACAGGAGAGGAGATGGAAAGTTACCAGTTCCCATTATTTTCCTTTTTAATATCCTTATTATCCTTTTTACTTCCATGCCTGGGTGATGTTTGAAGACACCCCCACATATTTTGCCCCACCTAAAAGGAGCTACATGAATAAAACTTGTACAAGAAGTGAGCAATGATTAAGGTGTTCACTGAAACACAGGAAACAGACAGAGAATTTAAGTAACTCTGCAAACTGCTGGAGGGACCACTGCAGCTGTCAGACATCACTTGGACATGATTTCACCTGGCACGTGTCACTTTTCCAGCTTTTGTTTGCTCAGGCTGACCCCACTCCTGGACTCTGAACCTCCTCCTGCTGTGAACACAGTGTTCAAAGTGTAATCCTCCCTTCCGAGGGCTATTTCCAGGGTAGCAGCTCTCAGCACTGACTGGAGGCAGGAGTGCCAGGCTAAGATCCCCCTGCACAACCACCTGAGGCTTTCTGCACTCCTCCACAGCTCTCAGGGGGGCTGGGGAAAGCAGCCTAACCACATCCAGTTCCTCACAGATCATTAGGTCCGTGGCAAAACAAGCAGAATTAATGTGTGGGAAATGAGATTAGTGCCCAGCTCTGTCCTGACTTTGGTTTCTCATGTCAGTGAAGTGAAGGGCCCGGTGTTCCCACCAGAATGGGGTCTCTTAGAAAGCACACCCCATCACACGTGGCAAAATAAACTCAGGGTGACATCCCTGAGGTGCCTGGGAGCTTCTCTGGGGTGGAAAAGTCATCAGGACTCTAACTGGGACTTTCAGCAGCAGCATTTGATCCATCTGACAGACCCGTCCCAGTGACGTGGCCAACTGGGGATTGTCCCACTGCCTTTCTGGGCGAGCAGCTTTTCATACCTGCACTTCTGTTTGCTCCTCTCATTGGGTTTCAGGGTGTGTGGCACCACAGGTGCCTACAAGCAAGCACAACCAGAGGCCCTGCTCTTGGTTGCTGTGACAGGAACCCGTTCTGTTCCTAGAATTCATTTTTTGCTTCTTCCCATATTCAATAAATGTCACTGCACAGCTCTCCTCTTCAATATACTGCCAGCACTCTTCTTTCCAGATACAGAAGAGCAGATAAAATGTCTGATTAAAAACAGCTACAAAGGGCTAAACCCAGCTTGTACAATGAGCAAATGGCAGAGATATTAAATGAAGACCTGGGGATTTTTTTCCCCTTACTCTTTCAATGGGCATTGGCATCATGACCATCTACAGCTCCGTAATTTCAAGCTCTGCGGGTAGTTTTACACATTTCCTTGTTCATGTAATTAGCTGTTAGCATTCTTGAACATTGTCCATTAAATTTTATTACCCACAATCTAGTTTTCATAGAAGAGCAAAAATTACCGTGAAAATAATATCCATGGAAGACATGTTACATGCATCATCACAAGGGAAAATTGGGACTTTCCTCAAATTCCAAGCTGTTCCTAGACAGACTGCACGATTGATTAAAATACTGAGTCTGATCTTGCTTCTGTCACAAATCTAAAATTAATTCTTTGACTCTTTAGGATTACCCTGCATCCCTGCTAGCTTAATTACATACAGGACTTAATTTGGACGCACCAAAAGTGTTCAGGTTCACAATTTCCTCAAAACCTAATTTTTCAGGTCTTTTTCTGTAACTACACTAAAGGAATGGGTTTGTACTTAGTAGCTAGCTACCTCTAGTATATGCATGAAAAAAACCTAACTAACCCAAAACTAATTTGTCACTCTGATGAATTAAAGCCAAATTCTTCTCAACATACTGAGGTTATGTTCCCTGGGTCCTGTGTTTTGAAGTGCCATGAAGGACCTGGGTTTTTGTTTAGTGTTACAGTAGATGCAGTCTATCTTTCCCCAGCTTCTTCAGCCTGTTTCTCTGAGATTTCCATCCCCTGCTCATTAATTACCTTTGCTAGCACAGCTCTCCAGTGGGAAGCCAGATTCAGCACCAACTTTCCTGTCCTCTCCAGCACTCTGAGGAGCCCTTGCATTGTGTTTTCTTAGTTGGATCTTGCTGCCAGTGACGACCTCTTTTCAATTCTGTCTACAATGCATTAGACCAAATTTGCTATTTGCTTTCTTCACCCGCCTTTACCTGACCCAGCCCAGGTCTGATCCTTCCTCGCAGAGCTGCAGCCCAGGTCTGTCTTTACTGATTTCTGATCAAACTGCAGTGGAGTGGATTTTACCACCAGCAAGCACCTCTGACAAGCACAAGAACTGCTCTTTGCAGAACAGAGCCCAACAGCCACGTTCTCCCCAGCTCTCATACAGGCAAGCACGGAAAACTACAGACATCAGCCATGCCCTGATTTTAGGTACTGCAAAGTCAGCTGCTCACCTCTTTGGCTCTGTGTGAGCACAAGTACTTTCTTTCTCCCCACAGTGAGCCAGGGATGCGGCTGCCACTGCTCATCCTACAGATCCCAGGGCAAGGAACTCATCCACTCCTTTGTCAGCCCTTCTCCTTGCAAGAGGGGGTGTTCCAGCTGGAGAGAGAATTGGTGCAGCTCTTAAATGTCTCAGTTCAATCCTGTGCACTGAGGAATTTCTCCTAAAAGACACACTCAGAGTCTCCTGCAATTAACTCTTTCCCTGTCAGCTTAGTAAGGATCTTCTATGGACAAATCCAAGCATTCTGTGTTTGTTAGTAAATTGTTACTTGAACAGACAAATTTGCTTTTTTTCCCCACTGATTTCCCCTGGATTTCCACGATGAAGAGGAGGAGGGCTAGAAGCCATATGGGCTCTACCCATATTATCGTGGTAACTACAGCTCTCCCCTCTGTCCTGCTTCTGCTCCAAGTTCTACCTTAAAATAATTAAAGGTGCTGCTTGCTGCTGACTCGACTGACCTTGGTAACTGCTGGGCATCACACCCTGCACCAGCCACTGCTGGTTTTGCCCCCTCGGTCCTGCAGTGGGAAGGTGGCACTGCAGTCCTTGTCCCATCCCCAAGGCCAGGCCTTGAGGCTCCAAGTGCCATCTATTCACAGCATGCAATTTGGAGGGATTCCAAGTTGCAGATGCTTCTCTACCTCGAGTCTTTATTTTTCCTCCTGGTACTCTGGATTTTATTTCATCCCTGAGGTCTCTCAGAACAGTCCACCCTCGCTCAGTCATGGATGATTTATTTTCCTTAGCAAAATCAAAATATTTTGCTAAGGGTATATTCTGCACCTTGAAATAGGTTTTGGTGGGATTTTTTTTAAATATGAGGATTATTAACCAGTTTCCCTTTATTTGTGCTTTGAGTTTTCTGTGGTGTTTTTAATGACAGCAGCACTCAAACTCACTCTGAGTGTGCTGGCTCAGGTAAAGCAAACTGTGTCCCACTTGTGAGATGCCCTCTGAAGCCAAAAAACCTGCTCAGCAAATCATCCTGCCAGGCCCAAATCTCTGCTGACTTAGCCAAGAAACCTTCCAGGGGAGCTACAGGAGCGAGGGGTCTGGGTGAAAGAAGCTGGACTCCTCCAAGAATTCCCCTGTATTTCAGGAGAGCTCCTGAGGCCCCTTGTAAACCCTTAGCAGGACAGTCCAGACTGTCACACTGTGACTGACAACAAATGTCACTTGGCTGACATTTCAGGTGGGGAAAAAATCAAATGCTGTCCGTGTGTTTCCCACGTTTCTTTCTGGACTTCAACTTTCTACGAAAGAAAACGAGGGGCAGCGACAGCTCCGGGGATGCTGCACTCGTGCCAAAGATCCCACAGCCTGATCTGCTCACAAACACACACCAACACTGCACCAGACAATGCCACAGACAGCAGAGGGGAAGTTTCAGCACACCTCAAGAATGTCCTTAAAGCCTGGAAAAGGTGACATCACTTAAACAAACAAACACAGACACACACACACACCCCCTTCATCCCTTCCCGGGGGAAAAAACCAAGATTGCCCACTCTGGTTTGTGCAGTGCTGGACACAGCACCAGCCACAGAGCCATCCAGCTCCCAGATTGTTCCTGACAATGGGGCTGGTTCAGAGCAGCAATGACACCTCTGTTGCAGTGCAGCAGGAGGTTTGCACTTGGCTTAAGCTGATAAATGCAAAGTCAAGGTGACTCCACTTCGTGGATTCCATTAGCATCGGGCTGCAAATCCTGAGGGCACACGGTGAAGCCTGAGCAAGCAATATCAGCAACTGCAGCCCTGCAACCAACGAAACCACTGGGAAAATCCTCCCTCCTCACACATGGAATGCAGGACGACATCGCCAGGGAGTGTCTGCAGCCTGCTGGGCTCAGGGCAGAGAACACACCGAGGGAATGAGGCACGAATATTGCCTGTTAGAGATACCTCCTACATGATATTATTACTTTCCATTAAATTGAACAAAAATACCCAGGTTCTGGAAACAGTGTCTCATTGTAACACCTGCATGATTGGATGAATAAATCTGTTTTAATTAACTGCCTTTTTTATAGTAGGCTGTAACAAAATATTGTGAGAAAGTGAGAGGCTGATAGTTGGCTTTGAGATTTCAAATAACCCTCTCCTAATTAAGTCTGTATAAATTTATATGGCATCTCAGAGCAAGAAAACACTTAGACCAATCCATTCTTTTAACTTCCTTTCCTATTTTCTTTTCTAGTGTTAGTTATTAATTTACTATGCTCTTCCTTCACATTGCTTCAGCCAGAGCAGAGCCAAATTGTTTTGAACGCATTTTGTGCACTCTGAATTTCACTTTGCTTATGCAGATCCACTTGTCTTAGGGACTCCAGTGACAGAACTCCTAATTGCATGGCTAAAACTGAAAAGAGAAGTCACTATCCTGGACTCCTTCCTGCTTCGTTGCACTTGTGATGCCATTGACTAGACTCTCCAAATTAAAACTCTCCTCCAGCTCAGCAGGGAAGGTATTGCAAAGCTTGGGAGCACATCAAAGCATCTCTGTGCACTGGTGCCCGTTTCATGTCCCACCAATGTGGTCTGTCACCTGCTGCTACTGAACTTCTTCACTTCTCAGCCCCAAAGCCTGCTAAAGCTTTAAGTCTGTTGTCACTCTCACTTTTGGGCTCTATCTCCCCTCCTCAGCACCCCAAAAAACAGGAAAAGAGAGCAATGAGGAGTATGTCCCTATCCATGGATCACCAGTGCTGTGCTGGCCTTGGGTGTGTGTGCAGCCTTAGGGGGAGCTTTAGAACCAAGTAAAGCACAAATATGGACCAAAACAGGACCATCTCCTGGGGCCTTATATATTTGTGTGCAGAAATTGGGTGTGGGGTAGCAGGAAACACTGAGGGGGCTCTGCAAGGACTGTTTTAATATTACCCTGGAGGCTGCAGATGCTCAGGTCGTGGCCTGTTCTTGGGCTGTAACAAATACAAACAGGATTCACTCTTGCCACAATCACACACTGCTGGGTTTTAATATTTCCTTTGGACTAAAAGCTGTGCTTTTCTGTCCCATAAGGTCTCCCCAGCTGCCCAGACATGAAAGGCACTGTCAGCAGTGCTACAAACACATCCTGGCTGGTCTAATGCCAGCAGATGATGGGTTTCCACTAGGAACAGTCCATTACTTTGTAGCATCCATCAGTTCCCAGGGATTCAAGCACTCATGCAAAGTGCAGACTTGCTCCAAACACCTACAAAACCAGAGATGCTCCAACCAAAAAAGCTGGTATTCAAACACCCCTTGTGTCTCCAGCATCTCCACTGCACTGAGCTGGTCCATCTGGGATAGGAAAATTCCGCAGTCTGACTGAGGAGGCTGTTTCCAGAGTTCATTTTTCAGGTGCAGGACATTCTCTTTAGTAGCGGCTCTTGATAATGATAATTGATCCATATGATTGGATTGAACAAGAGTGTTGGATGGAAAACATTAGATTGGGCCTCTGGTTCCAAACCAAGATAAAAAAAGAATGAATTTAAATGAGGCATGAGTAGGTCTCCTTATGTGTTGGTTAATTTGGAAACAAATCAGTACTTTTGAGCAGCATCAGTTATCCATGATACTTACAAATGATCTTTCCTATAAAAGCCTTCCCTTCCACTGAAGAACTGCCCATACTCTTCCCTTTTTTATATCTGAAATCTCAGTTCTTTATGACTCGATTCCCCATTTGGTACTCACAAAGGCATATTCTGTATGCTGAGATTATAAAAGATGAATAAAATGGGAATCCATCCATCACAAAATCTACACAGCAGGATGGTGCCCCTCGTGTATTCACATTTTTAGCAGCACACTGTTCGTTTGCTTCTGAGCTAATAAACTGAACTCAGTGACAGCTTTGTGTGGCACAGCCTCAAGGAAGGCAGAAGCCTGGCTTGGACTTCTCAATCTTGCACGATCACGGGTGTGCTGCTGTGTTTCTCTTTCCTTGCCTGTAAAATGGGTGGAAATGCTGCTAATCTATCCTAACTCCACGCTAAGAGGCTCAATCCATAAAGCTGATTTAAGCTGCAATATGGGCACAGTAATAATGCCATTAACATACTTCAGATTTTCCGGAAGTGAACAAGAACTAAAAGCCTAATTCGATTTCTTTTTTTTTTTTTTTTTTTTTTTGAACTCTGCATTCTCTTCATGATGCTTCAATATTTAAGCACAGGAACGTGCTCTGGACCAGCACTCAGTGCTGTGTGGATGCTCTCTCTGCGTGCCCCAGCTGTGCCCACTCAAGCCTGGTGATCCCTTGGAAAAGGAGAAAAGCCTACCCTTAATGTGTGTAACAGCTCTCACCTTGCCAGTATGACCAGAGGACATCTGAAAAGGCTCTCAGGTTCAAGCATCAGTGTCTGGATCAAACAGAACAACATCCTGTAGCTGCCCAAAATTTCCTACAGGCATCACAGAAAATGAGAGACCAATCTACGAGCTGGCAAAAGCATGTTTGGCCAAACATCCAGGAACACCTGAGCCATTTGCAGAACCTGAATCAGGGTCTGAAATGCCCATAAACAAGAAAAAAACCCCATGTAACATTGTTGTTGCTGTGAATAATCTGACAGCAGAGGTTTGACAGGAGTTTGTGGTCTTATCCCGGTTTGAATGTTGGAACAATCAGGCACAGGATCCTCTCACAGCCTAATAACCAGATTAAAGGACTCTGAGAGGGGCTCTGCAGCAGGACTGCAGGAATCACACCTCTGTGACTCTGAGCAACTCCTTAGTTCCCTTCACCTCAGCCTGTCACCGTGCAAAACAACACATTCAGCCTTTACCACCCATCTCTAACTCTGTGCTTCCCAGGGGCTGAGCCTGAACTCCTGCCCAAACTTCTGGGCTGAATCAGCCCCCATTCTGGGAGGGACAGAAGGATGCTTCTGAAGAGGTCACTGGCACGAGTCAGGTGTCCTTGCCCTGCACACACACCTCTGGTCACTGAGGGGAAGCTCTGAGGGCAGAAGCAGGAAAAAGCACCTCTGATGCTAAAAAAGCAAAGCCACAGAACAGCCCTGAACTGACCTGCTCTGCACAGGTCAGTGACACAGGAGAGGGAGCCTTGTCTCCAGCTGATTTTTGCAGGAGAGAAAGATTAATCCCAAAATGTATGGGAAGGTCATGGCAGCAACATCGCTCTTTATTACACCCCAAATGCTTCACCCTGAATTTTGGTGCTATCACCTAGTGTGCCCTAAGAAAGAATAAAAATAAACACTTCAGAGGACAGTGAGAACATCTGAAATAAAACATTATTCTTCATGCCCAGATCTAAATCTTGCTAAAGTCAGTGAGAATTTTTTCATTTTCCCCTGCTGCTTCTGTGCTCACAGAGGGGCCCTTCAGTTTCCACCAGCAATTCACCCATAGCCAGTCCCAGGACTGGTGAGAGAGAAGAGGCTGATTAGAGTCACGATTCCCTTCAGCCTGGCAAGAACTGGAAATTCTGAGAATTTAATTCAGCCTTGGACTGGAAATGTCCCTGAGCAGGAACCAGGTACAGCTAATAACTCTGACAAATCTGATCTTTATTCCCTACAGAAAGACCAGTGTTGGTGGCCTGAATCTCAGCCTCTCCTTGTCTTTCTCCAGCTCTCTGCTGAGAGATTTAACTGCCAGGCTCTTGGATTCTCTATATGCTCCTCTTTGCATAAATAATTAAAAACTTTGGGAGCTTGCTGACTGTTGTGCTTGAAGACTGGAGTGACATACCAGGAATCTGTAAGATTTTTGTAGGACGAAACCACCCATTTTAACCATTCATGAGTACATTCAAATCAAAAGCAAAATCAGAAGACAACCCAGAAAGATCTGCTCATCTTTGTGCTCCCTGACCCACTCCACAGGTGTACAGCCAGTGTAAATGAACTATTTTTGTCTGGAGATTGTCCAGAAACCTTTGTATGTAAAAGACTTCTAAAACACCTCTTCCTTTCATCCACTGCAGCATCCTGCATTTCTTTTCAGCCAAGCTACTCTTCATCCTTCCTTTTCCCAAACTATTTCAGTCAGCCAGGGGTTCATGTGGCTCCTGTGGACAGCAATGGGTTTATTTTTGGGAGGGGTGCCTACCCTTCCCGATTCCATTTCGTGCCAGTAGCTGAAGTGATGGCTTGTTGACTGCTGATATTCATACTCCTGTCTTTGACAGGCAAGGCTCCCACTCACCAGCTGCTCAGCCTGTTTGATTAGGTTACAGACAGGGTGCAGGGAAAGCTGCAGGAGATAATGTGGAAGTGAAGATGCTCCGGGTGTGCGCAGGCGCGGCTTTGCAGGACCACAACAAACCTCTCCCAATTCCCAGAGTGATCCCAGCAGGGAGCTCCTGTGCACACCAGCACCAAGCCCTGCAGGTGGGGAGGAAGTCAGGAGAGCTGGGAGGGTACCACTCCAACCTGGCATCAGTTCAAGATCCATAGAAACCCACAGACAAATGTCGGAGCATTTGCCCTAACACCCCATAAACACAGAGCTCCAGGCTTAAACAAAGATGTGCATTTTAAGGCAGAAGTTTAACCTTGGTTTAGACCTTAAACCTGAGAAGCCTGGAGCCCTTTTCCCAGCTACAGAGCACCTCCCTGCCCTGGTCTGGGTTCAGCTTGTGCCCCTTAAATCCATGGCAGACAGGAGGGACTCAGGGTCTGTCTGGAACAGGGACGTGGTGCCTCTCTCCTCTCGTGCATCCAAGCTGGCCATGGGGGATCAGCCAGGACCCCATAGGAGCTGCTCTCCCTGCTGAGGAACCAGGAGGCTGCTGGAGCACAGGGCTGTGTCTGGGCAGCCCTGTTCCTTCCAGCAGGCCCTGTGGAGCCACTGGGCACAGTCAGCTCCAGTATGGCCCTCACAGACTCTCCCAAGAGGAAAGTTAGTCTTTGTTTTCTTGCTGAAGAAATGGGATATCGCAGGAGAAGCAAATTTTTTAAAGATTCTTCAGAGGCTCAGTCTGCTCTTCCCAGATGAGGATCCTCTGATGGTATTATACAGGACAGAAAGACCTGGGTAAAGAATTTTCACTACAGTCCCTGCAGGGACTTTGCATCTTTTGTTCAAACATTCACTGTGCTCTCCTGCCCTCTTCCATAGATCAGATTTTACTTCCTTTGTCCACATAACCTCTTCTTTTCAGTTAGAAAATCCCTCTCTTGCAGCAGATGCTTCTCTTTGAATCAGCCTTCCCAGCAGCTCCTCAGGGACCCACCTCACAGCCCCCTGTCCATTCAGTCACTGACCACGTCCCTGCTTCCAACTTGACCTCACAGGAGAAATGGGTGACAAGGCACTGACATCCTAGCAATCCTTCTTCCTCTTGTTCCTATTATGAACAATTTTAGGGCATTAGGACAATTTTATAAACCTGGAGGTCTTTCCACCTGGAAACTTTCAACTACCCCAATACACATAACACAGAGATTTCCATTAACTGCAGCTCCAGGCTAAGTAAGAGATCAGCACCTCCATTTCGTAATGCAGCACAAACCAGAATGAACAGGACACAAAGACTGAATGAGAGAGGGGAATTATTTCATCTTGTTGTCCCAGGCAGAGCCCTGAGCCCCAAATGGCTTCATCCTCTCACTGCTTTTGTCAGTAAGGCTTCACACAATAAAATTCTTGCAGCTTCCTATGTTAATCCATTAATGCCTCTGAGAGCAGGCTGAAATCTCTACCCTGGTTATCATTCTGGAACCAAAATGCCCAACAAACACTTTTCCATAAGCTCTATCCTCCCCTCTCTATATTCCTGAGCAGAAAGTGAATTGGTGTTTTAGCAAGATGGGAAAACACAGGAGTGGATTAAATCCATGGTCCTTCTATCGCAGGATGCCATCTGTGGTGATGGGCAGCAGTCTGGGTGCCCTTCTGCCCTCTCCCTGCATCTGGCAATTCCAGGGAACCAGAGGTTACACCCAGACCTGCATCTTTCCTATCCTCTCTCTGTGCGTTGTGAACTCGCCTCATGTTTTTCAACCTGCTTATGCTTTTGCCCTCCACAGTATCCTGCGGTAATGAGCATTACAATTTAATTAGCAGACATGATAGGGAACCTATCTGACTCTATTCAGGTGCTTAAGCCAGTCTTGCCCAAACAGTGAATCAGACTGCTCTCTAAGGATGCAAAAAGGGATGCAGGACACGTGAGAGGGACCAGGAAATTGCTTCAGTTCTCACTGGAACATGTTCACTGAACGTGAAGAGGGAGAGGGAGGGAGAGAAGGGAGAAGGGAATAAGGACAAAGCAGCTTCCTGGCTTGAATCCAGAGACTGAGCTGAGAATAAATAATAATACGTGTCTAATGAGCTGACAGAAACACCCATAATTCCCATTAGCAGAAACCATCCTGCTGCCTAAGTCAAGTCTCCTATCATGGCCACTGTGACCAACACGATATAAAGCCTGTGCTCTAAAGAAAGTAAAAAAAGGAGAAAATGAGGACCCAAGTCTACCTGCTACTCATACACAGAGAGAAATATTCCTCATCTCTCCATTTCCTCCCCTTCCCAGCCATCACCTCACAGAAAACACTGCAAGGATGCCATACCTACAGCCACGCTTCACTTGTGGACTACTCACTACTTTCCAAGGCAGGAAATCTCAGCAAGAGCACAACTTTTGTGTTGAAGAACTCCACACAACAACACAGCATCCTCTTTACCATGATGGTAAAAGTGGCCAAAACACGAGGCAGGTTATCCAGCAGGGAGGCAGAGCTCCAGGGAACTGATCCTCATGCAGCAGTGGGAGGGGACCAGCCCCAGCTGTCCTCATTTCAACTCTGGATGCCAGCACATTTCTTGCTCCCCCAAGAGGGAACTTAACCTAACTTACCCTGAAAACACACTGAAGCGGAATCGCTCCGACAGCTGAAAGGAACAATCCTGCCCCAGCTTTGCAGCCACTGCAGCTCCCTCACACGGGGACAGCTCCATCCTCCCCTGAGTCCTAACTGCACTGGGCCTGGGCATGCAAGAGGAGCTGGCTGGCAAGATGCTCTGTTGCAGTGATTTGTGCTTACTGGCCATCTCCCTTGGCAGGAAAATCAGCTGAGAGCAGCCTTTGCCTTGCTCTGATTTAGTGCTTGTCTAGCTAAGAAACCCACAGCTGTTTAAAAGCCACCGACCTGCTCTGGTACTTCTTAATCTGAACCACAAGCTGGGTCTGGACCCTTCTGCAGTTATTCATACCAATTCCACATTGCTCTCCAGGATTTCAGGTTCAGATACTTTCAGGAATCACTTGCTAGCTTGTTTTTTTTTTTCCCCAAATTGGGAAAGTAGAGACTACCATCCACCCCTGGCAGCACCTTGTCTCTCTGGGACAGGCAGCAGATCTGGTTCCCAGCTCTCACCCTCTGAAATGTGCCAAATGCAGGTGCTGAGATGAACCTGCCCACCTTTGTACCAGGCTATCAGCCCAAGCAACTGCAAAACTCTGCTTGTGTGCAATACTTGCATTTAGGCACTCACTCCATACAGGTGCCTCTCACTTCCAGAGATAAAAGTCCGTGGCAAATCCAGACCCCAGTTTTTGATGGTTGCATCCTGTGCTGAACTTGGCGATCCTCGCTAAACATGACTTTATAAATGCCTCATCCTGCAGGTTGGCTTTTTTCTGCTCTCTTCATGTTTTTCTTTCTCTGTCTCTAGACAGAAATGATTTACATGTTTGTTTACTCTGAGCTACATTCATCTGAGTCATTCAGCAACCCTCTACCCACAATCATATTACAGCAAATTTGGAACTGGAGTCTCAGGGAGTGAATATTATGCTGTTGTCAAGATGAGAGTGGGGGGCCATATTCTGCCACTGGGTTTCAGGAAGAACTGACTTTTGCTAGAAACATGTCAAAATCCAACAGCCTCATAATCCCCTGTGTTCTGCATTTCTTTGGAAAGAAGGAGAAAATCCAGGCAAATAAATTACTCTATATTTACACCAGTTACAGTGTAACAATTAGTAGGATTTGGCTCATTTTGTACAAATTATACTACTGTACTTGTAGGAATAATCTATTCTGTTTCAAACTAATTTTAGCCACCCTTGAGTGCTCTTCCATCTGTTGTAGGGAAAAAAAAATTATTTGCACATAGCTATTGTGAATTTTCTTCTCCAAGGTATGTTTCCAAGAACTACATCTCTCAAAAAACAACGTAATCATATTATTAGCAAGACTCATAGCTCAGCTGACAGTACCTTGTCTATTAAATCCACAACATGAAAAGACCTCAGAATTGACATTCTAAGGATTTTTTTAAGGTTGCCTGAAATAAATCTTTGCAGGAAGCAATCTGATCAAAGAATTTTGAGCTTTGCATTACCTTTAACGCAATTCTAGAAGCTATGCAGAGATTCTACCAAAGCAGAAAGAGCTTATGGAAAGTAACAACACCTTTTAAAAAATATATTACAAAACCAATGAGATATCAATACACTACAGTGAAAGCGATGAACATTAAAACAAAAATCATTCTCTCAGAAGCCCAGTAATAAAAATAAGGAATTCTGTTAATGTTCTATGCACTCACAAGATATAGTAAGACTGATCACAGCTTAGTCTCAAGCTCAAGTCATTTTCCATCCAGTTTCTCTTCACTGCTTTACAAGAAAAAAAAGAAAACAACAAAAAAACCAAGACTAAAAACCAGCACCTCAACCTTTTTCTTTACTTTTAATGCTAGAAATGTACTCTGTAACAGTATCTGAGACATAGTTCTTGCCTGGGAAGCCTTGCACCTAGCTGGTAGTGTACTGATCCCTGCTGTACCTGAGAATAAAAGTACAACCAGGCAGAACAGCAAAGCTCCACCACAGAGAGCAGCGGGCTCTCAGCAGGCCAGGGGGGTGTCATGGTCAGGGGAAGCACCTTCATGTCTTCATCCACCACTCACATCTTAATGACTCTGGGGCTGAAGCGTTTCTTCAGCTGATAATTACTGCCAGGTTACATGCAGGGAAACTGGGAGCGAATACTCATGGACTGAACAGGGTGACACATCTGCTAACACCCAAATGGGGAGTGCTTTTCTGCCTTTTCTCGAGAAACAACACTACATTTCTTTACGAGGGAGTATTAGTCAAAACCCCAGTTCTTTTAGTCTGCTTTGGAGCTCCCTGAACAGGCATTTGGCTTCAGTTCCAATAAACTGCCTAAAGATACCGCTTCAACTTCTGAAAAGCATTTTTAAAGCAGCAATACAGTAATTTGCATTTACACAGTACCTGCCTGGCTGCAAAGTGTTTTCAAGGGCTTCTGAGCAGCTTCACGGAGCCCTGGGAAGCAGTGACACAGGATATGCCGTAATTAAGGAGAAGGCAATCAACACCGAAGAAGGCTGAGAGCCTTGCCCAGGATCAGGCAGGATGTCCTCAGAACAGAAAAACCCTTCTCAGCTCTCCCGTGGGGACAGGCACACACACGCAGAGGCACTGTGACCATAAAGACAATCCTTTTCCCAAAAATCTTTCCTTCCAGCTTTGATCCCGGTGGGTCCCTTCCTACTCGGGATATTCTGTGCTCCTTGATCACCTCTTGCATTCTGCACAGGGCACTGCATTACATAAGCTTGGCTTGCTTGCACGGAGATGCACCGGGCACAAAACTTAGGGTTTACATCTGACCGGCAGAAAGATCAAATATTTTTTACAGTACAGTGGAAAAGTTAAGAAGAAGTGGTCGAACAGACTGGGAGTTCAAAGTGATGCTGCTCGAGAATGCAAGACTTGGTACGTGACTGTTCAACCATGTTACCTTAGAGCATGGAGAATTTAATGGGAGACTTGCACATTACCATATTCATAACCATGACTAACAAATCTGTTGTCAATGCCACCAAAAATATCACACCAGCAGAATGTTTTTATACCAAAGAGACCACTGAAGTCACGGCTCCATAGTAAACAAATGAACTTATGAAGAGTCTTGAAAATCAGCCCTTTTTTCTTTTTTTTTTTTTTTTTTCCCCTGCGGAATTTGATACGCTATAAACTGCGAGATGCCTGGTAGTTCAAAGGGGGTCGATAAAAGAGGCATTTTTCTTCTGCAAGCATCACAGCAGAGAACAGCCCTCCGGTATCACTGTCACCTTTCCCACGCTGAGGGCACGTGGATCGCCCAGACGACTTACAGCCAGGTCAAGGGCTGCCCGAATGAATAACAATTTAAATCGGCATTTAACCTGCTCCGCGAGGGTGCAGGTGGTCGGTGCGTGCTGTCGTTTAGGGCAAGGGCAGACAAAATCCAGCACCGTCCCTCAGGATGCGAGTCCCGGAGCTACCAGCAACTCCCGTGGGGGAGCGCGGCCCCGCATCCCGTCCAGTCCCGCATCCCTCCCGGCTCCGCATCCCTCCCGGCTCCGCATCCCTCCCGGCTCCGCATCCTTCCCGGCTCCGCATCCCTCCCAGCTCCGCATCCCTCCCGGCTCCGCATCCCGCCCGGCTCCGCATCCCTCCCAGCTCCGCATCCCTCCCGGCTCCGCATCCCGCCCGGCTCCGCATCCCGCCCGGCCCCGCCGCTGGCAACTTCAGCGGGAGCAGCGCTCCACGCCGGGGCAGGCGGGTGCCGGTGGCTCCGGGGGATGCGGGCACGGAGCGGCCCCGACCACCCGCGCCTGGAGCTCGAGGGCTCGGGGCTCCAAGTTCCGAGAGTGCCCGCCGGGCTCCCGGCCCCGTCCCCCCGCCCGGTGCCCCGTCCCCGCTCACCTCCGCGCCGCTCCGTCAGGCGGTACCCGCCGGGGTGCCCGCGGGCCCGGGGCTCATCCGCGATCCGCCGGGCGCCCAGCGCCGCGGGGCGCGGCCGCCCCCATTCCGCCCGCCCGCTGCCCGGCCGGTCCCTACGCCGCTGCCCGCGGCCCCGCGGCTCCGCGCCGCCGGCGGGCAGGGCAGGGCGGCCGCCGCATCGTGCTCCGCGCCCCGGCGGGCAGGGCTGCGACCGCCTCCCCGAAAACCCCCGCCGGGAGCTCCCCGCGCTGCTCCCGCCGCCTCCGCCCGTCCCTCGGCGGCAGCCGGGCCCCAGCCGAGCCGAGCGGAGCCGAGCCGAGCGGAGCCGAGCCGAGCGGAGCCGAGCCGAGCGGAGCCGAGCCGAGCGGAGCGCCCGGGCACACGCCGCGCCCCCCGCACCCGCTCACGGGCACACGCCGCCCCTCGCGCAGAGACACCCGCCCCGCACACGCACACGCCGAGACACACACCCCGCACAGAGAAACACACCCCACACAGCCCCGCACACCGACACACACCCCACACACGGACCCGCAACCCGCACAGAGAAACGCAGCCCGCACACCGGCACACACCCCACACGTCGAGACACCTGCCTCGCACAGCAACACACACCCCGCACACAGAGACACACACCCCACACACCGACACACACCCCACACACCCCGAGACACCCACCCCGCGCACACATACACCCCGCCCCCCCGTTACACACCCCACTCAAGTGCGGGTACAGCCACCCCTCACACACCCACACACAGACACACACCCACACACACTGGTTTGGTCTGGGATGGAGTTCATTCTCTCCCCAGTGTCAGGTGCAGGGCCATGTGTCGGGTTCGGTGTGAGGATGGTGTTGCTCACAGTGCTGTAGCTGATGCTGAGCAGGGCTCACCCCAAGGCTGTTCAGTGTCCCGTGCTCTGCCAGTGAGGAGGTGCACAGGGAGCCGGGACAGAGCACGGCCAGGACAGCCAACCTGAACTGGCCAAAGGGATGCCACAGTGTCCTGCCCAGTATGGGAACTGGGGGAGCTGGCCGGGGTCATTGATCACTGCTGGGGACAGGCTGGACAACTGTCAGCAAGTGGTCAGTGACTGCATTGTGTGCATCACTCGCCTTTCTTGGAGTTTATTCCTGTCTCTCTTTTGTATCTCCCTTTTCATTACAGTTGGATGATGATGATAATATTTTATTTCAATTATTAAGCTGGTTTTATGTAAACCCACAGGTTTTGCCTTCTTTCCAATCCTCCCTCCCATCCCACCTGTGGAGTGTGTATAAGTGAATGTCTGCTGGGCTGGGCTTAACTCCCTGACACCCATGAACCCACACCCACACCCCAACCCCAACAGTTCCCTCACATCCCTCACGGCCTGGCCTGGTCCCCCAGCAGCCTGGTCCTGCTGCAGGGAGGTCGAACCATGAGTGTCCCAGAGCCATCAGCACCTCCCAGCACAGCACCGGGTGACACCTTGTCCAGGGAACAGCTCTCGACCTGAACTCTCCAGCCATCTCAAGGCTTTGAGTCCTTATCTCCTCCTCATTTCCCAGCCACCTTGTCTCATAGATGTCAAAGTCCTTTAGACAACTGATCAAGGCTCCTAACTCCTTTAAAGACAGACTGAATCCAGGGGATTCCAGCTTTCACCTTTCCCCTGGTCAGGATAGCTTGCCAATAGCCAACCAAAGGAACTTTTCCTCCTTCCCCTTCCCACTGACCCCACCAGGTTATACTGTGGTTCACTTCTCCCCTTTCTGCACCTCAAGCTGAATTTCTAAGACTTTCCTTAGACCAGAAGAGAGGAACTGACCTCTGAAAGGAGCTAACCAGGAGGGAGGTCACACTGATCCTGCTTCCACTGTGACATTCCCACAGCCAGACCCATTATGGGCAGGACCACACCCATGTGGGAGTTCTGTCCCGTGCAGTTCTGTCATGGACACAACATCACAGCATTAAATTATGTTTCCTTTGTAAGCACCATAACTGTTACAATGAGCCTTTCTTACGCTTCATGCCCCGAGTCTTGGCGCTCAAGAAGAGCCTGTAATTGGCCTTATAGACACATCAAACCCATGTCCTGCCCCTTTAATGATCAAAATCATTGCCAAACTCCCCTAAATTTTGCTGTGTTAAAAGATTAATAGTATGTGCTCACACTCTGAATTTGCTGTACCTCACTCATGCTTCCCTTGAGGAAAGAGTTTACTTGCTCCAGCCTGTGCATAGGGACCACTTTGTGTGTGACAGAGATGCAGCCACCTATGAGGAGAAATGGAACCACAGCTTTAATGGGGCACAAAAAACATAACACAGACAACACTGGGCTCCATAGCTCAAAGTTCCAGAGCCCGCCAGCAGCTCTGCCAGGAATGCACCACCTAAATCGGTCACAGCATCGGGACAGACTCTTAGTCCCCTGCAAGCAGCACTGGAGTCCACTCAATATTTTATTGTGCAAATGTTGAGCTGCCCTCCCTATCCTCTGAGGTTCTGAGCAGCACTGAGTAAATAATTCACAGCAAATCATTTATTCAAAACTTCTGCCTGTGTTTTGTGTCAGTCCAAGAACACAAAATTATGTTCTTCCCGTTCAGGTTCAGCCAACCTGTGTTTTAGGGTTTGGGTTTGAGTTCTGAGGGCTGGGACACATGAGGGGCTGCTGCAGGGGTTTCACTGCGCTGTCTCTACGTGTACATGCTGAGTGGGTGCAGTTGGCTTTGTAAATGACATCCATTTGTCCCTGTTCCAGTGGGATGAGCTGAATTTACTGCCAGGGAACAGCCTTGAGCCCAAGGAGAGAGTCCATTTAGCAGCCAAGATTAGGTTCAGATTACAGACAGAAAATAGTTCTAGTGAGACAAAAAATTAAAGCAAAAGCCTCTGGTTACTGTGTGGAGACAACATAGGAGGGGGTTTCTCCAGCCTTCCCTTCTGAGTGGTGCCATCAGTGTCCTCTCCTATGTTCTCTGTAGGGTTTTTATTCTGCTGCCTTTTACTGCAGATCCTGGCCCTGGGTTCTGCCCAAGCAGAGACTCTTACACAGTGTCCACAGTCTGGAAGAGCAAAAGGTTGATTTCTGCACATGTAAAAGGATGCCATGCCATCCCAGGGGGTGACAGGAAAAGCTGATGCCACCCTGTTAGCAGGGAAACAGGGCAAAGCTGCAGCAGGGAAACTACACTCAAAAAGCAATGAGAAAGACCCCCAAAAATCCCACAAATCATTAAAAAGCAGTGTCATTTTTGAAACACCATAACACAACCCAAAGTCCATTTTAAAAGGCTATATATGTCTATCCCATTTGGGAATTCATCCCTCTGGAGCCACCTGAACTCAATTAACCATCAAGGACCAGATTTCCATGTACACCAAGCTCTGGCAGTGCGTGGTGGCACTGGTGTCAATCAGAATCAGGCCCAGCAGGGCACTGAGAACCCATTTTGTGTCCCAAAAGCTGTCTGGTGCCAGTAGTCTCAAGAAAAATAACAAGTAAAATGGGCATGATTATTTATTTCCCATTTCTTTACCAGAAAGTGGACCGTTGCTGAGCCTTAAAAATGGAAAGGGGAGCAGTTATCCTTAGAAATTTATCCTCTGGAAAAATGCCTTTTATCTCACTAAAAAAAGTGTGTCTTCCTTCATTGTGCAGAAAGGCAGATTTTGCATATTTTAATTAGATCAGTTGAAAATGCAGGAAAAAGAGAAAAAAGAGAACCTGCTTTGCTGTCAAGCTCCTTAGTAAAGAAAAGTTCTGAAAGTTCAGGAACTTGGAGGGAACTTTAAATCTCCATGGCTAAAAATAATCCATCCCTTAAGAAAATGCCACCGATCTTTTTTTTCTATCTTTCTTTTTTTTTTTAATCATCGCTGCCTTAGATGACTTCAGGTCATCAGAACGTGGAAATTCAAGTAGGAAACTGGAAATCTTTTTCTTTTCAACTTTCTGGCTCTTTTCAGAATCTTTTTGCTGCTAACTGGGCAGCGGGTAATCCCTGCAGGGCTGCCATTCCACTTGGATTTGCAAGAAGCGGTGCAGCTTGATGAAATACAGCTTGACAAGATGTTTGGAGCTCCAGCTGGTGGTGCAGACATGAGCAGGAGATTTCTACGCCTCCTCTTCAGTAGTTTTAATTTTTCTCTGGATTACCTTTATTAGCATTATTTTAGATTCTATCTGTTTTGCTCCACTGGGCACACACAGAGCAAACACTCCAGGCTCTGCTGGTGGCACAAGGGACAGCTCGGCCCATGACAGTGGCAGAGCCTTGATTCACGTCAGGGGAAGATCAGGCTCCAGGACTTACACCTGCTGCTGCCACTAAACTGGACAGGAAAATTAGTTTAATCCCTGATGTCACAATGTTCCTTCCATCCTGCAATGGATCACAGAGTCACAGAATCAGCACGGTTGGAGAAAATCTCTGAGATCATCGAGTCCAACATTTAAACCAGCACTATGTTCACCACTAATTAGTGCCACATCCACAACACCTTTTGAAGTCTTCCAGGGCTGGTGATTCCAGCACTTCCCTGGGCAGCCCATTCCAGTGCTTGACAACCCTTCTGGTGAAGGAATTTTTCCTAATACACAACCCAAACCTGTCCTGGTGCAACTTGAGGCCGTTTCCTCTTGTCCTGTTGCTTGATAAGTGGGAGCAGAGCCTGAACCCCCCTGGCTGCCCCCTCCTGTCAGGGACTTGTGCAGAGCCACAAGGTCCCCCCTGAGCCTCCTTTGCTCCAGGCTGAGCCCCCCCAGCTCCCTCAGCTGCTCCTGAGGCTCCAGACCTGTTGCCCAAGGAGTTTGTTTCCGTGTCCTTTTTCCCTTTTGCTAGTAGAGCATTCACATCTCTGCCTCCCTCCTGCAGATGGACACAGGAGGACCCCGGGCTGTTTGGCTGCCCACACCAAGCCAGGTATTTCCTGGCAGGGCTGACACTGAGCTGCACCATCTCACAAGTGCTGGCTCCTGCAGGAGCCAGGAGGGGATGGCTCCTTCATAGATCCCTGCTCGTTACTGCCATTTGCTCCTTCTGGGAGCGTGTCCCTCTCCCTCTGTGCACACACAGGGGGGTGATGGATCTGCTGACCCCTCCCTGTGCTCGTGGTCCCTGCGTGGAGCTCTACAGGACACACTGATCCTGGCATGGATGCCTGAACCCAGTGTGAGTCCTCAGAAACACCCCAGCAAATCCCCCCACCAGACACACACGTGGGTTCGGTGCACGTTGGAATTGTCAGAAAGGAGGCAAAGACCTTGACCTGGCAATAAATCTCCTGGGAAGAGCATGGTGTAATGGCACACAGTGCCAGGGAACTGCAGAGAGCTTGGCAGCCAGGAGCACGCAGGCATGTGAGAATATTTGTATGAGGCCAAAGGAGTTTAATTCCTATCTTCCCATAGTTCACCTCTAATTTTAGCCTTTAGGATGAATACCTTTGAAGTGTCGCCTTTATGCTCTCTTGCCCTGGATATCTGTCTTCAAACCTGGTCTTTTCCTTAGTGTGCAATTATTAATTCTTTTTTAAGGAGAGTTTTGGGTATTAGAAAGAAATTCTTTAACTATGAGGGTGGTAAGGCACTGGCACAGGGTGCCCAGAGAAGCTGTGGCTGCCTGATCCCTGGCAGTGTCCCAGGCCAGGTTGGATGTGGCTTGGAGCAAGCACCCTGGGATAGTGGAAGGTGTCCCTGCCCATGGCAGGAGGTAGAATGGGCTGATCTTTAAGGCCTCTTCCAACCCAAACCATTCCATGATTCTGTGATTCTATCTATAATTACTCTGGAGCTGGGCATGGTTACTTTGTATTAAGTGGCTGGAACTATTTTACATTCCATCACTGCCTCATATTATTTTTTGCTATGTTTAGTCCTTGGTTCACAGACTTCCTTTCCCCAGCAACTCCAAGCCACCGTCCATTTCAAGAAAACCACTGAAATCTCTGCATAGAACTGGAAACTCACTGTCATTACTTTCACCCCATGCCAGCTGGGCAAAAGCAAATGCTGTCAAATGCGTGTCTGAGAGGGCAGTGAGAAGGCTTTGCTGTCAGCTATACCTGCAGAGCTGCAGTATTTGTTTTCCCCAGCACCATATTCCCCATCCTCAGCCTCAGGGTGAGCCAAGGGGAGACCCCAGAGGCAAGACAGGAGTGGGGATTTGGGGTGCAAACTGCTTGAAATGCCAAGAAGGAAGGTGTTCCCTTCTGTGCTGGATGCTCTGTGCCCAGTGCTTTAGGAACAGGGGGGTCATTGCAAAATCCACAGAGGCTCCACTTCAGACACTCAGCACTGTCAAAGCAAAGGTATTTTGAAGGGGATCTGCTGTGGGGGGTGGCTGCCAGGTGATAGGGATTGGAGAGTTCAGCCAGAACTTCCCAGTCAGTATCTCAAAATGCCGTGGAACCACACAGTTCTATACTATGCATGTCCCAATATAATTTTTATATATTTATATAAGTATATATATTTATGCTGCACCTGGATGCAGCCTACACTCATCTGTATTCAATTAGGATTTGCATATTGGGGACATCAAATCCTGTGCCCTGTCCTTCTCAGGGCTCTGTTGTGGCTGAGACAAAAAGGCAGAAAACCACACTGTGGATGCAAGAGGAATAAAAATCCTGGAGAAAATCTTCCTATCTCTGCTGACAATCGGCTTCTGTGCTGGAGCAGAAGGGATTAGATCCCTCAGAGAAAGATAAACTTCTGTCTGACTTGCTGAAGAAAACTCTCACTTTACAGATGAATCTCCCTGTGTGCCCTCTTCAGGGCTGTTTATCCTCTCTGCATCTCCCAGGCTAATTACAGGCAGTGGCTTTCTTTGTGTGCAGTGTCCTGCAGTTCTGAGCATTGTGCCCTTGGTTTTTATGTGCCACGAAAATCAGGGACTCAGGAGAAGTCTGCACATGCAGAATATGCAATAAATGGCTCATGAGTGTCCATCCTTCTTTCTGTGCATCTGTTTCCCCCCACCCCAAACTGAATCATTCCCATCATTTCTCTCTCCCCCTCAGCAAGGACATGTCTTTTAATTAAGGATTTTGTCTTTTCATCACTTCAACCCTCAAGTCTCTCATACCTAAGCAGCATCGTGGTTGTCCAGGTCCCACCAGTAAGCCTGGTGTGCCCCTGCAGTTCTCACCTACAGCCAGACTCTGATATCATTTATGCATGGAACCTAAGCAAAATATTGATTTCAGTGGTGTTTCTCATGATTTACATTTGTGTAACAAAATTGTTCCTGCTACAAATCTCCATTTTCCATCCAATTTAATGGAAATATGATTCTTCATGTGGGAATAATTCTGTTTGGCTTTTAAAACTGGCTGCACTGGGGACTGAGTTTTCCAAGTAAAAAAACTCCTGACTTTGCATAGTCCAGACTACAAATTATTCTTTGGTAATAGGAACCTCTCATTTTCCTGTGGCAAACATTTACAAAAGGAGTCCATTCAGTCATGTTGTCATACCTTACACAGTTATTAATGAGCTCAGGGATGGAGACACAGTAGAGGGCTAACACACTAATGATCCCTTATTGATTTCATTGCAAACCTTCAGGTGTCATGGGATTTAATATTGCATTTGAGGACAAAAAGAAGTATTTTTGTAAGGAATCAGCATCTATCTGCAATTTCAAACCATGGTATCAAAATAGGTCCTTTAGTAGGAGCCTTTAAAGTAATTTCCTTTGCTTGTGCAAAGCCTCTACTACTTTGCTCTTAGTATTTCTACCCATTATATTTTACTGCCTTCTTTCCTTTTTATGACCCCATTTTTATTTACAGTACAGCCCTTAATTTAGTAGTGCTGACACAGTTACATTTGCAGCAATAGCTTAATTACCATATATTCATGAATAGGGTGGTTAGGGATAGTAGCTACAGAACATGACAGATTCATTTGCATTATTATCATTAGCATGCTGCACAAACGAGTTTGTGTTTGGGAAGGGACTGTTTCATGGGGCTATATTGGTTCCACAAGAACCCAAGTCTGGAGGAGAGGAGTGAGCTGCCACTAGTACTGTACTGGCCTGAAACCTCTGCAAATTGCACTGTGATCGTGCTGACAGATGGTATGCAATGTCATTTTCCTACTCAGCAGAAAATGGAAAAATATAATAAAGACACGACAGAGATTGGAGTCTTTATCAATGAGACTTGAAATCTAGTGCACCATATGCTTGGTATAAAAAGAAACATTCATCTGAAAAAATTGAAGCAGAGCATAGGCTGAATTTATCTGTTACTCTTTGTAGACTTCGTGGTTAGGTTTTAATCCATAATTTTAAACGTAAGTGTAACTGTAGTGAGTAATAACACGGTGCTCCAACGTCTTCCTTGCTCTCTAGTAGCAAGTCCTTCCCTCACTGCTCTCAAAACAAAACTCTCTCTGTGCTAAGGTGATTTTGTCAGCAGGAAATGGGCTGGCACCAGCCAGTGCTCTCAGACCTCCTTCCCAGACCTGACCCAATGCCTGGGGGCACAGGGATCTGAGCCAGCAGAGTCTGACCTTTCTTTTGGCAAAGGCCCAAAGATTCATCTCCACACATCCACAGCCAAGGCTGGTGTTTCTGCCAGGATTATTGTGGCTGCTCTTTACTGGGTGTTCCTTAGTGGCAACACATGAGGCTTGCTGAGTGCTTGAAATGTAGGCTCACACACTCTGCTGATAAATATATCCCTTACAGGTATCATGCAGGGATGGCCATCATTCCTGGCAACATGCCAATGGCCAGTTCAGGTGTATGGGAAATTCTGGGCCACCACTGACTGCACGTGGTCCATCCCTGGGCACACCTTCACTGCACAAAGAGGGAGTTGCAGAGCTCGAATCACTGAGATGCTCAGGTGTGTGCCTGGTGCTTGGCACAGGAGAAGTTCCACTGGAGTTACTGCACTTGCTGGAAATCAGGTGTTTACTGAAGTGCATCCCCTAATCTGGAGCAGGGATCAGGTCTGAGGGAGCAGGGAAGCCAAAATGCTGCTGTGAGCGTCCCTTGAGGCCATGAACTCTGTTTATGCCATGAGATAGAAGTGGCTGGGAAGGCTGATGACACAGACAGGAATGACAACTCTGCTCCCACTGGGGCAAGGGGAGATTTCCCAGCCTTAGTGATGAATTTGCAGTACACAAAACTGGTGATTTGGAAAAGTAACCATTTTTCCCGCTCTTAACCCTACCTGTTAGCTTATTCTTTGGGGTGGGCACTAGTCTGAACAACAGCTTCCTTCAACCACACTTGCATGAGAGGACAGGAATTTGTTTGGAACAGGTAGAGAGGCCATTCAGCTCATTTTCATTCTCTTCTGACACTCCAGAATAAGATAAGAGATATGTTCAGTTTTCTTATTCATCCAGGTGAGATTGCTGAGACAGCAGGGCCATAAAACCCAAAACTTGTACCTGGCTGAGCCCTAGGAAAGCTTAATCACAGACAGTGAATATAAAGACACTTACAGTACAGCTTGTGTGGAAAACTGACCGGGGGGGAAGATTTTTTGGTTAAAAACTGAGCTCATCTGTGTTAAGAAACACTGAGGTGCTGGGTCTGTGCCTTTTTGAAGATCACTCTTAAGTCACTACTCAAGAGGGGCACCTCCAAGGCCTCAGTGCTTGTAGTCAAATCCTGCTCGCCCCTGGTTTCTGTGGCATGATACTAAAGACATAAGTGCCTTATCTACATCAGGGGTCTTATCAGTTTAACCCAAATTCCCTTGTTCTTTGTGTCCCTGAAACAGAAAGGTCAAAACACTTAGAGACCATAAATCCTGTAATTTCTTGCCATTTTAAGTCCATATTGGTTCTGTGCAGCATGAGTGAGAGAGGCTGTGGATAAACCCTTCACTCAGGAGTTGGACATGTCCATGCTGGATCGTGCTGGACATCACTCTAGCAGCCAGGAGAGACTACAAAGGGGGCAAGCAGACAGCAACATTTTCCTAGGAAATGCTCCCAGGCTCCCCCATGCAGCACTGGCACTTCCCAATCTGGAGGTTCTGTCCTGGTATTTGAGATCCCATAATGAGGTTTCCTTCTATAATTTTTCCCCTCTTGTTTTTGAGCTTTGTAATCTTCCAGCACCCACAGCACCCTATGGCAAGGAGTTCCAATGTTAATTCACATATTCTCTTTAAAATTCTGGTTTTAACTGATTATCTGCTTGTTGTCTTCCATTCCTGAAGTCGATTGCCTCCCACACTGACAATCCCATGACCCTGGATGTTCCTGGCTTTAGGATGTGCCAGCAGGATGGACTTGTCAGGGCTGCAGAAGAGTTCCATTGGAATAAGACTTGGTCTCTGTGTTCCCAAGCAGCAAAAACACACTATATTACTCAGCAGTATATTCATGCTATAAATACACTTTTTTTCGCATTAATTCATCCTTATTTACCACAGCAGATAACAGAACTCCGGGCTCAGATCCATGCAGCAATAAAAAACGACAGAAATTTCTCCCAGATTATAAAGATTTGTCATGTTGTCACTACGTTTATTTTCTCCATCTATTTCTCCCGTTTCTGTGCATTGCTTTATGCTCTGCAGGGCCCTCAGGGGATGAGAAGAGGGTATTGTTTTGAAAAATATAAGGGTTTTTTGATTAAAGGATACAAAATTAATTTGCTTCACAGAGCCTGGAAGCATATTATTTGACAACTGTACTTCACTGAACAAACACAGCACACATGGCCAAATTCATCATGTTGATCACCAGACCCTGGCCGTTTGTTCTCCAGTCTGGGGCATCTCTTTTGCAATCAGAGAATGTGAATTTGGTAAAACACATGGAAACACAGCTTGTTTTTTTTCACTAGGTTGCATAAGGTTAGAGGAATGATGTGGCTGCAGCTCCCACTGAACTGGGGAGAGCGTTGGAGCACAGCACTGACCACACTGGTGATACTGGACACCACAAAGACCTAAACCCCAGTTTAGGTTTAGTAGCAGGGTTTAGTTCAGGGTTAGGTCCTAACTAACCAGCAGAGATCAGAAGAGTCACAGTGGTTTTCTCTGAAGAGTAGATTATTCCCATTTAAAGGATTGGGAATTGAGGTTCAGAGTCACATCTGGATGGACACCAGAGCACCACCACTGCCCTCATGCTGCTCCACATCCCAGCTACCAGGCACGGCACTCTGAGGTTATTTTGGATATGTGATGCTCTCAAAACAGAGCATAGTCCTTGGGCAGACACCATTAGTAACTGGGAAATAGAGCTGAAGACGATGTGCTTTTTGGGGTATTTATACACCAGTAAATGGGGGAGGGAAATCTGCGTGGCTGCCCTGCCCTGGGAAGGCACATCTGTACCGTGCTGTCCCTGTGGATGCAGCTCCATTGGGAGATCCCCTTGATGCACAATAGGTACATTGCCTGCTAAGCCTCTGTTTTGCTTTGTGTTTTTGAGTGCAACAAGGAAGAGCCCAAAATTACTCACACAGGCAGAAATGTCACTATGGAAACAAGGAGACAGTTTAGCCTAGTTTGGCCAGTATTGACAGAACTGCTCTAATAACCCAGAAGATGTGCGACCCTGGCTGTCTGCAGAGAGCTCCTGAGGAGCACAAATCCTTAAATCTTCTGAAATATCTCTATATTTGGCCTAACAGACATTATCAACACTTCCCTATTCTCACAGGGCCTTCCCATATCTAAAGGACTTTGGGAGCTCACGGATGGGACGAGACCTGACCAAGCCTTGTGAAAACACCCTGTTTTCCTGTCCCAGCCCTTTCCACTGGATCAGATGTGTCTCTCCATCAGTGTGTGCTTAGAAATCACATGATGTTTACATGCACAGAGCAGTTCAGGTCTGTTTTCTGCAGCCCCAGCCTGGGCTCAGGATGGAGAGTGTCCCGTGGCGCCTGTAAGCACAAAACACGCTCTGCTGGAGGACCAGCAGTTACTCCTGCCACAGCAAACACATCTCGTGTGTACAGCATAACCAGTTCTGTCAACCCAAGTGAAAATAATGTTATAAAAACAAGCTGGATGAAATCCTCCTGCTTGTGAGCCCTGGAGAGAGTGCACGTCCCCATCTCCCTTCTCCCCATGATTTATTTGCCTCCGTTTGCCTCAGTCCACCCAGAGATCTTTCAGGAAGCTGCTGCTGTAACCATTTTTCTCTGCAGATGTGTTGTCTGTGGGGTCTTCCCCTGTAGCCACTTGTCTGAAAGATGAGCATGAGGAATACATGGAGATGAGACCCTTCCTGCAAATCAGCACCAGCTCTCCCTGCCAGCACAGACTGTCACACCTCCTGTGGTATGAAACCAATTTAAGTTGAAAATACAATTAGAATTTGTAATGGGAGTGTTTTAAATACCTTCCAGACAACTCTGTACCTAGAGAGGAACTCAACATGGCATCCAAGTGGATGGTTCCCAAAAAAGAGTGAGTGAGAATAAGCTCCCAAGGACCCCTTAGGGAAATTTTGGATAGTTATTCCTGCCAAAGGTGGGGAACATGCTCAGGGCTCCCACCAATCCCAGAGACCCTCAGCTTGAGCCAGTTTCCCTCTGGCAAACAAAGTAATGAGTCTGACTGAGATGGTTTTGCTGTTTTTATTGCTTTGTGGAGGCAATTACTGGTGAAGAAGGAAAAGAGAAGGAAAAGACAGCTTTTAACCATCTTGGGCAGATCAAACCTTCTCTGTTCTAGAATACCAGAAGTGTTTGGTGGCCCCAGAACTCCTGCAGGGAACCAGGACTAAACCTGCTCCCTGGGAAGTGTTTCCAGCAGTGCTGGGTGCTGTAAGGGAGAGCTTCAAGGGAGATGCTCTCGCCTTAATCCCTGAGCCACACTCAGCTTTAGCTCAGCCTTTGAACACAAAACCTCTTCCAGTGCAGTCAGTCACCATCCACACCTGAACAGCAAGAGAAAGCAGAAACCTCCTGTTTTTTCAAGCCTTCACCCAGCTCAGGTCAAAGTTAACTTGCAGGGACAATTTTTGTCACTCTCTCCATGGAAGCAGCAAAGCCAGTGCAGGGCTGGGAGCTGAATTTGGGGAGTGGAGAAAGAGACACACACACAGACACACTCCCACCCCGAATTTCCTTAGCATGCATTAGAGGATGCTTTCAGTACAACCAGGGAGCTGTGACCAAAGGTTGGCACCATTTCAGAAAGGCATGATTTACTCAAAAAAAGAAAAATCATTTTTAAAGATAATTAATTGACCCATTTCATCTTTTGCTTTTATTCTTTTTTTCTTTTATGTGCTATTTCCTCAGCCCATCATTCCTAATCTGTAACTATGCCATCTTTTACACAATCACATTTCTTACAATAGGCATCTTAAAAGAAAATTAATCCTAAAGAGTCAAATCTATCCTGGTCCTTTCTGGGCTCATGTTTCTGATCCATTTTTTCCGTGCTGCTCAAAAGGAGTGGAAACAAATCTTCCTGCAAATCACTGCCTCCTTCAGCCTGTGATTCCTCTTATATGATTCATTTAGTTCTGTATAGGAAATAAAATGAGGCGAGATGGTAATTTTTTTCCCACTGAGGCAAGTTTATATTGGGACTTCTTGGAGTCCAGCACTTCTTACTCTTCTTACTCTCACTGTGGTACTACTAAAAACACACAGGAAAGTGAGCTGGTGAAGAAGAGCTGTGAAAAATGCGAGGGATCTGCAAGGTTTCTCCATGTTAGGAAACACAAGGGTTTTGTCTCAGGCTGCTCTAGTAAACAGAATGTAAAAATGCAGAGTGAGAGATGGAATAATCTCCCATACACAATATAATTTCTGTGGGAGGAAGACGTCTGCACCCTTAGTTATACTGAACATGTTCTCCTTTGCCTGCATTGTGCTTTTGAGTCTCGAGTCTCTAAAAGATTCCCCTTGGAGAACATTGAAATGAAAGACTGAATCAAGAATGAATTAATTGTGCTCAGTCAGTTTAACGCTCACATTACCTGGTCCTTCGGAGCAGTGGGAAGAGCAGCTGCTGCTCTGCCCTGGCAGTTTCTGCTCCCTGCAGCCAGGAAAAAGCTGAATCTTTGTTTTTAATGTTTATTTCAGCCCCCAGCGTCTTGGGGAGCACATGAAACATTTGCTGATGCCAAAGTGGTCCCAGTCCTGGGATGGGCAAAATGCAGGCTCCTGCTGAGCTTTGTCAGGAGCATTTGCTCTCCCAAGGTCTTCTCTACTGCAGAGGCACTTCAAATTTAGCCAGGAAGGCTCTGGTGAAGGAGTTTCACATACAAACTGGTATTTCAGCATTGGTATGTCAGCTTTCAATCCTGTTTCAGCTCTCCAAGTCCCTTTACAGACTGGAGGTCACCTGGGCAGGTTGACCAGGGCTGACAGCAGTGACCTGATCAAGGTGCCCTCTGGTGACCCCTCCCATCCCAGCCTGCCATGGCAATGAAAGTTGGTGGCTTTAATTTAAGACCTAAATAGTGCTGTGACAGCTTCACTCCCCCACTAAATCTCACCCTTTCCAAGCCCAAGTCCCTTGCCACCAACTGGGGAAATTATTCCCCTTTGTTAGACTCTTTGGTGTGAGGCATGGATGCTGTGGCAGGGAGCTTCTCCTCTTGGAGCACCATTTGGCTTCACACACTGTTCTCTGGGCCTGGTTTGTGGCCAAGGAGCCAGCAGGAATGTCTTGGGTGCATGGTGAGCCCTTAGTGTGCCTCGTCCTTGGCATCAGATGTGGTGGGGAGCACTGTGTAAAATTGGATGTGGAAATAAGAATAGTCCCAAAAGGCTTGTGTCAGTATTACTGCCCACTAAACCTGCCTGCTTTTAATTTTGGAAGTGTTTCTGCTGTGCTGCTCTGAGCTTCTCAGACCTTTCATTCAGCACAGGCTGTCTCAGACTAGTCCAGAGGCTACTGAGCACTCAGGATGTGCAGTGGGGGAGAAGGAGAGAGAAAAGACGTCTGGAACTTGGATATTCCCTTCTATGCCACAAATCAAGTGCTCTTTGAATTTTCAAGGCTCACCACCTCTTCCAAAGTGGCACAGAAAAGTCACCAACCCCTCAGGAGAGTCTTATGCCCATTGACTTTACAGCACGTTGGAGAACAATCCAAAATGAACACAGATTATGAAAAAAGTCACAGAGATCAGCCTGAGTGAACATTTTGGCTCTGGATGCAGCAGTGCCAAGTCAGAAGACAAGCAGATACACACAGCTCGGCTTTTTTCATAAGAGCACACTTTAAATGGATGTCACCCTTATATATTTTTAGCTTTTAATGTGAAGTTTCACCCCTTTAAAATTAACTTCCCTTCTGACATATAATGATGTGATTGTTCATCACATCTTTGATTCTGCATTAGCTGTTGGAATTTGAGACTTTTTTCCTCTTTTTTGAGTGTGTCTTAATAACAAAGTTCAGTTTAAAAAAAAAAAAAAAAAGTTTGTCTTCATATGCATTTCCCATGCGTGTGTAAAACTCACAGGCAGCTCCAGAGCTGCCTCCTGATCTGAAAGCCCTCCATGAGTTTTTATAAACTCTACAATGTATCGCTGTCATTTCGTATTTAACAGCAGGTGCTATTAAAGGACATAAAATATGTCAGCGTAACCCCCGGAGGAAATGGGAGAGGAGAGTCTTGGTTGCAGAGCTTTGTGTGCAGCAGGAGAGTGACAAGTGGTGGGTGTTTGGTTCTGGCACGTTCTCCTGGCAGGCTCCTTGCCTTGAGGGGTGGGGAGTTATGGTACCACTCCTGTGGCACCAGCTCTTCATATATGAATTGCAAATTCCGATCCTCCCTTTTTTTGGGGGGGGGGAGTTTTTGGTGAGGAAAAGGCAGGACACTACTTCTTGTTTAGCAAACAGATCTCCTGATGTTCCCAAATGGGGAGGGAAAGGAAATCCTTAATGATACAGGAGTCATCAGTCATTGTCACATGGAATCAGCTGGGGTGTAAAGGCATCGTTATCGTATCAGTGTCATCCCTGGGCTCTGGGGAGAAGGTGGTGACAGACATTGTGACAAAGTCACAGAATCCCAGAATGTTTTGGGTTGGAAGGGACCTTAAATCTCACCTCATTCCATCCCCACTGCCACGGGCAGGGACACCTTCCACTAGACCAGGTGGAAGGTGTTGGAAGTCAGACCAATGATTTTTACTGCAACCTGAAAAACTTCTTCCCATGTAGTAAACCTGGAACAGAAAGAAGCAGGAAAAATTCTGAATTTAGATCCCATCTCTGAATTTCACTGGATCTGATACATCTCCAAGGCTCTGGGCTTGGCAGGGCAGAGGGTGCTGATATTACCTGCATTTCCTAAGTGGAGGATCTCTTCCTCTGCAGTTGCATTTCACTCATACGACGAGATTAAAAAATTCTCAGTGGTTCTGTACACATGTGGGTGTGTATATAGAGATATAGATATATAAATATATATCTGTATATTCATCCACCCCTAGTGTGAATCTAGAGCACAATGTCCTTCTAGCCCAAATTTAGATAAAGGTCACAAAGCACCCTGGTTTTCATAGAATGGTTTGGGTTGGAAGACACCTGAAAGATCATCTACTTCCAAATCCTCTGCCACAGGCAGGGTCACCTTCCACTAGACCAGGTTGCTCAGAACTCCATCCAACCTGGCCTTGAACACTTCCAGGGATGGGGAAGTGTTCAAGTGTTCATTTCATCCTGGCAGCATCCAGGACTTGTGCTTTTAGGAATCTTCTGCTACATCTGGGCTCTTGCTTGTACAGCACATGGAATGCAAGCTACAACCTAAAATACTCAGAGGAATTAAAAGCATAAAGGCTGTGGAGTTGTAAAGTGAAGGAAGGAAAACATTGGTTCACTGGTAAAAAGAAAAAGGGATTTATTTCCTATTTCATTCTTATTACATCGTGGATAATGTCAGTGAAGACAAAATGCAAATGGCACCAGGAAGAGCAGAAACTTCCCCTAAATCAGGGTTTCTCACCCTTTAAGGGGAGAGCAGCTCCCTAAATGAAACCTGTCATGATTTTGGTATAAGAACAAGACAGTGCAAAGGATGGCAAGAGATGTCAGTGTAAATGAGGCATGGGGTGTTCTGAGAGCTCGGGAGAGGATGTGTGCTCTCGAGCCAAAAGGTTGTCAGGAGACAGGGATGAGGATCAAAGCAGCTGGAAACTGCTCAGGACTGGCAGGAGAACACTTTCCTGCCTGCTGTGAATCCTGTCTCCTGTGCACAGTTTGAAGTAATACAAAGTAGGCTCTGGAGGAGATAAATTATATTATTAGCTGTTTCTGACTTACTACCTCGCTCTGCATGGAGATTGCCCTCTTCCATGGACAAGGATTGGGAAGCATCACCCTAAAGAGGTTGGGATCACAGAGGGTCTGTGGGGTGTAGGTTGCAAAACCCACCCAACCTCAGTGTTACAACAGTGTAGATGTGTACACACACACACAGGTATAAATGTGCACTTGGGCCTGCTAAAATGCAGAGTAAACACTTACAGAACCATGTTTTCATGTTGTCTTATGTTCTCAATACTATATAGAGGACAGCAACAGGAACAGGGAAGGAAACAGAGTTTTTGCTCCAAGCAAAATAACTGCAGCTTTTGACATATATTTAGCTGGGAAAAGGCAAAGTGATATTAAAAAAAATAAGAAGAACAGAAAAGCAAAACCCCATTTTTCAAGTTAATTAAACAACCGTAGCAGCCCAAGTTCTTGGTAGACTCCTTTGAAATGCACGGAGTTATCACTCCTGCTTTAAAGCTGACTATAAAGCACATCCTTTATCTTTACTCTCCCAGCCGCCTGCTCTCTGTAGATGAGTCCAGCTGCAGCCCAAGGAATTGCAATAAAGCGCTGCAAGTGCAGCAAGGCAGAGAAAAGAGGATGACTCCATGTCACATGTGCAAGATCTCCTGGCACAACATGAAGAGTCAGTCACAGGGTACCCTGGGTGTTGGTGCAGCTGTGTCCTCTGAAAGCCCCAAATATCTGTAGTGAATGTGGCCCTCAAATAAAAGGTGCCCCACTTTTACCTGTGCCAGGATGGGTCCAGAGCTTGCTGGGGTATCCACGATGGAAAAAAATGGCATTTTCACTGTCGTTTACCAAAGTGATCCATTTACCGCAGTCTGTTTCAGCTGAGGCTTTCCAGATGCTCCTGCTGTGCATTAATCACCAACAGAAACCCTGAGGATGGCTGGAAGAGCTGTGTGCTGCTGAGACAGGCAAAGAGAAAGAGCTGGTGCAGACAACTGGAAGGTTTTTTTGCAACACAGCTTGATTGCAGCCGTGCTGCAATTTTTAATGTGCTTATGATTTAAGATTATAGAATGACAGAATGGGTTGGGGTTGGAAGGGACCTTAAAGATCATCTTGTTTCACCCCATGGGCAGGGACACTTTCTGCTATCCCAGGTCTCTCCAACCCTGTCCAACCTTGCCTTGGACACTTCCAGGGATCCAGGGGCAGCCACAGCTTCTCTGGGCACCCTGTGCCAGGGCCTCCCCAACCTCACAGGGAAAAATCTCTTCCTAAAATCCAATCTAAAACTGCTGTATGGATTGTTTGCAGCAGTTTGCCTTAGAGAGCAGTGGGTGACACTGAGATAAGGGTGTTGGTGGGTGTCCAGCACGTCTGGGTGCTGCAGAGCAGCATTTGAGGCAGCAGAGGTTGGGGTCCCAAAGGGAGCAGGATAACGCAGGCCAGGAGCTCCCTCCTCCTCACTGAAAAACAAGAGATCTTCATAAAGACAGAGATTTCTTTCTCTTCCTCACAACTTGCAACAGCACTGACAGCCAGGGCAGGGGGCTGGAAACAGGGAAATCATTTGGGGAGCTGGAGGAGGCACAGGGAAGCCTGGCAAGGTTGGAGGGTGGATGTTTCAGCAGGGCTGGGGCTGTGGGCAGGACTCAGGGCACCCTTGCAAGCGTGCCCTTTAACCAGGTGGCTGAAACTGCAGCTTGGCAAGACAAAATCTGCATCATCCAACTCCACTGAGCTCCATGGAAGAAGGCCAGAGGCTTTCTGGCTGCATATTCCTGGCCCATAAAATGTTTGGGGGGAATATGGGCTTGATATTGCTTTTTATGCATGCTGGCAAGAGGTTTTTTAATAGGGTCACTCCCCAGAATGGCTGTAATGGTATTTATATTGTAATGTATATTCTGAAGGTATAATCCTATGGAAGTGTCACATTTATGGGAAAATCAATAACATTTTGAAAGTTCTTTAATGTTTTATGTCACATGTGCTGCTTAAGTAAAATAATGGGCTTCATCCTCATTTACCAAGAATGATACCTTCATATTGAAAACCAATGTTTTAAAAAATTCATTTCCACATCAGATTTGAAGCTGGGTATTTAATATATAGATATTAAGGGTTTTGATTAATATCTTAGTTCCGCTGTTCATAGAGCAGTGTTATTAATAACGACAAGGAAAATGGAGGCACTCTTTCATGCAGGTTTTAATGGAAAAATTTATTTGAAAGTTTATCTTGGAACAACGGGTATTTTATACAAGAAAAAAAAATATATATATTGGTTAGTTTGCAGCCAGTTATCCTACCAAAAATCTCCTGCTCAGAAAGGTTTTGCTGAGCTAAGGGCTATTTCCTTCATCATTTCTCCAAGGAGGCAAGGGCATCTCAGCAAATTCTGCTGAATAGAGTGTTGACAAGAGATGCAGATTGACATTACAGCTCAGAAAATGTCTACAAGCAGCTGTCACAACACGTCCTTATTATCAAATCTCACATTCTATTGTCACCAAAACCTAGGTGAAATCTTTATGGCCCTCCATGACAACATTTCTGTATCAAATGGGAGGTTCCTATTCCTACATCTAATGAGCCCTGAAACCTGATGATGGCCTCAGGCAGAACATGGCCCAAGCTGGATTTCAACAACATGGAATTTTGATAGAAATTTTGCTTTTTAGGTGGGAAGAAGGGCATATTTCTGTGAAAAGTGTCTTTGCAAATCACCAGAGGGGAGGGAGCTGGGGAGGGAGCTGAGAGTGCTGGGCTACGTGCTGCTCTGGTGGTCAGAGGAGCATCAGGCACACAACTGAGCACATGGCTCTTTAATTGGCTGCATAAATAACAATGTAGGATCTGAGAACGCAAACAGCTCAGCTGTGATCTGTGTCTCCCACAGAGCCCATCCCCGCCAACCCACCGCTCCCGAGATGCCTCTTTTAAAGGTGGCAGAGTCCAAAACCCTCACTTGCCAAAAAAGTTTGAAACTGGCAGGAGCCTCTCTCAAATCCCTTCTCCACAGCTGAATTCCCATATCCTCCCGGCAAGTGCCTCATGTGCTGTGAACATTTTATTGGCTCATTCCCTGGAGCAACCTACACACAGCTCCCGCCCATCCCTGCTGGCTCCTGTGCCCCGGGGAAATGTGCCTGGAAACTCAGGAAAACCCATCCAATCTCCAGTCAAGCCACAGCAGCAGTGTCCTGTCCAGTTAAGCAGAGGCAGGTGAACTTCCATGTGAGCAGAACGGCAAAATAGTAGAAGAATTATAAAGAAATCCTTTTTTTTTTTTTCCTTAAAATACATTTCTAGGCAATACTGGTTTCTTAAAATGTTTCTCTCTCAGATTTTCTCTTGCTGGACCATCCTGGTGTGCTGGATGCTGGAGATGCTGCTTGAGCAGTTTCGATACAGGGCTGATGCAAACCCAAATCCCACCAGCCCATCCTTTCCCTCCCTGGGGAGGGAGGCAAGCTCGGCAGCAGAATTGAGCAAAATGAGGATTTTCAGCCACACAGAGGTGATTGCAGCCAGAAGGGCCAGAGCAGAGATTTAATCAGGGCAATGTGCTTTTAATTTGCTTTTTTTTCCTCCTTGTAACGGGCCCAGTGAACAGCCTGGGAAGAGGAATAATTAATACATGAGGCCTGAGAGCAGCCTGGGTATAGCAACTGCAGAAATTTCATTGAAAGCCAGGTTTAATTGTGCCTGCCAGCTCCCTTCCAGCAAACTGCTGCCACACCAAGTGCTTTGGAGGAAAAAGGGGACCATTTGCTGAGCAGCTTTGATGTTCTGGGCTTGCTCAGGCTGCCCTGGAGGGCATTTCATAGAATCACAGGATGGTTTGGGTTGGGAGGAACCTTCAAGATCATCTCATTCCACCCCCTGCCATGGGCAGGGACACCTTCCACTATCCCAGGTTGTTCCAAGCCCTGTCCAACCTGGCCTTGGACACTTCCAGGGATCCAGGGGCAGCCGCAGTTCTCTGGGCACCCTGTGCCAGGGCCTCAGCACCCTCACGGGGAGGAATTTCTTGTTGGTATCTGATCTAATTGATGGGTTTCTCTCTGTTGGGGAGCCACAGAGCTTCTCTGCCTCAGTGTCTGAGATGAAAACCTGGATGAGCTGCTGGGGAAGCATCCATGTGCCCTGAACCCAGAGCAGCACAAAGCTTTAAAGCACAAAGAGAAGAATGACCCAAGGTCTTTCCACAGGCTTAGGCGAAAAAGCTGATGTTGTTCTCTGCAGTCTTTTTGAAAACTAAACAGGATCATTTTTCTGTAGAGCAGTGCTTTTTTTTTGTTAATGAAAATCTAGAAGGTTTTGAACTCCTTCAAAAAATACAAAATTCCCCATCTCCCTTTCTATGAGCCAGAGTTACTGGATGCACTCAAATGAGATTCACCAACATCAGTCCTCTGATCTGTATTTTGTGATGAATAAACTCACCTTCAAAACTCTCCTGACTCGAGGCAAACCTGTAGGAAGAAAACAAATGAGCAAAAATTATTGCCTTCTGATAGTTATGCCATCGCTGACATGATATTTTATTAAAATTATGACCTGTCAAAACTACAGATTGCCCTCCACCTGCCCTAATACTCCCTTCAGACTGTGCTATCAGAGCCCTTGGGAAGGCATCTCCCATTGCCCTGCCCACTCTGCATTTGCCCTGCAAATTCTGTAAGTCTCTGGAGCATTTAAATCATGAAAGGGAAGAAGGAGGCCGGGAGCTTGTTGTGCTGCACAGAGAATATTGTTTTTCTTTGCACCATTTTCTTTGCTCCCCTTTCAATCCTTGTGTTTCATAAACTCTCTGCAGTTCTGCTGGAACAGAAATCAGCTCCCAGAAGACATTTTAAGAGTAAATGGTCCTGAATTTCCAGGCAGGAACCTGTTCCAAATAACAGAGCAGCTTTTAAGGCCACGGTGCAGGGTTGCAGCTTTAACTCAGGATGAAGCAGTGGTTGGGTGTGAGCGAATGCAGCAGCAGCTCCATGGCTGTGTGAGCACTGGCAGGAGGCACTGCACGAGCTGCATTTCCCTCTGATCCCAGAGGAAAAGCAGAAGCTCCCCCCCAAGTCTTTAATTAACTCCTGGATAATGAGAAATCTCGGTGTGGAAACCTTCCAGTAGCACAGGGCAGAGTTAACACTCATCTCCCAGTGCTGGGTCCTGCCAGTGCTGGATCCTCCAGCTGCTCCAGCCCCACCACTGCCTGTTCCTAAAGCATCACAAGAATTGGCACATCGGAATTCCCACTCAAGGCATCTCCATCATCCAGGCTAGCACCGTGCTGGTGCTTGGCTCAGGCTCCAAAGCTCAAACTGGGAGGGGAAGACCAGGACAGAGAGCACCAACTGTGCTGGCAACCTGGAGGCAGAGGCATCATCCAGGGAGGAAATAACATTCAGTGGTTAGTCTGGGGACGTGGTTCCAAATTCCTCTGTAACTGACTGTGACAAATGTTCCTGGGTGGCACCAGCTTTTCCCAACATCCTCGAGCCACTTTGTGAAGCATGCCTGCTTCAGATGGGCATCAAAACTCAGAGCAAGGCTGATTATTTGAGGTTTCTTCTCTGAAGAACTGGGAAATTGTAACAGCAAAGGAGATTACAGCAGACAGCAAAAAAAAATGCAATTTTTGAGCAAGACGTTGTTACCTACAAAATCCAGGTGTGACCTTCCCTCCCCCAGCACTCCCACTGCAGGGTGCAGTCTCCTGCTGTGACAATAATATGATTTTGTGTTCAAACAGAGCTTTAAAGGAGGAAATAGCTACTTTCCACCTTCAGGAGGAAATGGAGGTCAGTCGTCCAGGGCTGCACGGTGAGGCTTAGCAGGGACAGCAGCAGATGAGGGACATGGGCTGTCAGCTCCCCAGCCAGACTCTCGTCTCTCTCGGCCAAATTGCTGGTGACTCAGTAATTTTGTTTTCTGTTTCCTTCTGAACCTCCAGCAATTGTGAGCCGTGGGGCTGAGGGCAGTGTGATCCCCAGACCCAGAGTCTAATCAGGTTTTTCAGTTCCGAAATTCTCGGGTAGATTAGAAAGTCATTTTTGTTGTCATATTTAGGTTCATTAGTAACCTGTCAGATAAATTATCTCTGATCTCGCTGATGACACTTGGTTGGGCTCCAGCTCCAAGCAGACCACAACGCTGCTGGTGGCTGCCTGTGCTATTCCCAGCCAGCTGTCAGCAGGAGAAGAAAAATCATTGCAAATTTTGTCACTGTCACTTGGTCCAGATTGGACAAACTATGATGGAATCTTTAATGTCTCATCAAAACAGAGCCATTGACTGTAAGTGGCCTTTGTAGGCTCTTCCTCTCTGTGCTCTCTAGAGCCATCTCTGAGTTGTTTCTGAGCAGCAAGGATTGGAGTTGGAAGGGCTGTGTGCTGGCAAACCTGATCCCAGGACCTTCAGTGGCTATGGGGGTTCCCAAGGGAGACTGGATTTAAACTAAAAGGAGATTTAGATGATATATTGGGAAGGAATTGTTCCCTGGGAGGGTGGGGTGGCCATGACACAGCTGTGGCAGGAGCTGTGGCTGCCCCATCCCTGCAAGTGTCCAAGGCCAGATGGGATGGAGCTTGGAGCACCCTGGGATAGTGGAAGGTGTTCCTGCCCATGGCAGGGGGTGGAATGGGATGAACTTCAGGGTCCCTGTCAACCCAAACCATTCCATGATCCCATCATTTAGCCATCAATGTGTGGTTGCTCTCCCCAGCCACAGCCTTGGGAGCAGGGAGACAAAATGAGAGGCAGAAATGATCAGCCCCAAAGTCTTCTGCCTTTTAATTCATTTGCAGCCAATGAGTGACTTGTCGTTACAACCCGCTCACATTTTAAAGAGCATTCTGGCAGGTTTCCACCCCCTAATACCATATAGATAATTCTCTCACAATGTACCATAGATAATGCAATTAGCCTAGAGTTTCCATAGACATGTTTTATATTATCTACTTAAAATAATCCTGTTTCCTTGCTGTAATCTAATCTAGCTGTGACTTGGTGTGCCCTAAACAAGATATATGGTTGAAGACAAGATAGAAATAATAAGCAAGGGGAGGATAGGTGCTGTGTCCTTGTTTTTCGATTGAGACACTATGGATTTGGAGTAGATTCATTGCTCTGTCTGGCTGGGGTGGTATATTTGTGTGACAGTGAATATCTTAAAGGCATTGCTGATCAGAGAATCATGGGAATATTAACGTTGGAAAAGCCCTCTGAGATCACTGAGTCCAACCATTAAGCTGACACTGCCAGCCCAGCACTAAACCATTTTACTAAGCACCACATTCCCACGTTGCTTGAACACTTCCAACCACCTCCCTGAGCATCCTGTTCCAATGCCTGACCAACTTCTCAGGTGAAGAAGTTTTTCTTCTCAAATTCAGGAAGATCAAAGCACGCTGCTGGAAGAGTGTGACTGAGCCCTTTAGTCAGTTCAGCCCCTCATGGCTTTGGGAAGAGGGCAGTGGATCTGCAGGGTTATTCCTGCTGCAGAGGCATGCAGGGCCTTCCAAAATCTGTGAGAAAACAAGGTGATGAACCAATATTCATGGCCTCAACCATGGCCATGCTTGCCTTCCTCTGGCATCCAGCTGGTCCTGCTGGTGTCCAGGGCATGCAGAGGGGTGAGCACTCCAACAGGGAGCATCCTTCAGCAGCTCCTTGGCACTGCCAGAACACAGCTTTCCCTTCAGCTCAGCTGGCACCACGATAAACACAGCTCCACCACCCCCAAAGCACAGGAAGGGCCCAATGCAAAGCAAAACATTAACAGTTATTAGCATTGGAATGAGATTTAATGATATGATTAGCAGGTTAAATAAGGACTGATGGAGATCAACCAGCTGCCAAGCTGGAGGTGTTTGCTGTGGAAAACACACATTCCCCACGTTGCATATGCTGGAAATCTGAGTGACCATGTGAAATGTCCTGTGCCATACCCAGGAGCTCCCCAGTGATGTGAAAAATTGCCCCATCTACATCACAAAAGAGGTTTGAGGGTTTTTATTCCTATGTCATCCTCTAATGGTCTGTGTGCTGCAAAATTAATTTCTATTTGGCTGAAAACCTGGATGGGCTTTCAGTATCTATCAAAACTTCCCAGTCCAACATCTGCCCTCTGCAACCACAGGCATCCATCACTTTTTTTTTTCCCCTGTCTTCAAAGCATCTTGTCATGGATGGGCAGGAAGTTCAGGAATTCAGATGACTTGTATGGAAAGCAAGAAAATCCCCTGTTTAAATATCAGACCAGATTCTGCCTTGCATTTTCATGCACCCTCTGTTCCCATCAGGACACCTCTCTGGTGGGGTCTCAGCTCAAATGCCCTCAGGTGGGGTGAGTGCCACAATCCCTGTCCCCAAGACAGGGGCTCCTTTTTGTGCCCCAGGAACTGAGCTCCATCAGTCAAAATCCTGGGAATGGGCGCTCCTTCCTCCTGCCCTGAGCCAGGAAACCCACAAATGTGCTTTCCTTGTAGACATGTATATTTTATAGGCAAACATTCAGCCTGCAAACTCCAAACATCCTTTGGAACTGTTGTCACAGCTGAAAAATCTGATGGAAGCAGGAGGGCTCGCAGGTATAATACAAGCAGTGGTTTTGCCACAGTTTAAAGTCAGATTAGTCGATATAAATGGAGGCCCTGGTTGTGCTTGTAGCATCAGAGATGCATCAGCTGTTCAAGCTTCTGAGTGCCTTGTTCAGCAAGGCACTGGAGCATGTGCTCAGCTGCAGGAACATGAATCCCATCCCTGCACTCTGTGGGATTCGTGGCTGTGCTTAGGGATAAAAACACCCTCAAAGTGGCTTAAGTCCTCCAGGAGCAGGGATGGAGCATCTCATCAGCTTCCACTCTTTGCCACACTGGCTCTTTGAACAGGTTCTGTGGCTTTCAAGAGGTTTGTGTTTGTGTAGAGGAGGCTGAGTACCCAGCCCCACTGTCACCTCGCTGTCTCCGAAAGCCACATTTATTCCCGGCTGTCTGTCCCCGCCTCGGACCGTGATTTCCACTTGAATTCCATCACTGCTTTTGGCTTCCCTAGGTTTCAGTGTCTCAGTCCAAGTACACAATTTGTTCGACTCCCCTCGATTAGAAAGGTGTTCTCCCACATTTATCTATCTCACGGAGATAAAAGAATGTATACCATAAAAATAATTTCAGATTGAAACCCCTGCATTTATAATACTTCCCATATCGCTCCTTTTTTTTTTTTTTTTTTTTGTCTTTAACATTACTCTATCACCACTGAACTGCAGCGTCTCTAATCCGCGTGTGGATGAGGATGCAGGAAATCCAAAGCACATCATTAATACACAGTAATTTCCAAAGCATTAAAAGCAGGCACGTATTATAGCAGATGCTGTAAAGCAGCAGAAAAATCTAATAACATGTAAAGGAAGAGAAAACCGTACTCCGGAAAGCTTTTTACAAGTTGAAGGAGGATGATGTAAAACCCAGTGGGCAGGAGCATCTGGAGATAAAGGAAATGGGCGCACAGAAATGCAGCGCGCAAACGCTGAGCGCACGGCTCGATCACGAGTTAATTGCTGGGGAAGGGGTGGCTTTGTTCTGCGGCTCTGAGAGGGTCCCAGCCCTTCTCCGCGTCCCAGCAGCGCTGATGTCCCGAAGGCAGGCGCTAATGGCAGGATTTATCACTGCCATCACACTTCATTACCGCAGTTTAGTGTTTAATGGAGCGAGCAGAGGCTCCTCGCCTGCCGCGGCCCCACGGCTGCGGCTCCTGGGCTCTCGGGATGGGCGGCTTTAAGGGTTAATTTAATGAGCCCGGCGGTGTGACAGCGCTGCTTGTCCTCACTCATGGGGAAAACAGAGCCGTGGCAGCCCCGGGTGGGACGCCCAGAGCCCCAGGGTGATGGTAGAAGCCATGAGAGATGTGCAGAACCCCAGGCGGGATGTCCAGAACCCCAGAGTGATGGCAAAACCCCAGGCGGGATGTGCAGAGCCCCAGGTGGGATGTGCAGAACCCCAAAGAAATGACAGCCCCGGGTGGGGTGTGCAGAATCCCAGAAAAAGGACAGCCCCGGATGGGATGCCCAGAGCCCCAGAGCGGTGGCAGAACCCCGGGTGGGATGTGCAGAGTCCCGGGGGGCCTTGGGTGAGATACAATCACTAACAATCGCTTCCTTTTCCTCCAACCTTCCTGGTCAAAGCCATGTTTCAGTGTGGTGTTTACCAATTTCTGATTGGCAAGAAACAGATCTATATTTTTAATGAGACTCAAAATTTATTCTGCTCTCAGACGTGAACTTTGAACTCTTGATATGAATTTCAATCCTGCAGATACACATATGAATGAATGGTCTTCACGTGTGAGTGGTGCTATGGAACTGGACAGGGACCGCTTGGATGAATGAAGCTCATCACATGCAAAAGTGTTTTTAGAACTGAGCAGCCCCTTGTGAGGTCTCACAGCACAAAGGAGGCAAAATCTGGCCCCAAAAAAAGGGAGCAGGAGCCAGACACAGCACCCACAGCCCAAAGGGAGCAGCACACTGCTCGTCCTGCAGGTCCCTCTCTGCCCCAGAGGGAGGGATAGGAGGGTTTATGGCTCTTGCAAGCTTCTCTCTGATCAGGGCAGGTTTATAAGAGTGTGTATAAACATGAACACCCTGTGATGAGCAGATAATGAAAGCATCTCCATAAAAAAGGAGAAGAATATACAAATGACTGAGCAAGCAATGAGCAGTTTGAAAAAGCAGAGGCAGCAGCCAAAAATCCCGCTGCATGATGGTGTTTCGGATGCTGGGTGTCACACACAGCAACCCAGCCAGGTAATTTGCTGCCTTTAGAACTGAAACAACTTCATTTTTCTTGCTTGAAGTGTTATCTTGGTGCCAGCTGCTCTTGTGCTGCCTCTGTTTTGCCCTGCATCCCGTCAGCCACGCTGCTCTGCTGTGGGGAGATGTCAGTTTGAGAGATCCCACAATCTATTACGACCCCAATTCATCCAAATTCTTCCAGATATTCAGTTATCGGATCAAAAAGAGCCTCAAATTTGGTATCCAAGTCACATAACACATGTTAAAGAGCTTGGAGAGTTAAGCCAGCTTCAGCTACCCTGCTTTAATTTTTTAAATGCCAAAGCTCCCCAGAAAGCATCCTTCAGAGGAGGATACCTACTTAAATCCTAAACACTCTGATAAAAATGCTATTTAAAACACTGGGATATACGAAAAGAGGCACTTGAAAGTGAATAAAACATTCAGCAAAGTAATTGTGCACACACATAAAACACTCACCCCGTGCACACTCCGCTGGTTTTGTTTTCTAAGCTTCAAATGATGGCCCATGAATTAATGTTGAATATAATGTGAAGGTTATGGAGTGAAATAAAATACAGTAGCAAAAAACCCCCCAAACTCTATAAATAAACCCTGCCTGCTGTCCTGAGCTGTCCCCCAAACACACATTCTTGTTCCACCCATGAATTGTAGTGCCTGGTATACTGTCCATCGGGGATTTAATTTCATTATTTCATCAAGGGAAGATCATAAAACCTGATTTTACAGCTACTGTAGAGAGGCTGAAAAGTGCCCAGGGAGGAGATGAAGTGTAGTGTTATTCCTGATTGACTCGAGCCAGCTAGATTGATTTCATCAGGAGGAGAATATTTATTAACATCTTCTCATCCACTAAATAACCAGAACGATTTTGAGTCAGTGCCTGTGATGCAGGAAGTCACCCACACCCTCACCAGCTCCCTGCCCTCCCCTGGACAGGCCTGGTGAGCCTGAGGAGTCTCTGTATCCCTCTGCAAGGGTGAGACGTTCATTTGTAGCACATTTAGCATAAAACATTTCCTGCCCCACCTTTACACTCAGCCTCTTTTAGAGGCCACCTCGTGTATTGTCTTGGGGTGACTTTGTGACCTTTATCCCCTATCGCTGCCCCATGCCCAGAAATTAATTTTGTGCCTTTCTGTGCCTTTAAACTGAGCCTGAGAGGGGGGAGAGACAAAAGTGAGGGAACTTTCTAAGCAGTTTGTTTTCATGTTTTCAAGGACACAGAGATGGAGACAGCTCTGTGTTCAGCTGCAGCAGCAGAGCGAGAGTGGGGAAAGCACCCTGCCTGCTTTCAGCCAGGTTTTCAGCTCCTTCTTCTGTCTCCAGAGAGAGAAAGAGAGTTGAACTTTTGTTTTCCTGGGACTGTGGTTTTTTTTTTTCCTTTTTTCTCTGCTGGACAGTTTCAACATCAGAATATATCAGGAGGACTTTCCACCGAGGGCTTGGCCCTGGAGGGGGGCCCACCACCCCATCCCAGCTCCAAGGAGGAGGAGAGAGAGATCTAGGGAAGGACTCTGAAATTTTCCCAGGTTTCTCTCAGCAGAGAAAAAAGGAAAAAAAAAAACAGTCCCAGGAAAACAAAAGTTCAACTCTCTTTCTCTCTCTGGAGACAGAAGAAGGAGCTGAAAACCTGGCTGAAAGCAGGCAGGGTGCTTTCCCCACTCTCGCTCTGATGCCACAGCTGAACACAGAACTGTCTCCATCTCTGTGTCCTTTTTATCTCTTTCACTTTCCTTCGAGGAAAAAGTTTCTTTTTTCCCAAACCTGGTGGGGGAGGGATGGTTGTAACCTGCCTTCTCTCAGAGGATATATTTCTAAATTTGGCCAAACCAGCACATGTGTAAAATGAACTTTCATCCATCTGCATCTTCAAACTTAGTGGAAAAGGCTGGGTGAATCTCCTGGATGGCCCCAGATCTCATTTCAAAGGCATCTTCATAAAGATATTGAAATAAATGATGAAGAAAAGCCAGCCCAAAGCAGCTCCAAATCCAGCTGCTGTTGAACTATTTGGGACGTGCAACTTAGGAACCTCAGCCATTTTAAAATAAAATCAGACATCTGATTTTTCTCTTCTTAATTTAAACCTCATGGCCATCACTTGTGCCTTTCTGCAGGCGCCCAGCTCGGATCCCAGAGGTGCTGGATTGTCTGTCCCTGCTGTGTAGGACAGCTCTGCTGCTCTAAACTAGAACTGTTCTCACCCAACATGTTTAAGTTGAACCTTTTTTCCCTTCACCTTTGAAAATATTAAGTCTAACATTAATACGAGGTATCATTTTTAGGCTTCTTGTTCCCTGCTTCCCAGATGCAAACTGGCCTGGACCCCAGCAGGGGTCAGTGGGGCAGAACTCAGCTTTCTCTCTTCTTTCAGTCTCCATAAGCTCTCCGTGTTTCCAGTCTGGATTTTATTCCATGCCAATTGGCACATGACAGCCAGGCTCCTGCAGGGAGGTAGTGAGGGAATACCTTCCTCAGGCACACAGGGGATTTTGCCCTGCCCAGAACCTGTCAGTGCCTCAGCATTGTCCTCTGCTCCATGGGAAAGGCAGGTTCACCTGCCTGCAACTCCTGTGCTCCTATTCCTAAACTGAAGGATGAGTTTCTCTGCTGGGATGGCAGGAGGAGGGGATTACAAAGACCTCTGGCTGGTTTGATCTCCTCAAGGACCTCTTTAGGGTGACCCTGAGAAGGCAGCAGGGCCACGCCAAGTCCTTCAGCTCCAAGCCAAGCCCGGGCACTCCCAGTCACGGGGATTGTAATGGTTTGCTTGACTCACAGACAGAAACTCTGCCAGGTATCCTATCAAAAACCCCTACTTTTGTGTTGAGAAGTGGAGGCTCAGGGCAGTGTTACCAACCCAGTTTTAATTTAGAACCTCCTGATAAGCTGGTGCCACTTAAATGACTGCATAGGACCCATGTTCCAACAAGGTTCCATTGCTGTCTGCCCCTGAAGTTAATGTTTCCAAATATTTCTATATTTCCATCAATCATTGAGAGAATTCTTGTTTCTCTGAGCGTGCCATGTGCTGGAAGCATCCCCTCAAAGGGCTGCCAGGGCCAATTCAGAACCTAATCTTGTAATGAAAAAGTTTCAAAATGGCCTCAGGTTTGAATACATTAAAAATGAAGATAAAATTCTCGTTGGCATTTGAACGTGCTGAGTTGATCCCTGAGCCACACTGTGCCTGCAGCTTGCCCTGGAACTTCTCTTTTACTTACAGAATCATAGAAAGGTTTGGGTGGGAAGGGACCTTCAAGCTCATCCCATTCCATCCCCCCTGCCATGGGCAGGGACACCTTCCACTGTCCCAGGCTGCTCCAAGCCCTGTCCATCCAGGCCTTGGGCACTGCCAGGGATCCAGGGGCAGCCACAGCTGCTCTGGGCACCCTGTGCCAGGGCCTGCCCACCCTCCCAGGGAACAATTCCTTCCCAATATCCCATCCATCCCTGCCCCTCTGGCACTGGGAAGCCATTCCCTGTGTCCTGTCCCTCCATCCCTTGTCCCCAGTCCCTCTCCAGCTCTCCTGGACTCCCTTTAGGCCCTGGCAGGGGCTCTGAGCTCTCCCTGGAGTCTTCTCCAGGTGAACACCCCCAGCTCTCCCAGCCTGGCTCCAGAGCAGAGGGGCTCCAGCCCTGGAGCAGCTCTGTGGAAGTGCAGATTATGAGCTGTAACACTCAAATGAACCCTGAGCTCTAAACATGGACTGGGACCCCCAAAGCAAAGTTTCTTATCTGGCTTTGGTGATTGGCAGCCCAGATTGCCTCTGCTCTGAAGAGACCAAAGCTGAAACTCAGCTGTCAAATCATTAAGCCAGATCAGGCTTTGATCCAGGTTTCCAGCCCATCCAACCCTGTGCATCCCAGCTCTGCAGTGGATTCACTGTCCTGGTGGAGAGATGTATTTTCTTCTGGAATGAACAATCCTTCAGTACTAATATCTGGCACAGCCCTTCCCTCTAAGGGATGTGCTTCCCTCAGTAGCAGCACTGCACAAAGAAGAGGGATCTCTGAGGAGAGCTATCAAAACCAAGAGGTCAGAAGGGAAGCAGAAGAGCTCAGGTACCCAAAAGCAGCCCATTGCATTGCATGACAGCTGGTAAGATTAAATTGTTCAGAGAAGAACAGCAAAAGCTTTTTCTTGTCTTCTTGTAGTTCTCCCTCCAGTACTATTTTAATCAGTTTGGCAGGAGAAATGTCTGCAAGGCATCTCTCACCAATTTATTCTTTTTAGTGGTAAACATGTATGAAATGACAGATGTTCCTATGGAAACTTGAATCCCGTGGCCACTTGATAAGTTGTAGAAAATGAGGCCAGGGGCTTGTAACAAGTGATATGCTCATTACCTTGCCCGTGCTGAGATAGCAGGAAATACCCACCTGGCTTGGTGAGAGAATTTCTGAGAACAGATGTGTTGATATCTGCAAAGCACTTGGAGATCCAGCATGGAGCAGCAGTGCCAGTGTGTTGTTTGGAGCTGGGCCCTGTTCCCTGTGAGGACAGCAGCAAAACCAGAGGTGGTTTTCAAGATTTCCAAGTGCCTGACCTTGCTGTTTCAGCAATACTTAACATTGCACTCACATACACACACATATACACAAAAACCAATAAATAAGATTTAATCATTTTTTCCTGGTACTCACACAGCTGCACTATTCTGGGAATCATTTCATTGCAGCATTCAGGGGCAAATTAGTCTTGTCAATAATTGCTGAGTGACAAGTGTGTTGTGTTTTCTCCTCCTGGATGTTTCCATCTCTCCATCCCCTGTATTTAAGCACAGACCAGCACTTTTCACTTGCTGTTCCCCTCACTGAGGGCCAGAGCTGTGACTTGTCTAACACTGGCAAGGGAGATGGACACCCAGGCTCTCTTCACAAATAGGTTTCTGCCAGAGTAAAGGATTCCATGGCTTGGATTTGGTTGCTCTGAGATGAGCCTGGTGCCACCCCACCAGCCCTGTGGATGGTTAGCCCAGAAATGGGGTGTTTGTGCCATCAGACTGGGTGTCCCAGTCCTCAGAGTTCAACCAGCCAGTTTTCCCCTGTGTAAATTCTGAGGCACCCATCCATCCCTGCAGCTGGTGCCCTCTTTCCTGGCCACTCCACTCCTCCCACACCACATGGAAGGCAGCACTGGACTGTGGAGTTTGCATCCTCCAGTGCCTCTGACATGCTCAGGGTGCTGTGATGCCTCAGGGTTGGGTGTCTGGCCATGCCTGGGGTGGGAGATGCACAAAGTTCACAGGATCAGAGAATGCCCTGAGCTGGAGGGACCCACAAGGATCATCAAAGTACAACTCCTAAGTTCAGTGCTTCTACCAAAATCTGAGCCACAAAAATCGGGTGATAAGGGAAAAAACCTTTGGCCTGTAACCAGGAGTGTGTTTGATACCTGTGGGGATTAACAAATTGATTGTTTTCTGCTCCTGAAGATGAAGCCCCAGTGCCTGCACCCTTTGCCCTGCCTGGGGCAGCTGGGTCAGGGTGCAGAGCCTCTCTCCCCTCTTTTTATTCCCTCCCTAATGCAGTCAGAGTAAGCTTTTCCCTTCATTTCCCCCTCTCTTCCCCATCAAGCAGAGCTGCAGAGATTCAGGCTTTCCTTCCAGGCACAGGCAAGCCCAATATCCCCTGGAACCCCATCCCTCCAAATCAAATTTTGCTCCCCACCAAGGTCTCGCTCCACTCCCCGTGTGCTGTCCTGCGTTGCAGACAATCCCATCAGTGCTCTTACTCAGACCTGCAGCTGAAATAAAATGCTTTTTTGTACAGGAAACACTTTTCCCAGAGCTGGCCACGGCAGCCACCACAGAAGCAGTGGATAGGGATGGTCTCCCTGATGGACCACGGCCGCTCTCCCAACGCCCTCAGCCCTCGCTGGGGCTGGGCAGTGTTGGCTGGGGACCAAACCCTGTGCTAGAGCTGCTGGAAAATGCCTTTTTCAAAGTCAGGGCTCAATCTGTTGGGGAGAAAAACTCTTTGATCCATTTTCCTGGCATTTGCAACAGAAATGCAGCACAAACCTACTCCTGTGGGAATTTTCTACTCGAGGTACCAGGCTGTTTAACATGAGCTGGGGCTAAGCTGCCTGGAGATCAGCATGACAGAGGCAGCTCAGCTCTTCTTTGGGTCATAAAAATATTCTCAGGCACGTTTTTGGGTCAGGAAAAGGTGTGGTAGAGCAGGAAAGAACCTCCAGCCTCTCTGTCCTGCTTGGAGGGGCTGCAGGGTGCCCTGTGCTGGAGGTATTACAAACCACCTCAAAAAAAACCTTACTGCAATCCACAATATTTTGGCTCCAGCTCTCACATGAGTGGCTGGCACACCTCACTCCTCATCCATCCTTTCCAGCAGCCCCTGCCTGCCATGAGAACAGCACCAATTTGATCCCGCTGCTCCTCAGTCTCTTGACCAACAAAATTGCCAAATTAAAGCCTTGGAAAAGATTTTGACATCCTCAGCAGGAGTTGTGGGGGGGATGAGGAGGAGATTGTGAGCTCAGGCCCCCAGAGCTGTAAGTAGTTAATGAGGAAACTGCTAAGGATGAGATTAAACCTGGCACTCCCCTCGGGTGAGTTACTGTGAGCATTGAACTCCAGGGCCTAGGAAAGTTCTTTTTTGGGGCTTCACGGACTGTTTTCTCTGCAAACAAGTTTTAAAGTGTCTAAAAGCCCAAGCATTATCAGCAGACATATGAAACTACCACATCTGCTTAGCAAGCACAGGAATCTGTGATTCTTTAGGAAAAATCAACCCCCCTCAGTGCCACTCCAGCATGCCCATGGCCCTGTGGGTTTATTGAGGTGAATGGTTGTGTGCAGCCACCTCGAACAAAAGAGCCAATGTCACCTCTGAGTCCCCAGCAGGGACAGCCCAGGTGAGGCACTGGAAGTTGTGTGGGGCCTCCCCCAAGGGATGCAACCCACAGGGAAGGTGACCCCATGGAGGGAGCAAAACAAAATCCAGCCCCCATCATTTATTGTAAAGATGGGCTTCATCTCCCCTAAGAGGCAGGAGGTGCCGCTGGCTCCTCTGCATGTCCCTCTTCCCTGGGGGACACAGCCCCTTTCCACCTTCCTCTTACACCTGAAATCCCAACCCAACCAGGTTAACATTCCCCAGCTTCTCTCTCAGTTCTGGAATAATTAATACAGCTGGAAAATACAAGTTGTAGGTGTTTGTTTTCCTTCCCTGGGGACTGTTGTTGCTCCTTGTCGTGCCTTTTCCCCCCAAGCTCTTTGTAAGTGCCAGCCTGCACATCCCTGAGGGACTGCTGAGGTGCTCAGGTGCTTCACTAAGGGCTTAATTACCTTGAATTGAAATTTGGCCTCATTTTCTATTTTTAACAGTGGCCCAAAATTAAGGCATTGCTTAAGGAAAATACAAAGAAAAACCATTTTGGTTTCCTGCTAGAAACTGGAGAGAGATTGACTGAAACAAGCCGCTAAACTGGGCTCAAAATTAGGGATAACTCATCTGTAGGGTCACTTCCTGACACATGGAGCACAGCAGCTATCCATCAGCCCTGGTCCTGCCCCAGCATTGGGATCAAGCAGGCAACTGCACCTCACAGTAAAGCAGGTCTGGAGGACAAGCATCACTGCTCCACAGGGAGTGGAGCCCTTCCCAATCACTCCTAACAGCCAAATAACTTCTAAAAAGACATTAATGCTTCCTGGAGCAGAGCTGGAGCTGTATTTCTGTGTCATCTTCTCGGGTAATTGTCACTTGTTTGGGCCTGTGGCGCCTTGGCAGCAAGGATGGGTAGGCAATAATGGAGCAGGTTATTAATTATGCTGCTTTATAAACTCTCCATCTTATCTACAAGCAGATCTTTACTCTGACGAGGAGCCTGTGCACGCAGGCACAGCCAGCTACAAGGTGTTATTAATTGTAGCACATCCCTGTTTACAGAGATACAACCCTGCTTCCACCCAGAAACGGATTAAACGAGACCTCTCCCAGAAGCGTGTGTGAAAAATGGACCCGAAATGAAATCCTTCACCAGGATGCTATTTTTAAGCCAGAATTGCATTTTCGCTCTACAGGCACATCAGCCCTGCAGCAGGGGCGTTAGATTAAACTGCAAAATTTAAATAAATGACACTTTAAAAATGCCCCGGAGTCGGGCAGCTCCCGGAGATGAGATGTCTGCAGGGAGAGAGCAGCAGCATGGTTGTGCTGTGGGCATCTCTCCTGGCTGGGGAAGCTGCTCTGCCCGGCCCAGCCCAGCTCCCAGAGCCCCACCCCACCCAGGAAAAGCCTCTTCTTTCCCCGTGCATTGCTCGTTAATCCTCGCTCATCACAGAGCAGCTGGACAAGTTGGAAATTTGCTTTTGAGATGGCCGTGGCTCACGTCCCTCTGGTCAGAAATGACCCAGCACAAGAGCTGGCAAAGCTCCCTCTGTCCCATTCCACTGGTCTGGGAGCCCTTTGCCATCGTTTTCCCAGCATAAATCCGAAGGGGCTTTACTTCTGCTCTCTTTCATCAGCTGGGCTTTGCACAGGCTCAGAAATTTGGCTGAAATACAGGAAGGCCCTAAAGACACAGAGAAGATAACACTGATAAACTCCCTTGTGCTTATTAGCATTTTCCCAATAAATGTTTCATCCTCTCTGGTAGGCAAAGTGTCCCTATTTCCCCAAAATACCCAGGCTGCCCTCAGCCCCATCCTCCCCTCCTCGAGCTGTTGTGACAACACAGACACCCATTTTTACAGAACAACTCACCCTTACTGATGTCAAATGTTGTTAAAATAATCTTCTTAGAAAGCTGCTTGATTTATGGTTACTTTTTACTGCTGGGCTATTTTTTTAAAAGAAAATCAATCCTTTTGCATTTTCTCCTTTGAAAAATTCCTTCAGTAAATTTCCTCCTCTGAACTGCTGTGGCAGAAATCACTTCCCTGCCCTTTCTGCTTTTTAAGAAATGGGAAAATCGGAGGCAATAAATGACAAACCTCTGAGCCTCATTGACAGAAACGGGATAGTTCAGAAAAACAAATATTATTTATAGTTATCACTGTTTTCCTGCTTGGTTTCTGTTTTTCAGCCGTGTCTCCTGAGCTGTGCTACATCTATGGGATGGCATTTATGGCTTTTTTCTCACGTTGTTGGCAGTGACACGGGATGCCACCCCCTGTCCCTGTGACCGTGTGGCAGCTCCAATCCCTGTTTCCTGGATTGCACCAGGGACTGCTCAGGAATTTCCCTGCTTGCTGCTGGGAGAACAGGCAAGTGGTTAACTGGGATCTCCAGCTGCTCCAGAGGCTGGAGGATGACTCAGTGCTTGCATCAGGCTGTGAGAGTTCAATTGCTTTTGTCCTTGTAGGGAACTGGTGTTATCAGCCCAGCTTCTGCACATGACATGCAGTTCTTCAGTCATTTTATGCAAAAGTGCACAGTAGGACAGTTTTATTTTTGGATATGGCAATGAGTGAAAGTTTGGCAGGAGGAGGCAGGATTTGGATGGAGGAAATCAGATAGGGCTCCACCCCACGTCTCTCCAGTTTGGGGAATTTTGGATTCGAGCACTGACGCCTGTTTTCTTTGCACACAGCAGAACTTTGGGACTGAAGCCCCAAAGCAGCATAGATAAAAACAACACTTAGAAGGCTTTTGAGAGAGCCGTGTTTTTCCCTCTGGCTGTCACTGGGGAGGGAGGACCCCCACCCTGTCCCTGCCAGCTCACACCAAGTGTGAGGTCACCCCAAATCCCACCAACAAAACACCCCTGCAGGGAGATGACTGCAAAACCTCGATCCAGCCAGGAGTTCTGCTGTCACCTCTACATCCATCAGATGCACCTTGAAGGAGGGGAGAAGGCCTAAGATTAGATTGCCCTGCAATCTTCAAGAAAAACTGCTTTTTGATGACAAAAGTGATGAATTGCTGTCCGTTCTGGGAAGATCATATCCATGTGTGGCAGTCGGAGCCGCTCAGGGCTCTGAGGCTGAGGGTGATGAATCAGTAGAGTGGGGCCTGGAACTCATCCAAGGGAGGAAAAAAAACCTCTATTTTATATACATATACACATACCTCCACGCATGGGTATCTTGAGCCTGAAACCCATTTTCTGCTGTCCAAATAGCATCAGTTTTCCATTAAATACCCCGAGATTTCACCCACTCCTGCTCATGCCTTTGTTTGCACCCAGGAGAGGATGTTATGAGGGTGAGGAGGGAAGTTAATGACGCCCATATAATGAGGTTTCATTAATAAACTGTTACGTCAGTGACAGATTTTTCCCAGACTGTGACTGGTCTAGGTTGGACAGGGCTAGGTTGGAGCAATCTGATCTGGTGGAATGTGCCCGTGGCAGGGGGTTGGAACAAGATGGGCTTTGGGGCCCCTTACAATTCTGTGGTTCTATCATTCTATAATTGTCTGATTTTACAAAAGCAGGTATAAAACACACAATGCCTTCCCCAGATAGTGCTGTGGTTGAGATATTAATGGAGAAGAAATTGCCAATCTATTAAAAGACATCTGCTTTTAAAGATAAACCCAGCTAGCTTTGCTATTTCCGAGGTGACTCTTTTATTCCCAAGCCACCAGCTGAAAACTGCTTGGAGGCAGGCTGGGGGGGGGGGGGGGGGGAAGCAGGAGGGATCATTCCTCCTCTGCCCCAGCCCTTTGTAGCTGCTCCCCTGGCCTGGGAAGAAAAGTTGCTGCTCTGACATCTGCTAAAGCCTGGGCAGGTTTTAGTGCTGCTCCTCATTTATTGTGGCCTTTGGCCAGCAGCTCCAGGAGTGGCTCTGGCCACCTTGTCTGTTTGCTGTCTGGGCAGGCTGCCACGTGGGAAGGGGTAAGGACATGCAAAATCTCCTCCAGCATCGCTGCAACAGGCTGTAAAATACTTACAGCACCTGCAAGGCGTGCAAGACTGGGATCTGACACGACACTGGCTTTTCTGTTTCCCAAACAGAGGAAAATACCAGCATTTAAAACACTCAGAGCCTGCTAAGGTCTGCTGTCAGGGCCAAATGTCAGGTTTCTACACATCTTTACAATGGCCTTAAGTGTTGTCTGGAGGTTTTGGGTTGGTTTTAAGCCTGTCTTTGATCTCTTGGACAGAAATGGCCAGGAACATCTCCAGGAGGCACATTGCAACCCAACTCATGGAGGAAACTCCTTCTCTGAATAGGATCTTAGAAATGGTTTGTGCTGGGAAGGACCTTAAAGATCATCTCATTCCACCCCCTGCCATGGGCAGGGACACCTTCCACCATCCCAGGTTTTTCCAAGCCCCATCCAACCTGGCCTTGGACACTTGCAGGGATGGGGCAGCCATTCCCTTCAGTACACCAGGAAAATCACTGTCTTTGGAATGCAGTAAATCTGGATATGGGCTGTCTTTATAAGGCAGAGGTTTGGGTGGATAATTTATAAAGCACGGTAATAAAACAGACTGCACAGTTTAGATCTTAATAAAACTGCAGCACCTTTTGTCTGATTTTATGGACAAATTTTATTAACTTAGTACCTTTGTACCAGAGAGGTCTGACAGGTTTCTTATGGCTGTGAGCTCTCCTGAGCAGCAGCAGAAGATCAAAAACATGTAAGTGCCCGACAGCAGGAGATCACAAACCCCTTGCACATCCATCCTCCTGCAGGCAGAGGGCAAATCACAGAATTATGGAATGGTTTGGACTGGGAGGGACCTTAAAGCTCATCCAGTCCCAAGCCCTGCCAGGGACAGGGACACCTTCCACTATCCCAAGGTACTCCAGACCCCATCCAGCCTGGCCTTGGACACTTCCAGGGATCCAGAGGCAGCCACAGCTTCTCTGGAGGAGCCACTGGCCTGGAGCCACCCTGGCTGCTGGCCAGGGCTGGCAGCACTCAGGGACAGCTGGTGCCTGGGAGCGCCGGGAATTAGGAACGGTTTGCTAACAAAGCTCATTCCAAGCCATAATCAGCAGTGCTCAAGCGCCCATCCACAGCCTCGCTGTGTCCCACCCCCACACCTCACATCGGAGGGTGTTACCCAAAAATACAGGGGTGATTCCTGCCTGTGTCGCTGTGACAGAGGGATATCCCTGCTGGAGGACTCATTGGGATGGGTGTGGGAGGAGACCACGGCAGCTCTGGGTGGGAGCCCCTTGGGGACACCCCAAAACCAGCTCTGCCTGCATTGCCCATCCCAGCTTCTCCCTCCAAGGGATAAAATCCAGGTGAGAGCAACAGGTCCCAGTGCACTGCCCTTCCTCATCCCAGCTGGTTCATGGATGCGTTCACCTGCTGCTAATTTTCCAAATTATTTGCATCTTCCAGGACCAGCTCCCCTTTGTGAGCGATCCACCACCCATTTGTGCCTGGCTCGTTCAGTTAGTTTCAGTGAATTTCTGCAGTGCTGATTCTGACACTGGTGTGCAAGACCTTGCACCCTCCACCATGGCCATGGGCTGAGGGAAATGGCCTTGGGGAGCTTCCCCACCAGGAACAGCCGTGGGATTTAGGGTGTTTTCCTTGGAGAGCTTCATCCCCGTGCATGATACAGCCCACATAAAGAGATCATCTGTGTGTTTTTCTCTGCTCTTTCCTGCAGGCAGGACAATGCCAGCAGACATGGGATGGTGCTGGGGTTTGATTGGGACCCAAACCCCATCCCAAGGCATCCATACTACTGAAGGACACAGTCAACATCCCCCTTGTACTCCAGGTTTAAAAAAAGGGGGGGAAGGAAAGAGAGAGCAGCAGCATTCTCATTTTGTTGCCATAGCAGCCTTCTGGATTATTTAGACTGATAGCATTTGTAAAAATTCAACAAAGGGTAAAGGATCACTTGGAAATGGGAGCAGATGTAACAGTGCGTGCCATATGCCACTGGGAAAAAAATCTATTGGCAAAGGCAGTATCATCAGAACGAAAGCCTAACCCATATTGTGCCACGGAAAATGTCACTTTCTCTAGATTACAGGGTAGAGCTATAAAGCAGAGAAAATTCTGCTCACATATATAATTGCTGGAAGCACAGAGCCGCGGGGAGGTGGGCTCGCCTCCCCTCCAGGACTTGATGAACCGCCATGTGACACAAAGGAAAGGTTGTTAACATTAAAAATTAATTAACCCTCACACGCAGCTTAATGGAACTCACTCCTGAGAAATCCTGCCCGCACAATGGATGAATTATAAGGGGCTCTGCGAGTGGGGTGAGTAACAGAGCCCGTGGAAAGCCGCTGACTTTACACCCTGAGCTGCTGCTGCTGCAGCAAGGGCTGCAATAATGACAGAGCCTCTCAGAGCACCACATCAAACCCAAGAGCTGCTAAAGGGTCCAGAACATCTGATGGTGCTTAGGGGAGTTATCTTGAGGAGCTATCCCAGCTCTGAGGAGGGAGGGGACTGGAGACCAGAGGTGGTGAAGAGCTGGGAGGCTGTGGGTGAGGAGGGGCTGCTCCCTAGCATCAGCCTTGTCCCATCGCTCCTGAAAAGCATGGCCCAGTGCTCCTCATGAATCCAGCTAACACCAGAGCCATGCCAGAGAGGCATGTGAGGGCTGAACTGAGGCCAGCACATCCAGTTCGTGGATGGATGAGGTTGGACAGGGATTGGAGCAACCTGGGATAGTGGAAGGTGTCCCTGCCCCTGCAGGGGGTTGGAATGAAAAGAGCTTTAAGGTCCTCTCCGACCCAAACAATTCTGTGATTCTCTGATTGTACTTGGCAGGGTGGAAGCCTGGCAGGGGAAAGCTCTGGTCTCACCCCCAGAATCCTTCTCTGCAGCTCCCTATAATGGGAGGAGGATAAGCAAGAACTCCCATTGCCACTCACCCAAGGCTGCACGGGGCTTAAAGGGCTCTTGTTTATCAGATCCTCATTATGAAAGGGGCTATTAAATGCCCAGACCTTCCTACAGCAGCCTGGGCAGCCATTTTGGCCATGCCCCCTTGCTTGCTGCTGCTGCTGTGATTTTAAAATAAATAAATCAGAATGGCCACGTAATTATAGAAAACGAGGACACACATTAGGCTGGAGCAGCAGGGAATAATTATTTGCCGTCCTTCAGCACCCCAAAGCAAACAGGAGCAGAGGGAAGGCTTGCTGTGGGTAGGGATCTGTGCTGGGGCTGATCTCCCCAGTCCCAGGACGTGTTCCCCACCCTGGCACTGGCACAGGACCAAGCACTGGCAGCCAGGGATGGGAAGCAATCACCAGAGCCGGGTGGTTTGGCACAACCAGGAGAGCCAGAGCCACATGCAGAGGGGAGGCAAGGACATGGCCAGAGGCACAGCACGGGTGGAGATGAGGAATGGAGCTGAAATATTCCAAACTGGAGCGCACAGAGCCCCTGAGTCATCCCGGGCAGGGAGCTCTCAGCCCAAGGGCAGCGAGACCAAGGGCCGGCCCCCGCAGCTCCTCGGGTGTCCATGGGGGTGGGACATCACCAAAGCCAGCCTGGAGGCCAGCAAAAATCACCTTGTCTGCAATTTCCAAGGGAAAAGTTGCTCTATTAAATTACCAGCCTGTGGAAAACGTATATCCTGTTCCTCTCGAGAGGAGAGAGACACATAAAATTTGGGCTCGTTTTGACAAGATACCTTCAGTGAGTGTAAATCACTCACGGGTTGATTAACTTCCCTTCTTAGGCAATTCTGCAAGTTAAATGACAAAGCTTCCTCTCCTCCTGAAGGCTTCTACTGAACTTGTAATGAATCCAGGTATAATAATGTCTTTCTTTTTTATTATTGTTATTATTACTGAGCCAAGGCAGCACGGCAGCGTTGCTGCCTGGGAGCTGTTTGTCATTGGTACAGGACACCTCTCGCTGTTTACCTGGTTTTCTCCTCAAATACCAGCAAATTAAAAAAAAAAAAAAAAAAGTGGAAAGAGAATTTCGTCAACCATGACAAATGATGCCATTTTTTGATGCATATGCAAAACAGCAAATTAGGCATTTGCTGATGCTCTTTCTTTTACAACGCAAAAGGGATGGGATGCTGGATACGGCCTCTGGCAGCAGCACAGGAGGGAGAGGTGGATGGGGTTGCCAGAACCAAAATATGATAAAAAAAACAGAAATCCCCAGAAAACTCAGACATTTCCCAAACTGGCCACAGCCCATTTATATTTGTGATAGCAATGGCACCAAAATCCCACAGCGCTGGGAGCCAGGCAGCCCCCTGCCCATGGGATATTCATCTCCTGGCCCTGTCTTGGCTCCAACCTGCACAGCTTCTCCCTGCTGAGCTGCTGAAGCACTGAAGAGGAAGCTTTTCAGGCTGCTCAGGAACTATTTTAATTCTAGGCATAATTATTTGAAACAGCAATTATGTGCTTGGTGAAACTCAGACAGAGACCCCTCCCAAGTCCTGTCTGAAGGGATCACTGAGCACCCTGGGTTATCACCTGTGGCGTTCCTGCCCACCCCAATGGCTGGGGGAGTTTTGTTCCCTTTGTGGCTGAAGGAGGAGGATGAACATCCCTGTTCCTGGCTCTGCACACCTTCAGCCCAGCTGCTGAACCAGTGTTTTCCCCTGGGAAGCTGCCCCCAGGATGCAGGAACCCATTTCATCTCCCCAGCTTCACCTGCAGCATTTTGCCTGTGAAAACACTGCAGCACAACAAAAAGAAATCTTTATGTGTGTGTTCTACTCACACCTTAAAATCTGAAATGTAAAATATAATAATTTTGGAGCCCACTTGCAGCAATATTTCTCTCATGCAGGGCAAAGAGCTGGGGCTGGGGCTGCTCCCCTGCTCCTCCTTCCTGCAGAAATTCAGGTAAAAGAGGGGAAAAAAATCCTGCAGCTTCCTACACCAGGCTCAGGCAAAGCAGGGATGTGCTGTTAACACAGAGGGGTGATCCTGTGAGCTGCTGGAATGTTTTCTTGGATTGACTAATAACAAATACTGATTTCTCTGGGCTGTAATAAGAGCAGGGACTGCAGCGAGGAGGGATGGGTGAGCACCCACCCTGACAAGGGCGGCTCCTCAGCGAGGCTGGCAAAGCCTCTCACCCCTCGCACAGAAAGTCCAAGTATCTCTGTGATAAGTTTGATAAATGATGGAATACATCCTTAAAAATAAACTCTGTCAAGGAAAGCTGATAGCAATAAAGGAGTTATGAGAGGAGAGGAAATTTGCCATTCAGAGACAGATAACCTTGCAAATACTCTGTATTCCTGACACAGAAGGAACAGAACCGACACGCTCCCTGCTCTCCCGCCTATTCCAAAGAATCCGAGCTTTTCCACAAGCTGTGAAAAGGATCGTGCTTTATCTGCTCCTTCCCAGGTTCAGCTGAGGTTTCAGCAGGAGCTTGCTGAACCATCAGTGCCTGCAATTAACACTTGCAACTATTTTTACAGCGGGATCTGGGCTGGGTGTTGGAGAGCCCCCGGAGAGAGGCTCAGGCGCACACTGCGGCGAGTGCAGCTTCGAGAGGAACATCACCCTGACTCCACAGGCTGCTCCCTCCCTTCCATCCCCACAATGTTCATGGAACCCTGGGGGAACCCTGAAAACCTCTGGTCTCAGCCTAATCCTTAGGGGGACCCCACTGGGCACCCTAAACCCAGGGCTCAGTGTGGTCCTCACTCCCTGCTGAGAGCACGGCCAAGTGCTGCTGCCCTCTGAAGATCATCACCAAACCAGAGCTTGGGACTTCCAGAGCCTCGAGGTTGGAAATTTGTCAAAAAAAACCTCCCAGGTGTTATTTGGGCTGCAAGGCAGCCAGCCTAGAAAGAAGAGGCTGGAGCCTAAGGGCTCTGCTGCAAGCTGGGGTGGGGTGGAAGGCTTTGGGCTGTGCAGATCTGAGCTCTCCTAGCAGAGAGTTTGGGAGCAAGAGGAGATTGTATGCAGGATTGCTGAGGGAAGCTATGAGAAACTGTCCTGAGGATGAGATGCTGATTTATTTTGTAGCAGAGTAAACCCAGTGTGGTTTCATGGAGCTCTCCAGCTTTACTCCAGGTCCTTCAGCCAGGACAGGCTGCCCACTGCGGGTACAAATGTGTCCTCTCATGACATGTCAGACACTTTCCATAAGCAGAAAAAACAGTCTGGCCTTGGAAGCTCTGGAGTGTTAAGTCTGGAATTGAATACACAACCTGAGACCATCTCTGGGGTACCCCAAATCTCTGGGGCCATGGGGGTGATGGTGACCAAGAAATCTGAGGTGATGTCCAGTGCTGTTACCCAGGCTGAGGATGTGAAGAGCAGCATTTGATTATCCAGTTCCTGGAGTGACCCAAGTGTAGGTGGCAGGTCATGCTGCGGATCACTCATAGCCACAACAATGACATTTTTTGCCTCTTTCTTTATTGCAGGCTCTGCAGGGCCAATGACCACTCACAGTGCCCCAAAGGACACCTGCTGGAAAGCCACAGGCCTAGCAGGAATAAGTAAAAAAGCTTTCAATACCGTTTTCTTTTTGGTATAAATCCAAGAGAAGCTACAGTGAGTGGAAGGAGGCAGGATGGGAGGCATGGAATGGGAGGGAGGTCTCAGGGCTGCCATGGGCATCACTGTCCCACAGGAAAGCTGCAGCCACCACCTTCAACTGATTTAATTTGGGGAGAAAAGGGGCTATATTTGTATTTGTGGCAGTATTTCACACCCCTTTGGTGGCAAGAAGGGGCTCCTTCTCCTCCCTCAGCAGCCTTATTCCCTGGCAGCCACGATCCAATGATTCTGCTTTTTAATCTGCCTGGGAGAAGGGGGATAATTAGTAACGAAGCACACGTGCTAAGAACATGCAATTACAACCATTGGGTTACAATTTACGTCTTATCCTTCTGTGCAAAGTAATTAATATAGTAAAAGATTATTTATACCTAAGTGAGTAGAAGGCAAAGTTAGCTCTGCTCAGCGATGGGACCCAGCTGAACGACAGAGCCCAAAAGTGGCTGGAGGCTGGAAACCCAGGGAGAGGAATTCCTGAAGGAACAGGAACTGGTGTTTGGGAAAGCCTCCTCTTCTGGGTACTTTGCAGTGGAGGAAAAGAGAGACCTGGCTGGTCCTGCTCTGCCTTTCCTCTGCTCCCACTGCAGCACCTCTTTGGGGCAGGGGCTGCCCTGTGGGGTGGGTCTGACCCTGCTGAGGCTTTGGGTTTTATTTTAGGGTTGAGATGTATTAAAGAAGAATTTAAGAGACTTTGTCCCCCGTGCCTATGCAAAAGTCTGAGCAAATTAGGAGGGACTAATTTTTTTCTGAGGATGCACAAGCAGTCAGGACCCTGCAGTTTAATGAGTTTTTTCCCCTCAGCTCTGGCCTGCAGCTGGTCCCCACCAGCATCACTTCAACATGTACATTTTTATTAAAAATCACTGCAAGTTCCTGCCAGGTCACAGAAATAGGGAACTATTAACCCTCAGAATCCCAGGGAAAGTTGCAACATGCCCAAGGAGCGCTGGCATGAGGTTCCCTTGCCCTGTCCCTGCTGTTTCTGGTGGTGTAAGCCCCAGGGACTGAGGATGAAGGCAGCAGGGATGAATGAAGCCCCTCCCCTGGCAGGACCCCCTTGATCCAGGCTCAGAGGCAGATTTTGTGTGCCTTGGCTCTGTTTCCATGGCAATTTGCTTGGGAGCACCACTGCAGAGGGAGCATCCCCCTGGGAGCAGAATGGCCTGCAGGGCTGGGCACGGGGCAAGGGTAGAGCTGCTGGTGGCTTTGTGCATGGAAAACGTGGGGAAAGAGCAGGGACTTGCACTTCCACTTCAATTTTTGACTTCAATTCAACTTTAACTTCAATTCAACTTCCAAACTGCTGCTCTTCTCCTGTGCTGGTGGGATTTACAGCCCTGTGTTCATCCCCAGCTCTCTCCTGGCTGGTCTCTCCTCTATGTCCCACCTGGGCAGGGAGGAGCTGTTTTAGCCACTTTTAGCCCAAAGCAAAGGACCAGACACTGCTGCCAGCCCATGGCATGGACAAGTCAGCCAAGCAGGAGCATGAAGATACTGGCTTGGGCACCAAAACAGCTGAGGGGGTTCACCACTGTCACAATCCATGTCTATCCAAGGCAAAACCAGGGCACAAAATAAAGGTGGACCAGGAAACAAACCTCAGCAGCAGAAGGCACGTTTTAAAGCCACCAGAGCACCCAACAATGATGCAGCTGTGAGGACACAGCTTGAGCCTCCCCTCGAAAGGCACTCAGGTAAACACCCTCAGTCCAAGGGGTGGTGGGGTTCAGCTCAGTTTGGGAAGGGGTGGAGGTTTGGGAGTGGCTCAGGTGTGCCTGTGTCTGCCTTCCAGCAGCTCCAGCTGCTTTCTGATCCACCCAAGCTCCTCTGGCACAGGGGTTCTGCCAGTCCCAGATGGGATCCTGCAGGGAGAAAGCAGAAAATAGGGACAAAAGGATGTGTGCTGAGGCAGCTGGCTCTGTGCTGGGTGCTGGGTGATCCAGGGGAGGTCATGGTCCCACACAGGCAGCAGTTCCCTCATGCCCTGGCTGTGCAGGAGCCTCCCCAGCCCCTCCAGCCATGGGATGTTGCTGCTGGAGTCACCCCGGGGCAGGGTGCACACAGAGCTGAGCCCTGGATTCTGCTGCTGGACAGGGCTGAGCATTTCATCCCTGGAGCAAAGTCAGGTATGAGAAAGCAAAAAATACCTTGGGGCAGGTGGCTGAGGAACAGACAGGCTTTGCTTCATTTTTTTTTATGGCCCAGCCTGTTTCCAGAGGCATTTGCAAGAACCCTTTGACAGTCATTCACCCTGCAAGAAAAATTGGCTGTTTTACAGATTATTAAAGGATTATTGCTCTTTGACAGTGCTGTAAACACGCAGGTGTTGTGGTGGCAGTGCAGACAAACAGTCGTGTCCATCTGGCTGTGGGTCTGCCTTGGCTTAACCAGCCCCAGGGTGTGACATTGGACTAGTGATGATGACTGTGAGCATCATCACCTCTTGGAACAGCACTTGCTCCTCAGATTTATCCATCGTGGCTCAGTTTGTGCCTTTGGCACCGGGTCCTCACACACACATCTCACCTGGGGCACTTGTGCTTCTCCTAAAGGTCACTGCCATGAGTCAGGGTGATTTCTTCTCCCTCCAGGCCTCCTGAAATTCGTGAAGCTCATTCAGCAGGGAGAGATGAGCATTAAGGAGTGCAAAAGGATGTGCAAAACAGCAGTGAAATGTGTATTTTAAATTCTTTCCAGCACTGTAAAGATGGGGAAACCAGCAGCAGGCTCTCAGGGGCCCTGGCTGGTGGCAGGTTTTGCTGCTCTGTGATGCAGTGGGGTTTGCAGGCACAGCCACTCCCTTCTCCCCCTTCCCTTCTCCCTCTCAGGGAGGAAGGATGAGGCCCTGAAAGCCACCCAGCTCCGTGCAGTGCCTCTGCTCAGCTGCTGCCCTGGGCTTGAGTGCTTCCCGACAGTTCTGGTGGCCATGGGAGGTACTTGCCAGCAGATGTTCCTCACTGCTGCTTCCAGAAATTGTGTTATAAAGCACTGTAATGAAAAATGGACAGAGCAGGGCCTCCAAACACCCTCTGCCAGCAAATGCCTGCCCTGGGTTTCCTTCCTTCAGCCACTTTTCAGAGGAGGCATACGAGACAGTGGCGATGCTGCAGAGCATCAACCCTTTGAAGGAGCATCCAATGCCCCAAGAGCAGAACCTGGGCTGGGTTCTGCTGCTTTACAGCTGAGCTCAGGATGGGGAAAGGTGCAACCTGTGGTGTGAAACCCCGTTTTCATTCACAGCCCTCCCAGGAAGCGCATTAGTCTGCATTCTGCTGGGATAGACCCGTGGTGCAGCCTGTGGGCTGTGAACTCCTGGGGTGAGAAGGGAGTAAATGACTCAGTGGTGCTCCTGCTGAGCAGCATCTTCCTGTCCATCATCCCCAGCTGGGCTTTTCCCATGTGGGACCTGGGGCAAAGCAATCAGCAAGCCTGGGATGAAGGAAGGGGCAGCAGAAACAGCTGATGTACCCAGGACAGCCTGTCACTCCTGGTGATCAGCACCATTGATGAACACTCGGTGAATTGATCCAGAGGGAGAGGAAACCCCGTCAGGTCTGTGGTTTAATGGCCCTATATTCACAGCTATGCTGAGATTGCTCAGACCCCAGTGGAACTGCTCCTCTCACTGCCCAGAACCACCCTGCAGGACACACTCCTCACCCAGGTGCAGAATCCAGAGCCAGCAGGTGTGGATTGGTGGCTGGGCCCAGCTTGGGCAGAGCACCCCACCCCGGATGGGGTTTGGTACCCAGCCACAGCCTCTGCTCCTGCATCCTCTGCTCTGACCAACACATCCCTGTGCCCAAACATCCAGAAAACCACTGGGAAGGGAAAGATTTTGGAACACAGCCACAGCTGGGAGCGCTGGTGGCACGGTGCCTTTGCAGCACTGCTGTTTGTCCTCCTGCCAGCGGCACCGAGAGCCTCCAAGAGGATTCTCCAAGGCCAGCGGCTGCAGATGTGAGGGCAAAAGCCAAGCAGCACTCTGAGCTGACAGCTTTGCATCTGGCTTCTGCTCTGAAGGAAGTAATTAACAGGAATAATCACCCAGGAGCAGCAGCACGGCTGGGAGGGGGGCAGGGTTCGTCATGGCCAGCTGATGCTGGACAGAGGGATGGTACCACCTTCTCCAGGGGCAACAACAGCAAAAGGAGCAAAAAACTCTGGAAAAGGAGAGAGAAAAGGAGGTTCCAGACAGAGCCTTGGGAGTTTCCCTCCACCCCAGGCACCGGGCAGACTTTACAGAAGAGATTAAATAGTTCAGTGGTGGCCTGGCAGGGAAGCAGCACCTTCATGTTCTGAACCTTTCCCCTCGCAGAGCAGGAATCAGCTTCCCCAGCTCCTGGTGTGGTGACCTGGGCACTAGGAGCGAGATAAGGGAGAGGAAAAGTTCCCCTGTGGGATTGCTGGCTGTCCCCATCACTGTGACCCGTGAAAGAGAGCAGGGCCAGGCCTGGCACTCGTTACCTCCTGTCCCATGTGCTCTGCAGCACGGTGGCATCTCCCATGGCACCGGCCTTGCTATGTGGTCACAAAACTCCTCCTCACCTGGCTGACACCTGCAACACCCACAAGGGAGCAGAAAAATCCTAATAAAATTAAATGAAAGCACTTAAAGCATTCCTGGGAGCTTGCAGGCACCCCTGCTCCTTGCTGGCAGTCACACTGGGAGCAGGGCATGCTCCCCAGATGCCAGCCCATGGGGGGACAACATCAGGTACCAGCAGCAGGACCCAGGGTCCTGTGTGGGGACATGGAGCCTTTAGAGGCCCAGTGGCGAGTGGCAGCTGCTCTGCTTCCTCAGCCTTGCCAGAAGACTTGCAGATGGATGTTAAAGGCATTTAAGTTTTAATTTTTTATGATGTCTGACCGTTTATTTTTTAATTAAAGTTGTGCTGGTGCGGGAAGGGCTGGAGCTGTGGTTCCTGTGGCTGCACTGCCCTGGCAGATGCTCGTGGTTGTGTTTCACCCACAGGTTGGGAAAAGAAGCAGGATGGCCTCTGGGGGCACAGCCCTTTCCTATTTACTTCAATAAAAACACTCAGAGTGCCATCTGTACTGAGTAGGGTTCCTAAGAAAGAAGAAGTGAAGAAACTCCTCCAGGCTCCATCACCTCCAAGATACCAGATCCATCTTGTGCACTTACAAATGACATTACACACGGTGCACCCCTGGAATGGCCTTTCTAGTGCTTCTGGGGAGAAGTAGGATGAAAAATCAGCCCAGGGTGCAGGAGCTGCTGGCTCATTTCTGGGAAAGAGAAACTGAAAAGTTCCTGTTTTGGGTACACCAGCACATGGAAGTGGGGACTGCTGGAGTGGTCACCCCTTGCTTTGCCTTTCACACCAGCCCTGCTCTCAGCCAGTGGCTAAAACCAGGCATGAAAGAGACTTAATTACATTAGCAAATGGCTCCCAGGAAATAATTAACTCTTTTATGGAAGTGACCTCATTAGGCACCATTAAATCGGGCAGAAAGGGAGCCATCTGGTGCCTCTGACATCACTGCTCCAGCAAGGGATGGGATGCAGCCACGTCCGCCCGGTGTTCCCAGGGTTCACTCAGGGGTTATTTTCTTGTCCCTACAGCCTGATCCCAAAACATGAATCCACATCTGTGCTGAAAGACACCTGAGTGACCAGCACAGGCACAGCACAGCCCGTGCCAGGGAAGTTCAGGGCCAGTGCCTGGTCCAGGAGATGGAGTCCTGCACAGACCTAGAGCACAGCGGCTTTGACAGAGGGAAGGTGAAACAACACAGATGAAATCCTGAAGGAGTCAGAGCTGCCTAGGCTGGGAACACATCTAAATCAATAACCAGGCAGCCCAGCATAAATGGAGATAATTAATTACCTCTCACTGCATTATTTATTATTGCAAGGATTTATCATTTTCTATAACGATTCATTATTTTCTGCTTGCTCCCTTCTGCAGCTCCTAATCCCTGGTGCTGAGTCAACTCCAGCCCTGGGCAAAAGACTCACCAGGGAAAAGCAGCCCTGCAAAGCTGCTGGGAAAGCTGTTTGGTGTCCAGCATGCCAGCAGGTCATCCTGTTCCTGAAGCAGGGGGAATGAGCAGCCCCCTTTTTGGAGGGGGGAGTAAGTGATGGTTGTGTCCAGCCTTGCTGGGTGATGAATGGCTCTCATGGGGGTGAAAAGAAGGGCTGCACCTGGCAGGCAGAAAGAGCCCAGGCACCTTCTTCAAAAAACCTGAACATGTATTTGTGGAAGAGTTGTTGAAACAGAAGGAGGAGGGTGGGCAGTGGGAGAGGATGGGGCTGTGGGATGAGTTGGGACTGCGGGATGAGCCAAGCCTGGTCCTTAGCTGGAGGCAGGAGGCAGCAGACAGAGCAAATCGAGGGCCTTGATTCCCCTGCCTGGCTGCCAGCTCTGCCAGCAGCCCAGGAACCTGCAGGACGTGGAGATGGAAATTAGGGAGCGGCAGTGCCTAAGGGTGAGCATGAAGAAACACAGCTGGAAAGTGACTTTTGCTTTTCCCCATCTCCCATCACTGAGGCTGCAGTCGGCTGTGATTATGTTTTACCAGAGAAAACAGCAATATCTGCCCTATTACCTGCCCAGCAGCTGCAGTGAGTAGCCCTGGGGGCTGGGAGCACTCTCCCTTTAACACAATAAATGTCATTTACTGCACCCATCGCCGGGCACAGACGATATTTTCAGTTTCCCGGCTTGAAGCTGCTCCAGTCTCAGCTTCCACAGCAGGACCCAGCTGGTCCCTGTCCCTCACGGCCCCACAGGGAGCACCCAGCGAGTGGGGTTGGCTGAATCTGGGGTGCCCTGGCTCAGCCCACTTTGGCACCCACAGCCTGCAAAGCCTTCATTGCCTGGCCAGTCACTCCGCACTTAGAAAGACACTTTCAAGTTTAGATACAACGGGAAAAGCCTTTTGCAGGCAGCTGGGAATAAACCGGGTGGCTTGATTATTTTTCTCCAGGTCCATTGGTCCTCTGCGAGACACAGGAGCCGATGCCAGGGCTGGTGGCTCGTCCTGCTCATCGCTCCCCAAGCCCCGTGTCGGGAGCGGGGGGATCGGGAGAAGGGATGCAGCATCGGGGAGCGAACCAGCAGGGAGCAGGACATACGGGATGCTGACGAATAACACCGGGCTCAGAGCGTGAATTCCCCAGGATGCAGCAGCCAGGGTGGCTGGTAGCCGAGCGGTGGCTGGTAGCCGAGCGGGTGGCTGCGCTGGCCCGGTTTCCCAGCGAGCTCCGGGAAGAGGCTCGGCAGCGCTGCGAGCGATTGCCATCTAGAGGTGTTTGGGGAAGCACCTCGACCCTACAAACACAGCCCGAGCCGTCAGCAGCGGCACAGGTGCTGCTCCTGTGGGGCGCAACACGGGGGGCTCCTGCCGTGATGTCCCAGGACACCCTCCCGCCCCAGCACGGTGGCGCTGGGATGGCTGCGTCGGGTCAGACCAGGAAAGAAAAGCTGATTGTGGCCGGGTTTGTGGCAGCCCCTGGGGTAGGATCGTGGAATATTAAAGGTTGGAAGGGGGCCTTAAAGACCATCTAGTCCCAAACCCCCCTGTCCTGGGCAGGGACACCTTCCACTATCCCAGGCTGCTCTAAGCCCCGTCCAACCTGGCCCTGGACACTTGCAGGGATCCTGGGGCAGCCACAGCTTCTGTGGGCACCCTGTCCCAGGGCCTCCCCAACCTCACAGGGGAAGAATTTCTTCCTAATATCTAACCTAAATTTCTCCTCTTTTAATATGTACCCATTCCTCCTTGTCCCGTTACTGCAGGACGATGGGCCCAAGAGGCTGCGTGGGGAAGAGATAAGCTGGCATGAGCCAGGTGAGGTGGGCACAGCCTGTGGTACCCCCAGGGATGGTCTGTGCCTGTTCCCAAGCCAAGGACAGCCGCTGAATTTTGACATCCCTGCCCAGGGATGGGTGTGGGCTCTGCTTGGTGAGATGGTGAAGTGCAAAGATGCTCCAAAAAGGGTTAGCTCACAAAGATGCTGCCCCTAGACCCACATCATTTCAGTATTGCATTGCTTGTAAAGGGTTGGGGGTTTTTTGTGACAAAACTGCAAAATAACTGTTTATTTTGCCTCTGTCCTCTCGCAGTCTGAGCTGCCTCCGTTCTCAGGTTTTGATGTGCTCAGCACGAGACGGCTGCGGGGTGGGTTTGATTTGATTTTTTTTTTTTTTTTAAGATAATTACATTTGAGGCTTCCCTGCTTCTTGCTGTCCCTGCAGAGCCCCCGCCGCTCTCCCGGGGCAGCGCTGCCTTTCCTGCCTCCTTCAGACCGGCGTTTTGCAGCTCCGCGTAACCCAACGAGGCACCGATTGCTTTCAGAAGCACAAATGAATTTAATAAGGGTCTTGGCGAGTTTTTGGAACCGCAGCTGCCTTGTGGCACCTCCAGCCCCGGGGCTGCATTTCCTTATCGATCTGTTTATCGGCGGTGCTGAGGGCACTGTCCATCCCCGGCGCCAGGACCCCGCCCGCAGCAGCGCGGGCACTGATGGTGCTTTTAGGTGAAAAATGGGACATGCCTCTCATTCAGCTGGTCCGTGAAGCGTGAAATGCTCGTTTTTTAAAAGCACGGGTGTCTGGGAGAGTCAGCAGTCAGTTCCTTTATGTTCCGTGCTGTAGGTACAGAGAAGCTGCGCTGAGCTGTGGGTGGAGATGCCCCCCAAAAGCCCAAATGCTGCTGTTCAACTTTAGTATTTTGCTTGAACTTCTTTGGAAAAAATGCTGCTTTTCAAAATCCCATTCTTCCCTTCCTTCATGTCAAAAAAAAGGAAGCGAGAAAGGTGCATTTGGCACAGGCTCCAGCGATGCCTCTGGCGCAGCTGCCACAGCAGCGTGGCTGAGGGGTCTCAGGGTGACCTGTCCTGGCTCAGTCGGGTCTCCCTGAAGGGCTGGGTACTGGAAAATGTGCTTTTCTCGCTGGTCAGTGCCTGAAGGCGGGGCGGTGCCCATTGACACACCTGCCCTGCCAAGGAGGGCCACGAGCAGCACTTTGTGTGGTTGCAGTGAGGGGTACAGGGAGCATCACTGTGGCGGTGGTGCCTCGTGACCCCAGCACCCCAAGGCCCTGGTTTATAATTATCACAAATAAATACACGTGGTAGCATTGAAACCTTTTCCTACACGTGTGGTGCATGGTTGATTCAAGCCTGATTTGCTCAGCCACCCCAAAAAGTGCTTTATTTTCCCATCCAGCCGTGGGGTATCTGTTTTTGAAGACTCAGCAGCAGCATTTGAGGGTTAAACCACCAAACCACCACCCATGAGCGGAGCTGGTGTGGCTGCTTATCCTCACTCCTCCTGGCGCTTGAAATGAAACAGAAATCTAGGCTTCATTATCACAGCAGGTTGTGGGAAAGGTTGCATTTGGATTTTTGTGATGTGGGGTGTCACTCAGCAGCCTTGGTTTGGGCTGTAAGAGGGGTAGAGCAGACACTGCCCACTGTGTCTGTACAGGCAGAACTCTTTCACTCTCCGGGTCAAACTGAGCTTGATTTGTAGCACGTGGCTGTGCCAGCTGGGCATCTCCACTCCTGTTGTTCATTTACCCTGCTTTAACCTCCATTTTCTACTCATGAGTTGTTCACAGTAACCACTAATGCAATAACTTTAATTTATATTGATTTTAGGATGAAATTCTTCCCTGGGAGGGTGAGGATGCCCTGGCACAGGGTGCCCACAGAAGCTGTGGCTGCCCCTGGATCCCTGGAAGTGTCCAAGGCCAGGTTGAATGGGGCTTGGAGCAAGCTGGGATAGTGGAAGGTGTCCCTGCCCATGGCAGGGGGCTTTGGAACAAGATCCCTTCTAAGCCAGACCATTCTGTGATTTTATGATTCTGGGACCAGTGGAGATTTCTGGGTCTCCTTCCAAGGGCTTAATCTGGCAGAGAAAAAAGATTTCCCATCAGAAGCTGTTTAGAGAGTGCAGGATTATGGTTTGCCCAGACTTTGGGGTTTTAAGTGCTGAAGAGTTTCAGGAATGTCACTTCTTAGTGGCAGGGACAGCAATTTCTGCCTCACTGCACATCCCATCTCTGAGCCAGGCAAGCCCCACCCCGGGATGGCTGAGAGGGCACCAGAGGCTTAGAAAGAAGGGAAAACAGAAGGATTGGGAATTGCTTAATTAGAAACAGTTTTCTCCTTTAATGTTCTGCAATTACTTTGAGGTCAGGAGAATTATTAGTAATATTAATCGCTGAATTTCCAGAGAACTAAAGTTAATAGTACCCTAATTGGGCTGCACCATCCAGCACTAATTGCTGAGCGCCAGCAGGCAGCTCATTAAGTCTTCCAGCCCTTCTCCCTTGGCAAATCTTATTTCTTCTAAGTCCACATCCCAGATAACGTGGCTGCAGAGGGTTAAAATGTTGGGATAAGCACACCAGACCAACGAGACTGAGGCTCTCAAGGAGTCTGCCCCTCTTTCCAACTTTCCAACCATGCCAGTGACATCTCAGGCCTCTTGCCTTTGGCATGTGTCCCCAGGCAGGCAAGGAAAGGTGTTTGCTGCTGGAGATGGGCTCAAGTGCAGATGTTTTGGCTCTGAACAGGCTGAGACCTTGTTCCAACCCCTTGCCTTGGGCAGGGACACCTCCCACTGTCCCAGGCTGCTCCAAGCCCCGTCCAACCTGGCCTTGGACACTGCCAGGGATCCAGGGGCAGCCACAGCTTCTGTGGGCACCCTGTGCCAGGGCCTGCCCACCCTCACAGGGAAAAATTCCTTCCTAATATCCCATCTAAATCTGCTCTCTGTCACTTTGAAGCCATTTCCCCTTGTTCTATCACTACATACCCTTGTCCAAAGTCCATCTCCAGCTCTTTTGGTCTCTTTTAGGTACTGGAAGGCTGAGGGAAATGCTGGTGGTTCCCACAGGAGGACAGGACAGGGATTTGCCCCCTGCCAAAGGGGCACGTGGAGACAGAAATACTGTGGCTGTGAATGAACATGACCCAGGCCTCATCCTGCCCAAGCCATGGTGCTCTGGGGTGACCAGCAAAGGAAAAGCAACCAAAATACCCTCAAAATACTGAAATAAAGAACTGAAATGCTGCAGACAGGAGGGGTTGTTTCTTATTTTTTAGTTCTGAAATGCAGCAACAGAAAACAGAAGGGTAGAGACATCATGACGTTCCAAACCTGCCCAGTTATGTTTAAAAAAAATTACTAGGGAGGAAAAGAAAATTTCATCGGGTACAATGAGGCTCTCAAAATTACCAGTTTTTATAAATTGCATGTGTTTATGTGTGTGTGTGTGTGTGTGTGTGTGTGTGTGTGTGTATATATATATATATATAAAAGCCTTATATTTAAAAGATTAGTGCTCCTTCTGGCAAGGCATCAACAAAATTTTTCCTCTCCTGTTTACCTCCACAATACAAAGTGAAGATTATCTCATTCCCACGTCACTATATATAAATAGCACTGTAAAAGTACCTTTACAAGGCCAGTATTTTGCTGCCATTTTATATTATTCTTTCTTACAGAATGCAATTTTATAGAAAATATATAAAATGCTCCAATTTTGCCTTGGGGAGCAGGAAGGGGAGGCACAGAGCTGTCGCTGGGGAAGGTCCTGTGGCATTATGGAATTTTGCTTTTCTCCAGAGGTGTTTAACAGCAATAACAGGCAAGACTTTACAATAAATAGAATAATGCAGCCCTTGGGACTGTGCTGTACTCACTGTGCACTGTTTTAGCTTCTAACTCCCTCTTCCCACCCATGGGGCTGGCATGGAATCAACCCCTACCTACATTGCACTTAGGGAGGATTTGGAGCAAAGGAGCTTTTTCACCTCAAGGCTGGAGCCAGCTGAGGGGCAGGGGGGAGGAAACCCAATCAACCAAACCTTAACCACCAGCCTTTTCATTTTTATTCCCTTTTAAGCCCCAGTTCTTGGCAGGCCAAGTAGCAGATAATGGGATTGAAGGAGGCGCCTTTCCCATGCAGGTGTTCAGCAGATGCAGCAGCAGAGCAGGGACAGCCTCTGGGAGATGGTTGTGTCCAGGTGGGCTGGTCAGCAGGAGAGGTGAGGGAATCCCAAATCCTCCCTGTGTGGCTCCTGGCTGCTCCCCACAGAGCAGGGGTTGGATCTTTGCTGCCCACAGGGGGTTGTGAAACGCCCAGCTACTCCTCTCACACCCCCGTGCAGATGGGCCACACTTGTGTTATTAAATAAAGCAGCTTCTGGAGCTGTGGGGCTTTGTCTGGCCAGGTTTTTTTTTTTTTCTTTTTTTGTCTTCTTGTTTCTGCTCTGGCACGCCAGAGAGATTTATAGAAACAACATCAAAAGGCCTGAGAGTGGAGGGGATGGATGTGCTGAGCTGACCACTGGCCCCCGGATTTGTCAGGCTGGTATTTATTACAGCAGGGGAGGCGACAGCTATGTTAAGATCAAACTCAAAAGTCAACAGTGAAATTGCATCAAGGCTGGCCACTTTCAAGCAGCTTGCCAGTAATCCCTGCTCCTTCCCTCCGACAGCACCATGAGAGGGGAGAGATAAATTAGGAGGCAGCAAAATGCACCAAGAATACAGGAACAAAAAGCACACGGGTCTAGTGAAGGCTGTGATGTGGAAAATACTCACAGGGCTGAAGGCTGCTCATGTGCTGATGGCCTCAGATGTCTGGAAAAGGGTCCAGGCATCAAAGGGGAGGTGGCTGTCACCGCAGCTCAAAGTGCTGCTAATCTGACTGTTAAAAGGTGTGAGTTGTGGGCAGCTGCAGGGCTGGCCAGAGGGAAAAATAAATCGGGATGCTTAAGGGAAGAGACTGGAATGACAATTACTTTATCCTGTAAAATCTCCAGTTAGGAGTTCAAAACTTAAAGACAGAGGCCAAGCAGTAGTGAGGACCAGGAAAGGTGAAGACTGTTTTTGTTTTGTATTCCATAAGCTTTTCATACTAAGCAAACTTACTGCAAAACAAGCACATCAGTGGGAAAAAGCTGAAACACAGGATGCATTCTTTAAAAATTCACAGATACACATTTACAAGACTTCTTAGTGCGTATTTACACTGATTATTTTGTTTTCTTTCTAGAATTAAAGCTGCCATAAACCTTCAAAGACTTAAAGGCTGTTTCAACAGCTGAATTACAAAACAGCCCAGTCACAAATTAAAAAATAAACTTGAACGGTTTAAATAAAGAGGGGAAAAAAAATCCATGTGCATCACTTCAGTATAGATTTATACAGGAAAGATCATTCTCTTGCCACACTGCCTATGGTTGTGAAATGTTAAACTTTAGTATTTTAATTTATCCTTGGGTATTTTGGATCCTAAAGAGAGGCAGCTGACTGGGCCCCTGTTAGATCACAACCCCGTTGAGAGGGAAACTGCTTGAAACCATTTGCCCCCCAAAAACTCTCTGAGATGACGGTGGTGGAAGCCAGACTCTAAAACCAACTTAGAAGATCTTTTTGAAAAGAAATGTATTTTCTTCATAAATACAGTACAATTACATTTTACAATGTCTTTTTACTTCCTAGACATAAAACCACTAACTTTTACAAAAGAGTTCCTATACAAATACATGAAAAGAGACCCCCCCCTCTCCCCACAGCCCCCTGTCCCCCCACCCCTGGCACGGAGCAAACCCACAGGCAGCACAGTGAATCCCAGGATAACCTGTGCCAGCCCTAGGCAGAGGAAGCCCAGTTATCCCGGGGTTTTCCTGCCCTGAGCACTCCGGGTTTGTCTCGGTGGGAAGAGCCCTTGGTCCGGCCGGGAGTCACCACGGGTGTCACACGTCCCACGCGCTGCTGGCCCCGCCGGGGGCTCCTGGAGCAGGAGGTGTCCTTGGAAATGGGCCTGGCCTAAAACTCTGCAAGTCCCCCCAACTCAGCCCCAAAAACCGAAGTGAAGGCGATGCTCAGCTTTCAGCACAGACCATACGGGCAGAACTTCAGCCCCACCACGCTTGGTGACCTCAGTGTCCCCCTGCAGACCCCTGAGGAGCAACTCACACACTCCCTTGAGTCCTCAGGCAGAAAAGCGCTGCTCCAGACTGCCCAGGAGCTGCCAGGTAGGAGCTGTTTAATTTGATATCAGCATTGGGCCAGGTGGAACAAAAATCTCTGGATTTCAGGCAGTTCCCCGAGCAATCAAACCACAAAGGAACTGCCCAAGGAAAGGACTTGGGAGTTTGGCCATTCTGTAAGCAGTGAAAGGAAAGAGGAAAAGTAACTAAACTTCATTTTCTTGTTTTGCTCTACAAAGAAGAATATGTGGCTTTCTTTATAAAAGCTACAATTCTGCTTCTAATACCCGAGTTTAAGAAAAACTCTTAGTCTAAAATTTTGGTTTGCAAAGGTCGTTGCAATCATTGTTAAAAACCACTTTCTACTAGAAATAAGCTCTACAGAAGGCAAAGGAACTAGGTGTGCAGTTTGTCTCCTTAAAGCAGTTTCTGTTTTAAAAACAAAATAAAACTCTGTACAGAGACTGAAGACTATAGTACACATCTTCCTCAAAGCGAGCAGCTCGTTTACATTCACATCAGGAGGGCTCTGAGGAAGCTCCAGGGGAAGAATACATTCCTGATGGCTCCTGTTTGTCAGCAGAGGAAAATGACCTCCAACTTCCACGGCAAATTTTTGGGGTTTTTGCTTTTTTGGAAGAAATCAGAATTACAAAATAGGGCAAAGATCCTGACCTAAGCAGTGTAAAACTGCACCATCTTCTTCCAAAATTATTTCCATGGGCAAGGAACTGCCAAGACTCCTGCAATCCTGATGGTTCAGACTGTCAGAGACAGCCTGGCTTCCATTTCTGGAGGAGATAGTTGCTGTATTTTATTCACAGAAAGCTATTATGTCCTTTTTGATTTGTAAAAATAAATTACAGTGGCACTCCATTCGAAAGCAGTGAGCTGCAAGGAGGATAAACCAATTATTTTCACCTGAACAGCCAATACTGATCGGGGAAAACCAGTTTTCTGAAAGAGGTTTTATCTGTAGAAGATTCACATTTTCCCAGACATTTTAGAATTAATGTGAATCAAGTGAGTTGTAACTGTTTTTTTAGAGCCCTACAGTTGTAAAACTTCTTTCCAGCTGCTGAGAAATATTTGTAAAGATGGAATATAACTTTTCCTGACTCTAAAAGAAGAGAAAAGCATTCAAACATTTCTCCCCCCCCTCACAGAGACACTCAATGGCATTTGATTTCCCTTGTTGCTCATTTTAAGCCAACCCACAAAATATAATATCAATGTTTATGCTGAAATGGCAGAAAGATGGACACCTTGAGCTAATGAGAAAAGCTGCATTTTCAACAACTGTGGAGGAGGAAGAGAAATCACTTCAAATCATCCAGGGTGGGCATTACTTCATAAAATGGGATGGAATTAAGCCAAGAGAAATAAAAGGAAGACATTCTCAGGGATGAGAATGAAGTGGCTGTGGACAGCGTGCCTGGAAAAGAGTGGGGAATGGTTCAGAGGGAAGGAAGGTCTGGAACTGTCTGGGAAGATTTGTCCCATGTGGCAGAGTCAGGCAAAGCCTTGCAGTGCAGCTCTGCAGTGCCTGGAGCTGGGCTGATGGAAGGGGTTTGTGCCTGGCCAGGCTGCACTGACCCAGAGCATCTCCTACCCCACTCTTTGCCATCTCTGCCTTCTGCAGGACTGGGAATATGGCCTGGAGAACCCTGACCAGCAGCAAATCTGCTAGAAACAATGAGAAGTGTTTTCCTTGGATTTTAAGTGATTATTGTAAGAAGGAAAACTCGGGGCTGGTCTTTAGGCACCAGCTGTGCAGAGAGAGAGGCACCTCCTCTCCCCTCCCACTGTGGAACTCCTGTGATCCCTGTGGGTCTGGTAAGGCCATTTCAATTGGACACTGCAGCAGTAGTGTCAAACAGCAATTAAAGACATTCACTAACTCTGTGACAATTAATTGCTGGATTTCCTTATTTCTGGGGTGAAACGATCTGAAGTGAAAATTTTGCTGCTCTAATGCTGCACAGAAAGCTGAAACTAGCCAGGTTCACAGTGTGTGACCACTGGGTAATTAAATATTTTAACATTCAAGTACAAAACAAAAAAAAGTAGTTTTTAACAGAAATTAATATTGAAGTGTTTTAATAAAATGCAAAGACAGTAACAAAAAATACTCATGTACTTCTATTGGTCTTAATCTCTCCTTATAGTTTCTGTAACCAAAGCACTGCTGCATCTGTGCTCGTTCCCAAAAATCTGGAAGTGAACCTCATGACTTAAACATGTAACTTTCTTCTGTAATGCCTCTGGGAGTTTAAGCTGCTCTCTCCACTCAGATGAATTAAAGAACTATTTTGGAAGGAGAGAATCTGCCATCTGAACCTTTGCACGGAGCTTCTCTTTAAAGCTCTACCTCTGAGGCTTTGCTATATGATAAAGAATCCAGTCTCTCCAGAAAGGAGGGACATACAAAGTTGAAGGGCATTTGAAATACAGAAAAGGCTGCTACAGAGAAAGATCTCCACAGATGCAGTAGATTAAGCTGCTAACTCTGAAAAACAACAGGGCTTCCCACTTGAACTATGGTAAATTTGGAGTAGTTTCACTAAAGCCAATGGAATTACAATGTCAGAAATCTGATCTAACAGATCAGGGCTGGGCCTGTAAATTCTTCTTATTAATTTATGTAAAACATGAATGCAATATATTATTTACTATCCACTGTACAAATTATTGAAAAAGTACTTAAGTATAAAAGTGTGGCAAATCTTGCAAAAAGAACTACAAATATGAAATGCGACATTAATCACCGGAGTCACTTGTTTTAATATAGAAATAATAAAGAAAGAAATTTGGGAAGTAAAAAAAAAAAAGTTACCACACTGAAAATGGAAACCTTTTCAGCCTATGAACATGAAATACCTATTCTGAGTTCTTACACTGAGAGGAAAGAGGAAGTGAAAAGGAAATCTCCCTTGATCACAGCTCAGATTTATAAAAGCTTCCCAGAACACCTGTATTCTAAAACCATTAAGTGATGCTCACAACGATGTCCCTGGTTCTGAGGCCATTTTAAGGCCATTAAGCTCACCTTACTACATGTAACCAGCACCTATGAGAGCAGGTACTTCTGCTTAAGAGACTTTAAAAACACTGAAATGAAATATCAGATGTAGTGCACCTAAGTTCTAGTATTTTTCTGCAGATGTTATCAGATCCAGTATTTAAAAAATAAAGGGGGAAACTTTCAAAGAACAACTGTTATGGGTTTTTTATAATTTAGAACAAATTATAAATTAACCTGTCCAAACTTTTGAGACATAATATACAAGAACAAACAGCTGAGTGTTCTTTTATTACTCAGGTACTACATTTTTTTTTCCCAACAAAAATGTCTTTTAAAAATTTCTTGCTACTGTTATCCCAGCTTAGATCCTGGTACAGCCTTTCAGATGAGGTATTCTACCATCTCTCCATCTGGGAGGTCCTGCCCCACAGTCTGAACAGGGGCTTTTCTTTCAAGAGTGCTGGAGTGGAAGAGTGGCCCATCTATGTGATGAGGAAAAACAAGAGACAAGACAATTAAAGGTGTAACTTCAATGAGGTTAGAAATATGACATTAACATTTTAAGTCATCTTGTATCATTGCCCAAAGAGAGCTAATAATTTTTTTAGTTTTAAAAAATTCAATTCCCACGTATGCAGCCAGACATAAAGCTATTTTATCAAATTCCATTTGGGTCCCTCCCTCTGATACACAACTCCACATAAAACTGGAGTGACTGCATTTAAACCAATGCAGTCAGGGTAGATTTTCACCACCAGACCTGTTCTCCCTCGATATCCATTAAACAGCACAGCATGGGCAGGAGGCAGAGCCCAGCCAAATGCTCTCTGCCATAAAGAACAACAGCATTGTAATGTGTCTGTAAGGAGAAGAGGCAAGGTTGTGTAATCTGCATTGACTTGGCAGAGCAGGCTGGAAAATGAGCAGCTCTTGCCAGCTGGGAGCTCTGTGGGAAGCAAATTCAGCTCCTGTGACACTCACTGTCAACTGGATCTCCAAGGCTGAAGTTGGTCCTGTGATTGGGAAGGTACCAAGACAGCTTTATTGTGATAGCTCCCTCTCTGAGTCCACCTGGCTTTGGATGCCCACTCAATGCAATGGCCAGTTGGAACAGCCCATTTTCATGTGTTTAAACCCCACATCCTACTCACAAACTTACTTCAGAGAAGACACTGACTCAGAGACTGCCCAGGGATTTGCATCTCCCTGTTCTCAATTCTCAGATCTTGCTGCACCTCCCTACCCAGTGTGCCCACGCTTATGCTACCGCTCTTCAAGCTTTTGTTTTCCTTCAGAGCATTTGAGACCACTCAGAACACTGTCACACTTGTCCCTGAAATCCACTTGTCCTCACACAAACTAACCCGAGTTTGCCTGGATGGAGAAAGGGATGTCAGGGCTGCTCCACGGATGGGGAGTGGGTGGCAGGGCCCCCCTCAGGACTGGGGCTGAGCTCTGTTACCTGTTTTCTCTGCACTGTAGGTCAGGTTGGTGCTGGGGAGTCGTGCTGGGGTGGGAGCTGCAGGGGAAGGAGCAGCTTTGCCCTGCTCACTGCCCCGGTCTGTCTGGGTGCTGCAGTCTCTGCTGCCTGTCTTCGAGTGGGCCGACAGCAACGGCGTGGAGGGAAGGACAGGAGAAGGGGTGGAGGGGATGGATTCAGAGCGATATTCTGTTCCCAGCAGAACACCTGCGTGGGAAAAGGGAAGGAAATGTCACCATCACAGAAAACTAACTGCTATCAGCTCTGCAGCACTGTGCACTGCTTGCTCCAGGACCTGCAAAGTGCTCCCTCCCTCAAGAGGCCGCACTGGTTTGCCTTTCCACAGCACCTTCCACCCGTGGGTGCTGAAGTACCTGAGGAATAGCAGTGTCCCCATGTTGCTGCTTGCAGGTGGGCACTAATCTGCACACTCTGGAATCACCTGCAACAGGTTCTCATTTACATTTCAGGGGTTTTCACTCTCAGTTTTGGGCCTAACTTCTCCCAGGGAAAAAAAAAAAATCATCTGGGATTTGCTTTGTTACCACTCCATTTCTCAGAACAATGCTGTCGAGCCATTCCAGACAGGAGTCATGTTGGTGCAGGCACAACACTACAGGATAGAAATCCTGATTAGAATCTCTGCTCCAATTCAAGGAGACTTTTCACCTTCAGCCAGCTGTAACACCCAGCTGAAAGCAAGTGCTTGGGAACCCTGAAAACTGTATCCCAGACATCCCTGAAGTCAGGTGCCAAAGTGGGAATAGAGGCTTATATATTTAATGGCAGAGCCTGAGTATCAGGAGTCACTATTCCCAAAAGTGATTAAAATAAGCAGCTATTTCAAATGTGTCTCATCTTGCAGCCAGCTTTACTGTAATTAAACAGTCTGTCTGTCCAACACACCCCCCTCCAAGCAGTGACTCCTATATCAGAATTGCCACTGGTATTTGGAAATTACCCAGGCTGCCCTTCCAGCTCTTGTCTTCCCTCTTCTCCTCCAGGATGGGGGTGCTGCTCAGCGTTGAGGAGTGGGACAGCAAGCCCGAGCCAGCGTTGGAGATGGACATGAGGGACTTGGCAGGTCTCATGGAGGAGAGCTGCTCTGTCTTGCCGGGCTCCTTGCGGGAGCGCTGCTGCAGCACTTTGATCATGGCATCCTTCTCGATGATCTGAGCGTGCAGGGTCTTAATTCTTTGGGGGAAGGAAAAAGAACAGTTTAAGTGTCTCCCATCTCCCTGGACTGAGGCCTCAGTGTCCCTATGGCTGTGACTAGGACTCCCTTAGGCATTTGGGGAGGTGGAGGGAGGATGCCAGGACATTGTCCTGGGCACTGGCTGCTCTCTGGCCCACAGAGCAGATCATGTGAGAGAGTGCACTGACACATCCACCCACCTCTGGCTACTGGAAACTGCTCTAAACAGCCATGGAAGGAGCTCTGAGACAAACCTGAGAGTTATGGGCACAACATGGAACCAACAGAAGGAATTAACACACTTTGGGGAGACTGCACTGGGCCTAACCCCAGGGAAAACAGCTCTGTGAGCCTGTTAAGGGGCAGCTGGAGCCTGGGGTCTGATGAAGATGCCCTGAAGAGAGAACAGGAACAAGCTAGATGCAAAAAAATCTAAGGCAAGACTTTTTTGCATTAGCCTTCAGTATCAAGACAGGTTTAGGATTGCTATGTGGGTACTTCCTTGGCCAAATGAGCGTCTGGCACTCAACATCCCTGCTGCTGGTGAAGACACAAGAATTTCTGGTTCTGAGGCGTCTACCCAGGCAATTAATTTCAAATCCCCGTCCCAAAGAAGCCAGATAGGACCAAACTGCACGTCACCTTCCCTCCATGTCGAGACATCTCCTGTTGGCCAGCAGGATCTCCTCCTCCTCCTTCTGGATGCGAGCTTCCAGCGAGGTGTCGTAGCTGGGGTTGGGCGAGTGGCTGATCACTGTCGTGTCCCTGGAACAAGGACAGCAGATGAAGACCTGCTAAGTTTGCTGTTTTCCCCCCAGCAGCACAAAAATACTGCTCAAATGTAACAAACAAGAATATCCCTTTTTTTTTTAGTTTAAGCTGGCTCAGTGTCTTCCAAAAGTCCAACTCCCAACTTCATTTGTGTCCTAATGAAGAAGGATTGCAAAAACACGCAGATCATTACAACAACCTCCTGTCCATCTCAGGCCAGTCCCTCATCTAAACAGCCACTGCACTGCTGTAAACTGATCAATGAGGCAAATCCAAGGACACAGGGAGGGGAAAGGAACAGCAGGCACTTGTCTTCAACTTCAGATAAATAGCTTTTTCCCTTCCCCTTCCAACAGTATCATACAGGGATGTGAATATCAAAGGGAACGAGGCATGGAAGTTTCTTAAGTGATCCTAAGCAGCTACGTCCAAAAAATTTGGAATAGGGTGGAAAGAGTTTCAGACTGATTCCATATAGTGCCTGAAGTTAACACTGTGATAGTTGGTCAGTCCACTAACCAAATAATGAGTATTTCATCCTACTTGTGAATGTGGAAGGGCATGAGAAGATCATTCACCAAAGAAACCCAATCTGACCCAGTTCCTGCTTGGCCTCTAAAGCATCCTTCCTGCAACCTCAGCTTCCCAAGGGATGCCAGTTTCCACTGTTAAAGAAAAGGGAAAGAAATCTGGACAGTGTAGATGAGGTTGCCACTGGCATTAGTGGAATCTAGATGGAAATGGAAAAGCAGAGGCTCTTTCCTGACTGGGCAACATTCTTGTTCATTTAATGAAACCTGAGCAGGCCTAACACATCCCCTCCCACTCCATGATAAACAATAGACCAGGCCCCAACTTATCAGCCCACGCTGAAAATATAACATGGCCTCTAAGCACAAACAGCAGCAGGAGCCTTTAGGGAATCTCTGGGGAGGTGGAAAACAGTGCACAAGAAGCATCAATACCCTAAAATAACAGCTTGCTCCTGGAGCAAGATAAGATAAGTCTTTAAACGCTAACACAGCAGATCAGCAACTTCACCCCTGTAATTCCAGTGTGATCTTACAAGCTGGGAAGCCAGTTGTGATAACATCCCTATCTGGATCTGGCTCATGAAACAATCTACAGTAAAATCTGCTGTCCAGAACCATAAACTAGTGAGCAATGCAATTATATGCAAGCAAGGCCTAATGCTAAGGAGCTGCACTCCAGTAACAGCTCTTGTTTACCAACCAGCTGAGGCACTCGGGCCTATTTACAGCCGTAAGAAGTGTTTCTGTACAGTTGTCTTGGAATGGGACCTTGTTACCAAATTTCAGACACCCTTCCCACCCCCACAAGCAGTGCTCTCCATACACAGCAGAATGTTTTGAGCAGAATTTCCTACTAGATGCTTCTGGTTAGTAACCAGACAATACCACAAAGTAATTTGCAAAAACATTCTGGAGAACAAGGAAGCCATTCAGGGTGAATGATGTGAATCACCAAGCTCACCCCATCTCACATGACTTCAGCAAGGATGGATTCCTGTTTTTAAAATTAAAAACCCCCCAAGCCTCTCCTCCTTTGAATCAACAGCTTCTAGGAATGGCTCAGAACAATTCTAGTCTGGAAAACAGCTCCTGCATGTGGAGGAATCCTCCCCTGGAAAAATGTTTCTAATTGTTGGCAATTGCACAGCTCCCAGGAAGAGCAGCCAAGCTCCACTTGCTTGCAGAGGTCTGAGGAGTTGTTCAGACCACAGGGCGAGCAATCGCGGGAGGGTGGCATGACAACATTCCTGGGTGGGAAATATGACATTCAATTGGAAAAAGAAAATAATCCCAGTACTGTGAAAAGTCCCATTTACCTCTGAGCAGCCACAGTCGCAGCTGCATCCAAAGCAAACTGTCTCATCACACTTTCCTCCAGGTACTTCTGTTCCCACTTGGTCATGTCAGCTTCCAGAGCAAGGATCCTCTCTTCCTTCTCACGCAGCAGCTCCATGAGCGCCGTGGCGTTGTACTCGGAGACGTTGGCAGCTTGAGATGTGCCCTGACGCTGATTCCCAAGAGGGAAAAACCAAACCAAACAAAAATAGAAGTCTCAGGATGCAGCTGTAAGGCTCAGGGTTGGCTGGTTTGCTTTTTGTCACTGGTTTGACACAAGAATCCCCCCAGAGGGAAATGCAGTGGCTTTATGCTGTGTTGGGCAGACTAACGAGAAAATACCCAAGATGGAAAATACTCCTCCCAAGGCCTTTTTGCCATGTCCAAAGCCCCAAATATGCATCCCAGAGCTAGACTGTGCTATACAGGTGTGACGTGCACAGCCCTTCCATAACGCCTGAAGTAACACAGACTGACTCCCAAGTGTTCAGCAAGGCACTGACTAGTATCATCCCTTCAAAAAAAATACATCCTAAATATTTTTAAAGCATTTGGTTATTAAATTTGTAGGATCAGTGTATAGCTGGGGATTGAAATACTCCAGTGCTAAAGCAAGATTTGGAAGGCAGGCAGAGTTCCCTTTCAAAGTTTGTTCAGATAACAGTTCAATGAATAAAAATTCCAGTTTCATATGGAAGTCTCATGTGGAATTAGCAAGACGTTTGACTTGAAAAACAAAATAAATGGTTTAAAGGAATAGAAATTGGGCTATTTTATGCTGAGCTCAGGATTTTCAACCATGACAAGAAAGCAATGTTTTGTGTTGACTCAGGCTCAGTGTGAGGTTTAGAGTACCTGATCTTCCAAAGGTGTAACAGAAGTGTTTATCAAACTACTGTAACTCCTACTAAAACCAATGCAAAACCCCAAGATTTAAATTTCTATTCCTATGCAGAGATGGAAGTTAGGGGATAAAAGTAACCTGAAACTAAATGTGATTTAGAACACAGGCCTGCATCCTATGTCCAGTAAAAATCAGAGACCTGACAGTTCACCTGTGTTTGACACAGGCTGAAGTAAAACTAAAACTTCACGTCCAATTCATAACACACCTGCACAATCTACTTCTCATTCATTCTTTTCACTGAAAAAGACTCATAATATAATTGCAATATAGTCTGTGTGAAACTCCCATACATTTCCATCAACTGCATTTATGGAATTGGCTTTGATGGTTTAGTCTTGTGTGCTTTTTTTAAATGCAAAAGGTTTTTGAAGGCCCTCTTTTCAGGCCAGTTGTTAATGAATTTTATATAAAATCCCAAATGGTGAACAAGATTTTAAAGTAATTTCAGATAATATAACCATGTTATTTAAAGATAAACCAGCATGTAGCTATGAGGCTATTTCTGCACCTTGTCACAGGATAGATCCCCTATTGCTCCTTGCCTAAATCCTGTGGTTGAAACAGAATTAAATCATGTAAAAGCAATACAATGGCCAGAAAATCCATGACTAACCAGTGAAAAAGAAGTTTTTTAACAACACAAGATGAAAAACCCCACTGCCTTTCTCTTCTGTGTGGTGCAGGGTGCAATCCTACAGGGATCCCAGGGGCAGGGGGTACCTGCTGCATGCGGAGAGATTCCAGCTCCCTCTCCAGCCGGGTGCGCAGCCTGTGCTCCAGCTGCTCCCTCTTCTCACACGCTGCCTGCAGCTGAACCAAGGCCTGCTGCATCTTCTCCACCTTCTCAACATAGACCTGCTTCTTCTTCAGCTGAACAAAGGAAGAAAAGGCAACATAAATTACGAGAATGAGCGAGTGAACTTCAGGCTTTGCCACTAGCCAGGAAGAAGATGTCCAGGTGACTTCCAGAACCTGAAGGGAGCCCACAAGAAAGATGGAGAGAGACTATTTGCAAGGGTTTGGAGTGACAGGACAAGGGGGAATGGCTTCCCACTGACAAGAAGTCAGGCTTAGAGGGGATATTGGGAGGAATTCTCCCCTGTGAGGGCCATGAGGCCCTGGCACAGGGTGCCCAGAGAAGCTGTGGCTGCCCCTGGATTCCTGGAAGTGTCCTAGGCCAGGCTGGATGGGGCTCGGAGCAACCTGGGATACAGGAAGGTGTCCCTATGGCAGAGGGCTGGAACTGGATGATCTTTAAAGTCCCTTCCAACTCAAACTATTCCATGATTCATGACTGCTGTCAGTGGGCCCTGGCCTCCTGCTCTGGACTGGACACTCAGGATGTTACAGCTCTGTCCCGTCTCTGCTTTCCTGCTGGGTTATTTGTCCTTTTTGTCCTCAGTGACCCCATGGTAACGATGGGGAAACAGAGGAAATTATCTGTTGCAAATGTCTGAGAGCAGCAATGGACTAGAAAGGGCACCAGGGACTGAAATAGTGTTTGAGTAACTTGACACACGTTTCCAAGGTAACTGCAGCAGTGTTTAGAGCTGGTCCACAAGCTGGGAACACTCTCAGTGCAATATTGAAAATTGCTGGCAGCATTTTTACAAGATTAAGCAGAAACTGAATCAAAATTTGTGGATCCTATTGCAATCCCATCACAAAAATATAATAGGATCAAAGCACACACCAGCCATGGCCCAGGCTCTCCCCATGCCAGGTTTATCCCAGCAGTCTGGACATTCTTCTTGGCCTGACAGGTCCTGCTCTGTTCCTGCCACTGCCCTTCCATCCTCCTCCATCATTCATCCTGCAAACCAAGCTGCCACCCTGCCTCACAAGAAGCAACAAAAACTGCCACACTGAGCCTTCCAGTAATTGTCTTAGCAAGGTTAATCCACAGTTTAGGCAGAAAAAACACAAAACTTAAATATGGATTAAAATTTTAAAAAAGAATAAAACATACCCAGAGCCCAGCTCTACTCAAATATAGGGAATACTGCATACCTGTGTGCATTATTTTCTGCTAAGGAAAAGAATAACAATTGCAATTAGCTGGCCCTGTGCAGCAAATCTAGGGCACTGCTTTTGTAGCTCTGATTGTCATAAACCCTGAAATACAAAAATAGCAGGAAGAAGGCAACTTTTCCCAACAGTCAGAGCCAAAGTTCTAGAGAAGCACCACAATGCAAAACACAGACTCCCTTATGTGAGTTCAAAGAGCTGCTCTACAGCTTCATGGAAGAAAAGTCCACTGAGGGATATTAAAGACAAAAGACACCACTTTTGGCTCAGGAAGTCCTTCTTGGAAGCGGAAAGTATTCTGGGAAAGTATCACTGCTCGTTGGCCCCATTCTGACAGTGTTCCCTAGGAATCTGCTCTCCGTTTCAGCAGACACAGGATACTTTGATCTGAACATGAGCTGTTCTTACATCGCACCTTTGTTCCAAAAAGGTCTTATCATGTGTTTCTTAAAAAATTTTCCCTTTTCTCACTCCTGTTCCTTCAGGCAATGCAAAGAGCAGGGAGAGAAAAATCTCCAAACGCTATTAATCCCAGACATAGTATCCTTTTCTTCTCTCCATAAAGTCAGCAGGCATCTAATCTCACAGCATGAACGTTGCTGCCTTAGAGGATTTTCCCCAAACAAGAATTTTATAATAAAAGTTACAATAAACAGTGAGCAATCCAGCCAAAGGACTTCTCACCAGTGCATGTACAGTAGAAAGGTATTTTTATTCTTTGATTGCTCAAGATTTCAAGCTTGTTTGGAATGGGAGGGATGAGAACATTTTAATATAGTTTAATATCCACTGCTGCTCTGCAGAAAATCAATAAAGATGTTATACTTAATAAATCTTTTTATTCCATACCATAGTGCTTGGTAACACCAATTTAAGGTTTCTCAGACCCCACTGAAGTATGGATTAATGCAGCAGTTTTAAACTTAGATTAACAGCAGCTCAAAGGAGCCAAAAGGGATAACCTATAAGCTCAGCAGCAGAACCCAGACATGGAGAGACTCAGTATCTTGGGTTTTGACCTGGACAAGAGTGAGGAATAACCTGATAAGCTCACTAGCAGTGAAATATCATTCATCGAGCTGAAAAATAATCTCTTCAAAACCAGCTCTCCTCCCTCTCTCTTCTTTATAAAAGAAATTAAGGATGAGGTGATGGACATTTGGTCTCTTATTACCTACTACAAAGCATTTAAATATCTGAGAAGTTTTTTAACACACAGGCAAAATCCTGCAAAAGCAGCCACCAACAACATTTTACAGTTCCACAATTAACAAACCTGAGTATGCATATGTGTGGATTAACGTTCTGGCCCACATTCAAAGAATACCAAGAGCCCAGCCAAAAAGCAGAATTAGGACACAGAAATTCCACTGAAACATTCACTTTGAACATGCTCCCATCAGCCAAACCTGCAGGTGAAAAGTTGCAACACAAGCTGTTGCCCAACTTCCCAGCACTGCCTGCACATGCCTGACTCAGGCACCAGACCCAACGTACAGGCACAGCTTGTTCAGTGGCTTTGCAGAAAGACATTTTTTTCTCCCTTTACAAGATGCATTTCATCTTCCAGCATCAGGGAGAATTAGAAATATTGGAAGATTTAGGGCTGGTGTGTGTATTCTTTTCAACAGCTTAAAACCACAATTAGTTCACTAATTCCTCAAATAATTTTCAGGTTTTTGGAAACCATGTGTTCAGTAAGCTTTAAAGGCAGGGATGTGCTCCAGACAACTCAACTTTCCTAATGTCCTTTGTCAGAACTATCCTTTATCTATAAGATAGTTTCATTTCATGTACTTGCTGCCCTCAGTTAAGTCACTGCATGTTTTGGCACTCTCATTCATTTCCAGCTCTGCCACTCTGCTACCGCAAGTATTTGTGAGAAAAATTTACCTTTCTGTGAACCAGCATTCTCCAGAAGTGGTGGAAGGGAAATCTAAATGTATAAATTTTTGGTTTTCATGTCTCTGACTTGATCTGAACTCTCAATGTAAAGAGGATCAGGAATGATTCTTCCAAGCACAGAGGGATTTCATTACCAGAAATCGAGAGTATGATCTTGTTTTCCTAAGACGGGAATTGGAAACAATTTCCTGAGTATTGCCAGGGTGCTGAAGACATAACTAAGATGGGAAGAAGGTTAAAAAAGCCAGCGTGCTGAGGCTTGTTCTTGGTCATTTGCCATGGATTCCCCACCCTCTTTTGCCCAGCAAAGAATCAAAACTGGCTGTGCAGTGCCAAGGGCCACAGCAACATCTACCAGGGCAGAGATGGCATCAAAGGATGCAGGAATTCTCTCTTTTGCATCAGGCCTTGCAGTGAACACGTGCTCTAGATAAGAGCTCATTCCTGAAGCTTTACAAGGATGCAGTCACACCCTTTGGTATGTAATTTTAAGTAAATATGACAAGATAGTAATTTTCCTTTTGATGGTACAGCATTTAACTAAGAAGCAAGCTCATGTTCACATCATGTATCGTAACTGCTTTGCCTCCAAGGGTGCTCTGAAAATGCAGAGCATTTTGCTAATGAGAATATCTTTATTATAACACCTATTTACGATGTAAGGTCTCACATAACCTCAGTGCATGTCTGGAAGCACAGCACAGCACGGCAGGATGACTGTATCCATTCCCAGCATTTCCTACAGCACAATTTTAATAATGTCCTTATCGTCTCCAGGTCAATCCCTCACTGCTTTGGAAAATGTCCTAACCAAGCATCAGAGGTCAGGCTGTAATTTTATCAACCAAATTTTCTAACTAAACCAATGTAAACAGGAGCAGTCACTCTCCAGTTGCCATTCACTACAAAGTTTACGTAAATTCTGCAACAGGACTGAGGACAAGACAAATAAAGATGACCAGGACTGGCCTGGGCTCTGCAGAAATTCAGTGCACAAAGAACAAAGCAATGCAGGGAATACCCCTGAAAGATTCCCTGGCTGCTTGATCAGGTATTTCCATCTTCATTTAATTTCCCCCCTCCCTTGGCATGCCCTTGCATCGTCTAAAATCAGTGGCCAAAGACAAAGTTTTCCTCTCAGAAACAGGGGTATTTGATTATTACTACAAGTATCCAGCAGAAAGGAGATTAACATCCTAAAAGCCAAACAAATCCTGCTCCTCCATTCACTTAGGCTTGGACAAACCATGCAGTGCCTTTCAGGGATCCCAGGTCCTTGCAGAAGGAAGGCTCTGAGGTGGGCACAGAGGTCTCATGGAAAGGGAGCAGGGGCACACAGGAAAGAGGAATTTTCAGTCAGGTCACCAGGCACAAGGGAGGCTGTAACATCCTCCAACTGGAGCTGCCTGTGCAGGACAAACACAGCCCTGGACACAGCAGGTGAGGGGGAAGGATCTTCTCTTTGGAAAGAGATTCATTGCTTCCAGATGCGTTACTCAGCAAAGATTTTTTTTTTTTTCCTGGGGAAGAAGAGAAGACTTCCTGCAATGATTCAGAATGCTCCCAGGCATTTTGTCAAACCCAGCCATTACCCTCTTCATCTTGGACAGCTCCTATTTCAGCAAATTGGTAACACTCGTCAGCATCTGCTTGTCTCCCACCCACTATTTCTGATGTCTTCAAAGTCCTTTGTTTAATATATTCAGGGTGTTTTCATAACATTCTGGGTTTATCCTAAAGCTGAATCCACTCAGATGCAGCTGAAAATGTGTTTCCCCACAAGAATTTGCCTGCTATGGCAGAAATGTAGTAAAAAAAAAAAAGAAAAAAAGAGACAGCAAGCACGTTTAAATCACCTCACCCTCTTGCAGTTGGAATATATTCCTCTAGGATGCCTTTGAACCCTCAGTTTGTTTGAATTCGAGCCCAACAAGGCGCCAGTGGCCTCAGCAAGAATTCCTGCTGAAACAATTTGGTAACACTATCCCCTTGCTAGGGAACAGCGTTTGTGGCATGGGAATGTCACAACGTCGTCGCCCCGTTTGTTTGTGTTAAAATAAAGTTCTAACTCTGCAGGCCACCTCTGGAAAATCACTAACAGGCAGAATATGTGAGACAGTGACATGGCAATAAAAAGGCAGTTCTGTCACAAGAATGCAGCTCATTAGAGGGAACCAGTTACAGGGAAAACAGGGAGGTTTCTCTCCTCTGCACCCAATCCATCCAGGAATGACAAGCCATCCAAAAAGTGTCCCCTTTAGAAGCAACTCTTTCCTGAAAGGAGTATTATGTAGTTCTCAGAGTCTATGTGAAACAAAGCTGTGGAGACCAGGGGTATCTTCTTACACACCTAGGGAAGTGACTGGAAAAAACCAGACCAGGCATCAAGCAGACAGCTCTCATTTGGGTCTCCTCCATACAAGCCAAAGCTCTGTTCTGAAAGTATCTCAGGCACAGCATAAAAAGTACACCAGATGTCATTGGGAAATGCATTTTCCCACTTCCCCCTGGACAGAACCCTCAGTGTTATCAGAAATAGAGCATTTTTTCTCTCCACAATAGCACAGTGGGAAATGAACACAGTATCTCAGCTGATATCTGCTCCATGTGGAATTCTGATGGCTGAAGGATCTTAGAACTTCTAAACACAAGCATTTTTAGAAAAGGTATTTCATTCAAACTTGTCCCCTCCCTCAGCCCCCAGTTTCCACCCATTACAGAGGTCCTCTGTCTCCTCTTCCCACTGCAAGGTGTGTGTGTGAGGATGACAAAGAGCAGATATTTTTATCTCCCTTGTGGTTGTCACTATTCTTCAAAGCTGTCTCCTTGAGGCACTCAGTAAAAAAGTGGTTTGTAAAGCAGTGGAGCAAAGGAGTACAAGTCACACTACTATAAAAATACCACAAACTTTTCTTAAGTTGCAGTGTGGTCTTACATGATATGAATTAAGTAGGGTAAGCAGAAATGACCACATTTGACCAAAAAAAAAAAAAAAAAAGTAAAACCAGTAGCACTTGTAGCCTCTGCACTCAGCAGCTGTGGTTAGATAAAGTATTTGGCATCAAACTCCCACCTGCAACATTGCAAGTCTGGTAAGGACTGGCAGTCAGTCAGCATTTACTCAGTGTCAGGTGGGCCAGGATGGTCCTTTCTGCAAGCCCAGCAGTTCTGGCCCTGGCCCAGAGCAAAGCCCAGTTTAACTGCTCCATCTGCTGCAGGCTCTCAAGGTGTATGTGAGCAGATGTGGTTAAATCATGGGTGACCAGCCACAACCCTGCTGCCATCCCACTTGAGACTCTCACAGCAATCCATGCTCCAAAATGAGAGGTTTTCATTGCTTTAGCTCCAAATATTATTATCACTAACTGCTTCTGACTGTGATATACATTTTTAAGCCAACATACATTTTACCTCAACTATGTTCAATTTATGTCAAATGTATTACATGTAATGAAAATAATCTGAAGTTTTGATTTTAGAAACCACAGACCAATACTCCCCTAGAAACAATTTTAGTAAGCTGCTGATTTATGCAAAACTGTGGAACATTTACTAAAGGGAAGAACAAAAATAGAGAAGTGAAAATAGGGGTTAATAACCATGTATCTTTATGGAGAGTAGAGAAGTAGTAAAGTTTAAATATTATATATAAAACATATACATACTTAGCAATTCTCTTCATAGACATATTTAAGTTTGCTTTAAATATTTATGATCACTCACCCTATTTTGCACTTTGCAGAAATAAACCCCACACTATTAAAAACTGTAATGGCAGCTTGTTCTAAATTTGAAGAGCCATTTCACCCCTGCTAACAGGGGAAGCATTCTGTGAATGTCTACTTTTGCTTCCAACTGCTTCACACTATGCTTCAATATCTCCAAGATCATTCCTTTCTCCATCACATTTAACATCCCTTCATCTCTCACTCTCTTGGATGCTAAAATCCAGTATATATAAAAACCCTCAAAGCTACACAGGTGTAGACAAGTGTCTACATTATACAGATGGGTGGTTTTGTCCAAACTGGCAATTCAAGCAAAGGGTTTTGGAAAGAATCTAAAGTTCCAATTCCAATGCAACATTTAAATTCTGTTACAGTGATACATGGCTCTCCCTAGAATGGAAATATTCATTTTATAAAGGATCTGGTGCATTTAAGGCAGGGTTACTCTGCTTAATAGGAAGCCAAAATGGAGGGGGGGAAGAAAAAAAGCTGAAAACTTACATTACAGGAGGCAACAACTGAAATATGCATTCCCCCCCCCCCCTCAGGCCCTGAGCCAGAGAGGCTGCCAAACCTGAGTCTAAGAAACTCCACCCTCTTCTGCAGGACCAGTTTGGAAATTCCCAACACTTATAGGGACTAGTCACTCAGATTAACCTGGCAGGAATAAAGAAATTATCCACAAATTGTTCATATATCTTGGCCAGTGAATGCCACTAACTCAGAATGGTGTTCTCAGCCCCTTCTAAAAGCACCCTGAGCTCTGAGCAGCTCCTTGGCCACCTTTCGGAGTTACCAAACAGCCTGGGGATTTGAGAACTTTCCACAATTCAACACTAATGAGGCAACAAATGCCTTATAATCCTAAGTATTTCATTAAAAAGTGATTTGGGAAACCCACAGAAGTGACTCTTTACCATTTGTTTCCCCTTATTCCCCCTCACCTCTAGGAAAAAGCAGAGTTAATTCCTGCTTCCTCACTGAGACGCTTCCATATTTATCTACAGCAGGAAGGGTGGCACTTCCTGCACACCCTGGGATTCAAGCAAAGGTTGAATGCATGTGACCACAGGCCCTCTTGCAGATCATTTCACTCTGTATCAGTTTGTGTGTGTTTTTTAAGCTTTCATGCAGTTTAGCCCAGCATTACTTACCTATTTCACTATTCTACCTAGGCAGAAATACTTTGCCACAGCACTGAACACAATTCTTCTAGTAAAACAAGAGCAGTCTTTTGAAAATAAAACATACAATTATTATTACCCCTCAAGGCTTCAACTTTACTGTGAGTGAGCCAAAATTAGTGCCTACACAGAGGTTCAACCCAGCCAAGTGCTGTGTGTGCTGGCCCAGCTGATCGTAGCACCTCATCCACATTGACTCCAAGTATTTCCAAGGAAACCACAAGCATGTCCCGTGTACTTGGAGTTAGTGACACATCAGACTTTTAAATAAGGTGCTGAAATTTGAATGAAAGCCAAAGATCTCCAATACATTGCAGAATCAATGACAGAACAGTCTGAGAGCCAAAGAGAGCCATGTCACGTGTAAATTACCCTATAACCTAATGCTCCCTGTCCCCTGAGTGAGTGCAAGTCAGCCATGCCAGGCTAAAAGAGGTTATGACAGCAGGTAAACCCACAACAACATCCTGAATGAGCTGGGCAGATACAGGGGAGATCTAGAGGGCTTGAGGCAAGGCTTCCATTAAGAGATTAAAGGAAGGGCAAAAATTAAGGACACCAGGGAGAGACCCAGGAAGGTTCAGGGGAAGGGCTATTGAGGCAAATCCAGAGCTCAGAGAAGAGTAGGCTAAAACTCAGAAAGCAGCTACACCTGTAGCTGGGAGAGGAGGGTATTCACTTTGTGTTTGATCATTCCTCCTCTGTTGGTACAATAGGATCCTGAAGGGAGAGAGAACTGAAAGCAGACAAGGGGAGGGTTTGAGGAATGTCTCTGAAGGTGGCAAAGTTCAGGTGGACATAGGCACAGTGCCCAGCTGAGGGTGACGCTGAGTCCTGGTAGCCAGGGAGATGGCAGGATTGGAGAACAAATCTGCAGTGAGGAAGTGTGCTTGGTCAGGAGATTTCCTCCCAAGACTCTCCACGGAGGAAGAGTAGGAGTAAAGGAAGCAGAGGCTGGAGTGGGAAATGGGGCCTTTGAGAGGAGAGCAGGAGGCGGGAGGAAAGGACGGACACCGTGACGCAGAAGGGCAGAGAGGTGAGAGCCATGAGTGGCAGGGACAAGGCTACAAAAGAAACTGCTGTGAAAGCTGCCCAGCTAAGCAGCTCAAATGCATTATCCCCTCTTGGGAGGAAAGGGAGAGAAAACAACTAAGGTCATGCCCAGCTTATTACAAATGCTGGGCACATACTGCATATGATCTGCACTGTCCCCACACCTGGCAAGAGGACAAGCTGCATTCATCTGATATTACTTGGAAGTCCATCCAGATCTGAATTTCTGCCAAGTTCAGGAGGTTTCCAGGCCTGAGATTTTACTTCCAGCCCACTTTTACAAATTGAAACAGAAAGAAAACAAAATATGACTGCTTAGACAAAAGCACTTCCAAGGAAATACAGATTTGTGGCTTATCTGTTTAGCTAGTCAACACAAAGCTAAGCCGATAGAAACAGCTTTGAAGAAAGCAGATTTCCTTATAACTTCCACAAGACAAATTCATTCTCACAGTCACTTTTGCTGGAACACAAGCTACCCTGATTCCTCTCTCCCAGCATCCTTACCTCCTCCTCCAGTTTCACCACCTTGGCCTGAGCGTTGTTCAAGGCCTGGTCTCGGATCTCGATGTGTCTCCGCTGGTCCTCGTTGGTGGAGCGTGCAGCAGCCAGCTCTATTTCCAGTTTCTCCTTTTCCCGCTGTGTTTCCTTGTCTATGGATAAAAAAGTGATAGTTATCAATGCACAGCACTTGTCTCTGCCCAGTTTTCAGGAGTCTTTCACTCCAGGGGTGAAGGAAAGACTGCACTAGGACTCTCACAAGAGAGAGAATGCAAATCTAGTGCTAAGGGGAAAAATAAAAGGACATGGCTTTCAAGGAAGAGAAGGACCTGTAACCCTGAAAAACAAGTATGGTACCTTCAAGCAACAATGTGCCACAAAGATAGTGAGAAGGAATAGAAGATGCACCACTCAGTACAGTTACTCAGGTAATTTGCTGTGACTATGCAGATGGTTAGTGAAACTTGGCACCTCCTCACCTGCAAGCATTCAGTAGTGGAAAACAAACTGAGTAATTTTAATATCTCAGGCTGGGGAGAGAGATGGCAGATTTGTGTGCCTGAAAAACTTGTGCTCCTTTTTTCCACACTGACCTCCCAAACTGGAAGGCAGTTCTGTCCCTCCTCAGAGGAACATCCAGCAATTACCTTCAGAGGAGTCAGAAAAGAGTCAGCAATGAGAACTCCTCAGTCTTCCTCTACTGCCTATAAAAATGACCCCCTGGGCCAGAAGTGAGGCACATACATCTGTTCTGTCACTGCTCAGAGCAGACCTGCCACCCCAAACACAGCAACTCATCCTTTTCTGCTGTTCTCCAGGAAGAGCTGGATGGTGTTGGAGCAGCAATGCTGAGTTGCAGGAACAGGGCACTGCCTTCATAAAAAAAAATAGATAGGATAAAAATAATTGGAGACTGGAGAAATTATCACACAGGGGTGTAAGGCAAAGCCACAACACAGAGCTGATGTCCTCTGTGTATGTTGCCATTCCCAGCTCAAGCCAACCAGCTCCAAAGATAACATTAACCCACTTGCTGGATACACAACCACAGAATACTCCCTGGAGTGATCTACACCCAGCACTGATGACACCAGAGAAACTGCATTCCAGAAACCAATATCCCACGACAAAGGAATGAGGACAAGGAGTGGAAGGCTTGAAAAACAGGAACAAGGTGCTGGGTGTTAGGGCAGACTGCATATGGAGTACACAGGCCCGTTTGTGCAAGCATGTGCATAACTATATTTACAGGACCACAATTACTCCCTTTCTTCTGCCAGCAAAAAGCCAGGAACAAAGCTTTAGCAACACAGAGTAGCTGAAGATTCCCTTCTGCCAGGGAATCAATGCAGCCCACACACAGGTTGCAAAACAAACCTGTCCACCAGCAGCACCCAGAGCTCTGCAGAGCAAACCCTGAGTGCAGCTCAGAGCCAGCCCAGGACATAAGGATAAATGTCATCACCTGCTTATTTTTTTTCCCCATCTTTTCTCAGCATTTCTCCTCCACCCAGGAGGGAGTTGCTGACAGTGTGAGCACATTAACTGTACTGCAGAGACTGAGCTGCAATGAGACAGGGTGGCATTATGCCAGCAGGTATCAGTCAGTGCTACCAGGCTGTCTGTTAATCTGGAAATGCTTGCAGAGAGGCTTTTGGAGGTTTTGTTGCAGACTTTTCCCCAAATGAGAACTGCTTCACTTGACAAGTGCCTGCAGCACCCCTAGAAATGCTGGGACCTATGAAATGCAGCACTGTTGCTTCCATGTCCATCCAAAAGGAGAGGCCCCACAGCTTTGACCTTCCCACCTTTCTGGGTGCACCTGTGAACCTCAGTGTCCACCCAACAGAAGGAGAGACTAAACTCCCAGACTTCCCACTACCACCAGGAGTTTGGAATTCACTCCCTGACAGCCATTGCTTGCCATGCAAACCACAAGGAATAAGCTAAAGATGACACAAGAGAGGGACACCAGCATCTGTCAGAGTAGCTGCAGCGTCTATTACACCACAGAAAAACCCTGTTTTGCAATTTTATTGCACTACCTTTTTATATAACAATTGGAGAAAAGTGAGCATTGTCAGAAGGGTGGAGTACACTGTGGGATGAGAGGAAAGTTGGCCCGGCGCCGTCGGCCTCAAGACATTTCAGAACAAAGGAAAAGCAGCATTTCACACCCGTCATTTTGGTTTGCCTTGTGATAAATCCACTGCTGTGGACAGCATTCCTGACCCTCACCCAGTCCAGCAGACTACAGGAGTGTTCATCCCCTTTATTTTTGCTGAACAGGATAGGGCAGTGGCAAATTAAAGAGGAAGAGATAGGAGACCTACCAGGCTCCTCTCCCACTGGCCTTAACTCATGCCAGGACTCCTGTCAGCCTGGGAAGGTTAATTTCAAAGCTTCCAAGGAATAAAATAGGTGGATAAAATGTCATGTAAATTATGGGGTGAACACTAACTTTACAGTTTAACTGCAAATTACCTTTGCTCCAAAATCTCTAATAAATCCCATCAGATGAACTTTACATACTGACAGAAAAGGAACTCTTGAATCCCTCCTCCCTTCTCCACTGCCAGTTTTGGACTGCCAATGCCCTGATTTCTGTGCTGATAATTAACCTGCTGCACTGTCCTCCTTCCCAGGGTGACTGGAGCTTTCCACTGACCCATAATGGCTGTGAAACTCACTTTGTGCAAAGAGCTGAGAGATGGTTTTCCGATTGTCTTCAGATCCCTCAAACTCCTTCTCTGCCAGCTGCTTGTTGGCTGTCTCCATGCGTTCTGCAAAAATGTTCAATAAAAGCAAACTAAATAATTAAAAGCTTTCAATCACTAAGTTACACCTGCTCAGGGCATTCCTGATGCTGGGGGAATGGATCTCCTAATTCTACAGCCTATCAGAAGTTGGCACTCACTTTTGAAATGTTTCTAATTATGTCCTTAAGGAAATACACTCGATGAGACAAAAGAGGTTAAAGCTCCAAAGAAATTATTTTAAACATTTATGACACAGAAGTTTATTTTTTTCAATTTATACCTTTATTTTTTCCACACAAATAAATCTCACCATGCAACTAAAAGATTCTCTTATAATTCTCCATTAAATCTTAACAGAAGATTAAATCACTGTTGTCCAATTACCTGACTTGAGGGAATAGTGTAAAACCCTAAAAACAGCTTAACAGCTCTGCTGCTGCAAGCTGCTAGAAGTTTGTATCAGGCTGTGAAAATTAGAATGAAAGGTTTATGCTGTGTTTTATTATGAATAAGATTATTTAACGAAGGCCTTTGTGTACAGTACTAGGAAATGTATGGCTTTACTTCCTGGATGCAAAACAATTTCTGGGAGTCTTAGTAAGAGACATGAGACAGTGAGAGCTGACAACATGCAGGACAATCAGAAGGCTTTCTTAAAAAAGTTAAACTTGCAGTTTAAACAACTGTTGGTGCACCTTCCAAAATCTCAAATTGCAGATGTTTTCCACCTTCCAGACTAATGCTTAAACTTTTACCCCTGGTAAGGTCAAATACCACTCAACACCACTTTGCTGCCAGCCGTGGTGCTGCCTCAGCCTCTTAGCAAGAACCAGACACTAATAACATCTCACTCTGGAAAAGGAAGGGAGATCCAAAAAAACAGATGCCTCCATTGATAAGGAATGACAAGACCTTCAGGAAGAACAGACATTCTGCAGTTTGTATGTCAGTGCAAAAGGGTCACTGGACAGGAAATAAAGTGAACGTGCCTGGTGTGGGATTAGGCAGTCAGCAAAACCTCTTTCCATTTCTGTAAACTGAACAAATTGTACAAATTGTCTCTAGGATATAAGACATGAGAGAATTCCAGGCTTGCATCTGGTTTATGGTATTTGGCTTATCACATGTTTCATGTCAATGAGAAACAGGCTGGAAATGAAAGACTACAGCCCTCTCCTAAACCTGTCTTTTCCATTCTCCCAGCAAGTGCTTAAAATCTCTGCCTACTGAATGCACCTGAGTATCCCATCATATTCCAGTCATGTCAGACGCTGAATTCTGCAGCAAAACTCTGTCCTGCCAAGTAAGCATAACAATAAAAATCCCCAGCATTGAAGAACAGAAGTTTTACTTCATTTACCTCTTAAATCCCTGTTGAAATCATGAAGCCTACGAATTTCTCCTTCCAGTTTGTTTCTCATGGCCTTTTCCAGAGCATCCCGCTTAGAGGATGATTTCTCCAGGTTTTTGTACGCCTCTGAAACTTGCTGAATTTCTGTTTCCAGCTGCAGTGGAAGTGAAAACAAGCACTTATTATTTTTCACTAACAAATTTCATTCAGTCTCAGACAGGAGATTACTTTGTCTCAAGTGTTCTTTATTGAGGAAAACCTACACTTACATACTAAGTAAAAAAGTCTCAGGTCTGTGATGAATCCCTCTGTAGAAAGAATATCAGTGGGTGAATAATTTTGCAATAAAATATGCTTATCCTTCCTTTTAGCCTTCAGTGTAAAGCTTCTCTGATCATCCAGAGCAGGAGATTCACTCCTAACTCTCCTTGCTGGGCACAGTTTGCTATGGAAGTGTGGATCCACACCACAGCAAACCCCATCAGCACTGTCTACAGCAAGTGATCAACAGGGAGGTGGAGGGAAGTGCCTTTGTATCCTTCTGTCATTATCAGGAAGCTGTCAAACAATTCTCTCAAGTATTTCCTGGCCAGAAACCTTCCCAAAAAATACAACAAAATGAATGTACGTCCCTGGTAAGAGGTAACATAGAGAATAATGAGTGTGGAAAGCCACACTGGTCACCTGAACTCTAAGACAGCCACACATTTTTCTGGCCCCAAACACTGCTCAGTGCAAAGGGCACAGCAAGGCCCACAAAGTCCTACATTGCCAAGTAGCATCAGCCTTTCCACAGCTGCAAGGCAAAAGCAAAGCTGACCTGCTGCACAGCTTTAAACCACTGGTCATCAAGAAGTTGTTTCTGTGAGGCAGCATAAAAATACCTCCACACATGCACCTTAATGATGGGTCTCACTGGGGTATTTTCTTTTAGTTGTCTTAGCATCATTTACTCTGCTTGCTCCATAAAGCCAAAGGTGGCAAATAGCTGGGTCCAAATCAAGACATTAAGTTCTCATGGAAATTGTGTGGTGTTGAGAGAGGGACAAAAGGAGTGTTAGTCCCAGTCCTGCAGTACAAACGTCTTCAGTGCAGCCATAGCAGCACTACTTGCCTTGCATACTGTGCTGCCAACCAGTTTTGTAACAATGTCCCCTGTGCCTCCTTGAGTGACTGTGATCTCGTGCCATCCCTAACAGGCCCTTCCTGCAGCTCTAAAGTCTTTTTGGGAAAATGAAACCTGCTGCTAATCCTGGGCAAGCTTTAACCTAACCAAGCAAGCCAAGCAGTCAGCTTCTTCAGCAGCTGAGGAGGATGTGCTTTTGAGCAAGGACAATGAACTGTTGGCAGAAAACTGAAGGTTTTGATTCCATCTTCTGCCAAAGTTAAGCTGAAGCCCAAAGGCACAGGACACAGACTAATCAATCTGCATACAAAACACTCTAAAGTACATAATCAATCCCTTCAGCAAACCATCCAACAGTTGCAGATTAAATGATTCCATTATGGACTAGACCAGAGATAGGAGAGTGCCTGAATTCCAAAACCACCCACCTTCTGCAGCCGGGCCACTTTCTCATAGCACCCATCCAGCTCCTGTCGTAGGGACCGGTTCTCCTCCGACAGGATTTCCACCATTTGCTGGGCCCTGGAAACGATGGCAAAAGGATCTACTTGCATCTGCTGATAGGGGGAAGGGATCTGCTGGGCCCGGGGCATCACGGAGTAGGAGTCGCCTTGCTGCTGCTGCGGGCCTAGGAAGGGCTGGCATAGTCGGTACAGATCTCCCTGATGGACTGGGTTGGACAAGAAAGGCTGCTGGGTCCGTGGCAGAATGCCAGGATCTGCCTGGCTGGGAGTCAGAGGTTGCTGGTGCTGGGAAGGGGACAGCCTGGAGGGTGGCGGAGACTGGAGCAAAGTCAAAGATCCCAGGGATGTCAAGGAAGAAGTTGGGCTGTGGTGGTGAGGTGGTCTCTGTTGTAACTGCAGCTGCACATCTGGGTTCTGCCTGGAAAACAGAGAGCAGAGGCTCCATCACACTCATGCAGAGGAAGGTGCACAAACCTGGGCACAAGGTCCTGTGCACAGGTCTTCCCATGCAAAAGACTCGTGTAAGGCTTTCTTCAATTTTATAAGCCTGTTTTTAAAAAGCATTTCAAAATCAAATCTTTAGCAGAAAATACATTCTAAGGGCACAAACGTGTTTCCTCTTAAGACTGTATTTTACAGAAATACTAAGAGAAAATGCATCAACAACTACTGGCCAAAATTATATTCATAGCTTTTCTCCACACTTTGTGGATAAAACTGCTCAACTAAGGACTGCTAGGAACAGGTTCTTTTGTTCTGGCCTTAAATGTGCCATCTGTCATTGAGAAAACAATGAATTTTCTTCTGCAAGCCAGGATACAGAGTTAAAAACATTGGCTAAGCTTGAGGCTAGTATTCCAGCACCACTGATCTGAGCTTTCTGAAATATCAACCAACAAGCTGAAGCCTGGATCAATGAGACAATTAAAGGATCTGAAAACCAACCTAAGAATCAGAAGCAGCATTTTCATTCCAACCTGCCCTGTCCTTTGCAGTAGGTGTGTTTACTGCTCCTAACTTCTGCAGGCTGTCAAAGACACATATAACAATCTATAACATGCCTGAGTCCATCACAGAACTAACTCCAAGCTACAACTTCTCACATTTCCCAGGCTCTGGAGATCCCCAGCTCAACTCCTGCTGCATTAGCCAAGTAAGAAATCTCTCTGAGAAGACTGTGTGGATTTATCATGCTTGGATGACCTCAGGAGGCAGGATTTGCTTTCTCCTCCAAAAACATTCAACCTTTAACTTCTCTGGATGTTCTTTATTCTAACAGTTCAAGTCCCCCCCCTCTCCATGCTGCAGCCAGTCTCTTCTTGAGCACAGAGCTCAGCCCAGAGCAGACCCAGCCTGGCAGTTCAGCATGTCCTGAAACACTCCTGCTGCTCGGACAAAATTTCCCACCCTTTGGGATGCAGTTCAACCCTGCAGCTGGAAAAGCAGACACTGTTGTTCCACCTGGCCAGAGCTGCTACAGAATACCCCCCTGGCTGCCTGTGCTCCCAGGAGGAACCCTGGACTCCTGCCCTGCAGAGGATGGACAGGGCAGCTCACAGCATTCCTGCCACACCAGGAGCCTCAGAGGAACTGACAACAGCGAGCAGGAAGCTGGGAACTAAAGGGTTACACAACAGGCTTCTCAGCCCAAGTGCAAACACCCAGTATCATCCTTCCTGTTCTCCCAAGAAAGAAGGAATCACTCCTCCTACCCATCACTCACATCTGGGCATTACTCACACCTGGCAGCAGCACAGCAGAGTTCAGCAGCTCTCAGCCCAGCACAGGGCTCACTGTTCAGCATCATGCCCCTCATGTCTCATTGCCCTGTTCCCAGCAGACAAAGGGCATGGAAACCTCCAAGCTCCCGCTCAAATTCTCCAATGGGGAAACAAATCTAGCCTTTGTTAACTAAGAGAAAACAAAGAGTCGGTGCTCTAGCTACTGTTTCTCTCCTTCTCACATTCAGGTGACTGTGGTCCCTGCCAGCAGCATCATTTCAGGAGCTCTGTTTCCCCAGAAATGATCATTTGCAGCATGAGGATTTCAGGGGTCATGCAGAAGAGTGATGTGCAATTAATTTCCTCAGGAATGTTCAGTTTAGTTGCAGCAACTTGGTTCTTCCCCTCCCTGGGGGGCAGCTCTACTTATTGTTGCATTGATTTCATTAACTTTATTTGCCAGTTCTCCTAATGAAGAATGAAGCAAAACCATCATGGGCCATGCTCAAGGTCACCTGTTTGTCTCAGGTAGTTTCCAGCTGCTTTCTTAGCTCAGCCAGTTGTGTGCAGAGTTAAAACTTTGCATCCTCACAAACTACTCATCTCCCTGAGTTTATTCTTTACCTATCACCACAGCTCTGCCTTGATGCTATAATCAATTAGGGAATAACCTTACTGTGACATTTCATCTGTGATGACCTACAGAGTTAGATCAAAAAGAAATACGTTGCCAGTCTGCCTCATGGATGCAAAAAACCAATTTTCAACCTACAAAATACTCTCTTCCAGTCTGAAAACAACCTGGAGCAGTTACTCAGAGAGACTGGTCTCAGTGAGTCAATCTTATAAGCCTAATGAGGATGATTTAGATGTCAATGTTAACAATTTGAGCTATTTGACTAAAACCATCTTGTTATTCTGTCAACAGAGACCCAGTGGCAGAACCTTGCCATCCTGAGCACTAATGAAAGGAACAAAATGATGGCCAAAGAAGCACAACAGTAGCACTAATTCTGAAGGGACAGATGAACTGCCATGCCTTGTAATGATCCTCTTCTAAAAAACCTATTGTAAAGCACAACTCTAGGAAATGGTGGCTGAGTATTTCTAAACAGGATATATTTCCAAGAATTCCAGCTTCTTGGCAGTCACATCCAGAGTCTCTCATGATCTTGAAATTATAGCAATCCTGTGGGCTCAAGCTAGAACATGAGAGCTTGGAGACTCTTGTTCTGTGGCATTACCAACAGCATTAGGGCTTCCAAAATGTCACACGTGCATTTATATTCCCAGCAGAATGAGACAGCACAGCTTGGTTACTACATCCTACCTTTAAAAAAAAAATATTTAGAAGTCCTAGTAACCTCACAATGACACCAGACTTTTTAAGACCTTGCATGCAAACTTTTACATACACATTCAAAGAACTTTTTGGCATCCCCACTACTTAAAATTTTGTCTTATAAAATACTTACATACATTTTGTGGGTACAAAATACCTGGCTCTGGGATTTCTTTATATTAACAAGATAATTGAAGAATTTATTTCTCCGGTAAAGCAATTTTGGGCTGAGAGAGTCAGAAAGGTGAATGAACAGAATTTGGATTTTTCAAGATTTTTAAGCCACACAGCAGAACGTAAAGGTAAAAATGACTATTGCTGTCACCTAACAGTACTGCCAATAAAATGGTAGTAGAAAATTCCCTCCATGAGAGAATGAGTCCTCAGGTAACCCCGCAATAGTCATCAAAATTTTATCTGAACCAACCACTTCAGAAAAAATGTAGACTCTCAAAACACATATACAACAAAATTACACAATCTCCTTCCATTTGCCTAAGCATCACAGAGACCTGAATAAACCAAATGCAGGAAAAAAAACCCTCAGAGCAATTATCCCCACAAGTGTTTGGGTTTGAAGGCATAACTTTAAGGGCCACTTCTCTGTGCACCACGCAGGAATCTCTGCTCCCCTGAGAGCCCCTGGCATGGATCAGAGGAACGTTCCACACAGGCCAAGTACAAACCTGGATTTATGGCTCTGCAACTACAAGGGTCACCTCAGCTTTTCAGGCAGGAAGACAGAGACTGGGAGTAAGGGCAGCTCTGCAGCCATCAGGGGTGCTCAGGCTGCCAGGACAGAGGGTCACACACAAGGTCTGTGGGCAGAGCAACACAGTGGGGGGGCAGAAGAATGAAGGGATCAGGAAAGGTCTCTGGCTCGTTAAGGGTTTTTTTAATGCCTTCCCAGCTTCTCCTGCATGTTTTGTGTTCAAGAAGCTCCAGTTCCCCTCTCTTCCCCAGCCCTCCTGCACAAACCAGGAAATGCTGACTGCGGGAGGGAGCAGGCTCCACTCCATTACACAGCCGAAATCAAACCCAGGCATTTTTGTTCTGCTGCCCAGTCATACCTGATTAGCCCCCACTTTGATGCTGCTCAGGGGAATGCAGTGCACAGAGTGATTTACTAATTATGGGACAAATTCTGCAGACCTCCCTCTCAAAAACTTTCTGTGAAGTCAATGGGATTAATCACCACAGCAGGAGCTCAGTCGCTTGGGCTCCAGATGGAGGATGGCGCTTGAATCAGAGAGACAAGGAGCTTCCCCTGTACCCAAAACTGTATCAGACAGGGGCTTCCTCTGCATCCAAAACTGTATCAGACAGGGACTTCCTCTGCCCCCAAAACTGTATCAGAGACAGGGGCTTCCTCTGCATCCAAAACTGCATCAGACAGGGGCTTCCTCTGCCCCCAAAACTGCATCAGAGACAGGGGCTTCCTCAGCATCCAAAACTGCATCAGAGACAGGGGCTTCCTCTGCATCCAAAACTGCATCAGACAGGGGCTTCCTCTGCCCCCAAAACTGCATCAGAGACAGGGGCTTCCTCTGCATCCAAAACTGCATCAGACAGGGGCTTCCTCTGCCCCCAAAACTGCATCAGAGACAGGGGCTTCCTCTGCATCCAAAACTGCATCAGAGACAGGGGCTTCCTCTGCATCCAAAACTGCATCAGACAGGGGCTTCCTCTGCATCCAAAACTGCTCCCACTCTCGCTGTGCTGCCACAGGAGACCTTGCAGCCCCCAGGACACGGAGTCCAAGGCACCCGTGCTCTGCTCTTACACTGGAGGTTTGTTTTCACCACCAATGCTCAAGTGCAGTTGAGGTATCCGGGAGGGAACAGGACCCTGGAACTTCACACGAAGCCAGCCCTTTTCTTTAAAATTTCCAAATAACAGCAGAGATGCCTCCGGCATGCCCGGTATTTACATTAAACCAACATCATTACCATCATACACTGTTCCCAAACTTACACCGCCCAGGAGCAGGTGAGGCAAACTGTTTGCAGACTGGTTTAAACTTACCACACAGCCCATTCCTTTCCCAGACTGGGGAGGGTGAAGCATGAGAATGCTGTGAATTCCCCAATGTTTATCTTGCTCAACGAGTTTTATTTAACCGCATCATTAGGTCACCCTCAAATTCCCCCGAACAATGAGGGGAAAAACCCGCAGAAAAGGGTGTGGCTTCGGGAGCAGAGAGAAGGGGCTTTGTTTCCTTGACGCACAGTTCAAAAAATGCACACATTTACCAATCCAAATGAATCCCGATAAACGCCGAGCTGCGGCGCAGGAAAACTGGAGACTGCAAGGACACTCCTGGTGCGAGGCAAAGGCTCTCCCCGGAGCTGTTTGCCTTTAAAATCCCCACACCATCACCCAGCTGCACCTTTAGCAACATAGAAGGTTTCTTGTCTAAGTGACAGTTTCTGTTAAAGCGTGTGGGAGAGGGAGGGGAATAGAGGACTCGCTCCCTTCCTTTGCTACGCTGCTCTGTAATTTATGGATTAGTCTTGCAATTGTTCTACTACTCCAGCATTTGCTCGCAAAGGAAACCTCTCCACTGTGCAGCTATTTAGGTTAAAAAGTAACCTCATTAGATTCCCAATGCTTTGAAGACAAATTTCAGTTGCTTCCCCTACTGGAAACCTTGCCAGCTGAACCTTTCTCCTCCCCCTCCTTCCCCCCACCATGTTCTTTCAAAGCAGCCAGGATCCATCCAATACAGACAAAAATCACCCTGTCTAGAGGAGCTGACTGTTGGCGTGTTTTCAAATACCTCTCCCTTAAACAGCAAGCAGGCTACATCTCACTGCATATAATATTATGAGTATTTCTGATGCAGCTGAACCATCGAGGAGCAGTTTCCCTGTCCCGTGTGCACAGAGGTTTGAGGCCTTTGAATTTGCAAAAACATTTGCAACGAGTTTCTACAATCATTACCCCCCTAAACCCTTTCTTCCCCTTTTCCTGGCCTCTTTATTATTTATTTAGCCAGATCAAAGGGCCTTTTCATCAGGCTTGTATGCTGCTGAAGTCATTTCAGATCACAAACAATGGTGGACAAATTCTGAAAATAGCTCCTCATAGGGCTAGGAAGGTTCTGAGCAGATTCAAACTCCCTAAAGCTCAGTCTCTGCTCCCAAATACTGACTGGTTTCTTCATGCTCCCCTCAAAATGTACAAACACATGCACAGAGACCTCTCCATGTACAACCTCCTGTAGCTCCTCTGAATTACCCTTTTAGCTTCAAAATGAGGCCAAAATCATCACACCAGATCCCACCTGGTGTCAGGCAGAGATAAGATGGTATGGGAACAGGTAAAGTAAAGCTGGGGTTTTAGCCCACCTTAATAAAACTTCATCTTCCCACATGGACATCAGTGTTTGGCTTAAGCCAAATCCAGCTCCTTATCTAGAGGGAACCAGAACAGGCTGAGATTTCAAATGATGCAAGAAAAATGAGCAAAAGCTGAACAAGCAAATCTGGGATGAGGCACAAAGCATACACCATTTTCCTTTCCCACACTTCAGTCCACTGAAATTAAAATTTTAAAAACTCTACAGGAAGCTCAGAGGTGATTTTTGCTACCTGCACTGTTGTTGCTTTCATTCACTTTCTCCTTTCCTATGTGATGCAGTTTTAAGAAAAATCTTTGTCTGGCAGATGTAATTAAAGTACAGCTTAAGTCTTGCAAAAAGTAACTGCAAGTTTCTACAATGAATCACACCATAACTTTGGCTTTTGTAGCAAGGCTTTTGTGAGGCTCTGGAGCCTCAGCATTAAACTTCCCCATACCATAAAATCGAGTTGGCTTGTTTTGGATTTCTTTTTTTTGGTAAGAAAGAGTCAGGCCTTGGTAACAGTCCTTCCAGACAGTCTGCAGCTGAACACAACATGTCATCTCACATAATGAAGATGGGGTCTTTGCTGAAGGAACACCTGCCAAGGTGATGGACTGAGTGTTATATTGTCTTTCCCTACGTGGCTGTGACGGGGTTTGTTTTAAGGTCTCGCTTACCTGACTGACCCATACTCAGGGGGATGCTGATACCTCATCATAGGCCCATCAGATCTTCCCTGCTGGCTCATGCGATGGTCACTATAGAAATGCCCCGAGTCCTGAGGTTTGCAGTTCATAGACGGGGTGGACACGTTTTTGTAAGGATACTCTGGGGGAGGCCCCCGCTGCTCCATTCCTTTCATGCTGGCCTGGGAAGGGGGCTGCACCGAGTTCTTGTAGAACTCATTGGAGCCAGAATTTTTGTAAGGGTCGCTGGACTGCTGGGGAGAGAGGGGGGACAGCGGGGAGAGCGGCGCGCTCGTGACGGGCGCGTGGGCCTTGACCCCGCTGGTGGCCAGGGACAGCTGCATCAGCCTCTCGCTCAGGGAGCGCACGTGGCCTTGCTTGAGGTCCTTCAGTCCTTCGTCCTGGTGCACCTTCCCCGGGCTCACCCGCTGCACCGTGGGCCGCCCTTCAGTCCTCATCTTCTGGTTGGTGACGCCCGTGACGTAGAAGGCCGCCCCGACGCTGGCGTGCGGCTGGCCCCGGAAATACTGCGACTGCACCTTGGCCTCCTCGTAGGTCGGGAGGTCCTCGCTGTTCTGGAGCCGCGGCGACAGCTGCTTCTCCATGATGCTGTTGTCCACCTGTATCTCCTGGCCCTGGGGCTCCTGGCGGGCAGCATGAGTCACGAGCTGGTGGTCCTGGGAGCTCAGCCCTTCGTTCTGAGAGGCCGGGCTGCCAGTGCTGCTGAAAGGGGGGGCATTCCCTGTGGCTTGCTGGTGTAAGGCGAGAAGGTTGCGGTTGTCATTTGGGTTCCCGTATCGGAGCTGCTCCTGCAGCAGGCGCTGTAAAACTGTCGTAGCTGCTTGCTCTTCTGAATTCCTCATCTCAAACTGTGGTGCCTTTTGGGTGGAATGTAGAAGCTGCCCTTGACCTAAGGAAAGGAGACACGGTTATTAGCGCCTGAGTGGATCGGGCAAGAGATATTCAAGAGCAATGGCTCGAAATACAGAAAAAAAGCAGGTTAGATTACCAAAGGTTCCCATAACAATGGGGGTCATCAAGGCCCTTGACCTAAGAAGGACTTGCATGCCCGGGGGGCAAAGCCTTAGAAAGGTGATGAAAGGTGACTTGAAAGTTTATAGGCAAATCAATCGACTGCAAGCTGTAGGGATGCATGCCAAATACCTCAGACAGCATCTTGGGCAAAAAGGAGATGTGGAATTCACAGGATGATGGTAAAAACGCCTGAAACCTGTTTGCTTTATACTTAGAGTTACCAACAGTGAAATACACTTCCCATATTTGTAGGCAGACAAGGATTAAAGTGTGAAATCAGCAACTTGTCAGTTTTAAGGGAAAGAAAAAACAAAAAAGAGGCCCATTGAGATAGCATATGGTTCAAAAGAAGTAAAGAAATCTCTCAGCTGAGATACAGCAATTAATGAATACCTAGCTAGCCAACAGGTTTTCAGAGTTATGAAGCGCCCAGAGTGAGATCAGCACCTATTCTCCCTGCTGCAGAAAACCCCAGGCACGGTGCAAGTGAGGACTCAGGAACTTCCTGCTATACAAAGGCAACCAAATCCTCACACATCTAAATATCCTCAGCGGAATGCATGCAAATGCAAGGGGAGGAAAAAGAGTTGTCTGATCTAAGGAACAGAAAAAGACCTCTGAGTGGCAGGAAAAAACACTTTGTCCCAATGAGAGAAACACAAAGAGCCAATGTCAGGCACATCCTAAGTACAGATTAAGCCAGTGACCAACAGCAATTACGTTTTGCTCAGTCTCCCAGTGGAGTCAGGAGTGTGTCATGGAAACTCAGGCCCACTGGCCTTGCATGAGTTGAAGTATCAAAAATTAATGATACCTTTGAGACATGTAACTGAAAGCAGAGCTACTTTTGAGCTAGAACAGCTCAGAATAGGGAGTAAGCCTTACCCGCTGGCCAAGCTGTAGCTCTGCCCTGACAACAGAACACGTGTTGGTGTTCTAGCATTTTATTTTGACACCTTTTTCCTGTGTAACATTGTCCCTTAGCAGAAGGTAACTTGCTCCCAACAGTTTGTTCTGCAGCAGAAGCAGGAATCAGGAGGCCTGAAGGGTCTGCTTTGTGCTGCATCTCCACAATCTCCCTGTTTGCTCCCTCAGGCCAGCCAACCCCTGCAACACAAGGACTCGCATGGAGCAGACAAAAACCCTTTGCAAACCTTAATGAAGAGAAAGTTAAAATCCACCTCATTGCAGGCTGCTCACCACTGCAGGAGTTCAGGCCCTGTGAGCTGACCTGGAATGTGACTCCTCTGAAATCCTGTTTGAAGTGGCACATACCTTTGTCCTTCACTTGGAGTCCCCTGGTAAGGAGGAGCAGTTCTGCCACATGGGGGGACACACTCAGCCTTCCTCCTGCAAATCCAAGATCTCCACTCAGAGATGGCTTCAGGCTCCTCTTCAGCAGGCCAGATCACTTGATACTCTCCTCGCTCCCAAAATAACTCTGAGGGAAGCATTAAAAACATCATTTTAATCAGTACATGAGACCCTAGAAATAATAAACCTTGGCCCATATTTCAGATATTCCTTTTGTAGCTTCTTGTTTTCTCCCAGAGCCCAACAATTTTGATCCCTTTAGGATGAATGAACCCCCATGTCCCCAGCAATCTACTCCAGCTGCTGCTTTAATCATGACCATTTCTGCTCCAAGATTAAATGTTGCCAAGTAATGCTTTGTCCCATCTGTGCCTCCAAGTGAAACAGTGATTAAAACCCGCTAATTCTTTAACTCCATTGTTTTACTTCTTGCTCAGAATGAAAGCTGCAGCACAGATGAGGATGCCCTGTGCTTATGTCTCCTTTGCCAGTGGTGCTGAGTATTTTGAACTGTGTCATGTCAGCAGAAATCCTCTGCTGGACAGTGACACGGTGAAATGCTTGATAAACTTCAACACACCATGCCTCAGAAATAACTGTGAGAATGATCAGTTTGTGAATATTAGCTTTATTTTACAGACTGGGAAAGTCAGGGGAAGAAAAGGACACTGACAGAGTTTATGCCAGAAATACACAGCAGAGCACAGCTCTAATTCCCAAAACGCTCTTTAATTACGGTACTTTTCTCTTTCAGAATATGAAGCAGTAAAGAAACTTTAACCATTGAGGGGAGAAGCAGGAGAATACAGAACAATGTCTATTTAGGCATTGTTACAAGAAGCAGCTCCTGAAGGTGTCCTAAAGAAAAAAGCAAGCAATGCAAAAGATGTGGAACATACTTGTGCACTCAGTGTGTTCATACTTTAAGGAAAGGCAATGAAAACAGAACTAGTGAAACTAAAAATATTCATTGATATGTATAATTTAACTTAATTTCCTGGAATGTTGCAAAAAATAAAGTGAACAGATGTAGTGAAGGAATGCAGACATGGATACTTCTGTCTCTGACTTATTGCAGCACAAATCCACACCCAACAAAAACTATCTCAGATCTGCAAGTTAAATACTTGAGGTGTCAACAGCAATTTCAAGGCACATGAACAATATCTAAGGAGAGAACAAGGCAGTGTTGTGTGGTGTGGTACTTCAAGATGGTGGTTGAAAAAAGCAGCTAATGTCAAATTCTTAACTGGTGACTTAGCTCGAGAGGGATATATTGAAAGCAGCTGCCAGCAAATATGCAGTAAAGAACCTTTAAACCAGGCATTAAAGATAGCAGATAACTAGAGCAATTTCTAGCCTCTTTTCCCAGTGTTGCACAACAGAAGTTAAGGATTCCTCATCCCCCTCACACCAGAATCATCACTGACTCTTCTTTTTTTATTTTTTTAAACCAAGCTGCCCTGAGCAACCTTTTTATTAGAGCATAAAAAGGCTTTTATTATGCAATATGATGCTGCCTTTCCACCCAAAGATTTCTTTTGTCTCAACTGGAAAAATCTAAGGAGGTGGAGGGGGCTTGTTTATTTTTTTAATACAAAGATACAACCCAGCTTGAGATTCTGCCTCTCTGCCTTAAAAGATTTTTTTTTCAACAGTCAAATCCAATCTGTGCATGTTTAACTCCTTCAAATGCTCCAGGAACCATTTCACACGCAGAGCTTCACTCCTCAGCACTACCAGCTCGTTCTGCTGAGCTGATGGAGGGAGGGCACAGCTCACACTGAAAACATTTGCCAGAACTGAATACTACTAATTTTAGTGTGGGTGTAAACAAGAAATCAACCTGGAAACCCAAAGCAAAAGGTGGGCTGAGATACAACAGAAGGATATTCTGGCCAAAAAATCCGCTTTATTTAAATACTGACTCGTAGCCTATTTTTTCCAGTTTTATCCCATTATTTTTATTAACAAAGAAAATCTTGTGCAACTAATTTGGGTGGCAGCATTTCTGGAATCTGCTTTCTGAGCAGGCTGGAAACTCCTGGCAGAACTAGTGAGTTAACTTTTCTATTAACTAAACACAAAAATGAACAGTACTATCGGTGCTGAAGCCCATGTGTTATTTATTTGGACACCAAACTCTGTTTGTGTCAGGCTCTTCCAGCAATTTCGGTTTTCAGTGTGCCAGAGATGGAAATTAGTGAGATGCACTGGAAAAGTTGTTATGATAGAGCTGGAAGGAAATTGGGAAGGTTCTGTAGATACTTTAAACAGACGTATTTGGGGGTTTAGCCTACATCTATTATGATGGATAGGCTGAAATCAGACTGCCAACAACTGCCAAACTGCATGGATTGGATGGTGCAGTCTCCATTGCCACAAAGCCCAGAAACACCTTCTCCAGTGGAGGAGAAATCAGGTTTAGATCAAATCTCATCCAAGGAACCACAGTGAGATTTCCCAGGCTGAAGCAATTTTGCAATTTGCTCCCGAGCATCGCAGCTCTATCATCTTCCACCTCATTCTAACCTCTGGTCTGAAATTACTCCTGGTAACTTGAGGGAAAAGCTCTTGAGGAAACATCAGAACCTAGAACTGGTAGAACTAACACAGGAATTGCAAATAGTGCTGCACCATGCTGAGATCAAGAACGGGCATTAAAGGGGGGTAGTGTAGGTACTATTTAAGGAAGAAAAGCCTCATGTTTACAGGGCATTGTGTAAAAAACCCAGTAGCTGAAGCTTCTGTCTTAAACATCATGTAATTATGCACAGGAACCTTGCCAGTCCCTCGTGAGGAAGGAAGATTAATGAAGAATTTAAAATGATAATACTACCAGGCTGTAGGGAACCAAAGCAGCACATTTCTGTACAGCATGCAAATATTTTCCAGCATTATAAAAATAAACAAGCTTAGACAAGTGAGCGACTCACCACTGTTTGATGAGTGGCTCTAATGCTATAGCTCAATTAACCTGCATGGAGCAATAATAACCTCACAAGCAAAGAGAAGCATCTTTCTTTAGCTTGTGAAACGAAGAGGAATGCAAGAGTCCCTGTGAGGACAGCCTGTGCATACTTGCCCAGAATTACTGCTTAGCCAAGGAGCTAATTAGCTTACACATCAGGTGGGATGGGAACAGGTTCACCACCTCGTCAAGGCTGAAGTACAGTTAAACACTTTCAGTTTTACTCCTAAGTTTTGTATCACTCACACTTGAAACAATCCAGTGACAGACTTCAAACTCCAGCTGCAAATTCTGCAAAGTAATTCTGTGGTTTTTCTTAAAGGATGTGCTTGTGATACTGCCCATCCTGGTTGGCAGCAGGGGATGGGATGCTATCAGGTAGATGAGGTTTTAGGCTGGTTTTTTAGGTGCAGGGTTATCTTCAGACAGACCTGCACTCTATAATAGAGGAGGGGACATGAAACAGAGACAGTGTGGACAGGACCAGCTGTGAGGTCCCTGGGCAATGCTCCCATGCTGAGTCACCCCCTGGGTAATGGAAACACTCTGCTGCTCCATGGCCCACGCAAACCCCCGCAGGCTGATCCCTGATCCTGCAGAATTCACTCAGCCTGGGTGTCTCCAAGATCACTGGAACCGTGGTTGTTCTGCACACACACTCACTCTGAAGTGGCTGGGAGCACCAGGGAGTCAGAGGCGAGGTCCCAAATTATTCAGTGAATACTGCAGGTTATCACTGAATGCTCTTTGCTTCCTTTCAGTCCTACCCGAGGAAGAGGAGGAGGAAGGGAGGGAATACACACCAGGATAGTCCTGGAGAATAAATGTTCCCAACGTCTGGCGCCAACACCCAGACCTGCAAGGCAGCACTCAGCAAGTCCCAGCGCTGTGAAAGCGCTTTAGCACCTGCTCCTAAGCAGGAGGAGGAGGTTCCAGACTCCAACCATAAACACCTCCCCAGCTCCCATTCAGCCCTCCCGGCCCTGCCTGCCTCCATCTGCTGCCCTGTGGCTCAGGTGATCCCGGAGGGTGGCACCGAGCAGGTGCATGGAGTGCTGCCAGCATTACTCATCTTCATTCCAGAAGGGCAGAGTCACCGGGCAAACAAGAAAAACTTCCTTCTTTTAACGAAAAACAAGAACAATGTCACCCGGAGGGGGGCAAATAAGATGCATACCCATTGTATTAGATCATCGGGCTACAGCAACGAGAGGCCACAAGAACAACCAAAGACTGGTCCCAGTTTTAACAACTCTCCCAGCCAAACTGAGTCCACCTGAGTACGGCTTAGACTGTCCCTAACCCTGGCCCTCAAACACTCATGTCACTGGGACCAGGCACAGGGAAGCCTGGCAGGCCTGAAGAAAAGGGAGCGAGTTGCTTGGCCTGGCTGGAGATAAATAAGTCAAGACATCAACATGGGAAGATCCCCTCTAAATAACATCTCAAAGGAAAAAACAGAGAAGACCTTACTTGACCTTTGAATTACTGCTCCCCTCACTAAAAAGTATCAATTTCTTCACAGGGAAGTTGCTATAATCTTCACCAACATAATTTAGGCTTTATATTACAAAGGAAAAAAAAAAAAAAAGAGAGAAGAATAAACACTTAGAAAGCCCGGTATAAATAGGAATGTGTCATGGCTTTTAAGCATTTTGAAAAGAATGCTATGGAATTTCAAGTTCCTCCATAAAATTTTAAAAGTCACAGGGGCAGGAGGATTTATTCTGAATATACCAGTCCAATAGGAAAACCAGCTGTTTTTATTGAGAATATTTCTTCATGAAGACATCCCACCACTCAATTACTTGAACTCTTATGCAGCACTACCTAACACTGCTCACACATCTGCAGAGTCACAATGCTTTAGGGGCAGGTACTGCCACTTCTGCATAATTAGTGAAACACAAATTCCAGCACAGGCAATGGGAGCTCTGCTACCAACTCCAGAAAGGCCAAGATCTCACCTTTTAGACGTCCTCTTGCTAAAACCAGCTCAAGCTCAGGCAGCTTTAGCCACACCAGGTCTCATTTCAGAGGCTGCCTCCCAGCACAGACCGAGCAAGATTCATCTGCCTGAAACTTCGCAGATTTCCAGTAATTCTCCTTGCAGAACTGGGGGATTGCTGCAAGCCCAAGCCGCAGTTTTAATTCAGCATCAAGCTTTGTTTTGTCTTTTGCGAATGCTCCACTTCTCGCTGCTGCTGGCACTCAGGCAGCGCCCTGCTTCTGTCGTCAGCAGCCCCTGTCCCACAGCTATCCCAACTATGCCTCAGCACCAGTTTCATTGCATTGTGTGGTTTCTCCATTCCTTCCCTGATTTAGTCCAGGCCTCTCCTCGGGGCTCTCAGATAATGAAAACCATGTGAGTGTAAAATGTAATCTTCAAACACGCAAACCAGTTTCATGTGCATTATCAGAAGGGAGCAAAATGTTGACAGTGCATCATTTGTCCCTACAGATAGGATCAGACTCTTTTAATTGCTGCTGAGATAAAACAAAAAAAAACCCCACCAAGATTGGAATCACCATCCACGTTAAAAATAAAGTCAAAATTCGAACCTAAAAGCTTAAGCACTCCTGAAAACAATGGAAATACTATCCCTAAACAGATATATCCATTTTGTGCCACCTTAAGGTAGTTTTTCCTCTTATGGTAGTTGTGACATCCTGAAAATTTATATCATAAGTTGACACAAATAAAAAAATGTAGGTGGAGGAGGATGCAGGGAAGAAAACAACCACTACGGCCTAACTTTAGCATGGAATTTTCTGGCTTTTTCTAGCAATACCACAATTTAAACTATTTTAAGCCCCCATATGGAGGAGCTCTTCTTATTTCAGAAAGCAGTTTCACAGAATTTAACGGGACTAACCACAGAATCTGGAAAGCAGGCAGGCATGGCCCCTCCTCTGGTCTAAGGGCTGCTTTTTGTTTCCTTTAGAAAAAGAAACAGCTAAAATACAGGTAACCTTGCCAGTTGTCAGTCACTGATGCTGTGGCCCAAGGAAGGGCACAAACCTAGTGCAGTACTGGGATAGCCCAACACCACCAAGAGATCTCAGCAGGTACCACGGGTTAAAAATATGAATTAAAAGTAAAACCCTACAGAAGATCCAGCCCACTGCATTTTAGACAGCAAGGATCTTATAAAAGTGGTTTTGGTGTTGTTCTTTTATCATAACCACGTGGGCTTTTCATGTGCACCTTGTAAAAAACCTTTAATTACCTATAAGATGATTAATTGAGCCTCACCACCACACTGGGAGGAAGATATTACTCCATTCATTTTAGCACAGTGGTGACTGGCTAAGTTCTGGCCTACATTGATGTTTTTTGTTGCCACAACTATGTCACTCAAGGAATTGATTTCTTTCAATGCAAGTATTCCAGCAACCACTCTAAAACAGATGCAGTTACAGTAGGAAATAATTGGTTTTAGGTGTATTGCTTAGGAAACCTCATGTAAACCACACCAGCACAACTTCTTCCTTGCTAATATAAACTAGAAAGATTTTCTGTAGTAACAGGAGCAGCAAGCACAGATTCTGCCTAAATGGATCAAGGATGTTGGCATCCCAGGACTTGTGCAAGCAGAAGGCAGAGGAACTTTCTGAGTGTTTCCTCCAGCTGGAGAAGATACTTCTGCAAAGGATCCTCAGCAGCTGCAGAAAAATAGTTAAAGATTTAGAGCCCTAATGAACAAAATGAACTTCATGGAGTGCACAGAAACCAGAGGTAACACATGGCTCCTTGAGCACAAATCCAAGGTGATTAACCTTCCCTGCTCCCACTCAGAGCTCAGTCAATGCCAGCAGGGCTGGTGCAGGAAATGCATTCAGCTCTCCCGGCCTGAGGAATGCAGTGCCAGGGCCTCTCCAGGCTGCTGTCCTGGGTCTCCCAAGGGAACACATCCTGCAGTTTGCCTCCCCCAGCACCACCCTGGGCCCTGATCTCCATCCCAGCCTTTTGAGATTGCTCCATGGAAGCATCCCTTCAAACCCCCTGAGCAGCAGGGGATGGGGCCAGCAGTTTCCCACACACAGTTTCTATTGCCATCCCTACTCCCCCAAATCAGAAATCCACTGGGCTTTAACACATGCGAAATCCACTCTTTCCCCCAGGGGTGCTAAGCTTTTTTTATTGCTTTTTCTTTTTTTAAAGGAGATCCAAGTGCTCCACACCCAATCCCAATTCAACAAGAGCAAAAGCTGCTCTTTTCCATGTAACTTTGGAGTGCTCTTTTCTGCCTGCTCTCCATGGATCCCTGATCTTACCCAAAGGAAGGGTGGAACAGGCTACATAATGGCTTTTAGGCGCTTCAAGCTTCATCATTGTACAGTAAAAAGCATTCCAAATTTGTTTTTACCCAATACAAACATCAGCACTCAGCTGTGATGACTCCAGAAAACTCCAGATTACCACCTCCTCGTGCACCTCCACAGGCTCTCCCAGGATCCCAGACTGGTTTGGGTTGGAAGGGACATTAAAACCCATCTCATTCCAACCCCCCGGCACAGGCAGGGATGCCATCTCACACTGGTTTAAGTTCTGGCTCTCCAAAAATACAGAGGAGGTTTCAGCTTTGTTTCTTTTCAAAAAGACAATGGGAAAACAAGGAAGATGTGTTTTCCCAAGCCCCACAACAAGACAGGCTAGCCCTAGTATGAAGCAATCAAATTTGTTTCAGCTGAACACAGAACCACCCAAATTAGAACAGCAGGAAAAGTCCACCAAACCCTGATGGGAACAAAGTCACTGAAATGTGGAATTACTTTCCTTGAGGGTTACAGTAAATAATCCTAATATATTAAGTAATTCTTTCAAAAACCAAGTTGTGTAGAGACACAAAACATTTTTAAAAAAATATTACTGTGACACAACTCTCAGACAAGGTCTTACAAATGCTAATTAATTCATTAAACAAAATCCTAAACTAGTTTAATTCATAAACATTCATATAAGAGAACTGTTCAACAACATCTTAGTCTACTATTAGACACTGTAAGTGCTTTGCTACTACAAATAAGCCTTCAAAAACCAATTTTATTGGATCAGTGAACTTTTTTGTCATTTACACAAAGTCTGGTTCTATACTGTGACCAATACTGGTGGAACCTTATATAGCCCAGCAGTTTTTCCTGAGGAAAATGACCAAAGACCTCTCCAAACTCCCAAGGAATTTCAAATATTTAGTATTAAAAAAAAAAAAAAGGTTATTTTAAGCTGAGACACAACCAAACTAGACAAGAGTCATTCTCAGAGAGGACGAGAAAGTAAAAAAGCAGCAAGTATGAATGGCAGCATTTATCTCTGAAGCCCTTCTGCAGGACCAAGAATGCAGACTGCCTGCCAGGAAGAGAGGAGACGCTCAGCTACTGGGAACAGGAGGGAGCCCTCACTTTTCCAGGGCCAGCCAAGCCCTATGGGAGCTGCCCACGACAAGGGATGCCACATCCTACAACCACCACGAGGGATGGGCACAGCTCCATCCCCAGGCACCAGGGGAGGCTCCAACACACGTTCTGTTCTTCCTGCACCTAAGCCGAGCACCTCACACAAACCTCTCCACTCTACGAAGACAAGATTTTAAAGAAGAAGAAACTTCCTTTTTTTTGACAAGTTTGTTTCCATAGGCCTTTGAATTCTGTTCACAGGGGGTTTTTTTCATTTGTGATATTTCGTTTTCCATTCCTATTCATTCCTCAGGCACTGAGCTCTCGCTGACATCAAATGTCTGGTTTGCCCTGAATGGCCATTTACACACAAGTAAGTTTCAAATCTATTCTTTAAAAATTTCATCCAAGTGTCCATGTAAACACAAATTCCATCAACCACGAAAAACTCCTTTCACTTACAGGCATAGTAGGCAGTAAGAAAAGATTCAATTACATATTTAAAAATTAATTGCTCCTAGAAACACCTTCACACTAGTTTTCCTCAAAGTTGTTGGATCTTTTTTCTGTCTTGAAGACAACATTTCAAGGCTACTCTGGAGAGCCAGGTAACACGCAAAATTTGGATATTTGCTGACTTCAGAGTTCTCCACACAGCCCATTACTTTCACATGGACACAATCCCAGTCTCAGATCTGTCCAAAGCATGAACCTTTTGCAAAGACTGAAGGTATGGCCATGGAGGCTGCAGGATGAAGTTCTTCCTGTGGCCAGCACTGCATTCCAGAGCTGTTTGGGAATACACTCTCTCCTGTATAAAAGGGTTTAACAACTCCTGCAGCCAGACTGGACTCACAGGGCAGGTATGTGCCTGCTCTTTCATAAAAGACAATGATTTAAATCTACAATATGATGCTGCTGCCACATATGGGGCATGTGCACAGAGAGGATCAGGCACAAGGGTATGTGGAAGTCTAACCTAGAAAGTAACTACTCATCAGAAAGTAAGAGAAGCAGAGAATTCCTGAAAGCAATGAGCTTAGAGAAATGGGTTGTGGCCCAGATTCAACACAATGGACTAAATCACTTTGACAAATCCTCTAGTGCTTCCTGAAAGTGTATAACCCCAGCAATAGGCAGTTTGGAACACTTCTATGAGGAACCAAGTCCTCTCTTGTATTTCAGTGGACAGAAGAGGAGAAAGAGAGCCCTGGACCTTATTGCCAATCCCCAAGAATGGCTGTTCTCACACTTTTATAAACACTTGGTCTCCATGGAAGGGGGATACCTAGCAGCAAACATTGGCAACCAAGAACATTCCACTCCCACTATATTGTCCACAATAGCAAGGAGAAAAAAAATCCATAAGGCTGCTTTGATTAGGAACCCTTTGAGAGGACTTCTTCAAAAGTGAGTGTCTGAAAATACCTTGAACTGTGGGAATGTGCAACGACAGCCAGATGGGGGAAAACAGGCATCTTACTTTATTCTGAAAGCATTTACACTTCAGCCCAAAGTGGGAACATCTATTAATCCAAGAACCTTTTGCCAAGAACAAGGTCATAGTTTTCTTTTTAATTCACAACAGAACCCAACACATAACATATTCTGCACCAAGCAGAGAATCTCATCATTTACAGGTGTTTGGAGCCAGGTTTTAGTTTAATGCATGTTCTGAACGTGTAAGAACTTTATTATATTGGTTTTGTCCTCCCAGCAGGTCAGAGCTCTGCAGCTCTTTAATAACCACCAGTAAGAAAGAAGCAAGAACTGCACGAGGAGTTCTGCCCCACCAGGGGTATAAACAGACAAATTCTTTCACTGCCAGAAGTATTTATACATTAACACACTCTTGGACTGTTGATACTTCTAAAATTGAAGACCTATTCCTCTGTATACATTAATATGGCAGCAATCTAAACCAAGCTCAGATTTTGCTCCAATTTAAGAAAATTAAGCATTAATGAGCTCAAATTTTACTTGAGCTGTTTGTTCATTGCAGTGACAGTGAGCCCCAGCCATGGAGCAAGGCATCATTGTGCTGAGCCCTAGGAAGAATTAAATGGTGCAAGTTGTTCTATCAAAATAACCACCAAAAAAAATATAAATCACATTACACTCAACTGGAAACAAAAGGAAGGGCTAGAAGTGGGAGAAGCATTTATGCTTTGAGAACTTGGGAGTTGCAAATTCTCAATTTCACTGTCATGGTTAGGAAAATGTGGCAGCAAAGCAGTGCAACGTTATTTCTAAATAAACAAAAAGATTGGTCAGTCTGCTGATGCAAGACAGACTAAAGAGAACAAGAGAACTATTAAATTATCTCCACTTCTGGGATTCTGGCTATTCTTTTGCAAAGTGAATGGCTTATGCTAATCAGGATGCATCTGAAATGCATCATTCAAGCCTCCTTGTACAAATATAGTTCTTATTTATCCCAAAAGATCCCCACCAGCTGGCAATGTTTGCATACAATGCTAAACCCAACCTCAAGAGCCCATGCATTATGAGTCATTTTACACTTAAAAACATTAGTTCCCTTCAGTGTTCTCCAAGACGGTGTATCCCACGAGAAGAACCTTAGTGGAATTCAGCAATAATACACTATGTTACCATCCAACTTCCTCTAGCACAAAGAAGTTACAAGTTTTCTGTTGTTCCGTGGTTTGTTGTTTTTTTTTTTTTTTTCTTCCTCCTAACAGCGTTTTCCCTCCAGAATATCTTTGTGGAAGGAACAAAAGGATTTGCACCAATCCCTTCTATATGAATCAAATATTTATGCTATGTCCTCTTGAAGCACTTTCATCTAGTAACCTATGGAATGTGATCTCCTGACCTCAACACTCAGGCACGTCTAAATCAGCTGCCCTTTGAGCTGTATTAGAGGCGGCAGAGAATTTTTATACACTTGTATCAAAGGCATATGAAAACCTTGTGGCCCAGCTGTGGCATTCTCTGCTACAAAGCATTAGTCCAAAGTGTGCTTCAGGAAAGGGGAATGATTGTCCCACGTTTATGGCACAGTCTGATGCCATGTGTCACCAGGAACAGGCAGGATGATGAACCACGCTACCAGCACATTAACCAGCCAGCACAATTTAAATAAGTGTCATGGCAAACTCCAATCCCACGTCCCACCACGTGGCCCATTCTGCCCACTCCACACTGCCCAGTTCCCTTCTGCCAGCCCCCTCCCCAGGGCAGCCAGCACTGCCTGCAAAACACCTCCAGAATCCTAAAGACAAAGAGCTTGTGGGATGAGCAGGCACCCCATTCCCTCCATCTAGAAATCCCACCCTTTCCTCAAGAAAAATAAATCATTCTATGTTGTCTTTGTGGCTCCCAGGAATCTTTGATGGACGGGGTTATGTTGCAAATGTGTGTCCTGGAAGTAAAAGAGAGGGAGACCAGGTGTCCCAGATGAACCTGCAACTTCAACTACAGCACAAATTTTTCAGGGTCAGCCCATGACCCTACTCCCTCGAGGAGCAGTCACTGAGGTAACCCTGGTGAAAGTCTGACCCAGAGATTTAACAGGGTCATGGTCCTGATGCTAGGGTTCATGTTTTCATAGCAGCCCTGAAAAACCAACGTGATGCTGCCCATCACTCACACGGGAGCAGCACGAGGGTGTAGGGAAAGCTTGAGAACACAGTTCCTGTGTTCCCACCCTGACCTGGTAGAAGGGCTCAGTGCTCAGAAACAGTCAAGGGTAGCAGAAAAATGTGAGGCAGCGGCCAAAAACCAATGCCCTGTCCTCTGCCCCAGCATGGATTCTGGTCAGTCACCTGCCCCAGTCTCCTCACAAGGTGCCCCACTGGCTGCTGCACCTCAGCAGAGACTGAGGCACCCCCAGTTCTCAGAGGGTCCAGCAACTCAGACTTGCTGCCCCAACTTTTCTGCTTTCTTTTCCCACAGAAATCCCTCCAGGAAAGAGGAAGGGGAAAAAAAACTTAAAAAAAGAAGGAGGAACAGGGAGCAGGACAGACAAATATGTAGCATTTCCTGTATCATCCACAGGAAAAACCCACGCAGTGGGGAAGAGCTCGATGTCAAGGCTGGTTTCACCACATGAACACACAGTTCCTCCTGCTGGGGGATGCTGTGTGATTCCACAGGGAACAATACAACCTTCCCTGACACAAGGACTCCTACTACTAGCCACACAAAATTCCACGGGTCCTTCCCTTGCAGAAATGCTGGTAGCAAAGAAGGAAGGAGGGGAAGGAGGAATGTAGGTACAGAGCTGGGGGAGAAGGAAAACGAGACATTCCCTGTGGTATTATCACTTGTAAACCAGGACACACTCAGCACTCGGCCCCTACAGAAAGAAGTATTCTGCAAAATATGTTTCCCTGCACAGAGACTGGGCCTCCATCCAGTTATTATGTGCACATGTCCCTGCTGAGTTTTCAGTCTTACTTCGAAAAAAAAAAAAAATCACAAAACAAAGAAAACATCCCCTCATATTCACTCTGCACAGTGCCAAGCATGCTCCTGACCATGTTCAATAATCTGTTAAGGCGTGTTAATTATGGGTGCAACACTTTTACACCTTGTGACACAGCAGTAAAGCACTTAATGTAAAACAAATTCCAGTGTGAAACAAGAAATCAGTCGATCGTGGCAGCCCTGTTTGCACGTGTGATACATAAATGCACATGTGAATGCACATACGTGCTCCTCTGTGGAGCACGACCAGCAAAGACAATCTCAACACGTGGATTACAAGCACAATGACTGCAATTATTTTCTCAAAAGAAAAGAGCACCACAAGAAACGGCTGCTTTCAAACACAGCCTGACACAAACCCACTTCAGCGACTTCCACCGAGTTTTACTCAATCCAATTACACACAAGTACACCATTATTCATTTTGGCAATTTACTACCATTGGTGAAATAGGTGGATAAGTGTATTTTTGGGGGGGGGTTTTTTGCAAGAATTTTGCAAGATGAAGAGTAAACTTTACAGGAGAGAGAAGTGATGGACAAAAGCTGACAGAGAAGACAGCCAGTCTAACTCCCAGGTTTAGGCTGAAGAAAGAATGCCGAGTCCCTTGCAGCATGAGCACATCTCTTACCTACTGATCTGCTGAAGACAAAAGGGTTTTCTTCTTTTCAGAAACTGGACACTTGTAGCTCGTTGGGTCAGTCACACAAAGCTTCCCTGCTGCCAAAGGTATTCTTTTTCCCCTCGGGTTTTTGTTGTTGTTGTTTGGTTTTTTACCCCAGAGAGTAAAGGGCAGAACAGTGGATTCAGCAGGGGCAAAGGGTGGAATTCGAGATTTAACGGGCTGGAGAACTGCAGAGCTGTCTCCAAAAGATGCTGTATTTCAAGGCGCTTTCATTTGCAAATCTTTCTTCATCCTCAGTGTCAATAAAACTGGAGGAGGGGGAGTAAACTTTTTTTAACCGCAGAAATAAACCGGACTCCACAGAACGGGGAATGTGATACGAACTGGATTTGTGGCTCGACTTTCTCTTTTATTATAAATAAATATACTTTCAGAACAGGCAATCGAGCTGGAAAGGTAAAAAAAAAAAAAAAAAAAAAAAAAATCCCAGAGTCAGCCAGGACCTGCCCGCGGTCGCTGGGAGGAGGATAGCGGTACCTCGAGGGCGGCAGAATAAACACAAAGAGGGGAAAGTCCTTGTCCCGGCGGTGGCAGCTCGGCTGTCAGTGGCAGCGCCGCCCGGGGCAGTCGCAGCGCCCGCGGCCCCGGCAGCGAAGGGCGGCCCGCGGCATCGCGCCCGGGCGGGCTCGGCTCGGCTCCGCTCGCTGCTTCTCCGCGGTTACCTGTGCGCGGCGGCGGAGCGGCACCGGGGCAGCCTCGGCGGCACGGAGCGGAGCCCAGCGGAGCCCAGCGGAGCCCAGCGGAGCGGACGGCACGGGCGGCTCGGCTCCCTCCTCCGCCTCCTTCCGCTGCTGTGGGCGCGGGCGGCCCGCGGGACGCGCTGGGCCGGGGCGGGCAGGAAGCGCCGCCGCCCCCGGGCCCGCCCCGCCCGCGGCACCGCCCCCGCTCCGCTCCGCCCGCCCGCCGCTATTGTGTGCGGACACACGGACACACGGACACACGGACACACGGACACACGGACCGGCCCGAGCGGCACGGCAGCCACGGGGAGCAGCCGCTGCGGGTCCCGGCCCTGCACACACGCCCCAACAACCCCACCCTGTGCATCCCCGAGAGCGTGTGCATCCTGGAGCTCCGGCAGCCTTGGGGCCGTGACCAGCCCTGGGGAGCATGTTCAGTGTCCCAGCAGCCTCCCGAGGGGAGAATCTTTCCCAAATACCCAACCTAAGCCTCCCCGACACAGCTCCAGCCGTTCTCTTGGCTCCTGTCCCTGCTCACAGAGAGCAGAGATCGGAGCTGCCTCTCCACTGACCCTCGGGAGGATGTTGAAGACCATAGTGAGTCTCCCCACAGCCTCCTCCAGGCTGAACAAACCAAGTGATCTCAGCCACTCCTCATCAGAGTTTCCATCTAGAGCTTTCCCCATCCTCGTGGCCTCCTTTGTACACTCTCTAAAAGCTTGATGCCTTTTTTATATTGTGGTGCCCAAAACTGCTCAAAACATTCGAGGTGAGAAAACCCCAGTGCAGAGCACAGCAGGACAATCCCCTCCCTCACCTGGCCAGTGATGCTCTGCCCAGTGGCCCCCAGGACAGCCCTGGTCTCTCTGCAGGAGGAGCCACTTGGGCACCTGTGGAAGCACCCACAGGAGTCAGCCCCATCAAAACCAACCTGCCAAGCCACTGGAGTGAAATGGATATGTACCAACATACACCAGCCCAGGACTCACCCTCCTTTTCACTGGCCAAAAGCTGAAAATAAATGAAAAGTGTGGCAAGAAATGATCATGCTAACTGCACATAGGCAGGGTATTAAAGGAGATCCCTGTATATAATGTTCTCCTTAAAACCAAAATGTACATCATGTGATCTTCCAGAGCTCAGGCTATCCTAATAGGAAATACCCACAGACCGCTACTACTCCGCCACAGTGGGAAATAATGGTCAGTGTGGAGTGGAAAGAGGAGACTGAAGACACTTGTTCTTCTCCCCAATACAACTCTGATTTTGCTGTGTTTCAGCATTTTATCACACGATAAAAAGATGGTGGCCACATTCAGAGGTGCCTTTGCTGAAGGCTTCAGTGCCTGGAATCACAGTGTGGAATTTCAACTCCTAAAACAGTTTAGCTTCAAACATTCCATAACCTTTACAGCAAAGCATGAACACTTCACCTTTGTCCATGTGTCCCCATTCAAAAGCCTGTAAAAGGATCCCAAAATGTTGCTAAAAAGAAAGACCTAATGCAGTCTTGTTTTGGAAGATCTAACAGAGGATTAGTAATGGCAGTAACACAGTCAGCTCTGCAGTGGAACCAGTCTTTGCATCAGAGAGGCAAAGCTCTTTTTCTGAAATGGGCTAAGCAACACCAACTTCTCACCCAATCCCTGTAATCAGGGAAAATCCCCAGTCTAAACAAGGCCAAGAGATAACAAACTGGTCCTTCAGTTGGGACTTATTTGTGTACAAACAATCGTACCCTGCCTTTCTCACAATCCACCTCCTCCTCCAGCTTTTGCATAGGGAGCACTGGAATTCTCCCCCAGTGAGGTTGTTCCTGTCCTGAACTCCTGAGGAGGACAATCTCCCAGTGACAGCTTCCACTTGGCTCCTGGTTATTACCTTCTAATTTCAAAAAGGAGTGAAACAAAAAACTGAATGCAGCTGTCCCAGTGTGTCCACAGCTGATTTAATACATAAAGGCCTGATCATGCAAATATGAAGCCCACTGAGCAGCCCCAATTTGGTAAGGCTTGGGCCTCAGATGCCACCAGTTTCCAAAAAAGAACTGAAAGTGCAAAAACTGGCCACATGTCAAATCCTTGCACTGTGAAATTTGGCCTTCATGTGAGGAGAGATGGCATGATTCAGCCATTTACCTTTTAATCACTCTGAGCAAATAAATCCTTTCTGACATTCCCAACTCTTAACATTGAAAAGAAAGACTTTGGACAAAAATTCAGGAAGTCAAATTAGAGAAATCCCAAATGCAGCATCTATAAACATCTATTTTTTCCCCCCTCATAACCAACATTCATTCACTGGAATGTTTTAATGGAAGAAATGCAGAAACACATGTAAACAGCTCATTAACATCCCATAACCTTGTAGTTTGAAGCACCAAAGGGGAAAAAAAAGGCAGTGCAGAAGCAGCTACTGAAGCCCACATTTGCTGGATGCTGTGGGGCAGCGCTGTAAGGGAAATGCACATCTAGAGCGAGGGAAAGAGTTATAAACTGTGCTTCAGTCACACATCCTGTCTCCCTCCCACGTGCTCAAAGAAAATATGGGAGTAAAGAGAGGAGGCAGAGTCATCAGGAAAGCACAACTATTGCCTCATGCAGGCACTGGGGAGCAGCGAGCCTTGCCCGAGGCGTGTTAACCTCGGCTCCTCTGCTGCCTATTCCAGGAGCACTGCTCATGTTCAACCCACACAACTGGAGATACCAGCCTTATCGGAACTGCAAAAGAACAAAGCTGCATGAAATCCAAATTCTCTTCCTTAAAATACTCTCCCCCTGTATCCTCCCTTCACCCAGCTCCCCGCCCAGCGCGGTGCTCAGGAGCTCCAGCACATCTGAACGGCTGCCAGCGGAGGAAGCGAGCAGTTTCCATACACACATCACGCCACAATGTGGGAATTCAGGAAACAACACAAGAAAGGGGTTCCTAATAACTGTTCCAGCGTGCCGGGGCCAATTTATGCAATCACACAAAGGTCACGGTGGTTGTGCTAAAAAGCACAAAAGATAAGAGCTACAACGGCAACTAGTTCAAAGTAGGAGAATAAATCTCAGGCTGAGGAAAACCTGGAATTGCTCCACCTACAATTTTTTTAAGAGGTTGTCCTTCACATTCTTGAAAATTCCTCCATCTTAAAGTTCCTCCCTCCAGGAATGGCTGTAACTCTGCCGCCCTTTGTCCGCAGCAGCTGGAGCTCAGGAAGCTGCTGATATTATCCCTCCTGTACAGACACACCACAGCTCAGTTCAGCATCCACTCAGCACAGTGCACAGGGGCCTGAATTAATTTCCATGGATCTCTGATCTTAGGCCAGTTTAACAGAGCTTTTCTTCTTGCACATAAATATAAAGTGTCAGCAGGGCTCAGAAGTGGCATTTAGCTCCTGGGGCCAGACAGAACGTCCCCACCAAAGTGAGGGGGGGTTTTTGTCTATAAAATACATTATTGGGCAAAATAATGACCCTACAGTAAAGAGACAGTAATACAGGAAATAGTAAAAAAGCCTAAGAAGAGGAGCTGAACATGTTTGCCAGGAATGTGAGCAGGAGCAAGGAATAGGCACTTCTGAAAAGAGAGAGTGTATTTCTTGTCATAGAAGCCAAACTCAGAATCCCAGCATGGTTTGGATTGGAAGGGACCTCAAAGCTCATTTCATTCTATCCCCCTGCCATGGGCAGGGACACCTTCCACAAGCCCAGGTTGCTCCAAGCTCCATCCAACCTGGCCTTGGACACTTCCAGGTCAGTTTGACAGATACTCATTGAAGAAAAGGAAGTAAGCGAACCAACACATTTGGGAATACAGATTAAAACAAGACTAAAAGATTTCAAAATCTTGTAAAAATCACCAAAAAATGAGTGGAGAAGGCACCAAGGTACAGGAGGGTCGGACAATTGGTCCAAAGTCAGGCTGGGAGCTCAGTCTGCACTTGCAGAGGCCCTGCCTTGCTGCCCACACGCACAGTGAGCTTGGACATGCAATACTGCAGCTTTTGCTGCTGTTTTACCACCTGGTTTTAGCACCCAGCACCTTCAGGGTGGCCATGGCTATCTTTAAGTTATAAACAGAGGATTTGGTGTTGCTGCCACATCCAGCCCTGAGCTGTAACGAAGCCTGAAAGGCTTCCTCAGGTCCTGCCATTGGGTACGGCTGGAGAGCAGCTACCATTTCTGAAGGGAAGCAGAATCAGACAGGAGACTGAGGCATGAATTACATGAGTTATCATTCACCAAGATGGCAACAACAGCTATTCACAGACCAACAGCACCAGAAATTACTACCATCAAACCTGACATGCGTGGAATTGCTAGAAAAATTCTACTTTTCCAAACACACGAGCAGGAACAGTTACACACTATTTATTCCTCTGACCTTCACTAAGTAACTCCTGTGTCTTTCTACACAAATGTATTATTTCACCAATTCTACACAATAAAACTTTGATGACCACATAACTTCTGGGAGGGAAGTAACTGATACAGAAACTTCTGCATAGCCAACTTCCTGCCCTGTGTCTACTGTGATTTACACCGTAACACAGCCCCAGCTCATCTAAGATTTTTCATGCTGCTGTGTGTGAAGAGTTTTAAAAGTCTGTCAGTCTGGGAGGTACCTCTAATGGGTTGTAACTCAAGTGCAGCATGGTTCCTGGGGTGAAGAAAAGGCCTGCAAGGAAGGGGGGGAAAGGAACAGCTCACCACAGTGAAATGTAATATAGAGGTCAGCAGTGACATGTCACCCGTGAGGTGATTGATCAGGTACCACCTGTAAGGAGAATTATTCTAACTGCTGAACCTTGGCCCCTCTCTATGCAGAATTGCAGAAGAAGGCAGTGTATCCAGGAGAGTGGTAAACAACTGCCAACTATGGAAAAACAAATGTTTCAGCTTTGCCCTAAACGCATTCACACCCCAGTGCTCTACAGTTAAATGTAGTTTGGGCAAAATAAGGTTGGTCTCGACAAAGAGATTTCCTTAGACATTGTTCTTCTCCCAAACACAGACCTGTAAGCCTCTATCTGATGTCTATCATATGTTAACAACCTTGATGTAGGAAAGCTGACCATCTCCCTTGCTTCTCTCTTGCTCCCTTCCCTCTGCACTCTTGCCTCTCAAGTCTCCTTAAAAAGAGATGTGTCTTTAAAATCTGCAGGAATTAATTGAAATATTCCCTCCACTTCCAGTGGATTTGGACCAGAGTGAGCTTTAAGAGTAAGGCATGGAGGCACTCAACTTCAACACAGTATTTGTTTGCTCTCAAGGACTAAAGATTGTAGGAAATTACAAGTGAACAAGATGCACAGCAGGCTCTGCAGCAAAAACCAGACTTGCTAATCCTGATATTTCAATGATCATAAAGCCTAAGAGGGGACAACCATGGCTGATTTGATATCAAAAAGCCCAACCTCTTCAAAGCCTCCAGGCCTTAAAATGGTGCAGCTGTACTGATAAATACCACGGGGATGGGGGAGAGGGGGTGCTCTTTGATTCAAAGCTCTTGCAACTCATTTTTAATGCTGATGTCAGAAGCAGACTCAGAAGTGAGAAACGAAAGAGGCCCAACCAACAGCAATCTCTGGCTGGGAGCAACCTTGCATTGCCTGGGAAGGGTAAAGGTATGGTCTCAGTGAAACACTCAGTGCCATGTGCATGCAAGAGCTCTGCTAATTGCAGGAGCAGAACCATCTTCCCCTGCTACACAGAAGCTGTACTGAAGAGTAACCAGCTTATTCTGAACGTGAAATTAAAGAAGAGAAATGAAAGGAGAAAAAAAAAAGTTATGTACAAAAAACATAACGAAACAAAAGAGATTAATTTCTCTTAAACAACTGCTTCAAATTAGAATTTTTATGAATATGTAGATGTTCTCCTAAAAACAATCTTTCCCCTGTAGTAAGCTACAAAAAGACTGATAATTAGAGAGAGCAAGATATCAAGTTACAGGTAATTGATTAACATTTCATTTTCATGTAAATGAAAAACTAAAAATAGAATTATGGAACAAAGTCTGATTAGATTTTACAATCAATTTCAGAAGCTGCTGCCACATTCTGGAAGAGCACCAGCACTCTCTGCTGGTGATCTTTGTTCAACAGTTATCAAGAGAAAAATGAGGGATGAAAATGCATTATGTTCTTGATATGAAATGCCATTTTTTGTTTTAAACTGATTATTAATTAGATCCCTAACAACTTGGCAAACAGCAACTCTAAGAGCTAGTTATGCTTTTGGAAACAACACAGTCATTACTAAGAACTGCATTTACTCTGGGCAATCATCACTCACTGGAATAAATTTCACTGTCTCAAATAAACATCTGATGTAAATGCTTCTCTCAGCAGAAAGCACTTCTGTGGTGCTGCAACACAAAGACAAGCTGGTGTGAGAAATTCCCATGATGCCAAATCCCTTGGCTCCACCCTGACTTTCCATCAATTTTTGAGCTATGCCAAGAAAAACAGCTCTCCTTTAAAAAGTCCTAGCACAGCTCCAACACCTTCCCCGATGGGAGCCACAGTGGGAATGCTGCTATGTTTTCATCAAAGCAAACCTGCTCCCAGCCCTGCCTCTGTTCCACCCTTTGCCAGGAAGTTGGAAAAGCTTTGATTCCCTCTCCCCAGGATGCACCCAAGCCGTGTCTCCTGGATTACTTTACACACCTGAGCCAGAACTTGCACAGGGACAAACAGGCAGCAAAAATAAACCCAATAAAGCCAAGCACCTCAGTGCCTGCTGTCCCAGCTCCCAAACCGTGCTCGGATCAGGCACCAGGAAGAAGGGTTAAAAACTGGTAAATTGAATCCATGTGCAGCTCATGGAAGTGTGGGAAACAAAAGAGACAATGTTAAGGACAGAGTATTCATTTGCAAAGGGCTCAAGTTTCTTGGCTTCTGCCATCTGCTTCCCAAAGGCCATTTTTCAAGGTAGCTTTTTGTTCTTCAGTTTTGAATGTAGCTGAGGAAAGACATCCTACTCCTACTTAGCTAACGAACTAAAGCTCAGTGCACGTTTAATGGCTTAAAATATTTTGTCTTTTTAATTCCCTGGGGACAAGAAGGAGTTGCAATGTCGGAGATGGGGCTTTTCTCCTGGGATTTGGATCAAAATTTTACACGACACAGATCACCCAAAGACCTCAGCCACCTCCATAAATATTCATTTACACTATGGTATTAAATACATAAAGAAATCCAGTGTTTACAAAAAAACATACACAAGACTTCATAATGCAGTAGATATCTGTGTATTATGTGTAGCAAGATACACAGCCCTTTTGACTATTTTCCTTTATGAAGTAAAAATCGGGAAGAACAGCTCCTGAATTAGAGAAACAGCTCAGAGTCCTAAAAAGAACACACACTGTGGTAAAAATAAGTGAGTTTTAACACAGGCATAAGTCAAAGTCAGGAATAATTGTTCTAACACATTCTGCTCCTGACAAATCTCAAATTTAGAAGAGCTTCACATCTGCTGAGAGTCCCAAGGAACTTTTTAAGCATTCAGGGATCACTGACACTTGGCAGAGTGGGACAGAGTGACAGCCAAATGCCAAGCACAGCTCTGAAACACTGCAGGAGGAACAGACATTCCTGCCTAAGGGGCAGAGCAAGTTTCCCACTGTAGAGAAGGACAAGTTTTCAAAACTGAAGTTTTCTACTTTTCAAGGAATTTAATATTGTGAACATGACATGATCCAGCCAGAGACCAGTGATGCACACAGGATGAGAAGATGCTCAAAGCCTTGAGAACTTGAGCACCTGTAGGAAACAACCATGATTACTTTTTTAATATTATTAACTATACATGCCAGACTGTCTTAAATATTCTCTTCCCACATTCCTACCCACACCTTTACCTTCCTGCCATAGGAATTCTGTATTCAGCTCTGCCCCTTGATCATTAATGCAGACTCCTGAGCTTCAGACTTCAAAGGAAGGCAGGATTAAGAGTCACAGGCTCAGGACAGCGTCAAACCCTCCCTGTGCAGGAACCTCCACCTTGTGTTCGACTCCACAAACACCTCCTTCTATCAGGACTGGGAAATCCAGGGATTTATGTGGAGCTTCCCACAGATTAAGTTAATAAGGGAGACAACAGTGCCTCGTCTCCTTCCAAACACTGGTGAATGAAAGGAAACGGGAATGTCTCCTGGGGTAAGGGAAAGAAAGATGTGAGCGCTCTACAAATGTGCAAGGGAAGAAACCAAAGGCTTCATGGTGTGGAAATGCACTTCTCCAGGAAGGCTCTTCTCTTCTCCCTCCCCTAAGCAGCACATGAGAATGTTTTTAGGGAACCCATCATCACCTACAATCCTGGTGGTGGTTTAGTTTTTATTCCTGACTTTTCTATTTTTCCCTCTCACCTTCCCTCATTCTGCTGCTCAAAATGCCTGCACTCCCAGCTTCCTCACTGCTGCAGGTCCTCCCCTGCCATATGCAGCACATTCCCAGTAGCACCAACATTACTGTGAGCTCCAGCCATTGCCTCACTACTCAAAGCTTCCAGCAATGAGACTGAACTACAGTTAACACGATACAAATGAAGAAATGACAGCACAGATTATATAAAGATACAGGTCTGTCCAAGACCCCAAGGGACTTGGGGACTCATTTCAGTGTAACTTGTAATCAGCATCCCTTTGAGTTACGTTTGAAAATTACACCAACTTGGCCAAGACTAAGCCCCATCAGGCTCAAGCAGAAAGGCAGTCTGTGATTTTCAGCTTTATTTGTAGCTGCTCTTATATCACCAACTTTCAAGGAAATGACACAACACCAGACTAACACAGGTGCAGTTCCATTAGTGGCAAGAAAGCTGCTACAGATCACCAGACTCAGGAATTTTCATCGACATCATGGTCTACACCTGCTGTGTGTTAGACATTGCAGTGGTACAGTGGGAGAAGCTGTTGTAGAGACACACATTGTCCTCATCAGCCTCAGGATCCCTTATAAAGTGATGGTGGATGGTGTTACAGAGCAAAGATTTACTTACTGAGAAGGTGAACTGCAAAGCCAAACTCAGAAATTTCTCTGCCTAACAAGAATGTTGCAACTAGGTCAGAGCTGAGCGCTGGGTGACCACAGATCAGAGCAAAAACATTCCCACAGAATAACTAAGATGTGACAGCAGGTACTTGGAATGAGAACAAGGACTTCATCCACGTAGTCCTGCTGCTGAATTATGTGGGTAAACTGTGGTCCTGAGGTAGCCAGCTCCCAGCAGGACATGCAGGTGTCAGGATACACAGACCCAGTTTAGCACAAGCAAACTAAATTCCCAAACAGGAAAGCCAATGTCCAACTTTGATGAAATTTGACAAAGAGTTCAGAGCAAGTTTCAGGTCAGAGTTCTGTTTAGGTTGTGGATGAACTAGATCCACGCCACAACCTTTTTCTGTACCTTCTGGACTCATTTGGAGCGATGCTTCTTATTTCCAAACCCTATTTTCTACTAAAAGACTCCATCAGTTCCATGCCCAACCCTGCTCAGCTCAGGCTGGAAACACAAGACCTTTATTCAAATGGCAAGGAACTTCAACAGAACACTCTCCAGGCTGCTTTTGGTCACTGAAACTCCCTCCCTTGGATCCTGCACATGGAATTACCTCTCTGTGGGGCAGACAGGTCAGGAGAGGGAAGATTTGTGGGTTAATGGGAGAGTGTTCTGATCAGGGAGATTAGGTTACAAGGCCAGGCCTTTGGACACTGCCTTCTTCAGTGTGGCACTTCAGTTTACAACTAGGGATTTCTCCTAATTAGATTGTACTCTTAATTATTTATGGCCTATATTATCTGCAGAACCTGCCCAAAACCTAAGCCTTAATAAGGATAATTAGAATAATCATATTTTTCCCTCTTTTGTAAAGCACCTTGAGCCTTGCTGATGAGAAATGCTAGGATGTGATTAGATGCTTAATGAAAAAATTATCACTAGAAAGTGGAATAAAAATGAAAAATGAGCTAAAATGGAATTTTCTATTTTATACCGCATCAGAGCTGAATTAAGAATCATTTATCAGAGGCAACACTGAAAATTTTAACCTGAAAATTGAGCAGAGATCTTCTTTATGCATGTCATGGTGGGAGAGCACAGGTGAGGATGCCAAGGACCAGAGTCTGGGCCGGGATGTCGTGAGAAGTCCAAACAGCCCCTCTGTTTATGGGGGGGGAGCCTGAAATATGGAAGTGCTGGGTTATCCCACCACGTGCAGCCAGCTCTTGGCTGGTGCCAGCATCAAGAAAAGCAGTGGTGTTTAACATCACCCCAGTTCCTTTGTCCACCACAGCTCCTCCACACTGAAGATTTGGCTTTCCAGCCCCCACCTTCCTCAAAAACTATCCTGGAATTGAGGCAGATGGGATTTGAGCTGCTTAGACGATGTGGTAACAGTCACGGTGAATATTTATGGCCCTGCCTGACTCAGTCTGTGAATGAAATCCACAATCCCTCAGACCGTACCGGGGATGGCCAAACCAAGGCACGGATGCAAAGCCTTTAACCCTTTGGGGATTATCACCCTCCAAATTTGCTCTCTCAGAGATCAAAGCAGGAGGATTTGGAGACGTTTCTGTTAAATTCAGAGCTGGGACAGGTGCGGGGGAGCTCCTGCGGGTGTCTGGGGCCGGCGGGAGGAGAAGGGCAGAGCAGGGACCATGTCTGGCGGCTCGGGCAGAGGCTGTGGGTAACAACACATCCCCGGCACTACCTGAAGCTGACAATGGAGCCGGGGAGGGGCCGGACAGATGAGCAGAGAAGGCTCCCACACACCACCAGCAGCCCCCGAGCCTCGCCGCCTGCCCACGCCCAACCTCCCCCAGAGCCCCCGGGCAGTGCGGGCTGAGCCCCAGAGCCGCCCCACAGCGCCCGGGGAAGGAGGAGGAGATCCCCGCGAGGGCAGCGCGGACACCCGGCTCCCCTGCCCCGCCTCGGGGGGCCCGTCCCGGGCGGTGCTTGAGGGGACAGCGCCGGCCTTTCCCCGCGCTGGGCGCCGGCCTCGCCCCGCGGCCGCGGCCGCGCCCTCACCCCGCGCAGCGCCCTTACCCCGCGGGCGCCGGGCCCCGCGGCCGCCCGCACATCCATCCCGGGCCGCTCCCCGCGGGCTGCCGCGGCCGGCACGGCGCTGAGCCACGCCGGGGAGCTCCGGCAAGGGCCCCCCGCCGATGCCGTGGGTAACTTTCAGCAGGCGGCTGCAACTACGGCGCCCGGCATCCCCCGGCGGGCCGGCGAGCGGTGCCGGCCGGGAGCTGTAGTTCTGCAGGGCGGGGGAGCCGCCGAGCGCCTGCGGGGAGCAAGGCTCGGCCGAGGGGGAATCACGGAGCCACCGGGGCTGGAAAAGACTTCTGAGAGCGTCGAGCCCAGCCTATGACCGATCCCCACCTTGTCAGCCAGACCAGAGCACTGAGGGCTGACATCCAGTCAGTCTTTTAACAGCTCCAGGGATGGGGACGCCACCACCTCCCTGGGCAGCCCATCGCAATGTTTAACAATCCTTCCCGTGAAGAAATTCTTCCTAATATCCAACCTAAACCTGCCCTGTCCTATCACTGGTTCTCTGGGAGCATAGCCCAATGCCCAAACTCCTGTCAGGGAGTTGTGCAGAGCCAGAAAGTCCCCCCCTGAGCCTCCTTTTCTCCCGGCTGAGCCCCCCTCAGCCAGTCCTGCTGCTCCAGCCCCTTTCCCCAGCTCTGTTCCCTTTCCTGGACATGCTCCAGCCCCTCACTGTCCTTCCTGGAGTGAAGGACCCAGAACTGAACACAGCACTCCCGGTGTGGCCTCACCAGTGCCCAGGCAGGGGGACGGTCACTGGCCTGGTCCTACTGGCCACACCATGGCTGGGGCAGGCCAGTGCCCTCTTGCCCACCTGGACACATCTGGCTCCTGTTCAGCTGCTGTTGACCAGCACCCCCAGGGCCTTTCCTGACAGGCACTTTCCAGCCCCTGTGCCCCAGCCTGGAGTGTTCCATGGGGTTGTTGTGGCCAAAGGATTTAAGCTCTACTTATTTCCCCTAGCTCTCATTACCAGCCCTCTGAACCTGCTATATCTATTACCTTCATCATCACATCATGAGCTTTCTTCAACAGCCTTGCTTCTAATCTCTCTTCCACAATATTTCTAACAGGGACCATTCCTTGCCCTAGAAAGACTCCCAATAAAAGTAATGAAGTTGTAAAAGCCAAACTGTCAAAGTATTAACAGGCAAAACTTAAAGAAAGGCCCTAGAAAGTCTGTCACTGAAGTACTCAGCTGCAGGCCATCAAGTGTTCAGCTCCTGTGGTCTCATGTTCAGATGTTCCACCCATTTTTATTTACAACTACAGTTTATTTTTATTTAAAGCTGAGTATCCCTCTGGCCCTGCTGTGCAAGGTTTGCTGTGTTGAACACAGAACAGTACATAAAACAAGCCATGTGGAAACAAAAGGACATTTTAGAGATTCGAGTAGGAACCATCCAAAGTCCAGGTGAAAAAATGCTTTTAAGCAGAGACATCTGTGTTTACAGAGCATCATTACTGCTTGCTGTATTTGATTACAGATAGCTTTGTTTTGTTGTTTTTGATGGAGAGAGGAAAAAGCCAGCAGACGTAGTGGCCACACACCAACCTTCCACTGTAAAGACCCCAGAAAGGAGGGCTGGGGGAAAGTCTGTTATTGCTCCATGGGAATCCAGCAGCACAGGGGCACAAGACTGAAACAAAAATGGGCTGTGCTGTCACGAGGCCTTGTTTGCCAGAGCCAGACAAGGAGGATCTATTACAAGATGTGGTGGAATGTTTGTTTGTGTAGTACTGGATTTCCAAAATCCATGGTCTTTCTGTGGCTGACAAGCCCCCTCCTTTCTTTGCCTCGTTCCTGCAGCTGTTGGAGGTCTGCACCCCTGCCTGGAAAACATGAGCACAGCACAGCAAAAATGTGCATCATTCATGTGCCATCAGACAATGCTTGGGAGAGTTACAAAGGAGGGGAGGAAGAGGAGGAGGAGACCACAGTGCTGCAGTAATTTGCATTATTTCTACTGTCTTTGCAATAGTCACTTTCAGCTTTAAACTGTAACAAGTATATATTTCATAGCAGCTTTACCACCCTTCAGCATTATTGGGTTTTAATTCACATCCCCTCATGACCAGGTAAAATTTGGCAGAGTATGTCTGTTATAACACATGCTTTAATTTTGTTTTGGTAATATTTCATATATAGAAATGAACTTCAAAGCAGAATCTGTGTTGTGACCTGTTGCTTACCTCAGGGATTGCCCTCCATGGCTCATCCTGAAGGTTTTTGCAGTGCAGAACCTCCTGGGAACACCACTGCTGGGGCTTTCACTGGGAATCAAACCAGGCCATGGCTGCCCCACACCACTCATTTTTCTTGGATCCAGCAGGAAGATCCACAAACAGCTCAGCTGGAGCAGTGCCTCTCCTCAGAGCAGAGCTGTGACTGCTGCCATAATCCAAAGCTGAGGCCAGGCTGAGGCTGGAGAAGTCCCAGGTTTGGTTTTGAGCCACTCTGTGCTCACATTTGGGCCCTGCAGCCAGCACAGGAGCCAGCACGGGACAGCCCACATGGAAATCCAGCTCCAGGCACTGGAACCACCTTGCTGGGCCTCCACTGACAGTACCTGCAGTTCTGCCATGTGCTGAAGCCACACACAAACCTCAGTGTCCAACTGTGCAGTTTTACCATGCTACTCCTAGTGCTTTTAGGACCACAACCTTCAGCAGAGGCACGTTGCAATTCTGTTTGCTGGGGACTTCATTTTTACCTGCCTATACTGACATTAAATACATTAGTTGCCTGCTACAAGGCAAGTTCTCTAAATCACAAGCAGTTGAACTTGCATTTTTCTTACTTGACTTGCACATTCAAAATTTCATCTTACTTTATTATGAGGGGCATGGAAGTTTTAACATAACAGCACATCTGTGGCAATTTACTTCCTTACCAACCAAGTTCACTTTGATGATGACTGCGTGCTTATAGAGCCACTGGGACAAACATAAAAGGAGATTTAGAAATATTATAATTAGAGCAAATAGGAAAAATAGCTCAGATTCCTGATGCTAGAAGGTATTTTAATGCAGACCATTCTAAAAATCTGAAATAAGGACAACATACAAACTAGGAGCACTTTAAATATGTTTATTCAGCAGCTATTACAACCAACCTCCAAAAAACTGGAGTCCCCTCTGGTTTCTGAACCGTGCCAAGTGATGAAAATGCCTCTAGGATGGAAGCTGGACAGTGCACTCCTTTCTGAGATATATGTCTAACAGGGATTAATCTCTTTGAAAAGGCAAAATATAAATATATACACTCTAAATTCACAACAACAGTTTCAACTCACTACGTTAATTCAAGTGGGGTAACAGTGGACAAACCCACATCATGTAAACTGCAGTCGGAAAAATCTCTGCTGTCTCCTGCTCCAAGGTCCCGTTCCTGTTTACATTCTGGGATCTGCCTCTGGCACAGCTGGAATACAGAAGCGCTGAAGTGTTGGATCTCAGGGGCTGTGCACGGGACCAGGACGTGGGGCTGTGCTCTCTACACGTTGCTCAAGGCATCCACACCAGGGAGAACCTTACCTAGGGGCAGATAAAACACAACAGCAGGGTTAAGAACCTCTCTGTGCTCAAACAACTTTGCTTCAGGCTTGCAACTGAAACACTGAAAAGAGATGTAATTTAAAGAAGTAAATCAGGAATTACAGGTTGGAAATGGAAGAGTTTGGCTAAACACTGACCATGGTGGTTCCAGGGACTTGCTCCACACAGTAAATCCACCCAGAGCACAGCTGCACTCAGATGTCAGCAGAGAGATTCCTAACACAGCCCAGCCATCAATTCTCAATTAACAGTAATGGCACATTTCTGTCCAAGTCTCTGCTAGGGCCAGATCCAAACACCCAACATCCTTTTTCCATTAAATTTGATGGCAAACAGATTTTTGATTGGATTTAGGGAGTTGCTGCATACTTTCTTAAATCCCTAGTGGCACGTAAATAGAATTCTGGGGAGCGTGGCGGAAATTTTAAGAATTAATTTAGAGAAAAAGCCTCCTACAAGTCTCAAGTCTTTTACTGTGACTAAAACACCCAGGTTGACACATTTACATGTCTCTTTCCAACTGATGGAATCAAAGAATATGCTCATCTTTGAGTACAAGGGCCTAGACTATTAAAGTGCAATGCTTTCTACAGCATTTTTAGCTTTTTGTCCTACTTTAATAATGAACAGACACCACTCTGGTTTTGCCTATCCTCAGAAAAACAACCTTCTAATGCTCAAGCTGTGCAGCAGGACTAAATTGTTACACTGTTCACAACTCACTAGCTTGCTGGGTTTTCAGGGATTTCCCCCTCTTTTTTCATCTTCAGAAGCTTTTCTAATTAGCCAGACTTCCGTTACATTTAAAAGATCACACACACAAACCCATATTTTGGGCCAAACCTTAGACAAGTTTGTCCTTTTGAATACACTGCGTTTCCTTCGAGCCATCTGCATTCTTTCCCTTGCCCATCACTCCCTAGGCAACAGAAACAAAAGCTCTGTCTCCCACCTCACTCCTGGAAATAGCAGCTGCAAGGCAGTTTATTGAAGTTTCTCCTCTCCGGAGGAGTTGACAGCATTGGATAATTTACACACACTGGGAAACGGCAAATTACCAGAGGAAATGAAAAGTCGTTTAGAGAACAATGGAACTCGTTACAAGAATCTCGTCAATCCTCACCATTTTGAATTCCAAGTGCCCTCGTGCAGATTTGTCAGTGAGCACTAGAGGGCTCCCCCAAACCAAGGGAATTCCGAACAGGAAGAGGAGACTTCTGGCAAGAATTCCAGACTGTTCTGATGAGATTTCCCTAACAGAAACCAGGCATTTTAAGCAGGGTGGTGGCATGTCCTGAGGGATCAGTGACAAAATCCAGCCCACTCTCTCGTTCTCTATCCCAGTGTTTTTGCCTTCTGGGAGAGGCAGACTGTGCTGTTTGCAGGAATACTCCATTTTCCTTCCTCTCTTCCTCTGTGAGGGCTACAGAAGAGCAGCAAGAGGAGCCTGTGGCTCCAAAGCTGCATGAAACCAACTCCACATGGTGGGACAGAAAAAACCATTCTGCTATTGTTGTGCCTTCTTGACTACCAACACATGGTAAAGCACACAGAACTCCACATTTTCTCAAACAAATGAAGATAAAAGAGGATTTACCCTCTAGCAGCTCCAGGCTGGCACCACCTCCTGTGCTGACATGGCTGACTTTATCCTCAGTGTTCCACTTGGCACAGCAAGTAGCTGTATCTCCACCACCTGTAGCACAAGCAGAATCCATGAGTCACACAAGAAATTCAGATTTTGTCCAACTGAAGGCTCACACTGAAGGACAGAGGAGAATGTGAGGAAAATAATTTGACCAATATTTTTAACACACTGCTGGCCAGCAGAAGCTTTCTTCATTCATTGAGAAAAACAAGAACAAACACAACTACTTACCAATAATGGTGATGCAGCCTTTTCCAGTTACTTCTACCACTTTGTCCATCAGGGCTTTGGTTCCTTTGGCAAATTTGTCCCACTCAAAGACCCCAACTGGACCGTTCCACACGATTTGCTTGGCCCTCCCCACAACTTCTACAAACTTCTTCACACTCTCAGGGCCGCAGTCCAGGCCCTAAGGGAAGTGAGAGAAGGCACAGATACACTCACTGCTGACCCCAGCTCAAATCACCCATGCCCAGCCAGAGGCTTCTCCCTCACCCCAGACATGAAACAAGAGTTTCTCTGTATGCAGGGACAGATTTGCCAGCAGCTGCTGCAAGAGGGTGGAGTCTGGTGTGGTATTTATCTTCCTAACACCAGTAAGTCAATTTCAAATCAATGTCAGATTCTTGAAGCCTTAGTTAGGGAACTTTGCCAATGCTACTTAAATTCCAGTCAAATAAAAGGGATTTCTACTGCATTCAGATCTGCAAGTTGGAGAGGAATTTTGCTGTTTTAATCCAAATCTCACAAAAGCTACTTTGGACTTAAAAATTCAGAACAACAAGGTTTCAATTTCATTAAACCAACAAACTACACAGCTTGACTGCCCTCAAAAACATTTGCCAAGGATCACAATTAATCTTTCTACTCCTTTAAGAGTTGTCCTACCCACCCTACTCCTTATTGCTCCTCCTCTCAGTCCCTTTCCCATTCAAACCTACCATCCAGCCAGCAGGAATGCCTGAAGCCACTGTGGCTTCCCCAGTCTGTGCATTCTCATCAAATTTGTCAGCAGTGATGAAGTCAACAGGCAGAGTGATCTTTACACCGTTCTTCTCTGCCTTGGCCATCAGGTCCTTGACAATTTTTGATCCCTCTTCATCAAACAGAGAGTTGCCAATCTAGAGGAAATATGTGGGAAAAGTAAGAGGTGTTTGTTTAGCTCCCAGTCATGACAGAAGAGAACATCAGCACCCAAACTGCACAGACAGCAATTCTGGAAAGATTGTTTTCATAAAGCACATGGAGAGACATAGCAGTAATCTGAGTTTTACAAAGGGATTGTCAAGTAATTTCTCAGTGCTCCCTACTCTTGCAGAGAGCCAAGATACCCAGTGCTCAATCCCAGAACATGTAAGGGGCATTCAGACCACATTCTTCACTAGGAGCAGAATTGTTCTCCTCATACCTCCATGTTGTTGAGCACTTTGAGGAAGGTGAACGCCATTCCACCACCAATGATCATCTCATTGACCTTATCCAGCATGTTATTGATCAGCTGGATCTTATCCTGAACTTTGGCTCTGGTGAGAGAGAAAAGGAAAAAGAATGAATAATGAGTATCGTGACTATGGTATGTCAAGGCTGTTCTAGAGAATGATCCAACAAAGGAGTTGTTGGGAATGGGCAGAAAGAATTTAGCAAGTTTGCAGGCCAGCATGAAAATTCAACTTCCTAGAGCATTACTCAGCCCTCCATTTCTTCATTTCTATTTAAATATAAACCTCATTTGGCCCTTTAGAGCTTGATTTTCCCCTGACTGCCCAGCCAAGTCAGTTCACCTGATGAAATGCACCTCACAGAGCTGCAGTGCTGGACTGGGCACACGTGATGAGACCTGGCTGCAATTAAATATTTCTGCACAGGAGCAGTCACTTGGTTGTGCACCTTCCAGTCCCTTTGCACACCAGGTGCTGGGGCAGAGCAGAGCCCATGCAGCCCCAGCAGGGCTCTGTTGCATAATGAGAGGTCATGTCAGTTTACTGAGTGCTGAGCCTGAGCTCTCCTGTACCCTGAACTGGGGAGGAAAGGTCACTGACAATGTCTGGGCCATCACATGGCTTTAACTGCTCTCCTGGATCATCTGGGCAAAAAACTGCTGGGGACTACCTCAATTTGGGGAATGTAAAAGGTCAGGAGAGACAATGAGCAGGCAGATTGTACCATCACAGGAGCAGAACTGCTCCTCTCTAATCCACGTCTCAGATCTCAGGAGTCAGCTACAAATATGAACTGCAGGTACACTTGAAAGGAAGGCACTTGTTTAAACCAAGCCAAAACAACTTGTCATTTGTTAGAGGAGTTAGAGAAATACAGTCACAATGCTCTTGAGCCTTACCCTCCAAGAATTGCCAAGAAGGGTCTCTCTGGACTCTCTAGGGCCTTGGCAAAATAATCCAGTTCTTTCTTCATCAGGAAGCCAGCAGCCTTCTGAGGCAGATTGACACCTACCATGGAGCTGCAGAATGAAAGTAAAAAGTGAGGAATGGAAAAATTTTCATGTAGAAACACCCCCATGTCTCACAGCATTGCAAAGCCAACCCTTCAGTCAGCTGCAGCAATGAGAACAGCAACCACCTACATGAAAACACACACAGGGGCTTTGTTCACCTAGTTTGATAAGACAGCTGTACATGCTTAATTTCTGCCATTGGTTTTGCACAGAAATATTGATCTGCAAGACATTTATCATCACAGCTAGTGATCCAAAACACTGGAGGACAAGTAAGAATAGCCAATAGCAGGGATTTCTTCTTCCAGGAGGACCACTGCAGTTTGCAAGTACACATCTAAACACACTCCATGAAAACAATCACTCTGCAGTGATGAATCTTTTGGAAAAGAGGGCTGTTGTGATTACAGGGCAATTTATACAAGCCCTAAGCAAGTAATTTTTAGATCTTCAAAGTCTAAAAAAAGGCAATGCAAGTCTTAAGATCCTGTTTCAGCTTTCTCCTGTTCCCAGAGACAAACTTGAAAGAGCATACACTAATGACTACTACCTCCAGTAAATCTACTGCTGAGGAACAAACACAGCACAGTGATAGTGGGATAAGCCCAAAAGGAAATTAAAACTCCTTGGGGGCAATATTTTACGTGTTTCCATGGCAGATACTGTTCTGCAGTTCTGCCTGTGGAAGGGAAATGGGTACCCACCTGTGAGCTCGGTGGGCAGTGCCAAAAGCATCATTGACATAGACATCTCCCAGTTTGGAAAGAGAGGCTCTGAAAGCCTCCACTTTTGCAGGCTCAGCCTTGATCTAAAAAGAAAAAGGAGGACAAGTTTGTACCCTGAGACTTTGATTCTGAATCGAAGCTCAAAGATAGCAATTTGCCTCACAAATGCAAAACAAAGAAAGGTCAGCTGGAGGAACTCATCAATTCATCCAGTGGGTCAGTCTTATTTGCTTTTTCCCAGTCCAGCAGGAGCAACAAAAAGTTTAAATGGTTCAAATTCCATTTTAAACTCTTAGACTGCTACTGCAGGCCTGAAGACTGTTCCCACTTCTGAACTGCAGTACCACAAACCTTTCAGTCTCTCTCCAGCAGATTTCCAGTGTTGTGTGGTGAATGCAGGTAGCACAGAAGAGTGTGGAGAGACAAGGCAAGGCTTAAATCACACTAAACAAATTCATGCTCACTCACTGAACAAAGAAAACATGGTCTCCAAGAGCCACAGGTAAAAGGATGAGCTCCTGAAGGACAGATTTAGCAACTGCATTAAGGATTAACTGATGAACAGTCTGATAAATGGCCTCACACTACAACAGGCCACAGTGAAAGCAGCCAGTGTTGGAAAACTGGAGGTAAGTGTAGCATGTAGTAGGCAAGAACAGGTGTATTTCTGTTAAAAAACTTTTTCTCCCTCCTCCAAGCATCCTACCAAATCCTCATGGAATGGCTTATGCAGTTCAGTTCTCCTTCCCACCATGAGGAGACAGCAGATCTCACTTGGGCAGCAGGTGACTGCTCAGAGGTAGCTGACAGCCACTTACTGTAGAGGAATAGCCCAGACTGGCAGTCAGGCCAGCCCCTCTCACAGGGCTTTTCTGCTCTGTCAGCTCATCACCCCACGGGAGGCCCCTGCCAGCACCCAGATGTGACCCCATGGGGACAATGGCAGGAAGACACTCCAAGAGATGGCAAGGGGGGCGTTCAGCACAGCTTTGGGGGCCCTTTTTTGCAGAGCCTGAGCAGGAGACAAGTTCAAGGGACCACAGAGATTCTAGAACAATGCTGCCACCTGCTCCTTCACTCAGCAAACTGTCTGGCTTTACAGAGACTAAGTGCTCCAGTTAGAACCAGTACCATCTGTGAGCAGAACACAAGAGGCTCTGAGAGAAGGAACCACTACCACTGCATCTGCTTTGGAAAAACACAGTTTAAGCACCAGTCAGGAAGGTGCAATCCTGCACAGCAACACTGTTTCCACAGCACTGACTTTCACCTCTGGTAGGAGAGGCAGCTCTGTCACAGGCACCTCTCCTGCTGTGCTCAGTGCAGTGTGTGCTTCCACATGCACACATCCAGCTAAATCATCTGGGAATTCCAGAAACACACAAAACCAAGGGACTGTCTCCCAAAGAAAATGAAATTCCTGCCCCACTCTTCTCCCTGCCACCATACTTGCAGTGGCACACAGTTCTAGCAGTGAGTAATTTCAGATTTACTCCATTTCCCCCTCTCATCTGCACAGGCTCACCAACTCTCTGCTGTGTTCCTAAGCTACAGGAGTCCTGTGTCAGCCCATAAAGGGCACCAGTCCATGTCAGCATTCCCTCCAAGCACTGGATCTGAACAGAGCCAAGGCCTCTGTAAAGCCAGCAGGGTCACCATCGCTAAGAAAAGCAGCTGTCTGGAGCAAGCACTCTGCTGACCTTCAACAAAATGTCAGAGGTGCAAGGCAGCCTGGTTCTAGATAACTACTCTGAAGAGCAGACAGGCTTAGAAGGTTTGATAATCCCTGTGCTGCAGAAATATTAGCCATATAACCCAAGAAAGAAGCATCATTCTTATGGTCCTGGTGGCAACAAACTAGATCCAAATTGGTTTTCATTTTAGACATCCAAAACTGAAGCCTAACAAGCAGCAGTTTCTTGCACAGCCCTATTTAGTTTCTTTTTCGTTTTTTTTACAGACTACACCACCTTTGACAGAGTCATCTATAGCCTTCCATTTGAGCTGTTTCATCTTGGAAATTTACTGTATTCCACTCAAAACTTTTGCCCAACAATGGGACACACTGAAGATCTCTGACATCCTTTGAAGAGCAAATTCACAATCAGTGTTCTAGAGAGGCTGCTGGCTCCTTGTCAATCTGCAGCAAAAGAGGTGGTAAGATCAGAGCAGGCACACACGAAAGCCAGACTTGAAGTTTCACCTTGTTCCCTGAAGCATCCTTCCCTTTCCCTTCCTCTTCAACATGGAATCGGAGGTTCTCTAGCAGGATGACTGAGCCAGCAGCAGGATTAGCACAGGCCTTCTCCACCTCAGCACCAACACAATCCTTCAGGAACAAGACATCCCTGCAACACAAGACACACACTGTAACCTCACCAGTGACTTCCTGGTGGAAAGGAAAACATCCAGGTCCCCTGACAGGGAGGGCCTGATGCACACGAGGCTGCTCTTGCACTTTACCTGCCCAGGAGTGCCTTCAGCTCCACAGCTACTGGGGCCAAGGAGAACTTGTCAGGCATGGGGACACCATCCGGGCGACCCAGGTGACTCATGAGAACCACGGACTTGGCCCCATGGTCCAAGCAGTGCTTGATGGTAGGAACAGCTGCCTTGATTCTGTAATGGCACAGAGAAACAAATTAATAAGGACTCAATTACCAGCACAAGAGCTGGACAGAACAACTCCTTAAGACAGCATCAACAGAATTCTCCATCCCAGCCTGTTTTCATACATTTCACTGTTATTTTCCAAGCAATACAGGACATGGAATTAAAATGCATTTTGTAATCTAAATTCTGCTGATTGCTCAGCTAAGAAATGCCAGGAGACACTTGAACACTACCAGGCTTCCTGGGTTACTCTGTGATCCTGCAGCAATAGAGAAATGATAAGTAGTGAGCACATTGCGGGGAACAAAACTGGCACCTGCCTGTAAGTGGCTGACAAGCAGGGCAAGACATCTGGCATCAATGTATCTAAAATCCAAGTCTTTGTGTGCTACACTGCAACAATTATTCCAACAAAGACAAGTCACCACAGCCCCAGGGTAAGCAGGAGGCACAGAGACTTCTGGACAGTAACAGAGACAACTTTCACACACAGCCTAAGGGATGTGGCTGTGAAATAGTCATAGCCAGCTTAGGAAGTTTAGGATCTCTAAAATAAGAGATTTTCTCCATATGCTTTCCACAGCAGCTACAGCAAGCAGCAGCCTTGTAGTTAAGTGTAGTTTCCTAATAACTGCAGGGGGTTTAATTAAAAACGGTAGGAGTTTCTCTGATATCCTTAATATTCTGGTATGAGTAATGGCAGCTTAATTGTGGTAATGTTCCAGGTACTGGGGTGAAGTCAGAGACACAGCAGACTTTGGGGCCTCCATTTGGGATGGAAATTATGGCTCACCTCTGATTGTTGGTTATTTTGTGATCCTTCATTGGAACATTGAAGTCAACTCTAAAAAAAAACAAAACCACAAGCAAAATTAAATATTCAACAAATTTATTACTTATTTATTTTATTTAATTTTAAATATTCAACAAATGAGTGAGGGAACTTGCCAGTAAAGGTCCTGGCTAGAAAAGCAATGTTGTAATTTGAGTAAGATGTTCAGCTCTGCCCTGTCCACAAGTTCCATTCTGAAATCAATATGTTATCAGCCATTTCTGCTTGTGATAACACCACAAATGGAGAACAACCACTGCTAGGATTTCTCAGGAAAGCTGGGCCACCAATATATCCTAATGCTCAGGACTAGAGCAGCAGTGATGCTGAGCAGGAAAAAATTGAACTTTTTATTTTTAAACAACATGATTTCAGATCCCCAACAAGGAGCTTCCAAGAGAAAGGGAATGAACAACGACAAATGACCTTGTGTTCTCTAATGAGGCTTCTAAAATACTTGGCTGGACTACTGTGGCCAGCAGGCAGTTCAAGGAAGCTTTCATTTATGTCCTCTGCAGCTCTAATCTCCCTACAGCTGAGTGCAGTGGTTTATCACATTCTCCCTGGAAGGCCTGACTTGGATCTTGAGGTAACTTCCTAACTCGTGCCAGCTGAAGGGCTGGAAGGGAGGAGTTTTCACCAGCCCGTTCTCCTGGCATCCCCCGTGCCCATGTGCAGGAAGCTGCGTTTCGTAACTGCAGAGGCAGAATTGCTCACTGAGCTACAGGAGGGAACACCCATAGCTGGGACAGCGAATGGCAGAGAGCAGAGTGTGCATCCTTTATCATTCTATACGTTAAAGAACATCCCAGTTCAGCAAGCTGAGTGAATGAATCCCCCTGCAGCCCACTCAGCACGTGAAACAAATGGGAAGACAAAAGCTGCCAGCAAAACAGAAGTAGCTGAGCAGAAAGAAATTGAACTGGCAGCCCCACAGCATAGTGGTCGAGTTCTAGAAAGGGCAAAGAAAAGCACCATTATCGGGCCATTATCCTAAAAGGAGAGAATAAAAGAACAGTTTGCTTTACAGAGCCATCAAAACTACAAAAGAAAGACCCAGCTCAGCCTTCTTCCCCCCTGCAGACCATTGAAATCTGAGCTGCCCTGAACCCTCTCTCCTCCCCATTCTCAACTTTTCCTGAAGCTTCCGCATTAAGGACCGGAAGCTAAGCAGGACTGAGTACGCCAAAATTACGATGAACATGAGCAGAAAATGAAAAGGTATCGATTTTAGTACTAGAGAAAACACGTGGTGACTCGTTTCAGAGAGGTGAGATGCAGGCAGGAGACAGAGCCTGGCAGTCACCTGCTGCGTTTGGGTAGCCCCTTACAGAACAGCAAAGTTAGATTTGTGCATTAATTAACAGAGACTTTGAGCGGGCAAACCCAGCCCATCGTCTGCCGACGCACGGCTGCTCTCTGTAACATGACTCAGAAATGGAAAAAAACCAGACAGATGGCCAAAAAAACCAGTCAGGTACAGACTTTTACAGAGATAGAAAGCTCTTTTGCTATACCAGAGTTAGAAAGTGCACAGAAATCCTGAGCAAGCTTCTTCAGTACTTGCTACACGGGCTGGTTTCTGATAATCAAATTTTTAGGGAACGAGGTCAAAACAAGGTTGCAGAGACAAGGTAAAAAGAGCAAGTTGTCTGTCATACTACGAATAAGAGAAGCTATACTTTTGGTGTGTCCCTGCCTACTCACAGAGTAGATAACACACACGTAGCAACCACATTATAGTGACCTTGAACAAACTACCCCACAATAAAGAGTATTTCGAGCAGGACATAACACGATGTATCTTGGTGCCCTTATCTCCCAGGATTTGGCAACAACTCCAACATTAGGCGTTCAGGCACTGATGCTTTAGAAGTAAGCCATGAATGCCTATTTTAGGGTTTCAGACCAGGATGTTCTGAAAACCTGCGGTGACGCCCCATCCCTGGAAGTGTCCAAGGCCAGGCTGGAAGAGGTTTGGAGCAACCTGGCCTAGCAAAAGGTGTTCCTGCCCTTGGCTTGGGAGTGGAAAGAGATGAGCTTGAAAGTCCCTCCCAACCCAGGCAATTCTGTGATTCTATGATTTGATTCCTGCTGCAAAATGCTGAATTATTATTGGTATCTGGATAGCTGGACAGAGCCGTATCTTCACTTTCTTATTGCAATGCTTTGTGAAATTTCAGTAAGGAAACGATAACCGGGAAATAAGCATTTTTGGGGGTAGTTCTCTGGAATAAAAGCACGGCAGGCTGGCTGGATTTCGCCTCAAGCCGCCTGTGGCCGACACACGTGCGAGCGGGGTGATCCAAGGCGGCAGAGCCTGGCCGGGATTTACACCCTGCCCGGCCGCCACGTCCCCCGCAGGGAAGCCAGGCCGACCCGATGATGGATGCAGGAGCCTCTCCAACACCCAGCGAGAGAAAAAAAATGAAACTAAAACCGCACAGATCGACACGTGCCGGGCTCGAGCAAGGGGCTGCTGCCAGGCGGCACCGGCCCGGCCCCAGCATGGAGGATGGAGCAGGGCGGCCCCCGGAGACGCACGTTCTCCCCGCAACGCCTCACCTCATGACGACGCGCTTGCCCTTCACGTCCACCTTGTCCAGGGTGAGTTTGTTGGAGAGAGACATGTTTGCTGCTAGCCCGACTACCGCTCAACCTCCACCGCTTCGCCGCCTCCGCGTTCTGCCGCAGCGCCGCCCGCGCCGCCGCCACCCAATCCGCCTCGCCCCGCCCCCTCATCAGCGATTGGTTCGGGCTGCCCACCCTCCGTTTCTATTGGCCGGGTCTCCTGTCCATCAGCGGACATCCCGCCTCCCGGGGGCGGGGCTGCGGCGCCGGCCCCGGTCACGTCCCACACGCAGCCGCCGCTCCCTGAGGGAGTCGGGAGTGTGCGGGGCCCGATCCCTGAGCACCAAATTAACGGTTCCGCGCCTTATCTGAGGGAAAATCACCCGTAAGTGGTGTCTAAACGTGTGTCGGCTGGTGGGAATCCTTCAGATGAAGGGCAGGCACCTCTCAGCTGAGCCATAGGCCTGGGGCAGGCCAAGTGTCGACAGTAAAGGACGAGACAAAACCCAGGATATTTTTAAGTGACCTACATAAATACTTCTCAAGACAACTGGGGACAAAACAACTGTTTGAAGGGATACACCTTTCAGCAGCATGGTTTCATAGAATCACGGAATGGTTTTGGTTGGGAGGGACCTTAAAGCTCATCCCGTTCCAGCCCCTGCCATGGGCGGGACACCTTCCACTATCCCAGGCTGCTCCCAGCCTCATCCAGCCTGGCCTTGGACACTGCCAGGGATCCAGGGCCACCCACAGCTTCTGTGGGCACCCTGTGCCAGGGCCTCGTCACTCTCACAGGGAAGAATTTTTTCCTAATACCTAATTTAAACCTACTCTTTTTCAGTTTGAATCCATTTGCCCTTGTCCTGCCACTCCAGGCCCTTGTCTCTCTCCATCTTTCCTGTAGGTTCCCTTCAGGTACTGGAAGACCACAAAGCCTTCCTCTTTCCAGGTTGAATAATCCCAATTCTCTCAGCCTTTCCTCATAGCAGAATCGCTCCATCCCTCTGATCACCTTGGTGCCTCCTTTGGGATCTCTCCAACAGCTCCACGTCCTCCCTGGGCAGGGGACCCCAGGGCTGGAGGCAGCCCTGACCCTGCCCTCTGCCAGGTCCAAGCCATTCCCTGTTGTCCGGTGACTCCATGCCCTCGTAGCACGTTGGTGGGTGCAGTCCAAAATCACCTTCCCCAACAGACGTGCAGCCTCTAAGGCAGGGCAGGGGGCTGTGCACTGGGCGACAATAGCACAGTGCAATGGACTCTACTGGGTGAAAAAGGAGCTCATGCTCTTTTGTCTTTTGCCCATAGGACAGGCCTTGCTGTTGCTGACAGCGTTGGTTTTTTGCCGTGCTCACAAAAACGTACAGACACCGCTGAGAAAGTGGTGATGACAAAATCAGTTCTCTGCTGACAGAAAGGTGCTGGAGAGGGTGCAGAGAAGGGCAACAGAGCTGGGGAAGGGTCTGGAGAGTCAGTCATGGAGAAGCAGCTGAGGGAGCTGGGAAAGGGGCTCAGGCTGGAGCAAAGGAGGCTCAGGGGGGACCTTGTGGCTCTGCACAAGTCCCTGACAGGAGGGGGCAGCCGGGGGGGGGGGTCAGGCTTTGCTCCCAGGGAACAGGGACAGGAGGAGAGGAAACAGGCTCTGGTTGTGACAGGGGAGGTTCAGGCTGAACATCAGGAAGAATTTCTCATGGAAAAGGTTGTTAAACATTGCAATGGGCTGCCCAGGGAGGTGTAGAGTCTCCATCCCTGGACATGTTCAAGGAATGACTGGCACTCAGTGCTCTGGTGTCACTGATAAGGTGGTGATTGGTCAAAGATCAGATTCAATGGTCTCAGAGGTCTTTTCCAACCTAAATGATTCTCTGAGTCAAATGAGCATGCACTGACTAGAAAGTCAACAGAAATGTACCTAGAGAGCCAGACTAATGAACTGCTCACACCCTGAGGCAGAAGGGTGGGAGTCTCCTGCTGCAAGACTTGTCAGGAAGCTCAGGAAAGCCTGGATGGGCCTCCAAGACATCTGAAAGGTATCAATCCCAACAGCAATAAATGCTGAAATACACAAGTGGGAGCAAACTGACAGGTGACATGAAATCACCTGTGAGGTGGTCACCAGGAAATACCACCTTAGTTTGTCACTGTGTGTCACTGTAGTTTTTTATCTATTGCTATAAATCTACATTCAGGTTTCAAATTAAATTAGGTCCAGTAACGGTCTCAGTGTTGACTGCAGAGTAAATCTGGGGTGTACCCAGGGGTCCCTCCTGCGATGTAGCAACCCAGACCTGACCTCAGAATCATCAGGTGAGACCTTGTAGCCCAGAGCCCCTGGATGGCACTTACAATGTCAGCTGTGGACAGGGACACCTGAAAGTGTCAGTGTGAATAAAGCCTTCACCAAGGCCCGAGAGTAAAATCCTAACCTGGTCCTGAATCCAGCCTCTCCTCAGGAGCTGGGATCACCTGCATGAAGCACAGCTGGCCAGAGCCACTTCCACCTGCCAAGCCAGAAGCACAAGTGACAGCAGGCGAACAAACACTCACCTTAGAGGGACTCTGGGTGAGGAGATAAGGAAGGGGTTCTCTGGATCCACAGGAGCTGTAACTATTTAACTGTTCTGAAATTAATCCATTTCCTTCTCCCTGTTCTACTTCATGCTGTGCTGCTTTCTCCAAAGGCAAAGGTTAAATTCCTCGATGCTGACTCAGAAAGGAAAGCTCTTCCCAGCTGCAGCCCACAACCCAGCCCTTGCCGCACCTCCTGCTTTCCCTGGGAAATGGGTTCATTCATTAGGACAAGGCTTTAATTTCAAAAGCTCGCCTGTCACCTCCTAGGGGTAAAAAAGTGTGGAGCAGGAATGTCACAGTGCGTGGTGGCACAAACACAGTAACCTGAGCACCCACAGCGATTTAGGACAGCCGTGTGCCACAGCTGAGGGAAAAGGGACACTTGTGAATCCCCAGGTAGACAGGGCAGTCAGCAATAAAGGACTAAGCAAGCCATAAATAAAAATGACCAAGAGTACTCTACTCAATAGGACCAACTCCACTGTATCCATTCCATAGGTTAGGGGAGTATTGGGTAAGAAGTCTGTAGCAATCTTGGCACACTTAATGAAGATCATTGTTCTGGCAGAAGTGCAGCCATAGCTCGTTCAGTGTTGTCTGGTTTTATCCTTATTTGGTTTTCCTCCCTTTTTTTTTGTGAAGAACATGAGATAGAAGAATAGCGAGGATGTCAGATGAGAACCTGAGGCGGCAGAACACAATTGCAGATGGGATATGGTCCAGGCACCAGAATTTGTGTCTTACAAAAGGAGTTACAAAAAAAGGGGAAGATATACAGACACACATTCAAAGCTCATTTCCATGCTTGAGTCACCTCTTCTGTCCTTTCCTCCTGTTGTGAAATATTTAGAATATACTGCAAATATTTAAAGAAAAAAGCCCATGCAAACAGTTCAACCCCTGCACTTTTAAATTAACCAGTGCAGCAAAGCCAGGAGGGCAAAGGGCTGGTAATGAGAAACCCAAGGAGCTGGGGGTTAGACCTGTGACCATCCTAGGAACTCACTCCTGGGAATATGGAGCAGCAGCTGTACTTTAGACTGGCACAGGCCTCTCCTGCACGATCCTGCCAGCTTCATTTATCCAAAAGGAACAGGACTGTGCAAGTTTAGGCAGACCACAGGCTTTGGCACACTGGGCTGTGTTTGTGTGAGACAAACGGGAGGGCTGTGGTTTGGAGACCAATAATCTGCATCTCCCTCTGTGTCGCATGACCCAGGCTGCAGAAACCTCCTGCTTTTAGAAGCACCCGCTGCAGCTGAAGCTTCCACTTAAAAACAGGCTGCAGCACAAGGTCTGAGGGCTCTGCTGGTGCAGTGGGAGATGGTCAATATTCAAGCCCAGAGATCATGTAGGAAAGATAAAGAGCATCCAATCTGGAACTGTGGGAAAAGCTGCCTGAAAAACGGGTACAATCCGGAGAGAATAAAGGCAGACGTGTCCTGGCTGCTCCCTCACCTGCCCGATGCCTGCACCATCTCATTCCCAACATCTGCAGGGACAAAGGTGTCAGGGCTGTCCATGCATGAAATGGAATGAGTTTAATTTAAAAATGCTGGAAAATCCTTCTTCATGTCGCTTTTCCCTGCAGCTGTGTGTGTGTGTGTGTGTGTACAGCTCTCCAACTCTCCTTAAAAAAATTATTTTAGAGATATGTTTAATGGGGCACAGACAACCCCCAATCTCACCCGATCAGCAGTTTTCCTTCATGACCAAGCAGACATGGTGCAAATTCACAGCTACTACTTAAATTGTCCAGTCAACTGGAAGGGAAAAACACCACCGTAACATTGCCCACAGCACAGCTCTGCTGTCAAGGCAGATGCTGAATTTGGAACCAGAGTCTGACCTCAAGGCCTTGTCATACTGCTCTGCAGAGATGTGGTCTAAAAACATTACTTAAAAAGGCAAAAAAAAAAAAAAAAAAAGAAAAAAAGAAAGAGCATCTTAAAAGATGATGCAGCCACTGAACTGAAAGCATCCAAGGAATGGTTCAAAAATGCATGCAGGAACTGCATGCTGGTAAAATGGAAAATGGATTCCATCAAGCCTGAAAAGCTGATGTTTGAGGCAGCCACCAAACTTCTCACAGGGGGACACCACCACCAGCACAGGTGTGAAGGGACTTTTTTGTGCCCCAGAATTGTGAATCCACAGCCCAAGCCACGTGCACACACTGCAGATATGAAGTGTATTTTTACTCCCAGCAAGCACTTGGGAATGAAAAATCCTCAGCCCCAAAGCTTGATGTCTAAACAGCAACACAGAAGTTCTAAAACAGCTGTCGAGAGAAACAAAACACAGCAAAAACCAAGCAGAAAGGGAGCAAAAACTTGTCACGCTGGCCGTGTTTCCGAGAGTGACAGGTTCTGCTGTGCTGGGAATGCAGCACAAAACACAAAAATCCTACTGCAACTCCTGGATCCCACAGCAGGAAGGACATGGAGATTCCCAGTGGGAATCAGGGATGCAGCACTCGGCTGTGCTCCCATCACTCCCTCAGGAATAGCCAGGTTTAGCTCATTCTGTCTGCCCAGAGAGGGGGGATTTGCTCCTGGATCCCCTGGAAGGTTCCAGGCCAGGCTGGACATTGGGGCTGGAGCAGCCCGGCACAGTGGGAGCTGTCCCTGCCATGGCAGCGCTGGCACTGGATGGGCTTTGAGGTCCTTCCAACCCCAAATCGTTCTGTGAGCCTTAGAGCCCTGAAATTCTCATGACAGAGGTGGAACTGCAAGAGCTTAAGGTCCCTTCCCAAAAAAACCCCATTGCACGACTCGGCAGCTTCTGGAGCCCTCGGTGCATTGAAATGCAGTTTCAGAGGAGCTCCGAGGAAATGGTGCTTTGGGGAGAGCAGAGCGGCTGGAACAGAGGAACAGGAACAGTCTCCTGGAGCGAGCCCTTGTGTCTCGGAGAGCGGGATAGGCTCGTTCCTAACGCACCTGGTGCCTCCCAGAGCGGGGGATGGAAACGCAGCCCTGGTCCGAAAGAAACCCTGCCCGGGAGCGCGGGCTGGGATTGGGAGCTGGCGGAGGGAGCTCGGTGTTAAAGAGGCTCTTTTGGCTGGAAAGGTGCGCCTTTGTCTCTCTGCGAAGCACCCGGCCGTAGCGGCGTTTTGGCTGCTGTCTCCTGATTTTATTAAACTTTTATTAAACTGTCCCTTTCCTTAAATTTTCCTTCAAATTCTACAGAGGGAAGCTCGTTTTCCCCGCTGCGCGTGCGCGGATCCTTGCGCGTGCGCAGATCGCGGCGGCGCCGCTGCTCAGTGCGCATGCGCGGGCGGGGACGCATCACCGCCGATCCCTCCGCGGGCAGGACCGCATCACAAATAGTCCCCCCTGGCGGATCACTCCGCGCCGGGACGCATCACCGCTGATTCCTCCGCGGGCAGGACCGCATCACAAATAGTCCCTCTGGCGGATCACTCCGCCTGCGCATGCGCAGAGCCGCCGATCCCTCCGCGGGCGGGCCGCAGCACCGCTGATCCCTCTGTTCCGAACGGTACCGTGATGTTGGCTTTTCGCACGTTCCAGAATTGGTATGAATGGATTGTGATGTTGGTTTTTTCATGTTCCTTAATGTGAGAAAAGCTTTGCCGGGGCTCTGTAATGTAACGCTGTAGAATGGCTGCAGTTGGGGTGACAGTTTGGGAAGGATGGGGGGGGCGGTCTTCAGAGTCCTGGAAAATCTTATCAGAAGAAAAGAACCCGAAACCAGACGGAATGGAGGCAAGGAGAAAGATAAGACTGATAAGATGATACTCAGCAACTCCAAAGAATTAAGGAATGATGCATGATGGCGATGAATAAAAATAAGCGCTGTACTTTTAAAGCCGATCTTTTGGCTGTCAAGGTGCGCCTTTGGCTCTCTGCCGGAGCACCCGGCCGTACCGCCCTTTGTGCTGCTGTCTCCTAATTGTCGCTTTTATTAAACTTTCCTTCTAATTTTACAAAGAGTGAAGCTCGTTTTTGCCAGCTCCGCGGTTGGGGCGGCATCAGCGCTGATCCCTCCGCGGGCAGGACCGCATCACAAATAGTCCCTCCGGCCGATCCCTCCGCGGGCGGGGCCGCATCACCGCGCGTCCCTCCGGCCGATCCGGCATTGTTATTGTACTTACAATTCTTTGCTTTTGTTTTTTCCTGCGTCCAACACAGAGCTGCTTTCTCGGTCCCACCATGTAAAAGTTCCATTACTGACCATCTGTCTCTTACAGGGACTATTTCCTACTCCGCTGAGGAAATTGTTCCCGCTCCGCCAGAGACTCCTCTGCTATCCCTGTGAACTCAGTGCCCACCTTGCTGGGCTCTTTTCTCCCCTTATCCTCGTCCGATTCCCCTTAAGGAGTTCTATTGGGCTCCAGCTCCTGCCTTTCCATGGCCATTCCTCTGCCATCAGAGGCCCTCCACAGACCCAGCAGTTGGTTACATTCAGCTCCTCACCTATCCTTTCCCCTAATTCCACAAACAGATTTTTTTTCTCAATTTTGAGATTTCGTTTTTTTAATTGGTTTGAGTTTCACATACATGTCTTGAATTGGAGTCGATACAGAGTTAGATTGTTGTGCTGGCTTTGCCTCTTTATTTACTAGTTGTTCTTTTACTAAGCTTGAGACTTTATTCCCAACAATAGATGTGAAACAAACCCATCTTTCTCCTTTTGGACATTTACTTCCCAGCCTGGTCCCACTCATTCCTACGTTTTCTACAGTCCAGTGCTTTTTCCCATTTTGCATACAGTTTCCTACTTTGGATGGGTTGGAACAGAGACTGCTGACATGGGTAGGTGCAATGAAAAAGGAACCTGGGTGTTTTCCATGTCCAGCTTTGGGTAACACCCACGGCGTGGCTGTGTCGGTATCCCCAGAGGGCAGAGACAAAAGAGGAGTGAGGGATAAAGGAATAACAGAGCTCTGATATGGCTGATACCTCCACCCCCGTGCCTATGGGGCTGCTGCCCACAGCAGGGGTGTGTGACCTTCTTGGTGGCAGCTACAGTGGCCATTCGGCCTTGCCCTCTATTTCCTCATCACTTCCTCTTCGCTGATCTCCAGGCAAATCACTTTTGACACTTCTTAATTGTAGCTTCCCACCGTTCCTCAGGGATCTCCCATTCAACAGGCACTAGGAATTCCCATCCACAAAGCAGGCTTGCTATTTCAGCTGTTCTTTGCTCTGCCTGGATGGGGAATAGATTTGGCATTCGACACTTCATGCACTGAGAGTGTCGTTTCTGTGAACTACAACAGCAATATTTTATCAGTCTAGACATTTACATTTAACCCAGCCAGCATGTGCAGTACTAGGATGAATTAGACAGGGTATGTGGTATGGCACTGTTGGAAGTGACAATTCCTCCTTTTTAAATAAATCACAGGCTAAGGCCAGAATATGAGAACCCTCAGCCCGAAATAGTCCTGATCCTCCTGTTTGGAGTGGAAGGATTCCTCCCCAAGGAGGGTACCGGAGGGGTCTCAGGACCTGTCCAGGCAACACTTGAAACCACTGCTATAAGCTTGGCCTTATTTCCCAATCAGGTGTGGTTCTTGGTGTATCCCTTGGATCATTTGGGTTTTCCCAGCCCATTAACCCCCAGTTCCCTCTTCAGAGTTCCCTTGGTGTCCCCAGGCTTAGATGTTCTAGTCCCCTCCTCGGGTTCCTGCACGGGCCCTTTGATTCTGCTGCCGTGGATCCACCCTGGCTCCTCGGCCCGGATCGCTGCCTCAGCCGTCAGCAGCACCCGAACGGGACCTTCCCCTTGTGGAGCTAAAGATTGCTCTTTCCATGTTTGTACCAACACCCACTCCCCTGGGTGGATGTTATGGATTTTAAAGTCTAAAGGAGTGGTTTGAGGGATTATCCCTTTGAACCACAAATCTTCAAGGGTCCTTGCAATTGTGTTGACAAATTCTGTAACACTCATTGCCCTAATTCATAGGTAGCAGTTTCATGTTGGGTGTTCAAAAAGGGTAACCCAAGCTATAGGAAAAGGGCTCACAAAGGATGTCTGGACTTCAGGCAGCTCTCTTGAAAGCTGTTTATTGCACAGGCCAAGTCACAGCATTTCAGGGAGGGGGTATCCAGAGCCAGCCCCACAGCTGCCAGCCACAGCTTGGAGGCAGAACTGAACCTTTCTGTTCAAGAGAGCATTGTACACCTTTCTTTGCTGAGTATCCCGAGACATAACAACCAACAAGCACCATACACAACACCTTTACATCTGCCTGTAGCCTATCTTAGCTACTACCACACCATACCATACACATCCTATAGAACCCCGGAGTCACCACCATGCACTCACAAGAGCAAGCAAGCTACAATTCAAGCTCACAGTGGAAGGAACACTCTCAGACCTCTCTGCTTCCTGCCACATCAACATTCCTTGTCTGCCTGCCATAGCTCTCTTCCTGGCAAAAACATGTTTTCTATTTACTTCTGCTCTTCCTGAGACCCACCCACCTGGTGAAAAACATGTCCTTGTCTGCAGTCACAGACCTCTGTCTGACACAAAAATCTCCTTCCAACTCATCTCCACCCTTTGTCCTCTCACCCATTCAGTGATCAATGTTTCAGCAAACATCTCCCACTCTACATCAAAACCTGCTTTTCATTTCTGTCCCATCCTCAGGCTCCCCACTCAGAGATCTCTCTGCCAAGCCCACACATCTGTGAAACTTTCTTACCAAACTTTCATCTCCAACACCAACCATCATTTCGTAAGGTGACGCTCTCAGGTCTGACCTGATTGTGTCTGAACTCTCCATAAAGCCAGAGGTTGGCATTTTACCCATGACATTTGAGTTTCAATTATTAATTCAGTTAAGGTTCTCTTTTTAAAGTTTGTTTCATCCTCTCTACTGTCCTGAACTCTGTGAGTGCCATGGGCTATGGAGTTCTCATTTTATTCTTAAGGCTTGAGTTAGTTGCTGTAAAACTTTTGATGGACAGTGTGTCTATCTTAGTAATCATTCCATACCTAGGAATAATTTGTTCTAAGAGGGTTTTACATTCTCCATTGGCTGTGGCTCTGACAGTGGGAACAGCTTCCACCCAATGGGGAAGATGGTCTGTTATTACTAACAAGAATTTCCACCTCTGCACTTGGGGGAGTTCAGTAAAGTCCACTTGGATACTTTGAAATGGTTGGAGAGCCAGCTCAGACCTCCTGAAGTTGTTTGTCTCATCACCTTCTTATTTACTTTTTGGCAAACCATACATCTTTCAGTTATTTGTTTAGCCAACCCATAAATTCCAATGCACCTATAATTCCTTAGAAAGGGATCACACAAAGCCTTAGTACCCCAAGGAGTTTTTGATGCATGTTTTCTAATATTTTTCTGGTGAGTGACTTATGAAGTACCTGCCTTCCGTCAGGAAGTTCCCATTTTCCACATTCGTCTGGCTTTCCCCCCCTTCTTACTTCATTCTTTTCCCTGTTTCACTGAATTTTGGAGTCTCCAATTTTTTGCTCTTGGAGGTCAAAATGAACACAACCCTTTTTATCCCATTCTCTGCAGCATCCTCAGCCCCCCCGATCTGCCAGACTGCCTCCTCCCATCTCTGAGGCCATCCCCCCCGCTGACCCCCCATCTGTACCACAGCTCTCTCTTCAGGCAATTCCAATGCCTCTAAAACCTCCAAAACAAGTCCCCCATGCATCAGCCCCTTTCCCAGAACCAAGCAATCCCCTTTCTTCCCACATTTTCCCGAAGGCCTGCACCCCTCCAAAAGCGTACCTTGAATCAGTAGATGTATTTCCCTTCTTGTGTGCTAAATATTCCAGTGTGCACAGTCCCCCCATCAACTAAAGCCTAACCCTGACACTCTTTTTCCTTGTACACATCGGGAAGAACCGTCTACAGCTGTTATTTCCTTCGGAAAGGGCTCGTTCCGAGATGGAACGTTGGTGTTTTGCTTCTCCTTCCAGAGGAGCAGCAGAAGCGGTCGCTGCCAGGGGAACGGGGCAGGCGAGGGAGGGACGGGGGGTAGGAGGTGGGAATCCTCTCGGAGGCCGATTCCTCCAGGAGCGGGGGAGCAGAGGCGGAGGCTGCTGCCGGAGCCGCCCAGGGGACCAGCTCTGCCGGCCGATGCCAGAGCCCGGCGTGGAGCTGGGCACGGCTCCGCAGCAGCCACGGCCGCAGGACTCCGAGCTGCCCGCGGGCCCAAAGCCGGGTTCGATGGAGCCGCGGCCTCGCAGCCTGGGGGTGCCTTTTGTGCTGCTCCTCCGTGGGGCGGACTTGAGAGCGGAATCCAGGTTGGAAAAGACCTCGGAGATCACGGAGTGCAACCAGCAGCACCACGGCCACCGCTGGCCACGTCCGCCCATGTCACAGCCACAGGTGTTCTTGGAGTAATCCTCAATTCGGCAGAATTAAGCCTGGATTTGTTGAAATTTATTTATTTATTTTAAACTCTCAATCCAGCAGTCTCAAAACCCAAATGTCTCAGAACTAAGCCTCCATTCAGCAGAATTAAGCCCGGATGTCTTGAATTTTTGAACCCTCAATCCGGCAGTCTTAAACCCTAAACGTCTCGGATCCAATACTAGGAAATTCTTGACTCCCCTCCTTCAAGGAGTCCAATCCCTCCCCTGAAAGCCCGTCCCAGTTAACCTGGGGCTTCTCTCACTCCTTTTATCTCTCACTCCGCCTCTTTCCTGCCTGCTTCCCTCGCGGCACAGCAGAGCCGCAGCCTCAGGGGCTCCGCACTCGCTGCGCAGCTCTGGGGTCACCAGCCCGCGCCTCATGCGCACACTTTCATCCCCTTATCCCCCCAAAAAGAGCAAAGAAAAAACACTCACCTTTCTCGGAGTCTTGGTGCACAAGATTTTACGTCTTTAATGACCGCGGTACCTCAGGGAGCCTTTTCTTCCCTTTCTTTGCGCTGTGTCTCCTCTCTTGCCCTCCGGGTGTTTGGCTGCGAACCCCCCGGACCCCGCTGCGAACACAAAGCGAGGCCGCCAAAAGCTCCCGGGGATCCCAGAGCTGAGGCTTTATCCCGGTACGGCCCAAATTGTGAAACGGGAGGTTCGCCATTTGTAACATTTGAAGGAAAGTTTAATAAAAGGGACAATCAGGAGACAGCAGCAAAAAGGGTGTTAGGGCCGGCCGGGTGCTGCGGCAGAGAGCCGAAGGCGCACCTTGACAGCCAAAAGATCGGCTTTAAAAGTACAGCGCTTATTTTTATTCATCGCCATCATGCATAATTCATTCATTATTTGGAGTTGCTGAGTATCCACTTATCAGTCTTATCTTTCTCCTTGCCTCCATTCCGTCTGGTTTCGGGTTCTTTTCTTCTGATAAGATTTTCCAGGACTCTGAAGACCCCCCCCCCCATCCTTCCCAAACTGAGCACCCAAACCGCAGCCATTCTACAGCGTTACATTACAGAGCCCAGGCAAAGCTTTTCTCACGTTAAGGAACATGAAAAAACCAACATCACAATCCATCCATAACAATGATGGAACGTGCGAAAAGCCAACATCACGGTACCGTTCAGAACAGAGGGACCCGCGGTGCTGCGGCCCGGCCGCGGAGGGATCGGCGGCTCTGCGCATGCGCAGGCGGAGTGATCCGCCAGAGGGACTATTTGTGATGCGGTCCTGCCCGCGGAGGAATCAGCGGTGATGCGTCCCGGCGCGGAGTGATCCGCCAGGAGGGACTATTTGTGATGCGGTCCGGCACGCGGAGGGATCACGGGTGATGTCACCGGTGATGCGTCCCCGCCCGCGCATGCGCAGAGCTCAGCGCCCCGCAGCGATCCGCGCACGCGCAGCTGGGAAAACGCGCTGCACTGTAGGATTTGAAGGAAAGTTGAAGAAAAGGGAGAGTTTAATAAAAGTTTAATAAAATCAGGAGACAGCAGCACAAAGGGCGGTACGGCCGGGTGCTTCGCAGAGAGCCAAAGGCGCACCTTGACAGCCAAAAGATCGGCTTAAAAGTACAGCGCTTATTTTTATTCATCACCATCATGCATCATTCATTCATTCTTTGGAGTTGCTGAGTATCATCTTCTCAGTCTTATCTTTTTCCTTGGCTCCATTCCGTCAGGTTTCGGGTTTTTTTTCCTTCTGATAAGATTTTCCAGGAATGTGAAGAGCCCCCCCATCCTTCCCAAACTGTCACCCCAACTGCAGCCATGAGTTTGCTCAAGGCTGTGTTTAGCAGAGCTGCAACTACACCTAACACCCAATCCTTGGCCTTTTGCTGAGACAGCAATAAATATTTAAAGGAGATGAAAGAACATGATTTAAAACAGCCTTTGGATGCTACGTTTTTATTACATAGCTTCTAATTGCCATTAGAATGATGGAGGCACAGTCTTAGAAGAATAGGAAACGTGAGACAACATTTTGAGATGATAGAACTGTAACAGCCCCACATTACCATTCCCTTCTCCCTTCATCGCTAAAACTGAAGAACAAAAATTCTCCATTTTAAAACATGTTGTTGGAAGCTCTAAGCAAAAAAAAAAAAGCATCGTTTTTAATAAATAAAAGTGTTTTCTTGCTTCCATTGTGTTCTGTCAACTTCATATTCCTTTATTTTTTTTTTTTAATAAAATTTCAAGTGTTTTAGAAAGTTTAAGTAAGTTTGGGAAGATTCAAAGAGCAACTTGTAAAGCCTGGAGCATATGTACTTTTTTATTAAATAGAGCACAGGTTTATAAATAGCTAGATACAGAAAACAATAAAATAGACAAAGGAGTAATACAATATTGTTTGTAACTGAGTGTTTCCAAGTGATAGTTTGGATTCAGAAATTTAAAGTGTCTCCAACAGGAGCAACCTATTTACACATTAAAACATTCACACTTGGGAAAACATTGAGCTCCCACACATGATTCCACTTGCACTCTACATTCAAACGGAAGGGGATTTTGGTTCTTCAACATAAAGCACCTTTTACAGTATTTCAATCACAAATTAAACATCCTAGAAGCCATTACCTCACCCTTGGGAGTGCTGGACAGAGAACCTGCTTTCAAAAATCTGACTTTATCACAACCACCTTGCCCCCACCCCCCTTTGGGCTCAGTTATTTCCTCTCCCCAGAGCCTGATCCTCTGTCTGTCCCTACAAGCTGCTCTCACATCCCTCCCAGATAGCAGCTGCTGTTCCTTATTCCCTGATAATCATCTCTGCACCACTCTAAGTGTCCTGGTTTGGAAAAAGAGCCTTATTTTGCTGTACCTGGATCAAACACTGAGTTTCACAGAAAATGATAAAGCCTGGAAAAACATCTGTGCTGGGAAAAAGTTGGAGGTAAAGCTGTAAACATTCAACCCACTTGGACATTCAACCCACACAGCACTTGGACAACAAAAGGCTGAAGGCAAAGTGCTCTACAAATATATTTGGAAATAGTTTAAGAAGTTCTTTCTGCTGCTTTATCTACCAACCAGGAACTCAACCCTGAACTACCTCCCTGTTTCCTGCAGTAGGAGGGTGATGTGTCATTTCCATGCCATCCACTCCCCAACCAGCACTGAAAACTCCCATCTGAAGGAGTGACAGACCACCCACAGCACGGACAGAAATATGTAAACACCTCCCTTTCACCTGCACAACTGTGCCAAGAACACCGAGAAGGAGGGGGGATAAACAAGACAACTGAAGTCTTTGCATGATTGTGAAGCACTAAAACACATCCTAACAAAACCAAACAGCTTTGGGTAACGATCTGCTTTGTAAGAACAGCTCTGCTGCTGCAAACTGAGAACAAAACCCCATGGAATGGCTGTGCAATGATCTATCTCAGCATGTAACAACACTACATATTACATACAGCTGGAATCTAATTTATAAAAATACTCTGTATTCATGTAGAGATATTAAGAACTCAAATCCTGCTACAGAAGTATTTTGTTTTTTAAACCAGCAGCAGCAGCATTTGATGCTGCTCTCCTGACTGCAATACAGGTATCCTGATTTCCTAACAACACATCCCCCAGTACAGCTCTTCTGCTCTCACACAACGGGATTTTTCTGGTGGTTCTCAGATGAAATGCAAGAGCTGTTTACTCAGGACTTTTTACATACACAATCTATGCCCTGACATCAGGCTTTGAGTTAAAAAGCAGAATATTAGAGAGAATCTCTTTATCTACACCAAACTGAGCATTTCTCTTCTACAAGCACAATCAGTACACATTTACATCATGGACTGCACTTCATAATGAAATTGAACATTACTGAACCCAGCAACTGGGGCTGATGGCTGCCTCAGCAGTGCATGGGGAGAGCAAGGATCAGTGAGTAACAAACAGGTAACCAGCTACTGGCTGATGGGCATCTCTCACTGAGGATATTTTTGATATTCATGATTTCATGATCAAAAGCTGCATTTTGATATTGCAGTGCAGTAACAAATGACAGCTGTCTGAGTTCACAGTGCCTGGATCTGCACAGACCAAACAAAGGGGGTTTGCATCAACCAGTGCAGTGATGCTGGGCCATTCCTAGAATACAGACACTTACCTTTACAAGCAAAGACTGAACTGTAAAGATTTTAAAGGCAGTCTGTGTGACAAACTCCCCTGGTTCATTGAAGGAGTGCCAGCAGATTCTGGTGGTGAGCACTAACTGCACTGCTCCTTCCTAAAGCTGAACATTTTGGCTAATACACCTCACACTGGCATTGCATTCAGGTGTTGCAGGAGTTTTTGGCTTAGGAGAGGCTGGGAATGAGCAAACCTCCCAACCTGGACAACCTTCAGGCAGACAGTCTCAGGGCAGGAGTGTCCTGGGGCAGGATGTGCAGAGCTCAGTGTGGATTCAGCCCCAAACCTCCCCATTTTCCACCACACAGGAATCCAGATCCCATGGAGATGATTTGAAGCCTGGAGTGCGAAAAGCTGGAACCAGATGTTGACAAGCAGAAAAGGCATGTGAGAGGACCCATTCCTGGCAGAAGGCAGGCTGTGGAAGCGAGAGGGTTCTGAAGTAAGGCACATCTCTCTGCAAACAGAACCTTCAGGATTTTGCAGATGCAAATTCACAATTTTTTAACACAGTACTGAACTCCACTGTGCATAAAATAGCCTGGTATAAGGCTGGGAAATGAGTTTCTGGTTCCTTAGCTTCGTTAATTGTATTTTGACAATTTGCCAAAATAAATGCTATACTGCAAGCTCCATGGAATGGGAACACAGCCCCATTTGTGAGCATCAACAGCCCCGCACCAGATATTTTTGGTAAGTCTAGATTAAAAACCACAAAAGATCCTGGAAAGTCACTGCAAAAACTACCTCTACACTGAAGAAGAAATGCATCTAAAAGACCTCCACAAGGATCAAGACATGCACAGACCTCACCACAGCTGTTTTGGTTGTGTTTTTTGCTTCGGGGTTTTTTTGTTTTGCCTTAGTGGGGGTGGGAGGAGCGAGTCTTTCATAAGGCTGTGTCATCATCTTCTCCAAAATCCCCCACCAAAAGTGAATGTTTGTCAGGCTCACTGAGGACGATGCTGTTCACTGAACGCTTGTCTGACAACAGGGAGTTGATGGAGGCCCTGCTGTAGGTGATGATTCGATCCATCAGGCTCAGCTTAGGGGAGCCAGTCCCACTCTCATCGATCCCCACGTGGACACTGATCTCTGAGGGGCTCTTGTGCCTCAGCTGACCACGAGCACGGAACTCCAGCTTCTCAGAACTTGGTTTCTGGTACCTAAGGAAGGAAAAACGAAAATATATCAATACCTCTAAGGCTGGAGTGAAGTACACTGAAATACGGATAGAAACTGATTATGCACAAGTCAGAGGCATTTATAATTTGAGCAACAAGAGTTCTCACAAACACACAAAGGCCACTAAGGAATTTCCCATTCTGAACACTTCTAATTTGTACATCTCTTCACATTAGAAATTATATTTTTAAACACTACTGTCTGCTTAACACAGACTTGCCTGAACTGCTCTTCAAAAGCCTTCAAAATCTCTCACAGTCCCACATTTATTTTCTGCCACTCAAAGTAAAAGACCCGAGCTTCAAACCCAAGTTACAAGCCACAAGACTGTTCCTACTCACATCTTTAAGAGCAAAGAAGAAAGCACAACAGAGACTGAGGAGGCAGCCATGGCTGCAGATCCCATCCAGGGCTGCAGAACCAAACCAATGGGCAGGAAGACACCTGGAAAATTACACCAGCAGCAAGTTCAGAGCAGGAACACTGCATTATTCATCTACTGATAGATACAATTTCACATGGACCGTCTAGTTTTAGTTGTTTTTTAATTTGTTAGTAAATGGGATTTTAGTTTAAATGACCCATATTTAATCCATAGGGATTTGGGGGTTATCTTAACAAGAACCTCAGGTGAATACACACCTGGATGTGCTGCACTTCCACAGTCTGAAACTCAGAGGTGGCATATCCTGCCCACCCTACAACAGAACTGTTCACAGGACCAGGCTCTTTCAACAAACCTTTTATCCTGAAGTTGTTTTGATGTGCTGAGCACATCCATAGCAGCCATAGTGTGGGATGTGGGATGAGGACAGCTCACAAATATTCCACTGCAGCATCCCCAGGCAGAGAACTCTGCCCTTACTGCCAGCCAGAAATAAAGACAACAGAAACTCTCCCACACAACAGTATATCACTGCCATCTTCTACTCACTGAGCCCAAGCCAATTAGTGCAGGCAACACTCACACACCTGCAGCTATGGGAACTCCAATGAGATTGTAAATTAGAGCAAAGACAAAGTTGATCCGGATCCTCTTCACAGTTTTCCTGGATAAATCTATGCTTGCTACCACATCCATCAGGTCATCCTGCAGTGAAAATGTTTATTGGAGCAGTCAGATAGACAGAAAGCACACGTGTAGTGCCAGCATAGTCCTGTTCTACAGCTCACCACAGTGCACTGGATGTAACAGGCTAATCACAGTAAGCCCTCTGGAGGCTGCTCTGGTCAGTGCCAATCCATCACAATCCAAGTAACATCCACAGCACCTCACAGGACAGCTCCAAACACTGACCACGGTCTGCCAGGGTGTTGCTGATGTGTAGGAAGAAGTGCCTGTGACACTGGAGGTGCCGTGGTGTGTTACCCAAATGTAATTTGTGTTTGCCAAAGGACAGGTCACTTTCTCCCCCTCTGCCCACTCTCAAACTTTAATTACCCCCAAATGTCCAGTACCCAGAAAACTCAGAAGTTTCCTTCATGGGACAATCACTGATCTAAACACAGGGAGGACAACCTCTGCTCCAGTTCTCCTGGATTATGGAGACTGTGCACCCCTGCATCACCCCAACACTCTGGGCCTTCTGACCCCTCCTACCAGCTCCCTTTAACTCCAGTTTCTTACCCTGATGAGAACCACATCAGCTGCCTCGATGGCCACATCCGTACCCGTGCCAATGGCAATGCCCACGTTGGCCATGGCCAGGGCTGGGGAGTCGTTGATCCCATCTCCCACCATGGCCACTCGCTTCCCTTCGTCCTGGAGCTGCTTCACTTTGGCCACTTTGTGCGAGGGGAGAACCTCTGCGAACACTTTGGTGATGCCAACCTAGACAGAGAGAGAGGACACAACTGTGCTGCAGCTTTTCCAGCAGCTGTCAAAGCTCCTGCCTGCAATTATGTGGCCAGGAAGAGTGAAATCCATATTATCATTCATGAGCTAAAGAGCAAACCCAGCCAATGATATGAAAACAGCTCTGAATTCACAGCTGGTATTATTTCTATTCAAAAACTTCTTGCATTCCCTCTTTATTCTGAATTTTTTTATATTACCGTCTTTCACAACAGACCAGCCACCAGCAATATCAACAAGCCACACCACCCTTCCTGCTGAAACCAGCCCCAGCCCACCTGAGAGGCAATGGACCGGGCTGTTTTGCTGTTGTCACCGGTCATGAGGACAACTTCTAACCCCATGCTCTTCAAAGTGTACACTGCCAGCTCAGCCTCTGGCTTCACAGTATCTGCAATAGCTATCAAGCCACAGAGCACTCCTGAAAACAGAAAGAAAATGTTTGTAATAAAGATCTTTATTGATTTAGAAAAACGAACTTCTCCCAGTAAGTCCAGTTCCAGAACCAGTTCTTACTGACAGTAGAAAGTGGGATGAGAACAGGTATCAGGGCAGCAAGGTTTAAAGCTATACAGAGCGTGGACTGCACAACCACAATGAAAAAAAAGTTCCTTTTTTTCCTCCTTTCTCCCCCTTCGCTTTCTTTGAAGTCTTTGCATTTTATTATTATGCCCAACTCTCCTGTCAGCTAAGTCAGGTAGGAAGAGCCTTTCCCATAAGAAAGTGCTGTAAAACTGATTAATGATCTCTTTTCAGCCCATTACCCTGCTTCAGGTGCAGCTGCTATGACATCACTATTTATTAATTTCGATTTATGTGATGTTTTATGTGGTACTTAGTGACAACCAAACTGATACAGCAGCCCTGAACTCACCATCCACAGCTGCCAGAACAGCCGTGCGGCCTCTCCGCTCGTGTTCCATCATGGCTTTGTCCACCTCACTTCTCACCAGGAGGCCATTCCTGGTCATCCATTCCCGATTCCCGATGAGAACTGAGTATTTCTGAGAGGTCACAGTAGCTGAAGGAAGAAAGCACAGTGCTACCATCATGTGGATAACCAGGGAGCTTCCCTGCAGCTCATCCCAGCCAGGCTCTCCCAGTATGCACTGGAACAGCACTGCAGGAAATCCTAACAGAAATAAAGAATTTCTCAGTGTTTTCTGCCCTACCAATCTCTTCATGTGTCCTTAACAAGGGAGACACCACATTTCTTCAGTCCTGGGGAGTCACCCCATGTCAGAGGGCCAAAAACCCCAGGTCAAAGGACCAACTCCCCTTATCAGTGCTTTTGATTTCTATGAACAGCCCAATGGAGTTGAAAAACCTAAAAATGAGCTGTTCTTGAGTGAAAACTAATTAGTTATGCAAATACCCATAATTTTGGCTAGCAAGTGGTAACTTGGGATGAAGCAAAGTAAAGCCAGAGAGAGCAGACAGACAACTCCTGTCTGATTTTCCAGTCCCATATTCAACATGCAACTTGAAATTGTATTTCATTTAAATGTTCTGAGTGATGTGTGAGCATGAAATAAACTGATGAGCAACTGTTTAATGTGTGCCTTGATGTCAGCCCGGTTCTCCAGGCAGAAATAAGTGACCTCACTCTTAAGGATCTTAAAGACACAAAATCAAAAAAATCCCCATTTTATTCTCAAACCCAGAATTAACTTACTTGGCAGCTGAGCATCAATGATCAAAGCAGGCTGCACTGATTCGTCTGCATTCTCCTCAATTTTCACAAGTGTCACATTTTTAACATTGTTTTCTTCAACCATTCTGTTTTTCCTGTAGAGTAAAGCTTCAATATTGGAGACTTTGCAACTAATGCCACAGCCTGGAACTACCTGAAAGTCTGTACATGTCCCAAGGGTTTCTGAGTTCAGCTCCTAGAAAAAAAAAAAGGATGGAAACTGATGAAATTTTTAAATATGTAATAGCACAACACAATTATAAAGCCCACAAAATAAAGTGCAGTTGAACAAAGAGGAGGAGGGAAATAATCATCAAAATCTAAGTCTGAATGGTGCATCCAATACGGTGTAATTTATGTGGCTCCACGATTTTCAGCTTACCCAATTAAACAGCAATTACTTAATAAGCACGAACAGCCTTGTGGTATTTATGAAGCCCTGTAAGAGAGGTTCTTCCATGAGTGGGAGCAGGCAGTGTTGTGGGAGCCCCTCACCTTTCTGCAGTACTTTGTGATCGCTGCTCCCAGGGGGTGCTCGCTGTTGCTCTCCGCTGTGCCCACAATCGCCAGCATTTTGTGACGAGGGAGGTGGTTCCCCTCCACCAGGAACTTCACCTGCATCACCTCAGGAGTGCCGTGGGTGATGGTCCCTGTTTTGTCAAACACAACCACCTTCACCTGCAGGACAGCAGGAAGATTTGATTCCATGAACCCATCATGGAGGTGCAGATTCCTTAGAAAAGCACCTCCTTCAACCAAACCTCCGAACACGGAGCGACGATGTAACACGGAATATCCCGAGCCGGATGGGACCCACCGGGACATTCCATCATCTGCTCCAACAACAGCTGGCAAAATGCCACCACCCCCAGGCTGGACAGCCCTTGTGGGCACACCCCAGTGCCCACCTTGTGTGCCATCTCCAGGGGCTCCCCGCCCTTGATGAGGATGCCGTTCTGGGCCCCCACGCCCGTGCCCACCATGACGGCCGTGGGGGTGGCCAGGCCCAGGGAGCAGGGACAGGCGATGCACAGCACCGTGATGGAGGCCTGGAAGGCGAAGCGGATGATCACCTCTGCTGCTGAAATGCTCTTGTTGTAGCCCTGGGCACAGAGGGGAGTTGGTCAGGGAAGAAAGTGAACAGGAGGAACAACACGTTCAACTACACATTGCCCTGGAGGTTGGAAACTATTCCCACAGGCCTGGTTCCTACGGTATATCACCGTGTCCCGCAGCCATAGGGAGGAGGAGGAGAGAAGATCCAGCAGGCAGGAGTTGTGCAGCAAGATTGATTTATTTAATTATTTTACAAACTCTTTTATAGACTTTTCCCTTCACAGCCCAATTGGACAAAGGGCCAGCCACCCCCTGGGGGTGACTGGCTAAAATCCTAAAACATCCATTGTCAAAATGTTTCTCCATTACACCACAAACAAGACTTTTCAAGGCTGCAGGTGTCCTGGCCGTCCACATTCCCTGCCACCTCCTCCGCCAGAGAGAAAAGTCTCCCACGGACCCAGAAACCAGCAAGAAAATCCTTGCTAGCAGCATTTTTGTATCTACAGGAAACATCTGCTAATATAGCTCCTGAGTATTAATGCTGAAGTAAAGCACAGGCAAATTGTGCAAAACCTAAGATGAATGATTAAATTAATGACTGTTTAACCAAATTCTGTTCTATACTGCATCTACCCTCGATTGTTTTATTTATAGGACATTTTCCTAAACAAGACACCATGTGCTACAATTCTTTAATGATGCACTGTAATAAAAGATAGTCTATCAAAGATATATACAGTAAGGAGGGAAAAAAAGCAGATATGAAGATTGCTTTCTTGGAAACTAAGAAATTCTAATCAGAAATAGTTTTGAAACAAGAAACCTGTGATCTAAGCAACCCTTAAACCCAAGCTGGAATCCTGACCCTCCTTTGGAATTTGTAATGAAGACGAATTCCACTGATTTCCAAGATGAATTTACACAGAGCTGTGCTAACAGAGCCAGATGCAGAATTGGAGCTTTTGACAGGAGGGACTTTTTTTTTTCCCCTCACAGAGGAGGGATGGATGGTGGGAAATTTTTGATGTTTAATATTTACTTCTTTTAATTAACTTTTTTTAAAAATCCTAACTTACAGGAGTAAATTAATGTGGATTCTCTTTAACTGCAGGAGTGATAGAGTATAAAAAAAAATACATAATGTAAAAAATGTACTAACAAGAGCAGCAATAGTCAGTGACTGCCTGCAGGGATAATCCAGAAAGGGAATCACTGCAGTCTAATAAAATTGTAAGGCTGTTTATTAAATAATTCAGAAGGTGCTTAAGGAAATTTACTTACCAGAAAGTATTTTTCCACTATTTCAAAATCCACAAACCCAATTATAATCCAGGCAAGAAGGGTAACCACAGACACAGCCACAATAAAAGGAACGAAGTAGCCACTAAGTTTGTCTGCAAATTGCTGGATGGGAGCCTGGGAAGGAGAAACATCACTCAGCACCATCATGTTTGTGTCTGAAGGCACAGAAGAGAAGAATCACAGCTGCTGCTTGCAGCACACTCAGCTTGCCACACTTTATAATTACAGATTTACTTAATAACAGGATGAGACTTGGCTCAGTAGACAGGATCAAAGCCCTTATTCAGCAGGATATTTCATTATGCAGCTGCAATTCAAATCCAAGCAGTTTCAGCCACCCCTCCAGTGATTTGGTGTGCTGGTGCCTGCATGAGACAGCAAACCTCGAGTGCTAAATTTGATGATACTCTACCTTTGAGGTCTGGGCCTCCTCCACAAGTTTAACAATCTGGGAAAGAGTGGTATCAGCTCCCACGTGGGTGGCAGAGATCAGAAGGGACCCGTTCTGATTGATGGAGCCTGCAATAACTGTATTGCCAGGCTTTTTAGTCACAGGCATGGCCTCACCTGAGGGAAAGGCAACAACAGACACAACACTGCTGAAAAATGCACCTTTGGGACAGCTGCCAACTCCTGACAAGAGGGAGAACATCAGCTTTGACTTCCTGTCTGCGGATTTGGTTAAAGGAAAACGTTTTTACACTTGGAAAAAGCAAATGCTGACCTGTGATGAGAGATTCATCCACCATGGAGTGTCCTTCAATAACACGGCCATCCACTGGGAATTTGCCTCCTGGGACCACTTTGACAATGTCACCTCGCTGAACCAGTTCCACATCCACTTGCTCCTCACTGGAACAGGGCAAATGTTTTACAAGAGATTGGAACTGGAACGACCCAGGCAAAGGAGCTTGCACTACACACAAAGCACAACCCCACTGGCTGGCATTAGTGCATACCAAAATGACCACAAGAAAGTTATAGTGCTCTTTGAAATGGCCTATCTTACCAGAATTTTATTTACTTTCCAGTTAAGAAAATCCACTGTCTTATCACAGAAAAAAAACCCAAACCAAACCAGCAATAGGACAATAAACCAATAAAACAAAGCAGAGCAGTGTTAATTCTGCATTTTAATATTTTTATCTGCCAGCAAATTTGAAATTATTTGCTTCATAATTCTATAGAATAGTAAAATTTGTCTGTGAATTAAGCATGTTAGCAACAAAAAAGGAACAACAGAAAAAGCAAATGACAAAGCAAGATACCTTAAAAGAACGTTATCGGGGCCCAAGGTAACAATAGTAGCTTCAGTAGCTTGTAATGAAATTAGTCTTGCCAGTGCTTCTGAGGTTTTACCCTAGAATAATAATTTTCATATTTTTCTGACTATACTACTGAAAAAAAAAAGCTGGGTAAATGACAACTGTGTGTGTTGCAATTTACCCTTTTAAGACAACACTTTCTGCAAACAGTCTGATAATTAAGTCAAACTTTTATTAGTTCGGTTACTAAAGATAATTTTACAACACAGAAGGTTAAAAGAACCCAGCAAAGCTTTTGCAGGGGGTGTTTCTACAAGGTTCACAACATCCTGAAATGATTCTCAGTGCCTTGGGGGTCTCTTTCCCTCACCTTTGCCACGTGCTCCAGCCACCGGCCCAGCGAGATGAACACGAACAGCATCGGGGGGGTGTCGAAGAAGGTGACAGGATTCACCTTGGCTCTCTCAGCCATTGCCACCAGGAGGATGACGAAGGAGTAGAGGAAGGCAATGGATGTTGCCAGCACCACGAGCACGTCCATGTTGGCAGTGTTGTGCCTCAGTGCTCTGGAGGCCTGGATGTAGAAGTGCCACCCCCCGAACACCTGCAATGGCATTTCACACATCTCTAACACACAGCGGCAGCTTCTCCATTTTATTTGTGTTATTTGCCTCTCTCCTTGAGCAAAATCCCAGCTCTACCTGAGGCTGTGGTCTTCCCACAGTACTCCCAGTATTTCCAGTGCCCTCCCAGAGGGATTCAGCTGCCTCAGGTGCACAACACCTCTCCACTGCCTGCCCTGCCCCACCCCTGACAGTCCCCAGAACCAACTATTTTGGCAACACAACCTCAAAAGCATTTTGCATCAGCATAATTACATTCACTTTTCAAACTTAATTTCTTCATCACCTTCCATTTTGAGCATTTAAGCCCAACAAAGCAGGAGCTGCCATAACCTCACTCACCTGTACAGGGACACAGAGTAAAAACGACAGGAAATTCATGACAGACAATCCTGGTAGCAGCTGGTATTCCAGGACCATGGAGGAGTGGATGGCCTCCATCTCCTCACTGCTCATGTTGTGATGTGCGTGAGCATCCGAGAGCTGGCTGTCCATTACCATCATGTAAATCATCAGCCCCATGACAGGGATACAGAAAACCAGGCTCACAACAAAAGACCTTTTCCACCTCAGATTTAAAAAGAGGAAAAAAAAAAAACAGAAAGGGAAAAAAACTTGTATTGCAGCCAAGTGCTGGAGAATATTTTAAGCAGTAAGTCTGCACAGTCACACAAAATATCCTAAATTGATGCTTGAGTAACAAAGAAGAATCAAAGATGTTTACAGAATCTTAGCATGCTCAGGAATACTTACTGCCTGATTTCCTGTTTGTGATCCAGATGACTGGCAGATCTATCCTTTTTGACTAAGGAAGTAGCAAAACCTAAATCCTAAGAAAAAAAGCGCAGTAATAAAAATGAGAACAGTCAGCTCTAAAATACACTTTGTGCTCAGTTACTGCCAAATTACTGGCGGCGCCAGTCTTACCTTTGATTAACTTTATTAACATTTCTGATATGAAATGTAACTGTTGTTTACTTACTGTTGTCTGTTACTAATGTTTAGTAACCTTACAAAGAGAGAAAAACAATCTGATGTAGAAATTAACCTTTTGGGAATAAAATGCTATTCTAAAGTGTGACTTTCCAAAATGGTTGTTCCTAAAGCACAGAAAAAGAGAAACTGAAGAAGGCTGAGAACTTATTTCACCTCTCACCGGCTACAGTGCTTTATTTTTAAATAGATGTGCTTTTATTTTTCTAAAAACCTATAGCTGGTATCTCCAAGTCTACCATGACCTGAGTTTCACTTTATTTCTGTTTAAAAACTCAGGCAAAGTTGTAACAGAGCATTTTTGAGCCAGAACACACATATTAGCTGCAGAAACCTGCACTAAGAAGAAGAAAGCAGATGGAAGAAAAGAGACCTATTTTTTGCTTTAAGAGCTCTTCCTTCTATTTCTGGGATGTGTAACTCTTCCAAGGACACTGGATATTCTAGGACACTTGGTGCCTACATAAAACTCACCTTTATCACTTGTATGACATCTCGAGGACCAATGGCCTCAGGGTCATACTTGATGTGGGCTTTGTTGGTTGCAAGAGCTACCGAGCAGTACAGAACACCATTGGTCTTCATGAGGGTGGACTCTATCTTGTGCACACAGGAGGCACAGGTCATCCCCCTCACCTGTAAAATAAAGGTTCCTTCCTGTTAGCAAAGCACAGGTTACCTGGCAAATGCATCCTAAGAAGTAGGAAGAGTGCTTGTGACTATGGTGCATTATTTATTGCTTTAATCTGGGGTGTGAAGCAGTGAGATGGATCTTTCTAGTTAAAGATGGGAGTGCTGTAGAATCATAAAACGGTTTGGGCTGGAAGGGACCTTAAAGACCATCCAGTTCCAACCCCCTGCCATGGGCAGGGATGCCTCCCACAAAACCATGCTGCTCAGGGGCCCCTCCAATCCTTCTAGCGGAAGCACTGCTTAAAGACCAGGTTATTAAGCCCTGCTAAAACTCTGTTAGCTGTTCAGTCTCCGAGCTGGGGGACACCGAGCTATACTCAGCTTCAAAAAGGAAAAAAAAAAAGTAAATTCTAGCAACAGGAAGAGCAAACAGAAAAATACAGGAGTATTTCTCTGCATTTTCAGTGTAGCAGTAGTGAGCCAGCACAGTTTGCAGGACAAGATAAAATCTATGATACGTACCTAATGTACCCTTATACTACATTTTTTATAAATTAAGTTCTATGACACGATTAAACTCCAGGAAGTGGACACTAACACAAGCACATCCAACAGATAAAAGCAATAAAAGCTGAGGGTGGCTGGGTTTAATGATCAGCTTACAACAAGTTCCAGAACCCCATCTCCTTCCCCGCAGTTTTCCATCACGGTGGCTCCAAAGCCCAGCTCCCGAATGAGCTCTGCAATAGCTGCAGGGTGAATGACAGCAGGGTTGTACCTCACTTCTGCCTTCCCTGCCATGAGGGCAACAAGGATCGAGTGTATTCCTAGGAAACAAAATGTGAGTGGCAGATGAGGCTTAAGAAACAGCCTGCATTTATTGTAACGTGAGGGCACAACACAGTTTATTGAAATTGGGAAAGCTTCTGTGTTGTACAGAAAGAAAAATATCCTCATGTTTGGAAGCTATACCAACACCCACCTCAGTGGAGGTGTGACAGATGAAAGCATTACTCCATATGAGCACCATGCCTTTAACAGTCTAATTACAAATTAATTAGACAAATAATTATATTAAATAGACAAATCTAATTCTGCCTATGCCATATTAAAAATTATCTATTTTTACTTAAAAGAAGTTCTTTTAAAATACAGTGCTGCATATTTCTCTGATCTGCATTTACCATATCTAGAAGCCTCTTTTCAAGAGAGAACCTGTATGAGAGGGCAGATCTAACAGTGCAATCCTACTGGGCACTGAGAGGATTTAGATTCATCCATTTTCTAGGATGAAAAAAATTAAAATCCAGGCTAACTTGAAACCCATCCATCTTCATTACAGTAATTAAACACAGTCTGCATTAATGACTCTGTTACATCACAGTCATGCAGCTGTTTGTTCCTGCAAATATAATCACAGACACCACTGCCCTGACTCGCAGAGCTAAAATTAACCTGTGTCCCTCTAATCCACTCACACAGCCCCTCTGTCACAGCTCCCTAAAGCACACATCTCCTTCTGCCTTTCAGCTGCACACCTGGGCACCTCCCTGCAGTAGGAAAGAGCTGTTTTACCTTCAAAAGGATTCCATGTTTCATCCCTATATTCCTTGGAGCACTCAGCTGCTGCTTTTGCAACAGCAGTGTCTGGGCAGCACATCCATAAAGCAGCAAGGATGTCCCTGTTCCTGCCCTATGGACCAGAGCTGAGCAGAAACACCTGTCCTGACAACCCAGCCCTTAAAAACACTGCAAAAGCCAGATGGATTCTCCAAAACAAATGCCTGGAAATGTAACAGACCACACTGACACACATCTCACCATCCTCCCTTCTCAGATTCCTCTCGATGTTGGCTACACACGAGGCACACGTCATTCCTGTGACCTGGACATAGCACTTGGAGATGGTCTTGCTCTCCTGCCTGCCAAGGTGGGCTGGTGGCACTTTGGAGGGTGGCTCAGGCTTGTGAGAGTCCAACTGTGCTTCGAGGGAGAGCTGAGGTTTGGCCACAGGGAGTTCTGCCTTTGCTGGAAAGGAGATTGCAGTTTGAGACATTGTGAACAGCCACTGCAGGGAGGGATGAGCTGCTGTGACAGACACACTGCTGTTTGTTTAGACTGAAAATGGTGGTTGTACACACTTTGTAAAGCTGATCCATCCACCTCTCTGTCAGTTAAGAGTCAGCACAAAGGTGGCCACTGATTAACTTACTTGTTTGTTACTATTTTTCCTTTTGCCTTTCCTCATTGTCTTTGTTCTCTTGCACATCCTTTGTCCTCTCCTGTAGCTGTAAGCAAAACCTCTGTGTTGCAACCTTAGTTTTACCCCCAGTTTTATTGACTTTACCTGGAGCACAAAGCTGAACTTGTAAGCAAATACACGTTTCATAAGCAAAGTCAGTGTTTTTAACCTTAGAGAAAGGCTCTGGAACTACAGGCCACTGCTCCTTACAGCAACTCAGGGGATGCTCTGTTTGTGCAAGAAAAGGGTGAAAAGGATTAAGTGTGAGCACCCAACCACTTCTGCAGTTATTGACATAAAATAGCATTTATCTGACATATTTATATTGTGACCCCTCAGGCATTTGAGCCAATCTGATGTATGAAAGGATGTGCACGTTACCTTTAATGATCTCACCTGCAGTGAAGACAAAGCTTCTCTTGGCAAGTATGTCAAACTGTATGTCAGCTGCTAAATTTCATCTTGGGTGGTACCAAATCCAGAACAAAACTGCACAACCCTTGTAAATCTAAAAGTTTCACATGTCATTACCTGGAAAAGAGGCGTCAAATCCCATTTCCTCTATTGAGGACCGCAAGTCCTCCGGGCTTGTTTGCAGTGGGTCGTACTCTATAGTCCCATTTCCATTTGGGAGAGAGACATGAACAGATTTCACTCCTGCCTTTTGAGACAGGACTCCCTCGATGGACTGCACACAGGAGCTGCAAGTCATCCCCTCAATATTGACCACAACAATTTGTGTGAGGGGCTGGCTGGGATCCTTGGATGCAGGGTGAGATTTCAGGGGAGACACCAGCGTGGGGAAAAGTGCCACGTTCTCATGCTCCTCAGGAAGGCTGACTCTGAACCTCTCTGGAGACACATTCTCCACAGCTTTCCTCAGCTTTTCTATGCTAATTAAGCTTGGGTTGTAGTTTATAGCAGCAGATTTGCTCTCTAATGAAACCACTACACTCGTCACTGCTGGGAGCGCCGATATGGTGCTCTGGATGTTGAGGACACAGGAATTGCAGTGCATCCCCTCAACTCTGAACACAACTGTCTTTGTGCCAGTCCCACTGGAGTTTTCTCTCTCTGATGCCTCAGAGCTTCTGGGCTGAGCATTCCTCAGCCTCTCCAGGTCAATCCCACTGAGCTTCAGGGGTCTAGGCTGCTTTTTGAAGGCTGCTGTGAAACCCGCTGCTTCAATTTGCTGTTTTATTTCTTCTGCTGTAATTAGAGCAGGCTGGTAGACAGCAACAGCTTCCTGATTGTCCAGGGACACTGGAAATTAAATAAATAAAATAAGTGTGTGTCACTGCCCTAAGCATAATAAGCATATCCCAGGACCTTGTCAAAGCTTTCCAGCAACACTTTAAATGGTCAGAAATGTAATTGCAACAGAAAGGAGATTTCATTGGTTTGGTAAAGATCAAACAACTCAGTTCTTCAACCAGTTTTTGTCTAGTACTACAACAATTTTCAACTCCTCCTCAAATTTTTGCTCTTTCCCTGAGATTTTCACAAATGGCATCACTACTCCTTACAGAATTTATCCTTGTTTTGGGATCTGTGGCAATACAATTATCCCAAAGCTAAAGATATCAGTAAGCTGGTCCTGCCTTTCAGATACAATTACATATATGCCAATAGAAATTTTTAATTGGACAGAAAAGATGAACTACTATTAATTGTAATTTTAAGAAGACATCTGTTATTAGAGATTTCTATAACTGATAATAAAATTACGGAGCACAATTACTCTAGGCTCCCTACCAAATGCAAAACAACCTCTGAACACTGTCACACATGTAACAGCCACATCCTTCCCACAATGGGGGCTCCCTTCTTCACTTCTAGTCCATATTAAAAGCATAATTAAATACTCAGTCCCTCAAAGAGTCACTGTCACATTTAGCTATCTCAGCCATCAGAGACCAAACAGCACAGCCAAACTCAATTTACATAAAACCTCACTAAGATTGCACCTCTAATCTGCTGGATTCCTTGCAATTTGCCAGCTTCAATTTACATGACAACACACTAAGGTTTTACCTCTAATCCTCTGAATTCCCTGCAGTTTGCCAAGCTTCCCCTCGATGGTGCTGGTGCAGGAGTGACAGGTCATCCCATCGACTTTCAGGCGCAGCACAGCGCTGCTCGCCTGGGACCAGCTGGAATCTTCCCAAGTTCCAGGTGTTACCTCTGGCACAGAGATGTTCAAATCTACTCCTGGGACCAGCTGGGTAATCTGGCTGCCATTGGTGATGGAAGGGATGAAAGTCACCACTACAGTTCTTTGATCAGAGGACACTTTCACATCCACGATCCCTTTGTTCCTCAGCAGCGTGGCACAAATCTGCCTGGGTGTTAGGGCTGGCTGAGCAGGGAGGGTGAGGAAAATTGTGTCAGGTAGAACAGGCTTTGGGTTTGAATCAGGCAGGGTAGCATCAAATCCCATGTCACAGATGGCTTCCTGCAGAGTCACTGGAGTTTGCAGCTTGGAGTCGTAGATGACAACAGCGTTCTTGTCCTCCAGAGAGACCTCGAGGGGACAAACAAAGCAATTTAGCAAACTGCAACACACAAAGTTGAGAACTGACACTGCACCAGACTAGAAGCTGCCTTTACTTGCAAATATTAGCAATACTTGTCCAGCATAACTTTATCTTTCACTACTCACCTCAAAGAGCAAAGCCACCACCACTGAGTAACTCCTGCTCTCCTGTGCAATAACAGGGCTGGACAGAACAGATCCCAGCCCGACTCCCAGTTCCAGAATCCTTTACAAGTCTGTCTGGCCACTTCTACTTGCAACATCCAGACTGCACCAACACATTTAATGAAACTTCCAGAGCCAAATTCACTTGGATTGGAATGACTAACCCAATTCAATCCCTGGAGCAAAACAGCCCACAGAAGACATCCAAATCAGTTAGCAGTAATTCTAATGCAGTTAGGAGTAACTTCCCTCAGGCTACAAGGATGGAAGAAAACACTCTTCGAAAAAACCCACAGCTTTAAGCAGCAGTGAAAGGAGCCAGGCATCTCCAGGCAATGGAGGCACAGGCTGGTAACTTGCTGTGGGCAAAAACCCACAGCAAACTTCACCAAAACTCACTTTAGAAACCTGATATGTGACTAATATTAAAGAATCTGTTTTTCCTCTCTCTGTACATTTTGGTGATCCAGAGACATCGTTATTTGGTATTAACCTTTCCCATCTGATGGTACACATATCCTCAATTTAATTTTCTCCCAACAGATGATATATCAAACACAGTAACTGCAGGTTCCAAAAGGAAAAAGCAATGCCTGCCAGAGGCCCAACACATTATCAATTCAATTCTGTCTTTCCTCTGGGCAAAGGTACAAGCTAAAGACCACAGACATGATTAAATTGTATCAGTTAAATCATTTTAAGAACCACCTTTCCTCATTTCTGTCCCAATTATGGGCCTTAGCAGAATTAGCAACATGGCCATTTACTGGTTTCATTGCAGAATAACCTAAAAGCAGCTGTTTGTCTGTATTAGTCATCTAACATTCATGTCCCTTGTTGACCTAATTCATAATCTTTAAACTAAACCCTGTTTTACTATTCCCAGAGAATTTTCTTAAACAACTGATCTGGCTAGACTGAAGCTCTGATGCTGTAAAAAGGATAATTACTAAATATGACCTCCTAAAGTTTCTACTCAGAGTAGAGTCCTCTTAAAGGACTCCACTCTGAGTAGAGTCCTGCTCTACTCAGACTGAGTTTTTGCAATGTATCTTTTGAAATAGCACTCAGCTTTGGGATAAGGTATTTACCTAAAAACCTAAATACAAAAGTCTTAATACTGTCCTTTTAAAGCCCTGCTTCATTCCTTACATAAAGGACACTGGGGATGCACACTGTCTTGAATCAATTTAAAGTATAAATCTCCCTGTCCTATCCAAAGTCACCTGTGTATTCACAGAAATTACCTGAGAAAACACAAGGCTGACAAAATGACATTTTGGTAGAAGAAGGAGAAAGGGATGATTCTGAAATCCTCCCTAGGGGGTATTGTTTTACAGGCTGCTTTTAGCCTTTATCTGGGTTCATGCTTGCAGACACCCAGTTGATTTATCTGGCCATGCACAGGGGGCTGTTCAGAGCTCCAGGGCACTGCTGCCAGAGCACAGACTCACATTAAAGCTCCTTTATAGCTGAAGTAAGATGAAAAATTATCTGTCTTGTAAATTTTGCTGCTTTTCACCAAAATTTGTGTGTGTGTGTGGGGGTGTGTGTGTGTGTACACAAACACCTGTTTCAGGCCAAAGGGAACTGCTCTGAACTGTGCAGCACCTGCTCTGCAGGGGAAGTGCACCACAATGGGTCTTGCAAAACCAGGTGCAGATGACAACCACACAGCCCCCAAATTAAAATTGTGCCCGGTTCTGGGAATGGAAGTGTTCACCTAAGATATCCTCACTAAAATAGGAGTTAACTGTTGATAAAACCAGGAAGATGTAACTTTGTTTGGAGTAAAATCAACAACTACAGAATGTTACAGGATGCTTTCAGAACACGGACACTAAATAAATAAACTCCTCAATTTTCTGTTGTTGGAACTGCTTTTTCTACCACAAGCTGGGTCACAAAATTCATAGGAGTCTCCCAGCTTTTAAATTGCTTCCATTATTAAAACTACTGTAAGATGATGTACTCTGCAAGGATAATCAGCTCACCCTGGAATGTTCTACAGTCCAAAATTTTGCCCATGACAGAAAAAAACCACGAACAATGTTGGTATCTCCTTCGAGCTAAGAAAAAAGTTAAAACCAAGTCAGGCAAAGAAAGCCTGAATTAGGACAAACCCTGTTCTTGCCTTTTTTTCCCCCCATTACTTCACAATACTGAATTAATTGTAGAGCAGAAAATTAATTAAGAGCACCAGATAATGACTTGGCTCCCCCAGCAGTGAAGCAAGCAGCTGCTTTTCTCTTATTTACCAGAAATACACCAATGGACCTCCAACATCAGCCTCCCAAGAAACATACACAAACTCTTCCCACGTGATTTTCCTCCCTTGGAGCACAATTTATCACGGTTTCTCCTACAAAGCTTTGCTAGAAACAGTGCTAGTGTCACTTACTTTTATGTTATGGATTCCACTCATCTTCCCAAGGTGCTGCTCAATGCTCTGGACACAGGAGTTGCAGGTCATCCCCTCCACGCCGATGGTCACGGATTTTGCCTCCATCGTGAATTTCTACTCAAGTCTTCTCATTGCTGGTGGCTAAAAACAATCAGGACATTAGTTCCTAAAGAATTTCACAGAGATTGAAATGAAAACAGGGATGTAGTGGAAAATGTCCCCATGGCAGGGGCTGGAATGAGAGGAGCTTCCAGGTCCCTTCCAAACCAAACCATTTTGGGATTCTAGGATTTACCATGGAATTCTGGTAGATGTCAAAATCTGAGTAGACCTAAGCAGAATGGAGAACTTTACATATTTCTTCCCCTGAATTTTCAAAAAGGCAAAGCACTCGGGCATCTATGATTGGATTTGGGTTACAATTGAGATCATTTAATCACATGCAGCAAGCTGTGATTCACTGGTGTGAAATATTAAATTATAGGGAGAAGCAAGAGAGAGAGAGAGGGGGACAGCAGCTCTCAGAATGCTGAAACAAGAGGATGGCACAGCAGCCACAGTGGCACAGCTGATAACTGTATTTTTCCACATTTCTCTCTCATATATTGCCCTCTGTTTGCAAAAACAAGTGAAACTGAAATTAGCTCAGGAAGCAAATCAAGCTTTTTCCCATACCTCACTCAGAAAGTCTAATTTCTGCTCCTCTGAAGAGAATCATTATTATTTTTGCTCACAAAAACAAGAAAACAAAAATGAACCTAAATGAAATTAATTTGTAGAAATAACAGCCAATGCAAAGAACTTCTTTTGCCCAATGCATAAACTGTAAGTGACTAAGATGAAAAGAGGGCAAAAGAAGCAAATCTCCAGATTTTTTTCTTAATATTTTGAAAAAAAGTAATGCAAGTTTTCATTGACAGAGAGGTTAGTGACCAGGAAAATGATCACAGTTAATGTCTGGCAGCAGTGGAAGCAGCAGTAAAATCTGATGACTAATTGACAAGCTGAAGTGAAGCAGAAGCTTAACTTGTTTTCTTACCCTGAGGACTTATCTTGGAAAACTCAATTACATGATTTCAGTAAAATAAATTTTTCTTGCTCCTTGGTGACATTCCCAGACTGTTCCCTGTTACAGAAGGCCTGAAGGGTTCTGGTTTCACTTTGAGATGTGTTACAAACCATGTAAGAATACAAGGAAGTTTCATCATAGAAACAGGTTTACCTCCCTGATGCACAAAACTAAAGGCTGAACTTAATCAACAAGAAGTGAAAGAAATGTAAAACTGGGAATAGTGACTTTTCCAGTAGATTAAATACATCTTATCCCTGCTAAGAACAGAAATAAGACAACTCTGCCTGAGGAGTTATTACAGATCTCACTTCTCACCTGCTGTTACCAGAGTTATTAGCAACACACAATATTTGTGTGTGAATATCCACACATTACAGAAATGTAGAACTCACACCTGACACAAGAATTACCAACCAGCAGGAAAGTATATTTTAAGCAAATTTCATACAGCAGCTCCTTTCTCAGGCTGATCTGCGCACTCAGAGGTACAAAATACTTTAAAAACCACTAAGCTATGCAAGAAAACACTTGCTTTCCTGTCATCCTATGGAAACGTAATCCTCTGTGCTTCCTGAAGGAATGCTCAGCCCACACCCAGCAAACAAGGACAGCATTGTAACTCCACAGTCAGGGACACACCAATATTCCCACAAGCCTGAAGCACAAATAAAGTTGCAAAAAGCACTTGACTTACAGGGAACTTGAGAGCACAGCCAGGCACATGGGACTGAAATGAGACATCACAGACAGGATCAACCTGCCCTCTGGTAGGGTTTGGAGAGACATTTAAAAAGCATTTCAGGTACACGACCAACTCGAACTGTCCTGACACTGTACTTTGAAAACAAAAATAAAGGAAGGGGACACTTTGGCTGTGAGCTGCTATCTAAAATGATCAAAGGTTGGCAAGATGCTGCCTTGGAGGAGAGCTGGGGTACAGCTGGAAGCCAGGGAAAAGCTGCTGAGCTCCTGGCTGCCTTGCCTGGGCTTTGGTGTAGTAGAGTCGAGCTACAGGACAATAATATCCATTTTTACAGAAACCAGGATACAATATTAAAGGTTCTCTGTCAAACTAACAGCAGCCACACTCTCAGCACAGTGAATTAACACTGATTACAGTAACCATAAGCACTGCTACCAAATGCCCAGCAACGCATTAAAAACCCAACTGTTTATATGTGTAAAAATAACATTAAATTTTTCTTCACATCTATTATTACTACAGTTTGTATGACCAAAGTGTTTCCTCCGTTTTCTCAGTCTGTTTCCTTGCTCTTCTGCTGTTCATTCATAAACACAGCAGAGAAAACCCTTTCCTGGAAGAGGCTGTAATTCAAACAAAAACCATAAATGCATAAGAAAAAAAAATTAAAATTATTTTTCCTTTTTAACCCCTCAAGGCCCTGAAGTACTAGGACTGAAAGCAGAACTTCCATCAATAGAATTTATCTGTTGGATCAAACTGGCTCTTCTTTTTGTTCTCTGACCTTCAATTAAGAATGTCCCCGATCTCCACGACATGAGCATCACCCACAGCTCCCTGCTGGTGGGGAAGACAACCAACAGGGATTTTTATCTGCTTTGTTGCAGGTTGCTAACAGTTTTTATACTAATTTTAAAAACAGGTTGTTCTCCAAGAAATGAGACATGTCCAAATCTAATGAGCAATACTGGTCTCTTTAATCAGTCACATGGTATTTTTAACACTGAATTGTTAATGAGCTGTTTCTCAATCTGTTTTCTGTACAGCTTTGCTGAAATTTCCAAAAGCCAAACTGTCTGGATTTCCAGTGCTCCTGAAGCTTCGAAGAGATCTTGTTCTCAGAAGGAAATATGAGGTTACACACAGTGACTCTAAGTAGACACATCCTTTTTTTTCCTCCCCAAGCAAAACTGCTTGGAGAACCAGTTAAATCTAAAGGCAACACATCCTTACATCTGAGACTGTCTTCTACCTTGTCATATTCATTTCAGTTCTGATGCTCTGCCTCCCTTACAAGTGCTTCAAGATAGAAAGAATCTGGCTCAAACTTGAACAAAATATTTGTCATATTTCTTCTTCCTGACAACTTTAAATTAAGGAAGACCATGACTTCCTTAAGCAGACTCAAAATACAGGTTACACCAATGAATCAGGACTAGATGCACACAAAAGGCACACAAATATTAACAATTTAATCGTAGTTCTCATTTGGGTTAATATTTTCCCAAGTTTGCATGAAAATAGATGTAGAAGTCATTATCTGTGGCAGTCCATATATTCCAAAGCAATGGTTTGTGCAAGTTAGAATGGACATATCCTTTTAATCATAAGGTATTTTCTTATAAAGACCTGAAGCTGAGGTCCTGAAAAGACCTGAGATGGTAAATTATGGATTACACAGGTTTTAGAGAAAAAAATATGCTTTTATTCTTAACCAGTGCATTGCTCTATGAAACACCTTTGCCATCAATTAGTAAAGAATTGCAGCATTTAACAGTAGAAAGAAATGGCAGTTCCCTTTACAAGTTACCAGTTCTGTATTTAGTTCAATTTTCTTGAAAGACATCAGTTAGTGCTTCTGTGAAGTGAATGAAGCAATAGAAAGAGGTGATTTCTACTTCCAACAGAAATTTCTCCCTATGGAAAGGAAAATTCAGTAGTGATCAAGCACAAGGTGACTGAGACACTCATTCATCTCTCTAAATACTTTTTTGATGTGCTAACACCAGTCACTGTAAGTAAAATATCTGAAGAAACAAAGTTTGATGAAGTCAAAGTTCAGTAATTTGTAAATCCACACTATCAAAAAAAGAAAATTTAAAAAATGAGCAATACAAAGAAGAAGTTACAACACTAGTAAAAACTCAGAGTCCTTTTTAACTCTACAAAAGACACTGTGGTGCTTCTAACACCTGAGCTCACCCAGGCATCACAGAGCAACAAAACTCTGTGCCCCACAGACACACTTTGTGCCTGTTTTGGGTTTAGTAGGGATACAACTAGGAAAGACAGGTGCTTCTGGTTACCTGTACAGCTCCAGTTTTCACCAGTTTATCTATAACTACCTTGAATTTATAGCTGCTGAAATTAAAAGAGGTCACAGCTTGGCAAATACCACACAAATGGCAGCAACAGAATCTCGCAGGTTTAATTACAGCCTTTGGATTTTATTAAATTTCTAAATGGCCAAGTGCTACTTAGCTCGCTTTATTGATGGCAGCAGGAAGCTAAATTACTCATTACATTAAATGGAAAAAAAGTGCCTGTCCCTCAGTGTCTGCAGGCACCTATGGAAAGGAGCAAAGGGCAGGAAAGGAAAAAGCTGCATCATCTCACCCTCGGGCTTAAAAACTGCTACAGGAGATGGTGCCAATAGGGAAGAAGGAGGTTTTATAGGGTTCATGGGCAAACAGATCCATTTGAAAGTGTGACTAGATAGGAGATATGCATGATAGGCCCATGGATAGATGAGGCTTAATCACTGAGAGAGAAACTGCGCATCTGCAATAAATGTCACAGCTACATGACGCTCTAAATAGGTTGTAATTCATGTTGCTCAAGACTTTAACAAGTCTTGCTTGGTCAGCAGAGGACAGAAACTGCTCTGAGGGAATTTATTTCTATACAAACTGCATGGGGGGGAAAAAAAAGTACTCATTGAAAGCATTCTGCTTCACTTCTAACGAGTTTTACAGAACTTGAGACAAATTCTTAGCAAATCCTTTAACTCCTTCTTGGCTTTCTACAACCTCTTCAAGTCAGATTTTTGCAGAATATGAACGTTCCCTTGGAAAAATCATAGGAAATATTATGAGTAGGATATAATTTATAACCCCTTGTTATGTGAGCATACCAAGGTCAACTGGGGCTCCTCAGTCTTAAGCTTAGTCTCAAAGTACTCAGCAGAAAAATGTGGAATGCATTATACAGTAAAAATAAGAAGAGTAAGACAGCAAACTACATATAATGTTAGTTTTTGCTTCCCTGCTTTGCCACCTGGGGAGGAAAAAAAGCTTCAGGTTTTTTCTCTACTAAGAAAACACATAATAATTATTAATTGCTAATCAAACTGTGTTTGTGCTCACACAGGGCATTGTGACACACAGAAAGCCCCACACCACCAAATCTTCACCTATTTATATCCACCCAATCCAACAAGTATTTAAGTTCAGAAACACAATCTTTGCTGACTACATGAAAGATTTTAAGCAACTTTATACTACTTATGTGCAATTTCCAGAACATGAACACAGGGAGGCAACAGTTAAGCTGTTTTGCTCTTGCTCATTTTTGTGAGATTTCACCCCAAAGCATCATAAACAACTCCTCGACCTTTTCCAGAATATCCACACTATGCTTTTAATGGGAAAAAGGTGCTTGTGCACAGAGTGCTGCCATCATAAGGTAGCATAAGAATAAACACTAAGTAAGGTGTTTCAGAGGGACAAGGTGAGCAGCTCAGAACTGGAACAGAAGCTCAGTGACTCATGCGTGTAGAGACTTTCTCTGGCCATTGACAAGAGCACAAGAGGGACTTTTCCCAGTGAGTGCAGACTCACTGCGTGCCAAGCCCCGAAACGTGGGTGCTGCCTGATAAGCACAGCCCGCCGGGCCCGCAGCAGCCCCCGGAGCGGAGCCGGGCCCCTGCCCCGCCGAACCCCCGCGGCTGCCGGGGCGCTGGGAAGCGGCTGAGCAGGAAACGCCGTTCTGGCTCCGGGGCTCCGCCGGGACACGGAGATGCCGCCGGGGCACCCCCGACTCCCCCGGGATGAAGCACCCTCACATATCGGACGGAGAGGCTCGGCAGACCCCGGCCGAGCCGCGCTTGTTTTGGGGCCCGGGCCCTCCCCTCCCGTCGGGGACACGTAAGTCCAGCACCGCCGCAGCCGCCCACAAACCCCCTCCCCGCCGGGAACACAGTGACAACGGGCCGGGGGCAGCGCCGGGGGACAGGGAAAAGCGGGAGCTCCCAAGGCGAGTCCGCACGCACCAAAAGCCGCGGGAGCGCCCACGGAGGGAAGCGGGAGCCCCCCGAGGGTCCGCGCTGCCGGAGACAGCCCCGGAGGACGGGGGAGCGGCAGCCCCAAGGCGGCTCCGCACTGACGGAGTGAAACCAACCAAGGCGGGGCCCCGAGCTGGGTCCGCAGCGACGGAGGGAAGGGAGCCCCGCGCAAGGTCCGCACTCACCGGGACCGCGGGCTCCGATGGCCGCTCCCGGCCCGGGACCGCCGGGCTCTTCCCCCGCCGTGCCACGTGACACGCGGCGCTCGGCCCCGCCCACCCGGCACGTGACGGCGGCGGACACGTGACGGCGGCGGGAGGAGGCGGGGCCGCAGCCGCTGTCGCTGTCGCCGTATCGCGACAGGGACCCGCCCGCCGCACAGCCACGGGGAGTACATGGGCTTTAAGGTCCCTTCCAACCCCAAGCAGCCTGGGATTCTCCGATCATCAAACACCAGCATGACCCGATAACTGTTCTTTTCCCACCTCATTTCTCTGGTTACTTCTACCCTGAACAGAAGTTAAATGCAGAGACAGGGTTGCAACAGGATGGGCTTTCGGGTCCCTTCCACCCCAAATCATTCTGTAATTCCCTAAGAACTCATTAGGAAAGTCCCGTTTACCCTGGGATACTGCCTGTTCCTGTGCAGCCTCTCCAACTCAAAACTGAATTTAACTTCTTCATGACTCTCACGGGCCACAGAGAGAAGCAGGTTACTGGCAGAGTGATTCAAGACATAAAAATCCTTTTGTGGAAAAAAAATGGGATCTCAACTTTGTCATTACAAGTCAGATGGAAAGGGAGGTGCACTCTGCAGTGGGAATGCAGTGAGGTTGATTCACACACACATCTGGCTAAATGGACGACTCCACAATGTTCTGGACTTGTCCTTTATCCACCGGTGACCTTTACAGCAACAACTGGGACTGTGTAAAATGACTTGGGGTTTTTACACTATTTCTTATCCTTCAGCAGAAGCAGAGCACGCAGGAAACCTCAAAGAGTCAGACAGGTTTCTAGGTATGTTTATTAGACCAGGAATGCCACTGTCCAAGTGGTAATCAGGGAACAAATGCCATTACACAATCATTTTCCCTGTGAAAGTTTAGACCAGTTCATTAGAAGCAGAGGCTGTTACTCCCTCCATTCCCTTGGAGTGATTCTGCCAACAGGTGAAACGCCCCACGCAATGCCAAGCTTTGTGAACACCTGTAAAGGGATAAAACCCAAGGTTATTAACTCAGAAATCAAAGAAACCTTCTGACAGAGGGCTATTTTTATTGTTTTCAGTTCAGATTTCTTGTATTAGAACATGACATCTCATTAATTTTCTAATTAAACAAGTGGAATATATTTATATTGAATAGCATTTAAATGGTTCAGTTTTCTGTTTCAAACTACCCATCTTTAGAAGAAAGAATCTGCAATGTAAAACCCCACCACCGTACTGGTACTCTTATCCAGAAATTTTGCTGCTGAAAGCTGTACCTGTACAGGTTTGAAATCCCAAATACAATAGAGAACACTTGTGTTTCTCATGCATTTTCAAATCAAGCAATAGACTGACACAGAAATTTGAGTAACAACTCAAAATCAAGCCGGGAACTAACAGAACTTCCACCTCAATCACATCACTATTCGCTTATGTAAGAAGCTCCTAAATTCTGACCACTGAATTTATTTCAAACAGGCAGAATCGACACCTTTAAAGTTTGCAGCTCGAGTCACAAGAGACAAAAAGGTGACAAACCAACTTACATAGCCCCAGACAGCGGAGAACATGGCAGCTCCTCCAAGGAGGACCATGGTTCCGTATTTATCGTGGAAGTTCGGCTCATGCTTGTGATGAGCTTGTCTGACTGCAGTGTGCTGGATGCCACGAGCTGAGGAGTGTTCAGAAGTACAGAAATCAACAAAAATACATGCTAAAAACCATTCACAGTCCTCATCTCCCACCAACAGAGAGGTGCTAGTGTTAAAAGATTAAAAATGCTGGAAAAAAATAATCTTTTGGACTTAGAACTCTGGAATGACTCCAAAACATGGGATATACACAAATCCTTTCATTTTTTTCAGCTCTCTCAATTTCTCTCTAGAAAGTTACTCCTTATGTCTAACTCCAGTAAGAAAAAAAAAATCTTCTAAGTTACCTTTTTCACTAATATATTTTGTTTAGTATTACTGTTTCTCTAATAAAATGTTTTGCTTAGTGCCTAGCTTTTTTGGATTTCTATATATAAATATCTATCCTGGCAGTGTTGTACCCAACATTGTCAGGCTGAAGCTCACCATCAAATTATGGGGTTGAAGATAGAGGGTGTGGGAGGAAGGAAACGGAAATAACCTGTAGGCATGAGACAAATAATAGAGAAAAAAATACACAATGATATCTTCAGATGGTGTACATTATAAATGTACACTATAAAAGGTACGCTTATTAAAGAGAAGACAACAGTAAAAAATCAAAGCAATAGCTACAAAACACAAACTGCCCGGTAGCTGTGTACAAAGCATTTGATGAGAAGGTGATGTGCGCATAAAGATATTACAAAATAAAAGCTTTTTGTCTCAGGTCAATGGTTTGCAGTTTTATGCAACCATGACTAGAGAAGATGATGGTGATACCCATAATGTTACTACATCATTCGCGTGCTCTGTGAGGCTGCACAAGGCGTTTTTCTAGACATAAAAAAGCCAGAATATCTACCAAAACAGGTTTACTTTAGGTGCCCGCACCTCGGGATAAGCACATCGTGACCCAGGACCAGAGGAATAGACACTGCGGGCTCTGTATCACTGAAGGGGTAACTTTAACCTTGAGTTTAAGGGCTGGGTATTGACTACACCTTGTCACCACAGGTTACCAGACCAGAATGTGCCTTTAGATACTAGGGGGAAAAAAGCACCAAGGAAGGGAGTCCTAGGTCAAAAAGCAACTAGGAGATAAAAAAGGCTGGAAGAAAGAAAAAAAGGCGGGAGGCAAAGGACGCCAGAGCCGCCCGCAGCCCCTGAGGTGCCCTCACGACCCTCCCCGGGTGCAGAGCGAGCCGGGGGCTGTGAGGGACAGTCCGCACAGGGTAGGGCACAAACCGGGGGTGACGCCCTGAGGAACCCCCCCACTCCCCGGGAGCCGCCCCGATCCTTACCGACGAGGCTCTGCGCGGCCCTGGCCACCGGGAACATGATGAGAGCCGAGCGCGTACCCTTCACGACCGTGAAGAACAAAATGGTCGCGGCGGAAGTGGCGGCGCGGCGAGGGCCTGTGGGTAACGCCGGGCTCCTCCTCGCTGCGGCGGAGCTCCGCGGCCGGGCCGGGCCGGGCCGGTGGTTCCCTGGCTGCTCTCCGGCACCTCCCCGGTGCAGACGGGCTCTCCGTGAGGGGCCGGGAGACAGAGAAAAGCGGATGCGGCCGTGACGACAGCGGTAAGAGAGTCGTGGCCGAGGCTGCAGACGCAGTGTCAGGATGGCCGAGTGGTCTAAGGCGCCAGACTCAAGGCGTTCCGCGCCTTCCCGCGGCGGGTTTGGGTGTTCTGGTCTCCGTATGGAGGCGTGGGTTCGAATCCCACTTCTGACACCACTTTTCTTTTCCCCCCCCCACGTGGTCGGGTTAACTTAAATTCACAAAAGGACCGAGTTGATAAACTCCGGGATTTTACTGCAAATGGAAACCAGGAATAATTTTAACAGTGTCTTCGAATAGGCAAATGAATCCTGAAGCGTGAGTAAACCTTTGTTTCTCTCTGGCGATTCTTTACAGAGCCATAAGCCACCACAATGCTGAGGAATTCCCCAGTGCATTTGGATTTTAACAATATTTGTAACGCACGACCCAGCAATTTATAGCGTGTGTGTATAACACGAAGCGTGTATCTCATGCAGCAAGAGGAAGAACTTCATTACATTGAGGGTGGCAGAGCCCTGGAACATCTGCCTAGGCAGGGTGTGGAATCTCCCTCTTTGGAGACATTCAAAACTCACCTGCACGCATTTGTGTTGCTTCAAAATGTGCATTATGTAAAATTTTCTTAGGAAAGGATGTTCTTCGATGTTTGATCTTTGTATACTTTCTAGCTTAATCAACAAGGAAAGATATTTAATCCATGAAACAGCAGGTAGCAAGCTCTAAGTGATGTCCAGATGCTGGGAAAAAAAAAATTACTTTTTGGTAAACTGCCTTGTTAAGGTTTATGGCTTGATACATTCAATTATCTCAGGCCTAGGGGGAGGTTAACAAAGCTTGGGAAGGAGGATGTGCCACTGATAGCAGACACAAAGAATGTGGAACTTACAGGCCACAAGGACATTTTGCAGAACTCCCACAATAAGGAAGACACTAACAAAGCCAACTCAGAAACTGGGCTGAAATCAGCTCCAGCCGGGCAAAAGGTAATTCCAGCAGAGCAGATCACCAACACACCGACCAAAAAGAGGAGAAAGTCGGAGCATGTGCACTAATTAGTATGAGAAGCAAAGAGAAGCATTAACCAACAGAAGATAGAATACTAATTAATAAGAGAACTACATTACTTGTATCCAATGAACACAAGTTCCTTTGTTTGCTAAAGCGTATGAACAGTAAAAAATTTTGAGAGTTGGTGTGCTTGATTTGTGGAACACCACTGAGCAGCCAAGGCTAGCACAACTCTGAAATAAAGCAACGTCTCTCTCTCTGTGTGTAATTATTGGCTCGTTGCACACCGGGTAACAAATCCGGTATCTTAGTGGGCAACACTGTGTCACCTGTTCTCGGATGATCTCCAGAGATCCCTTCGAACCGTGATGGTTCTGTGATTCTGCTGAGCACGGGGAGCGGCCGAGAGACCTCAGAATGCCCTGGAACCCCGCCATCCTTTCGCACTTCGGGGCCCATTCCGCCCTCCCCTCAGGGCCCATTCCATCCTCCCCTCAGGGCGCACCTCGCCCTCCCTTCGGGGCTCGCCCGCCCACCCCTCAGGGCTCGCCGACCCCTCGGGGCTCCACCAATGGCGCGGCTCCAGCTCGCCGCGCTCCCGCGAAGGCCAATCGAAGGCCGGCGGCGACGCACGAGCCGGCGCCTCCGCCAATCGGCGTCTTGCGGGCGGGGCCTCGCTGCCGGCGGGGCGGAGCGGGGCGGAGCGCGGCGGCGATGGCGGCGCTGCCGGTGCCGCTGCTGGCGCTGGGGCTGCTGCTGCTGGCAGGATGTGGCGGGCCCGGGGCCGCGGGGCAGAGGCGGAAGGAGGTGAGACACACCGGGAAGCTCCACGCCGCGCTGGGGCGCGTTCTCGTTGAGCGGGCTGAGGGCAGGACCGGCTAGGGCCCGGCGGGGTGGCGTGGCCTCACCGCGGGTCCCCCCCCCCGAGGTTCGGCCGGCTCTGAGGGGAACCCGCTGCGAGGGAAGGTCTTTGTTTCCAGGTTCTTCGGTTCTTGTTAGGAGCACTGTATGAGTGTTGTCTTCCTACTGCATGGGATTTGCGGGGTGGAGGATGGGTAGTCTTTGGTTGCGGTCACTAAGGTGCAAATTACTTCCATGCACTTGACCCGTAGGGTTTGGAAAAATCCTGCTGCATAAGTGTTTATACTTGTGTCAGTTGTAGGTCAGAGAAGAATAATTTATTGCTGTTATCGTGGTGGGACTCTTGCGGCTGCCCTGTGCAGGGTCAGGAGTTGGACTTCGATGCTCCTACTGGCTCCCTTCCAATTCAGAGTATATTATGATTTCCTCAAACATATTTATCTGAAGAATGGTGTTAATGACTAGAGAAGTGCTTTATGATAAATGTAACATTTAGTTTGTCAAATTAATGCCTCTTTTTATAATGTTATAGAATCTATTGTCTCCTTTTTAAGGAATGTTTTAGTGTTGAGCACTTCTGAGTTCTTTGAATATGTTTTGAATTACAGGCTTTTCTTTTCCAGCAGTGCTGAAAATGAAATGTTGAGGTTGGTTCCATCTCTGGTGTTGATTCCAGTGTCACAAGTTTTGAAAGTTGAAACAGTTTAATGCTTAGTGTAGAAAAAAGGCTGTGGAGGGGATGTAGGCAGTTGGTACAGCTGAAAGAAGTCTTGCAATTAGCAGTGTGAGGAGGGCTTGGTAAGCTGAGGGTCTTCACCAGCCTGGTCATGTTAAGTGGTTAAAGCTGTGTGTATTGCTAGGTGGTTGAAGTTAATGAATTATGTTAAGGTGACTGTCAAAAGCTTCTGTGAATGCCTTGCAGAATCTCACTGAAGTATCACATCACCTGCTTGGTGTTATGAAAAGCAGTGCAGGTATTTGTTCCATCAAATAGGAAAACCTTTAAGATTGTGCTGTGAGACTGGAAAAAAAACCCCAACAATGTTGCTCTGGCTTGATTTTCAGATGGTGTTATCAGAGAAAGTGAACCAGCTGATGGAGTGGGCCGGTAAAAGATCTGTGATCCGAATGAACGGAGACAAATTCCGGCGCCTTGTGAAGGCACCTCCCAGAAACTACTCAGTGATTGTGATGTTCACTGCTCTTCAGCCTCACAGACAGTGTGTTGTGTGCAAGTATGAGCTCCGTTTACTCCTAAATTAGGACTTGAAAGTCATCTCATGCTCTGTAGGAAACTAAATTTAATAATAGGGTTGAACTTTCACACATGTGGAAGGAATACATGTGGGCAAGTTAGAGTAGGATTCTCTTTGCAATTTAATGTGTGGGAATATGTGTGTAATGTGCTTGTGAGAAAACAGCATAATCCTTTAGTTTTATCTTCCTCCTAAAATAATTCCTGCTTTGCAGTGTTTAGTCTGAGGGGCTTCTGGAGAAAGACACACTGGAAGCTCAGCTTTTCTGGCATGAGCTGCTGAAGAAATGTTTGTAGAATTATTGCTGGCCATGCAGCTTAAATGTTGCTCTTAATTAATACATTGCTTGGCACTTATTTGCAATTATAATATTCTAATTCTTTAACCCTATTATGCCTTTCCTTTATTAATCCAGAGGTGGCAGAGGTCTGTGAGGGTGGTTTCTGTAGGTGGTCCATTGAAATTATTGGTTTCCCCTGCTCTGACATGGAAGAAAGGGCACACCTGGCCACATTTTGCTGCTCTGTGACCAGGCAAATCATGAGCAGCTGGGTTCTATTTCACCTTTCAATTAGAAATTACCTCTGCTTGTGTTTGTGGACTCAACAAATCTTGCCCTTGCATTTAAAAAAAACAGGTGCCAAATGCTTCACCTGATGGTAGGTAAGTGTTTGTGCTTAAATGATTTCATTAACACTTAAACTTTCTTTTTAACCCTAGAAAATTAATGGGGTGGGTGTGGGATGCACCCATTGATGGGGTGGGTGGGCACAGCTCCCTCAGCTGCTTTACAACTCGTGCTGTGGACAAACCCTTGATACAGCATCTCACTTGGTGTGTTTTCCAGGCAAGCTGATGAGGAATACCAGATTCTGGCAAACTCCTGGAGGTATTCCAGTGCCTTTACCAACAAGATTTTTTTTGCTATGGTAGATTTTGACGAAGGCTCAGATGTGTTTCAGATGGTAATGTCCTTTTCTCTTCTAACATTGTTTTTAACTCGGGTTTTGGGAAGAAGGTAAAGATGTTACATAATTTGGTGTTACAGTGAATAAGGGAATGAAGAGTTAAAAGCTGTCACTCTTGGAAGAAAGATGGTCTGAGCATGTTGGTAGGAATATTAACAGAACTGACAGATGTGGAATAGGTACAAGGAGTAAATTGGTTTCTTTGACTTTTTTCCCTGAATTTGTCTCCTATAATAACTTATAGTGTAATTCTTAATGGAATTCTTCTGTGGTACATGAAGAGGCAAGATAGAAAGCACTGATGTCATTAGTAACAGCAATTACAATTTTAAGATTACTATATAATGATAGATTAGGCTTTTGGTATGGGTTAACTGATTTCTTTTCAAGTACCCAGCCATTTTTCTCTTCTATTAACATTGTGTGACCATGTTTTTTTCTCAAGCTGTGAGAATATTCCAGGTATGCTTGCAATTGTAGGTCACATTAATAGTTCATTATAGTTTTGCAGATCTTAACTTTTTTTTTTTTAGGAGGTACTAATCTCTGTTTAACAGCAACACAGTTTAGGCAGTGATACTTTATTAAATGGAGGGTTTTGAACTGGAGAGTTGAAGAGAGATGTCTTCTTATTGTTTTTGTTAATTTTTTCCTTAGTGTTACATTAGAAACGTGTTCTTCAAGCTTTGGCCTTTCTGGATTTTATAATCATACATTGCTATTTTGCAGATTTCTTTATCAAAAGTAGTATTTAGAGAAGAAACAGATTCAAAAAAGTGTGTGTGAAATACAGAAATGCCAGCTGTGTGCTGTCTTTTAAAAAGTCATGGCCAATGAAATCAAAGAGCTAATTTTTCTTATCCAGCAACAATATTGCAAGACAGAAATGGCATAGAATTGCGTTATCAAATAGTCCTTTCACAGGCTGTGTCTTCTGTGAACTCTCTCCCTGCAGCTGAACATGAATTCTGCCCCCACCTTCATTAACTTCCCGGCCAAGGGGAAGCCCAAGCGGGGGGACACCTACGAGCTGCAGGTGCGCGGCTTCGCGGCGGAGCAGCTGGCGCGCTGGGTGGCCGACAGGACAGACGTCCACGTGAGTGCAGACCCCTTCCCTCAGCCCCTCTGTGCAGGCCCAGCTGGGGAACATCACTTGTGTGCTGTGGCTCCTGAGCTGCTCTAAATAGCTCGTCTACAAAATCTAGTTCAGACACACAGCTGCATCTTTCAATTTCCTTACAGTCTCTGCGCTGGTATTTTGTGTAATGCTGTATTTGAGAAGATGGTAAAACTCATCTCCTTCCTTCTTGCTCTTTTTTTCCTGTGGAAGAAAAACAATCTCTAAATTATTGAATAGGGTGAAGTTTTGTGAAACTGAACTTACACTATTGGTGGAAGAAGCATTGCTTACTTCCTGAGTCAGATTTATTACACAGAAAACGTGTGTGTTGATGTTTTTTCCACTCAATGTGTTGTGGGCTTTTTTAGCAGGAGTGCAGGTATAATGTATAATCCTACTGAGAGACAATAATTTTGCTGTCCTGTGTTCAGATCCGTGTGATAAGGCCACCAAACTATGCTGGACCCTTGATGCTGGGGTTGCTGCTGGCTGTCATCGGAGGCCTCGTGTATTTGCGGGGCAGCAATCTGGATTTTCTCTATAACAAAACTGGCTGGGCCTTTGCTGCTCTGGTGAGTAATCATGACTCTTGTCTGCCCTGTTCTATTGAGTTTTGTAGCAATTCAAGTTTTTAAAAGCTTCTGTATTTCAAGATTCCTGAAGCTGGTAGAGGAAAATGAAGTGCAGTTAGTTTTACTTTTTGGTAGATTGATAATATTATATGATCTTAGTCTTTCCAGCTCACTGAATGCTTGATTAGATGCCTTTTGTACAAATATAGTGGGATAATTTTTAGCCTGTGTTCCAAACCACTGCATTTTGGTATGAAGTGAAAAGATATTGGGCTAAATTAAAAATAAAAAAGAAACATTATTAAATAGTGTTTCTTCTTTCCTTTTCAGTGTTTTGTGTTAGCAATGACATCAGGCCAGATGTGGAACCACATTAGAGGCCCTCCCTATGCTCATAAGAATCCCCATACAGGACAAGTGGTGAGTCATGCCTTCATTTTCTTTTCTGCATTTCTATTCTATTTCTGCAGAATCAGGCTGATACTAAGAGACAGTCAGAGTGCAAATTCTGCTTCTGGCTTCTCTCTGTGTGAGACCAAACTCTCCTGCAGTGAGCAAGGCAAATCAACATGTCTTGCACATATGTTGTATTTCCAGTAGTGAAGGGATGTGGAAGTTCTAAATTGCTTACAGCACAATAAAGGTATTTATGGATTGAGTCTTTCATGCTAAAAATCCTATTGCTGAGCTTAGCAATTCTGTTTCAACCTGGTCTTGTTAACTCATACACTCATCTAATGACTTCCACATAAAAACATCTTTCCTCAAGATTCTTGAGGTAAATTAATATCTAGCGACCTCAGATTTATTAAGTCTTCCTTGGAAAAAAAGTCTGTTTTTAACATAATTTGGAATATACTGCTCTGTTCATAATATAGAATGAGATGCACTGTAAAAGTAGTTACAGTGTTTGGAGAGCATTGCATCTCCTCAGGTGCTTACACATCACATACTGGCTTTTCTCATGTTTTTACTCTGGCAATTAATTTGGTGAAAGTCCTTTTGTGCCTGGTTAGATGGGTCAGACCCTCTGTATTCTTCTGTAGAAAGTGGATTAAACTTCTTTTTTCCTACTTAGATACAACATCACAACCATAATAGGGATTAAAAAATGGTATTCTTTCACAAATTTCAATTTTTCTGTTAACCCAGGAGTGAAAAAGATTTCAAATGCTTGCTTCTGGAGCCAAGTGAGTTGGGTTCATACACAGATTGAAGGGATTGCACTTAAGCTGAGCAGCAGTGTACACAACCTAAGAATCTCAGTCAGGGAATGGATCACATTTGGATGCAGGAGGGCCTAATCTCATGGTATTTTTCCCAGCTGGACTGAGAATCTGGACCACGGAGGTTGTAGCTGCACTTACTGTAATCTGGATGGTACTTGAGGCTGATTGTGCAATAGTAATAGAAGAAGGATTTTTGTGTCTGTTGCAGCTCCCCCAAAAATCAATGATCAACAGCTGAAATTGTGCTCCAACTTCTGCTCTCTCCTAAAAGAAACAATGCAAACCCCAGTTCCAGGCTCTATAGCTGTTAATCACATCAAAGTTGACTCCAGTCTTTTCTGAATTTAATTACTCTTTGTTTCTTACAGAATTATATCCATGGAAGCAGCCAAGCCCAGTTTGTGGCAGAAACACACATAGTTCTGCTGTTCAGTATCCTTCCTGTGAGAAGCATGTGGTTGGTGACAGTTTTTTGGTCAGCAAATGCTGCTGCCTTTTCTGTGGTGCTTTGTCATGGCTGTAATTGCCACCTAACACTGATGCCGAAGCTTGTAGAACCTTTCTGCACTGGCAACTGTGCTTTTCCTGTGCCTCTGATCATTAAGTTGAATAGAAAAATATTTACTGCTTCTCATCTTAAGTACCAAAATGAATACAGAATTCAAGTTGTGGATCTTTATGGAATCAAAAGATTCTTCAGGATGCTCCCTGTTCTGCTATGGATGTCTCTTTTCAATGTCACTTATTTCTTGCTTTGGTGTTGAATTCATTCCTCTATCACTGATCTTTTATTTCTTTGCTTACCTTATAATCTTGTTTGTGCTAATGATGCAGGATTTTGCCATGCTATCAAGAAAGGCAGGTGGAAACTTTCAGATTGAGAGCTTTTACATTTCTCATTTGTACAAAAAATGTTTCTTTGGGGTCATAAGAATACCTTAAAATTCAATGTTCTGTTTTTCTATTCCCACATGTATGTTTTTGATCCATCATTTGTAGCTTCAATCATTTCTGGCTGGAGGTTTTCTTCCCTGTCTTGTCCACCTGTATCAGCACCTTTATTTTTTACTCAGTACTTTTTCTGATATTTAATTTTTTAAACTTAAAACAGGCACTTGGAGGGGAACTTCTGATCTTTTTCTATTACTGTACTTTTGATCCACTTGGTCAAATTCAAAGTAGAAACTTTTTGTAGCTGTTTATTTGTGTTATTGCTATCCATCATGTTATGGACCCAACCTACCAGTTGCTGGAGACATTTTAAATTATTACATTTGGTGAGGTTTCTGTGGGTTCAAGTCACTTTCCTCCTGTGCTGAAGGTGGGCTGTGTCTGAAATGGAAAGATTCCTTATGCAGTCAATGATAAGTATTTTTCTTTTCTGCAGGAGACTTGGGACTGGACTTGGAATGAAATTTTTGGGAATTCTGTCTTTTGTTCCACTAGATTCACTATTTTGCTTTGTTAAAATTCCTTCTTGGCAAGTGTCAGGCCTTTTGTGTTGTCCGTGCTTCTTTAATTTTGTGATCTTTAGTTCCTTAAATCTGAAGAATTAGAAAAGAAATATTGCCACTTGAAAGACAGCCTTTTGGATTAAATACTGCATGTGTTTTATTTGTTCTGTTGGCTGAGTGAATGCAGAAGCTGAATTCCTTTGGGGATTTTCCAGTGGAGAACAGCAGTAGGAGTGGACCCAATCTCTCTGGGAAGGAATGCTGCTTCATTACAAGCTGAGATAATAAATGCATGTTTTTAATTCTGCCTGAAGACATTCCATCTTGTATTTTAAGCTTTGCATTTATTTTCCCTTAAAAGTTCACATTATGAACGTTTTTCAGCTGCTTTTTCCCTCATAGTTGCTGATTTGGCTGGGAAGTCTTTGATTTTTCCAGTGAGTTTTAATGCCCCAGGTATGGTGTGGGAGCTGAATTGAGGAGATGAGGAGTGAGTGTGTTGAGTCCATTGTACTTTGTTGGTTTAGCCTTAAACAGTGTGTGTAGATGGTGGAGTTACTTTAGGAATGGTCCTTCTCCACGAAGCTGCTACTTCTGACATGGATGTGGGGAAAAGAAAAAGTAAGTACTGATACTTTCCTCTCTGAGCAAAGGCATTTTCAGTAAGGGTGTTTGATACATCATTGAGCAGAAGTGTTTTTGCACTGGGGGTTTTGTACACTTCCCACCTCTAAGCTGAGGAGAATCATTTGGATTTTTGACAGTTTTTGGAGTTGCTTAGCAAACTGCAAGATAAACTCAAACCCTTTTGGCAGATGGAGAGAGATGAAGATGCAGCGTTTTGCTAGTAAGGGGGAGAAGAAGGGACTTTTTCTCAAAGCATTTGTATAAAATTGATGCACAGAAGGAATTTGAAAGAAAATTGGTGTTAATTGAGTATTTCTCAATGACATGAATAGAGGCCTCATCTGACCAAATCTGTAACTATTGCAGAAGGCTTTGAAAACCTGAGTCACTGTGGTGTTTCCAGGAGCAGCTGTCACATCACAGCCTCTCCCTGTGCATCTCTTGCAGTTATGTGCATTGCTGGCATTGGCTTGGTGGTGCTGTTCTTCAGCTGGCTGCTGTCTGTCTTCAGATCCAAATACCACGGCTACCCTTACAGGTAGGTCAGGCTGGGACCCTGCAGCCACTGCCCTCCTGGCCTTTGTGGTACAGCTACACCACTGTAGCTCTACTGGCTCATTTGGCAGGAAATACTCTCTTAAAAATGCTCTACTGGTTTCTCAGAGTAGCAATATTGGTTGATAAAGTCAGCAGAAATACCAGTGTTTGATGGATATTGTGATTTTTCAGTCTAGCCAAAGGAAAGATTGTGGAGCTCTCATTTCCATGCCATTTCATGTTATAAAATACTTCTATTTTCATAATGATATCTCAGCCAGTTTATACTGCCAACAAATGTATTTTCCCCCCTACTTTTCTCTTCCATCTTCATACATCTTCATTATTAATCTTATTTGTGAGAACAAGGAGGATGCCTGATGCTTTAAAGCTGCCTACATTTTGGTATTGCTTGGGTAAGGAGTCTAATACTATTATTTGACCACTTCTAGATATGTCTGACTGATACAGATATCTTAGATGTGTTTGCTAGCTTTTATGCATTTTGAAGCAATAAATACATGTTGAAGGACCAGTTTCTAATGACTTCACCATCTGCAATGAGCTGAATTTGTCTATAAAGCTAATCCCATAGGTAGATATTATGCCCTCTCTATGAGAAATGTGTTCTTATTTAAAAATATCTAAATAATAAAACTTGATATTTTATGAAGACTTTTCTCAAGAGCAGAAGACAGCTGAAATTATTCCCTGTTTGATAATTGGTCAGCTTTTATTCTGGTCTCTGTGACAGTCTTGGGTATTCCTGCTAACTTTATTGTAGGGAAGATGTGGTTGTCTTTGTTTTTGAGTTATTAGAAACTCACTTTTAAGTGACTTCACAGCTGCTTTTGTTGTAGCAGCATCAGGCCCAGTTTCTCATTCTGGTTTTCTTGGCATTTATAAAAGCTAAGTGGAATGTTGCACACCTTTGCTTCTTATAAGATTAATAAAAATGTTTGTTATTTTGCTCTTCACAGTTTCCTAATGAGCTAAAGGATTCCAGAGTCTGTAACATCAGGAAGGTGGTGGCTCTGAAGTTGGATGTGGTGGAATGAGGAGCTCAATGTGTGTGGTTTGTGCTACCTCTGCTTACACTGAGACAGTAAACACTGAACCAAAGACGACGTGTAGTGCCTTAAATACAACAAGCAATTTGCTCTGAAGGACACAGAGTATTAAGATGCAATCTCTCTTTCATAAGCTTTACATCTTCTTAAGCAACTCTACTTCTAGCGAAATTCAGAACATAATGCTTAAAACTACATTCCCATGGACTAACTAGAAATGGTACTTTCAATCCACTTGGATAACCTGTTCACCATCTTTCTTTTTCCCTTGAATTATCATCTTCCTGTTTGTGCATATCAGGTGACAGCAGCTTCTCTGTCGTGCCTTTTCGTGGTTGAGGAAACAGCTTCATGTACCTGGAAATCTTTTCCTTCAGCCTGTGTGCGACCCTTGGAGCATGCTCCAGGTTCCAGTGTGGAATGTGCATATTGTAGAGCTGTATCTCATTTTTGAGAAGAGTTCTTAACTGCTGTATGATGCAAGAGGTTGTTCCACAGGTGGAGGGGGAGTTTTCAACATGTAGAACCAAGTTATTAATTAAATCTTTCTTTGCCAAATGCTGAAACTGCAACGTTTAAAGTTGTAAACTTTGACTCAGCACTGGAAAAAAAGTCCTTAGACTGGCCAACACTCACCCTCTCAAAAATACAAACCAAAAGTACAAAGGTAACTATCTATGTGTTGCATGAATTCAAAGTTGCTAATTGGCTCTCAAGTTACTGCTTAGAACCCTGGCAAACCAACAGATACCAGATTTGTGGTCGCTATAGTAAGTTCTTGCATTCTCCACTTGTTTTCTCCACATTTTTATCCTTTGAGCAGAGATGTCTACTACTAGGATAAATGTTGTTACCCCAGGACACATTTGGTAGCCTTACAATTGAATGCATGTGCTGCTTGCTCTCTCCTTTTGTTCTCTCACTCACAAAGATGCTTTGCCTTAAGAATTCCTGAATGGGAGACAGTGTGCCTCAGCCCAAACTGTTGTGCAGTTCAGCAGTTGTACTACAGGAAATCTTTGCAGCCTGATTCAGTAACACTTCCTTCTGTAGGCTGTGGTGGCCTTAGAGGCTTGGAGTCAGAGAGACTTTTGTCTCCTGCTTCTGCCTCTCCCCTCTTTCAAGGGGTTCCAGAATCTGGGTGTTTGAAATTGAATCTCAGAAAGGATTGTATCTCTCCAAGTAGAATGTTATGCAGTTTTGCTAAATTAATACACATCTCAAGTGCCTTAACTTGACTAATTTAGTTGTTTGATGTTTCAACTTGTTGAGATGCATTTTTCTATGCCATATAGAATGATAAACCTTAGTGGAATGGATAAATTGTGTGCCTGACTGGATTTTGGACAAGTTTCAATAAAACTTTTTAGTCTAATACATGCTCCTGTGTCTTTTGAACTTTGACATAAAACAAGCCAAGCTCTTTTCTTCCACTATTGCTTCAGTGTGTTAATCATAGCCTGGTATAAAGTAAAGAACCTGAGTATGGATGAGTAGACTGGATTAGTAGCCTGTATGTGTTTGTGGAGAATTACAGCCCAGAATGTCAGCACTACAGAAGTGCTGCTCATGTAGCCAACTGATAGCATAAAGATTACATGGTTTTTGGCTTGTTTTTGACAGCTGTCATGCAGTGAAAATCTTGGATTCCTGGAGTTCTAGACAGATCAACTCACAGTGTTTCTGGAGGTGGAATCTTGTTAGCACTGTAGATTTGCCTGGAACAACTCAGCAGTGCTGTACTTGTGGCTTGTTTTCCTGCCCAGTTGGTAAAATGCTTCCCATAAACTTTTTTAGTTATAATTTATTCTGTCCTTCTAAAACCACCCAGTTCCATATTGACTAAGTTTAAACAGTGGCACCTCATGCAGGTGGATGGTGGAGTCATGTTTGCCTTCCACTTGAGGTGGCCAGGATGTTGAGAGTTTGGGATTTTCCTCTTTGTTTCCATGCTTACATTTAAGATGAAAATAATGCTCCTTTTTTCCAACAGTTTTTCTGCTCTCTAGGCTGAAACTGAAGTGCATGGAGGAGGGAACAATGTGGTAGTGGAGCAGAAGATTGAGTGCTTGCAAGGACAAGTGGCAGGCTTAGAGAGGATGAATTCTGGCAAGGTTTGACTTGAGCAGCAGTTGAGAGGTAATGGCTGGCTCTAATTGGTAGCCAGGGTGACTCTGTGGGCCCGGGGCACTGGCAGCTCACTGACTGGTTGATACAACACACAGCTGGGGCCAGCAGAACAAAGGTGCATGAGGCAATGCATTCGAGACCTGCTCTGGGAAAACTGGGAATTCATCTCCTTTAGGAAGTGAGTCATTAAATAGCTCAGGAGTGCCCTAAAAGCTCACCTTGAGAGAACACTTGCAATAAAGGGAGGAAATGGTGTATTCTGCAGCTGAAAATGAGCTGTGTGGTTTTGTTAATGTGGCTGGCCTCAGTGACTTCTGCTTTTTTCTGCTTTTGAGAAGGAGCTGTGGTGTATTTAGAAGATATTTTGGAATAACAGCTAGAAATAATTTTGGGACCTCTCTGCCCTAAGCTCAAGGCAAGACAGTAAATTTAAATGGATTAATCTGTGTAATGGTTTTGCATTATGTGCAATTTACTGGAAGGTCCTGCCTTCAAACCATTCTAGTGTTTAGCACAGAATGTGATTTTCATGAGGCCCTGGCACAGGTTGCCCACAGGAGCTGTGGCTGCCCCTGGATCCCTGGAAGTGTCCAAGGCCAGGTTGGATGGGGCTTGGAACAAACTGGGATCGTGGAAGGTGTCCCTGCCCATGGCAGGGATGAGGTTTAATGTCCCTTCCAACACAAGCCATTCTGGAATTCTGTGACAGTGGTGCCTAGTGGTCATTCCTGCAGGTAAGCCTTTTACAGATGCTCCATGAGCACCTGCCCTTCAGGGGCTGAACTGCCCAGTCCTCCAGCAAGGTGGAAGATGTGCTCAGCTTTGCATCTGCTGTGTTCTTGGTGGTCATGCAAATAACCTTAATGAATCCCCTGGCAGGTGATGGCCATGGGGCTAAGGTTGAGCCATGAGGGTAAGAACAAGTCCAGCCTCTTAGCAGGCAGTGGGATGAGTGGCCATGCATGCTTGGGGAATATGGTGAGATCATGGCTGGCTAGAGACTTCAGGAGGACAATGTAGATGCTTTTATGGTCACAGCTACTGGGAGTGTAAGTAAATGTACAGCAAGGCTTGTTCTGAGCCCTGTTCAAAATGTGTAAAAGCATAGCAGGGATTTTTTCATTCCCAGCAAATTCAAGTTGGAGTTTCAGAAGTACTGGAGAAAGTAAATTGCTTAACTTTCAAAACATTTGGAACATCCAAAGGAAATCAGATGTGTGGATGGCTTCTGTTCGTTTGAATGTGCTGCCCATGATATTAGATGATGCCAAATTGTGGCATCTTGTAGCCAGACTTGGTTGGGAGAGAAGAATGGTCTGTAGCATTCCCTCATGGGCTGTTGGCAGTGGTTTGTGGCAGTCTGTTTTAAAAAATACCCATTCTATAATAGAGAAACAAGCTGAAATCCGATTAAGAATTCAAAATTTCCAAGTGCATTCATCTGCTGTGAGAAGTAATTCTCACAAAGGATTTGGGAAAGTACTGGCACTTGGTTTCTGTGTTGGACCTTGGTGTTTGCTGCTTTCTCATGCTGAAAAGGTTTAATTCTCAACTACAAACCACTACTCAAGTGACTCCCTGCCATCCCTTTGAACTTTCCTAAGGGGAATAGAGCAACAGCAACACAAAGAACAAACCCAGGCCATCAAGTGAGTGTCATCTGTTTTCAGTTTTATCATGCTTTTTGTCTGAGGAATAGAGAGTTTCATTGCACATAACCTGTTCCAATTAACAGCTCAGATCTTGATCATTCCTACAAAATTAATTTAGGCGTAGCATTTTATTGGTCTGGATTAATTGTGCTACTTTTATCACAGATAATAATATGAAAGAGATGTATATGTAGTTTGTATTTCTAGGTCAGGAGCACATCAAGTTATTAAAATATCCTCTTGTCAATTGATAGCTGTACATGTCTTTCAGCCATGTTCCTTAAAAGTAGGGTAATATGTACTTAAGGAAACTAATTGCTATCATTATGAAGAGAAACAATGGCTGTGATGAGACTCTACAGTGGTTTGTCCTGCAAGCTGAGCTCTGAGTCCTGACTCTCCCACGCCTGTTGGAGCAGGGGGAAGTGGTCCTGGGAAACTGAACTGGGTGCAGGTCTGGTGGATGTGCAGAATGTTTCCCTGCAGATGCACTCAGCATCTGTCTGTACACAGATTTCAGTGTACAGAAAGATCCTGTGCTTCTCCAATCTGTTTTTTGACAACCTCATGATAATGTCAGGTTTTGTCTTCTGGAGTAATTGCTGGGAGATGGAAGCATTTCCATTTTTACTTTATCTTGACCTTTTCTTACAGTAGGATTCCTTTTTCATGTGTGGCTTCAGATAGAAGTTATGAACTGGAGGCAATTAAATTTGGGTTTTTGAACTGCTTTCAGATACCTTCCCCAAGGAAATAGTGAAAGAATAAAATATTACAGAACAACAGTAATAAATCTATCTGTTATTCTAAATCAGTGGGATATTAGTCTGTAATGCTGACTAAATCCCTTGAGGAGGAAAATGAATGTTTTGTGTTCTTACTGTAATCACGCAGTTGGAGTCCTAATGCAGAGCTAAGACTGAGTAATGCTTCCAGTTTCCTTCATCTCACTGGTGGCAAAACACCTAGAATGGCTTTTTGCAATTTTTTAATGGAATTTGTAGCAGTCAGTTAAAATGGCTTTTGTTTTTCCTCCTTCTAAAATGGAGTGAGAAGGCAGGTGATGCTTTGGTCTTGTCCAAGTGCAGCACTGGCCATGAGACAGAGTTGGGTAACAAAGCTGCTGCTAAATCTGCTCTCTGTTATTACTAAATTCAGCAGATACAGGGCACAGCTCTTGGGTAAAATGTTACATTCTAAAGCGAATTATGTTTAGACCTGTTTGTAGAATTTCCCTGGGAGATGTGTAAGCTTGGATGTGCTGAAGTGTGAAAGTGCTGTTGATTCTATTATCACAGAATGAAAAGGGTGTTAGGGGTGATTTGCTTGGGTATTTTCTCATTTTTCATATGTTGCTTTATGAAACCCCATGAGCAGGTTAATTTTATTTCTTCTTTAGTTTCTGCAGAAAAAGGTATTAATTTTCAAAAGTGGTTTTCTTTATAGTAAGTGAATAATGCTTGTCACCTGTTTCAGATTCTTTGTGGTACTGGGCTGGCTTTTGGTGGTCCATTCTGTTTTGGTCCTGTGTGGTGATGGAACTTCACCCAAAACCCCAGCCTGTGGTGTTCAGTCATCTTCTCAAAAAAGCCTGTAACAACTTTCCCTTGAAGAGGGCTGTATTCCAATCCTCCTCCTTTCACAGCATTTTAACATCTGACAAGAGTGTAGAAGCTGCTAGTACCAGCAGGGAAAATTGTCTTGGCATCCTTAGGTGTAACTGCCAATGATGCATTTACTTATCTAGAGAGTTTTCTGATTAAAAAGAAAAAGTTGTAGGCAAGCCTGGCTGAAGTGGCCCCAAGCAGGGTTACTTGGGCTGCTCACATTCAGCCTGTGTGCCGCTTACGTTATCCCCGTTATCCCCATCTTGCTGTCGTTGTACCTGAGACAGTCTCCTCTCAAGCTTGCTTCTGGGTTCGTGTCCTGCTGGGCTTGGAGTTCCAGGGCTGGCTCCTGCAGAAGGTGAGGGTTGTGCTGGTGATGCCCAAAAAACAGGAGGATCACTCTGGTGATCCTGTTGAAGGAGGAGGGTGGTTGTGGTTATCCTTGCAGAGGAGGAGGAGGGTTGTTCTGCTGATCCCCATGGAGAAAGAGTGTCCTTCTGGTGATCCTCATGGAGTAGGAGAGTTGTTCTGGGGATCCCTGCAGAGAAGGATTGTTCAGGTGATGCTCATGGAGTAGGAGAGTTGTTCTGGGGATCCCTGCAGAGAAGGATTGTTCAGGTGATGCTCATGGAGTAGGAGGCTCCTTGTCGCGCTGTTACTATGAGATTGAGCATGCACTCCATGTTACCCTTTGTAAGGGTGACGTATCTAACTGCTGTGATCGACCTACCGCGGTTGCAGGGTCGCCCAAGGCCGCAGTTCTGCGCTGCAGTGCCGCCTGTCCCTGGTGTGACACCAGCTCCTGTCCCCCCCGTCCATCCCCTGGGAAGTGTCAGCGCTTGGCTCCTGCCGCCATGGCCGCAGCCGCGCGCTGGGGCCCCCTGCTGGGCACAGGTGTCAGTGCACTTTGTTACGAAATGATGTCACGGGCCTCGGTCCATGACGCCAGCGTGACGTCAGCCCCGCCCCAGCCAATCAGCGCGGGGAAGGTTGGGACGGTGACGTAAACTGCCCTAGCAACAGTCGGCGCGGCGCCGCCCAATCAGAAAATAGCTGTGGGCGGCCGTGAGCCAATGGGAGGCGGCGGAGGAGGACGGCGGCAGGAGGCAGGTCCCCTCAGGCTCCCTCCGATAAGATGGCGGCGGCGCTGGCGATGGCGGCGGCCGCGGCTTTGTCTGCGCCCAGCGCCTGAGCGCGGCCCCGGCCCTGGCGGCCGCTCCGCTCCGAGCAGCGGCGGCGGAGTCATGACCGCAGAGCCCGTGAGGTACGGCCGGGCCGGGCGGCTCCGCGGCGGCCGCGCGGGTGGGGCGGGGCCGGGCCCGGCGCGGCGCGGCCCTGGCGGGACGGACGAGGGCGGGAGGCGGGATGGCGGCGGGAGGCGGGATGGCGGCGGGAGGGCAGCGCCGCGCTCGGCCGGGGCGGCGGGGCCGGGCCCGGCGCGGAGGGCGGGAGGGACCGCGCCGAGCGGCGGGAAGGCCCCGGGGGCGGCCCCCGCCCCACGTGCGAGCACGGCGGAGAAGCTCCGCTGAGCCCCCGCCCGCGCCTCGTGCTGGGCACCGGTCTCGGCCGCCACCGCCGGGCCGCTGCCTCCGGCCGCGGGGCTGACACGGAACGGCAATAACTGACAAACGCCCGTGGAGCCGGGCTGAGAGAGGCGCCATGTTAAACTGTTAATAAATAGTTGTCTTTGTGTGCTTTCGGTTTGTCCGAATCCCCGGGGGTCTGAGCCCCGCAGTCCATCACCCACAGACACGCCGCGTGCCTGAGGCGCTACACGAACCATGAGGTGTTGTCCCTTGATCCTCACAAATGCTACACATATCTTCAAACCGTGTTGGAGAAGCATCCCTGTGTCTTTAGTACTCATCGCTCTGTCTTTAGTACTGAGCCTTGGGTAAAGTTTTTTCCGCGATCATATTTGAGTATCTTCACCTCCCGCCTTATTTTGAGTAGTTCATAACTACTGTGTCATTTTAGACAAAAGTTAAAGGGGTAGTGGTTTTTCTCCTCTTGCATATTGCTTGTTTTTGAAACCTTAACCTTTCCAATTAGGAATCTACAAAAAAGAGGTTTTTTACCATTATCGTCGTTGTTGATGTTGATCACATGCTGATGTAGGTCATGAGCATTGCAAATACACGTTATTTGATGCATGATTTCCCAGCGTTTAGCAGTTTCTTCTGCATGTATTTCCTTCCTTATTTTGTAAGACAGGGATTGTCCATCTCTCATTCTTTCTCCTCCTCACTCCCACTTTCTCCTCTGTGTTCTTAAAGTACTTTGACAGTTTAAACAACTTCTTTTGCTGGAGTGATTATTTTGTTGAGTAGACTGAAGTGCTAATTAAGGGGCTTTCTCCTCTTTATTCTCCAGCCCTTGAAAATCAAGGGTAGAGTTTGACTTTTGTAGAACAAAAAGATCTGAGTTACTAATATTTATGGTCCGGTTTTCTGTCACTATTAGTATTTTATATTCTGAAAAATGCTCTTCCATTACGACCACTTCACTTTTTGTTTTATTGTGATTGTCATATTTTGTTCTCTGTCATCCATAATCTTGTTTGCCTTTTCTTGAACCACTTGTTCCTGGTCTGTAATATGAAGGATTTGTGCTTAACCCATGCCATGTTCTTGTGTTGTCATTAGTGCCACAATTATTGTTACTACCAAGGGCCTGCTTCAGTTGGTGCTTTGGAGGAAGAGGATGCAGAAGCTCATACATTTCCCGTGCAATTTCTTAGGCTACCTGCAGAGAGAATTGGATTATTTCAGATAATTTGTGATCTTGAAGATGAGAAAGCATGGACAGAACAGGTCTGAGATTGTGTGCTGTCTTTGGGTGGAATCTGCCCACAGAGTAAGCAGCCCTGTCACAAACTGCTTTTAAGTAGATAGACATAAAATTTTTTTGGTGCTCCAAACTCTCCTTCTGTTCAGGAACTCAATTCTCATTCAGTTTAAATGTTTGTTACAAGTGCCATCCTGCGTAGAGCTCATCTTGAGCAGTTTGTACTTCACAAGATCTGTGCCAGGAGCTGGGCACAGCATTGCAGGGTCCCAGCATTTCAGGGTTGTGGTGAACACATTGCATGGGCTTTTCCTTATTTCTCTCCATTCCAGTTCTGCTTAAAACTGGAGTTGGAGAGAAGGAAATGAAAAAGAAAAGCACACCCTGTCTTTCTCTCTTTTGTTCCCATTTCCCACACGTCCTGTTGGCTGTCAGCTGCCTGCATTTCTGTCACTTCATCCTCTGCCTCTGTAGTTTTGCCCATGTCAGAGGTGTGCAGAAATAAAGGACTGGGGGATCGCTGTTAGAAATCTTGGGAAGATGTGCAAAAAACTGAATTGGGATGGAAAATCTATTCCCAGCTCTTGTGGAAGATAGAGTGTTTCAGAGGCAAATAATCAATCAATACTAGTCTGCTCCCAGAGAAGTTTTGAACTATTATTATAAGGAATACTTTTATTTAATATAAAGATCCTAGGATTCTCCCATGTCCTGAATGAGAAATTTAGAATGATAAAAACTGGAATCACTTACTGAAAAACTTTTAAAAAGTTCTGCTTCTGTAAATATTTATAAAGATGTCTCAATAACTTTTGCCCGAAAAACTTTTTTTTTTCATCTTTTTCTTTTAAAGGGGAGGAATCTTTGTCATACTGACCTAACCTGTTCTTACCAGTTCATACATCATACAAAATAAGCACAGCAATAGGAAAAGAAAACAAGTTTTGAATCTTCCTTACTTGAACTATCTAGTAGTCAATGAATGTAGATTTTTTTGTTGTTGTTTTAAGTTGACAAAATGAGCTTTGTTCTTGGGTTTCTTTAATTCAGACTTTTCACCTCACATTATTGTCATTTGATTTTAAAGTTTTTATTAAATTGTGTGCATTTTTGAGTCAGTTGAATGTCTTTGTTCTGAGTGATATTGTAGGGTTGCTTGAGTGTGTTACTTGATGCCACAATGATATAATTGGAAGTAAGTCAACACCAATCTTCTGTATTCCCTAAAGGGACAGTGGAAGTTCTCTGTCTTCCACACTGTTCTGGAATGGGCATAGGGAGATTCTTTGATTCTTCCTGAAGAAGAGCAAAACTGTGTCATCTTTAGTGCCAGATGTGCCTCAGAACCAATATCTGCAGCACTTAAATGAAATTCTCTGGGAGAAGAACTTAGTGCAGAGACTTTGTTATTTGTGGTTTTATACAGTATTGTCTGTTAGGGCTTTGGAAATTGTGTCAGGGTCTTTATAGGGCTTAACCGAAGGTATATTCATTTTCTAGGAAATAATTTGGTGTGACAAAGGGATGTGTAATACAAATTCTGTAACGGGGTGACCTTAACATTGTGGGAATTTGAAATTCTCAGTTCTGTTATAGATGAACTCTTTGTACCCTCTGCTTGGAGGGTGGAAAAGATAGTGCTTTTTATGTCCCTATACCTCACCAAAAGAAAATACCAAAGTGATGATAAAATGTGCTGTGTTCACCATAAAAACAAATGTCTGCAGCCTGTGACCAAGTACAGTTTAAACTGGATTACCAGAAGTGTCTTTTATAAAGGGAAAGCCTAAGGATAGTGCTGAACCTCATGAAATCACACTTTGTATTGCTGGAGCTCAGCTCGTGCCTGCAGGTGATTTGGAAACATGAATCAGTTCGTGGATGGGTCAGTGGCAGGTTGTTCCCTTGGTGTGGCAGCAGGAGAAAGAAGAAATTGTAGAAATTCAGTGGCAAATATAATGGAAGGTTTTATGTTGACTTTAAAAGAGGTGAAGTGTCCTGATTTATTTACTAAAGGAGGAGCATAAAGCTATCATAGTCTGTGGTGAAATGCAGTTGTCACTCAAGGTGGGTGATGGATCAATTTGTGTTGTTTTTTGTTTTTTTTGTTAGGAAAGGAGTGAAACCTTGAAAAAATCAAGAACTTGATGACACAGGTTGCTGACCAATGTCAGCTGTAGTGCTATTGAAGCAGTTCATTTGCAAGTCTGAAAGTTGCATAGTTGTAGAAATTTCTGTCTGAGTTGGTCCAACTGTAGGCTTTAATAGGTTCAGCCTAGAAGCTTTTTTGGGCAAATGCGTCTGTCATGTAAAGCAAAACTAAAAAATAGGCAATAAATTTGGGACTGAGATGGCTTTTATCTTGTAGAATGAAAACCTGTCCTTTGGATGAGCTACAACCCTTAAAGCTGTGGCAACTGTGATTGGGAATATGTGGGAGAGCTGAAGGGCCAGGCTTTGATTCTCAGGCAGAGTTTGTACTGAAGGATGTTTCATTGAGAATCTGTGATCAGCTCCAGGGAGCAGAAGGCAAATGAAGCAAAAGGCATTTTTAGAGTTAGAGGGCCCAGATTGCTCTTGGTCGTGGGTCCTTCCTTCCCTTCACACAGAGTGTGTTTAAGCATTTTAAATACAGCTTGGTTTGTGCTAGACTGAGCTTCTTTTCCTGAATCACCAGAGTAAGGTGTGCATTTTGTCATGATTTTTGTCTCACAAAGGTGAAAATGCTGTGTTTAGATTTTCACTTGGTGGCTTCAGTCTTTTTCAGCTTGCAGGATATTTCACCATTGAAGTTACACTTCTCAGTGACATTGAAACCAACCTAAAAATGAGATTGTTTGTCTTACTTTTGCCTTGTGGGTTTGTGATGATGTTGCTTGTTTGGGTTTTTTAAGATCCCATTAAAGAAACAGGTTAAAAACAAAGTTTTTTTTTTTTTCACTTCTTAGTGAATGAAGTGTGATAACTCACACCACGTCAACAGAAAGAAATTGTGCATCTTCCTTGAACAGGATAAAGGGTCTCTTAGTGACTTTGAACTGTTGCCTTCTCATTCCCCTTGTGTGTCTGGAGGAGAATAATTCTGTTTACTTGTCTGAACCTGTTATGCTGTATTTAAGCTCTTTAATTACTTCATCCACATCATTGAGTGTCTTCAGCTGTAGCAGGTATCACTTGATTAAGCCCCTGTGGATTTAAAGTCAGTTCTAAACAAAGTAAAAAAGTGAGTGTATGTTAGCAAAGTGTTACATACAGAATCGCTGATGAAGTGCTAGATGCCTCTATCTCTTTTCAGTCAGAGCTTTAGTGTTCAGGTATTTTCTGATGTATCTGATCTAGTAAGTTTGATGTGGTACAATTCCTCCTAAACACAAGAGAAGTACTTTACTGTGATAATGGTCAAACACAAGCAGGTCACCCAGAAAGATTGTGGGGCCTCCATCTGTGGAGTCACTTGGAACCTGGCTGGACATTTTCCTGGGTGACCTGTACCTGTCTCTTCTTGTGCTGGGGATTGGACTAAGACATGTCCAGAGGTCCCTTGAGTGGAGAGGAGGAGAAAGGAAAGGACTGAAGAGTGTGGATGGCATCAGGTGTGTGCGGGGTGTGAGGGTTTGTGTCCTTGAGCAGTAGAGCTGGTTCATGCCAACACGAACAGATTGTGTGAATCTTGAGTGTGAAACCTCACTTGGTTTGGCATGATTGGTGTATCAGTATAAGTAAGGTCCAAAATATGAATTGGATCTAGGATTTACAGTGTCATGTTGCTTTGCCTGCAGAAAACCATTGTTGAGTTAAAAAACAACCACTGGCATGAAGTGCTCTGTTTCCCCACCATTATAAAACTGTGTTTTACTTGTTCAAGTAATATTAATGCTAGGCTGATTTTATTTTTTGCTTTTGTATTTTTTTCTGAGAGAGTAGGTTTCTTAGGACATGGCAGGTGTGTTCACTCCATTTTTTTTTAATTGGGATAAGAAAATAAGCAACTTCTATTGCAGGTTTTGTCCTTTTTCACTCTTTCCCACAGCTGTAAGCTATTTCATTCATGTGTGTTCAGCCATGATATTGACATGTTTTATGTGAAACAACAATGTAGACTCTGCCCTTGTAACTGAAATCTTAGAATTGGGCTAATTCTAACCCTTTTCCTTCTCATCAGGAAAAACTTTTATGAAGATTTGCAGGTGACAGAATACTGGCCTGATTATATCAAGGCTTAGGAGTAGTCTCTCTTCCCACTATCCTAAATAAAATACTGTGACTTTTGCTGTGGGTTGTTGGATTTCTGCTGTTCACACAGGGATACAGTCTGAAGCAGAGGATGGCAGTCTACAGACCAGCAGTTTAAAAGTACAGCTGATTTTATTTTTCTTCAATTATTTTTCCTAAGGAGTGTTTAATTTTGTCTGTTTAAACACTGTTCTGCAGTGTTTCGTTTCAGTTTCAGAAGTGAAAAATGGCTGAGACTTAACTTGAAGCAACTGTAAACATAAATTTAAAAAACTTGTGCCTTGAACTATTTTAAAAGTTTAAACATAGAAAAATCTTAGACAGGTATTGAACTTAAGGAAGGCATATGCTTAAAAAAAGCATATTTGTCAACCCTGGGATAGATAAAAGCTGGAAAGGACTCTTGTATCACTTTCGGGAGCCACTTGAAATGCAGATAAGGGACACTTGTTTAGACTAATAGTTGGTAGGTGTTTGTTTAAAGAAAATGTAGCTTTCAGATTCTTGTTCCAGATGTTGACAATAACTGAGACATACTCTTCTTCCAGTTTTGAAGTGTCTGAAGAAAGCAAATAGAAACGGAGTGCAATAACAAGGTTTTCAGTGCAGTTTCATAGGATAATCCAATGTGTCCTGGGTTTGCTGCTGAAATGGTCAGTGCTACTCCTTCCACTGCCCTGGTTATGGATTCTCATCACCTCACTTGCCTTCAGAAGAAATATGATCATGTGAATGTGTGGCAAGTTGGATCCAAATGAAAACTGTCCCTTAAAATTTTATTTGTCCAAGGTGATGTGATTTGCTTTGGGGAAGCACAATCATCAGCTGGCACAGGGGGTGAGGTTGTGTGGTGAGTACCCACTGTGGCACTGCCCCTCCTCAGCTGGGCAGGGGAGGGAGAGCACAAGGAAAAGTTCAAATTCAGATAAGGATAGGGACATCACTCAGCAATTGCCATCACAGGCAAAACAGACTCTGCTTGGGGAAATCAGCTTAATTTATTACCAATCAAATCAGAGCAGGGTAATGAGAAATAAATCCCCTGTGTTAAAACACCTTCTCCCCACCCCTCCCTTTCTCCCTGGTTCAACTTCACTTGATTTTCTGCCTCCTCCTGGTGATCGGTGGGATGGGACTGGGCGCTGTGGTCAGCTCATCACACTCCTTCCCTGCTCTAGTGTGGGGTCCCTCCCGTGGGAGATGCTTCTTTATGGACTTCTCCCATGTGGGTCCTTCCCATGGGCTGCTGGTCCTCACGAACTGCTGCAGCGTGGGTCCTTTCCCATCCCATGGGGTTCAGGAAGAGACTGCTCCAGCACAGGCGTCCCCTGGGCTCACTGCCTCCTTTGGGCATCACCCTGTGCTGGTGTGGGGTCCTCCATGGGCTGCAGCTCGGTCTCTGCTCCCCTGTGGACCCCCATGGGCTGCAGGTGTATTTCTCTTCTGGCCCTGGAGTGCCTCCTCCCCTTCTTCTTCCCTGGCCTCGGTGTCTGCGGGGTTGTTGCAGTCACATACTCACTCCTCTCTCCCAGCTGCTCTTGTGCAGCAGGTTTTTTTCCCTTCCCAAATACATAATCCCAGAGACACTATGGGCACTGCTGATGGGCTCAGCCTTGGCCAGCAGCGTGTCCCTCTTGGAGCAGGCTGGTGTTGGCTCATTTGGACATGGGGGAAGCTTTTGGCATCTCTGCTCAGAAGTTTGTCACCCCTGTAGCCCCCCACTACCAAAACCTGGCCACACAAATCTGGTACAGGTAAGAACATCCAAGGGGACAGCACTCAAGAGCCAGATGGAATGAAGTGTGTTATGTCTAGATTAGGACACAGCCTGTCTGGCTCTTTATTTATTCTAATTATTTGTGGACTCATTTAGAGGTAATTTGCCTACTCTGGATGTTTTGTTATCCTGTAAGGGCCAGACATTTATTGTTTGCTTTTACAGCACTTGCTCTGAATGTAGGTAAGGAATTGTATGTTCCAAGGTAGTTCCCAAGGTCACAAATCAGGTTCATGGCCAAACCAATAATAGCAGGGCACCTTCCCTTTCAGTCCTGTTTTAATTAGGCTGAACAGTGTTGAAATAACTCTACAGTGATGGGGAAGCCATTTGCTTAGAAAACTCCAGTCTGAAAACACTAATAAATACCGTGGGGACTGTCAGTGTAGAGGAGCCTGCTTGCCTCAGTAGTGCTTCAGAGATGCTTCTACATTTTTAGGCTCCTGTGGTTTTTTTTAAAAACATGCGTTTATAGGTTGTGATCAATTTAATAGTGGCTGGATCTGTACTGCAAAAAATAAACATTTTGCAGTAGAAGCTTTAAACAAAAACGATAGATTACTATTCTCAAGTACAAATGCATGACATAAAATCATGTATTTTTGTATTTTGTACAAAACCAGGTAAAGCGTTGCCCTAAATTAACATTTCTCTCTAGTGAAGTATAGTAACACCTTTACTTAGATTTGACCTGGTATTCCTTAACAAAGGCTTATGGCACAAAATATGAATAATCAAGAGAAAAACCAAGTTGAGAAGACTTTTTAGTATTAGTTTGTATATCATCTTTTTTGATTGGTTGTCAGCAAGCACATTTTGCTCTGAAAATGATAATTTTAGGTTAGTTAGGATAAGAGTTAATATACGATAGTGAATAATGTTCCAAGTATTAGTCACAAAGACACATGCATACTATTCTGAATTTGTTTTGTATTGACAATAATACTAAATTCATCTATAGCTCCTATTTTCTTTCTAAAATGCTGTTTCCAAAACAAGTTATTTATAAACTAAGTGAGCAGAATTCCACATGTGTGGGGTTTTTTTTGTTGTTGTTTTTACTACCACAAATGTACTTTCTTGTGGCCTTCTAAATGTGCTTTATTTCTTCAGACCATCTGGAATGGATATAAAATCTCTTTATATGCTTTTACTATCAAATAATTCTGAACAACCCTAATTTTTTTTTTCACTTAATGCAAGTAAATTGTCATTAAATCTCCTTTTTAAAGGAGAACTTGCAAGCTGTTAAGACTGTAGTGTACCGTTATCATCTTCTGTAATGTTTTCCGAGTATGCCTTCAATCCATGAGAAAAAGGGAAGCCCAAGATTAGGGAACTGGCAGTTGTGTAGCAGCATGAGTCCAGTAATTAGAGGGAAAGAGTTTTGGACAGATTGAGAGAAAAATTTTAAGGTACTCTTGAGAGTTAAAGAGCTTTGTTCCGCTCTTTCAGACTTGCTCGAGTGATTGATGGTACATATGTAGTCTCAAAAGAAAAGTGCCCTTCACTCATGCAGAAAATCTTTTCATTGCAAAGTGCTATTTTGTTTTATTTTGAGTACCTCAGGAGATTTAAAGAAACTGCAGATGATTTTTTTTTTTAATGGATGGTTTACACTGTTTTATGTGGTAATTTTCACCGGTTGGAATAGTCACTGGCATTGATATGAGGATGCCCTTCCGCTCACTGCTCAAGAGGGCACTCACCTTCACATCCTTCTAATAAAATGGGATTTTTTTTTAGCAATAACAGTTAAATTGAAAGTCAGAAGTTAACAAATGGATGTGTTCAGAGGAATGGTAGAGATGGTAAAGGTGAGTGCTCTGGATGATTGTTCAAAAATTCCTGTGACCAATAAAACAGGCACAGAAAATGTAATTTCTTCTTGCTATTAGAAGACTGTTTTGAAATTAATGGGGAAACAAAACAGTGGGAAGGGTGGAATCCTTGATCCTTCAGCTGGGCTCACTTCTGCTGGGGGTAGGGTAGGTCAGCAGTGGGAAAAGTGTCTGGAGCAGCAGATAAGGCATGATGAGTCAGGACAGATCAGCTGGCAGATTCCAGAGGGCTGATAGGAGGGGAGGGAGCAAACAGCTCAGCAGCAGCTTCTGAACATGGGCTGAGCGCCCTTGGCCTCAGTCAGGGCAGCTGGAAAAACCTTATCCTGGGAAATCGTAGGAGTTTTGGGAGAAATAAACCCTGTAAAATGCCAGGGCGTAACATGGAGGTTATGAAATGGAACAGCTTTTCGAGGAAAGCCTGGGATCAAGGTGTTGCTTTTTACTGTAATCAGTAAATGTGCACAAGACTGACAGTTCCTGGGGTCTAAAAGTGTACAGTGAAAGTTGCCAGGGGATTATTTTTTATGAGTTAATTATCAGTACTCATATAAAGGAATGATCTGGTCCTGCATGGCTGTTTCTTGATGAAATTAACACAACACAACATGTAGATGGTAGATTTACTAAAAGTTTGGCATCAGCAAACTTTCATATTCAGTGGACCTGTTTGTTTCTAAGTTTGCAGGTGAAACTCTCCTGTTAGTTCTCGTGGTTTATATCCCAAAGGTGACATTTTTTGGTAGTAAAGACTTTATTATTCTTACCTGTTTGGCTTCTGACAAGTAGAATATTAATTTTTTGCTGTCTTCATGTCATAGCAGCGTTACCACTCAGACTTTCTTGAATTTTGTCAATAACTGTAAACAGTGAAAATTACTTAAAATAGTCTTTTTATTATGAACAAAATCTTTAGTGTTTTTTTGTCAATAAAGCTGCACCTACTCTTTCACTCAGTATTTAGCAAAATTATGTTTTTTATTTGCTCTGATATACTTGTGCAGAAACAGATGTTTAAAACTCTTGTAGATGCATTAATTGAGATTAAACATAATTTCTTTCAAGCTTGATAAATTGGAGTGAGATATGTAAGTAACTCTAAATATTACTTGTATTTTAACAGTGAAAGCAAGTTGAATACTTTGGTACAGAAACTCCATGACTTCTTGGCTCACTCATCAGAAGAATCTGAGGACGCAAACTCTCCTCCAGCATTATCTAAAAACAAAAGTATAGGTAAAGGGATGTTTTACGTTTATTTTCAATGTATATGTGATTCTAAAGTCAAATAATTTGATGCTGTTGTTTCACTCTATCACACTTCACGGGGGTACTTACACAAAGCCTTAATGTGATTTAAGTGGTGATATCTGGATAAATACACAGTAGGCCTTTGATACAATATTTATTTCAATTTGAATCTTTCTAAAGATGAAAAAAATCGGATCTTCTGATAATTTCCCTCCTATGAAACATGAGATAGCAAACACACACGTATTTGCTGTGCTAGGAGTTCCTTGTTCAGCGTTCCTGAATTTATAAATGCAGTGTCGTGGTTTTTCTGCTGTAGTGAAGCTTTTGCAGTCCTTGTAGGTGTGGACTGGAGATTATGCTTTCATAGTAATTTGAAAAAGATTTCTACATATATGCTGGAAACATTTGGAAAGAAAATAATACTTTTAAAAAACCTAGAGTCCTCTTCTAGGTCAGAATTGGTATTGGAAATTTTTACTTCTAAGTTAGACATAGGTAACGAAGTTTAAACACTTTGACAGCGATTAAAAGTGAAAATATTTCATGTCAGTACTGAATAAAATCTGTTTCCAAATTTAACTGGTTAAATTGTTTCTTACTTTAAATTGGACTGGATACAGGTGCAAAACCTTTCAATCTCTACTGTTTAAGCTAAAAGTTGTGTTGATGTGGTGGAGTGCAGGAGAATGAGAGTGGACTGGCTGTATTACAGAATTTATTTTCGAACTCCTGTTATCTTAAGTAATGTCTTCCATGGGTTTTGTGGCATGTAGTTTTTATCTTTTAATGTTTTGTTTAGAGAGGGAGTCTGTTGCCTGTGGCACTCACCTCCTCAACATCAGCATCAAATGGAACTGTTAGCATAGGAAAAAGAAACTACTCATGATGCTTCAGCAGAATAGTAAAATAAACTGTGCTGTAGATGCATCTCAAAGTGAAATTTTGCTGAGGAGCACACTGGGAAAAAGAAATCTTCTCCCTTTATCCTCTGTAGTTAAAAATTAGCATTTGGTTCCTTGCTGTAAAACACAGATTGTCTGTGAAATGGATACACTTGCAAATTCATAGCAGACATATTTTAATGTTGGGTTTGAGATCTAAAAGAACATATTAAAGTTGAAGAGTCAGAATTAAACACTTAAATACTAGGAAATGCCAGAATTAATTGTCCAAATTTCCTTCCCCTCCTAATGTTCTGTGCATAATGAAAGTGTCTTTAGCAACTGTACTTGGTTTTTTTTTTTAATCCACGGGATGCTCATTACAAGCAGAAGTTATGGGTGTGACTGGGGCCAAATCAGATTTATTTAGTAATGGATCTTGTTTTGTTGCAGCATTTGGAGGATATATGAACTATTGGGTAGAGTATTGTGAGGAGGGAGATGATGATGAAGGTGGTTAAGTGTGGCCCAGGAGGGCTGGCTGTTAGAAATCAGTGGAGTATTAGCTGAAACTACTTTATACCCTAAACTTAGGTCCCTGCCACACACAGAGGTCAGTTAAAATAGGAAGCAGTACTTGCTTTCTAGCCTTAATAATGTTCCTTTATCTCCTCTGCACTGGAACTGGATGTCTCCCTCCTCTCCACTGCATGGGTGCCAGCAGAAGAGTCATGGAGAGCTCAGGAGAGCCAGAGTGCCTGCTCTTGCTCCAAGAGTGCAGCTCGTTCCCTGGAGCAGCAATCCCAGGGGAAGCCCTGCTCTCTGGGAGCCCTGGAGTGGCTGGGGCAGGAGCAGCCGGGTCAGACGGAGTTGGGAGGGGATGGCTGCAGCACGTGGGGTCATTTGGTGGGTATGACGTGCACGCAGCCCGGGCACACAGAGAAACTGGCACTGGAGCACGTTCAGCTGCTTTGGGAATAGCACATGTGCATCAGGCTGCCAGTCTGAGTGCAGAGTATGCACACACTGGGGCTGCCAGAGTAGGGAAAGCTCTGCCAAGCTCTCCAAGCTGGTATTTTCCATGGGCTTATCAATTGGGCAAAATTGGTCAAGAGTAGAAGGTGGGCACTATCCGAGCTCCAGAAGAAATGTCTCTCTCCTTCCAAATCTCAGGTTCCTCCCTCACAGTTAGGGAATGCCTGTAATATTCTAGAGAAGAAATTTCAGGTACTTAAAAAGGCCAAAAACATTGTTTGCTTCCATTTTTTATTTCCCCCTTCACACGTGGAAATGGCTGGATGATTTTCTCTGAAATTTACTCAAACAATTCAGCAGAGGTCAAATATCTAGCATTGAATTCTCTGAGTGATTCAGTTTTTTCAAAGTATAGAAGAAAATGGTTTGGTTTTCCCCAAAACTGAAGTTTAAGGATGAAGAAGTTGCAGTTCTAGTAGTTTTCTGTTAAAATCACAAATAATCCTGACAAGTATCCAGTAATTTATACTGCCTACTCAGTAGCATCTGTAAAATCCCTGTTCCTAAGCTTTTGGAGCAACTTCATACAAGAATCATTCAATCACTGAACTCCAAACTTTCCTTTCCATTTCCAGGACTGGTGGATTGGAGCAGGTGCCAATAGGTTACAGGTCTTTAGGCTTTGTTTTCCACGGTTCCCAAGACTGAGAAAGAGGAATTCTTAGTCAGATCTTGGATCAAATGAGGTTTTTGTCTGTGGTTCCATAATCCTAGATTTAATACTTTGTTTCTTATGTCAAGATGTGTAAGAAAATACTTGTAGTAACTTCTTAAATATCAGCAAAAATGCACTAATGATATTATTTCTGCATGCAGTTGCACTGCCAGTGCTTCAGTATTTCTTCACCAACAGAGGAAGGCTCCCAGGGACTGAAATGAAAGGGATTTCTGAATTATTTCTGTAAAATTTATGCCATACAATGGAATGTCTTTTTTTGTTGTGCAGCAGTTTGTCTCTGAAAGTCACAGGTTATCTCTGGCCAGGCTGGTGAAACATAAACAATGCTGTGATGTGCAGTGTGAAGAACTTTTGATGTTCCTTGCATTTCAGTGGGCTCCTTTAATTTCTCTCCATAGGTAAAAGTAGAGAACCTAAAGGAAGTCCAGCTTCAATGGAGAACAATAGGGATGAGGTAGGAATAAAAATGCTTTTGAATTCTGTTTGCATGTCTAGTGCACGGCAGCTGAGTTCAGTCTGTTGCTTTTACAATAAATAATACTGTGAGAAGCACCCATTAATGTCATCACCCTTCACCCTGTTACTCAGATAACAGCAGGTACTTAGCTGTTCTTTTAGGCAAATATGCTCCCTTTTTAAAAAAAGTAAAAATGGACATACTGGATCTGTGTTAAACAAGAGTAGAAATTTTTCATGTGGTATTTCTTACTTCTGTCTGTTCTCCTGTGGGAAATATTCTGGTGGACAGTATCTTAATATTGTAGAGAAAACACAAATGCCAGTGTCCTGCCTTAGTTTGCCTTTACTGCTGTAAATTCAGGTATTTTAAACTGCCCAGACCTAGTTGTGATCTGAGTGCAAAAACGGCTGAAAAAATCAGTTTTGCTCTGAAGGCAGCCAGTGCTTTCTGGCACATGAGCCACATAACAAGAGTCTGTTCTGCTGGCAATTCCTGGGTGCAGGCTGCTGCTACTCCTGAGTGCCAGAACCCTCTGGAATGGTCTGTTGGAAAAGGGGATGGTTTCCTCACATAGCATGAAGAGCATTCACAGGCCTGTGTAAGCTGCTGACTTCTGATCTGAAACTCCACAGATCCAGTTTAACTGTACTGGTGTGACTGTTGAAATTGTCACTTGTAGTTACTGCTTTTCCTGCTGCACTTCTTAAAATATTTTTTTATAAGGGCCCTGGTGACTTCTGAGTTGTGTTCTGGTTAATGCAAGAAACTGTTTTTTGACAGGTCCCTTGGATATAAATGTGTTGACTTTTTTTTTTCTTGTTTTTAGGGAAGTAGTTCTTCTGAAAGAACCAAATCCTTAGGATTATCCCGTTCCAAAAGGTTGGTTTGGAAAATAAAACAATAAATTACTTTTTGGGTATGGGAAGCTGTAGAAAAATGGGTGCACTGTGTCAAATATTTTTGGTCCATACCAGTATAAATCCATGAAATCAGCAGAGTGCTGGTAAAGCAAATGCCTCATAGTACACTTAAAATTCAAATGATTTCTCAGGGTGAAAGGATAAGATACCAAAGCTTGATTATTATTAACAAAGACAAAATTATCCCATATCTTCAGGACAAAGGAGTTTATACAAGAGTTCCTTCAGTCTTGCTATTTATACATGTAGGATTCTTCCAAAACTGTATCTTGGGTCATGCACTGAAAAAAGAGGCTTTATGTGCTTTATTATTGGGAGAGTGCAGCATTGGACTGTGCTGTTGAGTTGTCCTGTGTAGAAACTGCCATTTGCTGTATGCCTGCTTAATCCTTTTCCCCTCTTTGATCTAAAAAGTATGGAGTGAATTGTTTACCAGCTGCTTGAACCTACAGAAGACAAATCATTTGTGTCCCAAGTAAGAGCAGACTTGTTCCAGTCAAAGTCCTCCTCATCTGCTCTCAGCTGATGCTCACTAAAATTCTGTCCTCTGTGCTTTTTGTTAAATCCCAGTGAACTGTGCAGGGAGTTGAGCTTTCCACAGCTGCCTCAGTACTGCTCTTTAAAAGTCTGTATCTCTTTTCACTCTCCTTTTAATCCCAGTTGCTTTATTTTATCATGTCTGCTGGAATTAATATTCTTCAGTCTTCTTTTTATGTTTGTCTTGATGCCATATTTGAGAGTGTGGTTTTATATTTGGCTTTAGTTTCTCCCTCATCTTTTGAATCCAGTGTCCTGCTGAACTCTTTTCATTCATATACTTTTTTTAGTCCCATTTTTTGCTTCCTGTCTTATCACTAAAGGGATTTTCACTCATCCATTTATCATATTGTGCCTTGTACTGACAAAACCAGTATCCTGCAGTAGTTCATGCATTGCCTTCAGACTACTGAAAAATTTGCTCCATATTCTGTATTATTTTCTCCCCATTCTCACATAGTAAATTGATTCATTTTCATGGATTCAGTTCTGAATTATGTTTGTGTGGAATTCTGTCAGCTGATCCTTTTGTTGAACAGCTTTTTCATTTCTTTCTGCATTTCCTTCATTTCCTTGCAAGCATCTCTTCTGCCAAGATGTTTTTTGTAATTTGCTAGTATCTGTGTTCTCTTTGTGCTGCCTGTTAAACCTGGAATGATGTATAAAATTCATGAGCAGACATTCACTTGTGTTTCTTTGACTTCTTTCCTGGAACTGTGACTTTCTTAAAAACACATCAAACCTTGGTTTTACAACAAAAATATTTTATTAGTATATATTTTTATTTCACGTGGGAGGGGAGAATTCCTGTTCCAAACCAGAAAATTAGCCTACAATTTATGTATTGTAGTAACTTGGAGCATCCCACCTCCTAATGTCTTTAATTAATTTAAAAAGAACTTAGTTTTTCACAGTTAATATGGTGCTTTGCAGGCAAAGCTTGCCTGAATTGCAATATGTACTATTTGTCAGACCATGGGGTTTTTTTTCTGTCTATGCAGGAAACCTACAGTTGTAACAAAATATGTTGGGTCAGATGATGAACAAATCGTAGATGAAACTGTAAATGAAGATATTTCAAATGAGAACTCAGAAAATGATGTAGATATGCAAAGCTTGCCTAAAGGTAGGTCATGTCTTTTTTTCTTTTGTTTCTGAATTCAGCAAATTAGCCAAGATTATGATGCAGCATAAATAATTCACTAGAATGCACATGTATTAGTAAAATGCCTCTTGAAGGTCCTGTTGGTTTTCTGTCCACACAAAAAGAGGAACCTGAGCACCTTCAGTTTGGAACCCAGCATATTTTAATCCATGGGTGCACAAGGATGTGCTGGTGGCTTAATTTCAAATGCCTGCTGACATCTGTATAAAACCATCACAAAAGAGGGGAAATGATTTATTCTGTTGTTTTGCAGGAGTCTCAAGCTCTGACACCTGGAGGTCTTATTTTACTGTTCTGTCTTTGAGGTTATTAGCAATTAGATCAACAAAGGCAAAACTAACTCTGGGGGGAGAATGCCATTGTTGGATGTATTTTTAAGCACCTTTTAGAAACAGTTAACACTGTAGGCCTACATCCCTCTGCTCTTAGCTGCAGTGTGAGTTGGATTAATCTCCATTTCTTACCTGTGAAAGTTACAGGAAAAATTGCTGCCGTTTACTGCGTGAGTAGCAGTATTTAGAGCAGTCACTCTAAAATGATTTTTTCAGAATATTAGATTATTTTCAGTGTCCTCACAACAAAACTGGGCTCTTAAATAGGAAAGATATGCTTTTTCCTTCACATAATTTTGATTAGTACTTTGTTTAAATGAAAATGTCAGTTTTGAATCTTGTTAAATACAAAGCAGGTTTTATTCCATTGCTTTTTTGTTTATTTCACACTGAAATAAATCAAGTTATTTCAGTTTCAGGGAAACTGAATAGAAGGGGGCAAAGAGAGAAAAGCATAGCTACTCTAAGGGTTTTGAGGGATTTAAGTGATATCCTTTATTGGTAGCAAGTTCCTGTCCTACACCCCCCCAGCAGTGTGACAGTCCTGTCCTGCACGTGCCACAGCAGGGCAGAGAGAGCAGGATTTGCTCCTCAGCCCATTCAGTCCTTGGCTTCTGTCCTACAGCTGCACACAGGTGTAGTTTGAAATGTGTGGTGTTGTTTTTGGTTTTTTTGTTTTTTTTTCTGTGAACATCTGTGCATTCAAAACTTTGTTGAGTTTTAGTCAACAGATTGCACTTCTTTTTTTTTTTTTTTTTTTTTTTGTTGGCTTTATTAATCAGAACTTTTGCACTTCACTTGGATGTGTAATGGTTTCCAATTTCTAAATAAAATTATTCTAGGTACAGTGGTTGTACAGCCTGAGCCAGTGCTGAATGAAGACAAAGATGATTTTAAAGGGCCTGAATTTAGAAGCAGAAATACCGTTAAAATGAAACCTGAAGCTCCCAAAAAGCGTGGAGGTAAATACAATTTAAAACATCTATTGAAACGGGTTTAAATTGTTGCTTACGACCACATTTGGTACATCTAAAAATTGTCCATATTTCTGATAAATTATCCTAAAAATACCTCCACTCTTCTGGCTTTTTGTTCATTGAGGATTTTAGCTGATAGAGATTAGCCTCCATTGCTGCCCCTGCAATGCAGCAGTGAAAGCTAAGATTAGTTCCCATTAAACTCCTTATTTTCAGTAGGTATAGGATGCTTCATTAGGTGCAGTTGCTTGGTTGCAATCAGGTGTTACAGGTATTCCTTTATTAAGGAATTTTATTGGAGCACCGTTTATACAGGAACGTTCACTGACTCACCAGGAAAGCAACCATGTTTGAGCAGGGACGTGTACAGGCAGATTATCCATCAGTGAGCTAAGAAAAAATCCTAAACCCTCAAACATTATAAAGACTTTTTTGTTTTGCTTTTAAATTGTGGGAAATTCCCGACCAGTGGGCCCTTCTAAGGATTACCTTTGAAAAGCTGCTGTGCCAGCTGGTTTGCCATAGCTGCTGCTAAAACTGGGAGGTTAGGTAGATTATAATACTAACAGAAATTAATTTCTCTCTTCTCTATTTTTTCCCTCAAAAGTAAAGGAGAGGAGGGAGGATTATGTATAATGTAGCCAATAAGAAGGCAGATATTTTTGTTAACTCTACTGGCAATATCTTGGCTCACACACGTCCAGCAGTACCCAGGGTATTCATACAAACAGCTCTTGCACACACTGGTCATGCTTCCCATAGTATCATTTGAGATCCTTGCTCTCTTCTAAAGCAATTTTTTGAGTGCTATTTCTCCATCTGTTGAAGGGGAGTGAAATGTGACTGTGTGGAAATGTGCTTGTGCATACACCTGGGCTCGTGTGGTGTCAGTGACATTTTGAGCATTGATGTTTCCTCCAAATTATGAACTTTGGAAGTTGGTTCTGTTTTATTCATGCAAGGTGTCCTGTTCATATAAAAATGCTTTTTCCATTTGTGCTTATAACAATTCTACACATGGTCCAACAGGACTCTTCAGGGGTACAGCGTTAAAAAGATAAGACACTTGTGCTTGAGCTTTGTGCCCTGTGTCTGCATCCCCAGGACAGTTTGTATGACCTGCCCTTCCAGCTTTTTTAATCTCCATCTCTAGGGAATTTGCAGGCTTTCCTTTGTGTATCTGGACTGGTTACTCATGTACTGTGCCTGACATATATATATATATATATTTAAAATATTTGCATTTCTAGTAGGAATTATATGTCTGTGAGGATTAGAAATAGTGGTAGAAGCAGAACTCTTGCCTTTCTAGCAACCAGATGCTCTTATCTAAGACTGTAAGAGGCATTGTGTCATTATTTTCAAGTTTTGTGTCTGCAGCATGGTTATGGTTGTATTTTTGCTGAATAAATTCAGTTAATGTTTTTAACTAAATAGTTTCTCAGTATTAATGAATTAGTAGTAGTTTATTTCTTTGGATCATCATCATTTGTAGTAGTAACATGGTTTACAAAGGTTTGCCTCATAAATTCTCTCTTTTCCTGGTGCCAGCTTGGAGGTTTGAGGAAGGAGGCCATAGTGCTTCGCCTTGGTTATGGAAAAAAGGGAAGTGGCTCAGGACTTGGCAGGGAATATCATGTTCTCCCTGGGTTGGCTGGGACCCTCAGTGATTCCTGCAGGAGTTTAAGGACTGTGATGTGTGCCAGGGTTGGATTCTGTGCTGCAGAATGTGGGATTCTTTCCCGAGGAGTGTGATGTGATGGGTGTGTTCATGCACGGTCACAGCAGCATTTGAAACTGGTGTTTGAGCTGGTTTGGAGCTCATGAGAGGGACTTGCAGGTCCACAGACCCTGCAGGACGTGCAGTCAGGAATGGCTGGAGGCAAACATATCCTGTATTCAGAATTTCACTGAATTACGAGGGTGGATCAGCTGTTTCACTGCCCCCTGAGCCATCTCAGGTTGTGCTTCAGCAGCAGATTGCTGGGAGCCTGTACTGTGTTCCTGAGAATGTTCCTTCAGTTCCTTAACATGGTGGTGTTGGTGCTTGATTCTAATTCTAGGGTAGTGATTAGTTAATTAAAAATAGAGAAAATACAGAGTCTGTACTCAGATTGTAATCATTAAATTAAACTGTTTGAGTTAATTTCCTTATTGACTTAATCACTGAACATGACAGCAAAGGACAACTCACAGTTAAGTGATCTCTTACCAAACCTGTATCTGCTTGATCCCAAATTGGGTTTTTGGAAGTATAGAAGTTTCACAAATGATTTTCCTTTTTCTGCTGTTGAAAACAAAAAGATTTCAGAGTATTAATTAGTCAGATTAAGAGCCTGGCATGGAGTGAGCCTGCCAGGCCCAAGTTTGCCCCTTCTGAGCTGAACTGGGGGGTTGGCATTAAAAAAAAAAACTTTCTTGACCAAATGTAGCAGAGTGGTGCACACACCATGGGAGCAGTCAGCAACATGGGGAGAACATGTGGATCATAGCAAAATTGTAGTTCCAGAAAAACCCAAAAACCGCCATCCTGAAGGGAACAAAATGTGAGGAAAGATTTTTCAGGCACTATTACAAGGATTGCTTGCATTTTCTGTAAGAGTTTTTCATGCTTTTCTTTGAGAAACTAAAATTGTGTGTGAAAAAAATGTCATAATACAAACATGAACTGCAATGATATTTGTTGAACAAAGATTAAATGGGGAATGTCATCCAGAATATCAGAGCTGCTCTGAAAGAATTTTAGCAATGATTCTTACTTAGGTGTGTTTCCAGGAGGTGACCAGTTAACTCAAATTAAACCTCTCAAAGGGAAAGAATTGTATCTTCACCCTGAGTGAAGCATAGAAATCAGGGGGAAAATCAGTCCTAAAATAGCAAATGGGTACAGAAAGATTTCTCTGGTGCTGGGTGCAGAAATAAAGGCATGTGAGAAACCTGACAGGCCAGAGTATTGTAAGAAAATGCAATAGGTATATACAGATTTCTTAAATAAGAATGAAAACAATTGATGTGTGGTTTGTAATCCTCTCCATAGAAGAAGGACTCCATGGAATTGTAAGCTGTACAGCTTGTGGGCAGCAGGTGAACCATTTTCAAAAGGATTCAATCTATAGACACCCTACACTGAAAGTGCTTATATGTAAGGTATGTGGCAAACAGTTCTGTTTGTTTTTGTTTCAGAATGTCATATTAGTTGATTTGGGTGGGATTTTGTGGGAGTAATTCTTGTTCATTTGTCAATAAAGTTTTCAGTCATTAGCTGTTATGATTAAGGAAACTAAAAGGAGGAAAAAAAAGGCAAATATACTTACAAATTTATATTCCTTTTTTCTTATATCCTATGTTGCTTTGTTATTTATTTCTACAGCTTTAAGGGTATATAATCTTAGTGAATTTTTAATGTTAAATGATCTGTCTGAAATTTCTGCCTACTCATAATGTATTTTAAGAACAGATTCAAGTCTGCATCTCCTGCTAAAGCATTCCATGTAAAACAGCATTGAAATAAGGAGCAGAAAAGCAGCTTCAAAGCCATCCCTGTTTCTGCCAGCTCCTAGACTGTTCTAATTTATGGCAGCTTTGCAGTGCTGGTCTAATCCATAACCTTAAGCCCAGTATCTGAGTTTTCAGCTGTGTGGCTTCCTGCTGGCTCCACAGAGGCCCTGAGTTGGCTGCAGTGGGAAGAGGTGGGACAGGGCAGGAAGGAAATGTCCCTGCCTCCTGCTGTGGAGGCCTCTGGTAATTTTTGGAGAGCTGCAGAGATCTCTCTTGCATATTCCTGTGGTTGGGGAGATTTCTGTATTTATAAAGACATTGCTAAAGATAGAGATACAGTTCTGTGTTATAAAGTAGATGTAGCATTTCCCTGCTCTTCTCTCCTTCTCCCTCTCCTAGCTCCTCTTTAGTGTTCCATACTCAGCTGACAAATGTCCCAGCCATGCCCATCTAGTCTGGTGTGCTGGCTCCTCTCTGCATTCGGGCTTGTTTCTTTTACAAAAATCAGCTCACACAGTGACCCTTTCCCCATCTCCATTGGAGTCCCAGCTGCTGTTCCTGGCTTTGCACAACCTCAGCACGTGGCTGTAGCTGCCCAGGTTCCTGCAGTGCACATCAGTGACCTGGGTCATTTTTGTAACCTGGTCAAGGTGTTGGGCTCAGTAGCAGCTCTTGACTGGGAGCTCTGCTCCATGAATTATATCAAGGGTTGTTTCCCTTGATTTTCTGTGTTTTTACAATTGAACATGGCCTTATGTTAATGTGAGAGGAAGGAATGGAAGCCCCTGGTCTCCATACTCCAGCTCTTTCATTATTTCTGTGCCTAGTTCTGCCCTTATTTTTCTCCTGCTTAGGTAAACAGTCACAGACCTGAGAAGCTGTTTTCCTTTGACTGTGAATATTCCATCAAGTGTCTAAACATTGGATTTTACTGGGGTTTTATGTTGATTTTGGTTGTTTGGATAGTTCAGTTGAACAGATGTGCAAGTCTGCTCCAGATAATGGGGCATCATCATTTTAAATTCAGGTGATGAAGCCTCTTCTGGATTCTGAATTGTATTAATTTAATGCCTGTTCAAAGTAGAGCTACAAGCCTGGGAGAACCTTCTTCACTAACACCAAACCTACAGAATTTGGTGTAAACAATTCAGCAACTGAAGCTATCAATAATTCTGGTTGCATAATTTGTATTTTTTTTCTTAGCATTACCACATTATCAATGAAAATGCTTTTTTTGCACCTGGAAATGGAATCCTTGGGTGTTAACATCATGATAAATGCTGAAGACATTTTTGTCTATAGCCTTATGGCATCACATGCTAACATAAGGAGCATCCAGCTGAAAATTGTAATTTTTATAGGATTAATTGTGTCAGGGTGGATGTGGTGTTGATTTACCTAGGAAATGGATGGAAAAAAATGTTCAGACTGGAAAGAAATATTCAGCTGATGTTCTAAGATCCACAGATATGCAGCCATCAAACAAAAGCCTGTTTAATTTTCAAACAGACCTTGAGCCATCTAAATAAGTCATGGTTTGGGACCTGTTCTATCCATGGAAGATGTTTTTTAGGTTAAAACAAATGTAAAAGGCTTAGAATGCTGAGGGCATTGCCTTGCAACTGCTGCTTCTAATGCATGCTGAAATCTAATGAATTGCTGAAGCCCAGTTGAGATTTAATAAAGAATTTCTTGTTCTCTCTCTTTCTTTCCAGACTTGCTACAAGTATTACATGAGTGATGACATTAGTCGTGACTCGGATGGGATGGATGAACAGTGTAGGTAAGTGTACAAAAACTGCAGAGTGTACAAAAACTGAAGTAACACCCACAGCTCTGCTGGTGTCTGGATCCTTTTTCTTGCAATCGTGATGTTAATAACAAAGACAAGTACATAAGAGCTGAATGAACAATTATTTGTCACCAAGAAATACTCAGCCCCAGGGTTCTTCTGACTGTTTGGTTGTTGTTTTAGTAATGAACAGGCAGACATTTTATAAAGAAATCTAATAACAAACACTTGTAAGATACCACATTTTTAATTAAATAGCATGCCACCTTCCGAACACCTTAAAGGTGGGGATAGAATCTGGCATTCTAAACCTTGTGAGCCTCAGAAACTCAGTTCTCCAGATGCATCTCCCACTTTTGAAATGCTAAAGCACTTCTTTGTCCTTATGTCAAATACCTAAACGTGTAATTCAGTCAAAATTGTGCAGTCTCTGGTTTCTGTGAGCTTATTGTCCACCACTTTCCAGTCTTCATGTGCTCCTGCAGTAGTAATGTATGAGTTAAGGCTACAAAGGCCTAAGCTTATTAATTTTGCTGTAAAAGAAATCACAAATTTCCATAAGAAACAGGGAAAATAAGATTTAATTAATTTTTTCTCTTCTTTAAAGAATTAAATCAGTGCTGAAATTGTGTTTGAAAATTACTGACCATTTCAGCTTTGTGAAGTGTTAATGTAATACATGAATTTTCTGACTTGGCAATTCTCAATTGAGCTTTTCAGGCACGCTTTCAATAACGGTTCCAAGTAATGGATATCTGTTCATCACTTGAACTTTTAAATATGTGAACTTAGGAATGTATCATCTTGTTGATGTGTGGAGACAAGACTCTTACCATTCTCAATGTCGTTGCAGGTGGTGTGCTGAAGGTGGAAATTTGATTTGCTGTGACTTTTGCCATAACGCCTTCTGTAAAAAGTGCATTTTGCGCAACCTGGGCCGAAAGGAGCTCTCGACCATCCTGGATGAAAATAACCAGTGGCACTGCTATATTTGCCATCCAGAGCCTCTGTTGGACTTGGTCACTGCGTGTGACAGTGTCTTTGAAAATTTGGAACAGTTACTTCAACAAAACAAAAAAAAGATGAAAGTTGAAAATGAAAAAAGTAAAATATATGACCACACGGTCAAGTTTTCTCCAAAGAGAAATAATGCAAATTGTAATGGGGAAGAAAAAAAACTAGATAATTCATATTCAGGTTCACTAACATACTCTTATAAAGCACTAATGGTGCCAAAAGACTTGCTTAAGAAAACAAAAAAACTGGTTGAAACGACAACAAATCTGAATTCTAGCTTTGTAAGCTTTTTGAAAAACGCTGCAGAAAATGTAGAAATAAGCCCAACTGTGCAACTGTGCCAGCTGAAAGCTTTTAAATCTGTGCTGAGTGACATGAAAAAAGCTCATCTGTCACTAGAAGAAGGCCTGAACCTGGAGATTCAAGCATTGAATGTTAAAATCAAAGATAAAAATACCAAAGAGAAAAAAACTGAGGTTAGATCAGAAAAAAATGAGGTGAAAAAAGATGAAGGAAAGGAGCATGTGGCATTAAAAGAGGATGACGCTGTACAGACACAGAAAAAAGTTGTGTCGGAGCGGCCTGACAGTGAGCCCATGGATCAAAGTGTTCCCTCAGTGGAACAGACAGATAACAAGGCAGCTCCTGGGGAAGAGAAAAAGTCTGGCAGAAATGAAGAACCACAGTATGAGCCCAACAGTACAGAGGCTTTAGACATGGATATTGTGTCCATCCCCTCGTCTGTTCCTGAAGATATTTTTGAGACTCTGGAATCTGCTATGGAGATTCAGATGCCATCAGATGAGCAAGACAGTGGAAACACAGCAGCAGATCATGAGACTCTAAATCCAAATACAAAATTGACCACTCCTGTGAAAGATAGCAAAGGTGGTACCAAGTTAAAATCATCAGCTAAAGGAACAAAAGAATTGATTGTAAAATTGACTCCTGTTTCCCTTTCAGAGTCCACAGTTAAAGCTGAAGATGAAGACAACAGTCTAGAAAAGGACAGTAAAGATGTTGATGCATCTAAAGATGTTGATGCATCTCAACCTAGAGCAGCAAACTGTGATTCTGTAAAACAAAACCATAATGTTGGCAGCGAGCCCTCCACGGAGAACGAGGCTGTGCCCGTGGAGGACGCGGATCTCCGGAGGTCGCCGCGCGTCAAGACCACCCCGCTGAGGCGCCCCACGGACATCAGCCCCCTGACATCCAACTCAGAGGAGGACAGCAATGACACGAGCAATGAAAAACGGAAGAGAAAATCGTCCAAGCAACCAAGGAGGAAAAACGATAAAAGAAATTCTTCTGACAGCACTGCTGATGGTCCTAGTCCTAACAAACTTTCCAAATCCAAAAAGCCATATGACTTAGATCACAGCTCAGACTCTGATGAGATGCCAGCTGTCCTTAAAGAGGCAGGGATGATGAGTCGCAGCTCCTCAGACAGTGAAAGCAACAGCGAAGCGCCAGCAAATAATCAGAAGACTTCAGATTTTCAAAAGAGTCAACCAGTAAAGGATGAAAACGGGAAACGAAAAAGGAAAAGTTCCAGTTCCGGTTCAGATTTAGATGCTAAAAGAGGCAAATCAGCTAAAAACGCTGCTGCTGCTAAAAAGAAACGACAAAACTACTCAGATTCTTCAAACTATGATTCTGAGTTGGAAAAAGAGATAAAAATGTTGAGTAAAATTGAGGCTGCAAAAAAATCGAAGAAAACATACTCCCAAAAAGATGATAGTTATGATTCCTCTGAAGAAGAGCAGAGGAAAAAAGTAAGCAGTAAGAGAAAGGTAAATCTGAAGAAGAAGAGAGGTAAATCTTCTGAAGATGATGATGCTGAGAAGTCTTCCCCAGAGAAGGAAATTAATCACTCTTCTAAAGATAAAAAAACGGGTAAGAGGTCAGCTGCTAAGGAGAAGATAAACAGAGACTCTAAAGAAAAGTCTGCAAAAGGAAAACACGATGAGTCTTCTGATGTTGAGAAGTCTTCGCTGGAGAAAGAGGAGAGTCCTGAAGTTAAGAAAAAGAAGGATTTGAAAAAGAAAAAGGCACAGGATGATTCTTCTTCTGAGAGTACTGAGAAATCGGCAAAGAAAGAGCACAAGTTGGAGTCTTCCAAAGACAGACTCAAGAACAAAAAAGGATCAGAAAGCAAAGCAAAGAAATCTGAAAAACTGAAAAAGAAAGGTTTGAAGAAAGAACAAGATGATTCCTCTTCTGATCTTGATAAGTCATCTCCAGAGAAAGGAAGCAGCAATTCTTCTGAAAACGACAAAATTAAAAAGGAACCCGTGTTTACAGAAAAGAGGAATTTGAGAGAGAGAGTAGCTAAAAGAGTGCACATTGATTTATCCTCTGATACTGAGAAATCTCCCCAAAAAGAGGAGAGTTCTTCTGATGATGCCGTGAGGCGTAAAAAACGAACTGAAACGAAAGAAAAGAAAAAAATAAGCCAGAAAAAGAAAATTTCCAAGAAAGAACAGAACGACTCATCCTCTTCTGATGAGGAGTCCTATGAAGACACTAAGAAAAAGATTAAAAGAGGATCAGTAAAAGAAAGTAAAAAGAGCAACTTAAAAAAGAAGGTGGCAAAAAAGAAGGTGGTTGTCACTTCCTCTTCCTCATCTGATAAGGAAGAAAATGATGATCAGAATTCCACAGGCGATGGAAGCAGCGACGAGCAGAAGATCAGGCCGGTGACCGAAAGCTTGATGCTGTCTGCTGATGCAGGATTTTGTCAGTCATCAGGTGTGCAAAAGATGTTCATCTACACATATTAAAATATAAACAGAGGAATTTTGTAAGGTTTGGGTGACATTTAATAATGTAGAAGCAAAAAACGCTCACCAGTAGGGAATCGTGCATTTAAATGTTTGCAGCCTGTCGGGTTTTCTGATACAGATTTGGAAGCACATCTTGTAAAGTTCCCTTCCAGCCAAACTATCCTGTGGCTGTAAGATTCCATGATTTCAGTGTGTGCAGCTTGTACCTTGAGGAAAAAAATGATGTGACTGTAAATGGAGGTGCTTTGGGAGCTCCAGGCAGTATTTGCAGCAGGTACTGCCTTAAAGTCCAGCTTTCCAAAGCCTGGCCTTTACCTCACCTGCCCTGGGACTGTTTAGCAGAAGCTGATTTGAAGGAGTAGATAATGTGGTGAACTCAAATTTATCACCTCCTGTTCTGTGCACTGGAGGTGACTCTGGAGATGTGTGGCACTGTAATATACATTTAAAAATCAAGTAGATGATTTTTGTGCCTCACAAGAGCCATGTAGGCTTAGAACAGCTACTTAGAAATCTGTCATTGCTTATTGTTTTCCTATGTTGTGTCTCTGTGCCGATAATACTGGGACTTGTAGAGCTTTTCCTTGACTGCTGCCTTAGCAATGTTTTCCCCAGTGATGTCACTGCAGGAGAAATTGCAGATAATTCATGGTTTGCATAATAATGAACTGGCTCTTTGCATGTGGTTGCTGCCACAGCCATTAAACTCTCCTATAGACAGACAATTGATGGCACTCAGTGACAGTGTTCAGCATCACTGGACCATCAGAGAAAAATGCCTTAGAAATGGAGTTGCTCATGTACAGTTCATGGACTTGGTATTGAAATGGCCCAAGAGGAAAAAGTTGGTTTTAATATATCAGCAGGTGTCTGAGGCAGTGGGAACTGTTGTTTCATTTGCAGGTCACAAGTGGAAAGATTGGGTGATTATTGGAGAGAGGGATAGCAGGGTACAAATGATCAGGTCTGTGGTGTGGGATGATTGACAGTAGAATTAGACTGAGAGAGAAGTGAGTTGGTTTAGACTGGAGACAGAATGCTAAAAATGGGGTGTCTGAATTTCTGTCTGCAAATCAGCTCATGGGCAGTTTTAGGGGAGGCTGAGCTGGATGTGTGCCCAAAGCATGAGAGGCAGTGGATACAGCATTTAGCAAGGAAAACTGATACAGATACTAGAAGAAGTGTTCTTAAACTGAGTGTGGTCAAAGCTTGAAACTGGTTGCCCTGCTGAACTTTGGAATCCCTGTCCTTGGAAATGCTTGAAACTTCACTGGCCAAGACCCTGAAATAACTGACCTGACTTTGGAGTTAGCTTTGCTTTGATGGTGGATTTGGAGTGGAGCATGTCCAGATGTCTCTTTCAGCCTTAGTTATCACTTGCTTCTATGAAATTCTGCCAATGTTAGAGTATTTTCAGAGGAGAAGAATGTGCCCTTTCTCTGCAGTCTGCTTTTGGTTTAATAGGTGAATTAATAAAGGAGTCTGTTCTGGGTCTGAATAAGCTGTGTAGATTGATCATTGAATGAGACTTAGGATCTGGTTTAATCAACAGGATGCTTTTATTTATCCAAATGAGGGACTTTCTGTGATCACCTTGGAGTGTGCCTCTTGCAGCCTAGTTTTAGTCCAGTCCTCCAGTCCCCACAGATAGAAAATAAACAGAAATTATGGATGAGGGAATCTCAGCTCGTGAGGATTGTGAGGTTTCTTTCCCTAAGCTTAATTTTACTACCTAGCAGATTTATCTGATGTGCATGCAAGAAAAACAAGAGAGAAAAGCAAGGGGACAGGCCTGGGAATGTGCTAGAAACAATCCAAATTCCTCAGTCCAGCCAGGAGAGTGCAGAGGCACTTCAGGGCAGGCTTCACACTGTGTTGTTCCTTCTCTGTCATGTGTCCCACGCTGTTGGTTTCTATGTCCTTTGTATATGGGACAGTGCCATGTAGTGCAGCTGAGTTTGGATATTTGCAGTAAGGATAGCATGTGGAATTCTCAAAATACAACTCTTTACACACACTCATGGTCTGAAAGCAAAAATAGGAAGGATTAGTGTTCTCCAGTACTTCCTTATGGCAGCCCATGGGCCTTGGGAAGCAGTTCTGTCCTGTATTTGTTTGTGCCTTCTTTTCAGTTTGCCAAACTCACTAGTGGAGCTTCTGACAGAGCAAATAATTTCTTAGGGCAAATAATTTCTTAGGTAACTTCTTTCTGATTCCTAGGTAGAGTAGTTAGTCTCTGTGTTTTGGTGTAAAATCCCAAATTCACAGTTTGTAATTAGGAACGAGTTGCAAGTTGTGTGTAGCAGCAAGCATAATGTGCATTGAAAAACTACATTTATTTTTATATGTCAAGACAGGTAACTGGTAGAAAAGTGGTATTACCAAGCTGTTTATAAATTGGGATTTTGATGGAGATGTAGTTCACGTGTTGTGTTGTTCATTGTGCTGTCGTGTACTGTTTGTTGCCGGGTTTACATGTACTGAGTGTTTTCTCTTGGGCTTTTTTTGCAGGAGATGAGGGAGAGGCTCTATCAAGGACTATCCCAATGGAGGAGGAGGAAGATGATGATGATGACGACCCTGAGAATAGGTATGATACCCTCCGTAAGGACTTAGAAACGATTATAACACACCCTAGGCGTGGGCGCAAACCGGCGCAACGGAGGAGCAAGCAGGTGGTAAAAAGCACGGCTGCCTGCCCGGTAAAGACTCGCTCACGGGCCTCCCGCAAGTGTGAACACGGGGCCAGAAAACAGAGGCCCAGAGCCAGAAATGCAAAGCAAGTGTTTAGAAGTGGTAGCTGAGACACCTGGCTAGGGGGTGTTCTCAAGGCACTGCAGCACTGTCCCGCTGGGGTTCCCGGTGCGAGTGGGAGGTTGGTGACAAGGATCTTGCAGGCAGGTAAAAAGCTGCTGCTGCTAAATGTGAATTTCAGCTAGTTCTGGGAGTAGAAGGTGACAATTTGCATCTGTGCAATATGCAGTGCTGCAATATTTTCAGAATGAATTTGGTTATTACTGTTACTTAATATGCTTTTTTAATTGAAACACTTTTCTCAATAAAGAGAGAGCACAAATGTGGGGAAAACCATATTAGATATTTTCAGCTGTTAATTCAACTGAGTTTTAATCCACTAAAAAGTACCTAAAGTGATTAATGTGAGTTAAGGCCATGATTCTACAAGCACTGTGCATAGGCTCAACTGGTATCAAAGAGACTAATTATATATTTTAAGTCTTTGCATAGATATTTTCAGAATTGTGGCTTACATGTATTGCTTCAGTTTTGAAATCAATAAAAGAGAATCTCTGTAAGATACAGTTAGCTAAGACATGTCATATTTTACCAGTAACATTGTAGCTTATCAAAATTAGCTTGGCTAGAAATGTAAAAGCTTCGTTTCCTAAGGAGTAAATGCACAACATGAAGTATTGCTCAGCTCCAAGCCACAGTTTCTTTTTGGAAGTCACTGTAGTTAGACTGAAGAGCTGTTCAACAAATTTTTATACAGTATTTCAGAAACTGATTTTTTTTTTTTGGTTTTGGCCATATAGCATGTGTGGGACCAGTTGCTGGTGGAGTCTTTTTCTGCTTCTGAGCCTTACTAGTTTAGAATGTGGAATCCTTGTTTCACAGAGTTGTATGTTTGGATATGTGGCTGAAGTAAATTTTAAAAACACTGTTTTATATCCTTTACGGACCTCAGTTTGGCATCAAAATGCTGCTGCTGAATTAGTTCTTGTGTGTTTTTAGTCATCAAATTTAACCCAGTAATTCAGCTCTTTAAAGAAAGATGCTTTTTAGGGACTTGACAGCACAGGGTCATAAGCAGAACATGTAAACTTCGGTATAACAAGATTTTTTTTAAATTCTGTTTTCATTTCAGTCCTGTTTTAATTATTTTAAATTTTTTTTTCTTCTTTTTTTTGTTGTTGTGAGTTTCTGGTTGATAACTAAACCAATACACTTTTGTCAGAAGTTCAGTATTTACCACACAGACGTTTCTGACAGAACTCACTCTTGAGTTTGAGCTATATTGGGAAATGAATGAACTTAATTGATAACAAACAGTAATACAACTTCGGGCTTTAAAAATCAGTTTCTGTACTTTGTTTTGAAGCTGCCTCTTTGTTAAGTTTTTATTTAGGGGATCTTTTGAACATCTATTTATGAGATGGGGAGGTATTTTGTCAATAAACAGTGTTGTCAACCTTCAGACATGTTAACTGGTAATGCAGTCTGACTTTACCTTAATCATGTGTTGTACTTGGCACCAAAATCAGAGCTATAAACTGTAAAAAGATGGAACAAATTTCAAGAAGTTAAAAACTTGTTCTTCTGTTTACTCAACACCAAGTGTTTAAATAGTTTACCTACTGATTCAGAGAAGTTGCCTATTTTCTTCCAGGCCAAAGAGGATACCTAGTACCTGCTGGGTGTTTGTAGTGTGGGAACTCTCCTGTTTGCAAGTCTCTAGTTTAGATGTTCTGTTATTTGCATACCTGGGGATGTGCATGACATGAATATTGATAGTCTTGAAATCATCTTTGCCAAAATGCAATATCCAAGTGGGTCATACTATGCCATACAGTGCTGTATGCTTTCATCTTCTGTTGTGTAACTATTATTGGTCCTTCTGATCTTTTAAATGGTACTGTTTGATATGTTTGCAGTAGTTCTGTTTATTAAGAAGTTAATAGTGTATTTAATGCAGAATGCCTTTAAGTATTTGATGGTTACAATAAATTTTTGTAAAACGTTTTTCTTGTCCAAGCATTTAATTTAATACAACTCTGACAGCTTGAAAATCAGCCTCTTCCAACAAAGACAGCACAGTATTTAGAACAAGGTGTTTGGCAGTTTTCACTCATTTTTTTTAGACATGTATGACATTTCATCCAAATATTAATTTCTTAGAATATATTTTAAAGGGTTCTGAATTTTCTAGTAGTATCCTGAAGGCCCATTTAAGCCAGTAGTGCTCTAGCTGGAATTCTGGTGGCTTTTATTAGCCACATTCCACCATCCTCCCCCACCCAAGGGCTTGTTTCAGGCAACCTTATTTCTACATATAATTAGTAGGTATTTATGAACACTGAGTGTGAGTTGATGTAATCGAATTGGTAATGAAACATCACAATAATGAACTAAAATTTAAAATCATGGCTTTTTAAGAAAAGTGATTTTTACAGTGGTAGCATTGTCTCACCAAGATTTTGAACAATCTCTAAAAGAGTCCATTGTATTGGCACTGTGAAATTCATGAACAAGAGTGGTGCAAATTACCATGTGGGCTTAACTCCACATCATGAGAGGCTGCACCTACTGTTCCAGTTCTGCTGCAATGTCTGAAGGAGCTTTTAAAGTAGTCCTGCAGTGTAACTAAGCAACCCCTGGGTAACTTCCAGTTTGCCTGTCTTGTGAAAACTCCTCTTTTAGCACGACTTAAAAATCCATAGTAATCAATTCATTATTTAGAAATGTATTCTTCTGGTGGTGTTCTTACAAAGGGGAAATACCTTTGAAGCCCAGTCAATACAAAATTGTGCATATGTGCTATTATTTGATTCTAGAGTTGGTTTTGTGTGTCCTGGTTGAGGTTGCAGCCCTGTTCTGTAAGGCACTGTGTAAATGTGTGTTGGGAGAGTGCCCTTCATACAAATGTCATGATAAGTTTAGATAAGATGGAGTGGGGCAACATGACATGCTCCAGGTCACAGCAGATCAGTGCAGGAATGAGTGAAATGCAGGGATTTTAAAATTTTATTTTGTTTTTTACTTTATTTTTTACCTGAAACCCCATGCTGGAGATCATAGGGCTCTCTGTGGCTCTTAATTAAATCCATTGGTGGTGCTCAACTGAATGGCCAAGAATCCTTTATGTCCTTGACCTGAGTAAATATTACAGTCCCTTTTGATTTACATGGTTCTCTCTGGAACAATGTGAGTGAGGGAATGTTCACACTATCATAGCTTGTTTGTCTTGCTGCTATTAATGCAAATACTGAAATGTTAAAGCTACCATGTGAAGTTTCTTAGCTTAGAAACCTGATCACTTTAAATGTGTTATGATAAAGTAGAAATACGATGTGTTATCCTGGTCAACATCTATTGTAGTTTAATATAAAACCAGCTTCCAGAGCCCAGTACTCAATTTATTCTAATTCATATAAGCCAGTTGTTGCATCAGTCATTTGTCACATGCATTTACAAGGCTTAATCTCTTTGGGTCTAATATTGCTTACACTTACCATTCTTATCAGATCTGTAGTTAATTAAAAATGGGCATCTCTTAAATCCTGAACGTCTTAATAATGTCTCACATTTTTAGCCCAAATGAAATGCGTTGAAGAAAATGCAGCTTTTCTCACTAACAAACAGTCCCATCTCAGTTTGGTTGCAAGTGGTTAAGTCTTTGTCCTAGATAAAAAATAGGACTAATTTTCTATCGTAGCCACAACTTTTTAATCAATATTGCTATAAATAATTAGAAACTAATCAGTTTACCTAATCTGATTGTTGGTTATGCTGATGATTAATAGGAAAATGAGAGCATCTTCTCTTTATGGATGGTAGATTTTGTGCATGGTCTTTTTAGGTGTTAGATACATTTGCTGTTTTCTTTTCCTCTTAAAAAAATACTTCATTAAAGAACAAGTAAAAATGAAGGTCTTGTTTTGCTAAGAACCAAAGTCAGCCTTTTAAAGGTGACTTGTATAGAGGTAAGTACTGCCATCCACAAGCTGTGTTAACTTTGCTAATGCACTTGCCAAAATAAGTCAAAGGCAGGACTTTCAGGCTTCAATTTCAATTTTTTTCCAGGCCTTTTAGTTTTTTTTTTTCTCTTCCAAAGCTTGGGGTTTTTATTAAACAAGAGGAGTAGCCAGAGCGCTGCTCTGTGTGTTTTCTGGAGTACAAGTCAAGGGTAATAATTTATGTTAAAAGCTGTTAAAGGGAGGCCAACCTGTGACATTCCAAGTTTCATTTTGAAGAAAAAGTTCTGACTATTAAGAGATGGAAGAAATATAGTCTGAATTTCTTACATGAGGAGCTGTTTATTTCTGTTGCTCTTACACATGATGTGCTGGGTCTTAGAAAAATCAACAACCAATCAAACCCTAGGTCCCTTTTCTAAATATCCTCTGGGAGGACCTAATGCAAAAAGCATTTGGAAGAGGATGTTACTTTTCTGTGGACTTAAGTAAGTTTTCATTGGGTTCATGCTGTGATCTCATGATAGATGTGGAATTGAAGTTCTCCAAGGGTACTGCTTGGTAAAGTTTTAATCAGTTTTTTCTTCACAAGCCATTTCTCAAGAGAGAGGGGGAGGGTGTGTTTTGGATGCTGATGGATGGTCTGACTCACTGAACAATCTGAAATGTTTATTAAACTATTTTGCTTCCATCTTTTAGTAATAACTGAATATAAATTAGTGTGAGAGTGTTTTTAAGAAATAACACTATTGCTCAAAAATTAGAAAATACTGTGTGGAGTGTCAGGAAAGATAGCTTGGGAAAATACCCTTAGAAAAATTCTTTTGTTTTGGCGGCACATTGCAGGCTGGAAAATGAAATATTGATTGTTAAAAGCCTATTTTATGGTGCTCTGTAGAAGCAACAACTCAGTTTTCTGGTGTATAAGAAGCTTTGCTTGAGGGATCCCCGTTCCTTTGCCATTCCCAAGTGAAGCCTGGATTGTGGTTCAGTTCCATGGGTTTCAGTTCCATGTTGTTTTGACTGGTGTGAAAGCTTTCCCATCCTGAACTATGTATACACAGTATACATTAATTCTCCCAAAAGGCAAGACAGATGAGGTTTCACCTAGAAAACACATCTTTCATTTAAAATGGATGACCTCAGAATGAAAACTACAGTATTCCTGATATAAATGAGGAAGACCTGGTTTATCCTTTTTCCTCCTGGAAGTACAAGTACTCTGATAAGTCCACTATTTTCCTGTGCTTTTGACATACCATTTTATATCCTGCCTTGGATAGACTCAGGCAAGATGTTTGTGTTACAAGTGCATGTAAACAAATCATTTTTCCATAGTCACTTGTGCATTAGCTGGAAGCTTTCTTGTTCTGCAGTGAAGCCATGAGAAGCTGAGTGGACAGTTTGTGGAGCAGGAAATAAGATGATAATTTTTATCTGAAATTCAGGTCCTGTAGTGTTGGTCAGACTTTTTGGGTATAAGCACATAAGGGTTTTTGCTAGAGTTGCTGTAAGGCAAGTGCTTGTGGTTAGTTACCCAGATAGACCATGAATAAAATGAAATCTCTAAGTCTGTACATTTTATACCCATTTCCAGTCTGCTGTAAAGCAGGAAACTTCTCTTCTAAAGAAGCTTTATACAAACCTGCTTTCTAAAAGCGAGTCAACACATCACATTTAATGTGAGATTTTTGCTGATAGATCCTGTCTTGCCACAATGACTTTTCATCACGTGTCTTTTTTTTTGTTCAGCTTTCAGCCCTTTTTTTGAAGTTCTGAATGGTGTAGGATTACACTTGTCATTCATAGATTTACTTGAACAATGGAATAAATAGTGTTTTCTGTTTTACTTCAAAGAATTGCCAAGAAAATGCTTTTAGAAGAAATCAAAGCCAATCTTTCCTCTGATGAGGATACGTCTTCAGATGAGCAGCCGGAGGAAGGAAAGAAGAAACCTGCAAAGCAAACTGAAAACACAGGAGATGATGGTAAGCACCAAAAAGCATCTGGGACAAAATGGTGCTGTGGCACCTGCCATGATTTCAAGGGTCACTTGGGAAAATGATGGTTGTTAAAGCTTTCAGCAAAAAATATTATTGAGGTTGATGTGTATTTGCCACATAGAGGCCAACATATGTGGTCATGAGGATTATCATCTCTTTTAATCTCCTGTATGTTTATTTTTTTGTTACAGTCTGATTTTTGTAAGCAATTAAGAAGTCCTTGGGGTTTGTGAGGGATAATCTATACAGAACAGTAAGTTCTGCAAGTGCACAGGGGAGATTTGGCTAACACAGCCATTGGAACAGGCATTGGAAGCATTCAGGCAGTGTGAAATACTTAACATTTGAGGAAACTGGTATGTTGTTGCTTGTAATTCCCTGGAAATGCACAGGATTTAGCCGAAATGAATTCAGATTTTAATTCTTGCCCAATTTATGTAAGATAGGAAAGTGACTGGTATGTATGTGGTACTGACTCTTCTGTGTGACAGGAGAGAATGAAAAGGAAGACAATAAGTCTGAAAAGGAAGAAGGTAATTCTGAGTCGGATTCAGAGGAAGAAGAAACATCCAAGAAGCCCAGATACAGACACAGACTGCTGAGGCACAAGCTCACCGTGAGTGATGGGGAATCTGGAGAAGAAAAAAAGGTGGTGAAACCAAAAGACAAAAAAGAAGGGGGGAAGCGCAGAAATAGAAGGAAAGGTACATAATCCACATCTTTTTTTTGGTCTTAAAAAGTACTTGCTTCTATAAAATAAGTCCAGAGCTTGTCAGAATGGAGATCTCAACCTTTGTGATTTTAAAATCCCTGTATAAACTTCCTGGTATATGAAATCTAGAATTCCCTTATCTTTGTGTGATAAATAGTTTTGTTTGAAATGCTGAATACAGTTGCAGCTCTCTCCACTTACTGTGTCCTCTGAATTGGATTAATCTTGTGGAGTCTTAGAATATCCATCTTAAACAGCACAGGCAAGCCCCAGGATGTCTAATTTGGGAAAATCAGTCTTGTCCTTTAAGTAATTTCTCTCTTGGACTGGCAGTAGTGCCTGAGGAATGTGTCCATGCTGGGATTCCAGTGGAGCAGGCTGGAGCTGAGCAGCAGATGGCACTGTGAAATGAGCCTGGGCTGGGGGCTGGCTTTATTATTGCAGGCAGCAACAAAGAACCTGTGGGGGTTTCCTGGCCAGGAAAGATGTTCTGGGCTTTACCTGTGTTGCACTGATGCCAGCCAGCTTTTGTGGTCTTCCACAGAATAAAAGATGCAATGTGATTTGTTTAGCATTTTCCTCTGTGAAAACTCTTCTGTTTATCTGTTCGCATATTCAAGTTTTTCCTCCATATGGGATTAAAACTCTACCTCCAACATTTCTTTCAGGGGGAATAACTGTAAATTACCTTTGAATTAATGTGCAAATAAGAGGCAGCTCAGGATTCTTTAGCCCTCAAGCAGAACAATGTATTTGATTTCAGTTTGCATTTTTTAGCCCTGTGTTATTAATGTTACCTTTCCCCATGTATACAGAACAACCCATGTTTTAAGCCTTGTCATTCATAAAACAATTAAACTTTCCACTGTGTTCAAGGTCAAGCTGAAATTAAAGGTGTTAAATGCCATGCTGGTGTCTTAATTACCTAAAAATGCCACTGATAGCTCCTCAAAGTACTTAGGAGAGTATTTCCAATGCTGCTTTTTAAGGCGCATTTTTAATTGCTTTTTGAGGCAGTTTTGAGCTTGCATTACCTGAAGAAATGCCAAGCCATAAGTGCAGTGATGTAATTTCAGATGTTGTTAGTAAATAAGGGTCCTTTCTTGAAGTATGGCTATAAAATGGCATGTGAAGCATTTGAAACAAAAGCTTCTGTTTAACTAAAAATCATCTTTTGTTTTCTGAAGTTCCATACTGCTCCCCATGGTTCTCCTCCATCATATAATGCACTCTCTCATTTGCTTGTAAAATAAATGTAGATGTTCATGCATAAAGACCTCAAGGCTTGTTGGCACAATAAACCATCCACCAGGACTCAGCTAGTGCTTAAATTTTAACCTTTTCTTCTCTGTACCCCTTTTATCCCTCTTGCTCCTTATAAATATGGGTTTAATGGGTCCCATATTGTCTGAAACCTTGGCAGTGCTTGTTGCTCTTAACCAGTTTGTTGTACAGTGAGGAGCTGCTGGCTTTGCAGCAATACTCACCATGAAATAAATGCTGGTTTCTTTTTCAAGTGAGCAGTGATGACTCGAATGACTCTGAGTTCCACGAGTCTGCAGTGAGTGAGGAGGTCAGTGAGTCTGAGGATGACCAACGACCAAGGACAAGGTATGAATAAAACTGAACTGTGCTTGCCCTGTGTTTATTTGGGGTTTTAATAATACAGTTTAGGCAGGGAGATGGTAAAAGTTAAACACTTTGGAGCAGTTCTTAAAACCCCTGATGATACTTAGGTATAGGAATTATAGAACATTAATTTATTTTGCAGCAAATGGGGGAATTTGGAATTTGTACCACAGTGGGGGGTACACAACAATTTGATGAGCCAGTACAAGAAAAGATCAACAAAAAATGGACATTTTTATGTCAAATACATCACTGTCAGCTGGTGGATTGCAGTATAAAACCACTGCTTGACAGTTCTGAGATTCTGTAGGGTTTTCTCATTGCTGTGTGTGTCCAGTGGGCTGAGGGGCAGGAAGGAATTTGGAAGTCAGCCCTAACTGCACAAAAAGAGTGCATATTTTATTAATTAATGATGTAGTACTTCTACCATTGTTTTTCAGCGAGGCAGTGGATTATTATGGTTTATCAGTAATATTGCCTTTTTGTATTTTCATAGATCAGCCAAAAAAGCTGAGGCAGAAGAAAACCAGCGCAGCTACAAACAGAAAAAGAAACGAAGGAGGATAAAGGTTCAGGAGGATTCATCAAGTGAAAATGAGAATAAGGTGCTGTATCATGTTTTGAAGGAATAAATTGGGAGTTGCTGTCTCTTCTGCCAGCTGCTCAGGGTATCTCAAACAGCTCTGCACAAAGGACAGTAAAAAATCAAAACTTTTCTCAATGTCAGTTCAGGCTAAAATTTGTAAAGTGCCACCATTGTGGAGGTAAAACATTATGTTTAACTAAAAATTTTTCCTCTCTGCATCTTGATAAAAATTCTTGATATTGAAGTAAATGGAATTTTTGATCTAAATGTAGGTGAGACAAATTGTAGATTAAAGCTTTAGTAGTGTTGGGGTTTCTTGTCCTGTGTGATGGAGGTAAGGGCTGATCTGATTTAGCACCAGTATAACAGAAAATAAGTGCTTTATTAATAATTATTAGCTACTATTAAATGATAACAATGCCTCCAGTACTGCCTTTGCACAGCTGGGCTTATCTTTGGTATCTCAGAATACATTACAGTTAAGGTGGCACTTCTTTTGTCATACTTTTAAAAAGACATCTTTTTTCTTGTTAGCTGAACTTCACCTGTGTGTATAAGAATTTCTGGGAGCTTGTCTAAGAAAGAAGGGTTTGATGGTCTGTGCCATAATTTTCCTGCTAATGTGTACTTTATTTAATTTCTAATAGAGTAACTCTGAGAATGAGGACAATGATGACTCAAAGTCTCCTGGAAAAGGCAGGAAGAAAATAAGAAAAATTATTAAAGATGATAAACTTAGAACAGAAACACAAAATGCACTTAAAGAAGAAGAAGAAAGAAGAAAACGTATAGCAGAGAGAGAACGGGAGAGAGAGAAACTGAGAGAGGTATGGTCTGATTTCTCTGTAAAATTCTGTGAACTTGAATTCCTGATCATGTTTAAGATGATAAATTTCAACATCAGTGTAATTTGATGGGTAATTTTTGAAAACTGCTTACATGCAGCCTTGTAAGCCACAAGTTTTATCTGCAGTTTCCTGCAGGTTGACCTTGGTAAGTTTTATTTGATCCTGTGATCTTTAGAAAGGTGTTTCAGTTCCCTGCTGCTTCACTTCAGTGCCAGAGTAAGTTGTGAGGCAGTAAAGAATTGAAAGTTTCTCTTTACTAAATAAATTATGACTTCCAGTTCTGCTAAATCTGATGTGTCTCAAATGCTGGGTGTTATTTATGTGAGAATATTCCTCTGGTGCCCTGGTTCTGTTTGCAGGTGATAGAGATCGAAGATGCTTCACCTCTGAAATGTCCCATTACAACTAAGCTGGTTTTAGATGAAGATGAAGAAACCAAAGAACCATTAGTGCAGGTTCACAGGAGTATAGTGACCAGACTGAAACCACACCAAGTAGATGGTAAGGGAAGAGTTTAAAGGAAAAAAATTTAAATTTTTCTCTCCAGGGGCACAGCACTTTATGCAGACTGAATTAGAATAAAAACTCCTTGGCAGGTAAAACCAGGACATTTTCTCTTCTCCCTGTCCCCAAGATCAGTCAATCTGCATCCTCACAGTAATGTTTTCCAACTCAGTTGCCACATCTTCAGAGAAACTGTGAATTAATCAAATTCGAGACAAAGATCATCCCACATACAACCCACTGGACAGAAATGAATCAATAATTATCCTGACAGCTGCTTTCCTAAGAGTTATCATGATCTCAGTGATCACAGCTGTCTCTTATCGGGTGAACTTTAATAAAGTGAATGTTTAATCAGAAAACTTCAATTATTTCCTTCAGGTGTTCAGTTCATGTGGGATTGCTGTTGTGAATCTGTAAAAAAAACCAAGACATCTCCTGGCTCTGGCTGCATTCTTGCTCACTGTATGGGCCTGGGGAAAACGTTACAGGTAAGAAACAAAATTGATTTCTGTGTAGCTCCCTTGCAACTCAGAACAAGAAAATAAATACAGCTGGTAGGAGAGAGGCTCAAGGAACCTGTTTCTAAGACAGTGTGATAATTGTAAGCAGGTTGTGTTTTTTACTATCTTCCTCATTTGTTTTCCCTTAAGTGGTTTATTTCCTTGACTGTTTTTAAATTAATTTGCTGCTGATAAAGTACAAGTTTATCAGATTTGGTGGTTTTTATTTTGTAATGCCAGACTTTGTTTCTAAAGTTAGATGCTGGTGGGTTTGTGGGGGTTTTTGGAGTGACACAAAGCTGAGGATGATCAGAGGGACCGAGGTCACTTTTGGTATGACCAGTTCAGGCAAACCGAGCTGCAGCTGTGGTTGGTGCTGGTGCACAGCAGGTTTTTAACTCCAGCTCCAGCAAATATAAAAATTTACTTTGTTTAGGGATATTGGGGTGACAGACACGGTATTTTGACAGTCTGTAGTTCTACAGAACACTTTGAAAATCACCTTTGAAAGGTGTATTTTTACACACTTGATTCTAGCGTAGGTGGTGTAGTTCTTAGGAGTTAATCACAGCTTTTAGTGGAGATTTGCAATGCTTTGCAGAACTGTTGTGGAGGGGACTTTTTACACCTACACTTTATACACCATATAGTTTGATTACATACTTCACAGCAGAGGGTATTTTTATAGTGATCCAGATGTGTTAATGACAGTAATTTTGGCTGCAACTTCTTGATAATCAAAGAAAGTCATAGTTAGAAACATATATCAATATAACCCATTTTAAAGGCTGGTGTTTGAAGCTGAGGTAGTTGGTTTTTTCTGCAGGTGTCCATCTGCCAGTCACTCTGCTGTGCTCTGTGATGCCATTTGCTGTTTAGATCTTAAAAGAGCTGAACCACCACAAGTTCTAGGAGACTTTGCAAACTGCAAAGAGATCAGGGAAATCAGGCAGCTGGGGACTTGCTGGCCAGGACAGAGGACTTTGGTCATGAGTCTTCCTGAGTAGTTTGGCCTTACCACAGAACAACCAGTAACTCCTTTTGTTTCAAAAGCACTTTGTTGCCCAGTGTTCCAAGCACGGTCATGCAGTTTGAAATTCCTCTGAACAATTTATTAAATCAGAGTTGCCAGGTACCAAGATTTTATGCAGAAGGAACTTCTGCTGTTGTGCATTAGAAGTCCAGTGGGAGAGCTGGAGCTGCCATGGGATTGCTGACTCTTTTCTAATCCTGCCTTTGTTTGCTGCTGCTCAAAGCAGGCAGCCCAGCAGGAACACTGAGTGACACCAAAAGATTTTTGGGTTTTTTCCAGGTGTTGTCATGTGCAACATACAGCTAGGCTGGCTGCAGGGTGAATCCTTGGAAAACATTGCCATAACCTGCTGCAGAACTCTTCTGAGAGAATTTGGTTTGAAATACCTTGAAAAAAGCCTGAGAAACTGCTTTAAGACTGAAGTTCAGTTCTGAGAAACTTGACTGTGAATTTATGTTTGAGGAGAGTGTTGGGAGAAAGCTTAAAAATGACCTGATAGAAATAATTAATTTATGAAAATGATTGGTGAAATGTAAAGGGAAGGTTCTTTATTTATGAAATCCTTCAGCAGTTCAAAAGTGGATCTCAGCATGTGAAGGATGTGTGCAGCCATGTAACACAGAGTAAGGAGTGTATGAACTCCAAAAACACCTGTATGAAATTTTAACCAGTGAGTTGAAACAGGAAAAACATGTTTAAACCAGGCTGTTGTTGGTAATTTAATTACATAATTGAATAGATACATTTATCTTTCTTTCCTGGTGTTTATTTGGTGTTCTGCCTGTTTTTTTCTCTTGCAGGTAGTAAGTTTTCTCCACACAGTCTTGCTATGTGACAAACTGGATTTTCGGACAGCTCTGGTCGTGTGTCCACTCAACACTGCCTTGAACTGGCTGAATGAGTTTGAAAAATGGCAAGAAGGTTTGGAAGATGAGGAAAGACTAGAGGTAAAAGGCTTAAAAAGAGTTCTTCATGAAATAACTGAATGATTTGCATAATTGGGAAGTTCCACCACTCAGAGTACAGGCTAAGGAATGCACTTTATGTGAAAATTCTACTTCGTGTGTTGTAAGTATTAAAAGTTGGACCATTTTTTGAGTATTTTAAGAGGAATTAAAGCTTTTTTTTTTTCCCCTTTGGAAGGTCTGTGAGCTGGCAACTGTGAAAAGGCCTCAGGAGAGGAGCTACATGCTGCAGCACTGGCAGGACGAGGGAGGTGTGATGATCATTGGCTACGAGATGTACCGAAATCTGGCCCAAGGCAGGAATGTGAAGAGTAGAAAACTTAAAGAAATATTTAATAAAGCTTTAGTCGACCCAGGTAAGTGAAAATTAATACAGGCTGTATAGATTGTACTTCCAGGAGTATGTATATGAGGAAAGAAAAATAAATCAGATTTTCTTGGTTGGCTTTTGCTGAGTTACAGAAATTTGTGCAGAATCTCCCCCATCTGCTTTTGTAAATAGATTTCTGTAAGTCTTTTCTATTAAATCAAATACAAGGAATATATTCTGGAAACTTCTCCTATTAAGTATTTTTATTTGCTAGCATTGCTTACTTTGCACAGTAATTTGAGGTGTCTATTGAGGATCCAAGGCTGTTTTAATCTGTTAATTTGTTACAACCACAAGCTGTTTTGTCCCTGATGGAAATTTACCATTAAGGGTGCAGCTACACATGAAAATAGTAGACAGTGTACCTTAGAAGTGTGAAAAACAAGTGTTAATGAAGCACTAATTAAGGGAATGCAGGTAAAGCAGGTAATTATTTTTTCAGTCTTGAGAAACAGATGTCTGCTTTGAGCTGAGCTGAGCAAACTTATTGTCAACATGTATGGAAGCACTTGAAGGTATTCCAAGTTAATATAACTGATTTCTCAGGTGGTCACCAAAAAAGGAATAAAAATTTTAGGGTTAGGAAGGTTCACCATAATAGCAAAATTTCCTTACAAATTCTGAACTGGCAGCTGATACCTGAAAATAACTTAGGGTTATGCAGGATGTCTTAAAAACTGGTTTTAAAAGGCACCTTTGCTGTACTGTTGGTATTTCTCCTTGAGAATGCAAATATGGAAGGCAAAGTAAATGGAGGTGGGTTTTCTTGGATCTTAATAATCTGACTGGACTTTACATTCACAGTGTGGGATTGATTTTATTTTTTTTTCCCTCTTTCTGATTGATAACTGTACTTGGTGAACTTGATTTTGTGAAGTTTCCTACTAAAGTAGGGCTGTGAATTCTGTTCTAACAGACAAAGAGATTATTTTAAGGGGAAAAGTAACTTTGTGATTATTGGCATTGGCCAAGTGGAATTGGCATCTCCAGCTCTGCAGAAAGGCTGCTTGAGCAGCTAAAACCTTAATTAATTTTCTGCCAGCTTGACTAAGTCCTACAGTGGCTGTGGAGTCAGGGAAGCTCTAGTACAGCAGCTGATGAAATATTTTTGTTGATATATAATGTGATCCCATACACATTATTTAAGGAAATGTACTTCTTGCCAATGGGTTTTTTGACTCCTCCTACCTAAGCTGTAGATACAACAAAAAAAAACCCCAACAATAAACCAAACACCAAAAAAGAGGGGGGAACCCTGTGCTGTCAGTGCTATTCTGTATCTGATTTTCTCAGGATATTGCATTTATTGAGAATATTGCCAGGAAAGTCAAAGCAAAGGGGATAAAAGGTGTGAATTGCTGTGTCAGAGTAGTGGTGACAGGACAGTAATTTTGTGCTCAGTGGGTCATGTTCTGCTGCAGTGATGGAATAGTTTTATACAGTGATTGATTGTTGTGGGAGTTTTCCCTGGTGGAAAGTGTAAGGAAGGGCAAACATTAGGGTTGCTACTGTGTGTCTTTCCAGCAGCACTGTCCCTTCATGGATTTGTGTTCCTGTAACCCCAAAAATGCTGGACTCTGGGATGTTGGACAGTGCAGTGCTAGGAGGAGACAGTGACTGGTGTAATGTGCCCTGTCCCATCCCATGCTTTTACATCCTGCTGTGTTGCTGTTCTCCTTCCAGACCTCTTCAGACACTGGGACAGAACAGTGTTTGGGATTAGGTCATGGACTTGTGTAGATGTAACTGGGTTTGGAAGCTGCAGCCCACTGAACCTTACAGATTCTGAATAATTCCATATGAACATGGAGCCTCCTGTTCTCTTCTCTTGGTAGGAGGGAATCAGACCATTAGGAAAGTCAACCTTGAAATAACTCCTTAATTATTTTTATAGAGTCATGGAAACTTTAAGGTTGGAAAAGACCTCCAAGATTGAGTGCAGACTCATGCCCACTAAACTGTGCCATGATCTTTCACATTACTCATTTTCTGAATACTTCAGGGATGGTGACTCCCTGGGCAGATCCTTCCATGCTTAACCACTCTTTCAGTGAAGAAATTTTTCCAAATACCCAACCTGAACCTCTCCTGGCACATCTTGAGGGCATTTCATGTTGCCTCATCTCTTTCTCTATTTTAACTAATTGCAGAAAGATAGAAATGTCCATGTGTTGCTACCCACTAATTTTTGGAGCCATTTGGATTGGCTAAATGGATGAGAATGTGCATTGCAAGATTCTCATTTGATTTTTGCTCTCCTGGTGAGTCAGTGTGGACAGTTGCAGGTTCCAGTGCAGGAGAAAGCCATGTGCTGCCTTGCTGCTGGGACTGGAGATAGGGAAACCTTGGCCTCTGGGAGCATTTCCCATTTAAAAAGTTGCAAATTTGGTATTTAAGTGCTAATTTAATGAGATGTGTCTGGTGAATACTGCTGGGGTAAGACATACTATATAGAAGAAGCTTGTGTTGCATTGTTAAGGGGACCAGAGGGGAAAAGTTTAGCCAAAGTTTATGGGTGGAGAAGTGATTTCATTAATTACCCAGCTCTGCTACATGGAAGAATGGCAGGATTATATACACATGCAGGTTTTCCAGGCTGCTTCGTGCCACTGCTGAAGAGCTGTTGGTTATTGATCTGCTGTGCTCTGCTTGTAGCACTTCAATAACTTTTTTTTTTTTACTTGTTGCTGCTCACAAAAATTCTGTCACTGTTTAACTTGGAAACTGCTCTTTAATTGACAGTTGTATAAAGTTCTTGTAGACTTCAGAGGAACAGGAGAACTGTGTGTATATATATCTCTATATCTCTCATTTATATATTTCAATATATTAGCATATGCAAGTACAGTAAGGATGAGAAGGTGAAGACTGTAAGGAAAGATTGCATGAGTAGGACTGTTTAGCCTAGAAAAAAAACAACTAAACTGACACATTTTCCACCATTTAGAAGCTGGTTAATGAAAGGAGTGTTATCAGTTGGTTTTGACATCATTTGGGGAAAGGAAAGGGCAGAATTTATTCAGATTTGCAGCAACTTGGGTATTATTGCACAGTGTTTTAGCAAGAGAGAGGCTGTGGAGTTTCCCACTTCTGTCAGGTCTGCCCCTTTCTCATAACCCTTATCTCAGATGGAGAAAATGATCTAAATGATCCCCTGAGGTCCCTTTAAGTTTTACATTCCTTATCATATTTTGAGGAATGTTCTGTCCATAATGATTTGCATTTGTGTTTTTAAGAGCAAGGGAAAAACCCCACACATTTATGAAAATCCCTGCTGCTGAACTGTAGCCAAGATGTTAGTTCAAGATATCAGTGCTACATGCCTGCCAAACAAACCATGAATAATTGTACTAAGACTGGGTTTTTTTCATATTTTTACTGTCATTCACTTACTCTAAACAACAGGTTTTGAGATGGTTTTGTAATTTAATTTCTTTAACTTCATGTGAATGAATCAGTCTTTAATGAAATGAGGACCAGAGAAAGGATCTGTCACTGCTGGAGATGGTTATATAAAATTAAAGGAAGGATTTGTATGTAGCCACTCTGTTTTTCATGCTGTCAAAACTGGGAAGGTACAAAAGTCATGAAATAACATGGGGAAATGTTTCTGTGGCAGATGGGAAAATTCAGAAATACATTGGCTTGAACAAGCCTAAGTGCATTTGGAATTCATATGTGGATTTTCAGAACTGTCTTCTAGACTTGTTTCTGAAGTTTGGGGTTTGTTTTGTTTGGGTTTTTTGCTTGGAAAAAAATATCTTCTTGATTTATTTCTTTTCACATGTGAGATTCAAATCACTTCTAAATCACCTTAAAATGGCATGATTAAGGTGTCTGGCACTGGCATGTGAGTAGTCAGAGGTTAATTGATTCTCTGTCGTTGATCACTGCCATAGAATTAATTTTATTCTTTACAAGGCAGTTTAAATTTAGTCTGACAAAAAATATTCTCAGTAAGTTACAAAATATTAGACTGTCCTTGCTGACAAATCCTCCTTTGCTCCTCAAATATTGGCCTTTCTAGAGCTGAATTGCTGAACCCAACTGGTGGCTTTTCTCCAAGGTGCAGCAACTTGTCATGAGTTGCTTTCAGAGTTGAGAGTGCTGGAACCGAGGTTTAGAGCTGGTAAAACATTTCTGAGTTACTAGTTGGATCCTAGAATATCTTTTACCTCATTTTCAAGGAAAGAAATTCCAGAAATTGTGCTAAATCTGAAAGCAATTAGTGTGTGTCTGTTCTGCCAAGTTGGTATTATTTATCTTATTATTAGAGTTGCTTTGCATACTGTGGGAATGTGTTGTGGTGTGGTTTTGACATTCCTTGTGCAGCTCACTTAAACCAGAGTGATATTTTATCTCCTGGAAGAAAGCTGAGGACATTCCTGAGGTGACTTTCAGCTGCAAGGTGGCAATTCACTTGTCTGTAATTCAGATCAAATCTGGTCGTTTTATATTATCTAAGACTTCTGATTGCACTCTGTCCCCCTAGTGATATTCTTGCCTTGATGAAAAACTTCAGGTTACCTGGTTTTTGGGTGTTTTGGGATTGCCCAAGTGTCAGTAGATGGCAGCCTAAAGCTGGAGAGAAGGAAGTTTTACTGAGTTTTGATGGGATGGATGGAGGTGCAGCTGTGCACAGCCAGCTGCAGGGATAGACCATTTTAACAGGAATATACTGCAAAGCTGAATTTAATCCTTGCCATGAAGACTTTACAAGCAACAACCTTTAGTTCACCAGAGTGGCTACTCTGAATGCTTGTGCAAAAGCTGAGTGAGAACCCAGTCAGTGCTAAAAAATCTCACCATGAAACACACAAAAAAAGTTAAAAAAACCCATTAAGTAACACTGGTAGAACAAATTTTGGATACTTCATGCTCTCAGGTTCTTTGTGGCAATAAGATATTGTGGAGAGATTGAAAGTTGTTTCTTTCCAGGTCCTGACTTTGTGGTGTGTGATGAAGGACACATACTGAAAAATGAAGCATCTGCTGTCTCTAAGGCAATGAATTCTATTCGGTCTAGGAGAAGAATAATTCTGACAGGAACACCACTGCAGAATAATCTTATAGAATGTGAGTAGTTGTCTTTTATTTCCTTCAGTACACATTTGCCTGTCAGCCAAAGAAGATATATTTAGTTTGATTGGAAGAAAAGAATTTGATACAGCGCAGCTGCCTGCGACGTTTCTCTGTATTTAGATGTGACTCATTTATTTTCTGTTTGCATTAATCCCAGCACTGTGCTTTCCATTTTGAACCACTCAAGTCTGGGTTTTTTCTCCTAGATCACTGCATGGTTAACTTCATTAAGGAGAATTTGCTTGGCTCAATTAAGGAATTCCGGAATCGATTCATCAATCCCATCCAGAACGGTCAGTGTGCAGACTCCACTCTGGTGGATGTCAGAGTGATGAAGAAACGTGCTCACATCCTCTATGAGATGTTGGCTGGCTGTGTTCAGGTAAGAACAGTTTGTCCCTAACTCATCACTTCATTTAACTGCAGGGAAGGAGAGGAGTTCTTTCATCTCCCTCTGATAAAAGCATCCAAAGGCCTGTAAACTTCTGATTTGAGGGCTCAAAAATCTTCTAATTTAAGTATTTTTCACTGATTGTTAGATCTCTGCATTCTTTGGGACTAGATAAACTTCATCGTTTTTCTCCAAATGTCAGTGTATTCTAAAATACAAGTATTAGGGAATACAGCTGTTTCCTGCTAGGAGACAAGAGCATTTTATGATAGAGTAGGGTATGAGTTGCTTTGAAATACTCTTTTTTAATTCCATATGCAGATTTAAGAGCTGCCTTAAAGTCTGCACAGAAAGTTGCTGGTCCATAGTTTGTCAGTTGTTTCTGAATATGTATTTTTTCTGATCTGTGAGAATCAGAACAGCAGAAAACAAGAGAGAAGGAAAATTATTCAGGTTCAAAAGGGTGAAGAACTCATTACCTTATAGACCTTAGATAAAAAAAGCATTGGATGAAATGATTTTCTCCCTGCACCAGTGCAGAACAGATCCTGTCCATAGAGAGCAGCTCTCTTGTGGTCTTTGGGTGAGAGGAGAGACAGAGTAAGAGTCAAAAAAACCCAAAACAGAAGTAAAATTGGGGTTTAGTATTCTAAAAAAAACCCCAAAAGTGGTTCCCAGAGCAGCTCCTGGAGTTGCAGTGAACTTTGCAAGGACTTTGAACTGGCCATGGGCTTTGCAGGCCATAGACTTTGGTGTGACAAGCACCTGAGTGGGGCAGGTGTGTTTCTGCTGCAGGGCCTGTGGTGAATTGTATTTACTGGCCCAGATTTTCCCACTTTGTGGCTGGAAAGCACCAGAATCACTGTCACTGATCCACAGTGCTTTGTCCTTTGAGATGCCACAAGTCCTGAAGCTCTCAGGAGTCGTTCCCATGTTTCTGTGACTGAAGCACTGTTTGTAAAATTGCAGAGGAAAGATTACACAGCATTAACAAAGTTCCTGCCCCCCAAATACGAGTACGTGCTCGAGGTGAGGATGACCCCGATCCAGTGCAAGCTGTACCAGTATTACCTGGATCACTTGACAGGTATGTTCCTGCAGCTCTCCCTGGGGACAGCACTGGTGGCATTTAATAAGGGGCATTTTGCCACAATTGGTAGGTGATAATCAACTTTCTGAACATTATACCATGCACTAAAGTGCTTGGGCAGCAAACAAATAGTCTGGGGTTTTTTAGTTTTGTTTTGTAGTAGAATACTGCAGCGTTACAGGTCATTAAAGGTAGCTCAAATTAGTTGGCCAGATTCATTGAAACCCAATTGCAAATGTTATTTTGTGTTTTCCATCTTGGGCTGCTTTTACAAAACCTAAATGGACATGTCGGTCTTTTTAGGAGGATTTGTATACATTCCTGTACTGGGGAGCAGTGTGCTTTTATGTAAAATATATAATCATGTTTCTCATTATCAAGAAGAAGGGGAAAAACTAATTTGGACAACTTTAACTAGGAGAAAAAATGGCTGTGACTGAGTAATTTGAGCCCTTTTACAAGAGATGTTACAGTGTGATGTGCAGCTGGAAAGAGCACTCAGATCTGCACTGATGGGCTCTTCGAAGGGGAGCACTCTGTGGCAAACTCACTTCAGGGCTCACTCTAAGACCTGAACTTTATTGTCAGGTGTAGGTGGTGGCAATGAAGGTGGAAGAGGCAAAGCTGGAGCTAAACTATTCCAGGATTTCCAGATGTTGAGCAGAATCTGGACTCACCCTTGGTGTTTGCAGCTGGATTATATTAGCAAAGAAAATAAGGTAAATTAGATATATCAAAATACTCTCACTTGAGAACTTTCCAAATCAGCTCTGCCAAACTCTAGGTAAAGTTTCGTCAAGTTAATGGAAATCTTTGTTGCTGTGGGGTCATTTTGCTGCTGGTTTTGTCATATTTTTCTTGCTGGGTATGTTGTCATTCTTAAAACATTTTGCAAGGCCAGGCCTTTGTAGAACTTACCATTGTTTAAATGAAGAGTAAGCAGATGGCTAAAGATTTAATAAAAGCTTCTGGATGAACACACTTAATAATTTCTGTTTTTTTTCTTTTTGAGGGCTATTTTGATGAAGACAGCATGGATGACTTCATAGCTTCAGATTCCGATGAAACTTCCATGAGCTTAAGTTCTGATGATTATGCAAAGTAATTGAGCTTTTATTTTGTTTGTTGGTGTTGTTTCCCTTACAGAACTGAAGTGATTTCTATAAAGTGGATATTTAGTTTATGTATGTTAGAATATGTTTTCTTGCAGTGGGATTTAAAAAAAAAAATCATGGGGTGTATAATGTTGCTTTTTAGGAAAAAAAAATCCAAGGGGAAAAAGGTGAAGAAAGAGTGTAGCTCAAGTGGAAGTGGCAGTGATAATGATGTTGAAGTCATTAAAGTCTGGAATTCAAGATCTCGTGGAGGTGGGGAAGGAAATGTAGAAGATCTTACAAACAACCCTGCATCAACAAAGTCAGATGAAGGTGAGGATAATACAGAGTGATGAAAATGTGAGGCAGCTTCATTTTGCAAAAGGCAACTTGAGAGGGCTGTCAGGAATTGTGCTGTATGGCAGAATGGCAAATTCCTTAATTCCGTACTTACAGCTCCTGCTACTTCTAATTTATCCTGGAAATGTATCCAGGATAAATGTATTTATCCTGGAAAAACAAGGGGCCTCAACTTAGCACTTGGGGGTTTTGAGGTGGGGAAGCTGCACAGTGAAATTTTTAAATTCAGAAGTACAAAATTATATAAGTTTAAGAAGAACTGTGCTGGTTTTCAACTTTTTGAAACATATTGCTGGAAGATTAATGGAAAGATTAGGAAATATATGTGCAATAATTTGTTGCATCTGGAATTTGAATTGGATGCTGAGCAAGCAGATCCAATGCAGCAGGAATACAAGACCTTTTTAAAGTTGTTACTCAAACTTCTTACAGCTGCACACTTAATTTTTGTTTTTTTCCTGTGATAATCTAGCTTCTGTCTTGTATCTGGAATCACAGAGACAATTTTCTAATTCTTTTATCTCATGTGTGTCTAATCCTTTTCCCTAAGTACTTCAAATTTCTGGGGACAGCTCAAGTGAGAAATCTTTTGTTTTGTCCCCATCCCAGTGACAAACATATTGTAAATGTGTGAGGGGGGCAGGGTGTGTATGTAAAACTTTTACACACAGAGATTTAATGTGTTAGAGGAATTACATTATAGGCAGGGTGAGTTTCTGTCTCTGCATCACTTAAATATTTAACTCTTGTGCAGCCTTGTAATTGCTGATAGTGCAAAAACTGGGGGTTTTTTGCCTCTTTAACTCTTTTCATATCAGTTAATGAAGGAACAATTCTGTAGTTCAGACATTCAAAGCAATTAAATAATGACCATGTTCTCATCTTTGATTTTTATTTCTTTTTCTTTGTTTTTTTTATAGGCAAAGCTACATCATCTTCCAATCCTGGTAGCCCAGCTCCAGACTGGTACAAAGATTTTGTCACTGATGCAGATGCTGAGGTGTTGGAACATTCTGGGAAAATGGTGCTTCTCTTTGAAATTCTTCGAATGGCAGAGGAGCTGGGAGACAAAGTGTAAGTCAGTTCTGGACATGTTATTAAAGACTTTATGAATATATTAGTCTGACAGTGTTCCCCATCCACTCCTCATTCTGCTGTGGCTGTTTTCTGAAGCAGACAAGCTTGTTACACTCACTTTTGTCAGGGAGTCTTCCCACACCTGCCTGTGCTCCACTGAGTCTTGCTGTTTGGCTCCAAGGTCGTGTCAGAGGGAGGAGGGAACAAAAAGGAAGCAGTACAATGATGAAAATAACTCCAGAGATGAATTCTGTGTTTCCCTGTTTCTTTTTTCAGCCTAGTGTTCAGCCAGTCCCTAATATCTCTGGATTTGATAGAAGATTTCCTGGAGCTGGCTAATAGGGAGAAGTCTGACAGAGATAAGCCTCCTATCTATAAAGGTGAGTGTCTCCTTCAACAACTGCAGTGCTCATAACTCTTTCACAAGTCTTTATGCAGTCTGCAGGGAATGGGTTTGAAATCAAGAGTTTTCATTGGAATGTTGCATGCTCTGGACAGTTCCTAAAGCTGGCAGGGTTATTGGGCTCCCCTGCAGGTGGTCTCTGCTGCCCCATTATGGACTCTTGATTCTGATTTCATTCTGTATCATCCATGCTTGTTGTAGCCTAAGCAGATTAAATGGTAATATCTGAGAAGAAGGCATTTTGTTAAATTCTGCAGGAAAATGATGTTAAGTTCTGGTGCATGGCAAATCCTGATCCTTCCTCCTGGGAGAGAGAGAGTGAAAGAAAATGAGGCTGCTTTAAACCACCATGCAAAACATGGAAAATATGAATTCAGGCTTTGTATGTACAGCAGCAGGTTGGCTTATGGATTTCATTAGGGAGCAAATATTGAATTAATTATTATTCCAGTGATGCTCAGATGGCATGGAATTTCTCACTAGGATGTTCCCAGAGCTCCTGAGGATGCTGTTCATCTTTGCATGGAGTTTCATTCCCAGTAAATGTGGACTGAAGAATTCCTTCAAGTCTGCCTTTCCTTTCCAATCTCTCATGCAACTCTTCCACATGTTTGCACTTAGGGATAACAGAAAAGTGTCTCAGTGATGGTGACTGCAGCTCTCCAGTATCTGTCTCTCACAGATTTACTGTTCCTGGATGTTGCTTCCTATTCTGAATTTTGTCATCTTCACACATTACAAGGTGTCTTTTTGAGGAATTTGTGCTTTTATTCTGAGATAATGTTTGAAAGAGCTTGGGGTTTTTCATGTGTGGTAGTTCTGACTGGCAATTCCATGATGTATCGTGGCAAGATTCACCTTTCCTGACAGAACTCACCAATCTGTCTCTCACAATGGGTTGAATTGAGCAGTGCTGGCTCCCAGAAATGCTGTTGTTTTCTTTAGGATTGATGGCTCAGGGGTGTTAGTTTTGTGTACATACACCTTGATGGCCAGAGAAAAGGGAAGGTTACTGTGAACTGGGGAGAGAAGAGCTTCCATCAGCTAAAGTTATTTTTTTCCCCTAATCTGACAAAAGTTGCTGTAACTCACAGGGTAATTAAACCCAAAGATTTTGCTGGATTTCAGTTCTAAAATGATTAGAGTTTGACCTTTGAAATCTCCTTTGGAGCATTGACTTATCAGTGCTGGTTGTGTGGGAGGCTGACTGACACTGATGCTGTAATGTGAACCTACCTGGATCAATTGGAAAAGTGCAATTAGTGCTACAGTACCTAAAGATTGAATGTAACAACATTTGGGGCTTTGAAAATTAACTTTGGCTCCAAGTTAAGGCATATCTCTGCAAATTTATAAATAGATAAATTGTATATAAATTGTATATAAAACAGATAGAAATTGTGAAAAATAAGAGGACTTCCCCTCCAAAAAAGCTCAGATATTTTCAAATCATTAAATTTAACCTTAAAACACTTACTTGAATATAAATTTTTATCTTTAAATTCCATCTGGTATAAAACTGCTTTGAGGACTTGGTCCTTTTGTAAAAAAAAAGAATAAAATTTTCAGAAGGAATGGGTAGGGAGAAATACTGGGTACATTTTGGAAGGTAAAATTATATTGACAGCGTTTATTGTGACTTTGAATAATTTTAGACAAAATTGGCTCAGGGTTTGTATAAGCCACTGCAGGCTTGTGGATGATCATTGTCATCACAACTCAATTGCTGTTATTTTCTGTTATTATACATACTTTCTATATTGTTATTTAGGCTCTGCTACATAATTTTCAAGGCATGTCTGTGGCAAGTACCTGTATCCTCCAAAAACATGTGGTCGTCTCCCATTGTCACATCAGTGTGTTTTGTGTTCCATATTTGTTCTTCACTATTTAGAGAGTTGTGTGTATCCAGAGTTACCAGTCTGGTTATTTACACCACCAGCATTTTCATAACTTGGCTGTTGCATTTACAGGTGAAGGAAAATGGTTCAGAAATATTGATTATTATCGCTTGGATGGCTCAACCACAGCTCAGTCCAGAAAGAAATGGGCTGAAGAGTTCAATGATGAAACTAATGTGAGGTGAGGTCTCTTCTGAGATACATATATGCTTCATTTCCCCCCTTTCCTTTCTTTTTTCCCTATTTTTTATTACTTTGATGAGCTTAATGACCTTAAAACCAGGCAGAGAATGATCTGTTGTCAGAACTCATACAGAAAACATGCAGCAATGTGTTACTGACTTCAGATGAATTCCATTGTACTCAGCAGTGTTTCCTTGCTGTTTTCATTGTCCTTTAGATTGTAACCAATTTAAACCAGAGACAATGTTTTTATTGCAATTACTTCAAGGATATAAGGACCTGGGAAGGGTGTGGACAAGAGGCTGCAGTCCCCAGGCCACTCAGGGGCAAATTAACTCTCTTAGCTGCCTCTAGAATTGGCTGCCAGCCCTCCACTGCTCATCCAAAATGGGACTTTATAGAGAGGTACAAACTTGTATTTGAATGAAGTTAAGGAACTTCACCTTCCTAGATTTATTTAAAAACTAAAGTATGTAATCACGTTGCAGTCATTTATAATGTGCAGGGAAAAAGAAGTTAAATTGAGAAGTGAACTAATCCAGTGTTAATACTTTTAAATAGTTTATTCTGTCCAGTGTCTGTCAAGAACTGGTTCCAAGGTGAACCTGAGTGAGATTTTTTGAATCTCAAAAAAAGCAGATATATCAAAGAGACAGGGTCATTGGAGAGTTACCCTGAAAGTTTGCAGGCCAGGAAAGGGTTTCAATGGCATGGAATCTGCCTGTTTAAAATTATGGTTTAATTTGATATAACTAATTTCGTTAGAGCTTGAAAATGCAAACCTCAAAGTTTTTTCTTCCCTGCCAGTTTTTGTTAACAGCTGGTTTGCAAAATGCCTTGATGTGTATTTTGGGGAGTATATGTTTCGCTAGAAGTGTTGTTCTTGTAAAATCTGCATCTGTTTTATGCTTAATACATTATTTTAATTAAGTTTTAGAGTTATTTCAGTGTATGAACAACTCCATAGTAACCCAGCAACACAGGAACAACAGTTGTTTTCCAAAATACTCAAATTTTGCAACTCTTCTCTGTTCCAGAGGCCGCTTGTTTATCATATCCACTAAAGCAGGTTCCCTGGGAATAAACCTGGTGGCTGCTAACAGAGTCATCATCTTTGATGCCTCTTGGAACCCCTCCTATGATATCCAGAGCATCTTCAGGGTTTATCGCTTTGGGCAGAACAAGCCTGTGTTTGTCTACAGGTTTTTGGCTCAGGTACATTTCTGGCTGCTATTTCTGTGCTGTTTCACCCTGCAGTCAAATTTTGGAGCTGGGATTGTTGGGACTGTACCTCTTTGGGCTGGTGTTGGGGGTCTGTAGTGATCCACACTGATCCAGTCGTGATCTGTAGCAGCATTTGGCCACTGAAGCAGCTCTTGAAGGAAAGAATGGTAAAATAAATGACAACAGAAATTATTTCCTGTTAAGTCCCCCTTGTCTGACACTTTGTGTAGGACAAATTCTGGAATTCCAGCAGATTCACATGTCCAGACTCTGAACAGGGGTCTCAGCTCCTTTAATTTGCACACCACAAAAAATTCTGAATGGAGCAGAGCCTGCAGAGGATGATGTTGTTGTTGTTAGGGAATAGCTCTGCCTGGGGCAGCTCCTTCTGCACACCCTGCTGGTCCAGCTGGGATGAAACCACAGGGACATAATGAGATTTTTATAAAAAGGCATCCAGTCCTGACTTGAAAACTTGTATCACACCCTGCAGATGTTAAAGATGGGTAGTAGCTCTGGTGGACACTGCTCTGTGCTTTATGTAAGGCCATTATTTCTGTTAGGAAGTGCCGTGCTTCAGCTTCTGATTCCTCGGGTGTGACAGAACAGCCTGGAGACCTTTCCTCAGTAGCACTTAACCCTTGATCCAGTCACCATTTCCATCCCAGCTGAAGCAGATCCTTGTCTGGGACACGTTGCTGTCAGAAATGGGGTTTTTCTGCAGGCTTCAGTTTATTTTTGTAGTTTTCTCTGTGCACTTTTGAACTGTTGATATCCTTTTTAAATTACACTGTTCAGAACAGGCTGTGCTGTTCTCGTCCTTCTCAGTCATCTTTTTTTTTTTTTTCCCCAAAAAATAAGTAATTTTCCTTTTTTTTCCATCAAAGATCTAATTTTTTTGTACACAGCTGTGGTGAATTAGACTTGACTGCCTTCCTTCCCCTCTGCCCTCCACCACAGTGATATGGTATCTGTTTTCCTTTTTACAGGCTGCTCAAAGCAGCAAAATAAGGTACATGCTGTGAAAATTGCCATTTTTTGGTCATAATCCTACTTTGGGGAATTGAAGCAAAACTGGATCTCTTAAAAACACCACTAAAAGAACAATTTTCCTCCTCTAGTCAACAGCTAGATGACATCTGTCCCCTGCACAATTCCTGCTGTGCCGCTTCCAGCAGGTTTTTCCTTTTATTGCTCAGCAAACAAAGGGCTTGAAAGGGGTGGAAACTTGGTCGTGGAAACAAGGCAAACAGAACAGCTGGGTTGTTGTTTTGGCTCTTTTATACCTGTAAGTATTTTCTGTGGGTGAGCAGTGGCTGTGTCTGTGTTTAGGGAACCATGGAGGACAAGATCTACGACCGGCAGGTGACGAAGCAGTCGCTGTCCTTCAGGGTGGTGGACCAGCAGCAGGTGGAGCGTCACTTCACCATGAACGAGCTCACTGAGCTCTACACCTTTGAGCCAGACCTGCTGGATGACCCCAACTCGGAGAAGAAGAAGAAGAGGGACACCCCCATGTTGCCAAAAGTGAGTGGTGCCCATCACCAGGAATTCTGTGCTGTAAAAACAACCTTTGTCTGTTCAAAGATGTTCCGGGTTTTTAGTGCAGAGCAGTGCTGGCCACTTGGAATGGAGGTGAATAGCAGGAAACACAATAAAATCCATAGTTAATATAACATCCTATAATGAGCTGGGTGAGGAGTTTCCCCTCAGTGTAACTGACACTATGAGAGGGAGATACTCACTAAAAACCGAACTTTTAAGTCAGAACAGACACTTTTTCACGCATTTTGAATGAATAGAAGTTTTACTGCATGAAACTGTGGAAAATTGAAATTAGCATCTGAGTGGGTGCTGGTGATACTTCAGTTTGTGGTAACACATCTGTGAGCTGGCACTGTAGGTGAGAGTCAACTTAATCCATGTCTTCCTTTGCCAAGACTTTTTGGGGTTTTGTTTAACTTCCTGTGGGGACCAATAGTAGAGATATGGTAAAGATAAGGGAACACTTAAGATACTCCTTTTCAACTTCTTGGATGTAAGAGAAAACAAATATTTAATTCTTTTGCTTTTAATGGGGTAGGAGAATTCATTCTGTATTGTTTTAAAAGTCATCAGTGAGTGAAGAAACAAATCCTGCTTGATTTTAAATTACATCCTTGAGAATTCTGGCTTTACAACAATCCAGCTTCAAGTCCCTGACCAGTTTTCTTTGAAAGTGCTGTTAAGTGGGGAGATGCTGAATGCTTTTATTTTCTATAAGGAAAGACACTGCAGATGTGCAATCTGTTGTTTTCCTGGAAGTTTATCCAAGTGTCATGTCCAGTTTTAACTGGAGCAGCAATTTTCTGCCCTGTGTGGTCTAACAAGACCTCGAGGTGTGGAGGTTCTCAGGGCAAAAGTGCCTGTGGTGCTACAGCCCCAACTCGAGTTCCTGTGTTCTGCCCTCACCCCTCAGAAACAGCCTCTGGTCACAGCTCTGCAGATACTTGGGGTTAACAGAATATTTGTGATAGGAATGTGGTTCACATGAATTATTTAGTCTTAACTTCCACTGTTTGATTTCATTCGTCCCCTGTCCCTGCACAGCTGGAAAGGGCTGCTTTGGAATTTCAGTCCAAAAAAGGTGTCTTAAGGCTGAGTGATCACTTGGTCACCTTTGCTGTATTTAAGTATAGAAATAATGACATTATAATTCACAAAATAGTGAAGTACAGACCATGAACTGGACAAAGGCAATACTGGGGCACTGGGTGTCCCTCAGAGCTGGCACTGTTGTTGCCCCTGAGCTCGTTCCCCATTCCTCATTCAGGGAATTAGACTTGAAGTTTCTTCTTTATTTATGTGGAATGAAAACTTGGTGAGAACAGCTTGGAGAAGCAGATTAAAATCATAGTTCAGATTCAGTTGTCTATAGTAGTATATCAGCATTTTATACCACCTCAGGACAGAGACCTGTTTTACTGTGCTCCCACACTAGGGGACAACTTTGTGAGTTTTGATCTCAGGATAAGAAGAATTTGCTTCTTATTTAATATTTTTATTTTTAACTTTAGTATTAAATGTTCAGCTGGTTGAGGAAAAACCTGTGAATTACAACATAACTTGCATTCCTTCATGGAGGATTTCCTTTCTAATACACTGATCTCACCATAGCATTTAATTCCATCAGGATTTTAAAAAGACAAATGTCTTTTTAAAAATTCAAACCCCTTTTTCAGTCTCTCTTCGTATTTTCATTCATCACCAGGATTTCATCCTAAAGCTTACAAACCAACTGATAATCATTATTCTATCAACAAGCTAAAACAAATACAAAGAAATAATTATCCTGATGATTTTTTATGTGTAAGGTGGATTTATTATTTTTTTTTGTAAGATTGAACTAAATGTGAGTTTATTCCCCATCCCCATTTTTGAGCTTCCATCATTAAAGTCAACACAAAATAAAGTTTAGACAAAGCAAAGCAAACACACAGTTGGATGTAATGTAAAGCACATTTGAGGGCTGTGCTGCCTGAGGGAGGAACTCCCAGGGCAGTTCCTGCACCTCCAGGAGCCCCCACACCCTGTGCCATGTCCTGGGTTCCTCAGCCACCTCCTCTGGGCTTTGTGTCATCCCCATCCCTGGGGTCTCTCTGCTTCCCTGCCAGGACCCCAAGCCCACCATCCTCTGTTCCCTGTGCCCATCAGTGGTGCTGACCCCACCTGGGATATTCTGGGAGGAGTTGGCAATGACAACAATGATTCAGACCAGATAGGAGAAGGGTGGGACAAAGAGGGACAGTTTATTGAGATTGCTTAACCTAATTAACTTTTCAAACACACAGAAACAAACAACTTTCTGTGGCTGCTGTGACAGAACCCCTGGGCAGGACTTCCACAGGCAGCTCCCAGAGTGGCTGCAAAAGCTCTTGTTTGTTTGTGGGCACTTTTTTCCAGTCATTGTTTGGCTGAGATTATAAAATGCCAGGGTGGGACAGGCTGGATTCCTGCTTGTGCAAAGCCTGGCAGAATGAGGGCAGGATGTGGAGGGGGCTGGAGGTACTCAGATAACTCCAGGACTGTAATTCTTTTCAGGAGTGGTTCCATGATGTTTTCATATTAGGAATTTTAGCCTGAATGCTGAGGTGTGTTGGAGCTTCCTTAATTCATGGAGCTCATCAGCCACACAAGTCACGTAAAAACCCTGTTCAATAATGACCTTGGAAAAAGAGCTCCTGAGGTGCAGCAGGAGCAGTTTTTCATACTCCTGTAGGGGTGTTTTTCTTCATCCTTTGCAGCATCACCTTGACTTTCAGACAAAAAGGCTTGACTTAAAAAAAATTGGAGATGTCGGACCCAAAGGGCTGCTCAGTGTTTGGAAGCTGTAGAGATGCTGTTTGTATAAAATAAATGCAGATTGTTGATAGGTCCTGTCTGTTGTCCAGCCTAAGCAAAGGAAAAGTCACTGAGCACATTCCACTCTTCTTAGGTTCTGAAAGTGCATTTATTGTTGTGGAATCCGAGTGCATTCCTGTGGTTTATTAAGTGACTGGACTGTCATCTCTGCAACAGATTGTTAATCCATTGCCCTCCCTCTGAGGAAAATTGTACTTCTAAATGATTTTCAAGTTTTATTGTGCTGTGGAGTGCTCAGAGCTGCACACAGAGGAAGGGAGCAAGAGGGGAAACACGGGGAGCGAATAGAGCAGAGCTGCCAAGTGACTCCTCCTTTATCTCCTGCTTTGAACAGGACACGATCCTGGCAGAGCTGCTCCAGATCAACAAGGAGTACATAGTTGGGTATCATGAGCATGATTCACTCCTGGACCATAAGGAGGAAGAGGAACTCACTGAAGAAGAAAGGAAGGCAGCCTGGGCAGAATATGAAGCAGAAAAGAAGGTAAAGCTGTTTAATCTGGTTTATGTGTATGAAAATAACCTTCTCAGGTTTAGAGTCCCATTTGCCTTTTCAGTTTGTCTTGGGGCAATTAAATTTTGTTATAGACCAAGAAATGAATATATAAAGCAAATTGTCAGGTACCCTCAAAAGGCTTCCACTAGAAGTACAAAGAGTGGGTGTATAGAGTGAACTGATGAAAAGGTTTGGGGAGGGAGAAGAAATAGGGAGGTAAATAAAGTAAAATCTGAAGCTGCCCTATGAGAAATCCATATGGGCAATGAGCTTTACATTCCTGCTAATAAATTATGCATTTCACTTCTTCCTAATTTCATTACAGGCTGGTCAAACTCAACATTAAGTAGTGGATTTTCAATATAAAAAAATTCATCTTAACCAAGTTAAGCTGTACTAATAAGCCTTGGTCACTTACATATCAAATAATGACAATTAAGCTAAACTCAGAGATTATTCAAGAGTGGAACGTGGGTTCCTCTGTGACTGAAATGTGGTTCTGAGTTGAGATTTGGAAACCTCCATGATCAATGTTCAGTGCCTGTGGCCTTCTCTGAGGGCTGCTTTGGCTGTGTGTGGTTATTAGAGAATTATCAGAGTTAGTGGCAAGTGCTCTTTGTGTTTTTCAGGGCATGACCATGCGTTTCAACATGCCAACAGGGACCAACATGATTCCCACAAATTTCAACTCTCAGACATATATTCCTTACAACTTGGGTGCTCTGTCAGCAATGAGTAACCAACAGCTGGAGGTAAGGAGCACAACGTGTCTGTGTTGCTGTAGGGGTTTTCTGTCACAAATCGTGGATAATGTCAGTCTTAAATATCTTTATGTAATTATATCCTATTTTTAATAGTTTGGGGGGGGGGGTTGCATGTAGCTTTATTGAAGCTTAATTTGCATGTATATAAACCTATACCTGGGCAGATTGTCAGGTTTCTGGAGCATCACCTGCATTCTTTGAAGACTTTAATTACCACATTTGAAACTGTAACATTATCAAGTCTGTATGGTAGAAAATTTACCTGGGTTGCAGCATTCTCATGCTGGTCTGAAAACCTGTGGGTACAAAAATAGGTTTTTACAAATGCTGTCTACAAATTGCCAGGTTTATACATGTTGTTCAACTGCTCTGTGCTGAAATTCAGATGGGTGGCAGCTTAGACTCATTGACTTGTGCAAATTGAGAGCAAAAAGGTAATTGAAGTCTAGGTATGTACAAGAGAAAGATTAAGAAGGTTGGGGAAGAAATGTGTTTGTTGCTTCTGTGCTTTATAACTGATTTTCTGGTGTTTTCTCAGGACCTCATTAATCAAGGAAGAGAGAAGGTAGTGGAAGCAACCAACAGTGTGGCTGCAGCGAGAATCCAGCCCCTTGAAGACATCATTTCATCCATAGTGAGTGGCAAATGGATTACCCTGGCTTTGGATCAGGAATGGAAAATGTTAAACATTATCAAACAAAGATATTGCTACTGCACATGGTCATTCAGCTAATGAATTGCATTATTAATGAGTATCATTTCCAGCTGGTAGTGACCTGTATCCCTGCAGTAACCCTCAGTGGTATTTAGCTGGCACAGAGCCTTACAGGAGTGGCAGTTTAGATCCCTAAGTATTTGCCATGCTCTGAAAATGCTGTTTTTTCTATAAGTCAGAATAGCAATTATAGGCAAGTAGTTACTGTATTTTGTGGACTGCTAATTGCCAGTTAGAAGAACTAATAACTCATAGTTCTGGTTCTGGTGAAGCACAGTTTTGCATTGAATGGAAGCTGGGCTGCTTTAACTCTTGGTGCAACTGCGAACATGACTCAGGGCCTCAGTTACCATCAGGCTTTTGTTCAAATGACCAGTGCCAAGAAGGTTTTGGGTTTTTTTGCTTTTCAGTGGAAAGAAAACTTAACCCTGACAGAGAGCCAGGTGCAGGCCCTGGCCCTGAACAGACAGGCAAGCCAGGAGCTGGATGTGAAGCGCCGAGAAGCCATTTACAACGACGTCCTCGGGAAACAGCAGATGGTAAAATACCTTACGTTTATTTATCTACTGTCAGTGTTTGAATGAGGATCTTGTGTGTGTTCATTCCTAAACTACAAGTGCATGTTTAGGCACATAAATATCCCTCACAGAATGGTCAGCAGTGTGCTGGAGTTCATTGGTCAGCCTCAGCGAGGGGAGACCCAGGAGAAGTTCGTAAAAAAGCCACTCGCCAGGTTTTTGAGCTGAAGTGCTTTGCTGCAAGGTCATGAGGCATAAAGAGAAATCTGATTCCCAGAGCTCAGCCAGCCACTTAGGAAACACATCTTAGAAAGTGTTGGTAACGTTGTTTTAGCTTAAAATTACTTTGCAGAATCCTAAAGTTGCCCAGATGATGTCAGAGGGAAGAGTTTTCTCTCAGGTAAACAAACACTGACAGTCCACAGGCGGGACTTTCAAAGGGAAGATGAATGGTACCTGACAAATGATGATGTAACTTATACCTGGGAATAATTTCACAGTAGAGTACATGTTGCCATGGCAACTCACCTAAATGCTGCCTGCAACACAATAGCCAAGTCTTCGGGAGAACTGAGCCCTAAATGCTGTTCCTGAACGGTTTCTGCAGTAATGGGCTGCTGAATGCCATCACATTAGGGATGGTGATAACAATGGGGCTTTTTCCCCCAGCCATGCTGTCCCTAACAAATTGATTTCAGCTCTGAACCTGATCCTCGGAGCAGGGAGACAGGTCGTGCACTCAGCCAGCTCTGCTTTCCCTTCACAGTTAATCGGTTGTGTCCAGAGGATCCTGATGAACAGGCGGCTCCAGCACCAGTACAACCAGCAGCAGCAGCAGCAGATGTCCTACCAGCAAGCAGCCATGGGCCACCTCATGATGCCAAAGCCACCAAATTTAATCATGAATCCTTCCAGCTACCCAACCATAGATGTGAGAGGAATGTATCAGTCAGTGTCTGGTGGGATGCAGCCACCACCCCTACAACGAGCACCACCCCCAATGAGAGGCAAAAATCCAGGGCCTTCCCAAGGGAAATCAATGTGATTTTGCACTAAAAGCCTAAAGGATTGTTAAAATCAGAGAAAGAACTTTTTATTTTTTTAGGAATCAATGGCCTAACAGAACTCAACTGTAAAAAAAAAAAAAAAATTAAAAAGAATAGTTTGGTTGCTCCCCTTAAATACCATGTTCCATATTAGTGTTCCAGCTTTGTTTAAATAGGACACGATGTTTTCCCTGTTGTCAGTGATGTTGCCTAGAATCTTCTTACATATGTTGAGTACAGGAGATAACAAGTTGTTTTCAGTGAAAACAAGTTCTCCCGTTACAGTAGCATCTCCACAGGTTTCCTGTCTAAACTCCTACGCTTGCTTTTCGTGGCTGCAAAGCTTTGGGAAGCTTAGGAAGGACTGCAGGTCTGTATGTTCAGTCTGACATATGTGAATTGTAAACAGCTGAGTTCTTGATTAGAGTTGATTCCTCAAATTATGGAATACTTTTCTGCTTACCCATTTCTTTCTATTAGTGGGAACGTTCTAACAGAAATAGTCTAGTTTCCTTCATGGATCATCTGTGCTGAATGGAACAGGAGCTGAAAATACTCTCTGAAACAGAATTGAGTGCAATATTCGTAAATAACTACTGCTCTGAACCTTCTGAGGCACAGGGAAACTGTGCATCCAGCCTTAAACACGACTGGGCCTTCCCCAGTCTGCTGCCATTTCTTATTTTCAGTTCCATGTGATGGAATAACAGCTGATGATCTGGGGGTGGGAGATGTTTTTCCTTCAGGCACTAATTCCCTCTCTGTGGAGTCCAGTGCAGAGCACATTTCTGGTAACTCCTTCATGCTGGTGCTACTGTCTCCTCCCATTGCCGGCAGTGGGGGATGGGCCAACACAATTCAGTTCCTGGCGTTTTGGGGGTAAAATAGTGATGGTGGCCAGGGTCAAACCCTGTTAGAGAGCGCCCTTTAACGTGGCAGAACCATTGCTGATTGAACATGGATACAGAGAAAGTGCTGTAGCAACTTCCAGAGGTGCCAGAGGTGTGAAATGACTTTATTGATAGAGATGTGGTTGTGCACTCCTCCCCATCCCTTCAGTTGTGTGAAAACATGAGTTAGGACACAAAGAGCTTGATCTGTTTTGGTTTTGGTTTTGTTCTCTTTTGGATTTTTTTAAATGTAGGCCAGAGATAAATTTCTGGTTTATTCTGTATCATTATCACGTTCTTTGCCCACACTTGTTGTGCTTGTGAAGATCTAATTAAGTACAAATAGGGCTTTTCTTTGCATAGATTTTGGTTGATTCTTACCCCCCCAAAAACCCCCATTGATAATCTGGGGGCACAAGTAAGTAGCAGGAACATGGAGGCAGTGGTGTGTGGACAACAGGGGGCTCTGGAGATGGATGGAGGCTGTGGCTCCAGATTGTGCTGGACTCTTCTGACACTAGCATGAACTAAAATAATTTTGGTTTCTGGAAAGTTTCTTGCAGGAGTTTTGAGTTCTTGCCCTGAATGGACAAGTTTTGCATCTAAACGTGCCGATGTCACACAATGTTTCGCTGTGTGACTGACACTTGGTTTGTGACGTGGACAGAGCTTGGTTGGGCTGCTGCACACCCAGCTGACAAGTTGCTGTCTTGGACTCTTTGATTACAAGATACCACAAAAGACCCTCAGTGTGTTCTAGTGCTCTGCCAGCTCTACAGTTAACTCTGGTCTGGGGGAGGGAGCAAAGAGAGACGTGTTGGCACTAGAAGAGACAAAGTGTGAGACGTTGAGACAGACATTTGAAGGCAAATGTACTCTGGGCAACTCTCACCGATATTCCTACGTGTTGTGAATAAGAGAAATACTTTCTACCAAACCTGGGAATGTTAAATGGAGTTTTACAGTAACTCAAAGACTTAAATGTGGAAGTTTTAGGCAACATTGAAAGGCACATTTTATTTCATCCTGGACAAACCTATGGATAACAGAAGACTAATGCACAAGAAGGAATCCGAGATAAGCATTGAAGTAAAACCTGGACCACTTTGCATACGTTTCTCACTCAACATTTTAGCTGCATAACAATGTGCTTTGAATATAACATCAGGCTTTAACCAGTACTTAAAGACAGAACATACATCAGTAAGATAATAAAAGGCTCATTTTTATATTTGTTCTAGATGTTTTAACTAGATAAAAATGGCTTAAGATGACGAATAAAAACGTTGCTTGTAATACAGTTTTGCCTGCTAAATTATCCACATTTTGTAACCTGTTTATTCCTTTGGATGTAAAGCGTTTTTGCTTAGTATTGTGATATTGTATATGTTTTGTCCCAGTTGTATAGTAATGTTTCAGTCCATCAACCAGCTTTGGCTGCTGAAATCATACAGCTGTGAAGACTTGCCTTTGTTTCTATTAGATGGCTTTTCAGTTCTGTATTAAATATCTTAAGTACTATAGAAAAGGTGTCTCCTCTTCCTATAAGGCTGTTTTGTAATATATATAAGGACTGGAAATGTGTTTTTAAAGAGAAGAAGCATTCAAGTATGACGATATACTATCTGTGTTTTCACCATTCAAAGTGCTGTTTTAGTAGTTGAAACTTAAACTATTTAATATCTCATTTAATAAAGTGACCAAAATACATCAACGTGCCTTGTGCTACATTCACAGTCCAGCGTTAACTCCACAGGGATTCAGCCTGGGAACGTGTCTTTGAAGAACTGTGCTGTGAGTTGAAGCTTTTACTGTTTTCTACAAAGACTTCAGTGGATGTAACCATTCATTTCATTTAGGGAAAATAGTTGTGGTCCAGATTTTCAAATTAATTAATAGCAGCCTCTGCCAGTCTGTCTGTTAAAAATGAAGTGAGTTATCCAGCAATGAGATGGTTAAAAGTGAGGTGAAGTTCTGCTTAGTCAAATCAGAATAACATGCTGCCATATTTTAACCTTGTAATTGTACTTCTCCCTTCCTTAGTTACAAAATCCCACCTGTTGGGCAAAACACCCCCTTTCCTAGGCAAAGAAAAGTGTAATTATTGTGTTTAAATGTGCCCTCTGCCTGTTCCCTGGCAGTGCTGGGGCTGCTCAGGGGCACAGCTGGTCTTGGTGAAGCTGAGGGAGGTGGAAATGGTGTCTGGGGTGAAGATACTGGAGTTGTGCTCCAAGGGGCCCTGTGGGCAGCATGTTTTTAAATATCCCTGTGACTTTTAACTTGGCTGAGCACTGATGGAGGGCAGTGGGCAGCTCAGGCTGGATGTGGCTGTCTGTGTTGGGCTGGGAAGTGTCTTGGAACAAGTCCCGTGTCCAGAATGTTGTGCTGAGGTGCCCCAGCACTGACCAGCACTGTTGCTGTGTCAGCTGTGCCCACCCTGAGCAGCTTTTGCCTTTATCTTAAAAGCAGAACCGCTCTGTGCACAGTTAATTAAACTAAATTCATCAGTTCAAGCAAAAAATAGTTTTGAAGTTGGATAGATTTTCAATGTTTATGGAAAGCCAAATGTCCTAAATGTTCCCAGCTGGAGGAGTATGGAAAAATGCTGGTGTTGCAGCAGCAGCTCCAGTAATCACGCAGTGTCTGAACTTCCCAGACCTGCTCAGGTGTCAAATAACCCCCTGTGCACCCTCTGTGCTGTAGAACCCACCCTGGGGATGTGGCCTGGGGTAGGGCACCAGCAGAATTCCCAATGTGTCTCTGGGAAAGCTGTGCTGCAGTTAAGGGGTCTGGAGCAGCTCCTGCCCTGCTGTGTGTGGCTGGGATGAGTGGTTCATCCTGTGTGTGACCTTTTCATCCAGCCACAGCTCTGTTCCTGCTTTCCCCAGGGATGAGGTGGCTTGGAGGTCACTGGAGGAGAGTGTTGGGAAGGGCCTGTGGCCTGGTGTGGGGGTACTGCCCTGGAGAAGGGCAGGGGCTCAGGGAAGGTGGGTGCAGGGGGAGGTGGCGTCACCCCTTAGGTCTGTCAGCCAAGGTCTGATCTCGAACACCACCCTGGCCTTGTGTGTGCACAAAAACTGCTTGAGAACAAGTGAGATGGTAACTGATACCTGAGGCACTCCTCAAAGCCAGATCCAGCCACAACAGCTGCTTTAGGAATTCACTTGCACAGTGTGGTGTTTGCTCCTTTCTCTGGATTCTCACTGATGCCCACGAGCAGCAGCAACAGAGGACACGTGCCCTGGCCACGTCTGATGTGGTGACCTGCCCTGCTCGGTGGCATCTTGGTGCCAAATACCTTGTGGCACAGTGAGGGAAGAGCCTGAGAATCCTTGGAATTAGCTTCCCAGGGCTCCTGCTCAAACCCAGCACAGGTATGAGGTGGTGCCCTTGGTGTTTTCCATGATGAGAATTCAGGGGCTCTCAGGCAGTTCCTTGCTTTGGAAAAAGCAATAACCAGCAGTATCCCAAGGGGTGCAGATGTCTTTGTCTCCACATCAACAGGAATTTCAGCCTTTCTCCTTCAGGAATGGTCCATCCCTGGATGCCCTTCCAGGAACCTCTCAGGCACAGTCTGGCAGCTGCAGCACATCTCTCTGGATGTCCAGCCAGCTGGGACAACACCAGGACACCTTCATTGTCTTCCAGCACTGAGTTTCTGGATTCCCTCTGCAGTTTGGGATCTCCATCGCTCTCTCCACAGGAGGTGAGTCTCTGGGGCCTCCTCTCCTTTCCCGCCTTGGAGAAAGGAGCCCTAAGCCGTGCATTCCACCCAGAAGAGCTCCCCACAAGCAGCAGGGTCTCCATGGGGATGTCCATGAGAACATGTGTACGTTGCCACTGGTACGTCAGTCTCCAGGCAATCCACCCAATCCATCCCTGTGCCTTGGATCACGAGCCAAAGCCAGGGAGAAGGGAACTTCCTGCTGTGCTTGGCTCCACCTTGGCCTCTCACAGGCAGCTCCCCTCTGTTTCTGCACCTTCCATAGTGAGACTCCAGCACTTTCCCACCTCTTTTCTGGAACCTCCTCTCTCCTGCTCTGCACAGCTGTCCCGGGATAATGTTTCCCACAGAACAGGCCCACCCCTCTCAGGTGGAAGGAGAAGGGTTGAAAGAGATGCCTTTTGTCCCCTTTGCTGTGGTGTTTCCAGACCCACAGTCTTCTGTGTAGAACAGCTCTGGGGTTGGGGGCACAGTAGGGTTTCTGGGGATCATGGCCACCCCTGCACCAGCTTTTGCCTCCCCTTTGAGAGGTTTTCTGTTGGCTGTTGTGACTTTGAATCACATGGAATCTACATGAGCTGAGACCCCAAACTAACACTGTTTGCTTTTGCTGACTTGGAAGATTCTGTCAGGTTGAAGCAACCCAAACCTATTTTCCTCTCAAACTTTCCTAGCAGGGTCCATCTGCCAGCCCTGTAACATCTCCAAGCCGAAGGAGCAGTTGGCATCTCCAGGTGGGGTAACAGTCGGACCAAGGGAGATCGGATGGGGTGGAGAGGTGAGTGTGTCCACACAAACCCCCTGTGCATCACAGCCCCCTCCTGTGCCACTCAGAGCACACCCAGCCTCTGGGGTGGTTCCTTCTGCTGCTGTTCAGCTCCCAGGTCACTCAGGTCACTCACATCTTCAGATGCTTTGTTGAACCAGAACCAAACACAGTAAATTCCTGTGAAAGAACCATTTGGGTGGGATTTAGCAGTGCTGAATTCCCCATTGAATGAATGCCCCACACAGGACAGGACACCAGCCTTTACCAAGGGGTTTCCAGTAAATTCTTTGTGGATTTTGCTTTTAGGAAGTATAAGTTTTTTGAACCCAGATCCTGAAAAAGTGTTTTACAGCATCCCTGGCACCTGTGTGTCCCTTTGTGGCTGGAGGCTCTGCTGCAGCAGCTCTTTGAGTTGGGTATCAGAAGAACAAATCCAGTGTTGTCCCCATGGGCCAAATCATCTCCCTTTGGAGCTGGTAAAAAATGTACTTGGCATTGCTGACATCAGGTTTTGACCTTCATTTTGAAAAGGAGCAGGATCTTAACCACCAGATTTATCTTCAAGCACCACGGAAAGCCCTGGCTGGAGGGAGCAGGACCATCCGGGGGGGCAGAGCGAGGCTCCAGGGCTGAGGGATTTCCCTTCATGCAGGGGAAGGTCAAAAGTGCACCTGAGGACACGTCTCGTGAGCGATCGAGCTCCCGACACAGCAGCCGGGGATGAGATGTTTCGGCAGTGACTCAGAGGAAGAAGCTAAATAAACTCTTTTTATTTCAAACACGGGATTAAATTCCTTCATGTCTGGATCATTGAAGGTAAAGCTCCTGTAATCTCCTCATTGCCAACCCCAGCCTGTCGTCTGGTGGCTGCTGGACCTGCTGGGACAGCGAAGGGACGTGGCAGGGACATGGGAGGTGGCAGAGAGGGCGAGAGACAGTCGGGAGCAGAGCTGGGCACTAGGGCTGCTGCTCCATTAGTGATGTAGATGTAGGAGAAGCTGGTGTGGATCATCTGTAGGTCAGTAAAAGTGTCCTGGGAATTCACAAGCTGAAGATGAAGGAGCTGAGGTTTTACCATGACTGTTTTGCAAGGAAGAGGTTAAGAAACAACACTGTGAACAAACAGTTGTGATAACGAAAACCCAAAGCCACCACAGCTGTAGTTGTTCAGGTTTTTGCACACTCCAGAGAACCCTGTTTGCTGTCAGCCTCTCCTCCTGCTGCAGAGTGCCTCTGCAACCACACACTCCTGCTCCCACCATGTGCTGAAATCTCTCTGCTGATCACAGGGAACAAAACATACACTGGCATCATTGCTGGAAGCTTTCCCTGCACGTCTGTGGCATCCCAAGCAGGCAGCAAGGGCAGACATGTGGCACAAGTGGCACTGAGGGTCTGTGCTGGCCCAGCCAAGCCCTCTCCCATGAGCATCCCTGGCCTGGCCTGACTGGAGGAGGGCTGTGTTTCCCTGGCACTGTTGGGCACCAGATGGGAATATGGGATTGGCTCAGGGCTGCCAAATGTCCTCAGGTTTGCTGAGCCCAGCTGGAGGCAGAGGAAAGGTGACAGAACTGTGTGACCAGGCAGCTTCTGCAGAGGAAAATGCCACACAGCCACAAACATCCAAGCACTGCCTGCAGGGATGATCCTCTTCCACAGTAATTGCCTAAAAGTGAGGGGGTTTAAAATTGCTGTTGTTGCTTTCTTTTTCTCCACCGATTTTTCATGGTGCTGCAGGTAAATCTCATGCAAGGTGTGCTGGTTTTATTGCAGGAATGATGGGTCCATCCAAAACACAGCAGATGCTCCAAATGTTTGTCCTCTTGGTTTAGAACAGGACAGTAAATCCACGGGGATGCACCACACCCCAAGGAGACTGAGCTGCCCACGACTCCTGCCAAGAGCTGAGCTGGTGCTTCCCAGACCTGTAATTTGATGTCATCCTTCTGCAGGAGTTTGGGGCATAGGTAATTGATCTTTATTGTACAAAGCCCTTTTAGAGGTGGATTTAATGTTCATATTGCTGGGGAAATACTGGGTTAGTTGTTGAAGAGTGCCAAAAAAAAGGGCTAGCAAGAAATCTACAATATAAAGACAATTTTATTGCCGATAAGCTCTTAAAACTCATTTTTTTTTCCTGGTTCAGTAGGACCTTATTCTTCCTGATGAAAATCCGGTCATAGCATCTCTCATTAAAAATAAAATTATTTTGAAATAAATAAATATATAAAATAAATATCATATACATTTTATAAATAGTTTTGTCCTTATGCACAGTATCCATGCTTACATCTGAATAATGTTCCTCGCCCCATTCCCACCCCAACAGCAGGAAGAACCCCGCACATCAGGACTGGTCCATGGAGCATCATCCATGTAGCAAACTCCTGGGCTGCTTAAGCAGGGCACCACTCAAAGGCTTTTCCTTAGCAGGGAGCTAACCCAGCTCAGCAGCAGCATCTGCAGCAGTTCTGTGGTCTTTGTTTTCTTTTCTTCTCTTCATTTTTAGGTTATTTTGGGACTTTCTTTTCCCCAATGATCAGGTTTGCTCACCTGCTTGTTCCTTTAAGCAACCATAACATTGAATATTCAGCCTCTCTTGTAGCAACCAGGTAACGAAAGTGAATGAAAATGGAAGATTAAATGTAGGGTTCCCTCCCTTCCCCTACCCCCGCCCTGCCCCATAAATAACCCAGGTTTGATATACGCTGGAAACAAGGAGGAACAGCAGTGTCTGAATTCAATGTAAGTGCTTCCCTAGGTCATCTACGCTTACAGGAATGATGGAATGACTATTAATAGAGTGCTCTGGGAAAAAGCTTGGGAGCCCAAGTATGTACACTGACACTGCAGGAACCATCACCTGTAGTGGAAGAGGTCTCTGTACATGGCAGGGATTTTGGCAGGGTCCACAGGCCGGGGTAAGAAGTGGGTGAATTTCTGGTGTCTCTTAGTCCTGTACCCCTCGCGGGGGGAGCCGTCCTTGTTGAGGGCCACGTAGTACTGGCGCTCCGAGTCGGGGTGCTTGTACAGGGTCGAGGCGTACGTGTTGTACCAGTTCTCCTCAAACTGCTCGCGGAAAACGCACTCCCGGGTGAGCTTCTTCTGCCGTGGGCAGCACAGCAGGGGAACAAAGAGACACTCGTGTCAAAAAGTTAAAATAGGAAACATTGTCAACCTTCCTTACTTTATTTTTCTAGCATTTTCGCAGCTGCCTTCTCCTGGCTCCCCTGAGGACGGGGACTGTGCTGCTGGGGATGCTTCCCCTGGATGAGAGCTGGAAATGGGCACAAGTCAAGACCCAAGGAGCTCTGGAGTTGGAGGAAGAAGGAGACAAAAGCAGGTGAAGGTGGGTGTGGATTTTGCAAACATGCGCCATGAATAAATTAGACAGGCACATGGCAAAGCTCCAAACATGTCCAGGTGTGAGTCTGAACTCACTGGGTGGCCGTGCTGCCAGGCAGGGACATATCCCCCTGTAGCAGTGCCCTCCAAGGTATCACGCAGCCCAAATCGCCTCTTTTGGATGGGAGAAGCAGCAGGCAGCACATCTGAGGGGTCTAAACAGGAAAACAGGAGCAAGAACTGCTTTGGAAGTTCAGGGCACACAGCTGAATGCGCTGAGATGGGAATGAAAGCATTCCTCAGCGTTCCACCTGCTGGAGTGCCAGTGAGCTGTGATGGGAGGCTGTAACAAGACCCAGAGGGATGTGGGATGTCAGACCCCAGGGAAGATTTAGGGTGGTGACAGGTGATGTGATGAGGGTGTGTGGCTGGTGCATCCCATGCTGGCATGGGGGGACAGATGGCACTGGTGTCACCATGGCCACAGCCAGCCTGTCCATCCAGCCCTTAGAGCTGGGGGCTGTTGGCAGTGGCTGTTTGCTGATGGACTTTAGTTCATGTCCAGTGCTCCTTCCCTCTCTCTCCCATCTCCATGTGCCAGCTACAGGGATGTGCCCAGGTGGCTTTGCCAGCACTGCTGTGCTGTCGCAGAGGGTCCAGCCATGCCATCCCATAAGGATACTGCCAGGGTGACTGGGAGCCCTTTCAGCTGAAGGGCAGTCTGCAAATGTAGAGGGCTCTAATATTACACCCACTGTCCCTCCACTGTAAACTATCCGGGCAGGGAATGTGTCCCCTCCTCGGCACACGGAGTGCTCAGTAAATGTTACTGCCCACAGTAGATGTGTTTTGTAACACAATCCAGGAGCTCACCTGTGCTCAGAACCTGTTTTCAATGTTTTGCTGCTAATTAAATAAAGCCTGAGGTGAGTTGTGAGCCCTCGAAAAGTCCTAGGCCGCAGCCCTGGCCATCTGAGACCCAGGGAACCGCGGACTTCTCTTCCCAGATCTGTCAATAAATACAGGCTGGGTTTTTTCCCTCCTCTCAGATGCCATCCACTTGGAATTATGTTGGAACCTGATGACTGGCTGAACTCTGGCTGTTGCTTTGCCCCCATTCCCCTGTGCTGCACTAGGCAGTTTGGAGTACAGTATTTGTGGAAAATGTTTGGCGAGTCTGGGGTGACTCTGCAAGGAGTGATTTATTCCTTTCCAAGCCCCGGGATGTCCCCACTGAACCTGACACCATCCAGGCAGCAGGCAAGGTGCTGCCCATGACTTCTGCTGCCCAAAGTATTAGTGGCATTTCTGAAATCGTTGGGAAGCTTTACAGAAATGTTGGCACGAGGTCAACAGGGACAGGCAGAAAAGCTCTGTGTCCCGAGGGGACTCCACGTGTCGCTGTGGGGATGGCTGGCTCTGGCTGCATCAACACAGGCATCAGGCAAAGTTGGCACAGAGGGAAATAATAAACTTGCTGAAAATTTAAAAATACTGCTGTACTGTGATCTCCCAAAATACCATTGTAATGTTAATGCTGTTGTCAGGCACTGTTTTATGGACCTTTAATTAAGAATACTGTAGTGGCTTTTGAGTTAGAAAAGCCATCATTGTACAACCCACGTGTCCCAGATTTTAAAACTCCAGGGTAATTTGGGGACCTGGCTCGTGACGCCGGCACAGTTTGGAGCAGCCTTTTGACTGTGTCCCTGCAGCGTCCTGCCTGGTGCACAAGATCCCAGAATGGTTTGGTTGGAAACAACCTTAAAGATCACCTCGTTCCAACCCCCTGCCATGGGCAGGGACAGCTCCCACGACTATCTTCAGGTCAATCCTGGTTCCAGATTCAGTGTTGTAAAATGCTACCCTACTTTTGTTTCTGTGTTGTAACATGAACACGGGCTCTAGAATTTAATTAACCCATCATGAAACTCGATTCACAATCAGAGCTACAGGGTTTGAAGGCAAAGGGGGGAATACATGGGCTCAAGTTCTCCAGCAGGCACGAGTGAAAACTACAATTGCAGCAGCTGCTGAGCAGCCTTAGGGTTTGACAGGAGACGTGCTGCTCCAGCCCTGCTTTCTGAAGTGTGCTTCAGGAGATTTTGTGTTTTATGGAATCCTGGTGATTTTTCTTTTTTTGTACATTTGCAATTTAACCACTGTCTCTGCATTTAACTGCTGTGCAGGGTAGAAGCTGTTACAGAAATGAGGTGGGAAAAGAACAGTTACTGGTGCATGCAGTATTTGATGATCAGAGAATCACAGAGAGGTTTGGGTTGGAAGGGACCCCAAAGGTCATCCAGTTCTACCCCCTGCCATGGACAGGGACACCTTCCACTATCCCAGGTTGCTCCAAGCCCCATCCAACCTGGCCTTGGACACTTCCAGGGATGGGGCAGCCACAGCTTCTCTGGGCAACTACCTCAGATAAACGTCAGCAACTGCATCTTAAATGGTGGAAGGGTCTGTGGCAGTCTCAGGTGGAAATAGGACAAGGAAAAATGAGCCAAACTTGTGGTTTACTGTTTGCTAATCAAAGGTTTTCTCACAGCTTCTGTGTATGCAGAGTACATGAGTTTTAACTTGTACTCTGAGACTTATCTGATGGCGAGAGGAAGTAGTGCCTTCTGCTTTGGTTTAAAACTGGTTTATTTCATTTCATTTTATTTTATGATCCACCCTTAATTGAGCTAAATAATTTGGAATTGAGTTAAATTAACCTGTAGGAAGCACCTCTGCCCAGCTGTTACGACCTGGCATTTTGACTGCAAGTCATAACACTTAATGAGTTTACACTTGGGGTTTTTTGTCAAAACATGGAAATTTTTAGCATGAAAAGGGCACTTCTAGGAAATCATGAACAGCAGCCCTAAACTCCTACAAGGAGTCACAGAGAATTTCACAGTAACAGGCCACAATTTCAGCTTTTGTTGGTTAAAGAGCCATAATACAAAGATAAGACCTGCAGATAGGTGCAGACCTGACCACACAGAGAATACAACTGCTGTGTTACTCAGGCTGTGAAAACACATCAGCAGTTCCTGGCTTTATGCTAAATGTCCCCCTGCCTTTACCTGGCCACTGCCACACCATGTCTGAAAGGCAAAACCTCAGTGTGATGTCTGGGGGCTGGGCACCACTGTGGGCTCTCACAGCAGGAGTGAATCCTCCCTCAAACCCAATTCCTATATATCATTTATGTTATAACAGCAGTGGAATCAAGGGTAGGATGGAGATCGGTGTCACCCCAAGAAGGTGGGGGACCTGTGACAGAGCATCTTGTGACATGGCTGAGGCCACAGGCTGCAGTGCTGGAATCAGCCCAGCCTGAACTTACCGACCCATAGAGCTCGCCTCTCTCATTCATGCCGAGGTAGAGTCCGGAGTCCACCCCACGGATGCTCACCAGCCCCACTGCCAGGCTAATAAACTCCAAAATCCCTAAAAAAGAAAAGAACTGCAAATCATACAGAAGAAAAAACCACCACCAGGCTCCAGCAACAAAAAACCCCAGCCATTCCCAGTAACAATACAGTTCTTAACTCTACAGTCCCATCTGCGTGCAATCTTCTGGTTTCCAGTCTGGGCTTCTCCCCAGCATTGTGAATTTGAGTTGCCCAAGAGGGATTACCTTTGCTAATGAGAAAAGCTTTGCAAGGTTTTGTTGGTTTGGGTTTGGATTTTTTTCGTAATTATCACCAAGAAGACAGATGTAGAAACTTGTGCCTGGCCACTAGAAATGTCAGAAGGCTGTTAGCATGCTGGGTTTTATTCTTCACCATAAGGAGTGTGATTTTGTCTTCTGGAATAAGATTATTGTCCCACAGGTTTTAAAGTCATGGGTTCAGTAAAAAGAAGTGAAAAGCACTAGAAGAGATGTCTGTGAGCACCATCCTCATCCTGGCACTCCAGTGGGATACTTGCCAACCTGAAATGTATATGCAAGCCATAGGGATAAAATCCAGCTTCAAAGCACACAGATAGAAATGCATTTCCTCTGCAGCATTTGGAGCCATCCTTTCTCTGTCATCCCCTGCCACCATTACTGCCAGAACCCCCTCCTGCCCCCTATGCCCTGTTGCCTGTCCCAGCCTCCTGCCTGCCTCTTCCCAGTCCAGCAGCATCTGTCCCAGCCATCCTCAGCCCTGCAAGAGCAACTGTTTTACCCACAGGCTGCAGCCTGCTATGATGGTGTCAGACACTTTAAAAATGAGGGGCAGCCTTATTTCCTCTGGCAAGAAAGAGCAGGGTCTGGCTGCTGCACCCCCATAGCCAGCAGCTGTTTCAATGGGGGAAAGACTTGTAACAGAACCTTTGGTGAAGCACTTAAAAACAAACAGCCCCTACCCAACACCCGAAGTGGTGAGGACCTTCAAACTTCACAGGAAGACTTCCTGAAGGCAGTGGTGGGACTGTGTTATTATGGATTCCACACACTACCAATCTAGAGGTCATGGGCAGTTTTGCCAGTGTCCAGTGCAGGATTACTTAGCTGGGAGGCAGAAGGAAGAGGGCTTTCCTCATCTCATCTGATGACTGCATGTCTCCATTGACTGGAGAAGAAAGTTGCTCTAACCTTTAGCATGGCTCCAGCTCTCCTAATATAGCTCCCAAAACATCCAGCCCTGGGCAGTTGATGCTCTGATCAGGTTACCTCCCAGAGGAGGTAAAAGTATTGCCCTGGTTTAAAACCACCGCGTGACAAGCGGCCACCTGAGCCAGCTGACTTCAGTGGCAGCCACAGCTCCGGGTCAGCCCTCAGCCTGGAGCACGGATGTGACAGCTCTCAGACGACACCACATCACTGCCTAAAGATAGGACAGACCAGATGGTGATGGACACCCCTGTCCCCCTTCGTGCAGCGCAGACTCATCGTCAGGTGCTGGCAGCTAAGCTGGCTGCAGGAATTCCTACCTTCCATCAGGCCTTCTGTCCTCCTTTTCCCCTGCCTACTCTGGGGCTTGTGCATCTAATCCAGCCCTCCCTGAAACCAGCAGGTGCTAGGGGAGATGAAATAGGGATTTGGGAGCGGCAAGTCCTGGAGACAAACAGGGAAGCAAACATCACAAAATGCACTTTATGGACCAGAGCAGACATTCTACAGGCTGAAATATGCCCAGCTACACATCCTGGCCTCAGGACACATCCTGCCTGCAGAAACACCAGGAACAGGCAGCACAGGCAGGGAAGGCAGCCCTTCCAAGCCAGACAGGCGCAGACCCTGGCTCTGCTCTCCTCAGTAGCTGTTGTGGTTTCTTAGCTGAAAAGAATCCCAAACAGGGAGGAGAGAGGTGCAGGATGAGGGGTGGTTTCCTCCCTTCACTACCCACCAGTTCTGACACGAGGGAGTTACTGAACTGCTGAGTGCTTTTTCCCATCCAGAGACCAGAAATTACCACAGTCACTCTTTGAAAAGGAGGGAGTGAAGGAAGATGGACAACTACAGGGAGTGTAAAAAGTAAAACAGGAGTACAGAGATACACCCAGGAATGGGGGAGTCTTCCCCAGGCTGGAGACAAGGGAACATTCAAGTGAAACTTAGCAGGTACCTGGAGAATGGTAGGTGGACCTTCCTATAGGTATAGACACAGTCCTTGGCATCAGCACTTTTTTTGTCTCTTGTCACTTCTGGGAAGTAGGAAAATGTTGCTGGTTCTGATGAGAAACTGAGGGATGTCTAAGGCAGGGGAACCCAGATCTTTTCTTGAGTATGCCCACAAGCATGCTCTGTATGAGCCATGTGAATCCAGGTCTCCAAAGACCTGGTAAGAACCAAGCCAGGAGCAGCATCAGCATCTTCCCTCTCTGATCAGGAAGGTGAGACATCCCTCACCTGGTGCAGGTTGGGTAGATACGGGCTTTGCAAATGAAGCTTCTTCCAAGGTGTGCCCATGACAATCTCTTCTGACAACATCTCTTGTAGTATTCCCCTTTTTTGATCTCTGAGTGGCACTTGCAGACATGCATGGAAGATGACTATGTTGAAAGAGCATTAAGAATGTAACTTGAGCCCACAAAAGTCAGGAGACAGAGTGAAGGCTGAAAATATGTGGGCGGATATCCATCCTGTCCTTAGCTCACTCCAATTCTAGACAAAATTGCAGCTTCGTACATCTGATCTCCAGCAGCACAGGGAGTGGCCACTGGGGCCAGCTCAAGAATTCTCTTTCCAATTGTAGCGGTGTGTTTTTGTGGTAGAACATGCTTTTGTTTTTTTCTTTTGCTTTCTTTTTTTCTTTCTCCCAGGACTTGCCTCTTTTTTTTTTCTCCTCACTTTGATTATTCATTCTCTTTGTTCCTTGAGCCTTTCCAGATAAGACTTGGAAAGATTTGATTAAGACTCTGACTGGATTAATTTACCACCAAAGAACTGAATAATCTCCTGAGCTTTGCCATGGCTGGACCCACACACTCTCGCCTTACTCTAAACCATCCCTCAAAGAACAATTCAGCTCCCTGCACCTGTCTCTTCTTACATGACTGTATTCAGGAGCTGGGGTACAGAAACATCAGATGTTGTATTAATGGCTACAAACCTAAAGCTTCAGCTAAAAACCTCAACAACTGTTCAGCAACAGGTGCACGATGGTCTGAATGTCAAAATTACAGCAAAACTTTCTCTGGAGGTCTCAGCAGCTTCTCTAGGAGTCTGTGTAACAGATCCATGAGCAGGTTTGTACCTGAGAAGAGCTTCATTTTCTGCCTTTATTCGTCTGCAGTGCAACCTCAAGACCTCTTTCTCTCCTCCACTGCAGTGAGTAGCACCATTGGGTTCACTTGTTTAATGCTGCTGTAAAAGAGACGTAAGGCAGAAAAGGAGCAGTTCCTCCTGGCAGGGATTTTCCTGGCAAATTTCTCTGTTTCATTCTGAGAAGGATTGTCATAGGGGTGCTAATGTCAGTCCAGACCCCCTCCAGATTTTCATCATCCTTTATTTCTTTGTCGAGGAAGGTTCTGAGCAGATGCAGTGAGAGAGATACATTTTGGAAAACACTTTATTCTTTTGGGAGTGACTTTGCCAGAGCTGCCAGTTCAGAGAGTGAATTTGGGCACTTCTGTAGTGCGAGAATGAGCTTTCTTCCAACAAACCTAGAGGGCTTTGCCACATTATGTGTTAAACCTCCTCTAGGAAAAATAAGCTGTGCTCCATTGTTCTTGCAAGAATCTGTGTTTTTACAAGTATAAAATATCACATTCCAGAAGACAGGTGTGATTTAGGAAAGCTCCAGTCCTCGACAGATGAGAAGCAGTAGTTCCTGTGATTGCTCAGGCAGTGTGGATGCATGATGCCAGTGCCTCCCCTGTGTCCTACAATCATACTCCCAAATGCTGTGGTACAAAAGAATCTCTCCCTTTAATCCTCACTTTTGGGACCTTGGGACTCTGTTCTGCATCAGCAGGGCTTTGGCTATTTTCCTCTCTGGAAGATGTGGATGTCTTGCACATCTGGTAGCTTTTGGGATGGCTGCACATGGGAGGGTGCAGATACTGCCTGTCTGTTCCTGAATCCCTTCCAAATCAAGAGATGGGGATGCCAAGTCCGGTTTTACCCTACATCCCACCTGCAGCTGGACACGTGCCTCGGCTGTGGCATCACAGCCATCCATGGAGCATCTTAATTATCTGCTCATGATACCAGGGAGCACCTTCCAGCCACATGGCCTTGATCCTGGATTTCTAAGTATTTCTCCAGATGCCCCAAGATTTAAGGCAGCTTTAAACTGCTTCCCTGAACCCCTTGTCTACCTCTGCATCCTTCACCACAGTTTTGGAGTTCCCCAGCATCACTCAGGCTGCCTATTCCTGTTATAAGTCCCTCCTTTCTGACTGTTGCATGCAAAATTTAGGAATGCATTGATACATGACATCCTAATATGAACCATACCAGGAACACTGGAATTTAAATATTCATGGCTACTGAACGCAGATGGTGAATACTGTGTGCCAATACGTTATTGCTTTGAGTCTCTGCTGAAGCAAGGCTTAGTCCAACTTGATCTGAATGCAAGGATTCCAGTCTAATCCTTTGGGGCTTTGTCTTGCAATTACAACAAATAACTATTTATTTTACACTGCCTCTGGGAAAACCCTGAAGCAGAAAACTATAATATCTGAAGTCTGGTCTAGTTTACAGAGCTGGATGCGGACTGCTAAAACACTTAGGGAATGCCAATGTTTCGATTTATTGGAAGCACTCTGTGACTTAGGCTTCAGTGTGCAAAATTCATGAAAAGTTTCAGCATGTTTAACATGTTTTTTCCAAGTTTGAAAATACACTTGTTTTACTCAATCTTTATAAAAAATGGACCTGAGACAAATGTTGCCCTTTAAAAGTGGCTGTTGAGTTGTACAAAGGTAAAGAAAAAGAACTGATAGACTAGAAACACTACGTGGCAGCTTGAACTAAAACCAACCAGATGCAATGGGTTTGCTTTCAACTCTTTGAATGTGGAAACCCATTGCGTATTGCAGTGTGAAACGTTAAAAGATGGGTGTTTTCAGGAGGTAATTAAAGAATGCTTGCCCCACGAGCATATTAGTACCTGACTCTGACCCGCAGGTTATGACTTTCTTGTTGATTTAGGCAGGGACATGCCATGCACACACCTGGTGTTTATGGAAAGCGCGGTGCGGAGATAAGCTTCCCCAATTGTTCCAAAAACCTGCCTTACACCTCCAACAATAGCAGCAGAAGCACTTCCTACAGTATCAGAACTGACTGGTTGCAAACAAGTAAAGGCAAAAAAAGAATTCCTTTCACTGAGGAGTTAAATCACTTGAAAACTATAAAAAGTCTTGCGAGCACGTCTTGCAACCTGTTGACAACATAGCTGAGATCACTGGCATGGGACTTGTTGATAGCTTATACAGACACCTGCACTAGATGCGGGAGTAGCGGGAATTTCTCTTAGCTGTGCTCAAACTGACTGGACTCTTTTGCCTGCGGCTTGGGATGCATTTTTTGAAGATTACATATAGTCTCATTAGAGGTCCCTGCTCTTGTGTGCCACTGATACAGGCACTGCAGTCTTCCAGCTGTATCCTGGGCGGCAAGGTAAAGTCCATGGTGCTCTGCCTATTGTTCCATCTTCTTTCTGAGGTCCCCTAAGTGTTTTTCCCTCTTCAGCTTCCCCCTTTCTTTTCCAACAATCTTTCCAAACCCAGCTCCTGACACCCCTCCAGCCAACTGATCCCTGCCTGCTTTGGGGAGAAGCTCTTCTAATCAAAGTCATGCATGTAAAAGAAAGCAGCTCACAAGTATCTGCAGAGGCCAAAAAGAAGGAGGAGTAAAAGAAAAAAAGAGAAACAACTAAAAAAAGCGAGGAATTTCTTTTTCCAACATAGGAATTTCCAAGAAATTTCAACCAGGAACGTCTCTGTTTTGCCTCCCTCACCACTAACTTCAGAGGCACAGCTAGAGCTGGTCACCGTCCTCTTTTTTTTTTTTCCTTTATTTAATTTTTATTTTATTTTTTCTTTTTTTCTCCCTTGCGAAGGCACGTTTTAGTGCACCTGCAGAAACGCTGAGCGCCGGGAGAGTAGGAAATTGGAAATAAAAACTCCCGCATTGCTGGGGAGTGAGCGCATTTATTTAGGAGGCCAATTATACCCGTCCCGAGATGATTTATATTAGCGGGGTAATTAGTTGTACGCGCGGGGCACCTGTTCCCGGCCCGGCCGGGCACCCCCCCGGCCCCTTACCGAAGCGGCTGTGGTCCTGCCGGGTGCCCTGCACCGTGCCGTTGGGGAAGATCTCCAGGTGGAAGCCGGTGCGGCAGTAGAGCTGCCGCCGCCGCAGGATGCCCTTGAGGTGAGCGAAGTCGGTGGGGGAGCCCCGCTGCAGCCGCCCCTCGATCTGCCCCAGGCGCTCGTTGAGGAAGCCGGGGGAGTCGGCGAGGGGCAGCCCGGCGCCCAGCGCGGGGGGAAAGCCGTGCAGGTCGGGGTCCAGCGCGCCCAGGAAGCCGCCCACCTCTGCCATGGGCGCGGAGCGGAGCGGCCCCGGGGGCGCGGGCAGAGCGGCCGCTCAGAGCGCGGGCTGCGGCCGCCCGGCCCCGCGCTGCCGGCCCCGGCCCGGCCCCGCGCCGCCCGCGCCTCCCATCGCTGGATCCAGTGTCCCGCCGTCGGATGCGAACTGCACTTTATATACGTACACACTCCCCTTACATTGACATATTGGATATTTAAATGCAAGCCACACCTCACTGGCATCCCCTTTGGCTATTGCTTTCCACCCCCCCCCCCCCCACCCCCTTCTCTGATCCATTTGGCTTTTTTTTTTTTTTTCTTAAAAAAAAAAAAAGGGCCCGCTTCACTCCCTCTTTTATTATGAAAAAAATGGCAGGAAAAAGCTACACATCGCAGTGAGGCATAACAGCTCTTGGCAGGTCCCCGCCAGCTGACGATGAAATCATGGAGCCCCCGCACGCACCCGCTCCCGCACCGCCGGCAGCCCCGGCCCCGCTCCCGGCCCTGCCCGGCCCCGCAGCCGCGACCCCAGACCCCGCACGGGCCGGCTCGATCGGAGCCCCCGGGTGGCTCGGTGGCCCCGGGGCTGTCGGAACCCTCAGGTCCATCGGTGCCGCCGCCGCCTCAGCCACGAGCGTGCCCCCCACCCACCACCCCCTGGAACGGACACGTTGGAAAAAAAACAACACATGAGGAGAGGGTCGAGACGCGTTTTTCAGCGGAACGTGTACAAACGGAATGCGATCTTTCTGAAAGGCGATCCCGCGGGCTGAACGGCCGGGTTGCAGCCGGCGGGAGGGGAGGGAGAGCGAGCGGCGCTGCCCGGCCCCGCCGCGGGCTCCCTCCCCACCTTCCCCATGTTGGAAACAGGTGTTTCCGCGCTCTCCCCGGCCCGCCGACACCGTATCTGTGCCGGCAGCTGCGGCCGCGCTGCAGACAGACGGAGCCGGGCGGGGCGGAGCGGAGCGGAGCGGGGGAACCGGGGGGAAGCGGGCACAGACGGGCCCGGGAGGGACCGAGGGCAGCGAGGGTCCCCGCCCTGCCCGGCAGGCGGCGCTGCTGCTCGCGCCGCGCCGCCCCGGGGCGCTGGGCCCATCGCGGGTGCTGAGGGGGCCCAGGTGGGCCCGGGACTGGGACTGGGCCCGGGACTGGGACTGGGACTGGGCTGTCGTGTTCCTGGAGCGGGGTGTCGCCCGCGCCCTCCGCCGTGCACCGCCAGGGGACAGAGACCCCCACAAACAAACAACCACAAGCGCCCAAAATTGCCCCCAAGCCACCAGCCCGCTCTGCTGCAGCGGCTCCTCCGGGTGACATCAGTGTGCAGAGCTGAGGCATCGGTGGTCCTGTCCACCTCAGCGGGTCTCCCCCATGGGGTATCCCCACCGTGGGGTCTCTTCCCAAGTGGGTATCCTCTCAGAGGGTCTCTCCCCTCAGTGGGTTTGTCCTTTTACCTGGTCTCTTACTTCAGCAGGTCTGTCTGCAGTGTGTCTCTCCTCTTAGCGGGTCTCTTCCCCCAGCAAGCCTTCTCTCAGAAGTTCTCTCCTCTAAGTAGGTCTCTCCTCAGCAAGTCTACCACATGGTGGAAGAGAACTCAGCAGGTCTGTCAGCTGAGAAAGTCTCTCCCCTCCAGTGGATGAACCCTCAGTGGGTTCCCGCCATGGTGGGTACCCCCTCAGTGGGTCTATTCCCTTAGCAAGTCTCTTCCCTCAGAAAGTCGATCCCATGGTGGATCTCTCCCCACCAAGTGTATCTCCCTCACAGTGGATTCCAGCTCAGGGGGTTCCCGCCATGGTGTCTTTCCCCTGAGAGTGTCTCCCACACTGTGGATATGCTCTCAGTCCTGCCATTGTGGGTCTCCCCTTTGAGTGTCTCTCCCCTTAGCAGGTCTCTTCCTCAGCGAGTCTCCCCGCAATGTGTCTCCCCCACAGTGGGTTTTCCCTCAGAGGGTTCCCGCCGTGGTGGGTCTCCCCTCAATGTTTCTCTCCCATCAGAAAGTTTCTCCCCATCAGGATGTTCCCGCCATGATGGGTCTCCCCTCAGCAGGTCTCTCACCTCAAAGAGCGTCTCCCTCAAAGTGGATTCCCCTTAAGTGTGTTCCCGCCATGGTGGAGAAAGTCTCTCCCCCTCAGTTGGGTTCCCGCCATGGCGGGTCTCCCCTCAGCAGGTCTCTTCCCCTCAGTAAAGTGCTGCTCTCCACATCACCCCAGAGGGAGGGTTAAAATGGTCCCTGCTTGCAGGTCCTTTGTCCTTTCCCCCGGACTCAGGCAGTGCTCTCTTGTGAAGACATGAAGGAAATTGTGATACCGTGATGTGAAACACCCGCCCATGTGTCTGCAGTGGGTGAGGAGTCTGGTTTTTGAATGGGGTTTGGGGTGGTTTTTCCTGTCAGAGCTGTGGCTATAAAAGGGGTGTTGATGCAGAACCTGACCCATGAAGCCTAAACTCATGTTTTTTATAGAAATGTAGGCTGTTTCAGAGGTAGTAAAATCTACTGAAGTGTGTTTGTTGACTATTTGTTTATCATGTGTGGTTACATGGAGATATCACTGTCTGAGGAGTTCAAGCATCCCACTGCAAAATTACAGTTTTATTGCTGTAGTATCTATATGAAGACTCGGGTGTAATGAGGTAACTGAAGGAAATCAATTGTGCTTTGGTGAAAATGACAGAGGTCCAAGATGGGGAGGGGCCAGACACAGCTGACAGGACATTCCAAACCTGGAATTACTGTTAAGGATCTAATCCTGTAAAGGCTGTGAATTTAATGCATAAAATTAATGTAATGTGAATGATCCCACTACAATCAAATACACTCTTCTGTGAAACCTGGTTTTGCTGATGTAAGTGTGAGTTTGCCTGTGGATCCATAGCAAATTCATGTTTGTGAATCCTTATTTCTGCACATGTCTGAGAGCTGATCCCAGGGGGATTAAGAAGTGAGAGGAAAACCTAGTTTCCGCAGTGGAGGACTAGCCAAACTCTGTAGAGGCCTCTGCCACTGACTTCAATTGCCTCTGGGTCTGTCTACAATATCCTTAAACCCAAATCCACACAAGCACTTAGTGGAACACTTAGGAAACTGACAAAGGTAACAGAGTTCAATTACACTACAGTAAAATCCAAGATAAAGTAAAAACCCACAAACCTTCATGCTTAACTAATGTATAACAAAAGCAGCACAATCCCTCATCCAAGCTGACATTCCTCACTTAACTCTCCTGATTATGGTCAGCTTTTGAAGTGTCTGCGATACATTTTATTGAGAAATCATACATGCTGGTACAACATGTTCTATTTAGGCACAACAGGATGTGGAAAAGGTAGCTTTCTCTTCTTTTTTTTTTTTTTTTCTTTTTGTCTTTAATTTCCTGGTTTATTTATGTTTTTACTAAGCTGAGGAAAAAGCAGAGATTTATACCCTGTATTTTTGAAGAAAAAAAAGGGATGTATTTTAAGTTCTGAAAGCTAGAATGACTCCTCCAAAACCAGAACAAGTTTAGCGATTTTTTTCATGTATTACATAGAACATAGTTTTGCACTCAGTAATTTCTTAAAGGAGGACAAAAACTTATGTACAGTTTGTGTCACAGAACATAAAGTGTTACAAAATTAACTTTCTGCTCCGCTTTGTTTCAGCTGATTAGAGCTCCCCCAAGTTTATTCTTTGATTACAGTTTGTATTGCCCACCTTGGGAACTAAAATGGTTACTGCCAAACTGCTCTGCCTTTCAGTTTTCAGAAGAATTAGCAATGATCTTTTTACCCAATTAGCTAAAACAGACCTTGCAGACCCCTTCCACATGCCATAGAAGTGTATTTAATGAGGTAGTAAAAATATTAATGGCATTTACTGTCAGAGAGATTTCTGTCCATGGAGAGCAGCTATATTTGATATCTGGATCAAAGGAAGAGCAAGACTGGGATCAGAACAGTAAATTAATTAGAAAAGAATAAGATAAATAACTGCAATGAGCAAACCCAGGATCTGAGCTACTAGATACTGCATATCCTCTGCCTGGGGCTATTCCATTTGGTAAAGAAAAGATCAAGACAGCTGAAATGATTTGAAGTACCAATGGCCATGAATGCAAAAATAGACATGAAGAATATCTGAGGATAAAGAAACAACAGAGCCTTGAGCTTTAATAAATAATGCTTCTGCTTCCTTAGCACTTCTCACCTCGGGATCTCAAAACAGTCTATGTACACTAATGAATTAAGACTCACAACCAAGGTCACAGTGCAACTCCTTTTCCCTGGACAGTCTCCTTTCCCACTAAGAGATGTTGTCCAAAGGATATTGATGGCTTTCTGTATTTGCTTGGGATTTTGGATACATAGCAGCCCTGCTGGAACAGCGGCTCTGACCAGGTTTCTGTATATCCAGAAACCAGACACATCCACCGTGAGCCTTTCTGCCTTTTGTGGTGTGGTGACCATCTGTGCTGCACATGCAAGGAATGTCTGAGCTCTCCGGGCAGATAAATAGGGCAACCTCCTTTGTGAGGGGGTGAATAAACAAATTTTCTTAAGGGGAGCGAGGATGGTTTATGGGGTTTTATCTTTGATTGGTTTGACTTAAGCTACTATTATCATCTTTTGCAGTACCACTTCCAGGCCCTAGACCCTGCTTGTGCTGGATACTGCGTTAACAAGTGAGTAACAAACCAGAGTCCTTGACCTGAGGAATCTCACTGCTCTGCCTCGTGGAAGGATTTCTAATGGAAGCCAACAGAATTTCCATCAAGGTATAGAACTATGTTTACAACTATGGTTTTTTGACATGTTTAGAATTGGTGGCAGAATGAAGGTAAGGATCTAAGGATAAAGCTCTAAAATTGCTTACCTGGGTATTGGAATCAAGTGCCTAAATAAATGATGTGACTTTCAAATGAGGAAGTACCCACCTCTTCCAGTTATTGATAGTTTGGTGTTAAACATGGATCTGCTGGCTTTAATAATCCCAGTATGGATTAGCAGTAGAAAGCAGAACTGTTCTGGCTTGACTCTGACTCATGAGAACTCCCATTTGGAGAGGATTGCTGTAACTGAGATCTGCAGTCTTTAGGGGAACAAGTCTTTAGGGGACAAACACGTGCAAATGAACATGGGAGCTTTGTTGACCCTCAGGTAGGTTGTTTTGCCACGGTTCTGTCCCATTTGAAAATTGCAGGTTCCTTGGCATGGCTAAGCACAGGTTTGAATCCTGACTCAAATTATTCATGTTAATACATTTCCAAGGGCTGGATGCTGACTGATGAATGGGGAGCGCTCCTTTATTGGGGCAAAGTGGTGCATAATACTGATGTCTCCACTTGTAACTTTTTTTTCTGGGGATTTGTGCTAGAATTACAGGTTTGCTGAATCATTAGGCCTTTGGCATTTGGGCAACTGTCCAGAGAATATGTTCCTGTGTATTTCTACCCTTCAGTATATTGCACACCAATGCAACTTGCCATGTGGCTACTGATTGATGAACAGTTTTTCTCTCTAGAGTGTATCTCGTATCTTTAGTCACTTCCCTCTCTGTTTTCCCTGATGGAGAAGATGAGGAGGCCATTCAAACAGCAAAGCATGCTCAGGATACTGGAGTCTGTAAGGAACAAGGTCTTAAAGAACTGTTCCTCTCTTTGGTTGAAGACCTACCTTGACTTCAAATTCTACCCTAGACCACGGATGGAAGTTTCAGTCTATGTTTTGAAGTACCTCTGCAGCATAAAATAAACTTGATAGGCAGTTACTCCAGTGCCTCTCCAGAGTTTCTTAAGCTGAGCTCTCAGCCATCCAGGTGCAAGTCGTTGTGTGGCTAACAGCTATCATTTGCAGCTACTTCTCAACTGGAGCTTGTCTTTTTTGATGTAATTAGGGAGTAAAAAGGAGGCTAACACCTTAACTTCTCTATGGAAAACACAGATCAGAACACATCAAGTGAAATACAAGAACTGGTTCTAGTCCCCAAATAAAAAATGCTGTCCTTTATTATGTTACTCTTCTAAGTGTGCGCCTTTTAACTGTAGCGGCCTCTTATGGAATTATCCGTGACCATGGCGGGGTGTGTGTGTTTATATCTACTTCAGTGAGTATTAGTCAAATACAAAAAAGAGTCACAGCAAAGGTCTGTCTAGCCCCATATCCTGCCTCTTGATAATGGCTAATAACTTGTATAGGGAAAACAGGACGAGTATAGAGTGATACTTCCTTTGGTAAACCCTCCCACCTTCCAGTGGTTTCTGGTTTAGAGACCTTCCTGAGCTGAAGGCTGCAGCTGTATCATTGTTTTTGATATTTCTTGATGGACCTTTTTCCATAAAATTGTCTAATCATTTTTTTTAAAACCCACTTGTATTTTTGGCTGCCATAACATCCCGTGGCAATGAGTTCCACAACATCATTAGGCATTGTGTGAAAATGAACTTCCTTTTGTTTGCTTTTGAACCTGCTTGCTGCCTGCCAGTTTGAGTTGGTGCCCTGTTATTTCTGTTAAGAATACTTTAAAATAATCATTGGTGTTTACATTTACTGTGCTGTAACAGCTTGTCTAGAACTTACTTGTTATTATCCTTGTTTTCCAGGTTGAAAGGCTCTGGCTTGCTTGAGTTTTCCTTGTGCTAAAGCCTTCTAACACCTCATGGGCAGCTTTGGTACATTGTCCTTCTTGCCCTTTCTGTGGCTTTGTATTTCCACAATTTCTAGAACTGTGCTCAGTATTGAAGAGATGGGCATACTGTGGGTTTATTCAGAGGAATAATACCATTTTCTGCTTTGTTCTCATTCTTCTATAAATTCTTAACAGGATAGTTTTCCCCAAATGCTGACAGCTGATAATGTGCTAGTCTTTTTGGAGAATGATCCACTTCTCCAAGATTTCTTTCATGACTGGTAATAGAGGATTTAAAATATGGCAAGAATGGCTTTTTCCTTATCCATTATTTTTTATCCATGGCCTTTGAGTTAAATTTACTGTTTTAACACCCACTGGCTTTGTATCATCAGCCACCTACCCACAGCGTTTCCAGATCATTTATGGAATATGAAGCAGCAGGAGTCACATAACAGACCCTATTCTGAGTCTGTAGGGAGCTCCCAACATTCCTGATGTCAAACATCTATTTCTCTTGGTTATGATCTCCACTTATGTCACTTATTCTCTCATTCTTGCAGTAAGGCTTATTCATGACCTGGGTTTCATAGTAAAGTTAATGGCCTGGCAATTTCCCATGTGATACCTGCGGGGATCATCAGTTAATCCTCATATCATTGTGTTATTTTCATCTGTGCTGCTGCCTAAATTCAATTCCTTGCAAAATGGCTGTAGGTGTCTGTATTGAATATCAGTACTAAAATTCATCCAATTTTCTTGCTATCATCTTTTCACCTGGGACTGTTTTTTCAATGCATCAGGCAACTCTTGGTGCTGTGACTGTTCAGACTGAGGCACAGATTTACACAGTGGAACAGAGTCTGTAATTTTCTGTGGTCAAGTTGCTTTGGGACTTTTGGCCCAGTATCTCTGTATCTGTCTTTAGGGATGACACTGGGTCTCTCACTGGAGAACTAAAACTGAAATATGTTGGTGCATGAGGTGGAGTTAGGAATCTGAGCTCAGAGTTGTTCTAGAAGTGGATGATTGGATGGGACATCCTAAAATAAAGAATAGAGGGACAAAAAAGGGAAAAATAAAGTAAAACCAAAAAAACTTTTTCCTACTTATGCTGAAGGGCTCCAGTTTGTGCATTTTTGGTGACTGAAGCTTTTCATCTTTACTGCTGTTCATGTGAGTAGCATTACTCAAGTCCCTTTGTATAGTACTGGGTTAATTTGTATAGTATGCTTATAAAAAGGCACATAAAAACTTGAAAAACATAAATAACCTGATTTGATAATTATTATGTAATTATTCTTTTCTGTATATAAATTCTGTATACCTTACTAGGTTTGTTTTTTTCACTAATGAATCAGGTAATCAAAATGCAGCATTATTCTCCTGTTTTCAAAAAAGCATCTGGGTACTTTGCAATCTTGGTTAGAGAAATGAGAATTCCACAATCAAGCAACCAACTACCCTGCAAATCATGATGCTTCATTGCTATATCTCTGTGGAGAGAGGAATGAATAGGCTAAGAATAACACTGTAAAGGTGTATTTATGATGAGTTCTGCAAACAGCCAAAGGATAGGGAGGACAGAGTAAAGAGAGGACAGTCCTGCTTGCATCAGATTGACACCACAGAAACATGCATGACCCTCCTGCAGGATGAGGTGTTTGTTTTCAGGAGAGCCACTTGAGTTTCATAACACGGGTTTCCTTAAAATCTGTCCTGAGAAATTAGGAGTTAACAGAACCCAGTTTCTATAGCCTTAACCTTTCACAAATGCAGTATTTAGTAATCACAGTTCTGGTAGATTGAGTTTCATGTGAGATCTCAAAATGTTTATTTTACAGCATCCTTTGCTGTGTTTTTGCAGTGTTGCTGTTGCCTTTCTCCAGATGGGAACATGCAGGAATGCAGAAGCCAGGTGGTTTGCTCAAGGACATGACGATCTGTCTTGAGTGCAGTTAACCGGTGCCTTACTGGCACTTGTGTTAGCTGTGCTTTGGTCTGAGCAGTCACCTGGATTGTGTTTACTTCCCTTTGTGAGCTGCTAGCATTCCTTAACTCCATGTCTTGCAAGAAAGTTACCCTGAGGATGTGTAGAGTCCTGAGCAGCAAGCAGAAGTCTGGATTCTCAAACCTTTGCTTTAATAGCATGGGATATTTATGGCCTTGATAAAATTAGGGAAGAAAGATGAGGGGCATCTTCTCATGCAGTAGTGTTGGGAAATCCCGTTGCTGAAGTTTTCTAAAAGATGAGAAATTTCTCAGATATCTCCCTCAGCATTAAATGAGTCAAAATGCGAAAATTCAAGTATCCTTCTCAAAAACTTGGGAGCATCTGTGTGGCAATGACTTTGAAGATCGTGCTGATGCTGGGGCTGTGGTTTAGTGTAGTTGGAGTCTGGTTCTGTCATTAGAAAAATCAGAATCAAATGCAAAAATTAAAACAATTTAACACTTCTACAGCTTCCTTTGTAAACAAATCTGAAACCTCAAGGCCAGGAGAAGAGCACCGTGGCTACCAACTGGTATAACTCAGCTTAGGCTTGATTGAAGGAAATGTTAGATCTCAAATACATGCTACCTGACAGGAAAATTGTAAACCAGCTTCAAGGGAAAAACAAAACCTAATAATTTTATTCCAAAGGAAGAGAGAGAAAAAGAACAGATGTATGGAGTCTTCTGTCCACTTACGGCAATCTGCAGTACCCACTTAGATAATGGCTTAGCTTTTGTTTCTTCCCTTGCTTCCTTCTGTAGAAATGCCTTGGTTTAAGCACCAAAAGATTCAAATTGGGGTAGTAGAGAGGAGGGGGAACAAGGACCTCACGCAAGAACTGGCCTAAACTCTGAGGAGGTTTGTATAATCTAATTTGCAATAAAATGGTATTTACAATGTTATCAGACAAAGCTTAGCAGTGTTAAGTTAAACAGCATATAATGTGATTAGTGGGGGAGTCATGCCCATGATGTCATACACATTCTCTGAGCTCTTGGAATGGGCAGATAATGTCTCAGGCATTTATTCTCTTGTGACACACACGAAAAGCTCCGTAAAGATTTGGGGGATGGGAAGGAAATGTGCACATGCTCTGCACCGCGTGTGGAGCTCACAGCACCAGAGACGGCTTCTCCCTTTGGCGCAGAGTTCGACCTGTGGTTGCACCCTGCCAGCACAGTGCTGTGTAGTGGTTAAAACAGGCCTTTGGGAATAGTTTAGAAGCTTGAAATTCTATTCTTGACTCTGCCGCAGACTTGGGTTTTGACCGCTAAATCTTCTTTGCCTCTGGTAACTCCATTTTTAACTAGCAAAGGTAGTCAGCCGTGTCTGTGGAGTGCCCGGAGTGAGGAGCTGTATGGAGATGGAAACCACTGGCATTCTGTTCATTATGCAGAACAAATACAGCTAGACCACAAAGAGCTTTGCTGTAGATAACAGCGAGCAATTTCGCAGCTACTAATGGCCCATTCACAGAAAATTAAATCTTTATCTTTCTGTCTCTCCGAGGCATGCAAAATGGTATTAAAATTTTTGGCTAGTCTAATTCATACGGATAAGCAATATAAATCTCACCTATAGGTTCACATCAAATATAATCTAGACTGTATTTATTTTAATGTTTTGCTTTAAAAAACTCTTGCTAAAAGCGGCTGAATCAGGCAGAGCTTCCTTTAGACTTTCAAGTTATTTTAGTGGTTGTGAAAGGACAGATTCTGGAACATTTAAGAGTGCTTTACTCCCCATGTCCACCAGGGACAATAAGCCCATATTGCTTCGTGCATGTTAATGTTTTATAGAAACACAAAGATTGCATAAACATGTTTTCTGCCAGGGTGTGAAGGCTGTATAAACTGTTTGCTGCAGAGATTGACTAGGTAGTATTCCTGTTTTCAGCGATGCAAGGAATTATATGGACTAGACATGAGATGAAATGGGAGTTGCAGATGTGGAGAATGAGATGGGGGCTGCAGACAGAGCTGAAAAAACTTGGAGGAAGGAGGTGGACAGGAGGGAGCAAGGGAGCTTGGAAACTATGGCTCATGCAATGTCAACTCTATTATATGTTAAAATCAACTGCAACGCTTGCACGATCCCCATCTTTTATCAGAACAAGTAGTCATTGTCTTGGCTGTAACACTCATGTCAGTTTATGGCATTGGTGTGGATTTGTTGAGAAATGCATACAAGGATTTTATTTGACTGCAAAGGGATGCCATCAAGAATAAATCTTTGTTGTTCAGAAAGGGAAGCCAAGCTTTTGTCTCTATGGCTGATAAATGAGGAACAGGGGCCAAGTGTAATATGAACAGAGCATTGGCCAGTCTGGTCAGACATGTGGGATGTACTAACAACAACAGGGAATGAAAGCAAAGCCTGCAGGTAGACACCTTTTAAATAATCAAGGCTGACAGTTTTACTACAGTAGCACTCTTTAACACTTTGTAGGTATGTGCTGCATCACAGATGCTGCTTATATTAAGTAGTCTGCAAGCATTACACAGCTTATTTAGAGGATAACTTTTATTTCAGGCATTTTTGTGTTTGTTAATGTAATTACAAGTGAAATATCCTATTGTTGCAGATGGTATTGCCAATGGATGTCTCTGAATGATGTACCAGAAAGATGTTTTGGATGACCTAGATTAAACTCACAGAGGACTGGGCATCCCAGTTATTTCTCAAACACAGAACATTTCCAGGAATGGGTGTTTCTGACACTCCTCATTACTTATTTGTACCATGTACAAATAGTTATCTGATGCCTGAGTAATCAGAGAAGCTGTGTTGACGCAGATTGCACACAGTGCCTTGAGTCTTGAGGGCTGGATTATGGACATGCTGCACTACCGTGGTGAGATGTCCTGGCCCGTGCCTCAGTTTACCTATCTGAAAAAAGTGGGTGTGACGCTGTGAATAGAAACTGGCCTAGGAAAAGTATTTTGAATTGCTAGTGACAAACACCAATTAGGAATATACATGGTCCTTAAAGCAAAAGACTTCACAAACTGTAGAGCCTGAAATCTCAGTGAGCAAAATGCCTTCCTTCCAGCTCTCACAGGAAGCAAGCTAATTGGGAAGCCAATAACTATAATGAGGCAGAACCTGGGGTTTTGCATGTGTATAGCGAGATCCTCCCCTTGGGGCCAAACTCCTGTTCCATATTATGAAAGCAGTAAAAGGTCCCCTCAGCAGGTGCTGTGTAAAGGCATTTCAGCTTTGCCTTTGCAGTGCTGGAATTGCCAAGCTATTGCTTCCCTGAGTCTCCAAATGAATTCCCCAACTCAATGTGGAACAGCTGTGGGAGAGATACAGCCTTGAGAAAAGGGGTGGCAAAGGAAAACAGCAAATGGAGATTTAATCAAATAGCATAGGGCTATGAAACAACATCAATGTCTCTCTGGTCAGCTTTCCTTTGGGTAAGGGAGAAACTTTCTGTATCAAAGTTCAGAGAAGAGAGGCAATGTGTGCTACTGAGGCCTTTTGTGTGATGAGAGTGAGCCAGTAGCACTGGCTCTGTTCATTCATGCAGTGAGTAACAGCATGACTTACCTGCAAGGATGCCCAAGAACTGGATAAAGATCCTTCTTTTTTTTTTCTTGCTGCCTCGGCAGAGGTTTCCCAGAGCGTCCAGGTTTTGCCATTGGTGCCAGGCAGTGAAGATGAGGTGGGACAAGTCTGAAAGGGTGGAAGCAATTCTTGTGCCCAGTTAGGGCAGGGAAGCTTTTTCTTCATATATGATTGTGGAAGTAATTGTTTTCTTCCTTATTGAAGCCCTCTGAAATATGGTTTGCACAAAAAAAACCCCTCTCTCAGCTGAAAAAATATTATACTAGGGGCTACAAATGGTGAGAGTTACTGTTTTTCACATGCAATGCTTTTATTGAATACTTTCTGAAAGGAAAGTTTGTTGTATGTCAGGTCTACCTACCTGAATTTCCAGAGTGTTTCATAAGAGCTTCTTGGAAATCTATCTACTCTGTCAAATACTGACTGTGCCTGTTGGAGTGAGTGCTTAGTTATAAGTGTTATGTCTGAAATATAAAGCAGACAGGGGAAAAAGGAAAATGAAGGAGAGATTGTAACAAGCAGAATATAGCTGGCTAATTACTGCGGCAGGATAATATCTGAAAAAAGCCCCCGCCATTATGAAACTCATTTTTTTTCTTGTTTCCATGACATAGAATTTCCTTGAAATCTTTTTCTTTTGAGTGTGTATGTACTTTCCAATGTGATCAGAGCTAAAAGGCAGCATCTGTCAGAGAAGATAAATGACCTACCAGCAAATCTTCTCAGTTAAACGGAAGACAAAAATCTGTGGAGTAGGGGAATGACTTTTAAATTAGCCATTTCACTTAACTCTGCCCTAATGAAGGGCTAATCTTTGGACCCCTGCAAAACAGATGAGAGCATCTCGTTAGATCCAACGGAAACTGGTCATTGAAAAGGCTTTTGCCTTATGAACCTAATTGGAAGCAAAGTAATTCCTTTGATAGCTGTCTTCATTTAACAGTATCTTTCCCTTTTCCTGATTTATATACAGTAAATGAAGGACTCTGTTAATTACAAACACATTTGCCTGTTTGCAGATTGACAACTAAATATGCTTGGGTGAACCTGGATAGAGCAGTCACAAACCAGGCACAAAGATCTGCAGTGCCAGTTCTTTAGGGGTTGCCTGAGCAGAGCCTCCTGCAGAAGACAGGAAGGGAGTTGCTCTTAAAAGACCCTTCCCTGGATATTGAGGCAGCAACGAGCTCACGGTGAAGCAGACTGTGGGCCACTGTGGAAATCAGCTAAATTTACACAACTTAAAATCTGACCCGGGATTTCAAACATATTCTATTTATTAAATTATTTCGTTCTTCTATTTTTGTATGTGATGGCAAAATAAGGGCTTTTCCCCCCTAAAATCCAATGAAATGATAGAAAAAACATTGGGCACTTGATTGCTATAGAAGCAGGATTGTGCCTTTAAGGCAGAAGGAAGGAATGTGTCAGTCATAGCCCCTCTAAAACTGGGACTTATCTTGATTATAGTGTTAGCTTGGTAGTAGAATATGATCTCATCACTGTGAAAGATTACATGAAATATCAACCTGGCTGGCCTTAAACCAGCTCTATTCTCAGTCACATTTTCAGTTGCTGCAGCTGACGTGGGGTTTTGTAATTTGAAGAGATGGCCATAAAGATGGTTTGAAGAATTTGGCCCATGTATTCAAGTAAAAAAATTAGGGAATGGATAAAAATATGGCTGTTTCTGATGTTTTCTCTTTGACTGTCTATTTTTTTTGCAGTTTTGTTTTTGAGAATGTCAAGACTAAGCAAGACTTGAATACCCTTAATTTTACAGTACTTAGAACTGATATCAAACCTGGGAAGATAGACACCTGTCTGGTGGAAAGTCACTGAAGTCCATCTAGGCTAAAATATGAATTATTTCCCACCTTCAAGGAATGATATTCTTGAGATTAAGTGTGTAAGACAGTCTTGAGCAGTAGATGTTCTGGGTGCTGTAACCAGAGGCAAATTCAGAAGGTCCATTAATTTGCTTTCTGTGCACATGCAGTGTAATTCCTTTGGCTCATGAACATTATGCTTTATGCTCAAATGGAGAGATAAACACTATTTTTTTTTTAAATACTGCTTTCAGTGTGACTTCTCCTGGGGTTTAGCAGATGCCATGCACTAGATGAAATAAATGTCAAGTGATGGAGGCCATTTGAGCATGATTGAAGCCATGGTGTGAACTCTGGGTCCGTGCAAATAAAACATCAGTAGACCTGCCAAGCCTAAGAAAAACCATTGTATTTCTAGGGGTGTATCCCAAGAGCTGCATTTGGAACACTGACACTATTATAAATGATGATTGTAGAGATGAAACAAGGTAGCTCTTAGTCCTGTTTCTCTGTAACAATGCTGGGAAAGAGTGCAAGAAGATGAACCATGAAGAAAGTTAAGGCAGAGCTTTCCACTAGAGTGCAATAGGTGTTGCTCAGAGCCACAGTTCATTTGACTTGTCTCTTAATGTTCAGATATTTCTGCCTTCGTTATGATGCTCAGAAATCCTGGGAGCCTAACCTGAAACTCAGAGGTGTTTTCTCTGCTACGAAGCTGCGGTGGCTCTCAGGAGGTGCAGGGAGAGGTGTGAGGTTGTGGTGAAATGCTCCCCTGCAGCTCTGTGGGGTCTGACAGCTTTTTGGGGTGAAATAGAATTATGCATTGAGTATCTCAAATTCTTTCCAAGGAGTCTTGCAGATAGCTGGGAGCAAAGACAATGAGTCATTTCTTGGGAGAGGATTTTGGTTCTGTATCCTCAAGACAAGGTGTTGCCATAATAACTATTAAGGTTAAAAACAAATGCATTCAGGCTGCAGTTTTGACCCAATCTGTCTCTGCTGCTACTTTGCATTGGTATTTGCTGGTGTGAATTGTGTGGTTTTCATTTTTCTCTCAGCAACAGTACTTCTAATTATGCCAAATGGGAACAGCAAGAAATAGCACAACCCAAGTCTGTGCTTATGGCAGGGCCTTATGCCTGTTTCATGTGAGTCAAGCCTATGCTGTAGTTTTTTTTTCTTTGAGGAGGTTTAAATTTTGTTTAAATAAACCCTGAAGCATCTAGTTTTTCATTCATGGATTAGAAATGTCCAGCATGTGTTACACTGGCTTAAGGGAATTTGCTTTTCTTGAGCTACTGACATAGTGTGCATTTTTCATTAGATTTTTTCTTTTTCCCCCGTCATTTTTCTTTCTTGGTCTCTGCTAATCAAATCTGAATTTAATACTTGAATCAAGTTCTAAACTCAGATGTTCAAAGTAGATTTGTGACTGGGCTGAAAAATTCATTCTGGCCATGTTGAACCCACCTTATCTACTCGCAAGTTGTATTCTTGCCCTTTGTAGTGCAACATTTATGTCACCCAAGCAAGAAAAATACATCTTCACATGCTTGGCTGATTCGTGTAAGCCACTGTTAAGTGAATAGGCCCTTTGGTGTGTCATTTTCTTTTTCTTCTTGTTTGATAAACTTGAGACATAGTTACTTTGAAGATTGGGCATTATCTACCTGCTCTGGGAACAGTTCCATGAAAACTGAGATTGGATCTCTGGGCTGCTGACAAGCTAATTCTGGACATTATTGGGAGCCTCAAGGTCAGTGTGCTTTCAACAGCAGAATAGAATTTCTGGTGCATTCATCTCTCATTTTAAATAGGTCTCCCTAAACCTGTGCTGTGAGAATTCAGGCTCACATACATTATAGAGGATTTTAAAGATACTGAGATAGGAAAAGAAGACGACCTTCAGACCCTAGAGAGGTTATTAAGTAACAGTGTGAGTTTTCACCTTAATGAACCTCCATTCACCTCTTGGCTGAACAAAACCACCTTACTGTGTTATAGTAACTGATGTGAAAAGAGCTGCTGAACATATATATGTTTTCTGGGGGACAAATGCAAGGGGTTTCTTGAGTGATTGTTTTTGTTATTTGTAGGCAGAACTGCAATAAGCCAATTTATTGGCAGTTTCAGTGGGAAGGTGAAAGAGCTGAAGGACAGAGATGCTGAGCTTCATTTTTCCAGAGCAACAAGAGGGAGTTTGAGGCCAAAGGGACCAGTGTGATCTGACTGTCTGGGGGAGAGTTTGTCCCCAAAATTCACCCCTGGCAGTTGTGTGCAGTTAGGAGACTGTACTGCCATCAGAAAGGACTACTGGGTAACTTCAACTGTGCTGTCAAAACCTGCTTAGCTTTTCCATTATTGCCAATTAGTCTTGATCAAGTATTTAGGCAGAGTAGAACTCTGGTGTGTGTTGACAGTGTATAGAAATCTGGCAAAGATGATACCTTGCTACAAATAGTAAGTGGTAATTCCATCTCTTTTCCATTGTCAAACACAGTTAATGCTGTTACCTGCAGACTGGCAGGGTTTTTTTCCCATTGAACAGTTTGGATTGGGAGGGACTTTTAAAGGCCATCTAGTTCAATACCCCTGCAATGAGCAGGGCATCTTCAATTAGATCAGGCTACTCAGAGCCCTGTCAAACTTGATTTGAATATATCCAGGGGTGGGGCATCCACCACCTCTCTGGGAAACCAGTGCCAGTGTTTCACTGTCCTCATCATTAAAAATATTTTCCTTATTTCTAGTCAAGATCCATCCTTTTTTAGTTTAAAACAATTGCACCTTGTTCTATTGAACAGGCTCTGTTAAAAAGTCTGTCTCCATCTTTCTTATAGGCCACCTTTAGGTACTAAAAGGTCTCCTTGGAATTTTTTCCCCTCCAGGCTGAACATTCCCAGCTCTCCCAGCCTGTCTCCATAGCAGAGGGGCTCCAGCCCTCAGAACATCTTTGTGACTTTCTCTGGACCTACTCCAAGAGGTCCATGTCCTTCCTGTGCTGGGGACCCCAGAGCTGGACACAGCTCTGCAGTGGGGTCTCACCAGAGCAGGGCAGAGGGGCAGAATCCCACCCTCACCTGCTGCCCACACTGCCTGTGGTGCAGCCCAGGACACAGTTGGCTCTCTGGGCTGCCAGTGCCCATGGCCAGGGCATGTACAGCTTTTCATCCATGAGCACCCCCAGAGTCCTTCTCGGCGGGGCTGCTCTCAGTCTCTCCACACCCCAGCCTGTGCTGGTAGCAGGGGTTGCCTTGATCCAGGTGCAGGGCTTTGCACTCCTCAGTACTGAGTGTCTGCTAGGAACCTGGAATAGATGTTGCCAGCCCTTCCAAATCTGTAATGAGGCCACCTCCTTCTGGAGTAACAGGAGAAGCTGGGCCAGCATCCCCTACCCTATGAGATCAGTGTCCCTCAACAGGTGTTGGGTGTGCCAGAACAGAGGATCCACCTCTTCCTTGGGAAGTCAGCCAGGAGGCCTTGCTGCTTCAGGCTGCACTCCCCTGGGTATTTCTGACCAAGAAATCAGCTCTGGGGTGTAAACACTTTCCCAGCTAGCTGGAACCAAAGATCTTTGTGACTAAAAAGACCAGCAGTTAGAAACACTTCAGTTTTCAGGCAATAGGGTAACAAACATAAAGAAAATAACACTTTAAGCAGGAGATTCAGGAGTACAGAGTCTCTAGGCATTCCTTTCCCGGCAATGGAGAAACAGAGAGGATGTGTCCTGCAAGAGATATGTGTTCTGATACACTCGCTGTGCATGAATGTGTGCAAACTGTTATCTTTCTCTGTGCTTTGGTTTCTCCAGGAAATAGGGAAAAATTGCAGTCAGATGAAATATGCCATGTCAATTATTTTTCTTTCTTATGAAAGATCCTTCCTCTTTATCCACACCCTGCAATGTGTGCCATGTTTTGCATGCTCTCTCTGAACACTCTGACTTGCTGACCTTCTTTGGGCAAATGAAGGTCTGATGTAACTTCCCATGAGTCCCATCTGATACAACTTCCTTTTGAACCCATCACAGCTGGTTTATGATGACTGGAGGGAATGCTGCAGGGCTCCCAAAGTTCAGGTTCTTGTCTGACTGTAGACCCTGACTGTCTGGAAAATCAGAACTGCCTCTGGAGAGAGTCCCTTGGCTTGTTGGAAAGTAGCAGAGAATGGCAGCTAAATTTAAACTTTAATAAAACTCTTCTGAGCAGGATTAGGTGTTTATGGAATGTCTGCACTAGTGCATAATATTAAAGAATATCTTAACATTATTGCAACTGCGTTTGAGCAGGGGGGAAGACACTGCAATTTTTAATGAAGTGCTTATGGCTTTGTTGATTGCAGAAGTGTCCAGTTCCCAGTGCTGTGGAACTGCAAAGGTCCTGAAGAGGTGGTGTTTGGCTTGGGGCTGCTTGTTCAGACTGATGTGGCTGAGTCTGGATTACTGAGTGCTGAAATCCTGCCTTTGACCTTGCATGATTTGAGTAGAAGTTGGCAAAAATCTTGCAGGAGTAACTTTCTCTCTCATGGAGGATCCTGTCAGCTTGGGATGAGATTTGCTAAGGCAAGACTCTGGTTTGGCCATGCTGGAATCAGATCTGTGTTTCTTCTGAAGTGAGGTCTGGATAAATTAAAGAAGCATGGTACTTGATTCAGAGGGTCTAAATCCAGACTGTTTATCCCCTACTTTTCAAGAGATTCACATCTGAGGGTTGGATTTCAGGAAATTTTCATTGAGGGAGTGACTATTTAAAGAGTTGCAAGAGCCCTAGAAACCAGAGTTCTTTGTTCATAAGCCATGCACAGTGCAGACAGCAGCAATTGCAGCAATCCTTTTCCCCAGGAATTGCAAACAAGCTTAACCCTGAGTTGGAAAGACCATACTCTGGAGAGGTGAAAGGAAATTCAATATCAGAGCTGAATGTGTTCTGACTTCCTTGCAAGAAAGACTGCCAACTGTACAAAGTTATGGTGATGATGTGCTGAGGACCCAAGGTTCACTGAGGCCTCCATCAGCCAGGGACGCTCATGGAGGACTCCAAGATCAGCAGTCCCATGGGGTGGGGGACATGGGGTCGGAAGTAGGCCTGTGTTATTCTTATCTTCACTACACTTGGATGCCTTGGAGAGCTTCAAGGTAAACCTTTTGATGTCTCTTTTACAATGATCTGTTTCTCTACATATTTTGAAATATCTGGTTCCAATGGTACTAAAAATTTGCTGTGACTGAGAACTTTTCCAGTGCAAAGTACTTGTTAAAATACAACATGTGTCCAGAGCAGACTTGAATAAAGATTGTACTATTCTTCACATTATATTGAAAGGCTGGCAATTTTCTTGTGCTTACAATGTAACTTTCCATTGAAGTCTAATTATAGACTTAAAAATAAAAAGTCTTCCCTGTTTTATAAAGAATAATAGTGACACCAAGTCCAATCTCTATTTTTGAAGTCAGATATTCAGAGATGTTACTGTTTGTGCTTTTTTTCCTACTTTATTTCAACAAGTGATTCTAAAAAACAGTGTGATCTTCCCCAGTCTGTTTTCTGAGCAATGCCGTTCCTGTTTGCAGCCCAAGCTTTGTCCCAGTCTGGTAAATGTTCCTGCTGGACTATTTATGTCACCTTTCCATGTGCTGCATTTTTGTTCCCATTTGTGTTGGTCTTGTTTCTTTATCCTCATGGTTGTCATTTGGCCCTGGTCTGTGTTTGTTCCCCAGCTGGAGGTGGATGTTGCGTGGTATTGCTCCTTTTGGATCTTTCTGTTCTGTTTAAGGGAATTTTTCTGGAACAGCAGGGAGGTGGCATTTTCTCATAAAAGGAGCATGCTCTCTTCTCTTGAAACCAATATTGTCATCTCAGTCAGCCACTTGGATTTTGAGAGTGGAAATACTGCTTTTATTTTCATATTTCTCATAGTTTTAATGCAGCTACTTGTTCTGTCAATCTATTTAATTCAGTGAAAGTTCTAGGGTAAAGAGATACTGTGGAAAATCTGCTATCTTTGATTCTGAGCACCTTCACAAACTTCTTCCTGTTCAAGTTTAGTTGATTATTTTATGATTTTCCACTGGTGAGATTTATACTGTGTAACTGTGTCCAACCAGCACAAGAGCTCAAAGCCTTTCGTACAAAGTATTTTCAAGGAGAGCTTAATACACCAGATAAACTTAATCAAAAGCAGATATTTAAACCTTTCTGTAGCAAATATCAGACAGATTTTTGAAAGAAGTCGTGTATATGTTTTATTTTTTTCATTTATTCATGTTTTCTTTGCCTGTCTTTCTCTGCCTTAAATATGACAGGCCAGAAATTGCACTTTTATTGATGGAATGGAATTTTCATTTTGGATCCATATATTCCTTATGGCTCTTGGGAAATTATGCAGAAGCCAAATCCTTGATCATAATTACAGGAACTTGATAATTAAGGACTCGTCCCTTCTGACATAATTTGGCTAGACAGGTATGTTTCATTTGGTACCCTTGGATTCAGATCTTGATTCCATTATTCTGCTCAATAAAATACTTCTTTGCAATGACATAAGGTTTTGCCATTATTGAAAGGAGAGAAAAAAATAGGTGGAACAAAGCAGGTGAGGAAGAGAGAAAAGGAAGACTGTGGTATTTTCTTCTTAAAGAATTTATAAACGTTGATGTGAGGCTTCTCCAGCATGAGGTCTGTACAATATTAGAGATGTTCCTTCTCTATCAAAGTCCATTTTTTGCTCTCATAAATAGTCTGTATTAGAGTTTGAAATCTGTTCTGAAGGCTGCTAAGATTGGAAAAACTGGGTCTCAGGAACCTCTGTTAAGGTCACTTTCACAAAGAAATACCCAGTCTTATTTTCAAAACAAAAGGTGTCAGATCAAATAGTAAAACCATGGAACCATTTGAGGTTTAGTCATCATCTTTATTTTCTCACCTTTGTGTGTGTTATGTATGTGCTATGTAGAAATGTACTAACAGAATTAGAGACTTGTGTTCCCCCCAGTTGCAGGTTGTTGTTATGATTTAGTGTATTGTGGCAAGGCCGAGGGGCTGGGATTCCCATGTGGTGAGTACTGGGCAGGCAGAGGAGGAAGTTGGATCCTTCAGGGACCTCTTTGTGTTTGCTTCAGCCCTCCCTGGGGACGAGGTGGCCTTGCTGCTGGAGTCCCCTGAAGGGCTGCAGGTTTGTGTTGCCACTGCTCTTCAAGCATATTCTTCACTTGGCACAACCCCAGGGAGTCAGCCTAGGTGGGTTAGACCAGGTACATCCTGGGAGTGACTGCCAGGGACATGGGGATGAACATGGGGGGGTTTGTGTTCATTACTCCTAAAATCATGCTGAGAGAAACAGTGCTCTAGGGTACATTCTCCTGTGTCCTTCCAGTGTTGTACTCATGTCTGATTTTGATTTGAGCAGGTGAATGACTTGAGAGCCCATTAGCAAGCATTTGACCTGCTGTGTTCCCTATTTCCCTTCCCACTCTGACACTCCCTATAATTTATGTAGCTATTACACTTCAGCTGTAACTCAATTCCCGGATTTGTTCCTTTTACAGAAATTAGTACTGAAAGGCATAGTGGTGATGGAGGGCTTGGAATAACCATCAAGTTATTTGTCTATTTAATATACATTTTTTTTAAAAATAGCATTTAATGTTTGGGAGAACACAAGGAAGCTGACTGTACTTCAGAAGATCAAAACTGATTTTCAGACTCTTCAAATTTGAGGCTGCACCATTAACACTGAGTGATATCACTAAAGAACTGTGAAATGCAGACCTACCCTGTTCCCCCCCCTTCCTATTCCCCTTGCAGAATAAAAAGCAGGGCAGAAAAACAATGCTACTCTGACTTATTTATCTTTATCCAGTTCCTCTGTCAGTAAGGGGATGAAGCGAAAAATTCAGAACAAAGTAACTTAAAAAATCAAAGGATTAAAGCCCCATGTATGTGATCCTGATGAATTGGATGATTCAGAAGATGTTAACCAGAGCAGCAGCTGTAATGGAAGGAGAGTCTGTAACAAACAGGTTTTCTGATTTATCGGGGTAATCAAGCATAGAACTGGGCAGGCACTGGGTGGTACAGAATACCAACATTTTTTTTGTGCTGCCTGGGAGATATATTTGAACCTCTAGGGAAGAATTGCCCTCTCCCCCTTAATTCCCCTGAAGATTTTTCTTTTTCTTTTTTTTTCCTGGAAAATGAAAGCAGGGAATGAGCATTTCCCTGAATCTCATTTTAAATCTTCCTAAGTTTAAAATGGTTATTGCTTGTTTATTATTTTTGGCAATGTAACGACCCTCACAGGAGACTAATCCTGCTTGGTGAGGACTCCATTCCCTAGCATAAGGGAGATAATGAGGGTGGGGAACCTGGCAAATATAAACCTAGAGATGCTTGGCTGCTTAGAAAAACGCAACAACTGCTGTTTTCAGGGTGGTTTATTCCGGTAGCAACTAATGGTCTTTGGATTGAAGACTTCTAAGAACTTCTAAGAACCCACCCCAGAATTACTCTTAAGCCCATCTCTAATGCTATTTTCCTTGCTTGCTAATGCAATATCCCAACCTCTCTTTCATGTGTAAAATCAATGGGAACATGATGCAGACAAAGTTTAACATGTCTTGACTGTGCTCAGGTTCTTAGAGATAACAATCTATGTCCAGTGCGGTGGGACTGAGGCTTTCATCCAGTTATGTCCCTTCTAATACCCATCACATTTTAACAGGCTGTGCAGGTTTGCACTCAGGGACCATGTCCCAGGCTCTCTAGAGATACTCCCTGAAATCCCTTGAGTGGTGTATTTGCTGAGAAATGACAAGTCTTGGAATTTTTCAGCCTGGGAGTTTTCTCCTGCACAGCTGTTTTCTTCTTGAGATCCCATCCCCAAAGACAATTGCTATCTAGCCTTGACTGGGCATTTTGGGCATATACATATCTGGTTGCATCATCTATTTCTTTGTTGTTATTACTTGTGGGTATTTTCCAAGGTGTCCCCAGCAGCATGACGGGCTCATCTCGGTCCCATCCGCAGAGCACCTTGCAAAGCTGCCTCTGTGCAACACCAGCCATAAGTAATCCATGGGTGTCAATTCCAGCCACTCCTGAGTGGAAGGAGGAAAGCTTTTGTTTTCATCAATATCACAGGTTTTTTCTTACTCTTATGATCTTTCTCAGTAGTGCTCTTGTCTGTTGAATGTTTATTAAGAAAATAATTTTTGTTTGCTTGTTACAAGAAGAAAGAAGTTCTCTGCACACATGGGATATTTGTTTGATTTCCTGATGTGGTTCCTGAAGCCAGAGAGTGAAAATGTTGATACTGCCTCTTGAGATGAATATCACAGGAAAGTAGTCTTTTCCATTGTGTGTGCATACAATTGCCTGGATTTACTTACATTTTAAAATTATCGTTATTATTTTAGTATTATAGGCCCCTGAGAATGGGTGGTTGTTATTGTTGGTTTTAACATGACGCATGATTTTGTGGTCAATAATTTCTCTGCAAGTGTTTCAACAAAGTCTTCACCAAGTTGTGAGTTTGCTGACTGAGTTGAATTCTGTTTCTCTTCCCCAACTGGATGCAAGTTCTAAACCATGGCCATTTGCTCTTTTCACTGCAGTTACTACTTCAAGATTAATTTTTCTGTGAGGGAAGAACACTCAGAGCCTGGGAAGCCATTCCATTAGGCTGAACCCAGCATCTCCTTAAATGAGAAACCACCTAAAAATAATATTGGAATAATATCACAGAGCATCCAAACAAGCAAAAGAAATAAAAAACAAATGAAGAAAACAGACTGCCTCTGTGCCTTCAGGTGGAGCAAATCTGGCCTTCAGTAAATATTTTCCCTGGGTTTGATTTCATAGCTGAGCGACTCCTAACAGAACCACCTGTTTGCCAGCTTTTTACTAGCCCCAAGCTACTCCTTTCTCCCCCAAGCCTCCCGAATATGTTCCTGCTTTGAGCACCCCTAAAACAAAGCCCCTGAAACTGCTGTGGTTGCCTGCCTGGCTGCCACATCCCCTCTTCCCTCCCACGCTGGTCTTAGGACCAGCTCTTTGCATCTCCTTGGCCATTCTGGTGTCCACGGAGTCCACCCATTTGTTCACCTTTCACCGCAGAAAGCAATTCCCCATCTTCTGGGGCATTGCTCTGGTAGCAATTTAGCAATTAGCTCTGGTAGCAATTTAAGAAAACCTGGATGCCAGCTGGGACTTCCAAGGAAGAAAAATAAGATGTGTCTGAGAGAAAACAGGTGCACCACAGCTCTGGGTTTGGTGAGCTCTAACAATACATCTGATGAAGCAGCAAAAATATTTTGGGTAACCCTAAGAAAAGCTGTCTCCTGCACTACATTATCATTAATAATGGCACATTCCTGGTTTCAGTAAGTATATCAGGATGTTTATTTTAAGGAGAAAGGGCACAGTTTATTTTGCACAGAACATGCTTGGGAATGTTTGTCATGATGTGTCAGTGACAATCCCAAAGACCTGATGTTGCCCTCTTTGCCTTTCACTGACTCCCTCAGCTCCCATCAGTTTGCATTCTCGGTATTGAATGTGTCTCCCCCAGTGAAACGTTGATAGTATTTTTAACAAAAAAAGCCTTCATAAAATTGATATCTGCAAGAAACTCCAAAAGCATGTTTTAACCTGTGTATTTTGTAAACACAACATGAAAAATTCACAGAGAATTTCTGTTACATCCTGAGGCAACTTTTCTAAAGTAAAAGCTAAGGAGCTCTATGGTGTATAAGGAAGAGAAAGTGAACAAAGAGATGCCAGATGGGAGTCTACAGATAGAGCTTGCAATTAGTATGTCTTATGCACCCAGCAAAAGCTATTTATTGTGCTGTGGCTACAGGACAGACACCCTTGTGGAGGCACAGCATATTCTGCCAGCAGGTTTTTTGGTGGCTTAGGGACTTCACCTTCCTAAACAGCAGAAGGTGTATTCACCTGGACCCTACTGCTAGCACAGGCAATATCAAGTCCCCAGAGTCCCACCATTGTAACAGTGTCAGCTATAGGATGTGCATTTTCCATGCCCTGAGCTGACCTTGGGTGTGCAAAACTTAGGCGAAGCTTTACTCTGTAGACATGGCCTAAGGCAGGTAGAATTTGCCAAACGTGGTGTTTAATGAGACAGCCAAGTGTGTGTAGCACACAGCAAGTTCAGTAAAGCCCCTGAGGGCTGGGGTCCGAGGAATGTGCTGTGATGGAGCAAAAGAAGCCAATGATCCTTTTCATCCACCTCCCTGGTTTGACTGAGCCTGGCTCCTCACGGACGCAGCAGGGCGAGGCTCAGAGCACAGGGACACCAGCAGAGCTGCTGATCTCCTACAGTGTTTATTGGTGCCTCTCTGCACTGCCCGGGCTCTGTCCTCCTGTCTGGGTGCTCACAGCACAACCGTATCCTCAGGACCCTGGGAATGAGAGGAAGGGCCCAGAAGTGCTGTACCTGGCGTGGTGCAGACCCAAGGCAGAGCCATGCAAAGTCTGTGTGGTGTCATGGAAGCGCTGTCCAGGCCAGGGGAGGGTGTGCCCAGAGGGAGGATATCAGGCAAGGACTAGGGATGGTTCAGTTGTGAATTTACTCCCTTATTATGAGCTCCTGCTATAGGAGATTTAATGTGGGATCCCCAAATTTGGACACTGTAATTTGGTGCCACTACAGAACAATCAAGTATGTCATTTTTTGGTTATAAACACAGCTGTTCTGAAAAGCATATTTACTGGTTGGAACAGTTTTTATCTCAAGGACTTGAAGTACAGGAGTTGCATGTTATTGTATTCCCCTAGAATGTTGTGACACTATCATTACCTATTCTGTACCTCTTTTGTAAGTAAACCTGCACCTCTGCACAAGTGAGTGCATCATGTCACACACACACAATTCAAGCCTGCCTTCTGCCCTGTAATTCTCAACATTTCTACAATTGGAAACATGAAGAAAAGAGTAACAAGTGGATTTCTAAAGGGTTCCAAAGGAAAAGTGAGGTTTTTGTGGAAGGGTCTATTTTGTCTTTTTAATCTTTTTTTTTAAGGCAAGGTCTTTCATGTTTTCTGCTAGAAGAGCTGCTCATTGATCTTGTGGTTTGTGGATGAGGAGCAGTACCCATTGCTCTGTACACAGGAGGGAAAGCACTCACGGCTGAGTGAGACTTTCCTGTCTTTAGCACCTGCTGGGAGATGTAACACCTTCTAAATCTCAGAAAATGACATTTGATTGAATTTTCTTTCGCTTTTAGATAAAGTTCTTGTCTCCTTTCACACAGCTCTTGTTCATTTAGATTGATTTAATCATAGGTTAGAACCATTAGAAGCATATGGTGTGAGAAACCTCCTGAACGGGCATCAGACCATACCCAACAGGTTTGTCTTTATTTTGCTGGCAAAAGTTTAAACTGAAAGGAGAACCTAATGGGAATGTTAGGAGTTGCAGTTCTAAAAACGGAGCTCTCTCTGAACACAATCTCTTTGAACGTGAGAGAAATTAGTTCTGTTTCATCAAGGAGATAAGAAAATAAACATGATCATTCCTTGGCTCTGAAATGCTTTTTATTCAAAGTAATGTCTGTTTAGAGCTTGCCTGCTTGACAGTAGCTTGCTCTCTGACACTCATCTGTAGATTTTAAGAAAAAATAGATTAATGCTGCTTGCTTTGTAGAATTTGGAAATGTTTTGAGAGGACATTGTGAAGCAAACAGAAGTTTAGGCCAGAAGGAAGGCCTGGAGGATGGAAGCATAGTCCTGGAAGGGCCAGGGTATAACAGAGAGGGGGAGGAGAGAGATTGAAGTGCTGCCTGTTTGGCTCCCCCTTCTCCCATTTCTGCACTGTGAGCACAACCTAAAGCAGATTCCCTGCTGATATGGAGGTCACACAGTTTATTTCTGTCACACTCACTTGGTCTTGCCAATACCAGGGGAGCATGAATCAGAAGCTTATTTTAAAACCAAAAATATATGGTGTCACTTTGTATTCTGATAGCATCCAAGGACCAGTTAGGATCAGGGCTTCAGCTATTACATGCTGAATCTATTACAATGTGAACATGTGTTGTGTTGTTGATCCTCTGAGAAATTTCAACCCGAGATGCTATGAGCTGTAGGAGGAGAAGGGAGGGTAAAGCAGTTGAGTGTTGGGTGGTCTGCATAATGCTGGAAAGGAGGCAGAGAGCTGGATGCAAAAAACTGTCACTTAGAACTATTTAGGCAAGTAACTGAAAGACTTGGAACAGAGGAAAAGACCTTCTTTGTTTAACTAAAGATTAAAGACATCTGAAAGATCTGGAGTTGATGTGGGGCTGGGGTGGGAGGAGGCAGGACAGGCAGGTGAGCAGATTAGTGGCATTGTTGCAGCTTGCCCATATGGTGTTTGGGCTCTATTTCCTCAGCTATATTTATCTGGTGGGATATTTTTGATGCAAGCTTGATCTGGAAAAAGAAAATCAATTTACTTGAAAAGGTCAGCTTCGTGAGAATTGGATGATTGAGCACCTACTGTTTTTCAGAGCTCACGACCCATGTGTGAAGGTGACTGACAGCAGCTACAATTGCCAAACAAACTGGAGAAGAGATGAAGACATGACTTGTGCTGAGGAAGTAAAATGGGGAGGAGAGAGAATGAAACCAGTTTGTCACGTGTTGCAAAAGTGTCTCTCTCTCTTTGTCATATCTTCCACTTATTAAGGGCAATATTACTCTCTCCATGCACTCAAATGAAAAGGCAGAAAGGCAATTAAGTGATCTGTGCATAGATGCTACTGCCATCTCCAGAAGAAAAAATGATTGATCAGAATAATAAATTTATTAAACTCTGGCTAATGATACTCTCCTTCAACGTAAGCACCACTGCTGGAATAGGATATTCAAAATCTTCCTGTCTCCTGGAAAGTCCGTGGAGTTGGAGGCAGTGTGATGGAAACCTCGGCTAGGTATGTAGCATTCAGCAGCTTCACAGATGAGCTTCCAGGAAATCTTTATGGCTTTTGTAATAAAAATAGCATTCATATATGACTTTGTTTATGGTGAGGCCCCAGGGTGAATTGTTTGGGTTTTGTCTGTAAAATTTCTTGCCAGTTGGTCTTGCAAAGAACAAGTGTAAGTTGGAGCCTCACAGAGTTTAAACTCGATGAGAAGGAAATAATATTTGAAGAGAAATCATATTTTGGACCTTGCAAGTTTGACACTGGCTAGTGCTGCCAGACTTTGAATATTACTGAATTCAACAATCTTTTCCATCAAATTCCAGAATCATCTGGAACATTCCCTCTTACGTGAAATAAATGCTTGCAGGCTGCCAGGTGATTAACTCTGTTAACTGAGATGTGAGGGTGTCTCAGGAGATTCTGCTTTGTTTTGCTACTGTAATTTCCAGTAAAGATTTGGTCAAGACTTGAAACTGTCTCAAATGATGTATTTTGCAGCTTTAAGTTAAAATTCAGACCTGCCAAAAGGTTCTTGATTGTTAGTTTTTCTGGCTGAAACCACCTAATTTTTCCACTGTGCTTTGTCCATGTAGTTATGGATCGCTGTTTTATCTCGCTGGCTTCAGAAAAGACAAACACTGTATCACTTCCTAAGTGTGAGGGGAAAAAAAACCCACTAAAATATTGGTAAGAATTTTCAAAGGATTGCAAATTAATCAGATATTGTACAAGTAAACACTGCAAGTGTAGGCCTAGTGAAAAGATTTAAAGCCTAAAAGGGACAAGCCATTGGTTGCATTTAAAGGAAAGCATAGAGGTGGAGAAATTACTGGATTTGAGGAGGAATCTAAATTGAGAGGTCATTTGGCAGACAAAATGAAAGAATAATCAAGCATGAAGAAGAGCAAAAAACCAGTCACAAATAAAGCAAGAAAGAAGTAAAATTAGTTAAATCATTTAGTCACATTCTTTTCACAGTTAAAGTACAGTTAAACAGATTTAAACATTATTTATAGGAAAGAAATGCATTTGGAATGAAAAAATATTAGATGCATGTGAACATTGCTGCTTTCTAAACCATAAAAGCACTATTTATAAAGAAATGGTGACTGATACTAGAGATTTCAAGAACCATTCCTTCTGTGCATTATCCTTCAGCTGTATCCTACATCAAAATGAGTGACAGGTCTCGCTCTTCCCACACTGGTTAGAGTTTGGAGAGTCCCCAAAGTAAGCAGATCACATGTGCAGGGAACTTTCTGAGGGGAAATGCCTAGGATAGGATGAAACTTGTTTCTGTATTAGACTTCAGTATTCAAGAGATTAGTTACTACGAGGAGACCTTAAGAAAGTGGCATTGAAGAGACAACTCAATTTGCTTGAAAAATGTATTGACAGCATGCAGTAGGAAAGAGCAAATTCCTGAAGTTTTGCTGAAGTGCTGCAATGTCAGATAACCTCCAGCACAGGCATGGATGGCACACGAGGTGCCATGAAGGTCAGACAAACTGAGGCAGGATCTCAAATAGATCCTTCAGGGAAGAGCCAATTTAGTTTTCCAGGTCAGCACATGAAGCTCTCAGCATCCTTCATTACGTAACCTGTGCAAGAGATCCTATAGCCTCTTGGGTGTGAACCAGGGTGGAGAGCTGCAGTGTAGGAACCTTCCCTGGCAGGAGCAGGAGGAGAGGCATGGACTGACCTAGGAGGTATTTCCCCTACTCATCAAAAAGGAACAGGCATGGAGAAGCCACAGAGAGCACCATGCCGCCAGATAGCCTTCTGTGCAGCTAGAGTGTTTCACCTTCTATTTTTAACTGTCTCGTGGAAGCATTTAGGAAAAGCAATATAAAAGAGGAAGAATGTAAATATTATGGTTTCAAGGATATCAGCCCCAGTCCCAGTGCAAAAATCTGCCTTTCAGTGAAAGCTTTGAGGGGCTCCTAGTTCAAAGGATTCCAGAGCCGTGGAGAGGCAGCTATGCACATTACTTTCTTCTCTATCAGTTAGCCCTCTTATTGATGGCAGCCAAGTTAAAATGAGGAAGAGTATCCCTCTTATGCAATTTTGAGAGGATAGAAACACTGGCATGGGAAAGAGCAGCTACAAGGTGGTAAAAACTTTTTCAAATGACAGAGTAATTTTTCTGCTGAGGCTGAAATGTCAGTGTTGAACTTTTGCTCATGCCTCAGACCTCCTGAAGCAGTTGGCTATTTCAGTGCATGGCAAAATACTCAGGGAAACTCCCCACAGTTAAAAGGCTTTGTTTTAGGAGGGCTTTTTGCTCTGTGTAAGTGTAATGATCTTATTCTGGTTTTATCTTTCAGGATTAAAGCTCTACTGACATATTTTAGGATTAAAATGTGGGTTAGACTTAGCTTTTTGTTTTGTTTTTTACAGAGTCTGATATGAGTGGGAATATCTGTGAGTTGGAAAATACATCCACAATACCCCTGGAAACTGCATGTTTTTATTTAAACACAGTTCTGCTGTGTTTAGTGTCAGAGCTAAAAAGGGAACCTGGTATGAACAGAAAGTGAAGCAGAAAGCTACAATTTGGCTTCCCCAAATCAGTGAATGGCAAAATCAAGAGAGTGTAAAAAGTGGATGCTTAAAATGTTTTGGATTAAATTACACTTCTTGTTGTTAAAGACCCACTTTCAAAAATAGACTGTTTGCTAAAATAGCATCTTACACATCCACAGACTGGAGAGCAGCCTGCATAAATTCTGGCCAATTAATTCTTTGCTAAATTACCATAAGCATACATTCAAAGATTTTGTTACTTTCTTGACTTATTTCTCATATCTGTATTCACATAAGGTCTCTGTGTTGACAACAGGAAAATGCTTTCTGATCAGTGATTAGTGCATTGCAGCAAGAGGAAGAGTTGGCATGAATAGCTCTTAACAAGTAAAGTATGTGATTCTTTTTTATCTCTCAGCCAGGGCTTTGTCAGAGAAGCAGAGCCGAGATTGGTTAGTACTCAGACAGGCTGCAGAAGTTCCAGTCTGGTTTTCTAATTTAGAAGCACTACTGAATGACATAAATGGTAGGAATAATTGTAAATTCTATGTGAAAAAGTCAAATGGGAGTTGTGGAGACTGTAGGAATCGGTCTAAAAGTTAGAAACAAAATCGGTCTTTAAAAGTTAGAAACAGCTTCAAACTTTATTACACTCTCAGTGTGAATGTTTTGCTTATATTTGAAGTGAATATTTTTCTCACTGATGTGCTGTTTAAGCTCACATTCTGATATTTACTTGCAATCTAGTTCAAATCAAGGAAATTAAAACATGGAAGGGTAATTGGTGATCTATCCTTGAAAAATACAGTACTGAGAGACTGGACAAAGCCAGCAAGAAAAAGAATGTTTGGTCTTTTCAGAGCCCTTCTCATCTCTGGGAAGACTGCAAGGGAAAAAGGTTGAGGATGAGGGCAGATAATGGCAATACAGGTTTGAGAAAAATATTCATCCTATTGTGTTTCTTTTTTTTTTTTTCCCCTTGTCTTGCCTTTTTTTGCCTGGTCTTATTTTTCCTAATTTTTTTCTACCGTGCAGTTTGAACAGAGAGGAACATAGAAAACCCAACAGGAGATCTGTAGCCAGAGTGTCCTGCTGCTTCAGCACAGACTCTTAGGAGATGGTTCCCTTCCCTCATCCCTAAAAGTAAAGATAATCTTAGTTTATCTTGCTTCTCAACTAACCTGTCACAGAAAGCAATATTTGAAAAGTACCAAGTTTATTTAGAAATCATCAAGGTTTGCAGTGGATTACCTGGGAAGAGGGGCTAACTTGGCTGGAGATGGTGGGAGACTGAGCAGTCTCAACTGGTGAAAGGAAAAGATGGGTGGAGAAGGAAAAGCCTCCTCTGCCTACTTAAACGCCATGTACCCAGCGCTGGTCCTGTGTAAACTATCAGAGCTCCCAAGACCTGGCTTTTATACTGTACTTGAAGTGAGACCAAAGGATGGAAAACTGGTAGTCTGAGCTATTTTGAGGTTTTTATTATGTTCAGATATTAATTTGGATGACAACAATGGTGTTTTCAGGGCAACAAGTAGAATTAAATAAGCAGTCTGGCAGAAGATCTGAGAAGCAGAAGGTGAAAATAAATAAAATGGAGCAGTGAAGAATGCAGAAAGAAACAGAAAGTGTTCAAAGGCATGTAAAAGCCATGAAGGCTGAAGCCAAATTCATATGCAAATATCTAAGGTCCAAATCTTCCCTCCTTGCCTCTTTGCCCTGACCAGGTGCCTATACAGCCCCTTGCCCCCTCTTGTGTTTACTCTCATGACAGAATTTAAGCAATGGAACAGAGCAAAAAAGAGGCAGATGTGACTATGTGGGAAGTTGCTTTGCCACTCAGATGTGTATGGGAACCACATCTTTTCCTGTAGTTTGTGGGAGGGGGATTTATTCTTTCAGCATTTTTGAGAAAGACTTATGATTCCACGTGGATTTATGCACAATAGCTTTTCTGTCTGTACTCTTTATCTTTCCTTGAGAGCTTTCTGACTAAGTTATTTTCCTCCTGGGATGTATAAAGTATACTCTCACCTACAGTGGGATAAAAGACTTGAATACAAAGGCCTCTGCTGAAGGCCTTTTGCAAATATTGTCCATTCCCATCTAATTTCACCTGGAGCTCATCTGTAGGGCCTTACTCAGGTTGGGCCATGTGGTAGGGCATTATAAACTCAAAATGGTGTAGCTGTGTGCTATGATACTCACTCTAGGAAGTTCACACCAAGGCTCTAAATTAGCAACCCATTTAGGCTTTTTAATTGTAATGGTTTTTAAGTCATCTCACTCCAGGCAGTGGTACAGTGAAAGCTGAAATCATGCTGGAGTGCTTTGCTGGCTCACAGCCCAAGCTGGCTCTCAGTGTGTTATAGGCAGCCTTTCCTGGGATGGTGGAATTAGAATTGTGGTAAAGTATTTCTAGCAAGATGACAAATCACCTCGCATCTAAAGGTTTTATTGCTTTTTCCGCTGTCTATGAACTCAAAAAAGAGGCCATTTCTATGAAAAATGGCACTTGAGAATATGAAATTTCCAGAAGAATTGGGGATCCCTTTTCTAACAGAAGCTGAATGCATGGTGAACAATCCCTTTTTGAAAAGAGGACATTGTTACCTCAGGAAACAGTGATCATACAATTGTGTGAAGCTTTGGACCTGCAAAATTAACCAAATGCTGGGAGCTACATCTGGTTCTAAATTAAATTTACCTTAGTGCCCCAATTCTGCACTGAGTTCTGCCCAGAGCTGCTGTGAGAGGGCTTCAGAGAAGCCTGTGAGCCTGCATGTCTGTGTCCAGTTCCTGCTAATGCTTCTCTTCTCAATTTCTCTGTACAGAGCTCCTTAGTGAGTCCACTCAGCATCCAGCTCCTGAAGAAGAGATTGCCCTTTATGAAACAGAAAGTAAATCGTGGCCAAGAGTTACAAAGTATCCGAGAGTTTCTGCTCTTTTTTGTGTATTTTTCCAGACATAATTGTTGTGCTCTAGCAGGTACCCCAAAGAGCCAGACTCTTCTGCAGTTGCAGAGTGAGTAATTTGAAACCATGTAATTTATTTAACGCCATTTCACTACTTAGCTTGCAGAATCTCTGTGAGAAATATTCCAGGTCCCTTGACCTTATTTTTTTAAGATTTGTTTTGAACAGCATGTCTGGAACATGTGTTTCATGTGTTATATTTCCTCTGTGAATTCATCTTTGACATTCAATGTGTGAACTTTTCTTATAATTAGTTCTGATCAGTAGAGCTAGTTCAAGTACCACTGCAGATAGTTTAACTCGGATTTCTTGTTGGCAGCCACAAAACACTTACAGGATGCAGTGCTGTAGCTGTGCAGGAGTGGAATTCTGCCCCTAATTCACTTTGTACTGAAGTCAGAGGATATTCAGGCACACTCTATGCCCACAGCAGGTTTGCAAAGCCAACGGTCAAGTATTTAGTAAATGTATTCAACACACAAATTTACTCAGATCCCTGGGTTTGCACATTAGTTAGATAAATCTACCTCTCAGCTGGATGAGGTTTTATTCCATGATTTCATAAGTACTTGCTTTACAAACATCTGTAAATTTAAAGAAGACTAACTTTCAATGCCTTTACCAGTTGGGTTTGATTGCTTCAAGTGCCACCTGAGGAGAAAAACAAAAGGAGCATTTCAGTGGTTAGAGCAGACTCATTGAATATTGAAATATTCTTTTTTTTCCTTTAGTTGCTTGGGGGTTTGAGTAGATTTTAGAGAGGGATGTGTTAATTAGTCAGGGGAAAAATCCGAAGTAGCAAGGGCCTAAAACCCAGACTGCTCCGGAAATGGTGTGAAATTTTTTCTTTACCTTTGATTGTATATCTTGCCTGCACTATTTTTGCCAACAATTGCAGCAGTCTTGCCTTTCAGGAAGGAGATGAGGCCACTGGAGAAATGTTGACTGTTTTATTCATGATTATCTTATATCATTAAATAGTTCACTGGGCTGTCCACGCTTGTATCTGATGACTTTTGTGTCCCTGAGTGCGAGGGCAGACAGAGCCACAGGAGCAGAGAACACGAGCTGCGTTTTGGGAACGCCTTTTGCCAGGGAACCTGTTGCCCATGGGCTGGGAGGCTGTTCCCTGGCCCCCAGCTCCCGGCCTGCCCGGCACACCCTCTGTGTACATTCTGCACATTCCAGCCGGGAATTTGCTTACATAACCCCGGCTGCCCTGCCTTCCTCTCCCCACACAGGTGAAGTGCCGGCTGCCCTCGGCTCCAGCTCCCCGCCCTGACCCGCGGCCGCGCTGCGCTGCTGGGCTCGGTGCTCTGGTTTCTAATGGCCCAGCAGAGTGCCAGGCTCCGGGCATTTCTTTCAGGGCAGAGTGAAGCAGAGTGGCAGAAGTGTCTGGCAGCTGCAGGAGCCAAAGTGGCTTTGTGTGTTACCGTACATTCCTGAATGGAACTGCTCAAAGGTGCCCACCCCGGAGAGCTGCACTGCAGGGTGGGTGCTGGAAGGCTGAGCCCTGTTTGCATTGAAGTGCGTCGTGCTGAGCAAACCTGTGCACTGTCCTGAGCCCCCTCTTCCCTTCCCACAGAGAAGGGAATGATAACCCAGCTTGTTAAAAAAAAAAAAAAGACCACAAAACAAGCCCCCAAACAAACAGCCCCCCCCAAACCTCCGAGATCCTTGCATGCAGATGTGCTACAGGTACCTGGAATACCTACACACATCTAAAATATTCATCCAGGACATGAGTTCAGGTTTCAGCTTTTCTTGCCAGGTGCTGGTGATTCCACAGAAGTGAGCATTTTTCTAATTGGATTGCTCTATCCATGCTGTCAATAATCTGTTGGGAATAATTGCTAACAGATAATACTAATGATAGTGTTGTCAGTGGCAATACCCTTAATAAATATAGAAGTTCCTGCTCAATGGCATGTTGCACATGCAAAGGGAGTAATAGTCTCAGAAGACTCTGTTCTATAAACAAATTTATTGTGTTTTACTGGTTTAGGATTTTTAGTTTTAAAATTTGGTTTCCAAAGATTTTAAGGGTACCCTTTTAACCATCATTGGATTCATCTGTAGAAATTTCTGCTGGGGAGGGACATAGGACAGCTTTCATTTCCAAAGCTGCAGAGCATTTCTGGCTTCCACTGCAGTTGGCTGGAATTGTGGGCATGCAGGAACTTTAGGAATGAATTGTTAGTTGTTGTTATTAATTTATTTGGGAAACACAAACAGTATGACTCATTAACTCATGTCTTGAAAAATGCTGTACTCTTTCTTCACAATCAGCAAACTGCTGGAAAGCTCTCCTTTCCAACACTGACATGAAGTAGAATTTGAGAAACAGAATTATGAATGTGGACTTAATTCAGTAACCTAAAAAGCCCTGAAAAACTGGTGATATACAACACAGACAAAAACCCCTGGAGTTCAAAATCATGTGCTTTGTATCTTTAATGAAACCACCAGAAAATGTCTGAATGACACAGGACATACATAAATATGATGTCACCAGCTTGAGAGCATGGCTTCCTGAGGCTGGTGCATTGGTTCCTGATCTGGGTTTTTAATTTGATGTCATCTGTTTGATTACTATATCCTGTTTCTTTTTAAATTCTTGGCTAATTTACTTTCTTTTGCTGTAATTTCCATTTCCAAATTCTCTGATAAGTGTCAGCCAGTGCCTTTTCAGACATTTCCTCTGTATATAACCCAGAGAGCTGCTTAATCATAAGTCATATGTGCAGCAATATGCTTTTATTATTATTCATGTCTTTCTAAAAGCTGAAGCCACATCTTAATTTGAGAGCAGAATAGCTGAGGTTTTGAAAAAAAGGGGAAAGAATAGGAAGTCAGTCACTGTGGACCCAACAATTTCCTTAGCAGCTTTTCATAATGCAGAGCTCTGTAGGGCTCTTTTCACTCTTAGATTCTGTCACCTGTGTGTCTCTGGGTCTGCCCTTTTGCTCTCGTGCCAGTCCTTGCTCAGGCAAGCCCTGTATCAGAATTAATGGGATGTGTTACTGCCAGCTGGACTTCAGAAGGAATCTCCTTCCTGACTCTTCTTTGCTGTGTTTCTTTTTGAGAACCCTGTAAATAGGTGAAACTGGGAGGGACCTGTATGTCACTGGGTCCCCAGTTCATGGTGTCATCTTTGAGAGTGGCAACAGTCCTGGGACCTCTCAGTGCCATAAGCACCAAATTTCACATCTATGTCCCTAGTGAGGAATAGAAATAGAAATCAAAACCAGTTGGGTTTTGTAAATAAGCTGCAAAGAATGGCCTCCTGGCTGCACTGAAACTCCTTTGTCTGTACTTCCATCAATGTTCTATTTGCTGGTTGTAAATCAAAATCACGGTGTCTAAAGATCCTTGCAAATAAATCATCTGGTGTAGAACTATTAAGAGAGAGAGATCATCTAGCACAGGAAATATTTTATTGGAATGAAGAAAAAAATGGAGAAATTAAGTAAAAATGCATGATGTTTTGCACTGTTTAACACTCCAAAACCAAACTGGGAAACTCTTTTCCTCTGTTCTTCTCCTTCCCAGACATGTGTACTCATAATATTTAATGGAGTGGAATTGCCTGAAAGAACTGGACCATTAATACACCTTTCTGTGGCTCCTTGGTACATATGTGAACAATTTGAATAAAAAAATGTTGATTTGTAGTGATTCTTAGACGTCTTGCAGTAGATCATCTGTACTGGACAGATGGATTTGGTCACTGTAAGCCAAATAAATAAATTAGCGCTATCTTTGAAATGTATAGCCACAACTGGCATCTCTAGTTACTGTACTCCCCTCCCTCAGCTCAGATGCCTTCACCTACACTGCTGAACTGGCCTAACTTTATATTCTGTTTGGCCTTGAGTCAGAACAGAGGACCACCTGCATGAGAGAGATGTGAAATGTTATGCGTGCCTTTGTAATGGGATAAAGCACCAGAGTACCAAGTCTGCAAATATTTTACTGAGCAGGTCATGTATTAAGTAAAGCACTGAAAGGTAAAATGATAAATGATGAAGTCATCGTTTTAAAAGTGGTGTCCAGGTGGTGGAAAGCCAAAGGGCTGAGATGTAGAAAAAAGGGACTTCCTTTCAACTTGCCTGACTTGGTGTGTTGCCCTCACTGCACGGGATGAAGCCGGACTGTCTCAGGGAGGGTTTTGGCCTGTTCGTGTAGAGGTCTGCCTATAAAGCAGGAACCTTGTAAAGGAAGGATATACATCTGCTTTTGACTGTCTTGATTCATCTTTTCAAGTGCCTCGTAGGCTGCAAAAATGCATTCTGTATAATGCTAGATTTCTACCTAGTCTAATGTGATTATTTGTGAAATGCTTTGATTTATTCTGCTTGACAGGGCCAGTCATGGAGGCTGAATTTAGACATTTTCTCTCTCCTCCTTCACCCCATTTTTAAACCAAAGCTATGTATCAGCTGGTATCTGCTAATCTCCAAACCAACCAGCTTTCCAAACCCATTGCAAACAACTTCAGGTGAAAACTTTCTGTCCTGTCCTGTCTTTTGGAGTTAGTTTTCTGCCAGATTACTTGGTTGCAGAAGAATCTAATAACTGCAGGAAATGGGGTAAAAGGTATTGGATTGAAGCAGGGCATTTCATGCAACTTCTCTGTCACTTCTATTATAAAGGGGTGTTAGTGTATCCCGGAGGGAGATGCTGTTTGATTTGAAACTGCCTCTCTCATTTGGGACGGTTCCTTTAGTTCCGTGTGTGATCTGGGTGCCTGGGTGTGAAAATACACATGCAGACTGATGTGGGTAGCACAAAGGTATGGGGTGGAGGGCTCATCAGTCATTTTTTCAAAGCACTCATGCTTTGTCAACTATGCAGCAAGCTGCTTTATTCTCCTTCTTCTGCCTGGGGCAGTGGAGCATCAGTCAAGTATTTTCAGAGTGCAAGTCAGTTGTCTTCTGGTGGTCTGGAGAGCTCAGTGTGCTTCCTAAGGGTCACTTCAAGCCAGGACTGAGGCAAAGGGAGAAGTGAGATGATGTGGGCAGGAGGAGGACAGGTAGGGGGAGAAAGCTGATCTTCTGTGGCAGCAAGCTGGGAGCAGGTAGAAAAGATGGTCCTGTAAACTGGCACAATTTAAAGAGAATTTCAAGAAAAGAATTCAGGTTTGAATAATATGCATATGTAATTGTTGCCCTTAGGCTCTCTTCTTAAAGAATAAATTGCACTGATCTTCAAGAACTGTAGTTTTCTTATTTCTCAGGGATTTTGTTTCTGAGGGACAGAATTCATCTCCTGCTCATTACCTGTCACTGCCCTAGAGGGATTCTCCTTTCGGTAATGTCATTGCCTCCTTTCCTGAGTGGAAAGCTCATCACAGGTTCAGATGCTTGAGTGGTGGCCCATTGCCATCATCCTGGCAGTCTGTACTACCTGGAAGGCGATACCTGGTTGCATAAAAGGTTTTCTGATGGAAATTTACTCTGGGGTGCCCCCGGCCAGGGCACAGCAGTGGCAAAGAGGCAAGAGAGTTGTGTCCAGCCTGGCTGTGCACTTGCTCAGTGCAGAGTCCTGAACTCTGTCTTGAACCTTCTTTCTGTTTGGAGAGAGGAGAAAGTAGGAAAATGCACACCTTGCCTAAATGTAGTGGAGAATTAGTCCTCAGGCAGGAGAATCACACAGTTCCCCCATGTGTATTTATTTCTCTTTCTGTGTCTGTATGCATGTAATAACACTTGGAAAGCACACAAACACTCATGGCCCAGCTCTGAGTGAGGCAGTGCTGAAGCACAAAGTAGGCAAATTTGAAATTGTTTGGAGACTTTTCAGAGCTTCTCATTATCTCATTTGTGCATTTAATGATTATTGTGGGTGCAGTTTTTGAGGTTTGGATGCCACTGGCAGCAGTTGGAGGGAAGAGTCCTACCTGCAACAGGGCACAGTGACAGTATTGATAGCCTGGAGCATTCTGTGTGGCCAGAACAGGCAGTCCTGAGTGGGATGGGTGATCTGCTCTTTTATCTTGGGGAGGCAGGAGTTTGGAAAGAGTTCAGGTACATTAAGACTGGAAACATCCCTGAAAAATGGGGGGTTTTATGATTTAAAGTCATCTATGAGCTTTTGAAAATTATATTGTCTCTGAAGTCCTCGCAAAAGGTCTCGGCTAATAAAAGTGTTCAAAGCAGAAAATACCCCTCACACAGCAGGGGTGGAGCCCTGAGTGCCTCAGGTGGGTGTGCAGCCAGGTGGGTTTTGCTCAGACAGGATGAGGTGGTGCTCAGGACAGGCTGAGGAGCTCACAGCTCTGTTGTAATGATTTGTCTGAAAGGCCATGAAATCAGTATAGGATTCTCATGCATGTGTCATAAACCCAGTCCTAGCTGAAAAGAGAGAGAAGCTGAGCAATAGGGTTTAGAGGTTTTTACCTGTAATTGCTTTTATCACAGTAAAATATGAAAGTATGAAACTGAGGGCTGCTTATAACTCTGGTCCAAGGCACTGCTTCCTTCTGAGTGAAGTAACAGGATGCAGTAAGGTGAAGAAATTAAACCACAATAATTGAGTAAAATTTCTGATGAATTAAAAAATTAAATGAAAGCCTTATGTAAAAATTCTACAGATAAATCAATTCTTTTTTTTTTTTCTGTCTTTCTTTTTCTCTCTTTCTGTCTTTCTTGGAATCCACCCTGAACCAGATGTTGGGAGTCTGTAGTTTAGTGTTTTTGGATCCCTGCCCAGACTTTTACCTATCTTTTCAGCTATTTACATGGGTTTTATTTCTCCAGCTGTGCTTTCACTGATACTGTACAGTCACAGACCTCCTCAGTCACTAATAGAGGGAGTTGCTGGATTTTCATTGAGATGAACAGTGATACCAAACATCAAGTGGAAATAATTTTGTCTTTCCTCAAATAGTTAGAGGATCAGGAGTAATGAAGGGTGTGAAGAAATCTGCTGTGGACAATGATAACACAGGAGGAGGGAAGGGAGTGGCACAGGAATTTTCTTTCCAACGCCATCACAAAGAAGGAGCAGAGAGCTGCTGCTGCTGCTGTGTGTGAGAAAAGGTGCAGGGGAATGTCTTTTGTCTAAAACAGATTCAACTTCCATTGTGTCATTTGGCTTTAGGTGATTTTTAAAGTTTTGATGGTCCTTATGTTTTAATTTCCATTAAAATGATTTTCTCCTTTTTATATTTAGTCGTTATTAAGGGGTTTTAGTTGGATTATTGATCCATAAAGATTCAGTATGGAAGAAATGAAAGATTATTGGCATGTAGCCTCTATGCTCTGGGCATAGAGAACTGCTGTCATTTGTCTCTTGTGTATAGTGGGACTATTTTTCAACAGAAAAATCACGAGTCTACACATCCCTCTTCTGAAAGACCCCTAAATCTAGTTCATGGCATTGCTCAGGCAGTTGCACTAAAACTTTCATTTTGTGTTGGCATAACATTTTGCACATTTCTGAATTACAGCCTTCCAACTTGTCTCAGCTGTGAGGTTCAGACTGGAGAGAGGAGAAAGTTTCTCAGCAGAGGGCTGGTAAGGGCTCTTCTGAGTGAGGCTCCATGATTTTGAAAGGTGTCATGTGGCAGCCTGCCTAAGAGACTGATGCTTCTCGTTTGGTCCTGGCTCTGGATTTGAGCCAGTGCCCTAGAGATTAAATATTCCACAGCCTGTTACCAATCCCCTGAGCAATCTCTTGTCTCCAGGTGCTGGTCTTTTACACAGACTTCTTAGCAGAAGCCATTTCATTGGCAGTAAGAATCGGCTAGTTCAGTTCAACTGGAATGTTTTAATGAAGTCTCTCATACCAGTTGGGCTGAAGATCATCTAATGGAAGGAAAGGCAAGGGAAAATGGGGGTATTCTGGAAGGCTGGTTTGCAGTGCTGTGTCCAGGAAGAGGTGACAGAAGTGTGTGTCTAAGTACGGGTGTGACGAGTCCGGGTGTCTGAGCTAGCTCAGAACAACCATGCTGTGCTGAGTTTGCTGTGGGAAATGCAGAACTCATTATTTCCCAAACAGCTTTAGCAGTAACTATTGGAAAGAAATCCCCCTAAAACATAGCTTGTCAGGATGGTTATAAAATGGGGGCCTGAGCTATTGTGACCCAGCACAGCTGACAGCGGTGGCCCTATTCTTCAAGGGGATTATATCCCACCATCACTGTGCTTGTCCCCTGCTGGTGGCTATTCTACAAATAAAAATTTATACAAATCTGGATACCTATGAATGTTAATGTAGCATTAGCAGCTTCCTTTAGGACAGTATTTCTGAAGGCAAATTAAAAAGAGACAGATTTAAAGATACTAACTTTAGTGTCTAGAGCCAGAAGGAGGTGATCAATGAGTCAAGACTGTATTTTGTAACCCAGATTCTCTCGTTGCTGCTCCTAAGTCAGTTGCATGTTTAATATTTAGAGCTAAATTTTGGCCCCACAGTTCTTCTTCTTCCACACCATTTTCTACCAAAGATAAGGTCTACTACCTCAGCATGGACATTTATATTAGTATTTTTTTAGCATGTGGATTTTGATCCTTTTGATTCCTTAACAGGTTACTGGGAATTTTAAAGTTTTGTTAAAAGATTGAAAAAGTGCACAGTTTGTGTGTAAGAGGTTCAAGGGGATCAGTTTGTGCAAAAGCGTATGGCCACATGAGCCAAAAGAGACTGTTCAAAGAGCACTCTTTATTTGTTTAATTTATGCAATTTGTTAATGCTCTGTTGCATTTTAAGGGCCTCTTGAGGCCGCCCAGTTTGAGCCTTGGGGAGATGCTTCGTTGCAAACATGGCTCCTGTTAAAACCCGAAGGCTCTGGTTCTCTACTTACATTGTGATTGTGATTCGATCCTTATTTCTACAACTCATATTTCACCATTTTCTTCCCTTCAATTTTTTTCCCATCCCAGCAGCCATCTGGTACTTTCTTCTGTCAGCCAAGTTTCTGTTCCTTACCTGGAGCCTTTCAAACAGCCACTCTCGAAGAGAGTGGATTAACATTTGTCACTGGAAAATGAGTTTACTTCCAGCTGGAAAAGCTGTGAAATATAACTATTCATTCATTGATATGTTGTGCACTTCTGCTTGGACACCCTTAATTCTATTTGAAGGCAAATACCTGGGAACAGTTTTCCTTAAATATCTGTGAGAAGACCATTAGTACCTTTAAAGTGAGTTGGCTGATTTGACTTGCTCCTATTATGCACTGGGTCTCAACATAACAAATGTGTTCTTTAGCAGGCAGGTATTTGGGATTAGACAGAGATGAGTTTTGAGACTTTAATCTGTGTCAGATTTAGTCCAAATGGAAGAGATTTGTGAGCATTCTACTATGCTTATTTTTCTTTTTCCTTTCATATTTTTAGTAAAATCTGAAGTTTGTATTTGTCCTGCATAACCTTTGTTCCTTTTGTCATAAAAGTAGAAGTGCATGGGTCACTTGATAAACAGCCTATTCTCTTTTCTCTGGTTTATTTTAAGCATCCAAAGAGTAAAATTTGCTCGTGTACTTTTAATTATTTCAAGAACAAAAATGTCTAGGCTAGTAGTAAAAGTGTCATGAAATTACTGTAAGGTTGCATGAGTTTTGGCTGTAAATCTTATTCACCTTGACTAGATCTCATACTTTAATTCACTGGGGTATAAAATACCATTTACATTAGTTCTTAGTTCACTTAATCATAATTAAATGACTTCAGAGGCCAATAATTCTTAGAGACTCTTTCTTTGATGTGACACAAATAACAAACTGTGTTTGTAATGTGAAGGTGTTCTACTTCACTTTTACATTTGTCCCAGCCTTATCCAGCATATAATGTTCTCTTTAGGTGCAGACATATGCTCTTGTTACATGCACCATATGGGTCACAGATGTGGCTGACATGGCTACATGACATCTTTTTTAATTTCATTGCACTATACCGAGGCTGTGCACAGACCTTTTCATGATGGTTTGAAGGGATTTCTGTTCAAGATTTTAAATTTTTTTTTTCACCAGAATGATGAGTGGGAGGAGGGAGCCCGCTTTTCCTCCTATCAAGTTATACTTTGGTAACAAAAACCCTCAGGAAGGTAATATTTTGTGGCTGCTGAATTCATTGTCACCTTAAGCATGGCTTCACTGCAATGTACTTGCAGTTCCTTTTTCTAATACTTAAGCTTTGCCTTACTTCAGAGGAAAACTCTTCTGATCACAAAGGGCAATTTTTGGAAGGAAAAGTACACAGATTCTCCATAAACTTAAAAAGTTTGAAATCCAGGTTTAAGGTTTGTAACTGCATTTTGATTTAAATGCAAGTTAAGGAATAATTTTATGGTAAGGAGCATATTTGGAAGTAGGGGTTTGCTGCAGTGAATGGAACATTTGGATGTTACCTCCTTCAAAATATCTATCAAACCACCAACCTACCTACCTACCTACCTACCTACCTACCTACCTACCTACCAGCTTAGTGAACTCCCAATTTGATTGTGAGAGGTTGGAGGAACAGAAATTATCTGAACAATAGTGCTGGTTAGGAAGTGAGCTAATAAAATTCCAGAGCAATACTTGTTAAAGGCTCTCATAATTTATTAATAGGTTTTTTATTGTTGCCTCCAGAGGAAGCTGGGTTAGTTCTGAGCAGAAACATATAATTGATCATATCAAATTTTGAACAGAAAATTATCTGTGTTCTTCCAGCAGCAGCAAACACAGGCATGGAGAAACAGTGCCCACTTAGGTTCGGTTAGAGGTGAAGATGGGTAATCTTGATATGTCTGATAATCAACCATGGACAGGGAATGAGCACAAAAAGGGATATTTGGATTAGGCAGTTGACCCAACACTATCCCTGTTCATCCAGTGAAATCTATTCTTGGCAAGACTGAAAACTGTGTCTTTCATCCACCTTTGGTTTTGTCAGTATCTCATGTAGCCTAATGTGAGGATGAGGGGACTGAACTGGCACAAAGCCCCAAAGGACAGGGCTGTGGCACCCCTGGGTGGGGACAACCTGTCACACTTAGGAACAGTCTTTGCTGTAATTTGAGGTTCTGATGAGTGGCCTGTGTAAATTGTTGATGGCTTGCAACTTGGTACTTCTTGAGGTAGAAAAAATTTGTAATGAAGCCAGAGATTTTTTTATTAGATATTTTATACATGGAAAAAACCCCATATTTTCTTCTTTTCCAGTGCACGAAAAAATCCATGAGATGTGCAAGTACAGCATTTGTTTTTAACAAAGTGACCACACCTGAAATCAGACACTGAAGGGACAGGGAGTGACATGGAGCTGCTTCAAGAGCTCTGACAACCCAAATGGCAAATTTTGTGTACGTGTGGTGGAGCTCAGGAGATCTCTGCTGTCTTGGTGCACAGCAAGTTCCAGGGCACGTGGTGGCTTCCTGTCCTTAATGCTATCTAGGAGATCAGGGCAATTCTTTTTATTAAATTTGGAAAGTTTTCATCCCAACTTTGACCTTTTATTTGAATGTATATTCATTTAAATTTGCAAAGCAGAAGTAGATTGCAATTCAAAGGAACTCATTTGTTCAAAATATTTTGGAAAGGACATTGGGACAGTTTCAAAAGGTTTTGGCTTTGTTTTAATGGGAAATTTGCCCAAATTAATTTGCTTCCACAGTTTCTGTTTTGCTGAAACAGCAGAGAGTCTTCTTGTCCCTCCTCACCCAAATACTCTCTTCTTGATAAACCTCTTTCTGAATCTCACTGGTATTGCCAGAAATTAGATATAAATTATATTCTTCTGAATAAAAGAAATTCAGAAATGGGTTTGAATTGGCATTCATCACTGTTGGCATAGATAATTGGACTAATTATACCAAATTTGCCTCTTTATTTTGCAATCCACAGAGGCTCAGTGCTGCAATGGAACCAATTCTGGCCTGGATCTCTTGATCATAGTTTGTCCATCAATACATTTAATATATTTAGGGCTTTCCTTAATTCTTTACAGCTCTTAGGGAATTGTTTCAGCTGACAGTATTGCACCTCTTCTCAAGGTTATTTTGTAAAACATTATGCAAAGACAAGCAGTCCTATTTCTGCAGAATAATTGTTGTTGAAGGTCACGGCCTTCTTCCTCCTTCTGAAACCTTAGAAGAACCTTAGGTTTTGTATCCCCTTCAGACATTAAGAGGTCCATTTCAAAGCAGTGGATGTGGGAGGTGTACATACAAATATTTCTAACAAATAACCAGATTTCTTTTTTGACTTGATCCTTTTGAGCACAACTTTGAAAACTTAGCCAACAACATCTATCTGAAAAGCCTTCTGTCACTGTCTAGGATAGAGAATTTATGGGCAAGCAAGGTTTGGGCTTTGCTTAATTTTATCTGTGTGACTGGAAGCAAAAGATAATTAATTGTCTCGTGGCCATTTAGATTCCATGGGGCAACTGCTGCCAAAGTTGACCATGGCAAGGTACAGTTGTACTGGAGCCTACTGGTATCTGTAGGGGAAGATGCCCATAGCCCTGCAGCTGGACAAGGAACTCCTTTCCCAGCCCTGTTGCTGGCCCATAACATCCTGACACCCCATGCTGGTAAACTGGCATTTCATCCTGTCAGCTGCTTTTACATCAGCTTTCCCCAGCAATCTGGAATGCACTTTTATGAGAGATTGTTCCTCTGTGTCCTATTAAGGTTCAGACAACTGAAATTCAGCTTTAAACCATGGGTACTCTGCAAGGAGGAGTTCCCAGCACAACAAAAGGTCAATTGAGAAGAGAAACTGATGGCTGCAGAGGAGAGCTGAGGGAGGGAGTGTATTCCTTAGAGCAAGGGGTGTGAGAGATGTGCAGACAGGCTGGGATGGTGGTGGGTGGGAGCTGAGACTGAAGTACAGCCACTAAAAGTCATGCTGAGTATTGAAAGGGAAGACTGAAAAAATGACCCCCAGGTCCATTCCCAGTTTTTCATGTCACAGGAGTCACTGATGTGAACAACTTGAAATTGCCCTGGCACATTTACCTGCTAGACCTGCCTAAACTCCAATGGGCAGATAATCTCTTCCTGTGCAGAGACCATGAAGTGCATGGCAGGTTTCTTACTGCTTTGTGATGTTGTCACTCAAACCCAGGCATTTGGCAAGTCCTGTAGAGAGGAATTCTCTGAGCTTGGCTTCAGCAAGGCAGAGATCACACTTGTACTGAAGGTGTTTCATGGATTCAGGACAGGAGCTGCACAAAGGCAGCTGAGACCTAATGGGGACCATTTCCTGAAGTGCTTTCAGACTATCTGTGCCCTGAGAGGTTCTGAAAGAGGAAGGAACTGGCTGTGAGCCAGAAGCAGTCTAAGGGAATAAAAAAGCAAGTGGGATGAATCAGATGGAATAAGTCACGTAATAATATAACTGGATACAGTCAGAGGTGATTCTGGCAGGTCAGTTTTTCACTGTGCACCCGGACATTAAATGTCCAATATCACAGCATCATTCTGTAGTCTAAATACCAGTATCAACCCCGAATAAATCAATGGAAAAAACTCTATTACCTCTTAAGGAACGAGGGCTGGTGGTTGTCATTTTTCACACAGTGAAAACCAATTGCATTTATCCTTGGATATAGCTGAAGATGAGGTATTTCTTTAATAGTGTGTTGCTACTGATCTATGGCCTCAGAAGGTATCCTCCATCTGGATGATTCATTCAGCCGAATTACTTATGCAATCCTGGGATCTCTAGTAGAAAAGCAAGCAATTAACCTTTCCTAATAAGAGCCAGAAGTAGGCCTTAAAGAAGTTAAAATGAAGGAGGAAGCTGGTGTTGAGTTTCCAGAGCAAGTTTTAACACCAGCAGATGGTGCTAAAATGTCCATTAAAAGGAAAAAAAAAAACCAACAACCCAAACATCTCAAATTTCCTTAAAATCATAAACTGTCAGGGAAAGATAAATTGAGATACTTTAGCTAATTGCTGTGGAAAGTTGAATCTAGGGTGATGTTAGTCATCTTTTTACTTAGACTAGCATAACACACATGAAGATGTGTGTAGCCCTTATTTTCTAGTTTGCTTTCAAGATGGATCAATTTTCCTCGAGTCAGGTCTTTACCTTGAATAAGGCAACTCAAGTATTTCAGGAATTTTCATTCATATTCAAAGCAGGGATTAAAAGCTTTGTTGTATAATTTTGCTGATTAATTATAGGAACGATTTACGATTTTTAGACTCATTTTCACTCTGAACAACTACTTGAAACAACTGGCAGCTGTTTTTCAAAGGATATTGCTGTATACTTGTTTTAATCACTAAAGAAAAGCCATGTGGGTTTTTTTATATACAGAAACCCCTAAAATCACACAAAGAATAACTTAAAAATACATTGTAAAGGAGCTGTATGGTTAAATTAAGGAAACTGGCATAGGAATAAGAAATATTCTGTTCTAATTCAAATTGGTCTGAAGTTGGTAACTACTGGAGGCTTCTGGCCACTAAGAAGTGTGTTAGGAGGGTCTAGTGGCGCAGCCTGCAGCCACCCCAGGCAGTCTGCAACCAGAACAAGAAATTAAAACCTTCTTGACAGCCTTTGCAAAGGGGGAACACCATGAAAATGGCTCCTTTCCACTTAGATCTAAACATAACATGGGTTTGCACATGTGGTAGCAAAGAGAAAAATGGGGGGTGAGGAGATGGGTCATGGAGAGGAGGTGGTCTCAGAACTACCCAACAGTTTAAGGAGTGCCCACTTTTCCTTGGTTCACTGCTTGGATGTCAGCCCCTCAGGTATGGCTGTGGGATGTGTGTAACAATGGAAACACAGGGATTAATGATGGGGGGCATTTAGGGTCAGCGTCGGGCACATTTCTTTAAGCAGCATAAAGAAACTATGCAGGAATTTCTGAGCACTAATGCTGCAACAGAGGCCCAAAGCAACTGGCATTCCAAATGCCATATCCCAGCTTAAGCTGTACTGCCCTGGGAGGTTTGGGAGTTAAGGACTCTGCAACAAACTTGGTTTAAATTTGAAAGTCCTTGGCTTCATAACCAGTGACAGTTCTATGTCGGATCAGAGGATGAAGAAACATGTAAGTACTGCAACTCTAGAGGACCTGCAAAGCCAATCCTACAAAATGACACCACCCTTTCTAAGGATCTAAAAGTTATTCCCAGCAAGACAAGTAATATAAAATTATTTCTAGCAGAGTAATTTTGCCTGATGTATCCAAGAGTGGTGAGCTACACCCTGGTGTCTCTTACATGAACTTGTGACAGTTGTGCCTCAATAAAGGCTGAGAAACACCTTCTCAGTGGTCATTAATTGTGTGGCCAGGTGGGACTGCACATCTGCACCTCCCTGCTGCTCCCTTCATCAAAACTCCTCTGCAAGAATCATCCAGGTGACCAAGTAATGCAAGGTGTAGGTGTACACGGCGATGCATTATAATATCCTATTTAATTATTTTTTGGCAAGGATGGTGTGTAATTATTTACTGACCTGTGGAATTGGTCACTGAATGAGTGTGAAATTCAGATTCTGAGCAGCACTGTCATTTTGATAATTAGAGGCTCTGCCTTATGAGAATGTGTGCTCGTTAAGTTGTAATTTGCTTAAAAAAAATAAATTAAAGACAGAGGTTATTTAGGAAGGAAGGCTTAAGACCAAGATTATATTCAAAGGAAATTAAAGACAGGAAGCCCCAGGGTATTCCAGCCCTGCCATGCAGCTCCTATTAACGAAAATGAAGTCTTACAAGCAGCACAAATCGTGATGTCTGCCATGAGGCTGCCCAGCACTTGCTATTATAAGATCCTGTTTTCTATTGCTTATGGCTTTGCCAAACTTAAATCATTTGGGCCAAAATTTTCCATGCTGTCTGCCTTGGGCAAATATTTTTGAGAGTTTACTCTAAAATCCTCAGCTATTTCTCCAGCTGCAATTAGGAACAAAAAAATAAAGGAGATATTGTTTACCCAATTCCCAGGGCTGTGTGTAGGTATGAATGTAAATATGGCCATGAGTATGTATATGTAAGAAACCCAAGAAATTTTGAGACATTTTGGTGTTTCCATGGTCTGCAGTGAGGAGGTGAGGACTTTATTTTTGAATCAGAAAATTGACAATTTTAACATGCTCAGGGGAGAGTAATTTGAATTTTTCATTGATTGTGCACTCGTCTTGAGCCTCAACATTTCTTAAATTAGACCATGAAGCTTCCCTCATGTGCATCAATAACCACTACACCTCTGCACTTGAAACCCAGAGAGGAGGTTTGTTTCTCCATCTCTTTCTAGTGGCAAATCAAGCAGAGTGTGTTGTGTATCCTTGGCAGACCGACCACCTGGAGGGGTGGAATTCTGCCTCATGACATTTGATTTGAAGTGTAAGCATTTTAAAGGATTTATTCAAGACCATAAATACCCTTCTTCTTTCTACAAACTATTGAAATAATCCTTATGTTGTGAAGTCAAAGATCTTATGATGGTTAATTAAGAACTTAAACATTATTTTAATATCTTGTGGTGTGTAACTGTTCATTTATGTCTATTTGCCATCAACCTACAGCTTTCACTGTGCCTCCCACACCACTTTCCCATCTCCCATCTCATCACTGCCCTCTTCAGTGAACTCCTTTGCTACTCTCCTCCCCTCACACGCCCTGCTTTTGCACATTACAGTTTTGTTGCCCCTTTTAGTCCATTTCCCTCAAATCCTAGTCCCTGCCTTTACATTTTCTATTGCGTTCCCCTTTCCTTTTGCTCCCGTGAGCAGACACAGCATTGTCCTGTTGCTAAAGGCTGCATCTTGGTTTCTTTCTCAGCCTGGCCATCTCTTCTGTAGCCTGGCACAGGCTGGCTCTGCTGAAATCCTTCTGTCTCTTCCAACAGGGCATGCAGAGGCCCTGCCCTGTCCATCACCAGGTGCCCTCATGTGCAGAGGTGTTTCTGGGCTCCCCTCGGCTCAGGTTTTACCAAAGCAGAGCCCTCCCCTCTGCCCTGCTCTCAGCAGCCTCACCCTCACACAGTCCCTTCAAACTCTGCTACTTAGATCATTTTCCTGGCTCTTCACCCTGTTTCACACGTTCTGCTGTCTTGCTCTTCTCTCTTCCACTTGTTCTGTGTCTCAGCTGGTGCTGCATCATTTACAGCTGTCTTCACTTTCCAGCAGTGCAAGCTTTTCCCACGTGGGAGTCTGCTCCTGCAATCATTTCCATGCTTTCTCTCGTCTTCTGAGGTGTCTAAGAAAGTCCACAAAGCTCCCAGTTTATTATTTGAAACTTTCCAAACTACCTTGTATCAAAATGCTTGCTGAACAATGCTGACATGACAACCTGCATGAGCATCTCTATTCAGATTTCTGCTGCCTTGTCTTTCCATTCATATTTCTCAGCCTTTTTTCCCCTTCATTCCTCTGTTTCCTGAAATTAACCCAGATTATAAGGTATGACCTGCCTTTTTTTACAATTTATGTACAGATCTTACACAATAAGTCTTTTTTCTAATCCTTGACAAGCCTCAGGCCATTATGATGTACATAATTTAAAAAGTAATTTATATGACTTTGAAAAAACCCAAATAATTTAGAAATTTGCCTTTTGAAAAATGAGTCTTAAAGGAGCCAGCCTGTTTCATCACAGTGGGGCTATCACAGCAGCAGCAGCACACTCTCCTCTTATGTAATTAGGACAGAGTATCCTATGTTACTGTTGAGCATTGTAAATATTTCTGGAGATTTTTTTCTTTAATCTTACATTGTGTGTGTTGTCTTTGCAACAATACTTTTTGCTATGGTAACATCTCTTTTATTGGAATCCAGAGCATGAACATGTAATGCTGCATCGACCCTTTTACTCCTGAGACAAATTAACTTTAGGAAGATTTGTTTTGGCCAAACTTCCAAGGAGGAAACAAAGTGTAGAGATGTGCATTGATTGAAAAAAGGCTTGCTTTTAAACAATATTTCCCATTATTATTGCCATTATTGTCCTTTCATTAGAGCCTTAGGTTTGAAGTCATTAGCAATTTTTTTGCAAATCACAGGGTGGGGAATATTTTGCTCCCATTATTTTATTCTCATCATTTTGCACATCAGAAACGAAATGATTTCTTGAGTCAAATGCACAACAGCTGGATATTCCTGTACCCCCTCCCATTCATCCAGTTGAGAATCAACATCAGCTGTGGCTTTGTGCAGAGGCACAGAGTGGGATGAAGGCTGATTTAGCATCTCATTCAGCTGATACAAATATGTGACTATAATTAGGAGCTCCAGGGTCCATCAGCACATGTATGAGCCTGGAATTTAGGTTGTGTTTTGATGTATTACACCTCTCGACTCCCTGATGGGTAATAAACCTGCAAGCCAAGAGAAGCCAGAGGTGAAAACTTTGGAGGTACTGCAGGGCTTCCCTGGAGGTCCTTCAAACAGTGAATCATCAATGTTGAAATGCTTGCAGCTGAGTTCCCAGCTCAGGCTCAGCTATAGAAAGGAGAAAACTACAGGCAAATTGGGCAATTGAATTGTCTCTCAGGGTGCCTGGTGCTTAGACAGACCTCTAAAGCTGGGATAACACAAAGTACTGAGGGCAGCAGAGTCTGACTGGCCCTAATTCTGCTCTATGCCAAGGACTTTTTAAGATCTTCCAAGTATCACCCTTTCTGTCCAAAGCCAATGGGGGACACTGTGTAGTGATCAAGGAAAGACAGCAGTGTCTAGGGCTGTTCACCTGGCACTGGGCTTCCAGACTGTTCCTTCCTGAGGCAGGATACTGCATTTCATGAGGAGGCTCAGCTCTCATTTGGAGCAGAAACTGCTGTGCCCCATAATACAGGTAAGGATTTGATTTTTTTGAACACTGAAAGGTTTTATAAATTCAGTGTATTCTTTACCCTTATCTGTGAACTAGTAGTTATTAAACCATTTGTCCCTGAGCCACCTTTCAGATACCTCTTGTTTTTACTACATATTAATATAAATAATACAGAAAGAGGCTAAAACTGCTGGTTTTCACTCAGACAAAACTCCATGTATGTCAGCGGGTTCAGATCTCATTCAGAAAAAACTTCCCCCTTCCCAATGAGGTTCCCACAGGTTTGAAGTGAATACCTTGATGGGATATCCATTCTCACAGAAATTAGGAACTAGAACTTCCTCTCTCCTATAGACCCTGCTCTGGTTGCCACAACTCCAGTAACTCAGCCTTACAGGAAGGATCTGCCTTCAGTTCACTGTCAGCACTGTGTCCTCAGAGGGACCAGGAATCAGTTCTGGTTTGACATGTGCTGTTGGCCACAGAGCAAACTTTGGGTGAATGTGTGGTTAATAATCTCACTGTACCTGTGGGCACTAGCCAAGGTTTTCTGTGTGTTTTAGTGCCCGGGAGAAGGAGGTTACACTGATCAAATAAATTTTGCATTAATTTATGAAGTGACTGATTCGTATGTAAGCTGACCTGAAGCAGCATTCCTGGCAATCCCACTCTTCCAGCCACAATGTCAGAATGGTTGGGATGGACCTGGATCAGCCAGGGCTTAGGGGACAAGTGACCCCTCACAGATTCAGAGATTGTCTTTCTGCTGCAGCCCCTTTGATCTCGTGGTCATGCTGAGCGACAGCTTCCCTGAAATAGACTTATCTACCTGTGGGGAAGGGACTATTAAAGGAATAACCTTTCATATTTACTTGAAGAAAGGAATTTCACAAATGCCAAAAAAAAAAAAAAAATATGTGTAAATGAATGTGTGCTAATGGGAACTGTCATCAGGGGAATCTTGTGCAAGCAATTCCCAAACGGATGCAAGATATTGTGGATAACTGAGACTGTTCAGCTCTGGAAATGAAATAAAGCACCCAGAATGGAAAATGTATGTTTAACACACTTGCAAGAAAAAGATTCAGCTTCATATATGGAAGAATGAATATGCTTCCTTCCTTTGAAATTCTTGGGTGATCTATAGGGCAGAAAACTTTGGAATGATGACCAGGTGCCATATTAAAATCTGCCAAAACGTACAGTGCAACAACTTTAGGTGAATGCCAGAATATAGGAATCCCACTTCTTTCATAGTTACAGAAAAAAAGAGAAATTTGGTGGTCTTTTTAGATTTATACCAGTCTTTCCACTCTGATAGTCCTGGTTTTCTTCCACTTGTCTATTTAGGTACAAAGCTACATCAGATGCTCCTGTGAGCACTTTGGACCCCTGCCTCAACCACCTAAAATGCACTAAAGCAGCAGGGAACAAAGGCTAGTTAATGTCCAGTGAAGAGGCCAGGTGAGACAGGGATTTTTGGAAAGGTATTGAAGGATGTGAGTTCTGTAGTTTCATTCTTCTGCTCTTACTCATTTAATAATAAAAAGAGAGAGGTTTTAAATGAGGCCCAGAAGAGAAAGTGCAGAGGATGCTGTGCTCCCACCCGAGATGGGAGTGGCACACAGGTACTGGAGGGCAGGATTGGAATGTGTTTGGGGAAGGATGCGAGTGTTCAGGACTAGAAGTGTTCCTTGCCCAGCCCATGCAGGGGAGTTGTGAGCTCAGCTGGAGCCTGTGCAGGTATGAGGATGTGCCCAGGCCCCCAGCTCTGAGCACAGCTCCTGTCAGGGGGACACGTGGCACAGGAGCACGGGGCTGACTGTGATGGATGCTGGATGAAACCTCAGATCAAACTCCACTTACTGTTAGTGGCTCTCTTGCTCCCCTCTCCAGTAAACAGCCCCATCCTGTAGCAGCAACAGGTTACAGAGAAAACCAACCTTTTAACAGCACTGGCTGGACATAGGAATTGAGAAAATAGTGCTGGTTTAATTTGGAAGACTGGGTACAGTGTCTGTAACAAGGAAAGGATTCTGCTCAGGACTGTGCAAATTGGAATTCTGATGTTAGGCTCCTGGACTTCATAGCTCTGACTGTTTATACCATTAACAAAGCAGAGATACTTTTTAAATTTTAAGGAATCTTCCATATGAGTAGAAATGGCTGATTTCTTATAGCTTTGGTGTTTACATATTTCAGTTACTAAAGAAAATGGGGCCAATTATCCATATTTGGCAGCCCCAACACATAAGTTTCCTTATGTCCCTATTTTTTCTATCCTAATTTTATTTAATTATGAGACTTTAAAAAACTGTGCTGTAATTACCTGGTCCTGTGCATTATGTAGAAGGATGTTGAGAGACGTGTGATTATAAAATCCAGACTGCTGTGTGCTGACATTGATGACTTTCTCTCTCAGCACTAGCATGAGTAGATGCTAAATTGTCTCAAGCTAAAATGTAGCTGGAAGGTTTCTGGTAAAAAGCAATTTGCATTTTTGGACAACAAACAGAAAAAAGGGCAGATACAATTTTCCAACACCTGCTCAGGTTTTTAACTTTGAGTCCATTGAGTCTCTGTATTGTTCAGAATTGGTTTTCTGCCTTTCCCTGGAATGCCTAAAATTGGCTTCTGACAAATAAAATATTAGAATAATTGGATTCTGTCCTTTTTCATTATATCATTTTATGTTTCCTTCAATGTGAAATTCATAGAAGAGATGTTTCTAACATTTCCTGAATAATGTCTTTCAGTATAAGCTTTTTCCATCTGCTTTTGGAAAATCAGAATGTTTTATAATTATGCAATCATCTTGCTCGAGTTACTTGTTTTCTATTAAAACATTTTGTTCTGTTCGAGGTGTCATCTAAGAAAGATTTAGGAAAAGCTAGAATTAAAATTCACTTTTCTGTCTAAAAACTACTCATAGAAAAAGATAACTGGACAGACTTGTGTTTTTGATAATGACATCAGAATTTCCCTCTAGATATCAATTATTTATTAGCTTATGATGGAATTACATCATTCATCTTAAATATTGGGTAATAGAAGCCTTTGCTAACTGTTCCCTAGCTCTGGTTTAATGCATGAAGGCCCCACCAGCTTCTTAAAACTGTTATTCCAGTTTGGACCTCATACACTTGAAATCAATTTGGACCATTAAGTGAGAGTTTCATAGAATCATGGAATGGTTTGAGTGGGAAGGGATCTTAAAGCTCACTTCCTCCCACCCCCTGCCCCAGGCAGGGACACCTTCCACTATCCCAGGGTGCTCCAAGCCCCATCCAACCTGGCCTTGGACACTTCCAGGGATCCAGGGGCAGCCACAGCTTCTCTGGGCACCCTGTGCCAGGGCCTCAGCACCTGCATAGGGAACAATTTGTTCCTAACCTAAAGGTTGCCATGAGTAAGAGTCCAGTTAAAACTAATAGTCAACCAACATGGTTGGTACTTGGTACCATGTTGGTACTTGGAACCTGTTAAGATTTTTGAGGCTGAGATAAATTTTGGGGGTTGACTCAATCTAATGTACTTTCAAAAAAAATTCTAGATAGCTGAAAATCAGGAAGGAGGGAAGAAACCTATAGCAATAAAACACATTAAAAAATTTAAAAATCATCTAATCTGAGAAAAAAAAAAAAAAGAATAGCTCATGTGAGACTTGTCAGGAATAATCTTTACCCTGCTGTGCTCTGCTTGCTATTCTTACTCAGCTTCTTGATAAACGCCCTGAAAGGATGAGCACATAGAGCAGAGGCAGCTCTGGGCACATTTTGGGGCCGGGCAGCGCCTGCTCCGAGCGAACGCTGCGGGATGCGCTGCTGAGCCCGGCAGGGAGCACTGCGCTGGCAGCGCCCAAATCCCAGCGGCCCCGCCGGGAGCCGCGGCTCCTTCCCGAGGGCTCTGGCTCGGAGCGCAGCTGCTCCCCGGACCGCTTACAGTGGGGCACGGGCAGGTTAAGAAAACACTGACTTTTGTCTGAAAATGGTTCGTGGGTCAGCTGCTACCAAGACATGAAAAACTAGCTCTGGAGAAGTGGCTGTGTCTGCGGGAAAATCCTGCGGTACCATGCCAGGGGTTCTGTGAATTATTAGGTTTGCAGTATGTAAACAATATATTTTAACTTAGTTTATGTGTGTGTGGCTCGCTGCTGGGAGAAGCCGTGACTCCCACTGGCTTCAGTGAATGCTGCAAGTGCACAGTCCGGGTGAGTGATATGGCTCTTAAATGCTGTTTTCAAAGGAGAGTGAAGCTCTGGATTAACCCTTCCAAACACAGAATCCCTGCCAAAGCACTCCTGCTTTCCTCTCTGGGGTTTGTATAGCCAGGCGTTTACCAGGTGCCATCATACTCTGCATCACTCCAGAGCAGTTTTCATGTGCACAGAAGCCTCACCCGTGTGTGATACACACATGTGCAGGGTTCAGTCCAGTGTTGCGTTTAATTGTGTGTGAATATGCAAATCATGTGCTCGTCCAAGAAGCTGTACCAACACAGAGCAAATTCTTCTATTACACACAGAGAAGTTGTGTAATGGAAACAAAAACCTGCATGTTTAATAATTAAATTGGATTAGATCCCTAGTACTGGTGGATGGTCCCCATGCCTGAAACAAAGAGGGAGTAAAAGGAAAGGCATTTAAAAGTTTTGCTAGACCATACTCTTGGTATATGGAAAATATAGGAAGCCAAATAACAATGACAGAACATACAGTCCTCGTTGTTCAGAGTGGAATGACCAGCAGAAAGAGTAGAAAACATGTATCTCAATGGTCCAGTGGGAATTCAGACACACAGACTGAAGAATTTCTCTTAGGAAAAAAAAGGACAATGCTGGTTTATATCTGAAAGATGATTACAAAACCAGGGCTGTTGATGGGACCTTTACTGTAGGTGTACTGTGGCCACATTTCCTGGAACAGGGAGGAACAAGAATAATTAGGTTTAACAACAATTAGGTCCAATATTATGGATTATCTGAATATTTTTAGAACCAGAATTGGAGGTCAGGTAATAAAGATATTCCTTTGTGGAAGTGTTTAACAGACTGTGTTTATAGGGGTGAATAAAAATAAATAAAAGCAGCAGAGGTGGTAAAATTTCCTAATGCTCTTTCACCTCAACTGAATCCATACTTGTCAGGGAAGGTAAGGCTTAAAAAGGAAACCCTGTGGAAAAGTTTGAGAGCTGCTACTTTAATCTTCACCTTCTGAGAAGTTTCAAATATCAAGAGCAGAGAGAGAGGCTGAGTCTCTAATTAGTGAGGGAGGCAGGTAGGACATTAATTGATTTGCTATGCTACTTCTTTGACCTGAGCTGTGTTTGAGAACAATAGAGGAGCTGTAAAGTTCCTCCATGACAGAGCAGAGCTTTTATGTGATAGCAACTTAGAGAACTTTGATCACAGACTGGGGCTGTAAATCTGTAATTTTTATAATAGTGCTTTTTGCTACATGTATTTTATTTTTAGTCGTTTATTCTTTGCTTGGGAACCAGTTTCTCTGACTTTGGGCTACTTTCTCGTTTTACACAGTGTTTGGAAAGTCCTGAAATCAGTGCCCCTCTTCTAATAATGGCATAGTACAAACCTCGCAACATTTGTGAGAAAGTGGGATAGTCTGGGTTTATGTATGATCAGGCCATTATAAAGATAAAAAAAAAAAGAAAAGAGGGGAAAGAAGGTGCAGAAAGATAGAGGAAGGATTACTTTTTATCTGTCCTGGATTGTCATCTAGGGTCAAACTTACTGTGTAACTGTGTCTGTCATGGCTCCATGGTCCCAAATTTCACAGTGAAACATGATACTGTCACTGCATAGTCCTTTGAAAGTCGCCTTTGGTAAAGGTGTTTAATAGTGCAAAGAGTTTCATTAATGTTTTAGAAAGAAAGAGACATTTAATTTCAAGATAAACATAAAAATAATGCTCTAAAAGCAGTGTACCTATTGTGACTATTTGATATCAAAACTGTTGGCTTACAAAAATATGTGGGCTTAGGCCTAATTTAATCAGTTGGGAAGGAGAACGAATAACAAAATGGGTGTCTCAACTCCTATACAGCCCCAGAGCAGAAGAATTGACTGAGAATTTAATGAAAATGTACAACACAAACACACAAATATCAGAGGTCTCAAAAAGGAAAGAGTCAAGAGCTTTTATTTGCAAACAAAAGGTCCCTGACACTGAAGATAACTCCTGGTGATCCCTTTTAACAGGTTTTTTTTTTCAGAGAAGAACTGCTTTCCCTAGTGTCAGCAGCCAGTTTAAAAGAGAGCAGGCAATTAGCCAGAGTTCCAGATAAAAATTAGATTTCTGTTTGTCAGGGTTCCCTGTGTAGCCAAAAAGGAAAGACAGGGATGATCCATCACGCTATAGAGAGATGGCTGAGATATTTGAGATATCGTGCCCTGGGGGGTGAAATGTCTTTTGCAAGTGCTGGTCCGACATCACACTCCAATGGCAACAGAGTGATCTTGGATCTCGGATCTCAGCTAGACTGTGGATGGAAAACAACATAACTGCATGGTAAAATAACTCAAGTAAACACTCTTATCTGGGCAAGTCACTTTGGAGGGGATTTCACCTGAAACAATGCAAACTATTTTTTGTTTGGTAGAAGAATGCCCAGATAGGGAAATGGGCTTGTTTATTTGTAATGATTTAACTCAACGTCTGTGTAATGAGTAACATTTTAGCTGTGAGACAAGTCCATATATCAAAGCAAAGTGTTGCCTTTCCTGAAAGGAGCACTTCTTGGCTGTGGCCAAATGGCTCTGTGTGCTTAAGAGCCTCAAAACAGTCTGTTTCGTATGGGGTGGATGGGTTTGAACATAATATTACTTGTTTATCTCTCTCTACCTTCAACCATGCTTGTGCTTGTCATTGTACAAGATTATGTCAATTGCAGTTCAGTGTATTATGTACAGAATTAGGGAATTCTTTACCTGATTTTGGTACATGAAGGTCCAAGCGAAAGAATGAACTTTACATTTTCAGGAGAGCACAGCTGTCTATTTGTTTATAAAGTGGCATTCTCCTTCATGGCCCTCTGGGTAGTAGAATAGAAAATAATACATGTGGGTGGGTGGGAAGAATATCCAGTCCTGCTCTGGAAAAAAACCCTTCAGCCAAAATAAGTATTTGACTGTTTTGCAAGATAATGTCTATCGTGATGTAATACCAGGCACCTGGTGCAGACTCATCACCATTGGTTTCAGCTTTTCATCATGACTAACAAAAATTAGGCAACATATTCCAAAACCAAAACAAAACAACAACCAAAAAAGAAAAGGACTGTAGGCCAGATGGTTTTTGAGAACTGTCTAAAGCGGGAGGTGAAGTAAGCACTTGACAAGAATGCACAGGGAAAGGATTAATCATCACTTCATGTTCTATGTCCAAAACAATTGTGTCTTTATTATCTGTGATGCCTGATTTTGAGTAAGACAGCAGGCATTCCTTTTCAGGGACACTCAACTGTCCCTCTGAAGGAAAACTGGGGTTGGGCAGATGCAAACAGCCTGCATAACTCAGATATTCACAACACAGAAGTCATTAAAGTTTTTACACAATTTCATCACCAACTACCACCATGGTATGCAGAAGTTAACAACACAGGATAATGCACATTTAAACACATAAAAATATTTTAATCTCGTATTAAAGGCCACATTGGCTGTTTGTGTTTGTTTATTTGCAATTGGATTCGTGGAACGCCCTGGGAACATGCAGGAGATTTATAAATTATGTCAAGGTTGGGCTGCAGGGGTAGCAGGCAGCACCTTCAGACAGAACGTGCTTGTTCTGAACTTTTCATCTGTGTGCATGAAATGGCCTGGGAGTGATGTGAGTGTCTGAAATCATCCCTGTGTGTGTTTCCACATACCCAGAGCTAAATACCTGCAGAAAGTTGGATGTAAGTGATTTACAAATGGAGCATTGCACTTGAGAGCACCCATGGACTCCTTGAAGAACATTTGTTGTGTAGATCAGAGAGCAAACACTGGGACAGAAGAACAAGCAAGGGGATAGAGGCACAGGAAATCATAAATAAACCCCTGGTAGCCTTTTCATTGACATAAACATAACGTGTGTAGAATATGTTGAATTTTGTATTTTAATGACTCTGCTAAGTGTAGTCCAACAAACTATTCCAGCATTTAAAAATTTTACTATCAAATTCCAAAAGCAGTGATCAAAGTTCTACTACTACATAGCTAATAACTGTTTGCATATAACCTGATATAGGCTGTAGGTTTCTATGACAAGAATATTTTTGTTAAATAATGTCCTTTTGGGGCAGTTTCTTCTAAGGACCTGACAGCTGGTTATTTTTGTGCACAAAGTGAACACTTAACTCACATATATGCAGGTGGGTAGAATTGATTCCTGATATACAAGCACACTGGATTTTTCTATGTATATACATATATAGGTTATATATAAGTACAACATTTGTCAAAAGTATAAATTTCTGAATTTTTATGTCCCTGATTAATACTATCTTGTAATATTCCATGAGTGTCTGATATATTAAAGCTTGTTAGACTGTTAACACCATTACAAAAGCAAACTGCTTTTGATTTTTTTTCATTACTCTCAGGGCTATCAGCCCTCGTTTCACATCCTGTTTTGTGAAAAGAGAGGCCAGTTTCAACAGGTTTGGATTTCACTTTTGGGAGAGAGAAGAATTAGTAGTTCAGAGACGGCTCAGATAAGCCTGACCTTAACTGACACGGTGTATGTTAGTTTGTGCTCAGTGAAGGAGAAAAAGGGAGAAGAAACATTGCCAAGAACTTAAAAATCATGAAGATTTCAGTTTAGATTTTCTACAGGTGACTTAAAAGAAATACAAATTTTTACAGTTAAGTAAATTTTGTTTCAGTGACCTCACATCAGGATACCCTGGGCAATCCCTAGATGCCATGAGCACAGTCCCTGCTGAGGGGGACACTTCCATGTGTGGGTTTTGATTCTGACCCTTCCAGCTCCTGTTGCTTTCATGGCACTCAGATGATTACACTGGATGGTTCAGCCTTGGCTAAAAAATAACTCGGGTTTCCCTGTTCCATCTTTCTGGATTAAATGGGGTTTGCAATTGCTGAGCATTTTTTTTTTTTTTCTGCTGGATTTCTTTTCTGCTGCTCAAATAACTTTGACAGTAAGAAACTTCCACATGACCTCTAGGTATAAGGTTCTTACAGGTGGGTTTTGCCATGGTATATGAATTGTCTTTTTTCATCTAGGCTGGTTCTGTGCCTCTAAAACTGGGATAAAGGAATATGACAGCTGCTAGTTTGAGAAGAACTCCCCCAAAGAAAACATTCTTTCCTGATATCTTGTAAATAAAATTTCTTGTCTTAAGGTTTATTTCCATTCTAATTCTCTCCTGAGGTTCAAAAATGTTTTATTTCTTAGTAATGTAGTTCTTGATGTTGTTGTCATTGATGAAATATTTGGTTCTTTTCGTTCGTAGCTTTACTCTTGGTCCTAATTATGTCATGGAGCATTAGGTGCTCATGGAAGGAGCAGATAAACACACTGCAGGCAGCAGCAGCAGCACATGCTCTGGTGCTATCCAGCCAACATTCCTCAACTCTGACCCGAGGACCACCTCTGGAGATAAGAGTCCCTTCTTATCAGTGAGTCCTCGCTTTCTCTGCCAAGACTGTCAGCAGAAAAAGGACAGCCAGAGCCAGCAGTGTACTTGTACAGCAGGGGCTTGTTCACCAGAAACTGCTCTGTGATCACTAAAGTGATTTCCCATCCACCACCAGAAGATTTATATTGTAACATATTCACGTTCCCATTTCACCTAGAGCTTGAACCCTGGAGATCTGGCAAATGGCCAGTTCTGGAACTCATTTGTTTCCTCCAGACCTGGCACTTATGTAAGTGTTTCTATCTGAAGTGTATCAGGAATCACATGCACACTGCCTACACTCTGCAAACCGGGAGATGTTGTTACCTCTTTCAAGGTGAAACCTTAGAACTCTCGAATACTCTCTAAAAATCAAACATTTTCATGACTATCTCCACTCCTACCTACTCCTGATGTAAGCAGTCATGTTACAAAATTTAAAATATTTTTCATGTGACTAATTATTTCCCTAAATCACAGATTTTTCTTCGCAGAGAGCTGACATGGCAATTGCTGATTTTCAGTTCTCCAAAGTCACTGCCTTATAATCAGAGGGGTGGCTGACAGACCAGTTGTCTTACAAGCTTTGGTACTGCAGACTTGCCTGTCTGCTGTTCAGTAGCAACATAAAATAGCAACATGAAAGAGCAACACAGGTTCCTAGAGTGCCAAATCGTCTTGAATAACTCTGCATTCAGTTTTCCATAACGTGCATGAAAAGCTTAGAAATTAGTTGATAATTTCTCAGTCATGAATTTCCACTCGTATCATTTTCCTAGGATGACCTTAAAAATTTTATTTCGTGTATCTGTCTGAGTATAAAACTGTGCTCATGCATCATTTCATACTCCTCAGCTCAAGAGGGTCCGTGTTTCAGCAGAGCTGGGTGTTGATGTCTTTATGGATGGAAAATTTTGGTTTTACATTATATCAGTAACTCTACAAAATGTGATACTGGGATTTAGGGATCTAATCTCCTGGAAAATGATGGGTGAGGCCCAGCTGTATTCTTGCTAAGCTTGGAGAGACAGGCTGACACCAGGGGCATATGCAAGTGCAGTTTGGTTGTTTGCTTGAAACTGGACATCCAAAGAATATTTTTAGCCTGGCTCCAGCATATGCATTTATAGAATACCCAGATTCCCTTTATATTTAATTTTTAAAGTAAGACTTTAAAAAGCCTGAAACTTGAAATGTCATTCTCTTGGAATAGGACATTATGGAATATCTACTTTTTCTGTTGTGCAATATTTATTGTCTTACTGCATCTACAGTCTCACAGCACAAAGAAATCCTGATTAAATATGACAATTCCACTTTTGCTATGAGAACATGACGGGCTGTTTTCTGTTTTCCCAGAAGCTCGTTGGAATTTACCTTGGAAGTTGTGTGAATGCTTCAGGTTTGTCCTTCTCTATACGTGAACTGTCTGTATTTTACAGGAAATGCTCATCCTCATTTCCTCGGCAACGATCTTTGCCTTTCTCCTCTTCTGCATGAATGAATGTTTCACTGTACAGTAACTGGAGATCAAAACAGCAGCCACCTTTCTACCCTCTGCGGGCCAAAATCCTGTGGGGTCCATTTTCAGGGTACTACAGCAAGGCAGAGCAGGTCTGTGGCCTCATTGTGCTGTGGAACAGGGAATTCCACAAAGCCTGAGGTCAGGCAGCTTTGCAGGATTCTTCTTAATGCTCCATGACACTTTGGATCCAAAAGCAGTAAATCCTAAGTTTCCCTCTCCTGGGCATTACAAATGATGTCTTAATCTACCAGCACTAAGAAAATTCTTTTTTATCTCTTTGTTTATAACACACTTTTTTATTTATAACAGAAAAATACAAAAGCAAGTCCCACAAACTTTCCATTTAAATTTTAAACAAAATGAGCTATCCTGAGTCTGTCTACATCAGGCACTGTCAGGACAATTCCATCTTGAATATGGTCTGTTTTAAAAATATTCTGCCCAGAATATATGTTTTAAAATTTTGATTAGTCTTTTTTAAGTGATAGACATCTGTTGTTGAATATGTTGAGATGAACAGGGAAAGTTTTTCCTACTAATTACAGTGTTAGCACTTATGTCACATTCCAAATTTATTCCCTGACTTGGGAGGTAGGTAGATAAAGAGAGAGATTCTCCTTCTGCAGAGGGAAGGGCAGAGGCGGAACAACAAGGTAGACCCAGGTTTTGGAGTCAGCAGTTTGAAGTTCTGTGCTCAGATCACTGCATACCATTACACTGGCAGGCACTGCTTCATTCAGCCCACCAGAAATCTAATCATTTTAGGATTTCCAGTGTCCAAGTTCACAGTAACATTAATTACCATGCAGAAGTCTGGCTATTTCAAGACAATTAAGAGATATGAAGAGAATTGGTGGAAGAGTGAATCAGGGGTCATAGTCTAGTTGAATATACAGCCAACCAGTGCTCAATCTGACAAATGAAAACAAAATACAAAGCTTAAGAGGAGCCAAACAATATCTTAACAAATAGAGTTTCTGTGTTTAAGGGAGCTGGGTCTTCTTGGCGACAGCAGGCAGCAGTCATTACTGAATAAACAAGATTGAAATTAGTGTTTTGGTGAAGCAATGCTGGGAGCCTGTTTGTCATGCTGCACCGAGGCCGCTTCCGCCACTCTGTGCCAGCCAAATTTCCTGTGCGCTGGAGGTGGGCAGGAATGGGGGGCATGCACAAGATGTGCCTCAGCCGAGATCCTTCTGTGCTCCGAAGGCATCACAGGCAGGGATGAGTGTGTGGGACATCTGCTTCGAGCTAATGAGGAGCTGATGAGTTGTACCTGTGCTTTGGAGTCCAGGGGTGCTGAGCTCCTGCACCCAGCCATGGCCAGGGGCTTCCTATGAGTTCAGCAGCTCAGAACAAACAAACCAACAAAAACCCAGGCCTGCAGGTAAGATTTATAGGTGCCTGCAGTGCATGCACAGCAGTTCATTCCTGTGTGAGATAGGGAATAAATGCATTTGTACAAGAGGCCAACCCTGGGAAACACCTCCATATCAGCTGTCAGTTCATGCTTACAGCAAGGTATTAACTGTGTGAAATGGAAACCTGAGGAGCAGGAAGCAGGCAGTGTTGCCTCTCTCCTCATTGCCTGTGGCGGTGGGGAGTCCAGGCTCTGGGTTATTGTCCCTTCCCATTCCCCGTGGGATGTTCCTCCCTACTCACTGCAGCAGAGGCAGGGCTGGGGGTGAGCAGCCAGAGGGGCTCTGGAGCAATGGGCCACGAAGGGGAGCAGGGTTAACCCCTCTCTGGCTGCTGCCTCAGCCAGATGCTCCTCTCCTTCCCCCAGCGGCCCCAAAACAAAGCATCCCCCTCCTTCTGCATATCTCCCCTCTGTGCAGCTCCTCCTGTCCTTCATTTGCCAGGGGAAGAGAAAACACAAGTACAAAATTAACACTTTCTCCTTTTCTACACCTCTCTCACACCATCCTTTTCTCCCCTTTGGCCTCAAGGGGGCTGCTCCAGCACTGACTGTCATCACCACTTTCCTACCTGGTACTCTACTCACATTAAAAGGTTTGTAGCTTTAAGAGAACGTTTGCTGTAATTAGGAGGGAATGTAAAAAACCTGGTGCCAATGAGCTTGATTGGTGCCAATGAGCTTGATTGGTGCCAAAGCCTGATTGGTTGTGAGGAGAGGTATAGAAGTTGCCTCCTGCTTCTCACTTCTGTTGGAAGGCAGCTTGGCTTTGCTGGAGAGAGTTTGTGGAGTTGACCTGAGGTGTGTGAGTAAAACCCCCACTGAGGGCTGGAAGGAAAAGCGTGTTTAGAGGTGGTCTCATAGTGTTGCTGACTTCAATTGGATCTGATACACTGGGTAGAGTTAATGCTGAAATGCTTGGAGTTATGGAGTAGAGCTAGGAACTGGTGGGTCTGGGAGGAGAACCTTAATTTGTGAAAGAGAGGAGGCTCTCTGGATCTGGGATAACTTGGGATTTCTAGGGAGGAGCTTGCCAGCTGAACTAGTGAGTCTTGGTTCCTGCTGGTATGGCTCAGCCTTCCTAGGAAGACACTTCAATGTGTGTTTAATTAAGAAGAAAATGGGCAGAACAAGTGGAAAATAACAGTATATCTCCAAGAAAATTCCAGTGGGCAAGAGCTGTTAGTTGGCTTCAGATAGAAAGGCTGGGCTGTTCTAAGTGATCTGCGTTTTGGAGGTGAGGGAGAGGGGTACAAGTGTACACTTCAGGGTGTGAGGAATTAAAGGGCAGCACAGCTGCTGAAAAAATTGAAGTTGATGTGTTTGCCTCTCTAAATGCAGCATGTTTGCCAGAACTCTGCAGTTGGATTAAACTCAAAGCATATGTTCTCTGACTTCAGAATTATCCCACACTGGGATGCATCTATCACTCCTGCTCTCTCCTCAGCAGAGCAGCTGAAGCTCTGTAAATGAGCAGCGTTGCCCATCTGAAGTCCAGCAACCCTTGCACCACTTCCAGTTCACTCTTCCAACTTCCTTTTCTCCTTTGTCCACTTCTTTCCCCATACAGGTGCTTCCTGTATTTCTTTTACTTTTTGGTGTCTTGATTTCTAATGCCTCTTCTGTAATTTTTTGCCCCTCTTTTAGAGATGTGATTCTGTCACTTGTTCAATGATTTGCCAGGTAAAGTAAGTTTATGTTCTTGCTTTTGCTTCCTTCACACTTTGGAGAGGCTCGTTAGAAGCACCCCAAAATAAACCAAATTTAGTTTTCACATGAACAACAATCAACTGTAATAGGCTTCTGGTTTCCTGAGATTACTTCTGTTTACAGTTATCAATACTTGTTCAGAGTTTCCTTGCTATTTTCAGTCTCGTTTAGAGTGTAAATAAATTGGATCAGGGTCTTGTCTCTTTTATTACAATTATTGAAAAAGTAGGACAATTAAATTTTGGCTTGTACTTAAGGCTTATAGTTAATCCTAAACTACTGGTAAAAAAATAATTCAGCAGAGTGAAATTCATCTTTCTGTATAGGGTATTTTCTACAGTCAGTTGAATCCCTAAAAAAGATGAATATTTTCCAGTGAAACATGTAACATACTGATGACCTCAAGCTGTCCCACTTGTCTTTGTGACTGGCATGAAATCCAGGGTGTCTGGGAATCCAAATCCTGTCTTTTTGGCTTTGTGTGTGTTCTGCTAATTGCTTGCCTAATGAAATAGATAGGCAGAATGAGCTTTTTCTCATCCTGCAACCACATCTATTCATGAAACTGCTCTCTGGGAAAGTGGGTTGGAAACATTTAGGTGAAGATTTTTGTTTTAGTATACATTTGCTGTTTTGTGGAAACATAAGGATGTTCTTGATAGAAGACTCCAGACTTCCCTCCTGCAAGCCATGGTAGTTGCACTAAGACAGTTAAAGAGAATATGCTCTTTACATTGCAGTGGTTCTGCCATTTTTGTTTGAGTGAATTTTGGTATATTAAAGTTTGAGACTGATTATTTTTAAAATAAGGGAGTTTAATTCTGCTACTCAGTAAAAGTGTAACTTATGAATTCTACTGGGCAGAACTGTGCAAACTAGATTTGCTGCAGTTACTGGAATATACTGATGTCAATACAGAGCTGATTGTGCCAATGGCAAACTGCCAGGAACATTGATTTTTCTTCTCTGTTCTTGCCTTGATTTAATTTTCTCAGACTATTTTGTCTCATCTGCACCTCTTTTCCAAATCTGCTGTACCCAAGCTGTCCCCTGTGCCCATCAGACATCTCAGCCCTTTTGGTTTTGGGAGAGGCCCCACTCAGAGGGTCCTGACTTCCAGGGTTGCCATTGTTTTAGCTGCCAGCTTCAATTCAGGAGAAGAATTTTCTGTAGCCATCCTAAAGGAATGGCAAGATGTTGCAGCATAACTGGGAGCTATTTCCATGTTCTGACTGTGAGGCTGCTAGGATAGGTTGTGTATGGCTTTGGTTATATGTGAAGATTGATGTTTGTGACCCTCCCTCTCATGGTATTCAGCATTTCTGATCCAGGGGAAGCTTCAGATCCAAGGGAAGCAGGAGATGCATGATTAAGCATGAGTTGTCACTAAATTTAGATCGAGGAAGAAAATAATAATAAAAGCTGGTGTTGGAGGCTTAGCAAGTCCAACACACCATTTAGGATACTGAGTTCCCTGGGGACTGATTGCCAGGGACAGGGTGTGAGCCCCTGGGATCTGCTCATGGGAGGTGGAGGGGAACCAGAAGGCAGCAAAAAACTGGGAGAAACAGTCACAAGCATGGCCCAGAAAGATAATGGCAAAAGGACTCCACAAGATGCAGAGAAGAAAGCAAACTGGAAATTGTGCATGATTAATCTACTTGCTGTTTTCTCATTGTGTTGTGGAGACTTGAGTTTATAATCCGAATTGTGCCAAAGGAATATCTGGTTTGTATTATCAATCTTGTCTCCGTATGGAAACAAGTCAGATCAAATGTCAAGATTTCTTATTCTTTTAAGTGCCGTTGTGTTTTACTGCATCTCTTGATATCTCTCATAACGATTTTCTTTTTATTCATCATAAATGATTAATTCACTAGGCAGGCGGTCTCCCTTGAGTATTGCAGGGCTCTAAATTGCTTATTTTGCCAAAAAATATTTATTACTGGATCAGAAAAGCTTGACTGACTACTAAGGAGGGAATTCTTCCTAATAAATCTCTCTTCTGGGTAGAGCATGCCTATTCTATTTCTCAGAAGCGTTCAGTGTTGTTTTACTTACTGTACAAGTTGGAATCGTAAGAGGCACTTTGCCATTTCTGCCTTGTGAAGATGTTCTGAAAGACAGAAACAATTTTTAATCTAAAGAATATGATTTTTTGATTGGGACGGAAATTTCATAATGCACAGTATTACCAAAAAACCCCTCAGATCTATAATTCACACCTTAATGCAGATACAATAGTAATATTAGACTGATGTACTTCTGTATTTTTCTAGACTCTCCTTTCTGAAACTGCCCAGAGAGAGGCCAAGGCTCAGATTTTTGTCAATATAATTATATAGCTCTCAAAGGATTTGCTCCTATTTTCAGTCAGGAGAGAAGTAGTAGACTTGTAGTATGCAACAAATAAATTCCACTTCCTGGCTTCAGATCTCTCAGTCAGAGAGATGAAGGAAGATAAAGGAAAAAAGCACTCAGACAAAGGGGTGAAAGTCGTGTTTGGTCTTTTTGGAGAAAATGAGAGTGGAGCTGCTCTGACTGGGCTGTAATAAGAGTTCTTTGAAAGGGGAGGGGTGGCAGGAGGTGGGACATTCCCTCTGCCAGATTTTGATTTAAACCTGAACACAATGCTGAGGCACCTGTTGAGAGCTGAAAGCTTTTCTAGAGATTGTGGTGCTAATTGTCCCTCGCAGCTGGGGGATTAGGTGTAACCCGAGCATCCAGCACTGCCCTTCTCAGGGCAGCCCTGACAAGCACTGAAGGGGAAAGTTCCTCTGTTTTCTACTCTTAATGCCACAAAATGGGGATCTGTGAAGTTTGTCTTTAATCTCACCTTGCAGTGATGTCCTTTGCAGAAAGAAAACTACAATCTGCAAATAAAGCCACTGTAAATAAAAGTATTTTAACTTCAAAAGAATATTGTATCACATACACAGCTGAATCAAATCTCCCATTCCCTGTGCAATAGCTCCATGTGTTGGGGTTTTTTTTCCTCCCCTCCTGCATTTTAAAAATACCTTTCATTGTATAAACACACTCAATCTAAATGGATCCACTGATGCCTGGAGTTGCTGAGCTAATAGAGCAAACAAGAGTTCATTTTTTTCCTGTTTAAGTCTCCATTCACTTCACTGAGCCATCCTGGGATCAGTGGATTTGAATATGAGGAGAATTCATGTAGTTTTTTTTCTTGTCTCAAGGAAGGAGAACGGCTTGGATGGTATCAGGCTTTTATCAATCATCTGAGGACAGGCAGTAGAAAGCATCCCTAAAGTAATTATAACTGGGTGCCATGCAGAAGGAAGAGCTGTGTGAGTCATGAGATTAGGCTTAAAACCTTGTTCTCCTTCTCTTATAATCCAAAATAACTGTGGAATTCTCCTAAGGTTTACATTAAAATGTGGTTACAGAAGACAGTTCAGCACAAAGTTGGGGTTCTTAATTTACTATGGCCAAGACTCTTAACAAAAAATAACTAAGAAGTAACTTATTTTAATGCTTCTTACAGGAGCACTGCAGCCTATTCCTGGAGAACATTAGATGTGATGTTTTTACTTTACAAGCAAAGCAAACCAGCTGCATTCATTGTCTGCCCTATTTTTTTCTAAATCTGTATTTAAAAAATCATTGTGGAAGCACTAAGAAAAAAGAACTAAAGAATAGTGTTTCCTCCACAGCTGTGTCTTTTAAAGATACTGTGTACCTATAGATCATATAAATGTTTATGTGAAGTATGAAATTTTAAAGACATTATAGGATTGGATTGTTACATTAGAAAATTGTATTGAACTGTTCTGTCTTCCCCTTTGATAACACTGGATTCTTGTCTGAAAGCTGCTTTATTTTCTGCACCATACAAAGTGCTTCATATTTAGGACTAGCTCAGTTTCTGTCAAAAAAAGGCATCTGAATTTCAGTAGCCTTTCTATTCATTTGTTTAATAACAAGAGCTACAAAAGATGAATACAGAACATTCCTTTACACCAAAGAAATGCCATTGGGTTGCATACACAGCTTTTAATTTATACTCTTACCTTGAACATGCTGCAGTTTATACCCTTTTTTTTCAGAAGGGAAATAATCCCAATGTTCACAGCACTAGCTAACATGGAATTATCTTATTTAGGTCCAAACCTGGTAATGAAGACACAATTTGTGCAATGAGGAGCTGGGTGTTGACTTGATAACACTGATGGAGAAAAGAGTAACACCTGAGACTGATGAGCACACGATGAAAGCTCCTGTGTGCTTCAGCTGTGGTTTCCACCAAGGTAAGATGCAAAACCTTCATCAAAACTGTAAAAGAGAAGAGCTTATCTTGAATATTTCAGTGAAAGAACTGTAATTTCTGCAAGTTAGAGATTTTTGTTGTTTGTTTACACTATTTGCAGGAGTGGAATGCATTACTTGCACTTTTCACCTTTAAAAAGCTTTCTTGAAAATGCAAAAATATTCTGCTTTGTCTAGTTTATCTTATTGTTCGTGTTCAGTATTTCCAGTGGGTTACTTACAGCTCACTAAGCAGGCAGACATAATTTCATAAAATAGAGTATTCTTCAGTGGAATAGGGATAAATCAAAAGCAGAAAAAGACATTTCAGGATGGCAATTGCAGCAATTTGTATTATTTTAGCTCAGTGTGGTTGCAAACATAAATCTGCTAAAAAGAACCAGGAGAAAAGGTACATTTACACACAACATTTTTAAAAGGCATAGTCACTTGCTTGTGTTAAAAGCTGCTCATCTATAGGCCTGGAAATACTTAGAACTTTCAGATTTTTGAACGATTGACTAAAAAAAAATTAAAAAGAGTGGTGAAAGGAAATCTTCTCGTTGAAGAAATGTGAAAGTAACATTTTTGGCAGGCTACTTTGGGTGATGTCATTCTCCAGAATGTGCTAAAGTCTGGTATTTTACAGCAAGAACTGGTTTCTTGAGGCAGGCAGAGTCTATGGGCACTTAGTGCTGCTGCTCTCAGCTTCAGCCAGCCAAGATCTGTGCATTTTTACACCCTGTTTGATGGTAATAAACCATGCACACTTCTAAACATGGCTCTCAGAGGCTTCCGTTTAATATGTGTAAACACACATATATGTGCCTTTACATGCTGGGAATCCTTTGCACACTTTTTATTGTGTGGGTTTGTCTCTTGGCTGAGGATCTGCTCACTGCCAGTGTTGGGCATTCCTTGCCTTCTGTACTAAGTGTTAAAGTGGTTGGATTCTGTGTACATTGTCCAAGAGGGAGCATGAATTCAGTCATCTTTGGGGGGTTAAAGGGTTGTCCCACCAAGAGCCAATAAATGTATTTCACTTATGTGATAACAGAGGGAATATTTATATTTCTTACATTTTATATGGTGACTTTTATTCCATCAATTTGGACCACTGGGCCCAGTAGTGTGGAATAGGTACTTTAAAATAAAAATTGTAAAGAATAATGCTGGTAGCAGAGAATATTCAGGGCCTGATCCTGCAGAAATTTTGTGGACTGCTAATGGAATAACGTGTCTCTTGGGACAAGGCAGACTGGCCTTGTGGTTATTGCATCTGAAAGGAAAACTGCTACATACTTTTCCTTCTGGGTTTTACTTCTAGTGACAAATACCATGGCAACAGTCTGAGTAAAATTTTTGTTCCAAAAATTGTTGTTTTGTTCCTGAGTAAAATTTTTGTTACATATTGAAATAATGTTCTATCAATCAAGCTATCAGTGTTTTATGATCAGATTTATTCCTTATTTCTGTTTGCTAGCATGAAAATATTGATTTGGTACTTTGTGATTTGGGGGCTTTCTGCATCCACTAAGGAAAATCTGTTTGATAAATGTATGGAAAGAAAATCAGTCAAAGCCTCTAAAGTTTTATCAACTCTTACTGCTGTTAACAAAATCCATATATTTGATCTAAGCTTGGTGGGCACCTTTTACTTTGAGAATGTCATTTCATAATGTTGTGTATTCTTAAGGTAAGCATATTCAAAACCAGCATTTTGGAAGATTTATGCCTGTCAATAGATTGTAACTCTTTGGCTGTGGAATCACAAAAGAAGAGCAGCAGTTATAGGCACACCTGCACGATGATGGAAAGTGCATCAGGACCTCAGTTTTTGTCCTAAGCAAAGATTTCAGGTAGGTTACAGCAGAGGAAGTGCATGGCAGCATTTGAACAACGGAGTAAGACAAAATTTGAACAGCTCTTCTTCACATTCTCCATACGAGCCCTGGATGAAGAATGTTTAAAGCTGACTGAGAACCAATGTTTAAAAATGCCTATCTGTGTAAAAATGATTTGGCAGTAGTGCAAGTTTCAGAGTTCATAAAATGCAGTCCCAAATTTTATCTGATTCTGTTTCAAAGTAGTTATCAATACTCTTCATTGGTATCATGAGCTATTTAACATTCAATATGCTTTTCAGGTGCTGAAGGTCTAATTTCATAAAAGAAAAGTTGCTACCAGCAGGCTCAGTTTCCACTGTCACTGTAGGACTCCTTGGCTGTCACAACCAAAGCAGAAATTTAGAGCTTTGTGCCTGTATTATTTGGTATTGTCCAAATAATTACATTTAAAAGTAGGTAATTTTAGCAAGTCTTCATTAACAAAATGCAAAAGTATTTTTGTTATGACTACTAGACCTTCCTCTTAAAAAGAAATAATTTGGGTATATTTGAAATATAATAGGCTTAGTACCTAATTGCAAAATGTAAGTAATAAGTATAATGGGTGTTTCTATAATTGTATAATATTTTTATTGTGTGTATGATCTTGGACATGTACAGCTGTGCTTGGATGTTTAAATGTGTTCTTGAAACTCTCTGCCTCTGCAAAAGCTCTCGGGAGCAGCTGCTGCCTGGGCTGGACTTGCTGGGGTACAGGAGGATTCTCCCTGTGCTCCCTGAGCCAAGGTTTTATTAGGCTGGCTTGTAAATCAGAGGGATGGATGCCTGCTGGGTATGCTCTGAAGCTGGGATTTTTGGGTAGTGCTGCACTGAACAAGGATTTTGCTGTTTTAAAGATTTAGAAGCTCTATTGTGTTGAGTTATTTGTGAGTGAACAGCAGTCAGGGGAGATTCAGCACCATTTGCTGGCAATACCTCTGGATTGACAAAAGCAACAGACACCTCTGCTCAGGAGTGTCCTACAACAACCTCATTGATGTATAGGTTACACTAAAAATGAGGGAGAAGAGACATCCTCATCTAGGGAAAAACTGCTTTATCATATTGTATAACCCATGTCCTCCCTTTCCATTGTAGGACTTAATTCCTCAGGATTTGGACTTTCTGGGAGTCCTGTTTTAATATTACAATGTAAAGCGTTACAGGGGCAGAGACTGTGTCTTATTTATTGGGTTTTTTGAGTCATTTAGTTCATTTTTGGATGCTTGACAGATAATAATGTGTTTAATTGCATCATGTGGTACAGAAGGTCTGGGGGAAGACAGACTTTCAACTCTGTAATGAAGTCTTAAGTTTGATTTACTGTTTACTCATTCAACAGCAGATGCAGGCCAGAATTCAGCTCATTTAAATTCTATGGACTGGCTCAGCCAAAGGCAATATAAAATCAAGTATCATCAGTGTACATCTAATAGTTCACACTGTGTAACGCTGTCTAGATTTTCATCATTAGTGTTCCTGGACTAAACATGGGGAATTGGATAGAAGAAAACTTGGGTGGATTTCAGCTGGAAAATATTCCCAGTATCTAAGTGTTCTATAGAATAACATGTTAATGCTTGTCACTTTGCAGTAGTCCTCATACACTCCATATTTTCCAATTGTTGAGCTGTATTATAATTAATTTCTCAATAGAACAAAACCTTTTCCCCTTTTCTTTTCTCCCACCCCACCTGTGTGGGCTTTGGAAAGCTGGAGTTGTGGAAACATCAACAAATTGATTCTTAACAGAATACTTGAGCTGACAGCTAAAGAGATGCACACTTTCTCAAGCACTTAAAAAAAAATAATTTGTTAGAATTTTGTTCTCCATTATTGATTTTTCCATTGAGTGAAGCTGAGTCTGGTGCAGAGGGTTATGCACTGCTGGGATGCTGTTGGCCAGGCCTGGGGATGTGATGTTCAGCCTAAGCAGCTGAGGGAGGAGCACTGGATTCCTTTTTCTCCAGAGGGACGTGGCAGTGGTCAGTACTTGAGGGCAGACCTCGTTCTGGGGCACGTGCTCAGCCAAGGAAATTTGATCAAGTTGTGTGATGTGAGCAAAGATCCCAGCCATGCCCCTGGATGGGGAGTGTCAGAAGGGCAGGGCAGCACTGCCTTTGGCTAAACTCTTGTGTCAGACAGGGGTGTTAACACAGTTTTACTGTAATGGGGCTGCCACAGCTGGCTCAGGTCCAGGGGCTGCCTTGGGATCTGAGTTTCCAGTCTCCCTGAGGTTTCTCAGGGAGCTCAGCCATGTCAAAGGGTTAAGAAAGAAAAGGACTTAAATGTGATGGAACATTAGTTGGACCTTCCTGGTAATGGAGGGATTTCCAAAGGGGAGAGGTCAAATTGGTCAAGTCCAAATAATGCAAAACTGACTTAATATATTTGATTCAGATTTATAACATGTCTCAGTGTCATGGCTGGACAGAGTCGCACGAGTCAATTTGGACTTCCAGAGCAAGGTCAGGAAAGGGAGACCAAAGGTGCTCTCAGGAGAGCATAGAATTCATTAGTGAATCTTAATCATTCACTGGAGAAGCTAAAAGAAATCGTCTTTAATGAGGAGAATGATAGCTGGAAACTATTTTTGTGCAATTTTGTGCTTTAATGCCTGATCCTAACCCAGCTTATGACACATGTGAAGTTCCAAATCTGAGTTGTCTAATTGGTGTTAGATACAGGCATTAACTGGAAGCTTATGCCCATCCAAAACATGAACTGTTTTTCATAAATGGATTTCTGGAATTTAAAAAAAAAAAAAAAATATCTTTGTAGCTATGAACATGAATGAATGAAGTGGTATTTTATTATGACTAATATCTTTATAAAAATGCCAGATGCTTTCAGGCATTAAAGGCTTTAATAATGTGGCTCAGATCAAGGGGTGATGATCAATTTTTGGGTTGTATTTTTTGATGATAAACTGCTGTGTTTTGAAGGACACAAGGCATAATGTCACTATAACCTGCTTCTGAGAAGATAAAGGGAATATCTGACACTTATTTTGAAATCTGAAATCATAGCTGTGGAAGTTCAAATATTTTCCATTCTAACTGCAGTAACTCAGATTTCCAAATTTCAGCTCAGTTCTTGGAGCAACAGTAGGTATGAATTGAGTAATCAGAGGGTTTGTTCCAGAGACTTTGTATTTAGGTACATTAGACACAATCCCAAGCTTATAGAAGGGATTCTTCATTCTTTTAAATGCTATTGCTATTATCCAAAATGTTACACATATGAGGAAAAACACCTTATTGGGTAATCTAGGAAGATTCAGGTAATTCTCTTGCTCATTATAATTCTTCATATTGTAGGTCAAAATTCCCTAGAGACTCCCTAAATTCATCCATTCATCCACACTCAACCTGCTCTTGACTTTGCCTTTTGAACTATATATGTGTTTGTTGCTGTTAAAAGAGCAAATCCTATGGACCACAGGTCCTCATGAGCTGCCAGATAATGTTCCCACATGTAAAGATGTTTGCAAAGGAGCAATATGAGTTGAAGCACTGTCAGACCAGAGCTTTCTGAAATGGCTGCTGTAACCACTCAGATGTTGAATCAGTGGCCAGGTTGCTTCTCTAAACATTTTGAACAGGTAGTTTCTAAGAAACTTACCCAGAAAGAGCAGGCAAAATTGTGTTTTCACTGAAGCCTGTGATAGGGTTTACAATGTTTTAAGCAGGCCTGGTATTTTCTACTTGCTTAATGGCTGTATCTTGATTTGTAGTTCTTGCCAGGACTTGGTCTCATGTGCTCTCTGATCACATCTGCTCAAAGCCAGAGGACTTGCTGGCAAAGGAGCAGGAATTCTTTCAACAGCTCTTTGAGTAAGGATCAGCTACTTTTAATTTACCATGGGATGAAAACATTTACATGGCGTTCCCACAGCACAGGTGATGCACCCTAAAAGTTCATAACCCAGTTTATGCTGTGCTGATTTGTTCACATATCTCTGTTTTAGTTTTATGGTAGCTGCCTTATTGTGGGAATCAGCTGTAATTAGCATGAACAACATGTTTTATGTCATGTAAAGGAAACAAAACCTATTTTAAGGACAATTTCATTAGATTAAATATCGTTGTGGTGAAACACACCATTCTGTAACTTCCTCTGAATGCTTAGCAAACAGCACTTCTAATTAAACACATCGTGCTTGCTCTATGTTCCTTTTGCATTACACAAATGGTTGGAGCAGAAAATGGTCACGAAAGCCAGGAGTGCCTAATAACTGGTGTGATAGAAAAGCAAATTGGTAGCTCACTACCTTTTAAAACAGCTGTAAAGTTTTTACTTGGTAGCAGAAGTCAATTGATTTTTTCCTTTCTTCGTTGCTTTGCTTTTGGTCTGCAGTCTGAGGATATTTTTTTTTTTCCTGCCACAGCTGCCTGCAAAAGCGCCAGGTTTGGCAGCTCCCACCTGTGTAAGCACTTGAGGTAGAGTGGTGTGAATTAGCCAAAAGCTGCTCAGCTCAAACTGTTATGCACTGAGGTGGCTGAGGAGGGAGCTGGTACCAGGAAGGGTTTCCTGCTGTGTAAACTAAAAATATTTTTTAAAATGTGGGTCTCTGGTTTTTGACTTTGGCTGTGTTGTTATATTCAGGGCTTTCTGTGAAATTTTTGTTGTATTGTCTAATTAGGAAATCAGCTGGACTCCCTGGCCTCTGCCCTTGGAGGCTTTGTTGCTTTTACATATTCATGTGTTGCAGCAACAACAGTAACAACTGGGAACATGGAATAAAAGCTGAACTTTCAACAAGAGAGTTGTCCATTTTTATCATTTCAATTTTTATTAAAAAAAAAAAAAAAACAACAAAACTCTCAACTTTTGCCTTGGAAACATTTCTGAGAACCCAGGTGTTCCCATGCCCACTTAGATTGGGCCACTGAAAATCACCTTCCACTGTCCAACCTACTCAATCCACAGAGAGCATACTTTGATTTCCATATTTTCTGTAAGCAATGGGAATAGAGTGAACATGTTGCAAATGTACAGCTTAAACATCTCGATTCTGTGGCCAGTTTCAGGTTGTATTTGTTATTTATTCCTTGAGGTTTGTTGCTGCAGAAATAGAACTGCTCTCTTTCTGCTCTGCAGTCCTGGATATCTACCTTGGGCTTTCCCCTTCCTGAAGAGGGAGTTTCTAGAGGCATTGAGCCTACAAGTTTTATAAAAACCAGTGAAGTCCACCCCATTATCAAGGACTACTTGGTGTATTTGCACACTAAAGCGAGGGAAATTTCAGCTTTCTTATTTGTGTGTTTGAACACCCTTTTCTGGGATCTTTGATGCCAGCTTTAGTGATGGATGTACACTGGTGAGTGAGGACCCAAAACACAGTTGGAGTGGTTGCCATGTTTATCTAGAAGCTGACAAACTTAAGTAGAAGCTGTTCTCAAAGCAGAGCTCTGACAATGGACACGGTGTGTGCTTAGAGCGCGTGGTGTCCGGGTAAGTGGGAGAATTCATGGAACGTGCAATTTCCAATCTGGATTTGCCTGTGCACATTTTCCCATTTGTGGCTGTGTGGATGAGCTCCTTCATACCAAGTCAAGGTCCCCCTCTGGAGAGGAAATAGTTTTGGTTCTTGCCCCTCTGGAGTACATGGGAAGGGGCAGAGTTGAAGCAGGTGGTTGCTACGAGAGGTGGCTGTTACTTACTATATTTGAGCACCACCTTGGCCTCGGAGTGAGAATTGCTCTTGGGGAGAAGGGCTGCTTTGGCAAAAGGGGGAAAGTGTTTCCTGGGATTAACAGCAACTCCTGCTGCTACTGTTATCTGGTGTTTGTGTTTTTTGCTGGCAAGTGATGGTCCTGCTTTGGCTAATTCCAGTCAGTCTCACTTAATGCTGTGATGTGGTGATGTCATGTGCTTTATGGCTCACAATTGTCGAACAGAACAATTCATTAAGCTCCTAGATCAGTTGAGTTTTCCTTATTTCCTTTTAACTTAGTCTAGTGTGTTCCCTTATTGCTAGCTTAAAGATATCATAGCTGCCCAAAGCTGTTCATATTTATGTAATCCCTATGTGTTACTGAAGGCCTTGTTTTTCACTGCCAGTTTTGGATGGGTGTTTCATGATTCAACTGAGAAATTCTACTTACAAACAACCTGTCTCAATAATAAAAGGTTTTAGAGAGATAGGGCATAGTTCAGGAGCCCTTCCTTTAGTTTCCAACTATCTGAGATCCAGTGTGAACACATGATGCTATCTTGGACCTAGGAGTTGGATGTGGTTTTTCCTTATTGACCTGTGGCTGATTATCCTTGGTTTATGTGGCTGGAGTTTGTACAGTGAACTATCATGAGTAACCATGAATATTTTGTGTTAATAAATTGAAGCATGTTTCCAGGTTGGGTCAGTCGTCAGTTGAGCTGGAACAGTCACTTGAGGGGGAGCATCTTCTGTCTTTACAGTGGTTTGACTTAGTCAAGTTCAAAAGTTACAAACCCAGTCTAGCAGTCTGCACCATTATTATGGGATGAAAAGAAGGTGTTTACTATGCTAAAGAAAAAGAATCCAAAATAACCAAACCCACAGCTACTTCTTGTAAACAAACTCTGTGCAAATGTATATCCCATGCAATATCACTGCCTTTACCACAGAAGCACAGTGTGAATCAGTGACTGCAGTGATTCATTCTGCAGTCTTGTCTTTTCTTTCCTTTCTTTATTTTTTTTTTTTTGAGCATAAATGTGGCACTTTGAGAAATCAAGGAGAAAAAACCATTTGGCTTTGGCAAGCATAGTGTGGGTAGAGAGTATAAAATTCCAAACACAGCTGTGCCAATGTGCTTCAGTCCTAACTTACAACATGTCCTGCTCTTCCAGAGCTGGGGCTGTCTCAGGGATTCCCAGCCATGGCACTTTTTATGGTGGTCTTGTGCTGTGCACAAATGGGGGCCAGAGTGAAACCAGCAGACTAATTTTAGTTCATGATCTGAGATTTTTGAATCCAGGTCTGCAGAAGTGAAAGATTAGTGTGTATTAGCTCACTGAAAATTTGAGCCTGTTCTCCAGCTGGACTGTCTTGACCACCTGCTAACTTGTTGATATGGTGAGAGATTGGGCTCTTTGGGTCCAATTCTGACCTCATGTGCCCTGGTGTAACTTACATGGGGTTTGTAAAATCAGTCATTTGATTTAAACATTAGCAAGGTCTAGACCTCTCTGCTCTTTGTTATTTTAAATAAAACCATAGCACATTTGTTTTTGGCTGTATAACCTTTTTTCCCCTTCCAATTTCTCAGTTTCCTAAGCCATCCTTTTTCTACTGCTCTCGCTTTTCATAATACCACCATAAAACAGCTTTGTGTTTGTCTGCTGTGATCCTTTATTCTTTCAGTGATCTGGAATGTACCTAAAATGTGCTTCTTGTCTTGGTATTGCCCTTTCTCTGCCATTATAAAGTTTCATGGCAATAATTCAGAGACTGGATAGAACACCCTGTTTTGTCATTGTTTCAGAAAAGGAGAATATTGGTTGTATGGATGGTCTGCAGGTGGATCACGGCATCCTGTTCAGAGCTAGCTCCTGTATTTCAAATGCTTGGATGCTCTGTATGAGTCCCGAAGGGAATTTGCCTGGATGTGAGAACTTTTGAGCAAGTTCTTACCTCCTGGGTAAGTCACTGGCCTGGAATGGCTTCATTTCCTTGCTCTGACACTGATTTCCTCTGTGGTTTTGACCATATCACTTAATTGCTTGAAGACTGGATTTCCGTATCAGTGTGCTATCTAGAGATAACAGTGCCTCCTTGCATCCCAACAGCTCTGGAAATAGGTGCATGCCAGTTTGTTTGGCAGAACACACAAAGACCTTGTTGTTTCAGGGCAGCTAAATCTTTGCATGCTGTCAACTCTGTTGACTTGTCCAGTGTTTACAGAGGCAATCAGATTTTCAGAAATTAATCACAACTTTTTCTTGACTGGTTAGTGGCATCAAGTAAAGAAACATGTCAGCATAGTATTTCCCCTGTAATTTAGAGGCTGTTTATAAATTGCTTGCATTAAATGAATCTGCTTGCTCATTTCTAGTTTAAAAAAAATTAGAATAACTAATATTTGCCCATGTAGAACAGAAGAATGCTTTAAATTTTTAATTGTAATATAGCACTACTGTATTAGATGGTATTTTCTAAGGCACATTCCCATGTAAAGAATGAAAAATCCACATTCTTGACCTGACTAAAATTCAGGTGCCTGTATTTGGAAAAGAGGGCGAACAAAGGGCTGTACAAGCTCTGAAGAGCTGAATGCTCGGGTGCCATCTAGTGCTGCAGGACCCAGGGATGGGCTGCAGCCTCCACAGCTCCTGTCACACCTCTGCTCCAGGGCTTCCTCCTCAAAGCTCAGGGCACGCTCAGGCGGCGGTGAATGAGCCGAGTGGAAATGCTGAGGAATGGCACGATGGATCCATTCCCCCCTGAACTTTACATGACTTGAATGAATTGCTGAGAAACTCTGGGCTGGAGTTGGAAGAGGAATATGTAATATATGTGTACATATGTATACACACACACACAAGAAGTCTCAACAGGTTGAGCTTAAAGGATCTGATTCTTTACCTCATAGTGTTGTTTGAAAATGGAGAGATTGAGATACATGGACTGATGAGAGAGCAGTGTGAGGAAAAAAGAATAAACTCATCATGCTTCAATTAAAATAAGCATCTAGGAGTTTGGGAGCTAATCCAAACTAGGGGAATCTCTTGAGGCTTCAGTATAATCTGGATTTCCAAGGTTTGCAACTTCTTTCACTGTTTTGGTTCTTTCATTCACAAACTCCATGCAAGAACCCTACTGAACTGGGACAATAAGGGAAGGAGCAGGTTTACTTTATTTCTTTTACATTCAGGGCACATTGCAGGTTGGTGTGAGTTTAGCAGCTCTTTAAAGTTGTTTGCACTCTTGCTGCTTTTTTTTGGAGGGGGCATGAATTGCTAAATGTGATTTAAGGGTATAGCATAAGCAGCTGAATCATGACAGATGTCAGTTTTGACCTGTATCAGGACTTGATGCCACCATGATAAGAGATTTCAGTGAACATAGAACTTCTCAAAATTAACTTGACTGTAGGTGATGTTAGTAGTGCATTTAAAGTAGATTCTTGTAAACAACTTTATAAATACAGGTACAACCTTTCCTTCTGTACCATGAAGGTAACTGTATTCTTTTGGAAAGGAAATCAAAATGGAAGAAATATCTGTAAGTACCCTTTGACACCTCTTCAATGTATTTTCTATCTCTTCTTAACAGAGCTTTTCAAAATAGTAAAAAATCCATAGCTGTTTTCCCCACAGCTGTTCAATAAGTGGTCTCTGAAAGCCAGATGGAAAACTCCCCTCTGATCTGCTGCTGCATTTCTGTGCATTTGCTTTTTGACCAGGCTGCTAACATGATAAACTTTCTCCTTATCCTCAAGGAAGCAGTTTTGAATAACAAAGCAAAAGCCTTTCCTTAAGAAGAACTGGTCACCAGCCCAATTACAGAGGAGCTTCCCCTACCTCAGGCTGGTGAGCAGTATGTTTTTCTGGCATGGAAGTTTTCCAGTCGTGGGAAATAACCACGATGGGATTTTTAAGGCTCTAATGGCTTTTGAAAAAACTGCACTATGTGGGCCATTACGGCTCTGGCTCAGGAACAGTTTCCCAAGTGGATCTGTATGGAAGCAAATGGCAACTGTTGCATTTTGACAGTCTTTTGCTTTAATCTCTTGTCCTTCTAGAAATTCCTTATTACAGGATCCCAGTATCTTGCAAGCCCTGGTGAATTAACCACTGTGCTTGGCTGAATCCCACTTTGTGTTGTGAACTTACTGAGTGATTACAAGTGAATCACTCCCCACAAATGCAAAATAGGAATTAGAGTACTTGGATGATAATTTCTTTGGCCCAAATCTGTCTTTTGTTCCATTCTACAAGAGCTAGGCCAGCAGGGGCACAATTCTAGACTTGGTCCCAAAGTGCTACCACAGCCCAGTTACTGCACTGGAAGCAGTGCTGCCTTTATCAGTGGTGCTGTGGGATATCATGATGGAGCATCATCAAAATTGTTGGAACAGAATGAGATGATGGATATGAAGACTTTTGCTTTAAACTTCTGCTGTGGAAGATCTTCCATTAACTGAAGGGTGCTTGTGTCCCAAGGTGATGTCACATGTGAAGCTGGCCCTTAAAACACTCTCAGCTTGTGAGTCTGGGTCTGGACTTGAACCAACCTTCTTTGGTAGAGGGGGTGGAACACTGGGGTTTGGCCTGAGCTCCTCTGTAGATAATGAGAAGCATTTATAACCTTGCAGTTTTCATTTTAAGATGGGATTTTTTAAATTGTTATCCAGAGAGGTTGTAGATTCCCCATCCCAGGTGTTCAAGGCTGGGTTGGATGGGGCCCTGAGTAATGTGATCTAGTGAAGAAGCATCCCTGTCCCTGGCAGAGAGGTTGGAATGAGATGATCTTTAAGGTCCCTTCCAACCCAAACCATTGGGTGATTCTGTAATAGAATGTTCCTCTTTACAGCGAATGGAAGTGCCATCTGATTTTCATGGAAGTTCATTCAGTGCATTCTGTCCTTCAAGGAAGACTCCACTTTTCTTCATCTTTGCCCAAAACCAAGACTCTTGTTTGATTTAAATTTCATGATGAAAAATACTTAATCTCTTTTCTTTCTCTTTCTGAATTCAATTGCTTTGCTAAAAGATTTTCAAGGGAGATGTAGAAATCATTAATTCTGTATTCTACAACTCTGTTGAAAGTTCCTCTAGATATTGAAACTTGCTCTTGGTTATACACTGAGGGGTTTTGGGAAGAAAACTTTTTTCCACTTCTGGAAAACTGCATCCTATTAAAGCTTTTGCCCTTATCAGGGAATGCCTTTTAGTTCACTCTTGCAGGAGATGCATTATCTCTCCTGCAGAGAATGGAAGTGCCCCTGGATTTTACAGAGAGGGCACGTAAGTGTGACTGATGTCTTCTAGAGAAGGGTTTTGAGAGAGCTAAACTTAGATTAGATACTGCATTGCTTCATTTTGATGGATTAATAAAGAGAGGAGGGGGTAGAAGGAAATTGTATCTCCCACAGATTTAATGCTGAAAAATCCCACAGCACTTTGTCCAGCTGTTGAACACTCATGAAGTCTATACAATGATTAAGTACAAGAATCAAAAATACTATTAGAAGTAAAATAGTTACCTAACTTGAAATGTTGCAAGGTTTAACATTTATAGTCCTATCCCTAAAAAAAAAAAAAAAAATGCCTGGGGTTTTGCTCAGCTTCTGCATGTTGCCATTTGAGAGGATGCTGCTGATTTCAGAGCCTTATTGGTGATTCTGGCGATGAAAAGATGGGTGGAGCAGGGAATGCCGTGGGGTCATAAATAATTATCTGCAGATAGCTTGGGGGATATCTTTAATTTGAATGATAATGCCTTTAACAGCACAGCATTCTTAGAACCACGCTCGGGCATTGGCTGAGCACTGAGTTGGAGGAGAAACCACAGCACATTGCTTTGACAAAGGAGAGGTGGGAACGAGGTGGGAGCTGCTTGCCGGAGGGATTGAAGCTCAAATCAATGGTTTAAAGGCAGTGCCAGATTATGGCGAGCAGCACCAGTGTGATGAGATTAAAGTTTGAGGGAGACCCCGCATTTCAGACTGCCTAACTCTGGAGGATACTTACAGGAATGCGTGTCCTTGCAAGAGCAACTAAAGCAAAGGAATCACCAGCAGTGAAGTGGTGCTGGGCTATACAAAAAGAGTCATTAATGGCCTGTTTCACTTGTCCTGTCCTGAATTCTTCTGCAGGTTGGCAGGTTCTTCTTTGTGTGTCCTGCATACACAGCTTTCTTATTTTATTGAATTTAAAGTAAGAAGTAGACAAGAAGAGAGTCAGAGATGATATCCTGAGAGTATTCCCTAATTGCACTCGCCTCTGCTGCCCCTGCAGCTGCAGCAATTTCCAAGATTGGTGTTGTCTAATTCCTCAGCACGGTGTTTTTTCACTGTTAGCACAGTTTGCTTTGGCCTGCTGATGAGCAGATATCCATGGAAAGCCACGGTGCCCAGCCAGAGGCCTATTTTTGTCCTGAGTCAATAGAGCTCTGCAAGCACAGATCCAGGATCAACAGAGATCCATGGAAACTCTTGCAGTGCTCCCAGCAGCGAGGGCTCTGTGCTCTTCAGAAATTGCTTTGTCCTTCTAATCTGTATGTTCTGGGTAGAGCACAAACCAATTCAGGGAGATATGGGGGGAAATATGAAATCTGTGAGATATTTCTGGAATGAACGAGATGTTCTGGCACCTACAGTCTAATCCTTACTGAACTTTCCCCCACTTGAGCACAGGTGTGCAGTCAAGGCATAGCTGCTACCAGATGGCTTTGAGTTTTCAGAGTTGGTAAAGAAGAATCCAGAATAACACAGGGAGAAAAGTCATCCATCTCCTTTCATAGCTGCAGGAAAAGGATTGTGTGTTATGATTGCAACTTCCTTTATATTAATGCACAACTGCTTTAAAGGTGGAAGCTTATCCCAGTTTGGAAATTGGGGCAGGAACAAATGAACGGGCTGGTCCTGTAAAACACAGAACTGTTGGGATAGGTTGGAGGAGCAACCTGGACATTCCAGGGTCTTTGTGAAATCACCAGCAGATAAGTGTGCAGCCTGAGAGCAGGTTGGTCCAGCCAGTCAACTGCAGGGCCTGAACCCCAAACCATCTTCCAGGCTGCATTTCCTGCTTGGGGGTGTCAGTGGCACAGGGTTCTCTCCATTATTTATATGCCTTTGTGCTGACACAGGAATTAATTACTCTAGATAAGGCCTTGTGAGGCCTTGTAGCATAATACCTCATTTTACCTAGTGATAAGCCTGGGGAAAAATATTATGATACTATTTTAGAGATATTTTCCCAAACTTTCTCCCAAGAATTTGGAATTCAAGAACTGCTGCAGACTGATTGTGCCTTAAACCCCTCTGAATTTCTTTCATTATCTTGTTTGACCTTCCCCTAAACCCCTGTAAACTTCCAGCACACAGTCTCTTTGAGGCAAGTGTTCCACACTGCAGGTTCTGTGCTGTGAAACTGAGGAGCTGCACGAAATTCAGACCTGCCAATATTTTTGGTAGATCTGAGCCCAAATTAATTTTTGGCAACTTGAGAAAAAACTAAGTGTTGTGAGATTCTGGTTTTGACCTTTAGCTGTGCTGAGAGAACATTCAAAAGTTAACCATGGACAACCTGCTTTGGTAACCCTCACGTCTTCCTTTTGAGTAAAACAGGAATACCTCTGTTCCTGCTCCTTAGACGTGGAACATGGGAAAAGCAGGAGAGCAGTTCCTCACCTATTGAAACTGCTCTGCTTTGCAGAAAAGCTGACAATTCCCTGTGTTGTGGAAAGGTGGAGTGACTGGGGCTCTGCTTCTGCTGTTGGGCTCTCAGGTGAGGTGAGGGGGCATTCCAGCCCCACAGAGCAGCACCATTACAAGGCTCATTTGACTGCCTTAGGGAGTAGAGGATAGAGGCATTCAAAACTTTCTGCTGCTTTCCTGTACAACTATTTGAACTGTTTTACAGAAAAAAACCTGTGTGCTCAGTGGGAGAAGGGGAGTTGCAGCTGACTTGCTTTTGAAATAGAGCAATGAACCTCGAAGGACTCTTGGAAATCTGTATTGTGATGTATTTTTCTAGTAGCAAGTGGAATTGAATATCCTCCTGTAATAATGTATTTTCTCTTTGGAATAATTAACTATAAAATATTTCTAAAAATATACTCAATAACCCCAGATAAACCCTGTCCTTTAAATTTCAAGCCTGTATCACAGTGTTTAGGATTATGTGCTGTATGAATGTGTTACAAGAGAAATGACATAGGCTAGGACAAATTTCAGAAATACTTTGAGACTGACTTAGCAATGAAATGGCTGATGTAATTCAGCATAAATAAATGTTGCACAAAATTATGCATGTGGGGAAATGACAATACTGCCTTCACATATAAAATGTGAAGCAAGACCTTAGGGGTGATGACAACAGTTCTGAGAAAAGATCTCCTCAGTTGCTGGCAACAGCAGGAGGAAGAAAGGCAATCAGTTTTTGTGTATTGGTAGTATTGCATTAGAAAAGTCTGACTTGCTTATTTCTTGTGTGCTACCTGTATCTCTAAAAGGACATAAAAGTGAATATGTAACACAGAAGGACAAAAAAGGTGAAAAAAAGTATGGGTGGAACCAATTCAGAATTAGAAATGAGTAAGGCCTTCAGTCTGGAAGGAAGCAAATAAAATGGTGGATATTTGCACAGTCTCAATGGCACAGAGTGGGTCAAGTGTTTAATTAATACAAGAACAAAGAATTATCTTGTGAAGCTGATGGGGCCCACTCAAAATGGGAGCAAAGGGAGGTCTTCATGTGGTGGGGAGCAGACCTGTAGAACTTGCTGAAGAGCACTGTGGATGCTCCAAGCTCGTAGAGGTTTCAGAACAGACAGAGGAAGCTTGTGAAAGAGAAGCCTATTGAGGATGAGCAACTTGGAGTAGAAAACAGGTCAAGGTTGGGAGGGAAGTGTCAGATACATATTCCAATTAACAAAATTACTTGAGATAGGCTGGATGGACCTCAGAGCTGATCTGATGTCCAATCTGACATGTGTCCCTTCTCTGGAAAATGTACATCGTGTACAGCTGGGTGCAGTGGACTAAACAGCTTCCTGCTCCATTGGAAGGATCAGAGTTGTTCTGTTTGCATAGGTATTAAAAAATACCCAGCTGGTTGCACCTCAGGCTGCCCTGGGCAGCCAGGAGAGCAAGAACACAGCTGGAAGAGATGTGACACCTACACCTCCAAAGGAAAGGTTGCTCTCTTGCAGGTGTCTTTTTCCCAATCAGAGGAAGATGCCAGTGGTCTTTGCTGGTTGTCTTTCTGCAGTGAAGATTTCAGCACAGCTGCTGCTGCTGCAGCAGACTCTAAAGCCTTACAATGAAGAGGACATGACAGCATTACCTTAACTCTGTTTGGCCTCCTTGCTCTGTACCATTAGAGAGTTCTCATCAGTGCATTCTCAGTAATTCTGTTAAATAACGTTTCCATCAAAACTTATTCTTGGCATTTCCTGCAGATTTTGCCAGGACTGACTCAATATGGCTCATGTTTCGTGCAGTGGAACTTATGGCATGGTGGATTTTTTCTTTTTCTAGAGAATTTGAAATTAGTCAGGCAATGAATTTTTTCTTTTTTTAATGATGAGACTTCTGATGTTTCTCTGTTAAATATTTTGCCAGGTTCTCTGTTCAGAGTTGCTTGGTCTAAAAAGTCCAAGTTTGTGTCAATGAGAAAATTTTGTCAGGAACTTAATGTTCACTATTTGGGTGCTCAGCCTAGGATTTTGTTTTTGAGTCTGATGTCTGCTTTTGATACCAAAATGGAGTTTATAAACTCAAAGTTGCCATAGTGGAGGAACAATGGGTAGAGAAAAACACTGAGAAGCAGGGACAAGCCAGGAGGTAAAGAATGGGCTGGAGCTGGGGCTGTGTTACGTGATAGATTTGTCCTTGGAGAGCAGAGGCAACTTTGAAATATCTTGGATTCCCTTTACTGGTGAAGGTTGACTGAGAACCAGTCTGTTGGGAGATGCTTTTTCAAGAAAATTACTTTCCTTGGTTAAAAAAAAAAAAAAAAAATTAGGAAGTGTTTGCATCCCTTTCCAAACCCCTGAAATCAGAAGTGTTATTTGGGAATGGCTCCCCAAATGTGTATATACTGGTGCTGGTGTTGTAAAATAAAGCATGGACATGAGAGCCTAACCATGTTTCCATATGAAACTTTAAACAGAAAAATAAGATTTCAAATAAATTACATACCCGAGAGGGAGATACTCTAAACAACATAAGCTGTATATTCCAGAGCCCATGACTTCACTGCTGTGTGGGGCTGGATCTGACTTCCTCATTGAAAAGCCACTAAGCCTTTTGTATCCTTTGTTAAGGCTGTCCTTATCAGTCTTATCTGTATTTATGTAAGAAATTAAATGGGCTGGCAGTTTGTAAGGTTGGTGATAAATGGAGATAGAACTAAAAACACTGGTTGTCAATTATGGTACATTTTATTTTCCCCATTGCTTGTTTTTGTTTCTGCATGCCTTTGTGGGTTTGTTTAGTTGGGCTTTTTATAATGGTTGTTGGCTGTTTGATTTGCTTTGTTTAAATTTCAAATTGACTCAAAGTTTTTCTAGTATTTCTGGAAAACACTTGTGTGTGTTCTTGGGAGTAAAGATACAATTTCCACTAGCTCTGTTTGGTACTTTGACCAACTGCTTGCTCCTCTTCTTGCCTGGGAGTCATTTCTGAAATGGAACTTTGTAAGTTGGTCATCTTCATAAGCTTTCTATAGAGTAAGGGAAAATGATATTCAGTTTTTCAAAATAAATAAATAGCTTCTGCCTTCTTTTTACTGGGGCTCTGACAGCTTTTACAAATCCCCTGTACCAGGGAGGGTAAGCATCTTCTCTTCAGCTGGACAATACAGGGGGAAAAGAAATCTGAATTCTTACACAATGCAGACATCTTGTACAGAACTTTTTACAGCATCAAAAGGAGTTGCCTTTTTTTTTTGTTTGCTTGTTGTTGTTGTCATTGGTGTTGTTTTGGGTTTTTTGCTTTTTCCATACAGTGGAATGCATCAAATTGCTTCTCATAACTCTAGAATTATTATTCACCTCAGTTACTGGAGGTTGGTGAGGACATTGTTTCCTGGTGCCCAGCACTCTGGATTTTCATGGAAAGAGGGCAAATGCTTTCATTTTTCCAATTTTTAAAGCTTTTTTGGACATAGGAACTGGCAGAAGTTGTCTTTTCATATGAGTATTTGATTTGGCATGGAATGTTCTGGCTGGAATTGCTTTCTATTAGAAGTATTCCTCCAAAGAGATATAAACATGTGATTTATTAATCACTGGTATTTTATTTTAAGAGAGAAATTCCTGCCTCCCTTTCTTGTTCAGCATGTGGACAAGGTTTGCATATTGTCACTGTTAAGGCTGGAATTAACATGATTAAATACGGAATTAGCTCAGGCTTGGGTGGATTCTGAAGCTGGGCTGATCCAGATGTTAACAGTAACTGGTATCTTAATAGCTACAAAAATTTGGAAGTCAATCCTGTTCATATGTAGTCAGATTTTAACTAACTCCTGGAATCCAGTGATGCAGAACAGTGAGAACCAGGGAAAATTCAGTGCCTGGTTCTGTGGTGCTAATTCATCACAGCTTTTATCTGCTGCCTGGAGTTACAGATCTGATTGCTGTCATCCTGCAGGAGGGGAGCTGGTGGCTATGGCTTGATTTTTAAACACGTAGGTTTACTCTCCTGCCTGATTATTTCTGCTTAATATTCAATGCAAGGCAAAGAGATCCCTCTCTAAGATACAAAAGGTTTGGGGTTTTTCTTTACAACTGTTCTTCTGGGTCAGTCTGTAAAAATCCATTTTGTTTCTCTTATTCCACTATGTTCAAATACTGCTTTATCCAAATACCACATATCCAGCTTGTCTCAAAGTGTTTGGAAAGCATTTTTCTAGGATGATTCACTGTGTGTAAAATGAAATATGTATATGGGGAAATTCTAGACGTCCCTAGCTTTCTCCTAGAGTTACTGAATCCTGGCCCTGGGAGAAGCTGCTATAGGTCTTGTGTATCTTTGGACCAAGATTTGGCTCTAGCTGAACAATGAAAGCTCTAATTTTATGTTCTTAAACCAGAAAGTGTAGGCATTGGTTGCATGTAGGCCTGGTACCTTAGTGATAGCAAATATTTGCTGCAAGTTCTACCTCATCCTCCTGTGGTGTGGACAGCCCTGGCAGAGCACAGAGGAGCAAGAGCTCTGAGGTCAGATGTTGTTCTTCTCCCTGTGTGGGGACTGACAGCTTGGAAAGCAGAAAGGTATTTCTTAGTGGCTCTTCTCAGTTCATCTTCTTTAGGAAACTGAACCAGTGCTCCAAAGCCTCCTAATGAGTTTGGGAATCACGTGGGAAATCACCAGTTCTTCTGGGAATCAGAATTTTGTTGAGTATTTCTTGGTGCATTTTACATTAGTTGTTATATTTGCATTCTCTTGTACTAATATAAAATAAAAGGGAGTAAAATCTATCTTTGCAATTTTTTAAACAGTTCCAAATACACAGTGTGTGGGTAAATATCTTTTAGAGTCTCTGCTTAGTGCCCGGGACTGGCACCGATCCTGTTCTGATTCACATTTTCCTGAAGCTCACAAAGACAGCAGGGATGAGGTGGAAGAAAAGCAAGATAATTACATTTACAGAAGTGATAGAAACACATAATCCTGATGGGAAGTTTTGGAAAAAGTTTGTCTTTAGCTGGAATTTGGGACCATGAATTCAGCTTCACACACTTCCTGTCCTTTCTTACCAGGCATTTTGTCCTGCAATTTATGCTTTTCTTTGGAGGGGTAGTAATTAAGTACTATTTTATGAATTGACAGGCAAGATGCACCAAAATTCCTCTTGTTTTCTTTCTGGCATCCCAGCCTTGATGGCAATTTTATGGCAGTTGTCACTAGGCTGAGCTGTGAGTGTGTTGCAGATCACTGCCAGCACTGCATGGTGCATCGACACAAATTCAATAACAATTAACATCTTTGTGTTTACAAAACTTCCATTTTATCCTTTCACTCTCTCAATCTATCACCCTCTTCTGAGATAATACAGATAAGAAAATACAGATAGGAAAATAAGGGAATGGTTGTCCAAGGTCAGAATAGTGGACACAATCAAAAACTCAGGCATTTGAGTTCCATCCTCGGGTTACATACTTCACTTGGCCGTTCTTTGTTTTCTTGTGTTGTTGAGGCAGCAACAAGTGCTAGTTCTTAATTGGTTTAGTTCAGAAATCTTCTGTGGTGACATCCTTTTATGGCCTGATAGTATTCCCCAACTTGGGATCCACTGACTGTGGCAATAACACTTCCATAACGTGTCTTATTATTATTATTCTTATTCAAACCTAGTGATTTAAGATAATGGAAGTGACTTGGATGTGTAATGTTTTTTCTTGCTGGCAGGGACGTGCTGCGGACTCGGGCCTAAGAAAACTATTGACCTGGACATTCACTGACCAGCTTTTCTGAGGATTCTGTACAGGGTCTTTCATGACATTTTGGGTGTACCTCAAATTCTTGCCAAACCCTTTGGAACGGTTCAAAAGAGCCTTGATTGTGAGCAGTCCTCTGAAGTAGGAGGTGCCAAAAATATAAAGGTCTTTTTTAATATTTTCCACAATGTTGCAAAGCTATTAATGTAAATTACAAAAAGACTTTTTGATTACCAAGGCAAGCTACAAAAAGGGAAAATGTGGTGTAATCCATATAAATCACTTGACTAAACCATGCACAATAAAACCAGTGTTGGTGAAGCTGAGCTCCTCTATCTGGTAACGCCATTTGCTCTTTACAATCACAATCAGCATTTACTTTTTCTCATTTGGCAGTTGGTGTTTGCCATGGACCCCCTTCACCTTTGTTCACATCCTTGTGATCTGTAGCTGTGCAGCATTCTGATTTTGTTGGCGTTATTTAAAAAAAAAAAAAAAAGAATAATTGAGAAACAGTGGGGAAGTTGCCACAGAAACAGTTAAATATTTGACCCTGTTTACTGCCAGCTTAGATAAAAATCAGATTTACCTCCTTGTGAAGAAAAATTCTTCAAGCCATTTTATAAGTACTGACAGTGGTAGGTTCACTGCAGCCCATTGGAATAAGGGACTTCACATGTGTTGCAGTGGAGGGAACATTTTAACCATTTGCTCCTGTTTGACACCTGTTTCCTTTACCCACTCAGTGAATTTCACAGCTGCAGGTGGTATTTCCTAGGCCAAAAAGAACCCAGGCAACCCTGCCTCCTTCCATGTGTCCAATCTGTCCCAGCAGGGGCTGCAAAGTGTTTGTCCCTGCCCTGTGTCCCTAAGGACTGGGTGGGCTCAGCCCCACATTCCCTCGGGTGGGTGACTGGATGTGCTGGGGATGGGGTTGGGTCACTGCTGACACCTGGGAGCAGGTGAAATGTCCACTTCTTGTGCAGCTTAGACAAAACCCTTTGGCCTTTCCTCTGTAAAAACCTGTTATTACAAATGTACACCTAACTTTCACTGCCATCTAAGCACTTGATTTAGACTCTTCCTAATACAAATACTAATTAAGGACTAAGGGCTTTGTTGTGTGGGCTCTGTTAGCTGGGAATGAGATCCCTTCCTGGGAGTGTTTGATCTGGAGCTGGTGAAGGGGTGGATGGCTCTGCTTGGCTGTAGCAATCCTTCTGCTTGTTAGACTCTACTTGGTTCTCTTCCCCATGCAGAACCTTCCAAAGGGGGATGGCTGAGGAAAGAACATATAGTTTGTAGATGTGATCGTGCACTTGATGTGCAGTTTCAATTTTGAGAGCTCTAGGGACTACTGAATGCTTGGGAAGCAAAAAATTCTTGCCAGTTGGTGGCAGATTTATCTGGCTTAAAAGACCAGCCCAGGACTGAAATGGGACAGATGGCTTGTAAATAATGGCCTATGCACTGTGCTCATTTTCTTTTTGTTGCTCTATTATTCTTTTAACGATGGAATTGAAGGACTGTTTTTCAAATAAATGGCATTATTTGGTTTATTCAGTAGTTTTATTGAGGAATCCTACTATAAAGCGTGATGAACAAGTATTGCTATTCTGCCTTGGTTTGTACATGCTTGGCTGTCTCGGGATTCATTTGAGTTCTGAACTCTCTGGAAATATTATTCTTTGGAGCAGCAGCAGGATTAAGATGTCACTCTGGAAAAGTCCCATCTTCAAGAGACTGTGAATGTGAGAATGAAGAGAGACAGTGGCCTTGAGATAGCAGCAGGTGACTCTGGCTGTCTTGGTCTGCACCTGACTCTTCCACTTTGCTGCTGATGTCCAGGATTCCCAGGGGTGATCCTTAAAAACACAGACAGTGCTTAGGATTCCTACATTCACATCTCTGCAGGTTTGTGTTGTTCTGAGCTGTACCTCTAACATCCTGAGGAAAACCTGAAATAAATTAAACCCTGGTATAAGATAAATGTTATCCTTTCTAGACTTTAGATATATTTCCCATCTGTTTGTGGTTCTTGAATCTTCCACTGTATCCTGCACTGTTGGCTGAAGAGCAGAGTAAGTTGGCTGCTAAAGCTGTCTCCTACACGGTGCTGTGGCTTGACAAATGCCACCACCCTGTGACACCAGCTGCAGGATTTTGGCAGTGAATCGATGCAGTGAAACTGATTCTAGTTTTCGTGCAGGAAGTCAAGTGTATTAGATGTGATTGATTAATGATATCATCAGTAGGTGACCCTCAGAGGCTTTGGAGCTTTGTTTCAGAAAAACACTCACAAATCTGACAAAAGATGACAGTTCCAGGGCTCTCCAGGTTCTTGGATGTACAAAACTGGGTTATGAGAATATTTTTTCATGAGATTTTGGATTCACATACTGTGACCCCTTGCCTGTAATCCCACAGAGACACAGCTGAGCAAACTCCAGCCTGCAGGTCATGGGCACCACGAGCTGTGAATCCCGAGCAGGGTGGATGTACTGTCATGGGCTCAGTGAGCAAAGCCTCTGCACCCCTGTTTGCAGAAAGATGGCACCAACCTGATTAAAGCTCTGTGGTGCAGGGCAAGGAACACTGCAATCAGAGCTGTGTATGAACTAAACTTTGATTTTAAAAAGTAAGATTGCCCAAATCTTGATGTGGAGCTGCTGTCATCTCCACCATGGAAGCAACCTTCATATTAAGTTGTTTTTGTCATTCTAGCTGCAGTACAGCTGAGTGTTTACAGTCAGGTATTGCTGTGGGCAGGAGGTGAATACACCATCAATTTCTGGCTTGGTTTGCTTATACTCTCTTTGCTTTCTGCAGTGTCAGTGAACTGCTGGCTGCAGGTGCAGGTTGGTGTTGAATTTTCCAGTTAATTGTCTAGTTCCACAGCCACTTCTCCCTCTGGCTCAGCAGGCAGTCTGTGTTCAACAGGGGCCCGTGGCACAAACCCCGGGGTTTGCCAGGCCAGCAGCGAGATGTGTTGGCAGAGCTGTGCTGGGGCTGACGGCTGTTTACACATCAAGGCTGAGTGGACTGATGCTGCTCTGTCCAGGGAAAATTGCCCTTTCTCTCTGTGCTTGACATTAACTAGTCTGTCATTTTTGTGTGCCAAAGCTGGTGAGGGCTGTGTATGTGGTAGTAGAAGAAGCAGGGCTGAGCCTGGCAGCCAGGAGTGCTAATGATGGTAATCCTGCTGCACTGACTCACTCGGCAACCTCAGGTTAATCGCTCGGCCTTCTCTGGCTGGTTTGCTGCAGCTGTGAAAATGGGCAAAAGCAAAATTTCATCAGCCTCCAGGTGCTGAATCGGAGCTGAGTGTGCTTGGGGAAGCAGCTCATACAGAATATTAATATCTATCATAAGTTAAAAATGGGTGTGAAGGTGGCTGGTTAGCTTGTAGTTTGTTAGGGAATTGCCTCCTTCTGAATGTGACATTGGATTGCAACGTACAACAAAAACGTATGTTAAACTTTTAGTTTATTTTGCTTACTGTAATGTTTTGAAAAGCAAAGCATGAGGTCCTTTTCATTCAAACTTTCTCCGAAAGGGGAAGTACATAGAGCAAAAAAACTAAATCCTTTCCATTTGACAGCTTTGTGTATGTTCCCTATTGTGGTGTTTGAGCTATAATAGATCCTTTTATGAAAGACTATGTGTTTTATTTATAGATATTTGAAATTAGTTATGGGGGAAAATGAATACCAAAAGCTCCAGGCCAATATAGGTTTTTCTGTAGTGTGAATGAAGGTTGCTTTGTTTTGGTCCCCAAGTATTTTTTTGAATAACTGTGGTTTGGAAAACTACGTACGTGTTGAGTCCGTTGCTGTGTTTCAACTGTGGATTTTTCAGATGGGAGCACATAGATTGGCACGTGGACTCTGGCATTTAAATAGTCCTTCCAGAGACCTAAGATGCAAGACTTGAATGTAGAAGTTAAAGAATTGGGATGAAGACACACTGAAAAACTGGAGTTGAGGTGTAAAATAATAAGCATTCAAAACAAGCTGAGCAGAAACCCTGCCTATTTGTTAATTAAGCTTGGATCCAAATTCACCTTTAGAGAACATCCCAAAAGAACAGAATAGAGTGAATTTTTGTTTCAGCTTGCTGCCATTTTTGTCTGGAGGTGTTTGTGTGTAGCCTGTGTGTCGACCTGGAGGCAGTTCCCTGCAGAAGGCATTGTCTCTGCCGTGGTGCAGAGCGTGGCACGGCGTTGTGGTTTCTTACGGGGAGATTTTTAACCCGGTACGTAATTCTTGTTAACGTTCACATGATATCCATCCCGTTGGTAAGAGTGCAAGTCAGGGCTATCCCCTCAGGCAGACTTCATTTAAACACTCTTCCCAGTGCCAAATTTCTAGGCATTTTTCTCTTCTAATGAATGCATGTGTTTTAGAGCAGAGACCTTTCCAGCCCTCCTCTCCCCTTCGCCCAGTCCTGCCCATTTCAGTGCCGCGTATTGCACGGGGTCGTTACTCAAATGTTGCTCTGAAGAGTTTCAGAAAACCTGTCAAAATGATTAAGAGTCTGAAATTCTATATTACATTAATGTTTTTAAAACATCTTATTCAACAGACAATATAATGTGAAATATAACAAAAAAAATCAAATACTGGCTCATACATAACACTTCTTGAGGGGCTGCTGTCACTTTGTTGAAAGCAAATATTTTGAGAAGTGTGTCTAGCTCTGCAATGCGAGGAAAAAAATTGAAATAGTCTGTGCTGGTGTCAAATCATTTTTTAATAAACTGAGAGCATTTATAGTTTTCAGTCTCCATTAGAAGATTTTCTTGGGCAGATTTGACTGTAAACTCACACAGTTTATTTTAAAAGGGCTTCAAGACCATCTGGGATTTTGAAGTGTGGGGATTTAAAATATTTTGTTCCTTACTGCGATGAGCAAGAAACTTCTTTGGAAATGCTTCACGTTGGCTAAGCTGGCAGGGTCATCCAGCTCTTAAAGGGAAACTGATTCATTTAATAATTTTACACAAGTGGGGAGGAAAAAGCCCAGTACTAGTACAGTAACAAAAGAAACTCCTAGCTAAATATTGAGTGACTTTGAATGAGAGAGGACAGTGATGAGAATAAGGTGGGCAGTTCTGAATAAAGATTGCAAGACATGAACCAAGCTGATTTTCACAAGCTAATTATAATTGATTCTTTCCTTCCCCACAGATTTAGGAATTTAAACTTTTAATTTGGTGTCAGAGCTACAGTCCCCATGTTTCTTGCAGGCCACCTTTAAGTACTGAAAGATCACAATAAGTTGTCCCTAGACTGTTCAGGCTGAACACCCCCAGCTCTCCCAGCCTGGCTCCAGAGCAGAGGGGCTCCAGCCCTTGGAGTATCTCTGTGGCCTCCTCTGGACCTGCTCCAAGAGATCCCTGCCTCTCTTCATGCTGTGTCTGGTGCTCATTTGTACCCTGCCTGTGTTTGTCCTGTTCTCCTGCTGTGAACTGAGTCCCAGCACACAAGGATGGGTGGCTTCTTAAGGTGTTTTGCCCACCGAGTGAGTACAACCAACCTACACCTGGTTTCCTTCCAGCCCTTTCAACTCACCTGTTCTTGAAAGCCCCAGTGATGCCATTCCAAGCTTCCATCGGCAATTTAGTTAATTAAGCTACAACTGGTGGGTAATTCCTTACGTGCCTAAGCTGAATGTTTTGTGATGAAATTCAGCCTTCTTTCTTCTCATCCTACTCATGGAACACTCATCCTTTTTGCAGCAGCCCAGAGATGTGTCTGAAGACAGTTACCCATCTCCCTCCACCCCTGTCTCCAGACAGAATGATATCATGTATTCTTTTTCAGCTTGATGTCTCCAAGGAATTAGGTTTCTGCAAGTTTTGTGGAAAAAAGGAGTTGAATAAAGGAAAGATGTGTGAATCGGTGCTCTTACAAAAAGATAAATATACGGAATTCAAATGTTACCCATTCTGAGGCATCATCTCACCAAGGAGCTGGCTCACAGTGTCAATGGCTGGCTGTTCTCCAGACAGATAGGAAAGGGTGGGAGCTGGAGAGCCTGGGAGATGTGACTGGGGGAAGGAAGGAAAGGGGATACTGAAACAGGGGCTATCTTAGAGAAAGTAAATGCGGAGATTGGAGTGAATAGGACTAAACACAGAAATTTTTAGTGTCAATGTTCGCTGAACTGTTGATGTTAAGACTTGTTTTGAGCAGGCGTGGGAGTCTGGTACACATCCTAGGACCCAAAATTCCTGAACTTTCCTTAAGGTCATTTTGTAGTCTGAGCCAGCCTAATTATTTTATAATGGGATGTAAATTATTTGGAAAACATATCGAACTGAGTGTTCAGACTCACAAATTTTGTTCTGTGTTTTACTGCTGGAATGAGAAGAAAGATCTTTTTATCAGGATTTTCATTATTAAATTGGTGATAATTATCTGCATTTTGAAACACGAGTGAAGAGCAGTACATACATACTGAGTTATCAGTCTATCTTTTATCAGAGGAGGGAAAAATGTTGAATATCCTACAGAAGCATTATATAAAGAAAAGACCCGTGCAATTTGCCTAACAAAAAAATACCACGTTTCTACAACTGAGATCTTAGTACCTTGCTCTTACATGAGATAACATGCCAATCTAAGCATTTCAGCAAGTATATGATTTATACTCAGGGTTATTTGTGCTGGAAAAGTGTGGTGATCTGTAGAGGAAAAAATCAGACTTGTCATATGAACTCATTTCAGCACAAGAGTCAGTCAAGAGAAACATTGGAGAAGTGTGTGTGCGAAGGGGGGACTCGCTGCCAGGATTTACTTTGCAGTCGTTTTGTTCGTCTGTGATTTCCATTGCACTTTCTGTTGTGAGAGAATTTCCTTCTAAATGACTCTAACTCCAGTTTAGGTTTAGTGAGCATTATTTAGTGTGCAGGTTTCCAGCATGTCAACAGCCATGGATATTGTCGTGTTCCTACAATGTTGTTGTCTGTATCATCTTTTGATGGCCCCTTGTAAAGTTCTCATTTAATCCATTCCTTCACCTTTGCCCAGCAGGATAAGAGGAGCTGAATTATTGCACTAAATCCATGTGAGAAAGCTTGATACAGAGATTATTCTTCTTTCCTCAGTGCTGGTTTTATATATATATTTTTTCACTATTTATTTCCTGATTTTACAGCTTCTGAAGGAGCTGTTTCGAAACGCACAAGTAGAGGTTAACATAATTGAAAACCTAGAACTCGCTTCAGATGCTTCTTGAGACTCTACAGTTGTCACAGTTTTGGACTGACCAGAGTTTTAATTGGAAGAATGTTCACAAGTTCTTAAAAGTCAGGAGAAATACAGTGACAGCTGAAAGAAACCCCAAATGTGGCATTTGAGCTGTACATAGATTGTCTTGAAAGTGGTGTTTCAACAAAAACTTCTGGAAAGATTTTTTCAATAAAACAGTCTACATGACTCTGTGGAAATAATGACACAGAGGTTGGTGCTGGAGCACATTGATAGTGGAAGGGTGGAAAAAGTGTAGGAAACTTTGTTCTTGTTAAATAGTAAATGAAATTGTGTTGCTTGCCTGTTAAAGAGCAGATGTACCTGCTGGAAGCAGTTCCGTGAGGAGATCCGCAGTCTGAAGCTCAGAGTGTTTCCCTGCAAGGTGAATTTTTCCCAAGTGGCTGTGTAAGAACCCCTGGCCCTGTGGGCTGTTCTGTGACCTAGGGACACCCATGTCGTGCTGGCACAGCCTTTCCCACTGGCCCACTGAAGTGTTTATAAGAAACTTCCAACTTTTTGTCACGTTTTTCGCAGGCAAGGAAAGAATGTACGAAATATGTTGCTAAATTATTTCGACAAACAATCCCAAGAAACCCAGCCATGGCATGGCTGAGCTCAGGGACCAGGCTCCACTGGGCTGGGTTTTCCATTTAAACCACTGAACCACACTTTGAAGACAGCCTGCAAGTAATATGCTGTCAAAGCTCCTTTTTTTTCCCTTCTGTCCTTCACTCTCTCTATGTATATCCTTGCCAGCCAATTTATCATGGCTGTTAAAGACTAATTAAACCTTGTTATTGTGTTTTGAATGTGAACAGCATCTGAAGTGCTAGTAAATAATTCTTATGGGATTTTAACTCTCAGGTGGTGCAGTGTTCCCCTCGCATGCATCATCCTCTCCAGCGTAAGTCCCCTCTGCAAATCCTATAGCTTCACTGAAATAAATAAGTAAAATTTATAAATTAAACCCATGTGGTCTTCATGCTGCAAGCTCTGAGCATCAGGCATCTTTTGAAATTAAAATTCCATCAGTGTGTCCTGCAGCATCTGCAGGAGGTGTGTGGAAGTAAATTATGGTGAAAATAAGCTGTATTTTGAATTTAAAGCTGCACTAGAAGAATATTTTTACATTATTATTCTGGAACTTGCTGTCTTTTTCATGAAAGTGGTTATTAATAACAACAAAATCTGAGGCCTCTAGTCTCCTAAGAGCGCTGCTCATCATGAATCATGTTTAGGCTTTTATGTACCTCATAGGGAAGGGAATGGTGTAGTTTGAGTGTGGGGACTGAGGGAATGGACAAAACTAAATTCACTGAAAATTGTGACATTAAATGCCTCAGGAAATCAGAGAATCAAAGTGATGTAGAACTATGACTTCTGGAACTCTGATAGTCTTGATCTTCTTGCCCAGATATTTCAGTACAGCAGAGAGAGATTCCAGGATCTGATTGTTGTGGTGGCTAAAGGAAAAAGTTTCATTCTCACTTTGTTGCTGCAGTTGTGTAATTCCACTAACTTCACCAGAATTTGCTACTGCTTAGCAGTAATTTCTGAGAGCTGTGACTTCCAGGTCTGAGCTGGAAATGGTGGATTAGTGGGAGTTGAAGGGACAAGGTGGTGAGTGTGATATGACCTCTCCTGTGGAATGGTCTCATTCATTGAGCCTCAAAAAGGCCACGGTGTTCCATCCCCACGAAATGATAAACTCAGTAATGTGACACAAAGGTAGTGACTGTTCTCGGCTGTCCCACACTTTGGGGAGCAAAAGGAAACTCAAGCCCCTAAGTCTCAGTTTAATCTGAACCCAAAAAGGGGAAAAACAAGCTGTATCTTGAAGATGATGCACCTCTCCAGCAGTTCATGTTTTTCCTTTATTTTCCATTAGTGAACGTCTGCTCCACTGTGAGGCTTTTCTCTGAACATTTGGAAATATTTTAATGCCCTTAAAATTGCAGATTTCTATTAACAGGCTGTGCTTTCCTCTTGCTTTGGTATCCTCACACCTGTTTTGCCTTTGGCACTAGGCAGTGGATAATGAGGTTACCTAATGTGTTGACTGTTGGCTCCAAGCTCTTTAATAGTCCAGCAGGATGCCTTTCCTGAATTGTTTGGGGTTTTTTTGGTGGGCACAGGGGAGAGATGCTGTGTAAGGAGGCCTTCCTTTTGGAGGCCTCTGTATGGTGGTGTTTTCAGCTGAGTTTTTTTGATGCATCATGAATTGAAGGAGAGCTGTGTCTGCTTGCAGTAGGACACAGCACTTGTCTTGGATTTGTTGTGGGATGTGAGATGCTCCAGGTCTCGTTCTCTTTCCTACCAACAGAAACCCATGAACTTGGAGACAGTGCAGCTCCTGATGGAAGCTGTAACAGCTGAGTCTATGGCAGTGGATGAAGCTGCAAAATGAGCTGTGACCTTCTAGTGGGAAGGAAGAATGTGAACTTTGCCTCATTTCTTCCCAGATTTAATGAATAAGTTAAAAACCATTTTTAAAAATACTGTTTTATTGAGAGATTTCATCTTACAGTTGTTGATGAATGTGTGTATTTTATTTTAAGTTTTTAACACTCACTACATTTATCAGAGAATCAAAGAATGGCTTGGGTTGGAAGGGACCTGAAAGCTCATCTCATTCCAGCCCTTGGGACATCTTCCATTATCCCAGGTTGCTCCAAGCCCCAGCCTGGCCTTGAACACTTTATATCAAAGGTCTCATGAAGGATCAATTTTTAGACTTATGATCATAGCAGCTTAACTTCCTGAATTTCATTCCACACTTAAATACATAACTGGAAGCAGAACCAGGCTTTATCTATATTTCCTAATAGGATCATACTCCTACTTTTCAAAGAAGGCAATTATTTTTTTAAAGGTTCTGCAAGTTACGTAAAAAAGCTTGAAAAGAAATCAAGTTGGTGTAAGGTTTAGCAATTGTTGTTCAAATGTTCCAAATTTCCCTTGCCCAGTGCAGCATTCAGACCTTGATTCTTCTAGGCAACATTTGAGTTAGTTTTGTGGCACCCTATAGCAAAACATTACTGTAGTTCCTAGAATTTGGTGAAAAATGTAGGGAAAATTAAATCCATATGCTACCCTTTGAGGCAGACCTGTATCCCCCCAGTTACCCTTAAGCTCCTGAATTTCATAAAGCATTTTTTTCCTTGTTAAAATTAATACCAGATTTAAGTTAGATAAGGTCACATGTTATTTAGTCCCCAGTGAAGATGTCAGAATTGAAATGATTTACACTGGAAATAGAATTACTGCTTGTTGTTGCAGGATGGTGAGATGAGGTGGTTGATTATATAGAGATATAATATAGTGAGATAGAGATAGATAAATATATATATTTATGGAGAGATAACCCTTTGATGCTGTTGGTGCTTTACTCTGAATGGGCTCCCTCATTTTTGAGGCTTTACTATTTTTTTAATAATACTTTTTAAAATTATTACTTTGCTGAGGGAAGGCTGTGACTTTCTAGAATGAATGAGTTTGATGGATGTTGTGATCTAAGCTTCAGTGGGATCCCTGCCCACCCTGCCAGCCTGACCTGGAAAGGCCATCTTTAGAACTGGAAGAGAATTCCTGCAGAAGTTTCTTTTCTGATCTTATATTTAATTATGATCATAGGTGGTCCTGTTTTTAGGAGAGCAGAGTAGGATCATGGATTTTTGCTCTTTTTATTCAAATTAGGATAAACTGCTTTTTCAGATTATAATACCTTGGATATGGATACTTTGTCTAGGTAAAAAATAACTTTGGGGCTGGCTTTTCTGTTTTTTTTTTTGTTGTTTGGTTTTTTTGGTTTTTTTTTTTTTTTTTTTGGTTCTTTGGGTTTTTTTAACCTTTGCTGAGGATTCCCAGGCACTCAGAGGGGTAGCTCAGACCATGTTGCTGGATGTCTGGGAATCCTGGATGTGCTCCCTCTGTGCACTAATCACCTCTGCAGCCTGTGTGGAGTGAGCCCAGCACTCCTGGGAGGTGTCAGCCCTAGTCTACATGGGCTAAAACAAAAATATGTCCTTGTCTAGGAAGTTTGATGCATCCTGGAGCTGAGATCTTGCTGCACATGTGCATTTTTGCCTTTGGGGCTGGGCAGAGAAACTCTCCTGACACAAAAAGCAGAGTAACAATGTCATCAGCTCTAGAGTCAGACTCACTTTTATGTCTGACTCACTGAATTTTGACAACACATTTCAGTCTTCTGTGCTTTTTTTCCTTCATATCTGCAGTCTGTTTACACCATGGGATCTGTGGAGAAGGTCTGTTCCTTAGTTCAGACACAATCCCTAGAGCATGGATGGAGGGAGGAGAGTCTCGATCTCAGTTTGGCCCTCTGGGAAATTTTGTACTGTAAATAGAAGTAGTAAAAACTATCAGGTGATGACACTTTTTGGGCTGAGTTTTTTTGAACTGGAGACCTAAAGGTGAAATCATCTGTATCGCATTACCCACCACTGGGCTGTCCAGACACTCTTAACTTTCCATGCACTGACAGATTCCTACTGGAGTAGCAGACTCTGTCTTGTGGAAAGATTGCTGCTGTGCCCACAAACAAAGCCATGTGCTGCTTTGGAAAACCACCTTGGGACACTCCTCAGGAGCTGCCATCAACCCAGAAGGATTTCTTAGGCGCTTATTATGTTCAGAAGGAAAAATTAATTCCTTAATTTCAGTGTTATAGCTTTTGTTACTGTGTTTAGTTCCTGATAAATTGTGATGTGGAATAGTCTTTTTCAGAGATTCATGCAAAATGAATTGAGAGCACAAAAAATTGACAGTCACACATAGGTGAGAGCTGTTCAGAGCCACCCTAACACACACCTGGGAGATTGTCTGGGTTGGTTTTCACTGTGGCACCTTTTCTATTTTCTTACTGCATGTTCTCACATTTCTTTAATTCCCTCCATCATCCACTTTGCTTCCTGTTGTATTTTTATCTTCCTGTCCTTTTTTTTGGCAAAAACCCCCAACAGCTACATTTCCACCACACCTTTATTCTGCTCAATAAATGTAAATCAGTCAGGTTCTTTGTATGCACAAAGCCACAAAGGCTTGGGAGTGCAGGTTTGCTTATGGATAGAGCAGCCAGTGAGCTCTTCTATTCAGCTTATGAAACATTTTGCTTGTTATTCAGCTAAGGGTTCAAATGATGCTTCTTGTGATGATTTTTGAGTGGTTTTGTTCCACTGAAGAGAATAACCAAATGTAAACTTTGAGTAATATTTTTAGGGGTTTTTTTCCCCATGCATAGACTAAATACTTTATCATTAGATATCTTTGAGATAATTGTCCTCTAACGTAAAGCCTAGACTTGGCTTTTGGTCAGATGGAAAGGTGGTGCAAAGAAAGAGTTTTGAAGGTGATCCCTCAGTTTGTCTCCCCAGACTGAGCCACCCTTTCACATGCACAGGGCCATTGCTCCTGACCAAGTGGAATTTTGATTGAAAAAGTCTGACCCGCCGAGCTCTGAGTTCACTACACCTGTGCAGCGGCAGGAACAGCCAAGTTCTCTTTCCCGTAATTTCTAAATAACTGCAAACCACATAAATTCCTAGTCCTGACCTCTCTCTGTGCATTCCAGACGATTTTGGCATGGGAACAGAGTTGCCTCGAGCCCAGCCGTGCGCTGCAGTGCGGCAGATCCCGGGCAGGAGAGCGCCTCAAATGTTCTGTGCACTTGCACGTTTCTGTCCGTTTCTTCAGGGCCCATAAAGCAGGAGCTGGTGTGGTTTCATGCACAGCTCTGCTCTTTCCCGTAAGCGTTTCCAGGCCGTTTGTCTCAGCTGGTTTTTGGTGTCTCTGAACACGTGGAGTTGGATTGCACCTTGTTAACGTTGGCCTCTCCTCCGGGCTCTGGGACTGCTGCGAGCCTTGAGTGGAGGCAGAGGATGCAGAGAGATGGGGAACCTTACCCCTGCATCAGTCTCTCAGCAATTAAGAGGGATTTCTTAGCTCATAAAACCTGGAGATGAAGGTAGTGGAACCTGCATATTCCCTGGATAGGAATTAAGTTCTTTCAGTGGAATGGAATTATACCAGTTAATTTCAGCAATAGCTGATCGTGATCGATCCAGTCTTAAAACAGCGACTCAAAATGTTTGGCTGGTGGTAATTCTTGCACTGCTTATTTTGGAAAAGCTAAAGCCTTTGAAATTCAACTGTTGGAGAGTAAGGTGGAGCAAGGTGTTTGGGATGTTTTTCTTTCCTTTGAAGGAAATAGCAAAAGTATTTACAAAAATATGCTGCATCAAGGATTGGGATAAATTGTTACATTTTCCCTTAGAGAATGCAATTTAAAATATTGGCCCTTTTGAAACAGAATGAAGTGGTGAGCTGGATTTGCTATATTAATCCCTTTCCCAGCAGAGAAAGCGGGACTGGTTGTGAATTACAAAGTTGCTACCTGTATATCTGCCTCTGTAAGGATTTCCTTGATTGCTCAACAAAGCCAAAGGTTCCACTCCAGCTCTTGTAATGATGAGTATAGGCTCTGGAATTCATTTTGGGAGTGATTTAGGATGGGAAAACTGGAAATCTTATAAAGACTATAGCTTTATAAGCAATAGATCCACATGGTAGATTCAAGAGGACTGGTGATTGAAGGCTCTGTGGGGGAGAAAAAGTATTATTTATCGATATATTCTTTAAAAATCTGTTTTAAAAATAAGTTTTTTTATTAACTACTCATATTGTGGTTAATAGTTGATACCTATTTAACATAAGCTGAACAGATCAACTTGTTAAGAAGAAAAGAGAGTTGGCTTTAATTTGTGCCCTGAGAATGAAGGAAGAGAGGCCTCTGCTTTACTCTGGTGGGTGCAGAGAGAAGTGAATATTTGTGTATGGTAATCAGGGTTTTAAGTATCTTAAAAGCTGATATGAACACAGATGTTCCTCAATTGAATTACAAGATCTTTTAAAGGAAAACAAAAAAGACTGTGCAGGTTAAAAGGAGACAGGGAAGCAGCTTTGAAGGTAAAAATATTCTGTTTAATGTCCTGCCTGTCTATTTCTCTCCAGGGCATCACACCTACACAGTGCAGGTACGTAGGAAAGTTTGGCTTACTGTGCCATGCTCAATTACAAAAATCAATTAAGTCTGATGTAGCCTATTTGGACAATGTGTGCATAGTGCAAATCATACCTTGTATCTTTTGCAAGTTGATCAAGTTAATGTTTTCCTCTCAATTGCTTGTAAATATTTTTCTTTGGAGTAGGTTGGTACTCGCTGCCATTGAACTCTAGACTTGGCTTTGTTGTCTTAGTTTTGGAGAAATGTTTTTTAAGGGCTTTTTTTACATGTATTTAAATGTCTCAGGTGCTTTGGTGCTCCTTTCTCCCTTTCTGCCTCATGTAGATATTTGCTTTGCATGAGCTTGCTTTGAATTTGACTTTTTTCCCTGTAGGTATTGCAGAAAGCATGATCTCAGTTCCTCTGGCTTGTTCTGTTAATAACATACCTGAATACTTGGCAAAACCCCATCATTCAATGATTGCTGAGCAGCTCCAGGTTTCTTTGGGTACCCAAAGGAAATATAAAATTAATTAGCAACATAATTTAGGTTTTTACCTGCCTTGTAAAAGTGCACAAATGTTTGTACTATTTAGAGGCTTCTGGCTGCAATCCTGTTCTCCTGTTTGAGGATATCAAATGCTGAAATTCAGCTGAATTGCTGAAAAGTTGACAATTAATATTGGAGATTCTCTTAAAGTCTTTCAGTGCCTGTGTATTCATTTGCATGTCAAATGGCTTTTGAGGTGAAGTAGATACTAAAAATGGAAGGCTTTTTAATTAAAATCTGCTTTTTAATACTGTGAGTGGTGTTTTCCTAGCTGAGGGCATTGACTACCTTGAAATTGCATCAGATTTTTTACTATCAGACCGAAATTGTTTTATGTTGTATGAAATGACTGTCTCTTTTGGATGATGAAACGCCTCATTTTCTCTTCTTGGGGGGTTTATAAAGCTCCATCAACACTTTTCATCTTATATCAGGCTCTGATTCTTGAATTTTGATGGGAATTTATCCCTTGGAGAAACTGATGGGAGGATCTAATTCTGTGATGGCCCTTTGTACTTACAGTTCATTTATCTCGGTTATCTAAGTGTTGTTTCCTGGGTTTCAGCTGATTTTTGTCGCAGTGTAGCAAGATGATACAGTCTTTCCTTTCTTCCAAGGTTCCTTAATCTGATTTTCAGGAAGAAATAGTTCTGACTGCCTTTTATTTCCTTGGCAGGAGACCAGCTTTAAATGAGGACATGTGTCCAGACAGCAGCTGGTCCATAAGATGCTGAGCAAGAGCTGACTCAAACCCATTGTTGGGGTGACACACGCTCTCCCAGCTCCCACTTTCCAAGGTTGCATGGTAACCAAAAGGTCAACCTTATTCCCTCAGCACTGGAAATCAAATGAAACTTCACAATCCTGAGCATTTTTCATTCATCAAATCCTTCAGGGCCCATTCACTGCTGGTGTACGTGTCCGGGCGGATCTGTGCTTTTCCATGATCCCTCTGTACAGCTGGGCGGATGTGAGGGCTGCGTGCACTTGAGCCAGATGAACACCCAAAGCTGTCCTGATGGCTCCAGACACACAACTGCAGCTTCCTTGTGAGGGAGTGGAGCCTTCCAGTTTTTATTTTGGCTGTTGTTGTTGAGGCAGGGTAATTAGATGTGCATGGAAATGTGGAAAAACCCCTTTAAAGGAAGGCAACGCTGGTGGTGTGCTGCTCCTAGCACTGCTTATGGGGTAGGGTTTGATTATCTGGGGAAAATGGGAGAATCTGTTTCCTTTTCTGACAAACTCAGTGATTGGCAGGGTCAGCAAAAAGCCAGCTGAAACATTCAAAGGCCACAAAGGAGGGATTAGAACACCCCTCCTGTGAGGAAAGGCTGTGAGAGATGGGGGTGTTCAGCCTGGAGAAGAGAAGGCTCCAGGGGACTTTATTGCAGCCTTCCAGTCTCTAAAGGGGCTCCAAGAGAGGTGGAGAGGGACTTTGGACAGGGGTCTGTAGTCATAGAACAAGGGGAAATGGTTTTAAACTGCCAGAGGGCAGGGTTAGATGGGATATTGAGTAGAAATTCTTCCCTGTGAGGGTGCTGAGGCCCTGGCACAGGGTGCCCAGGCCCTGGCACAGGGTGCCCAGAGAAGCTGTGGCTGCCCCTGGATCCCTGGCAGTGTCCAAGGCCAGGCTGGACAGGGCTTGGAGTACCCTGGGATAGTGGAAGGTGTCCCTGCCCATGGCAGGGAGAATGGAATGAGATGAGCTTTAAGGTCTCTTCCAACCCAAACCATTGTGTGATTCTATGATAATAAATACTCCTTTGCTTGCTTTTACACCAGTGTTTTCATATTGACTCACGTCTCATACAACTGCAAAATATTTGATAATGAGACCCAGTGCATCCAGAGAGGCTTTGGAGTTCTTTTTAGAACACTGTTACCTAAGAAGTTCATGGCCACTTTTCTGTGGCCCAGATTCAGTGGCTGATTCTTTTTTTCCTAAATGTGTGTTTAGTATAACTTCATGTGTCCTTCTAAAAAAGATCTGTGTCTCCCATTGTAGTTCTAGGGAATTCCAACTTTAATAAAATATACAGCTGATTAGAAAATGCATTATTTGCTGATTCCATGAAAAATTGAGTGTTTGTTTGTTCCAGATCTCTCTCTCTATGTTTTGGGTTAGATATAAATTTGAAAATTTTATGTGGAAGGCAAAAAAAGGGATCCATTAGATCAAACGATATGATAATGTTGCTTTTAAATTTTTGGTCACCCACAGTGAGAAAAAGGAATGAGTGAAAGGGGCAGTTTATGGTTAAGTACATGGATTATACAGTCATAAAAGTAAATACCTAACATTTATCTCCCATTGCAAATAATTTCAATAAATGCAAGTTGATTATTTTTTACCAAAAAGGTGTTACATTGGCTCTGAAGTTATCAACCTATTCAAGTTATGCTGATAAATACTTTTTTGCTGTCCAATTGCCTCAGCATTCTGCTTGGCAAACTTCTTGTGTTTTGTTCCTCACAGTGATATGGAAGTGGATTACATTTGAGTGTATTTTGTTTGGTTTTTAAAGTCAGAAAAGTACTTATCCAGGTCTTGATGTAACTGTCTGTTGTTAATGGAAACCTCCAAATAAAAAAGATGGGAGACAAGCAGTGATCACCTGTGGCTTCTGGCATTGCATGAGGAAGACTCAAACTTTAAAAAATGGCTTCACTTCCTTCTTTCTTGCCTTTTTAGTTTAAATGAGTGATTTTATCAAAGCAAATATGGCAAAGATTAACCACATTTTCCATGTGAATGGATGTGCCCTATATTTTGAAGCATTTGCTGGTTTGATTTTTTTCCTTCTGATTAATGTTCAAGTGCAAACCTAGTGCCCTGCCTTGCTTTTCATGAGCATTGACATGGATAGTGTGGCACAGGCAATATGGGAAGCATAAGTTCAGTGCCAAATATCTGTTCTCTTACTGAAGCTAAAAATGGGTGCTCTCAAGCACTGAAACTTCCCATAAATCCCCAGAGAGCCATGGCAAAAGCAACTTCTAGGCTTTAGCAAAAGAAACAGTAGGAAATATTTGCCAAAGGATTTGAATTCATTGTACCTGGGTCTCTTGGTTGTCTTTTGGGCAGAGGTTGTCACTTCAGCAGAAGGAAATTAATGATTATACCTTGAATTGCTCCATTGCTTCTGTTCATTTTGTGTCTTTATGGAGATCCTTCCACTCTTGAGTGTTACCATAAAGGAGGAACTTGAAAATTGGAGGCAGGGCTGACACCCTGAATTTTTAGTAGTAAAATGTACGAACAATGCTGAGTGTGTTCTGTGTGCATAACTCAGTGGTGTACTCCCTGATGGCACTGCCACATTCCCAGACACTCTTCTGGGTTTGTACAGCTTCCAGCCCTATATGGAACTTCACAGGAGCCAGATGAAACATCCCCATGTTTCCTTTCTGTTGGAAATCCTCCATCCTCCAGGAGAAGCAGCAATATTCAGTCTCCCGTGACAAATGCTCTCAATGACTTTTAGCTGACACAAGACCATTTCTCCAGTGGCCTCTCATCTTCCTGCTCACTCAAGGCTGCTGTAACTCTGTTCTGACATTTGTGAATGTGTAACATTCTCCTGCCAGAAGTCTCAGTGTCCTCTGCACAGTGGTGTTCTCTCCTTGGTCTTGGGAGCAGAAAACAGGAGTAATATTTCTGAAGCGTGTCGGTCTCCTCTATGCCAAAGCAACAGTTGCCTGTGTTTATCTAAAGTTTATTTCACTGCCTTGTAAAATACTTGTTTTAAGCAGAAATGGGCTTTCAACACCACAGATCAGCTGAATTTTGCTGCAGATTCTGGTCAAAATTTGGCCTGCTCTGTGTTTTCTATTTGGTCTAAAGTACAAGAGATCAGACTTTCAGAGAAACGTTAAACTTGTGTGTATGGGCACATGTGTTTTCTTGCTAAAGTACTAATGATTAAAAAGAGCATTTCTGACAGCAGGAAAGTTTTGTGTTACAGGATATTTTTGTGCAGCAGTCTCCTTCACCTGATCTGTGCTAATTCACTCCAACCTGAAGTGCTGCAAGCACTGACAATCTTTGGAAACGTTTCTGAGCACCTTATCCTCTATTTTGCTGTAGGCTTTTAACTCAGGCTATTTTCTTTCTGCTTGCAGGCCTTCTGTCTCGTGTCTTAATCATTTTCTGTTCCCTTAGGCTGGGAGCTGAGTCCAAACCTCAGTCTGAGCTCTCGGACAGGTGTTATGCCTGGAGCTTCAGATGGCACAGGAGTGAAAAGCTGTATGCTCTTAAAAGTGGCCGTGGACTTAACACTGTGGTTTAGTCCCAAGCTGTATCAGATATTTCCACCTACTTCTCAGTTTCCCAAGACTCTTATGGCATGCTCATTTTTGTAGCTGCTGTGGGCATAGGTTTTTTCCTCTTACACAGTGCTTCAGTAAAATGCTTCCCCAGAAAAGGGAGCAGAGATCACTGGAACAAACATTTTTCAAGACTTTAATCATTGCATGGAAATACAGCTTTCCAGTGATGAGCTGAGACCTGGTGGCAGAGGTAAAAACAGAGCAGTGTTTTTTAAAGTAGCTTTACTGTGATCTAGGCTTGTGTCTTCTTAATTCCATCAATAATTTCTTAGGGGTTGCCAGGCTCTGTGCATTAGGTGGTCTTATCTTTTTAGGACAGGTTAGCACTTCAGTACAGCAAGATAAGTGATTGAACCACTGATTGTAGTTGGATATCAACTTCTTCCACAGTGCTTACAGATGTGGACATTGCCATGGCAGCATCCTGGTGTTTGGCTATGCTTAAAGCAGAGATCTCACCAACAGGAGTCCCTCAAAATGCAGTTCAGTCCCAGAATCAGTGGGAGGACAGCCCTCTGTCTCTGAGTTATCTTGTGTCCTGTGTCATCTACACTGCATTTTAAAAATCATACATAATTTTCTTCTTTTTAATAAAGTTCTGGAAGTGACTGAGTAACATTTTGTGCTAATAAATCTTCTTGCTTTCTACTGCTTTTGGTGGCAAAGGCCTTCTCTCTGTTGGCTTTAAAGAGAAATTATGCTCAACAGTGACTGAAAAATACGCTTTCCAAAGCTTGGAAAGACTGTAAGTAGACAGGAACATCCTGCTTTGCTTGTGCTGCCTATTCTAGCCCTCTAGACTTCTGTAAGGGTATATTGTAAGATCCCTTTTTACATATCTCCTCCCTGTAAAAGCCTTTTACAGTAAAAGAGGAGATTATGTTCTGGTAAATATACCTGCTACTTCCAAATAACAAAGTCATTAAAAAGTCAATAGGCCTTTTATGTAACTCTAATTTGCTTCTCCTGTTCACCCTCTCTTCTGTGCTGCTCTGTTCAAGCCAACACCCCTATCCACCAAAGCAGGGTGTGCATAGTAGCTCGGGGTCCCAGCCACCAAGCTCCAGGATGTATTTTTCCAGCAGCCTTGGATTTGCCTGGCTGGCTTCTTAGCTGGCCTCGGCTCAGGCATTTTGGCTGGCTCCACTGCTGGCTGCTCTCTTAACTCCCAAAGGCTCTGATAATGGGGTCAACTTGCTCCTTGAGATACCATTTGCCTTTTTAACAGAGCTCAGATGGAAAAGAATTTGCACTATTACACCAGTGAGCTGTGGTTAATACTGGGAATCACACAGGCAAGGGGGAGAGCAAAGAAATCATCTGAGCTCCTGGAAGTTGGTGTGCATGTCACCATTATTAGTCTCATTTCTAGACAGTCCTGCTTGCCCTGGTGGAGACTCCTGGGTTTCCCTTGGCAGGGGTGGCAGAGCACTGGGTCTGAATCCTGCCCTCAGCCCTCCTCTCACTCCTGGGGAAAGATCAGCATCAGCAGGAAGAGCTTTTAAGAGGCTGATGGCAGCCTCTGGCTTTGCTGGGTTGCTGGCACCACCACTGTGTGGTAGAGACCAGGAACTGGTTCTGCTGTAATGAGACTGTGAAAAATAAATCTTCACAGCCCCCCTTTCAAAGGATATTGTGCAACATCCAGGTTCTGCCAGCTTTTCCTTCTGCACAGGGTACACTGTGTATATGAGGTGTGTAACTATACTGTTAGTTTTTATTTTAAAGGAAATGTCAGCTTCTAGGGCTGGGCAGAAGGACTGAAGGATTAAATGACAGCATTTCACAGTGCATCAAAACTGAGATCTCTCTTGGGGTTCATATCTGTGTGTTTTGCAGAATGACAAATTGGCAGAACGTGGGTTGAGGAGAATCTAGATCTGAAAAACTAAGGGGCTGAAATTGTGAGGAATTTCTGATTCTGGCCCCTACTGAGGTCCTGCTTTGAAGCTTCCCCCATTCCGGTGTCATTCCATGTTTCTTTACAGCTGGCACTGCCATGTCCCACTTCTAAAGGGGTTTTTGTAAAAGTGTCTGAGGCTTACATCCATCCCAGAGATATTTTACTGCTCAACATCAACTTTGAAAGCAAGTTGTGGCATAAATAAATCTGATTGTTGACTCAAACTGGATTTCGGGTTATTGAAGGAGCTGGGAAAGATCCCAGAACTCTGGATTTCTTCTGCACTCCTCGTTTAGGTCTCCGTTATCAATACTGCCACGATTTAAATCAGGAGTTGCCTATCTCTTGGCCAAGCTGAGCAATGATGTAAATGGATGAAATGAATTTGCATTGTTTGATGCACTGAGGGAGCTGATGGTTCAATGGACAAGCCCTGCAAAGTGAGAGGACGTGTTAGGGAGAAGTCAATCCCAACTGTTGCTCTTTCCGGTACAGAGTAGGGTTGGAAAATCTGCAGCCCCATGAATGAAAGCCTACACTGGCACCCTCCCCAGGCTGGGGTGGAGGTGGAACAAAAGGAAACTCCACATTTTATAGATTTGGAGAGCCACTACAAAGGCAGAAAAATATTTTGACTCTGACTAAGTAAGGTCTCTGCACGGCTCAAATGATCTCCCAGGAATTAGAAGCTATGCTGAGAAATCTGGGAACAACCCTGAGAAGGTCATTGGTTCTTTTTCAGGCTAACAATTTCCAAACTATTGCATTAACCTTTTTACCTTTGTCTAAAGGTCAGCAGAGGTAACATATTTGTGAAGATCTCCTATGAAAATACTTTTTTTTTAATGGCTCATTTTCCCCTTCTTAGCATGGAATACTAGTTGGAAACATCAAGTCATATGTTGGATAAAACCCCACTTCGTATTCTCAGCTCTCTGATCTTATTCCTTTCAAATTTTAAAGCCATTCTGGATAAGGCTTTACACTGTATAAAATCATAACTCATTAAGATTAAAAAGAGCAGGCTTCAAGCATACAGATTAATCTATTTTTTTAGTATTAAACTTACATCTAGCAAAGAACTACAACAGAATTGGTTGGAGAGTGAAATTTGCCTGACCATTTGGGACTCTTTTGAGCCACTAAATTGTAAAGAAATCTGCTACATATCTGCTTTGGAAACTTTTCTATGTGGTCCAGCTCTGGAAAAATGCTGTTGGTTCTGGATGGCTTTGCTTTTGCGTTTGTTTTGTTGGTTTTTTTAGCATGAGTGCTGTTGACTGGAGACCCATAAATGGAGACTTATCAGTCACTTGTAATTTATAGCAGGTGAACAATTGCTCACCACAAGCGTGTTTAAAAGAATAAACAAGAACATGACTTAAATATCACTTATTCAAGATACCCTTTACGTGCTCAGCCAAGATCATATTTTCTTGCCTTGTTTTTCCATCTTTTTTTTTTTTTTAACTATAGTGTTGTGCTGGGCAAGGGATAGTGGAGTTCCTGAGCATTACACCCTCTGCTGCCTTTTCCTGCCAAGGAACAGCCCCTCCCTATCCAGTGCTGCAGCAGCTTCATCCATCTAATACAGATACAGCATTGCCTGGTGCTTGAAGCACAGGCTCGTTATTTGTATTTTTTTCCTTATTAGTCTTTGATATTGTTGAACAACTATCTCAGTTTCCCCATGATAAAGATTTCCATCTTCTGTGGCATAGTAGAGTTTAAGTGATTCACAGAATTGTGAAGAAAGAGGTAAAGGCAAAATTTTGTAAAGGTAGGAAAACTCTCCATAGATTTCTTTACGTATCCCACTTCCTTTGGGAAGTGCTGCTCTATTTTTATTTACTGATGTCAATAATGGGAAAAGATTCACTGATTCTTTACCTAAACTGCACCATAGTGCTGCAGTCCAGCAGGAAGGGGCTGTGGGGGAGAATAAAGTACTGAGGTCCTGCAGGAGCTCTACCTGATAAGTGGAGGTCCCAGGAAATGTGGAGCCCTGAGACCAGAAATCTTGAACAAAGCCCCAGTCCCAGCAAGCGGGCTTGGGGGAGGGCAGGCAAGACTGCTTGGGTCTTCTGCAGAGTCTTATTTCTATCCTAGAATCCTAAAATATCCTGAGTCGGAAGGGACCCATTAGGATCACCAGGCCAACTCCTGGCCCTGCACAGACACCCACCAATCCCACCCTGTGCCCAAGGGCATTGTCCAAACGCTCCTGGAGCTCTGGCAGCCCATTCCCTGGGAAGCCTGTTCAGTGCCCAGCACCCTCTGGGTGAGGAACTTTTCCCTGATATCCAACCTAAACCTCTCCTTTATGCTGATTCCTTGAGCCCTGTCACTGGTCATGAGTGAAGATATCAGTACCTGCCCTTCTGCTTCCCCTCATGAGGATGTTGAAGAGTGCACTGAGGTCTCCCCTCAGTCTCCTCTTTCTATGCTGAACAAACCAAGTGCCTTCAGGTGTTCCTCATAAGGCCCCTCCAGACCCTTCCTCATCCTCGTGGCCTCCTTTGGACACTCTCTTGTGGCTTCATGTCTCTTACATTGTGCTGTGCCATGGCAATGACTCTGTACATTGTGCTGTGCTGTCCTACAGCTCTGAGCACAAGTGCTGCTGAAGTAACTGTCCAGCACTAGGAATAAAATGTGAAGCTGTTGGTTTTTCTGACTTGTCAGAGGGTGCTGCTCATCTACCCTGGCTGTTGGGGTGTCTGGTGGACCTCCACTCTCTGAGCTTGTAGAGGAAAACATCCACCAAAACTATTCCCTAGCCAATGGATCAGTGTGTGAACTAAACAGGAGCCCAAAGCCAACCTTCAATTAAAGCTGAGGGTAAACACGAGATCTTTTTAAGGAGAAAAGATAATCCCAACTGCCAGATGTCACCTTACAGATTCTTGTTTAACCTTGGAATCCATCCTGCTGGTTTTTGCTCAACAAGGCTCAGGGAGATGCACTGAGGCAGTTTCTGGGCTCTGCCCCATATCTGGTTGCCGAGGGCAGGGAGCCCTCCCAGCACCTCAAGAGGCTCCTTAGCATGGAGGTTTCATCACTTGGTCCTTACCAACATGTAGGGAGTGGCTTTTTGTGTTCAGGCTGGGGGATGTTCTCTGCACATACCCTGACAGTAAAGGCAGGATGTTTGCTGTCCACTCTTAGTTATTATCTGGCAGCGTCAAGTGGAAAATACTGATAACATTAAAGGCTGTGAAATTACAATGTTTTAATAGGCCTTAACCTTGTTCTGCGTGACACCCTTTTAATGCTCTGATTTCTAACAGCCAAGGCCAATTTTCCCTTATTGTGTTTTGTAAATTACTCCAGCTGTGGGACTTTATTTATTTATTTATTTATTATCCTCCATTGCTAAACGGTACTTAGACTATAACCCACTTTTAGACCCCCCAAAAAACCTGATTTAATTTACCTTGTGATCAACACAGCAACTGTAGTACTTGGCATTAATAAGGTTAAGGAAGGAATTCCATTGCCTGAAGTGTTCATTCAAGAATTGGGGAAAACCTTTCTAATAACAGAAATGTGTAATTGCCAACCAATAACCCGTAAAACCAGAGAGTAGAGGTTGAGAGAAGAAAACCACAGGGAGGATGGGATGGGATGGAAGAGCAGATACGGGGAGGGAGAAGAGACCAAGTGAAACAAAACAACAGAAGGGAAGTGGGAGCTCTTGTGCTTAATCAGATGAGAGTTCTAATTAGTGCATTATTTTTATGATGGTAGGGAAAGGGTAATAACAGATGTTCCAGCAGGTCTTCCTCAAGGAGTACAGAAAATATAGGGGAGAAAAAGGGAGCAAAAAGATCTGGGAAAAGTTTTTAAATATGCCATGGGTTTTTTTTTCTTTCAGGCTACATTTTACTTAGAAAAGCGATTTCCTCTCCTCTCTTTTCTGTCTGCCTACGAGAACTTCAGGGTATTCAGTTACCAATGGGAGAAGAAAAGATTGCAGTACCTTTCATACAATTTTATAGAATTGCAGTTTGGTGTTTTCTTCTAAGCTAATTCACAGCTCAGCAGTCTAGTCTGTCTTCAACTATTCTGTAGCTGATTTCCCATGAGGAAGCCTGCAAATTGTGTAACAGGGACTTGATTCCCAGAAATTAATATTATGATCTCTTGTGCATAAACAGTCCTTAATATTACACGTGTGGTTGAAGTGGCCTCTTTTAGAAGGACCTTGGTCTAGACTGAAGAACCCTGTGTGACTGAGACCTTGACACATTCATTGGTAACCTGTCTGTGAAAAATTTCCGTCTCATTTCTAGTTCAAATGTAGGACTTGAGCACTTGCTCTTGTTGTGCCTTTGCTAAGTTCAGCATGACTTGTTCTTTCCTTATAAAGTAATTCTTAAAGACTGTGTTGAAAATGTTTCCTTTTTTTTTTTTTAATTGACAAACTGAATAGGTCAGGATCTTTCAGGTCCTTTATTAGGTATACTTCCCTGAAGTTTTTCCTCTTTGTTAAAACTGCTTTTAAATATGGATGCACATTCTAGCCCATGTATTACACCAGAATCAAATGCACTTCTCTTAAGAGCAGACGGCTTCAAGAGGCAAAGCAGCAATAAATAAGTTATGGTTGTGGGTCTGGAGAAACTGAAATTTCCCCGTAATGTGGTGAAAGTGAGGAATGTTTGAAGCTGTTTCTGTGAGTGGCAGGGTTATGTTGATGGCTTATTCAAGGGCATGGCTGAGTCCTCCCAGCAGCTGTTACCTGCTGTGGCCAGGCCCCGCTCTCAGCCCCAGGGAGATCATCAACCTTTGGGATCTCTGTGGAAAATTCAAGGGTCGTATTCAGTCTAGACCAAAAGAAAACTGTAAGTGTCTGCAAACATATTTAAGTACTGTTAGGGAAAGGACAGGGACCAATTATTTTGATTAGGAAATAAGGCCAGAAAAGGCTTAGGAAAAAGCATCTGAGAAGGGTCAGTGCAGTGAGGTTCTGGGGGAGGTGACCGGCCCCAGCAGGTGAGAGATTCCAAGCTAAGCTTGGCACTCACCTTTTGGGGTGGAGTTCAGGGATAGTGAGCTCCCTTCTGCTCTGAAGGAGGATGGTGGATTGGGTTGACCCATCTGGGATTCCTTCCAAGCCTGATGATCCTGTGGGTCGCCGTCTGCTGGCACACCCTGCCAGGCACTCAGCTTCTCTAGAAATAAAAATCTATTCATAAAAAGTGTGTATGTAAGTGTGAAACTCCAAGCATGGGGTAGGAAGTTCTGGGGTTGTTTGGAATCTCTTTGTACACCACAGACAGTGTTTGAAAGGGCAGCTCCTCATCTGGCTTTGTGCTGCCTCTGCCTGTGCCACAGAACTAAACCTGAGGTCATTTTCCAAGAATATCCTATATTTTCTTGCAACTCCAAGCTTCTGTCTGTGTGCTCATGAATCTTTTTCCCTTCTTCACTTAGCAGGTGTCACAGGGAGAAGTGTGAAATGCAGGTGTAAAGGAGGTATTTTGAGACATTCAGCTTAACTTTTATTTTCTTAAACATTCCCAGTGTTCTCCTGAACTTAAGTATAGCCTTCATCTCAGGAGAATGTGCTTGGATCTGGCTGGCTTAGTCAGAAGGTGTCTGCTGCAGGCTCCAGGATATTGAAATGAAAGCACTGTGAAAGCAGGGAAAGATCCTTCCTTCTCCTTAAGGACATCATTGCCAGGGAATGGTTATAGAATATCGATCTAGGACTCCAGTCTGGGGATTTTGGCAGTTTACCAGTTTAGTAAAAGGAAGGAAAGAGAATCAATTTCTAGAGGAAAGAAGGAAAAAGATACATTACCTTTTTGAAAGTAAGAGTCAGGTGCTGAAGTTCATTTTCTATCAGGTTCAGTACATCTAGGAAGGTTTAAAGTCCTGTTAATACTGAATTATTTATGTGGTTTCATTCAGCAGCACCATAAATTCCTGGATTTTGCACTTATAATAGTTTGTTTTTAATACATCCTTTGCAAGTCTGTCTTGGTGATATTCCACATGACTGGGTGGAAGATGGGTAGGAACCTTTCAGCAGGACCATTCTTTGGCTGCACATTTTAACAGCCACCTTTTAACTGAAGAGAAGAACAGAACTATTTCCAAGACCAGCACAGTAGTTATTGGAGAGATGTGACCACATACTGGCCTTTACAAGCACAAGGAGTAGAAATGGTTGACTCTAATGAGGTCCAGCTTCTTAAAAAGCTGATGGCCAGACCTTTTATTTGAAAACAGGGCTTTTTCTTCTGGTTTGTGCTGGTTGCTTCCTGGGTCATTGCATTTAGACACCTTCAAAACAAGGTGCTTACTAAATTTTATGCCGTTCTTGTTACACTGAAGCTGCAAATCTGTAGATATCAAAAAGTCTGAGCTTTGTTGGCTGTAATTCCACTATAAAAGGAAGAGCAAATCAGTAGAAATTGTTTAGAATCTTTTGGTCTTACATTCTGTCAAAAAGAGATTTAAATATCTTTGACTTGGCATCTTTCAATCTGATCTTTCCAGACAATTATTAATTAAATCTTAGGTTCCCCATAGAGAATGAAAGTACAGATGTCAAACTGATGGTGTTGCAGAGCCCTTGAGGGATTTGAGGAGGAACAGAATCTGACTTGTGGCATCCTGTTTGTGTTTATACTGCTATTTAGGATTCCCTTTAAAGATATGTGCTTAAGCACCCTTCATTCCTGTAATCCCCTTAATTCAGCCTCTCTCTAGTATGAAATTTATTCTGCGTATCTGTGTAAGATATCTGCGTGTCTGTAAACAACAGAAATGTTATTTATTTAGTATCTTTTCTTATACTTTGACTTTTAAAGGTAATTTTCTTTTGAAACACCCTGATCACCATCTTTCCAAAAGCACCCACAACCACCTGCAGCTCCAATTCCCACCCATTAGAACCTATTGTGCACGAATATTTAATATCACCTCTTGCACTAAGCACTGTTTCCTGCTTTGCTTTGAGCAGCTATTAGGATTTAGTGCTCTTATGTGGGTACTGCAATTTCAGGCAGTGCCAGGAAAAAACCAATAACTCTACTTTAGCAGAGCTTAGGTTTTAAAAGTTAATGAGGGACACTTGAAAACTGGCAGCTTTTTGGTCTGACAAGAAAGACTAGGACTAAGTATGATGTAATAAAAGGGGAAAAATAAAAGGTCCTTCCTTCTATTTGTCCTGCTGGTTGTGAGTTTGGAGTTGATGGTGTGATGCTACAGCAGCAGCAGTGGAAGGTCACTAATGCTTCCAGGTGTGTTTTCCAGTGCCTGACAAGAAATACAAGTTTCCAAATGGGTATGCAGTGGTATGAGAGGCAATTAGGGACACAGAGCATCTTCTTGTTTCTTATCATTTTTTCTTTTGGTCATTTCCTGGATTTATAGGAGGGAGCATTTGTGTGTGTGGGTGTAACTTAAAATAAAGTTTTTAAAAGTCCTCTAGTCTGGAAAGGAAAACCAGCAGAATTAAATCATAAATATTGTTTAGTCACTGCTGGACTGCCTGAAAATCACAGAAGGATCATATAGTCCAATGGGAAAGGATTAGGAATATTAGTGAGAGAATTTCTTTAGGCTATAGCAGTGTTATTGCAGAGTTTTTACCAGGGATTATGAGCATTAATCTGTGGTTACATCTGCAACTTACAGAGACCCCCTGGGACTTTCAGAATGTGGCCGTACATGGATAATAAATCACAGCCATGTGATTATTTAGACTTGGACTGTGGTAAGGATGAGGGAGCATTAGGAACCCCATTCAGGGGTAAAGGCCCTCATTTGCTTTTATCTCCATCATCTATCACCTCTTATTTTGATACTTCTGAGCAGATTTGTACCTTGTCTAATGCAAACAGCAGTACACAAGTGGGCAGGTGCAGAGGCTTTTTAATTATTATTTCTCTGCCATGAACATCTCTGATGGAGCCCATGTTTAGTGCTACATAAGTGGCTTGCAGACCTAGGAAAACCGACTGGAATGACTCTATCCCAATATAACCCAGGAAAAAGGGGGGCTCTGGGTGTAGCACCAGCCATGGCACATTTGTACCCATGGTGATGGGTGATCCTGAACACCCAGGGCATCACTGACTCCCAGTGGGAACTTTCCCAAGGAATGCTTGTAGGGTTTATATAACACTCTTACCAAAATGATTACTGGAAATGGTGGAAGTTTTCACTGCAATTACCAGAAAATGGCAGGGATTTAAAAATTTTGTCAATGTCCTGCAAAAAAATTCCACAGCCTGGTTTACCTTACCCCCCAGCTGTCAGCCCAAACAATTTGGCAGGGCTTTTTCTTTAACACTTTTGAAAAAATGAAAATCTTTTTGCATTGGAAATTACATTGCTCTGTAAGAAATTGGGAGGGGAAAGCTTGATTACTAAGTGGAAAATAAATGCTACATTTTGGTTTTGTTATTTTCAGGCAACAGGTTTGGGCCAGTGCTCCATCTGATTTGAGTGGATTACCCTTAGGAGCAGGATTAACCAAAATAAGTCAGAAAGATGTGGATAAAAAGTGCAGCTGCAGTTGTTTCACTTGAAGTCTGGATTTTAAATTCTGGTTTCAGAATCGTCCTAGGCTTGTGATGTAACTGAAAATGGACTGGGGAGTGACAAAGTGTGGTGGTCAAAACTGATAATGATGAATTAATATTTTAGTATTTCTTCTTTCAAACCCCATTTTGTACTTTTATTTTCCTGCTCGGTTGTATGAAAATACTTTATAGATTATATTGGAATACTTTTTAGGCACTATGAAAATACAAAGTAAGAAATAATAATAAAAATGTGATTTGCTACCCTCAGAAATGTAATGACTGGATAAGCTTGTGCAACATGTAAAATGAGTAAAATCCCACCTCAACCATATCCTTGTCTTTAGAGAGAGAGTGAGAGGCATTAACTTTCCTATTTGATTTTTTTATCTTACTTTATTCACTTGTGGTTAGATCTGGTGCCTTTTCTTTTAAATATATCTTGCCTTTTAACTGCTTAAGACAAATTCACAAACAACTTTTCTGTCAGAACCAGTGACTCTGTGAAAACCAAACACTTCCATAAAAGAGGTGGTAATTTTTTGGAGAGCAACTCTACAGGTGGAAGAAAACACATTTCCTTTACATTTTTAATCCAGCAATCAATAACATGTCAATGTGAGTGAAAAGGTCAAACCTGCCCACCTTTGTTGCTGGAATTGTACTAAGGAGGTCTGTGATGGAGCCTTCGGTGCCTGGCTGTGTTAGAGTGACAGGACACTGCAGGACAAGTCTGGTTTGAGGGTGAAGGAGGACGTGTGGCCCTTCAGACTGCACTGCTGTAGTCACACAGTGCCCAACAGAACTTTGTTTCTTACACACTAAATAGGAAAAAGATTTCTGGATCTGAAGGCTAACTCTTAGAGGAAACCAGGAATGTTTTCCTTACAAAGTGGGCCCGGTGCTCAGCTGCAAAGAGTTACTGCCCTTCTCTCAGGGGAGTTGTGTCCTGAACAGCTGAGGAGCTGTTACAACAAGAGAAAGGCTTAGGAATTGCCCCAGTCCTCTCGTAAAGAATCAATGAGTAACAGATATTGAAATGGCTGAAAGTCTGAAGCTGGTTCTGAGTTTCCTCTAAAGTGCTCCCCAGTGTTCCTGGTCAGGCTGTGACGTGGGAAGTGAGGATGGTGCTGGGGATGTGCCGTTGTCAGAGCAGGACAGCGCTGTGGGATGGCACAGAGGGGTGAAGGACACCTTGGCACACCTGGCAGCTCCCTAAACTGCTCTGGGAGGCTGAACGTGCTCCAGGGAGAAGGGACTGCCGTTGTGGCTGATTCCTGCCTGGAGTATTTTATGGAGGGAGATCTCTTATTGCCCAGAGAAGATGAGAATTCCCCATCCCTGGAAGTGTTCAAGGACGTTATCACCAGGGTTTGGAACAGCCTGGTGTGGTGGAAGATGTCCCTGCCCATGGCAGTGGTGGAATGAGATGACCTTTAAAGTCCATCCCAACCCAAACAGTTCTGGGATTCTGTGTACCCATCCAGGAAAAATGGGATGATAGACCTGTGACAGCAGGGTGAGTTTTAGTCAGATATGAGAACTTGGGAGTCACCAAAACTCTTCCCAAACCAACTGAAAGTACTTGCACACATTCCTCCATGCTCTGCTCCTGCAGCACATGAACCATGTGGTATTTACATATCTCGCCAGTGGAGCACTTTGGGGAACAAAAAGTATTGTTTCTATGATCTCCAGTACTAGGTTGCTTCCAGCTAGTCTGAGATTTTGTGTGACTTTCACTCATTTTTTATTGATTAAAGCCAACTCTCCTATCCCAGTGTCAGTCACTGAGAACCTCTTCCCTTTCATCCTTCCTAGGGACGTTCCCCTCACAGGAGACTTTCAGTGCAGCACTTGAGATTCAGTGGAAGGAGCCAGACAAGACAAGATACGTTGTACAAATATTCCATTTTCATTTTTATCTGACTTTCTCGTCATTCATTTCCCTGCACTCAGAGGACCAGCACGCCAGATTTCACTAGCAGTCCCTCAGCATGGCTGCTCTCTGATTGCTCAGCACAAGCTTTCTCATAGAACAGCTTTTAAGATTTGATTACTTTTTTACTACCTTAAAGCTATTTCTCCTATGTAAATCACAGTAACACCCACCTGTGCATCTGCCGTGTGAACAAAGTTATTGGACAGAAGGCTGTTTTGCAAATTTTCATAGTTCCCAACTCTGTGCTTGGGGAATGTTGCTGTGGGAATTTTCATCTGATGAAAGGTCAGTTGGGAAATGTGAGGTCTGACATTTCTGTTTTGCACAGACAGCTATAATTATCTTCATGCTTTTTTGCTCCACACTTATTGAAAACAGATTTAAGGAAAGAAAAAAGAAAGCAAAACTTTAATTCAAAACTCACTAGAAGAAAATGCAGACTGTTTCCATGAGCTCCCCAGCCAGAGCTGAGCTTTATGTTACTCCTGCCTATAACCTACTTCTGTCCATCTCGCTGCCTGTAGAGATCCTGGGACATCTCTTTTATCCTGAGACTGTGTATAAATACATAAATGTATAATAAGAAAACAAGAGTGACCTCAGTATGTCCAGGCCCCAAAGTATAATGCCCAGGGAAGAACTAAGAGTGAAATGATGGTTCATCTTCTATTCTTCCCAATATTTTCATTATTAAACTCCAGCTCGCAAAAAAAAAGAAAAAAAAAATTCCTTTTGGTTCAAAAAATAAGGATAATTTTTCTCTCTTTCCCAATGGATATTGGTTGCCTTAGTGGAAGAAGCTACTCTTCATTGCCAATGAGTTGTGAGTGAAAGGTCCAGGGCAAGGGAAGGAAAATAGCCCCTGACTTAAGTGCAGCAGCCTGTCCCAGGTGGGATCCTTTGGCAACAGCTTTATTTGCCAACAAACCAATGTTGCTGCTAACACTTCTTTACTCCAACTAAACTGAATCCACTCAGCAGTGTGTAAAATAAGCATAACTGGCCTCCTTCTATAAAGTGTAATTCCCTCTGGCTTCATAGATCGTGCTCTTTCCAGGAATCTTGTGGATATGAGGAGCAGTGATTTGTGGTGGGAAGTTCTGCTTTATTATAGCTTTCTGGTCAGTGCTTTCTCTGCTAAGCTGCATTCCCATCCCTGCTGTGGATTTTGTTTCCAGCTGGTGCCAAACACCAAAATAGATGTTTATAGATGTTTATCGGTTTGGCCTTTCTGCTTTGCACTTGCACCATAGCTTAGAAACACAGCAAATCTGGCTTTAAGTTTCCTGGTAGCTGATAAGAATTCAGCATTCTCCTAGTTTAGGTTCACTGAGAAGTGTTTGGAATATCAGGGGAGGTTAAATCCATAGTGATTGACTTCATCCTGGTTCAGGGTTTCTCTGTGGTGCTGCTGTGCTTTTATGTTTAGTCTGATACGCTCTGCTGCCCTGCTGCTGGCAGGGAGCCATGGAAAACTGGCACAAACCCGATTTTGGGGCTTCTGGCTAACTTTAGAAACATCTGATCCCATGCCCACACCTGATCTGGATCAAACTGTGCCGTGGGGTGATCTGGTAGTGCATGACCTGGTGTTGGTGCTGGTGTAACTTTGAATAACCTGGAGATGAACCTGGTATGTTCAGACTGCTACTGGTTTCTGTCCTGAAAACGAGTCTACAAACATTTACTTGTGAAGGATCTTGCACAGGATGAAATAGTAGCACTGTTACATTTTCTGAGCTGAAAAATAGCATTATTTAAACAAAGTTCCCGTGGATAAGTCATATAGCCCTAGCAATTACTCAGTACTTCAAATCCACACCAGTTTATCAGCCTTTGTCTCTGCAGAGTGTCATGTAGCCATCCTTTTTTATTTTAAAGAAAAGTTTTATCCCTAAGTCAATATGAAAGTCAGTTGTAGGCACCAGAACAGACCCAAGGTGGCAGGATGGGGATCTCTGGCACACCCAGTTGTTTTGGACTAAAACCTTTGTGAGAAAGCACAGCCTGACCCTCTGCCAGCCCTCCCCTCTCTGCTCTGCTGCCCAGCTTCAGGTTTTAAGACCTTTATCCTGAATAAAGCCTAGGAAAATATATTGAAAGAAAGGATTGTAGCTGACAAATGTCTGTTCTTGCTGTGACTATCTCTTCACTCATTTGCTCTGGTTTGCCAAATGTCTGGTTGCTATTTTCATTTACATGGGTGCTACTTCATGGCATTGCTGTGCCCATTCAAAGCATTCCCAAAACTCCTGTGGGGGTGCAGAGAGCCTTGAAGAGTGTTTGAAGGTTAGAGAGTGGTGGTCGTTGGTTCATTTTGTCTAAGTCTGTAAGGAAGTGCATCTTCCAAACTCTTTTTAGAGAATTTTAAACATATTTTTCTACTAAAAGTATTTTTGCATCTGTTCTTGCTTTTTCAAGTTGGTTCTGAGTTTAATTTAAGCAGAATGTTTTCATGCTTTCATCTAAAAATAGTTTGCCTGCATTTTTTATCCATTAGTCCAAAAGAGGCTGTGGCTCTGTTCTCCCACCTCATCATCCTGTTCTTCCTCAGAGGGCAGCAGCAATGCCAAGCTGTAAAGATCCATTCCAGTGCTGGTGTCCGGCCTCTCAGAGCAGTCACACGTAGTTTTGCTGGCAGTGCAAAACCCAGCTGTGGGTCTGTGATGTGGGTGAACCTATTGAGAAGTTGCTGAGGTGTCTATGGTGGGTTCAGTTCCTCTGTTCTGCTCAGTCAACACCACAAACATGGCTGTTGCTGCAGTACAGGCTCCTGGAAATGCTTGGTGGTGTCCTGTAAAGGGAAACTGAAAAATGGGATATCTGGTGGCAGACTGGGGGAACATGACCCAAGGAAGGGGAGCCATCACTAGGAACCAAAATATTTGCACCAAACTGCAATTTCCCAGGAGTGTTGTGAGTGGCTGCACAGTGAGATTAGGAAATCAGGAAATCCCATCAGCAGAAACAACAGCACGTGGGGGGGAACTGGTGTAAGTTTGATTGGTCCCTTAGAGCAGAAAGCGAGCGAGACAGGAGCCAGGTTTGGAAGAACAGCCAAGGGACACCTGCTGCCTTAATGTGGTGGGATGCAGTAAAGAACTGCTAGGTTTGTGTTCTCAGGGACTAAGCAAGAAATCCAGTCCCCTGATCAGCCTGTAGCTCCTCTTTAGTCTGGCCTTGTTTCCTTAGGTGCTTGCTGCCTGGGAAGGTGGTGGTTGGCAGATTGTGCAGAGGCAAACCCAACACCAGAGAACCAGAATCCTGAGGGCTCCCCTTGGCACAAATCCTGGCAAGGATCCTGGTTAGGGTCAAGGCTCCCAAATCAATCTGAGGACCATTTCCTGTCCATCTCAGATACTTACTGATGGCAGTGCAGATAGTGCTGAGAAATTCTACTTTTCCCCAAAGCCATGCTGGGAGAAGTTGTGTTTTTGGAGAATGTTCCCATTCTCTCACAGCTCAAGTTTGTTGTGGGCTTCCATGAGAATTCAGCCTGTGGCTGTTGGATTTGGGGAGCTGGGGTCTTTGGATACTTGAGTGAGGGGAGTGTCTCTTTTGTTTTGTTAATGAAGTTTTCAAATGATTCTGTAACTGCTATTGCTATTGTCTTGAGACAATATTCAATTTATTTGTTTATTTCCATATATTCATTGACTAATTTCTGTGCTGCTCTGCAGAGTGTGCCTGCCTGAGTTGTAACCCTTCTTAATTTCAGTTTATGTGAACTTGGAGCCATCTGTAAAAGGTATCAGTAACTTAATGATTTCAGAGATTGAGCTGCGAAAGCTGAGGTGGTTTGAAGGTTAATCACAGTACAGAAGTGACCAAACATCTCTGGCTTTGCCAGACTGTTTGGAGTTTCACTGACTAAGAGGCAGCATCAAAGATGCTCACTGAATTTGAGTGTAAATTGGGGTTTAAATGACTGGGGAGGGGGGTGATGCCATCAACAGAAGCAAAGGAATCTCCTGGATGGTGCTGGGACGGGGGAGGAAAAGCCATTGCTGTGTGTGATCCATGACTGCACTTCTGTGGCTCTGGTCTGTAGGATTAAGGAATCCTTGCTGTGGTCTTGCTGAGCATGTTCTTGCACATGGTTGGCCTTGTTACGACTTTACTCTCTTTTGTCACAGCCTTGCAAAGCGCCTCACCCTAATGTAAACCACATGCACTGGGATCGTGTCATGCTTGGAAAGGAACCAATCAAACAAGGCACAAGGGGTGGGCAGGCCTCACTTGTTTCAACAAACTTAAGGAAAACATTTCTGAGGGGATCTTCCAGAAAACCACACTTCCTCCAAGGCCTTGGAACTGAGGGTTCAGCTCATGGATTATGCTGGTTCTCAGTTATCTCTGAGGGAAGAACAACTCGGACAAAATTTGGAATTAAAATGAGCTTCATTCTTTTGTTGCACATCCCTGGTTTTGGTTAAGGAAACACACACAGGTGTAACCATGAGCACCAGAGTGTGCACATACCTTTTACCAATTATCCTGTCCAGTGGAGATGTTGCTGTTAATTTTGCTGACACATCTGATCGTGTGCCCCACTGGTTCATAAAAACACACACGAATCCTCAGCGGTGCTCTGCTTAAGTTAGTAAAATAAATAGAAGTGTGAAGAAGGAAATTGGTGGTGGAGGGTATTAGGGGACTGATAATCCCACCAGCTAAAGTGATGGGAAGGGAAATAGTGTAAGGTTTTAATTACCAGGTGTTAAATCATTAGCTCTAGAGTGATGTCTATCACAGACATGTGTCTGAGGTCACACTGTTGTTCAGCCTTTAACAGTTGTTTCACCTTTTCTGAGCTTTTTGTCTGGATTTGTTCTCATATCAAATTCTTCCTTAGTAAGGAATAAAACAATTTTCAAGATACTGTAAGTTTATTTGTGTAAGACACAGGAACTGGCTAACATTTACATGTAAATATATGTATTTATAGGGTATGTTACTTCTGTTTGATTAGTCACAAACAACAGTTAACTCCTGGCAGGGACGGAGGAGAAATTCAGCAGGAGAAATAGATTCTATTACTGGTGGAATTTTAACTTCTACATTTTTGATGAAGTCTTTCTAGTTTAATAATAACCTTATATAAATTGAGTAAAATACATGTGGATTGTTACCATGAATTTGGTTCGTTTTTAACTAAGCACCCATAATACAACAAGCCAGCAGGTAGATACTATATCATGAATAATATTATTTCCCATCCAAATCACCAAATTTCAAGTGTGGTTTTGCAGTTCTGTTACATCGAATATACCAAGATTTTTAACTCTTACAAACTCATCTTCTCTTTTTAACCATTCCAGCTGCATCTCTTATTGAATGCTGGATGGTTTATGGTTACTTTTTCACTATTTTAAGCCAAATCTGTGTTTGTGTTTCTGTAGTTCTGGGATTTTATTGTGTTACCTTGCTACATTCTAATTTGTACATCTTGCTTTATAGAAGTTATTTTCTACAAATAAGTAGCTATATCTTGATTTATATTAAGAACTCCTTGATTTCAGCTACAGAAAACACAGACTTCAGCCAGCAGCATTTAATTCCTTGTCTGCAGTAGTCTTGAACTGATTGGAAAAGATACTGAGATAGAATTTCCTCTCATTTTCAGTCACAAATTTCAGCTCATTCCATAAGTGCCACCTTCTCTGCTGCTGTTTGGGCTTATGTTTAAATCTCTCCCCACAGCTCTGTCATTGCAGAGCCTGCAGATGGATGAGAACAGGCTGCTTACAATGGTCAGGCCTCTAAAATCTGCTGAAACCTGCACAGGGGCCAGCAAAACTTTAAAATATACTTGATTTTATGGGGAAAAAGATGAAAAGACCATTTTGCATTGGGGAATTGAGTTTTCTGCTTCTAACAGTTCTTCAAAGTAATCAACAAAACTTCTAAGGGGTGATCCCACCACAGAAAGGGGGAAACTTGCTTTTGGTGTAAATAGAAGCCTGTTTTTACTCAGTGCAAACAAGGAAGAATTCCACTGCTGTCAGTGGATTTCTGTCATCACAAAGCAGGTCAGGGGAGCCCCACTGCGCTCTCTAAGAGCCATGAACACAAGGCATGGCACTATAGTGCTTCTTCACTGCCTCTGCCAAATTTTAATGGCATTTCTTGGCAACTTGGGGAAACTGGATAAGGCTGAAGTTCCAAGAGGCACATGGTAATGGCTGCAAATGTTGTTTATATTTGATATCTTCAGCAGATACCCCCTAAAGAGACATTTTTGGCCATAGTTTTCTGCCCTGATCACCACGGAGCTGTGGGGGCAGCTGTGGGGAAGACAAGAGCTGAGGGTGAGAAGTCTCAGCCCTCCTGTAAAGTGTTCCCAGCTGTCCCAAGCAGCAGCCCCAGTGCAATCCCAACACATCCAGCATATGGAAAAGGGGGACCTTGTTTCCTGGAGTCTGTTTGGTTTTTGTTTATGCTCTTTTGTGACCCAGTAGATGTAGTAGTTCAACATTACTTGTTCCAGTAGAATGTGCACAAGGAAAGAGCTAAAGATTTTTACTCAATGAGTATTAATTCCCCTTTTCTGTATTCTCCAAAAGGCTTTGTTGGCAGGTTTTTTTCTAGCTAAAAAGAGAATTATTGGCTAAGTATTAGCCACAGATGTGCTCCCTGATACCCAGATTTGACTCCACTGGGTGCAGTGGGTGGGATGATCAAATAGAAGAATTGAAGAATTCTTGGGCATCTCAAGTTGTTTTCCAATAAACTCACAGTAAATGTTCTATTCCTAAGTGACCTAATCCTCCTTATGTCAAACTCAAAGCAAAAGTATGACAATAAAAACTCAAAACACTTTGTTATCCTGACACTCCCTCTTCTTTTCCTCTAAAGATGCATCTTTCAGCCAATTTGCTTTTTGTTCCTAAATCCCTCTCCAGATCCAGCCCATAGCATAGCTATATACTTTGGTTAATTTTCAGATGGCAAGGTTATATTTTCATTTATGTACACACTTGTGTGCAGTTGCTATTGACTTACATCAGAACTTTGTCCAAAATGGTGATTGCACACATCTGTTCCAGTGCTCCTGCCATGCATTCACACCAGTGACCAAGGGACAGCTCGGTTATTCCCACCTCTCTTTGGCACAAATCCTACCTGCAGTTAAGCAAATGTTTAGAAAATGCTGTTAGTTCCTCCTCAGCTTGATGTATAGCTGGTCTTAACACAGAATTGGAGAAGATAAAGTATAAATTGAGTATTATTCATTTTATTCCAAGGAAAGTCGGGCTTGTTAGGATGAGGAGTGACGAAGGAAATTTTAAACTTGAATCTTGAGGTCTTGTCTCTGCTTTATGTAGTTGAAACTACATAAATTGAAAATACTTGTGTGTACTTGAAATGCACTTGAAAGTTCCCAGAGCAGTTTTCACAGAAATGGAGTTTTGACAACATTATCTTTGCCAACATTTTATTTCCCTCAGACGTTGTACGATGTGTTTTTAGTTGCCACTGTCTGCCACAAGAGTGGTTCTGTTTCAGTGGCACTGGAGTCATTTGTGAGTGTTGGAATGAAATGCTTGGTGTAAAAACAAGATTTGACACCAGTCAAATTTGTCACCCCCTTGTTTGGAGCGTGGTTATTGCCAGCTCATGCTCACTCAGGGTACAGGCACAGGCAGAAAATGTCTCTGGAGTGCCCAGCGCTTCACCAACGTGAAGCAACTCCTGAGCTGGTTCTGACTGCATGAAACTGGGAATTTTCTGTCTGTTTTGACAAGGATAATCTGAGTTTTAGCAAAGATATTCTCATGCCACCAGACTTGCATAAACTGAGGACGTTTTCTGTGAATATTCCATAGCAATTGTCTCTATTGCAGTCTGTAGAAATCTCTGTGTATTACTCACACCTTTTCTTGCTTGAGGCAGTTCTAGTGAGGAAATGGTGTGGTTTAAGTATTTATATGAGTTGGGAGGGTGGGGTATCTTGCCTAACCCCTTTTATTTTGGCTGAATTGTCCTGTGACATCTGTAGATGAAGAAAGTTTCGTTTTCAAACTCCTTAGCTTTAGCTGGCAAGCCCAACAGCTGATATCTCTGGTTTGAAACATGATCATCCAAGAGGCTCCAAAGAGCAGCTGGTTATCAGTGTGGTACCTGTTCTATAGGCACAGGATTCACAGGAGCTGTTTCTGCCTCCAGAGATGTTTTCTAGTGCACTTGGCATATTGGTGCTTATCACATCAACATGAGCCAAAAGATTTTCCATGAAGTGGTTTTCGTAGTCAGAGCTTTCCCTGGGATCTCGTGCATGACAGGGAGGTTGGTGCTCACCCTGCTCTCTTTGCTCATTTCTGTGAATGAAGGAGTGAGGCCACACCAGCATTAGCACTGGTTCTGAAGAATTGGTAATTACAGACAAAAAGCCTGAAGATGAAGTTCTGTAATCGTCAATATTTCACTGATAATCTGCCAGAAAAATAGAGAGCTCTTAAACCATTTTCAGTGGATGCCAACTAATTTAAAAGCCTGGTCCAATGCTGTGCTGGAGCCAGAAAATCTAGTAATCAGAGCAAGGACAATCTCTGTCACTTCTGTTTCCCAGCTGCTTCTCTTGGGATGCAAATGGCAATACAGAATTTCCTTGCAAAGGCTGAAATTCAAATAATTATCTGGATTATTATCTACCACAGCCTTTTTGTGATTTCAAATCTCATCAGAACTCAAGAATCAAAGATGTTTGTTTCAGGCTGTGTGTCCTCACCCCTAAAAGAAAGCACCAAAATCAGGAACAAATCACCTGCCTGTCACCAGAGGAGATCACCAAAACTTCTGAGAGGTGGCAAAAGCCACTTAATAGTTAGAAACAGCAATTGCTAGAAAAGATCTAACTTTGAACTTGAAAACAGTCCAATCTCAGGCTTCAGGCTGCCCCTTCCAACTGGGCCTGGTTGTTTTCACTGCAGAACAATGGAAATGAGAGGTCATGGAAAGTTCCTGTCCAACAGAACCATGGAGGTTTCATTGCACCTGCACTCTCCTTCTCGGTCTGCGGGTCTCTCTTGTAAAAGGTAACGTGGAAATGTTGTAGGAAAAGGTAGAAAAGACAATGTTACAAAAAAGTTCCAATTGTTACAGCCCTAAGTGGGATGGAGATGCTGTGCCAAGAAATGGAGGAGGGGTTTTGAAGAGTTTGAATATTTTATCATCCCAAGCAATGGTTAACCTGTGAGTCAAAACACAAAGGTTTTTTTGTTTGGTAGCTTGTTCCAAGAGCTAGAACTGAATATTGACTTCTGGGCCCCTTTGATCTCTGGAAAGGTTCAGCTCCACACTGTGCAGGCAGCTCTTCCTTCATTGCAGACTAAATTGAAGCTTGAACAAAGGTGTCCTGTTTGAATCTGGACTCGCATTTGGTCTCTGGGGCAGCTCCCTTTGTCAGTGTCCTTGTCAAATCCTCCTTCACACCACAAAATCTTACAAAGCCATTGTAGGTGTGAGCCTTCCCCTCGTGGATGGGCTGGAGAGCAGAAATGCTCCCATGTGTCAGTGTTACTGTTGACCAGTGCTATGGACTTCCCTGGCTCACCTGGCAGCCTCTCCATCTTTAACTCTGGAGTTTGCTTTTCACGGTGTATTTTGGATAAAGCAGAAAGAAGTGGAGGAATGTCTAGAGATGTTGAAGCTTTGTGTCATTTGCAGAGGTGCTTGTATGCCTGATTAATTATTGCTTAATTATAAACCCTCAGGGTCATACTTTTCACCAGTGAGAAGAAAATGTTACGCAGACTGCCAAGAAATATCAGATTTTCCATCCCAGCTGTTTTCTGATTAAATGGCTGCACCACAAATTTAAGAGAGCTGTTCAGCTGCACTTGGGGGTGGTTTGCCTTTTGTTTATCCCTCTAATGTCATGCCAAACAGAACCTCTACTTTTCCTCTCTCTCAGCAGAGGATTTTTTGGTGGCTAGCACCAATGGATAGGTACAGCTGAAATGACATACTTGGTTTTCCCATTTTGCATCCCACAATGTTGCTGTGCCCACTCCAGGGGGACAGCAATTCAGTAATACTCACACTATGTACTGGGCAAAGGAACAGTGAAATTCTTTCTTTTTTCTATTTAAAGACAGAACAAAAGTGTTCAGAAAACTTTGGAAAGGGTTTAGATGGCTAAAGTAATGGTGGTGTTCCTGTTCCTAATTTCCCAGGTCTTTTCAAAAGCATAGAAACTCAGTCCCTGACATTGTAGTTCACAAACACCCTCAAGTCTGTTCTGATGTGCTTGTTGAGAGTATTTTGGAGCCATGAGAAGCAGAGCTGCCATTGCCTGTGTGAAAAATAAACCCTGGGTTTGGTCTTGCTCTCTGCAGAGCTGCTCTGTGCGAGGTGCAAGGGGCGGTTTTGGTCTCAGGGCTCTTTTTGACACCATATTCCAGAGTTAAAAGAAGATGCAGTTTGGAGAATTGGTGACCCCTGGGCTGCTGAGGTAGAGAAGGGCTTCCAACAAATTTAAAATACTGACTGATGGAGAACTTGCAGGTCCCTAGCAAAGCGTGAAGCAAAGACAGAAAGGATGATACTAAGACACTGGTTTGTGCAGGTTAAATGATCTTTAGTCTATTGCAAGAAAGGAGCACATTAAACTGGGGATTCATCAACAGCAGAGTTGTTTAATAGGCATGCAACATATTTACTGCTGTTTTGACATTTGTCTCTGGCAGAGAAATGTTATAAATATGAAAGATATCCATGCAAAAGAAAAAAAATAGGGACCTGCAAGTGTCCTGAGAAGAGCACAGGTCAGAAATCTGGGTATGAGTGACCTCTGAGGAGCTGCTGAAGCGCTGTGGGGTGTCTGGTTTAAGGGGTGATGGCTGAGGGGAGCAATACTGGTGTGTTTGTAAGAGGAAGCAGTGAACACGCTGCTCTAAGCAAAGAAACAGAATAAAAACCAACCAGCAGGTTGGAGAATTCCAGATTTAGATACTCTTGAAACTCCCTAAAATGCTGATAGTTCTTCACTGGAAGAGATTCTTTAGGAGAGTCTCTATGCTGTATATTGCAAAGTACTGCTGGGATAACACCTGCTAAAATTGTGCAGAGCTGTTCTAGTACCACATCTGGGGGGTGAGCTCCATTTTCTGTCGACTGTGTAACGAGTCTGTGCTGAAATGAAACATCACATTTCCACTAAAAGGCAACATGATGAAAGTTTTCTTTTTTTTTGTCCAGCTGTGCTTTATAGGCAACTTAATAGTCCAGAATGATGTTCACTTTGTCTTAGGACAGGAAACAAAGACTGTTGTTAGATCTGTGCTTGTTAGGAAGTGCTGGCCCGTGTCACTGACCTGTGTGATTTAAACTGTGCAGAAGGAGTGGATGTCTTAAGGGTATCAAAACCAGGAGGGCACCTGACTTAACACACAGAACACAATTGTTTCCAGCAAATGTCTCTCTACTCTTTGTCTCCAGCTGGAAGGGAATTTTGACCTTTGCAGACTGGCACAGGGTGTGATGAATACACATGTGCCAAGGGGCATTTCAAGCTACTGCAATTTCTTGTTTGGAGGATTTAATGCAGAGCTGTGTTTGAGATCTGGTACCTCCACTGTCAAAGGGTCATCAACAAGCTGGGTCTCCTGGGAGAAAAATCTAAATATCCCAGAAACCAGCTAGTCTGGTCCAAATATTTTATTTACTTATTTATTTGAATTTTCCCCTACTCCTTGAAATGTGCCCTGGACTAAAGTGAGTTATTTGGGGGTTTAAATCCAAAATTTTTTGCCGATATTCACTAAATGTGACAATTCCCAGTCTGTTCTCTGTGTTGCCACGTTTAGTCACCTTGCCAAGCACCTTCTTTCTTCTATTCAAATCAGGTGAGGTCTTCAAGCAAAACTCTTCTATCAGTACTTCAGGATGAGCTTTACTCATGGGTGTTTGCCTGGAAACTGTTAGCAGGAGAGTCGTGTTTGCTATGGGAGAGGAGAAACCTCCTGCTGCTCGCTGCAAACAGTTAAATCCTCCTCTTTCTGCCCTTTAAAAGCATCAAAGTTCTCAGTGTTGACTCCAGTATTTGTCTTAAGCACCTGTCCCTGCCCTGCAGCTCGTTCTGAATTCAGCCACTCTGCTTCTCAGTACAGCATCAGCACAAATAGAATACACTTGGGTTTGTCAGCACAGGGAGTTGTTATTCCTGAGTGGAGAGCAAAGACAGATAAATAAATTGCTTCATTTCAAAACTAATACAAAGGAGGTTGAATCCCTACAATGAGCACTGGCATAACTGGTTGCTGTTGTTCTGTTTGAGCAGCCTGTTCACCTCAGAGTGGAGTAAAATGATTTTTTTTATCATACCCTCACTTTTTTCTTTCTTAATTATTTATGCAATATTTTCTTCTTGAAAAAAACCCCACTATTTTTGCATTATAGGATTTTAAATTGACCTGTTCCCCAGACATATAAGCAACAGGCTTGTGGTTTCTTCCCCAAGAACTTAATCCTGCAAGCACAGCTCACATGGAGCAAGCCCTTAGTCACAGAACAGTTTGTTTTGACAGTCCTAAATGATCCATACAAGTCACCCTTGCTGTACAAGAATTAAGTAATGTCTCCATGTCAGCACTTTGTAGAGAGCATGCTGAAGTTAATTTGCACCCCAGGTCAGAGCCCAGATTCTTTCAAAAGAGTGACATTGAGCATAACTTGTTGGATTTCTGTAGACCTTGGCTGAGGTCTTGGCAGCACAGTTTGTGTGAGTGTCCCTTACAGGACCAGTGTGAAACCAGAGCAGTGAGCTGTTCACAGGCTTTGGGCTTGACTTATGACTGCTCCCAGAAATTGTCCAAATTCATTTTACTGCTGTGCACATCAGCAAGCAAAGAGCTGTGAAATTACCAATGGTAATTGCCATCACTTGCTTGTGATAGTTCATATTTAAAAGATAAATAAAAATCCTTGAACTCCTTGGTTTCAGTGTGCTGCCTGTGACATGGGAGATCCACATCTATTCCTGCATTTCCCTGCTTTTGCTCTCAAAGTATGAAGCCAGAAACTTCATGTAATGACAACTCTGTGTAGAGAGTAAATCAATGACAAACATCACCTTAACCTTAATTTTCCTGTCATTTACCCCTTTAGAATGATGCTTCGAATTAGCATGCAATCAAGTATTATCTTCAAGAGAAAAAATAATTGTGCAGAGTCAGATCTTGCTATTTTTATATGAATCATCCTTAATTGCCTGCACTCAACGAAGGACTATTTAGTTTGTATGGAAATAGAGAAGATTTCAAAGGGAGAATAGTGTTAGCTATAAACAGCTCCTTCTTGATGGAGCCATGATGGACCAATATCAACAGAGCCAATTCCAGCTGCTGGTTATTTCAAATTTATCTAGCAAAACAGACCTGGAAAGAGACACATTAATACCCATCTTATTATACTCTGCATAGAGATTTTAATACAGAAAAAAATTAATTGTAGTTGTGATTTTGCTCAGACATTTTTCCTCTGTTCCCAGGGAAACTGGTATTTTCTTCCTTCATTTTGTTATTGCAATAGCATGGCAGTTATCTGAAGTCTTTGTAACTCAGCCCAGTGACTTAGATGGGAACTTGCTGGAGAGATTAGCCCCAAATTGTTTTCTTACTGCATTTTCATCAGTACTTTCCATGTAGAGTTTGATGCTGTAGGGATTGGTAATCCTATTCCATGGGGATGGAACCCAAACTGACAGCTGTGGGTGTCTTCTGCAGTATTTGCAGCCTTGCTGCTACCAGCTGCAGGCACACAAAGTGGGTTTCCCAAGGCCATTTGGTTCATCACAGAGATGCTCATCAGGACCTTCATCCTTTCAGAAATCTTCTTTGGTGCTTTCCTTCCTCTGTATGTAAAATCTGTCACGAGCATAAAATTACTCCACTGTGAGATGGGAGTAGCTTAAAAAAAATACTGGAAACTATGCTTGGAAAAGGGAGTAAGGAACATCCCTTCTGCCATCTGTGAGGTGGGAGGGTCGACCCTAAAAAGAAGCAGAGCTGATGCTACTGCTTGCTAGGGCTGCAGGTGGGCTGTTGTGCTTTTCTTTTGTGGACATCCAAGAGCTGCAATTCCTTGGGGAAAGGGAGGCTTTGTTATGAGAAGCAATCACAGGGACTCACTTTTTCCAAAAGGTACCTTGTACTTGCTCTCAGATTGTTGCGCTGTGTGGTGATGAATAACACTTGGAAGCAGATGTCAAAGGCATCAGTGCTCAGTGGAAATAGTACATTTTTTCCATTTTATGTCTAGTTTAGACTATATTAAGGAGGAGGGAAAAAATTTAGAAGCTGAAAACATGTTGAAACAAGTTATGGTTGTAACAGAACTGACGACAGCCAGGAAATTCCAAGTTAGGGTCCTCACTCCATCCTCCCTCAGAGTAAGAGTTCAACTTCCAAGCCCTTGGGTTAGTGTTGGTCACAACAGCTTCAGCCTTGTTATTTGCTATTATGTGTGTGCCTGTTTGGTGCTGGCTGTTTTCCTCTTTTCTTTTGACCTTTCATAAAAATTTATAAAGTCCCTGTTCTGCACCATGTGCCTTCATACCAGCTCAAAGCTGTTAGGTAACTATGAACTTTATAAACACTGGTCTAAAATGCTCTGCATCTCAGAAAGGTCATGGAAGGTTTGTTCTAGAGGCAAGAATGAACACAAATATGAACTTCTATCACTGTTTATTAAAGCATGTGATATTCACATAAACATTGCAATATTTTCTTTGCATGTGTTAGTAATAAAAACATTCCGTATTACTAAAATGTGAATATTTAAATCATGTCATGTTGGTTTTTCTTGAAGGTAATATCAAATTTTATTTTGCTCAAATGTTGACAATGAGAACTGCCCTGACTGGGCTTGCTCTGATGACACAGAGCAGCTCCATGTAGGCACAGAGAGGCACAGGCCAGGTTGCACATTAATAAATGCAGTATAACCATGCCAGCCTTGCTGCCCATGCTCTGTTTACCCTGCTGCTCTGATGTGGCTGGATTGTGCATTTCTGCCATTTGTTAGATTTGGGAAGGTGATAGGATCTGGAGACTTCCAGTTTGTCAGGATTGTAGTCAAAAGTGGGCTCCTGTGGTCACGTACAGCAGTTATGGATCACAAGGCTTAATCCCCGCTGAACAGGAGGAATCCTGATCTTACAGTTTCCACTGATTCATCGTAGTCTGTCTTCACTTATTCCAATGGTTGGTAACCAGAGTGTCTAAATTTGCTCCTTAACTCCTACTCTGTATTTGTGCCCACTGGGCTTAAAAGCATTCTTGTCTCTAGACTGAAATGTTCCTCTTCTTGGATTTCTTCTCTATTTTTAGGTACCTAAAAAGTTAGCACAGAATCCTCTCCTTAATAAGTTAAACCAGTGTTTACTCCTAGACTCCTTCACCTGGAACAAATTTAGTTTTTAATCCTGAATCAAACTGAATAACATCAAGGCAGATTTTGTTGATACCAGATTTTGGGGTGGTGCCTATACCAGCACCATACCCAGAGATGATGCAACCACACTTCCCATATGGGATATGCAGCCTTTGGGAGTTCTTGATTACCGGGTTATCCAGTGGGATGCCTGTAGAGGATCTGGAGTGGCTGTGGAGCAGAGGGAAGCCCCTGCAGGAGGGCTGGAGGCTGAGTGGATGACACGGGATTTGGCTGTACTGGGGCTGCTGCTGTTGCTCAGCTTCCCACGTGGAGCAGATCACAATCAGTGACCAATCTCTCCCTACCTTCTCCTCCCACAATGTTTTTTGCACTCATCTTTGGTCAGTGTTTACTGTTTGTTTCTTCCAGTTAACAATAGAATTTGTCAATGCAGTCTCAAACTCGCTCTGTGATTCAGTAGGCAGGTACATTTCTGACTCCCCATTTAAATCAGACAACTGTCATTGAACTAATTTTAAATCCTCTTAATATCTACCATGTTGATTTTGTCTCTCTGGCTGCTCAATAAGCAGCTTCTGCTGAAGTTCAGCCAAAAGAGTTTTCTGTAAACTCGTATTCATTTGGATTAATTATAAGTGCTCTTTGAGCTGCATGGGTTGAAACATTTGCTCCAATTCCTGTATTTTCTGCTCTGGGAAGCGAGGCTGACCAGGCTGTCGCTGCCAGACTGTCCAACCTACCCTTTTTAGAAAACTGGCACACCACCAGCTTTCTTTTAGTCCTCTGGAAATTCCACTGTCTTTCAAGAATTCCAAGTATTCCAAGACTTATGATGTCGTGCGATCTTGAATCCAAACTCCCCACCACATTTCCCTTCACAAAAATAACTATGAACTTTCTAAATTCAATTTATTTCTTTAAAGCATTTCCAATGGTATAATGTTTTGTAGAATGTCTTTTATTGCAAAACCTAAATTTGAGGCTGAAAAGCTAGTTGGCTTTATCTTTAAAAACATGTTTTTTAAAAGATTCTCATTGTTCTACCCAAGCAATTCCAGTCTGTGGTATAAATAATTGTTTTAGTGTCTATTATGCTTAAACACACTGTGTGAAGAAAGTGAAATTCCAGCTGGACATGTGTAGATAATTAATTTTGGGACAAGTTGTGTCTCAAGTATACAGGGTTTGAATTTTCTGTTTGAAGTAAAATAATTATTTTTCTACACACAAGATACTAGTACTTGCTGAAGGAATATCATCAAAAACACACTTCAGAACAGGTTAGTTTTAAAAACCAGAGAAGCTGGACACCCATGGGATGTTTAGGTCAGGGAAAGCTATAAATTATCAACTTCAAAGTGCCTAAAGAGAAAGGAAGACTTTAAAGGACAAGTGCCAGAAGAGCTCTGGGATCACTTGGAGTTATTTGTTAGACTGAGAGCAGGGCTATGAGATTTCAAGGTTCTGAGGAGGAGATCACATCATGGAAAGAAGAGGGTCAGCAGTGAGGACATCCTGGTGGTGCAGTCTGTGGTCCCACTCATAGGAAAGGGTGATCACAGCTCCAGTGGTTTTTGAAGGCATGTTCTAAAATTCAGAAACCTCTTGGCTGGAGCTGGTCCTCTTCTCTTGCCCTCTTGATGTGAGTGGAAAATGTTTTAGCACTTGAGCAGGTCCTTCAAAGGTCTTTTAGGAGCAGTAGCTGCAAACAGGACCTGGGCCATCACTTGTCTGAGTGAGCTGAAGGATCCATGTGAATTTTAGCCACACAACTGTTGACAAAACTCTTTGTTCTCAGAAAACCCCTAACGATGTAGCAGAGGCCAGATGCTTATTCCCAATCACACTGGTTCATGCTACAAGCTTTTAGTTGTCCTCCAAGGCTTGAGGCTTTTGGTGGTTTGATTTCTCTAAAATGCCACTAGAAATTGTCACACATGAAACTAATGTCAGTTGTTGTCTATTTAAAAGTGAAAGTGCCTCAGTGGTGTATGTATATGGCTTACAAGTTTAAAGCATTTTAAACCCTGTAACCTATTAAATACACAACAGCATTGTAGCATGAGAACCACTTTGTGTTTTACAGCTGAGGGAAACTGATGAATAAAATACACCAGTGGCAGAGCTGGTGGGAAAACTCTCAAGTGTTGAACATCAGGACACCTTCAAGGACCCTGGTCTTTAACCTCAGCCCATCTGTCTTCTATTATTTAGAGCATTTCACTTTTTTATCGGTGGCTTTAATATTAAAAGATGTTATCCTTGGTGAACTTCTGTTCAGCAAATGTGCTTTCTGCCTTCAATCTGTTACAGCAATCCAGAGCTGCCAAGGTTACTGCCAAGTTATAAACCCCTATGAAAATGGGCAAAACAACTGAAATGAACCAAAACGAGATCCAGGGTCAGTCTTCCTCACCCCAGCTTTGTTGTCAGGGAACATAAGGACTGATGTGACCTCAATGGCCTAAATGGAATATTTGGAAGTGCTGCCTTTTGGGAGCACAGCTAATCTCCAGCACCCCTGCCAGATCATGCTGCTGGCTATGTGTGGCATTTGCGGGTGAGAATGAATTTTTGATGCTACCTTTTATTAAACTGGGAAAAAAATCAGCTCCAATCTAATGCAAGCTGCTTCCCATCCAATTATCTGAGCGGGCAGTGCAATGGGATATCTGGGGTTGGGTGATGGGGATGATGAGGGTGATTGGTTTTTTATGTCCATCCAAACTCTATGGCAGTGACCTGGCTGGGATATCTGCTCCTGATTGTGAAGTCAGCCCTGATTTAAGACATCAGTTGGCCCTGGTAGTGCCCACGGTACTTTTTTAGGTCAGGGGTTCTATCCCTTTTCTTTCCCACAGTTTCAGACACATTTCTAAAACGTGAAAAATACTAATAACAACCTAAATGAAAATTTATGATCTTAACTCGTATCTGGTTTAGGTTTTGGGCTTTGTTCAAAATCTGCAAATTAAAACCTACATATTTGTGGGTTTGCAGTGACCTCACTCTGAAATCCTGGCTGCCAGGGCAGCACCCAGAGCCCTGTGACCCTTCTGCAGGGTCACTACCACCATTCCCCAGCCCTCCACACCCCACACCATTAAACCTTGGGAGAATTTGGTGCTTATGGGTCTAGCACAGGAGTTGAGGATTTTGGCTATGCTTCTGTATGTTTGGGTCTTCAGTTTTGGTTGGAAATCTTTATTCTGCCAGTATGCTGCTCACACAGTGGGATACCAAGTGTTCTCACTTCTTAAAGTCTTTGTAGCTGCAGTATGAATTTATTGTCTCGGAAAACAGAGTTGATCTTATATTAGGATATTTTCAGCTTTTCCAACCTGCAAAAGCTTATAAAGTAATTAATGCTCTGAGTTAGGGAGTCTTTGTTGTCATTATCTGTAGATGGTTCCCAAAATGACTTTAATCCCTACTAGAGCAATAAGTCTTCCCTTGTACTTCTGTGAACATCTGCAGTCCCACAGGAAAATATTCTGCACAATTACAGCGATGCCTTTTTCCAGGAAATATCTGCAAATTGTGTCAGTCAATCAATAAACAAAACTCCCTCTTGTTTTTATCTTTGGTTCTTGTAAATGCTACGGTCAAAGCACTGCCTCTATTGGAAACTTCTTTTACAAGTGCTGTAAGAGTTTGGGAAATCTGTCAAACATCCCGAGCAGCTGCTGAGCAGAGCCCAGCCATCCCTGTGTGCTTTGGCACCAGAGGGATGCACAGGAGCAGCGAGTGAGTGGAGGAGCAGGGCTTTGAAGTCTGCGTGGTGATGTTATATTATTCTTGGCTCTTTGCACTTTGGAAAATACACTGCACCGAGTTCTCAGCGTTGCTGCAGCGCACGGTTTTTCTTGAGGCTGGGGAAGGGTGGTTTTAGCATTACATTTGCCTATGAAACACCTCAGTCATTTTGCTGCTGAGATTATGTTATTTTATTAAATTCCCATTAGGTTTCTCCTTTTTATGATTGGAGCAGTTGCCCGGTTTGTTTCTTGGGGTGTTTCGTGCTTTCACCACAACGCTGGTGAGCCTCCTCTGCATTTGCAATAGGGTTTGGTAATGACTAAATCACAGCTGAATTTTCTGCTTTGTAATTGGATTCACCTGCACCCCACTTTTGAAAAACAGAATTACTCCATCTTCTCTTGCATCTTCCACGTACAGCTGAAAAAGCTCTTTACAACCTGTAATGTGCTCAAGCTCAAAAGACAGAACCAAAGTTCTGGGGCACTTAATAATTGGAATATGGGATATTTTCATGGTTATCTGATTGGTGCCCTCAAAGAGGCGGATGGGAGTTGATGAACTCTGGGTAAGGAAGGTGCTGTGTTGCAGTAGCTCTTTGTGAGGCAGCAGCAACCTGTGCTTTTGGAACAGGAGTGTCTGGAAGGCACTGCTGCTCTGAGTGGCCAAGTGACAACAACTGGGCTAAGCTGTTATCTCGAACTCACCCCAGTGTCCTCCCCTTAGCCAAGAGAAAAATTAGAGTAGGGAAGATTCAGGGATGGGGCAGTGGCAGCAGAGAGGGGACACCTGATTTAAGCTACAGGAAAATGCTTTTCTCAAGGCAGGCTTGAAAACCCATACGGCTGCTCAGGAGAGTCTTAGTCTCCCTCCAGCTGCATCCCGAAGAGTCATCCTCCTCTGGTACAAATAGTGTAGTTTGCACTCTTAACTAGAAAAGCATGTTGAGTCCAAAGTGCCAAATTCTGCTTGCCAAATATTGCTACAGATCTAGAGCTTTTTTCTTCTTCTGTTTCAAATTTTTGGGTTGCTACTCCGTGGCTTGGTAATGTTTTCCTACATGCACATTGGCATTCACTTTTGTGTCCTTGTTATTATTATTTTTTTGTTATTATTAGTGTTCCTGTTGTTATTTCAGTGAATGCCTCACAGCTGCATTTTTCTAAGCTCTAAATTGCAGCACAACATTTTTAAGCCCATTACATTATCTCCCCTCATGACTTGAATGAAGTATTTTCTTCAGAGCTTTCTTTATACCTCCATGTCTGAAGACAAAATCTCACATGGCTCAAACCCCAAACCAAGTTGCAGATCAACATTTCATCTCAAACTGAGCTTTGATTGTACTTCAAGACAAGTAGAAACAATAAGGGACAAAAGAATTCTCATGAACTTGTAAATCCACGGTGAGCCTTTGGTGTGGGCACGGTGCATGGCTTCATTCAAAATTTGTAGCAAAACCCCAAAAATTTTTTTGGTTTTGTCGAGATTCAGACTTTTTAAAAGGCTTCACAGCCTGACTGCTTAACCATGTCGAGTATTCTTGCAAATGAGTTTCATGTCATGTGAGCAAAGGGTGTTGAAGCAAGCTCTGAAATACTACTGATCCAAATTGCTGCTTTTGTCTCTCTTATTTTGGATGTTTTTGTCTTGTTGTGAACATCAAAGAGATGAGAGGGTTTTTTTTCTGGACTACTGTAAATTTAAAATAAATATTTTATTGATAATACACACTAACTTGTAGAAGTTGTAACTCACTGTGAGCATTAATCATGGTCAGAGAGGGTTCAGCACCTGCTGCTTTGACTTGTGATCTTCCAGTTGGAGCAGTTGCTGTACTTCTGCCTTTGTATAGCTCAGGGAAGCTTGCTTAGATGAGCTTAAAGAACTGGTACTGGCAGGGTTATGTGTAGCTCATAGGTGAGGAGTAAGGGAAGGAAAATAGGAACAATAGCATGAATGGATATGTAGGAGAAATTAAAAGCTTCTCCTTGAGTTTCTGAGTAAAGCATTTCTGTAGTTCACCAAAGTCCAGTTTATTATTTTCTTTTCCAGAAGCAGCAGGGGCAGAGCATCACTTTAAGAGGGGTTCCTAGGCCTTTAGGGAAAAGAGAATTTAAAAAAAAAAAAAGGAATAGACAGAGGCCAGGGAGGTACCAATGGCTGCAGATGGGTCTGAGCATCCCTGTGCTGCCATTAGGGACAGTGGGAAGCTGTTTGGGCACTAATTTCATGTACTTGTACACTGTCTCCAGTCACATGTGGCTGGGTTTATTCCCTCTTTTTTCATTTACCAGAGTTTTGGGGTCTCGGGTACTGAAATTCTACAGAAACAAAAAAAAAGCTCAGTATAGAGACTCACAGAAAATGATTTATTGCCACAGTCCTAGAATGGTTATATCAGCCTCTGGTTTGTCACTTGAAAGACAAAGAGGAGTTTATGAAGAGTTTAAATATACAGCAGATATAAAGTCATGAAGCAGAAAAGAATATATGTTGTTTCACCTTCTTCTACTCATTAATTTGAGAGTTCTCTTCTGTCACCACCTGTTTTCCTTCCTGACACAGAAGTCACCGTGCTGGCCTGCAGGAGATGCTGAGCCATGAGCAGAGGGCACATTTTACTGTCTTAGAGAACAGAAAATCTATGAGCCATCACTTCCACTAAGGAAACAGGACTGTGAGTGTGTCACAAGCATTGACAGGACTGCTCTGGCCCTGCAGCATCTGCTCTTGTCCCCTCCTGCACTAATGTTTCGCTGGTTTCACAGCAGGAGGTGATGGCCGGGTGTCCCCAGCACACTCCTGGTGCCAGTCAGCTGCCAGCCAGCTCCTCTGGGCTTCACAGCAGCTGCTCATCACATTCTCCCCGCTCTCCCTGGAGCTGTGGCTCATGCAGGCAGCTCAGGGGTCTGAGTCCTGCTTGGTGTGTGTTAGAGACACCCTCAGTGCATCCTGCCTCTCATCTGGCAGCGCTCCCAGGTCCTCTTACAGAGCAGAGCAGCATGCTCCTGGGAAATGCAGCATCTCCTAAGAGTCTGGGGTTATTTCTGAAGGATCTTTGCAGCTGCTGAATGCACCAAACAGCCCAGAAACTCGGCAGAGGGGTTTGCTGCTCCAGGCAGAGCAGGGTTTAATTGCCCGTGCAGCAGCACCTCTCCAAGCACGTGTTCCAGGCAGCCAAAGCCCCAGAAACTTGATGCTCCATGTGAAGAACACAATGTTCACCTGGTGCTTGCTGCCAAGACTTGAAGGATGATTTTTGAGACCAGGGCAGCCTATAAACTCACACATTAGGCTGAGTCACTGTTCTGGCAGGCTAGGTCTAATTTCTCTTTATATAAACTTATCTCCAAAGTATTTTATCATCCTGCAACTGCTCCAACACAACAGCCTCTGAATGGCTGAGCATTGCAGAAGCAATTATTTACATCAGGTAGGGGAAACAACTCTGTGGTAGGTCTTCCAAAGAAATGAAGCAAACCCAGATATTTTATTTTATTTGTCTTAATACTCAACTCCCCTTTGGATGTTTCAGATCTCTCAGTTTTCCACCCCAATTTGTCTTATCCTTCCCAAGAGCATTGGGGCAGTTCATGCAGCTTTTCATAAAGGTTCCATCTCTTCCACAAACACACACACACACTGACACCACTCAGAAATGGCCCCTGGTAAACAAGAATGGTAATTGCTGGTAATTGTAGGCTAGGAGGAGTGAGGCATTTAAAAGAAGCTGCAGGCTTTGCAAGACAACAATTTGTAGCTGGATTAAGCTGGAATAAACCCAGGTCCCAGGAGTGAAAAGACAGTGTTTCTAAGCCTAAAGCAACACTTGTCTGCCAGTTAGCTTGGAGTGTGCAGTGCCCAGTTGTATTTCCAGGCTCTCTGGAAGCATTTAACAACCAAACATTAAGGGGACAGGAGCTTAACCCTTACACGCTGGAGGCCTGAGTTGTTTGGGGTTTTTGACATGTCTAGGAGGATATTTAATAATTTTTTAACCTCAGCATAACAAAAATTATTTTTCTGTAGTTTCTCACAAGCATCACTTGTTAAAAAAGCCACTTCAACAGTTAAAACAATTAAGCTGAAATTCTTGGATTTCACTGGAAGGGCATCCTGTCCCTATCCATCAAGGTGTTGTTGCCAACAGTTTTGCCAGAGATTTTGTTCTGAAGAGTGATGGATGGGCAAATGTTTGTAAAACTGTTTATTGTAGACTTTTCTAACTCCAAGAGCACATTGGCCACAGTGCTTATCTTGACAGACGTCAGAGAGCGGCCATACAGGACAGATATATTGTCATTTTGGGGTGTGAATGCTTTGCAGAACTTTTCTCTCCTGGAGTGTTTGTATTTCCAGACCTGAGGAGATTGTCAGAGCTCAGAGTTTTGAAAAAGTTAATCCCTGGTTTGGCCTATCCAAGAGTCTTTATGACAAACAGTTTGTAGCACATGGTTTGTGCTCTTGGGTAGTTTTTCTTTTTCCCCCTTTTCTGGCTACGAATGCAAAGAGCAGATGCAAACCTGAGGTCTTACAGAAAAGTGCTCACAGGAAAAAAATTGTCCTCACAAAACCTGGGCAAACTTTAGAGGGGACTGGAAAATTTTTGGCTTCATCAGTATAACTTGCAACTGTTAGATGAATATACACTGCAGAAGTGTACTTAAAAATTCTTTTTCTCTGTAGATCCTTGTGTAGGACTCCCTTGCAGGAGCTGATGCCATCAGAGATTCTGGAAGGAAAATATTCTGTTCAAGGCTAGGTTTTAGCATAAGTTCAGGGACCTCGGTGCTTCAGAGGTGAACTGCAGGACAAGGGCATGTAGGGTGTGAAGGGGAAGATGGTGTGGAGTCCATCGGGACTTTTTTTAGGTGGCTTTGATGCTACAGAAAATATGCATTGAACTGCATCCTCAGTTTGTAATTGTAACCTACTTGTGCACTGTTTAGGGCATGCAAACAGATTAAAGACTTGGCAGAGTCTTTATATAATAATCGTTTATCCATAAGGAGTATTCAGGGTCTTTTTTTAAGTATTTGCTTTACAAGAAAATATATGCAACAGAAGAAACAACTTCAGGCTTAACGTAGTTTGGGTAGTTGTTCAGTTGCTGCAATTACATTTTCTGAAGTTTTCCTTTCAAAATGCCGAGCTGATTAGTCTAGCTAGCTGCTTCCCCAGCCTAGCAGCCTCTTGCAGGGTTAAAGTAAAAAAGCAACAATTGCTAGATCTTTTAATTTCTGGGCCTCGCTGAACGTGCTGCCTGTTAACCCCTGAGGACTGCTGAAACATTTGTGCTCTGCAGGCCCGTGGCCAAGCTTAGCATGCCACAGATGAAGTAATGCCATACCTGTCCATCTGTTTGGCCTATTGCTTTACAATATTTGGAATAAAAATTGAATTTCATCTCATTTTCTCTGACATTGTTTAGAAATAGACCATTCTGACGTGTCAGAATGAAATGCAAATCACCCCTTTAGCAAACCAAAGTGTGATTTCTGACTGATATTTTGCAAGCCCTGACTGTTATGATTGCTACCCAGTTGTATATCCTCCCCTTCCTCCAGCAGAAAATGTAATGGAAAACGTAACCCTGACAATTACATACAGATGGCACCATCCCATGATTTCAGCTCTGTGTGGTGGCTTATATTTCTGTGCTACAACTGGTGTAAATTAAATTGTAGTCATCCCCAGCACATGGATTATATTGTATCTCCAGCAGCAGTGAGAGCAGGGGCTGCACATCTGCTGGGTGAGAGGCCGTGCTGGCAATATTCACTTTATTTGGCCGGGACTTGGTGCCGGTGCCAGGGAGGACCCAGGGATCCAGCTGAATTTGCTGGAGACTGTATGAAATGTCTCGGATCACCCCAGCCAGGATTTATCATCTCTGTGTGGTGACAGAGCAGGCTGGGGTGTAATTTTTTCTTCATCTTCTCACATGCTGGGAACAGCAGCCTTTTCCAATTGGAGTTACGGGATCTGCTATGGGATCGTTTTGTTCAGGGGGAGAGGGATTGGGTCTGTCAAAGCAGAGGAGGAAGGGGAGGGAAACAAGAGGCTGCACTTTGCCTACCCTCGAAAATCAGTTTTCTCTCTTTTTCTGTCTCACAAATGGTTAATTTCTCTTCTAAAAAGAATCAGAATAAGAAAGGCCCCCAGTGTCCCTGAGCCATGCACGGGACCCAGCTCAGCTCCAGTAACAGCCACCGTGGCCAGCACAGCACTGCCGTCACTTGTCCCTCTTTAAACGTGGCACAGTTCTACAGCCTCAGGAGACTTGGTTTTAAGCTGAGCTAGGTGAGAACATCTTTCAGAGGCAAGATGAAATGATTTTGGGGCTTGTCAGAAGAGTCAAAACACCAGCAGCAGAGCTTACCTGCTTTATCCATTGGCCTTCCCAGGGCTCTTGCTGGAGGGATTCAGCTAATTAAAATTCCTTTTACCTACATTTTCCTTTACAGCTTCAGGTGGTTATAAGAACCTTCATTTCATGTCCCCAACTATTCTAATGTGTAAACCAGATGCTCTGTTCCACTCCAAAGTGGCAGCATTTCAACAGTGGATCAAATGATCCTCCTGCATAAGATCTGTTACTGGCCTGTGCCTTCTAAGATTGTGGCAAGAATTTTAATGAAAAGTCTAAGAATAACATGAAATTTTAAGATTATAAGTCTTTGTGCAGTATGAAGTGCTGGTTTTATTTGATTTTACCTTCTTTCCATTCCATGGGTATGTGTGTGTTTATGTGTGTATATATATCTCAATAAATTAAATTAGGAGCTCTTTTCAAAGACCTGGCTGTGTGATTCATGCATGGAAAAGGGACAATACCAAACATGTGAGTTGTTACTGTAAGATTATGAGCCCAGTCTTATTCCCAGGGAAGTTGGTTTAAAGCAAGGCCTACATCCTTAATGTTTTCTACAGAAAAGCCTGAGACAGTAACCTTAGGAGAATGAAACGTGAAACCCCCGGGGCAATTTAAGTAGGGCTACAGTTGAAAAGCAGCAAGAACAGGTTCCCTTTGTACTTGTCTGAGCTACACTTGGCATCCCTTGGGGCAAATTGGGAGAATTTCAGCCTTCAGTGTCTACACAATCCCTCATTTTTCAGGAGGGAGGCTCGTTACAGAGGAATGCTCTCTGTTCCTTGTGGGCTTGGAGTGGAAGGTGATCACTGATTAAAGCAGAGGCTTTTGATTAAATGATGAGGCTACTTTAGTGATTAAACACACAAAAAAAAGCTATTTTGGAGGCTGCTTTCTGCAGGAGCTTGGGCTAAAGCAGACAGCCATTGAAAAAAAGCAGGCAGGTCAATGGTGGTTTTGGTGGTTGGGAAGGTGCACAGCTTGGAAGGGGAAATTACAATTTCAGGATTATGCCAGTATTCATCTGTAACTGGATCTCTGTTTATTTTTGTTTCTTGAGATGCTGTCACAGGCATGTATTGTATTTACCTTTCTGACTCCAGACACACAACGCTGTGTCACTCATCACAGATAAAAGGCTTCAGTGTCCTCAGATAATTACGGAAATTTTATTAGCTATGATGAAACAATGATAAAAGGTATCAGGGCTTTGATTCCATCTTTTGGAAGGGAGCCTATTTTTTCGTCCACATTTTCCTTTTATTGAAGCAATTTTTAAAGCACTGGTAATTTTTTAGGAGTCAAACTACCCATTTCCACGAAGCTTTTACCCACATTCTAGAGGCATTAACTTCTCTAATCATCATAATTAGCATTGCACACAGACCCTCTGTTGCAGAATGATTCATCAGTGGGACAGCACTGAAATCTCCTATCCAGTAATCTCAGTCCCCAGAATCCCAGTGGTTTTGTTCACCAGGACAGGAACGCTCTGGTTTATGTGTAACTCTGCTCTGGTTTGCATGTGCAATCCCGGGTCTGTGGGACTCCTATAAAGTCGTGGCAAAAGGCTGTTCTGTTAACATTTGTTTCTATGTATTTTGCTGAGTCGCTGTGCTTGCATTTTTTAGTGTTTACATGCTGCAGGGATGTAAAAAGCATAATGTTATGGGGGAAAGGGCAGGGCTTGCTTCAAATTATCATTGAAAGAAAGAAAAGAAATGCAGAGAAATGTCAGGAGATCTTGATGAACATGTTTCTGCGGGAACTGGAAAAGAGACCAAGCCACAAAATTGAGAACTAGATCCAGATTCCATATCCTTCAGCCTCACCCCTAAGGGGATGAGAAATTCAGAGCTGAAATACCACAAATTTGGATGAAGTTTCTTTACTTCAACCCCTCGCTCCACAGCCTGGTTACACTGATAACCTCCTTATAAATGTTAGTAGAGCAACACCTCTATCTGATTGTTATATCTGAGCATAACAAGAGCATTTGCAATCAGATTAGGCATAAATGTAATTTCTTCCTATTTTTTTCCATTACATGAATGCATTGTTTGAAACAAGCAGTTATGCTAAATATTACCAAGTTGCCTACAAAAATATTGTGAGAGGTTTCCTGCTTTTAAATTCAAACTAAAAAAAAATCATTGAACTTGTTTACACTCTGGCCCTTAAATTGATGAAATACAAATTACTGGTTGCAAGAGATGGGCAAAAGTGTCAGCTTTTGGACTGAAAGTTTGAGGGTTTTTAAATCTGAAAAACTAATTTGATTCCAAGCCAAACCAAGCCACAAGACAATACCAGAAGCTGCATTTAACTAAATAATCCAGCCTTTTCTCCCAGCTATTTAGATAAATGAATATTTATGTCAGAAATTTGTGATACTGTGTTTTATTTCTAGATATCTCGATGACATTAGGTGAGAACTAGCTGTAGCATGTCTTTGGGTACCACAGTATTTCTTCTTCCTGCATAGCAACATTTAAGATAAAGCAAAAAGAAAACCTTCCTGTGAATTTTAAGATTCACATGAGTGTTGTTGTGATAATTAAAGGAAAGTGGGGTTTGGTGGCAGCGGGTCCTGCCTGTATTGGGTTGGCAAGAAGGGCATGCCTGAGATAAGAGGATGTGTTGGTGGCAGAGGTGCTGGTTCATGATCCAGCTCCAGGTACCTGTTGGCATCCCCATGCTGTGATTAAAGCACAGAGAGATGGATGCATTTTGTCCTTCAGTGTTGTAGGGAAAATGGTCTGTGCTGAGCCCTTGGTGTTCTGCTGGCTCACTCCAGCTGAGACTTTTAGGAGCTTTAGTCATTTAATTTATTGTGTAAAACTCTGCTAATTATCCTCACAATCAGAATGTTCTCCTTCCTATTTTCTCTCTTCTGGCTGAATTCCTCTGATAAAATAGAAATGAAACTATACAATGGTGGGAAGGAGGAACCACATTTGTTACTAAGAGTAGCCAAGACATAAAATATAAGATAAAGAGATTCAAACAGAAGAATACATCACAACAACCTGATCCTGGCTGGCTGCCTTGTGTGTTTTATCCTCTATCACAGTGGTACCTGCTTGTCTCTCTAAGTCAGAAGCACTGTATCATTGGTCTGCTGCCAGGTCAGCTATGACAAAAGAGAGTTTACTTTCTGTAAAGAGAAAGTAACTGTTGAACAGGCAAAATTATATATTTAAGAAAAGTATTCTCTAGGATATTTTGATCAGAATTATATGGTGGTTGCAGCACTGGTTCAGTTGGTTCACCCATACCTGGTCATTAGAACTGGGCCATACCTGGGCAGCATGATTGGCTTTCAATAATAATCACCTGTTTACAATTAATCCTAGTTCAATACATAAACTTAGTTCAACTAGTTTATTGATTAGGACTAAGAATATTATAACCTTTGAGTAAAAGTCTCATTTCTTACAGTGTTTTACTCTGTTTCAGTGCTGCAATGCATTTAAAAACACATCTAGTCGATAAGGGTGATATTGAGGTAAATTTAATCTGATTTGAGCTCTGCAGAACTACCTTGTCTTCACCTGTTGATCTCAAAAGCAGGAACACAAAGCTGTCATTGCACCAGAGCAGCAGCAACTGAGCTCTGAAACATGGGAGGATGGTAATTACCTTCAGCTGCTCTCCATGGATTCTGTCTTTTGACAGGACTCCCAGCAATGTATAGAAAACATTGTCCTACTAATAAAAATTACCTGGATCTGTAAAGGGTTTTTTGGTTTTTAGGGCTGTCTCTCCTGGGCTGCTGTTCTGTTCTAGCAGCAGCCCAGGAAGGGGCTGTGGGAGGCCCCAGAGGACCAGGCTGGGTGTAGGCAGGAGGCGCCTGCAGGAGGAAGGAGGTGCTGGAGAAGGTCAGGAGGAGCCAGGTTTGCCTTTCCCAGCTCAGCCAAGAGCCAGGGCTGGTTGGTGGGGTACAGGAAAGGAACGGGCTAAAGGTGTTCAAAGACTTAAATCATCACAGCTGCTTTTTTCCACCCGGTTTTCTTCTGCCTCCTCTGAATTCCGACACCTACACAGTGCTCTGTCTTTTCAAAACAATGTTGGAGTTCCTGACATTGAACTCTGCAAACAAGTGTGTTCTCAATTAAGGGAAGAACTTCTCCTGCCCCCCTGCTCCATCCCAGCCTTGGCTCAGATGTGCCGGCCTCCAGAGGAATCACACCAGCACATTTTTCAGAAGGTTTCCCCCTCCCAAAATCCCATCGAATGGCTGTTTCTTATAAACCAATGGAGATAATTTCATGGCTTTTCCCTTTCATGGCCACCCACCTCCTCTTCCCAGCTAGCTTTGATATAAAAAGACAAATCCTTTCCCATTGACATCAAAAGCAGGAGGGTCGCCCTGTGTCACCTACCCTGGGATTTTGACTCAAGTTTTGGAAAAAAAATTAATGGAAAGAGCAACTTGGTTTTAACTCCAGCACAGTGTGTGTCACCGAGAGTTTTCAGGGTCATTGACAGATCAGTTTCGTAGACCAAACAGATAAATAGGCACAAGTTATTCCTTATTATTATTGTTCATAATTTGTTCATGCCATAAGTGTGCTGAGTGCACGGCAGGGATACCAGCCCTTCCTCGGGGAACGCAGGGTCTAAGTTGGACATATGTTTTGTATATTTTCAGTGTGTATTCAGGCACCTCCAGCACTGGATAGGCACTTTTAAAAACAAATTTGAAGTAATAACAATAACATGCTGAGTGATAACAACAGGCATGAGGGTGAGAGGAGGACGAGGGTTACAAAAATAAAGATCATGTGAATTGTTTGCTTTATGTCACACATGAGGCTTGGGATCTCTCTGTTTTTCTTTTTCTTTGAATGCTTTTGTCATTCCTTTCTCTTTGGCAAGAAAAGCTGACAGACTTCAGAGGCAGAGGAATTACTGCTGGAGTGAAGGAGCAATGAGGCAGAGGAAAGGGGCTGCTCCTGCTGATACCTGAGAAACCTCTGGCCTTGCTGCAGGCTGAGGGCTGACTTAAAGAAGGGGAAAGAAAATCTGAAGACAATTTCCACCATCTCTGGTGTATGAGGCTGTCCCCAGTACGAGGCTTAACGCTGATTTTCTGAGGGTTGAACTTTGAAACACCTTTCTTTGTTCTTATTTCAGCTGCCTCTAGCAATAGTGAAAGTTTGTGAAAGCAAGAGAAAAACTGAGTGAAGTTCCCAGGACTCAGCACTGATAGTTTAATGCTCATTCTCATGTCAGCACACTTACCTGGTTCTTCATGTACCCGGTGCCTTTCCCTGAATCTGCTCAGTGCCTGGAGCAATCCCTGCATGTGGTGGATGTTTTTAAGACACCTTTAGCTCCAAACAACTGTTGGAGACCCTGCTCTTCTGAATGGTTTAACCTTTCTCAGATCTATCCTTGATCATCCTTCCTGGTACACTGAACCTCTGTGTAAGCTCCTGGTTGTTGCTGTTTCCTCCTGTGGCGTCAAGAGGCTCTGGAGAGCTGTTTACACACTGGAGGATCTCCTGAGGAGCACAGGCAAGTCCCAGCTCCACACCACCCTCCCTGCCCCGGCAGAGGGGACAGCCCAACCCCAGCACAGATTTGTGCCTGTGTTCACGTTGCCCTGGTTTCTGGGCCAGCCCTTGGACAGTACCAGGAGTCACCTGGACTCATGGTGGGAGTCACTGGCTCTTACTTTGTCTCAAGAAGTGGGGTGTAAATTTACTACTTTCTTTGACAAGGTTGTCATTACACAAATGCCTTCTTGCTTGTGCCTTACATCCTGCAAATCCCTTCAGTTTCAGCATATTCCCACCATTGCATTCCCAGTGCCAAGGTATGTGCCTGCCAGGAGATGTGGTCTGTATGCGCTTTTGTTTCCAGTTAAGTCTATTTTTTTCCCTCATAAGCACTTGAGAAATGCTGTGGCCTGTAGAGATGGAACACATTTTTGCATTTTCTCCATTGTGTGAATGAGTTAGTTGCTAATAAAGCCAATTCCTTTATCAGATGCTGTTTGCAAAAATATTTGTAACACATGCTGGAACTAATTTTTTTATCAGTTATTTGCTTCATGTGGGGATTACAATGGGCTGTGTTACATCTGATAACTTTTGCAGCTTATTAGATGTGAATTTACTAGCTGTGAACAGTTGAATAATATAAAACTCACAGAAGAAACAAGCTGCACCATCCGTAGTGTAACGATCTCTCTTAAATTAGCTCTGGCCAAAGTTCATATTTCACAATCCACTAAATAGCTTTCTTATGGATCATAAGATGAACATACACTGAGTGAGGCAACCGAGTTTATAATATCTTTGGTATAAGGTGAACACTTTCTAACAGATCATGACATTATCAAAGTGCTATTTGAAATTGGCTCCATATGCTGCAGCAATGCTGTAAGATTTCACCCAGAATTTCATTTTCAAATGTTTTCCATTCAAGTTCACTGAGGGTAAATTGGAAACACTTGGGTATATCCCACTTACGGACCTGTTAAGACCCACTTAATTTTAACGTGTGGATGTGCAGAGAGAGAGGAAGGAGAAGGGGAGCTGCAGGATGGGGTGAGCAGGAATGACTCTATCTACTGATGGCCTTGGAAAATCCAAACAGCGTGTGTTGGGTAGGGCTTGCACAAGCACTGCTGTAAACCCCCACTCACCAGTGCATGACTCGTGTGAAAGATGGGATTTTGCTGTGGAGGGGGTGAGAGTCAGCCTGTGGCTCTGCCCGTTGCACAGAGGGCCGAGCAAAGGCTCAGCTCTGCGTGGCGACGGGGCCAGTTGGCAGCAGGCCCCGAGGAGGAGCCAAGGTAGAGCTGCACTGGAGCTGTGCTGTGGCTGGCAGGCTCTGGGCTGGCTGCAAACGTGTCCTGCCAGAGCAGGATTCTGCTCAGGATGCCGTGGGAGCGGGGCTGGGAGTCGCTCTCTTTGTTTTGTCAGGCTCTGCTAGGCAAACATGGTGATCTCAGTACCATCTTTTTTTGTGATTGTTGGGTAACAGATGCGTCAGAAGTTCCACTTGGGTTTAAATTATTTCCTTTCTTTAAAAGAAACTATATGGGGGATTGAATTTTGCAAAGAAGAACTCAGGTTTCTTATTTCACTAACGTGAGGAGCTGAGGAAGGGACCAAACTGCTTCAGTGGCCACCAGCCTCAGAGATGAGAAGTCCCCAAGAGCTTTGTTACACTTGTAGGCTAATGGCATTCTTATGTGAACATTCTGCATCTGCTGCTAGGAATGGGTATAAAAAACGGGATTTGGTAGCAGTACTAAAGAGTCTTTTTAGCTATTTGTACAAGGTATTATAAAGTACTTAAATTTGGATCCTGGAGGCTGGACTCGATGATCCTTGTGGGCCCCTTCCAACTCAGGATTCTATGGATCAAGATAATTAATTCAATTTAACAGGTTATTTGGAATAATGCCTGAAGGAGAAAAGTGCAATTTCCTTAGTGCTGGTTCAGTTCTGCATTTACATTTATCTGTAATATTTAATTATGGGCAGAAACACTGACTATTATTTGCATTAAGTGTCTCAGACCCGTCTGGTCTTATTAAATATATTCAATTTTTCTAGTGCTGATAGTTGTTTTTATAGGTTAACCACGTTCTCAGAACGTGTGGGGTTTTATCACACTATTTCTAGCAGGTTTTCAGTGCCAGACAGGACATCTTTTCCCTCAGGGGAAAATGCAGCAGAGAGCTAACGGGGAGGTGGGATGCAACAGCTATCGCAGCTCCAGCACATCACCCAGCAGAAACCACGTCAGGGGAGGTGATTGCACAGCTTATCCGTGGCTGGAAGGGTATGGTTCTCATTTTGAAACTGCTATTCATCTAAAATCTCAAATTCTTCTGCCCTCAGCATGAGTGTTTCTGAGTTTTGCATCAGAGCCTGGAGTCGAGCCGCACACGTGCGCACCTTTACATCTGGTGTTTTATGGATCGTTTGGAGGAGCTGTTACTAAGCAGCAGCTATATCAGGGCTCCATTTTATAAAGAGGAAGGGCTGTGTTACTCATTTTGTTTCCAAAAAATTCATTTGTTTTGCGTTCCCAGAAGGTACTTTTATTCTCCCAGAAAGGTCAAGCAGAAACATTGATGTAAGTCCTGTTTATGGCAATTTTGTTGGATTTCCAGCAACTGCAATGGAACATATTTATAACAAGTGTGTTTCTCTCTAGGGTGATACCATTAGTCAAAATATGCTTTCTCATATTTCCTCTACATAAACACAAATATGTTTTAAGATTCAAACTCACTGGTCTTGAGGATTCCCACAGCCACATCTCATTAGAGGTTCAGAAGGCTGCACTAGCCGTGGTTTCAATTTGGGATGAAAAGGTTTTGTTAGGAGAAAGAACTTCAACCAAACTAGAAGAGTGAGAAACAGGATAATATTCCATGTGTGTGCTGTGGTCCTGAACAAAACAGCAACCCTGAGAAGTCCAAAGCTTTAAACATACAAGTTGTGATTTGATGTGCTGAGGATCCAGGCAGGTCCCAGGGCTGGGATTTGTTCTGTTTCCATAGCAGTCAGCATCTCACAAGCTTACACTCAGTGTGCTCACAATCCAGCTGTCATCTGTGGTGCAGTGCAGCCACTGACTCTGGTCTCTCCAGGTATCCCAAAGTATCTGGTGTCCTAGCAGAAACTGTAGGGAAGCAAACTGTGCTCTGCTACAAATGCCAGGAACAGACTTGACAAGTAAAACTGATGGCTGGGAAGGAGATCAGAGGTTGAGAGGATCAGAAGTTGTGACTAATATAATCGTGGGGATAAAATAAGTTATATATCCCCACTTTCATTGCATTTCTTCACTCACAGGACTTCTCTTTAAATAACCCGAGTGTTAATCTGGAAAGTGTCCAGACAAAGAGGTAAAAATCAGGTGAGCTGAAATGACATTTTAGATTTCAGTGTACTAATGAACTGGTCATGAATTAATTATCGAAAGCAAAGCCCCCTGTGATGCCTTAGGAGGATATGTCTACAGTGTGTGTCAGCTGCTTTCTTCCATGTACATCTCAGTCTGAACAGAGCTTGGTACAGACACAAAAACTGGTCTTATAGGAATTTTAGAACTCTGGTGCCTTGAACTCTACATTTAAATGCAAATCTCACTGATGTACAAGGAACAAAAGTGAATAGAACTGGAAAGTGCAAACCCTCTTTTTTTCTCCTCCTGCTCCAGTTGAAGAGCAGCTGTTTGAAATGCAGAGCCCCCCCTTCCTGGGGTCTACCAGCACAAGCATTAACTATTTTTTGGCAGCAGTATCTCCAGCTGATCTCCACGTCCTAGGACCTCAGTGAGTTGAAACAGAATTTCAGGCCCAAGTTCCAAGGAACAGCATTAAGGGCGTTGTTATGTATCGCTATGTTAAAAACACTAACTACAACTGAGCAGGAAAAAAGCTGGCAAAGCCCTGCCTCCTTTGGCCTGCCAATATTTGTGAGCACTCTGGGGGCTCATCGGCATTGCGAGGGAAGAGCGAATCGAGTGGTTATATTATGTTCCAAACGTTTGGGGCCAAACCTTGTTTTTTCACACAGCATTTCAAGAAAAGTATTTTGTTTTTCCCACAGATTAGAATGGACAATTGACAATAAATGGCGTTTTTCTCAGGGTCATCAGCTATAATTCCCAACACCCATCATATCCCTTGCAGTCACAGTTAGAGGAGTTGGAGCTCGTGTAAGGCAAGAGAAAAGGGACGTGGGCTGTCAAAGATGGGTTTAACCAGCAGCAGTCACTGGACTATTATTATATCTTTTTGTACATTGAAGGCTAAAAGTGACAATGTCAGGTATTTGAAAGTGTCCTAGTTTTATGTGAAGTGGATTTATTTGAGATTCATAACAATGAGAACAAAACATTCATTGCTGATGGACTCAGTTGTATCCCAGTGAGTAGAATTTGCTCTTACTCAGGGCTGAAGCTAAGACAGATCCCATGCCAACTCAGAAGAGAGAAATCGTGTGCTAGGAATAGAGAACAATTTAAATTACACAATGCTCACCAAATCTTCTTTAGTATCTCATTAATGGAATAAGAACAGGGAAAAAAATGATGGAGAAGCAGAGGTGTGAAGAATTAAATAATGGTTTTGGGAATCATCTTCTGTGCAACCAACTTTCACCAACTTTGTGACAGCTAAAAATAAGTTTAGAAATAAAGCCATGTGGATAATGTGGGCTTTTCTTCTGATAGCTTTAGTTGCACCTCATCAGTTGTGGATTCTCTATACCCCCAATTTCTCTACCCCAAAGTCTCTGTCAGACAATGAAAGCAAAGGAAATGTATTGGAACTGAAGGCAAAATAATAATGAAGAAAATGGATGTTATCTCTAAAACGTAGTAAAATGAGCAATTCATCCACTGGAATACTATGGACAGAGCGATGCAGAGTCTGCTAAAGACAGTTGAGAAGACACATCCTGAGATGATTCCCACCAGAAAATATTTCCCTGTGTGCACCACAATCATGCTGGCGTCTGTCTGTCACTGCTGGGGTGGTTGAACATCATGAAAAGAAAAACAGAGGGGAAGACTGTCATGATTGACAAGAGATTAAAGGATTAAATAATTATAACTTGGATAAATGACAATTAAGGATGAGAAAACTTTGTGAAAGTAATTGAAGTTGAGTTCTGGAGAGAGAGTAGAACTGTTCAGGGATTTCCATGGGGCCACAGGTAGGAAACTGAGAAAAAGAACCTGGTAAAACTGAGGGTAAACACTGGACTTTGGCTCAGTTGTTCTGGTTGAGGTGGCACAAGCTCCATCACCAAGTCCTTTATATTTCAATGTTCATAGGTGTTTTTATGCTGTGGGGGACGATGTGTTACTGTCAGATGTGCAAACTAAACCTAACATTCTTAATAGATGTTAATTGTCTTCTGTGTGTCCTTGCAGATCTGATAGGGCAGCAGAGGTAAAAGGCCATAGAATCGACAAGTCATCAGCTATAATGTGTTTCTCTTTAGGAATTTATCTTATACATGTAGTAGTTTCCATATGTTTTCTGAGTAAGGAGTTATTGTATTATAAATGTAAGCACTAAAAATTTGTTCACAGGACCAGCTAAACTCTTGTATATCTTGGATTCATAGCTTTAGACAGGCAAATATTTGAATAGATCTTTTTTCCAAAAAATCAACAATTCCAGTGTCCTAGCAACAGTTCCGTAGTTGATTACAAATATCAGACTTCCCAGGGTATTGTGGAATTCATTCTAGCAATCCAATTTAATTAATTCTCTCTTCAAACTAATTACCAGACTGACACAGGTTCTGAAGCTTGGAGGAAACCTCAGATGTAAATGAGAGTGGAGCGTCCTCCAGGACATGGGCATGCATGAGTGAAAAAAGGAGTAAGGAAATCCATTGTCAGTAACCATGGCATTGATTTTAAAAAATGCCTAAAGACAAAGCTCATTTTTCTTTCATGCTAGTGGAGGAGCAGCAGCATGTTTGAGAGATTTCTGCAGCACTTATCATTGTACTGAAGGAATGGACACTGCTGCTCCAGGGGGGACTCTGCCTTGGGAAGTGCAAAACCTGACAAACCAGCTCAGAAGGTTCCGTCTGTGTTTTACCTTCAGAGGCTGAAGACCAGTGAACTGCTGGAGTCACACCAGCTCTGTCCTGTGGGGCATGTAGGGCTTTATCAGTGTGAAACCCTTTCAAGAAAAAAGAAAACTCCAGTAAGATAAGGCAAAATTACATAAATAGAAAAAGACAGTTGCTTTTTCCATATGAGTGGTTCTGTAGGCAAGAGAGCTTGAGTCAAATGCTGAAAATGCCTCCCTTGGTTCATTAAGGACGGCTCCTCCTCGCCCTGATTAGTCCAAATGAGGGTGTTCTGTGCCAGGGATCATTAGCAGGGGCTCAGCAGCAGGACCATCAGGTTGGATTGCTGGTGTCCCGATCCTGTGCAGGCTCTCCTTCAGGTGCTGCCTGGTAAACACAGTTCTGCGGTGCTCTGCCTCGGGCCTGAGCTTTCAGCCACAGGGCGCAGGTTCTCCTCACTGAAATACATTCATGTTTCATTATTGTGCAAAGGACAATCCTGCAAGGACCGTGAGCAGTGTGTTCAAGTTTATACTTTGAGTAGGAACTCAAAGCCACGTTGTTCTCCCGATTTCCTTGAGACTTTTCCTCCTCCAGTGCCTGGGGGATACAACCAGTAGTTTGAAATTTGCATCCATATTATCTGCTGCCTTCCCCATCCATATGCACCGTCTCCAAGAGCCCAGGGCAAAGATGCCATTATGCTCAGTCACTGCCCAACCAGGTGCAGTCAGAAGATCTAACAATGTTAATAAAAGGGCTGATGAAGAACAAAAAATAAACAAACCTGCTATTGTGCCTGTAAGAATTGCTGCTACCAGGAAATTAAAAAATTACACGTGGCAGATGCTGCCTGGCTGCACTCAGCACTGCTGTTCAACTCTGAAATCATGGCCACCAGGTACAAAGAAAACCAAGATCTGCAAAATAAAAAAAATCATTTTACAAAACCTGGTGAGGTTACAAAAATGTCATTTTTCTCTCTGCATCTCTGAGACTGCATATTTATTTGATGGCTTGAAACACAACTCTAAGAAGTCGTAACTGTGTACATCTCATTCTTGAAAGATGGCATAGACTTAAAATGAAAAATCAGTTTTGCTGAAGCTTCACCACAGTCAGAGACTCCAAGCTCCACAGTGTGTTGTTTTAAAAGATAAGGAAATAACAAATTGGCTGGAAGTGTGTTTATCTGCTTTCAAAACGCAGTAATGTGAGGGAAAAAGGATACCAGAGAGTGTTTGAAAAAGACAGAGATTTAAAAAAACTAATTATAGAAGGCAGCTATTTCAGAAACCAGACACTGGGTATCTGGCTGCAGTGTTCACAGAAGCATAAGGACTGGATCCATGGAAGAACTGGGTCAAAAAGACCATATTTCTGTCATATTTATTCCATCAGACACTGCTCCCACTTCTGTCCGTGTGTCAGAGGGCAGAATTGGGTTGAGGTGCCAGCCAGGATCCTTTGGGATCTGTTAGTCATGGGATGCTCCTGCAAAACCTCCTGAGCTGATTCAGGTTTTGCAGCAGGGCTCTGGGCTTTCCATTGGGAAATGCTTGTGCTTTGTTTTAGAGAACTGCAGTGATTTAACCACAGGAAAGCAGCATTTTCTCTTATTTGTGTTCCCTTCCTGGGATTTTCTGTGCACAAACATTTCAGGGACAGAGGGAGGTGTAGCTCCAGGGGAGTAGCAGCACACACTCACCTGGGACTGGTGGGACTCAACAACCTTAAAGGTCTTTTCCAACCTAAAATCTGTGATTCCAAGATTGTTTTAACCACTGTAGCAACCCAGGGTTTGTCCCAGCACCCCAATCCTTCCCATGAGGGAGCCAAGTGGGACAAGGACTCCTTTGGCTGAAAAGACAGAGAATTAAGACATCACAGAGGAATCTCCCTGGATGTAGCATTTCTCTCCACATCTCTCCTTCACTAAGGGCACTGTGTGAGGAAGGCCTCCTTTTTTCTTCACAGAGTCAAGGGAAAAAGACCCCTCCATCAGGTCGGTAGAGTCAGTCAGTGCCAACTACTGTGGTTAATCCAATGTCAAATAGCAAATATCTGTGAGGAAAAATTCAGGATTCACTTGGTGACCCCAGGAGAAGAGGAGGGATGGGTAAGACAGGTTGGCTGTAGGTCTGTAGAATGGTATTTGTGTTAATGTTTTGCCTTTTAAATATTTGAAAAGATAAATATCAGCTGTTTTATTAGAAGGATGTTATTTAGGGTGCAAAATGAAGAATACAGAAAATAGGAAATGTCATGTTTATGGTATTTCCTGGCACTTTTAACCTAACTCTACCTTAGAAGTGCATTTGATCAGATGCGAATCTGTATGGAATCTGTGAAGACAAGAGTTGTGAGGAAGTATTTCAGTCGATATTTGGGCAAGGCTTATACACGCGACAAAACAAGGTTATGGTTTTTCATCCCCAGATTGTCTTTCTGTCGTTACCAGCACTGAAACCATCCTGTCCCTGTGGGGAACGAGCAGCTCTGGAGCTGGAGGGAGCGGGATGTGGATGGGGATTGTGCGGACTCCAGCACCCTCTAATGGTGCCAGCACTCACTCCCTGTACATCCCTAAATCCTTACAAATCCCTGCAAACAATGTAATAATGAGACCAATTCTGCTGCAAATGGCCAATTTTTCACTCGGTGGCAATTAACAGTTTCGTGCTATTTTAAACAGCTTTAATTGCAATCTGTGCTGTCAGACCCTGTTGCTCACTCCATACATCCTGCCGGTATTTCCACGTTAAATTAGGATTAAATGTTCCAGTGGGGGATGGGACAAATGAGAAATCTGAGTGAGCAGATGCAGGTGATGACTAAGAGCAACAACACCCCGTGTGCAGCTTGGCAGGGCTGCTACTGCCGGGTAGGACAAAAAAAGCTGGGAAACCTGCTGGGAAAAAGTAAATCCACTTTGGGTTTAATATTAGTGAGAGGATACTAAATCTAACTTTTGTCTGAGAGCTGAATGTTCAAACTGAATGTTCAAACACAGCTCCACTTGCCTCATTAGAGCTCTGCTGATTAACATCATGTTCTAGCAGTTTCCTTAATTTACTTTCTCCACTGCAAGGCAGTGCATCCACAGGTTGTGTGGATAAAGGAACGGTGGGACCATTGTATGTGTGCACAAACTCCTGTGAAATGCAGTACAGAGCTGCAAAGTCCTGCTGAAATAACAAAAAATAGCTTTTCCTGGGGTTTCTGGGAAGGTGTTAATGTGTAAATGTGGCAGCTTATCCCATGTAGTGGAGAGTTCTTAATGCTTATAACAAAAATACAACTTGCTCGTAGGTCGGTACCAATCCTCACTGCATGTTCTAGGAAAGCTTTGCCTGGCTCCTCTGCACGAGCTGGGGTGCAGCACTTTTGGTAGAAAGCCCAAATCTGATAGGATTACATTTAGCAGTTTAGATTAGATTTATCTCCTTACCTACAAGTACAGTATGTGATAGGCCAAGATAGGATTGAGATAGGGAGGGTTGCTGTGTTTTCCTACAATAAAGGATGAAAATGGGCCAGCCTTGAGGCTCACGAGCTTTTTTAGCTCAGCTGGAGCTCAGGAGCCAGTCAGGGTTGGTTTTAGTTCCCATTTTAGCTCATGGATTATCAAATCTTGGATCTCTGTCACTGATAAGCAAAACCACGTGTAACCTACCCAGATATAAATGTGTCTGACAATTAGGTCACACCTTTATTTTACATCCCCTGGCTTCAGAGTAGTTTGAAAAGTTGGCTCTGCCCAAAGTTTGGCTCCCTGCAGTTTGCAGGGGTTGTAGCTGACTTTCCCCACAGCTCCAAGGCTCACATGTGTTACAAGCTCAAGCAAGATTGGAAATGAACAGCGGGGAAGTGCAAACTTCCAAACCAAAGTGCAACTTTGGTTTTCTGGGTTAGAATATAATTTCAAAAATTCAGACAGTAACCCAGGCCCAGTTTCACATTCAAGACTGGAAAGACAAACTGCATTTTCCAGTTTGGTTTTTTTTTTTACAGGCTGAGACAATTGAGCATTTTCTACCATGAGTAATTTTTTTAGATCATTTTCTCCCAGGAAAGAGCATCTCAGTGAAATTGGTACATGTGGGGGTTTCTACAATTGTTGTAAAAACTGGCATTTTTTTCCTGATTTATACTGTTTCCTGCTTTATTTTAGCTGGTTTCGGACCAATGCCAGAGCCATCTTAGTTGCTGTCAGCCTTGCTCTGGTCTGCAGACTGCAGCTCTTGGGGATGATGTGTTCCCTGATGCCCAGGGTGTCTCTGCCGCTGGTGAGTCATCACCATCTTCCTTTCTTTAAGCACCCAACAATTTGTTTTTTGAGAAGAACCAGTGATGATGAGCCTTATTTAAATTACCCTAAAGCTGCTGGTACTTGGGTGTTTTTCTACAGTCTGTGCCAGTAGTTTTGAACAGTGTAGTTACACTGTGGATGCAATCACAGCTTCCTGAACTCTGCACAAGTTTAAAGTTGTGTGAGCCGTGTCTTAGCAGGAAACTGCTCATGGTCAGGGTTAAATGTCAAGATTTGGATGTTATTTAGGATAATTCTACACCTTCCTTGCAGCTGTTGCAGCTTCTCTGAAGCCCAGTGAGGCTGCACACCCAGAGAGGACTTCCTTTACTTTGTGCAATTGGCTGAAGGTCAGCTTTAGATTTAATTTTTATTTTGAATAACACCTGCAGTGTTGGTTTCTGGAAAGGGCACGAGGTGCCTTATCCCACTTCTATCTCACTCCAGCTATTTCAAATGGGGAGCTACCAGCTGAACCACAAGTGCAAGAATACATTCTAAGAATCACAAGATTTAAGGTCACCTGATTGTTTTTGTTTTAAAGAGCTGTATTTGGGAATCTCTTACCTCAGATGAGCTCATGTTTATGTAACTAAGTCTCCCCTGGAAGCCCATGAAACCAAAGAATTTTGAAGATAATCCTTAGAGCACTTAGAAAAACTGGCTATTGAACAAAAGAAAAAGTCTTAACTTTATTTGCAGAGGCTTTATCTGATGAGGTCTGCTCACTCTTATCGTGTTCCTTTGCTGTCTGTTGGGAAGGTGCCTTCCTGCCTTACATGAACACGCAGGAAAAATGTCCCATGGATGTGCTGTTCATCCCACCTATCTCGGGAGAGGAGATTCTGTGAGTTGCTTCAGGGAGTGACTTAACTCACAAGGGTTATTTTTAAATCTTACTGATTGTAAAATGTATTGCTGGCAAAAATATTGGTTCTCAGCACTTATTGCTCTCCTAAATCCTCAAAACTTTGCGTGTATGTGTTGTAAATCGCCTTCCTTGAATGTCCTGGGAGGAGGTTTTTCATATATGTGTGTGTATATATAAATAAATATAAATTTTTAGTTTAGTGTTATATGCAGCTCAGGCCAACCTACATTATCCTATCTGCAAAGCACTTTTGCTACAGCAGGGACTACCCAAAATCTTGGTTAAGCTCAACCACACAGAGATTAATTAAACAAGTACCAAAAAGTTCAGGTTTTATATTAAGGAAAGAATTTAGTAGTCTGGAGAAGAGGATAACAACGATTGCATAGCCTGGGCAGGGTAGAGAAGAGGTTGACAGCTGTCACCTCAGTAGTGAACAGATTTTTTGAGAAGACCAGAGGTTGTAGATAATTTGTATTTTAAAATATTGAGAGAACTAAATATGGAGTTACAGGTGTGGTCTGAGGATTTGTGAGTGATGTCTTAATTCGGGGATCTGGGCAGGAGAATGGCAAATATGGTGCATATACCCAAAAAGAGAGGGTAGAGGGAGCACAGCTCCAAATGGGATCCCAACAAGGGAAGTTTTAGAACAAATTCTGAGGAGAAAAAAACCTTGCTGAACAAAGAGGTGACCAGAAAGTATCACAAATTACACCAGGGGTTTGTCAGAAGAACATTCTGTCAGATAAGTCATTCTCTTGAGGAGAAAACTAATTTCCTTACCAGATGTGATAGAGTGGAGTTAATTACCTGGAGCTGCAACTCAAATCACTGAGAGTGGGAATGAGGAGGTTCCTACAGGAATTCAGAGGGGCTGGTGGAGCAGTCTGGGGCAGTGTGTGGGGGGGTATTTTTGTTTTCTTTCTTGTACATTAAATGCCATGTTCCCCGGCTGCTGGAGGGAACACTCCTTTTGTTCCATGAGTTGTCTGGAATCTGATCCTCCCATGGATATTCCGTAGTAATAAGTGATTACATACATATTCACTTGTGTGTATATATATTTACATAATCCTAGGTGTGCACTTAGGGATTTGGAGAGCAATGCAAAGCTGTTGTCAGTGCAGAGGACAGGACAGTGCTACAAAATCACCAGAACCCCAGGATGGGTCAGGATGGGAGGGACCACAGCGGGTCCATCTGCGGCCACCTCCCTGCTCCAGCAGGGCCATCCCAGAGCACAGGCCACAGGATTGTGTCCAGACAGCTCTGGAATATCCCCAGGGAGGAGACTCCACAGCCTCTCTGGTTTCTGTTTAGGGCTGGGCACTGCTCAGGGCAGAAGTTCTGCCTCCTGTGCAGGGGCAGCTCCCTGGGATCGGTTCTGCCCGTTCCTCTGGTCCATTGCTGGGCTCGGCGGAGCAGAGCCTGCTCCGTCCTCTGACACCTCCTTTTAGACTTTTATTAACGAGCCGTCTCCTCCCGAGGCTGCTCAGCCCCAGCTCCCTCAGCCTTTCCCCTCAGAGACGCTCCGGCCCCTCCATCCCCTGGGCAGCCCCGGCTGGACCCGCGCGGGTGCTGTACTGAGGGGAGCGCGGAACTGCACACAGCGCCGCAGGCGTGCCCCTCAGGGCTGCGCAGGGCGGGCAGCATCACCTCCCTCCCCTGGCCGACAGCACAAAGCGCAGAACCGGGCGGGTTTTGAGGGAAAAGCGTGTTCGGAGTAAAGCTCCTCCGGAGAGCCCCGCCCCGAGCCGCACCGCCCGCCCGCCCCGCCAGGGGGCGCCGCTGCACGCAGGCCGCTCAGCCGAGCGCCGAGCGCGCCGGCTCCGGCCCAGCCCGCGCAGCCGCGCGCCGATGCGCGGCGCTGAGGGCGGCGGGATGGCGCTGTGGCGGGGGCTGCGCTGCTGCCGCCGCGCCTTCGCCTGGCTGCCCGTGCTGCTCATCGCGCTGCTCCTGCTCTGGTCCTACTACGGATACGTCTGCGAGCTCTGCCTCGGTGAGCGCCCGCCCGCGCCCAGCGGGGCCCGCCCGCCCCGGGCCGCGCCTCGGCACCGCCGGGGCCCCCGCGGGGTTGCGGGCGGGGGGCGCGGCGGGCCGGGGGCTTCGGGCCATTCCCCGTCTCCTTCTCCTCTCCCCCTCTTCCTCCTCCTCCTTCTCTTTCTCTCCTTTTCCTCTCCTTCTCCCCTTCCTTTCCGTTCTCCTTATCCTCCTCCTCCCGCCTCGCCGGTGTGAGCGGGGCCCCGCGCTCGCCCAGGTGCAGCGCCGTGTCCCGAGGCTCCGGTGCCGGCAGTGATGCGTGCACAGGGAGAAACACTCAATTACGAGTCGAGCCATTACGGGATTAATGAGGGGGTTTAGGGCGTGCTGCCCTGCTTTCCACAGGGTTTGTAACCCGGCCGGGCTGGGTGCGGGTTGTGGGTGCTGTTTGTTAGTCATGAGCTCTTGTTTTGTGTGTCCCTGTCAGCAGGGAGGTGACGCTTGAGAGGGCTGGGAGAGTGATCCCGCAGTGAAAGCCAGTGTTGTTGTGATTTGATAACGTCCAGATGTGATTTATGAGCTAAGCGGTAACAAACGTCAGTCTGTGCCCTGCCTTACAGTCGTTTTATATTTATATTCTGTAAAGGAAAGAAATAGGTTACGTGAAATCCCACTCAGGAGTGGAATTATTACAGTAGCACTGAAAACACTACCTTTTAGAAAAGGAAGTTTTATGCTGCCTAGTAATTGTATATTTAATGTAGCAATTTAACTCTATAGTAAGTTACAAAGTTTCTTATGTTTGTTATTTCTGGCTGAGTGTGCTACTAGAAAAAAGGGTTGGCAGGTCTGGTGGAGAGAAGAGCTGGAAGCTTGGATTTGTGAAACTGCGAGGAGGAGATGTGGCTCCTCAGGACAGAGTAAGGCAGATAAAGGAAACCAGAGGTCCCAGAAAGGATAGTCTGAGATGTTCCTGGGGCAGGAGCTGCCTTCCGGTGCTGCACAAACATAAATCAGGTGTGTGTTAGGGTTGGCAGTGCAGTGAGACCTGTTGTTTTCTCTTGATGGGAACTAGAATGAAATGCAGCTTCTTTGGTCTGTGTTAATCAGCAGCTTGGCAAAGCCTCCAAACACTCCATCACATTTATCCCATCTCTGAGACTGTGGGCTGTTTCTTTCAAGAATTCACACAGAATGATATCTCTGAGGTGCATGTCATTAGAACATCCAAGTTTAAGAACAATGGCATTAAAACATCCAAGGCAAAAAAATGTAGAGTGTTTTCCTGAACGCTGTCAGTCTTTTGAAATGTGCTGTGCAAATTCAGTGATACTGAACATGGGCTGATCCCAGGTCTCAGTGCAGCTGTTAGAGGAGACTCAGGTGATCTGAGTGGGGTTTGGATTGGGGCTGTGCTGCTCTGCAAGTGCTGGGTCAGCTGGCAGGAGCTCAGCTTGCTGCCTGGAATCACTGCTTAAAATCATTCATTTGCCCACACCTGCCTATCTTTTTTTTTTGCCCCATTTCTCTCTCATCTCTTTTATTTGTGTGTGGAGGAGTTTACCTCTGCAGAAGCTGAAACGACTGAATTATTTCAGGATTTAAGCATGAGCTGTTGGCCTGTGCTGTTTCTTGCCAACCATCTCCCAGGACATTGTGTCTCTCCACATTTCTAACACAGCAAGGCTTGCTGAGCTGGCTGCCTCTTCTCAGCTGCTGGGAGCATGTAAATAGTGAATGCTTTGTCTGGAACCTTGGTTTGCATCTTCAGTTGTGCCGAGCACTGGAAGTGCTGTGGGGGTGGTGTCTGGGAGGCACCTCCTGATGCTGGGTTTGAGCTCTCAGTGGCTGGGGTGGCCAGTGAGTCATAGGAGGAGGCCTCAGCTCTCATTTGGCTGGTGGTTGCTGCCACAGTGACAACAGTGATCCTGCCATAGAACCTTTTATATCATCTGTCTTTATGGTCTTTCCTCAAGTAAAATCCTTAGCGAGGCCCTGCTGTAGGTGTGGTCAGGAGGGAGCTAGGCAGTGTTGTGAAAAGCTCATCATTGCTTGATTGGCAGCAAAGCAAAGGAAAAACTAAAGGTTTCCTAACAGTCTCGTTTACCTGAAATTGAGTGGGCAGAGACACAGCAAAGATGCAGTTTATTTTTTCATCTACACTTCTGTGTGTCACAGAGCTTTGTCTTCCAAGCAGCGCTCTGTCAAAATATCACAGAACTCTCTGTTTTCTGTTCAAGAAAGCTGTCCTTGTCTCTTCTGTTAAACTTGGATGCTGGCTTTTAAAATAATGGATGGATTTTCAAATAGTCATTACAAGCAGACATTGAACAATGTACCTTTTGCTGGTTGCTCAAAGGGCTTCTGTTAGTAGGGGCTTTTCTCTCATTTTGGTGAAGCAAGAAGGGGTTGTAAAATTTCTGCTGGTAGGAAGTGTAAAAACACTGGAGTTATTGCAGTTGCTGACTCAGCCAAAGCTGAGAAATTTATGACTTCTTAATTATTCTGATGCAGAAATGCTTTGGGACAGTGCTTACAGTGGAGGGTCAAGACAACCTAGAGTAGAAAGCAGCTACGAGTATGTGGTAAATGCAGAGAGATAAATCTTGGACCGGTGCTAGAGGAGCCCTGGTGATCTTATCACTGTCACCAGAGGATTGGTTGTGTCATATTTCTAATGCAAAATATACAGAATATACAGAAATACAGCAGAAAATACAGCCCAAGCAACAGTTACTGAACATCTTGCTGTGGGTGTGTGCGTGAGTGAGGAAGAGTTGTTATGGATGCTTTTGATTTGATGCTGAACTGTGGGTTCTCTCTTTGCCTCTTGAATTTGAACATTTTTTCCTAAAATGGCTGTATTTCACATAGAAATGTTATTTGTCACAAACTTCTCTGGGATTCCTATTTGCTTTTTGGACACGTGTTTTTTTTTCTTTTCCAGTGACTGTGAGCAACCCTGTGGAGAAAGGTACGTGTGATAATTTATTATTTGACATTCAACCCTTGTGAAAGGATTCACAAATGTTCTGGGTGAAATACCAGAAATATTTGCTGTTAATTTTTCAAAGGTGCATCCTCTTTCAGTGTTTTTTTCCTGTAATTGCACCCTCCTGAGGGTACATAGCATGCTGCACCTTCTGGGTGCATCGGGAAATGCCCTGTTTAGTCACAGTATGGGCAGAACATGGAAAAGCTTTGATCCTCTGAGTCTTCAGGAAAAGCTCTGTGTGTCTGTGCACACCCACACGCCTCTTCTCCCTTTCCCTTACACAGTTCCAGAGCTGATTTTACAAGCCAAACAGAAAATACTAGTTCCCATCTGCAGCCCACTTGGTTTTTTTTTTTGCTGTTCCATTTGATCTTTCAGTGAAAGCTTTTCTTGATAAAGTTTTTTTCTCAGTTCTGGTGCCCACTAACAGCAGTTGAGTCATAACACAGTAGGATTGCTCGATGACCGGTGTGTTGGTGACGACGATGGCCGTGTTCGAGGAATAAGGAGTCAGTGGCTGTTGTAACGTTCTTCCCCTTCTTTCCTGGAGGTGCTTGGGATGCTTTTGGCTAATCCAAGTGTTCTCTCAGTGACTTTCTTCTTCTGGGGTTATGAAGGACAGAAGTAGGTGTAGTGGAAGTTGTTCCACGAAGAGCAGTGCCAGCTGACATTTACAGATCCTTCAGATTGCTGCATCCAGTAAATTCTCTTCCCTCTATAGAGCAGTTCTAATGTTTGAAATTGCTACAGAGAAACTACAGAAAGCAGGATGTTAATGGCTACTCAGCAGAAGAAAGTTAATAGTTGCCTAATCTATTAGTGCATCTCCAGGTCAGCTTCCTCTAACTTGCTGCTGGGCTGCTTGATGAACAAAATTAAACCTGTTTCAAGATTTATCTCCTTCCATATTAATTAAAAATGGCTGAGCTCCACCTGCACGTAGTGTAGGGATAACATCTCCAACCAGCTTGGAGCATGAGAATGACTTAGCTGTGATTCACAGCTCCTTCCCACAGTCCATCACATCCTTGTGAGATGTGTTCCATCATTTGCCATCTCATTAGAAAATCTCACTGATGAATTTGGCCTTTTTTACCAATTTTCACACAGGAAAAGAAGTGTTTTGACATAGTTAAGAAGTGTTTGGATTTTAGATTTCTCTTTCCAAGTAGTTATTTTAATCTTAGTTTCTAGAATTTGAAGCTTAAATGGGGGAAATGAGATAGTTTTATCTAAACACATCATTTAATTGCAATAACAATCTTGTAACTGTTTGATAATGTCTTCATGAGTTGAGTGTTAAAGAAATGGTAGATAGTCTGTGGAGCTGAAGGACAGCTCCTTTGGCTCCCTGTCCATGGAATGCCTGCTAGTGCCAATCTGGTGTAAGGTTTGCATGTAGAACTAAGACTGCTCTGGCATGTGCTGCTCTAAAGTGATAAGGTCGTGTCTGCTAGTTTACAGTTCTTCCTCAGTAATCACAAGACCTATTTTGCTCAATATGAGGGCATTTTTCCTGATTTATTTTATTGCATCAACCGTGGCAAATGTAAAAGATGTTTAATAAGAGATCTGGCTTTTTCTGGTGACATAAAGCTCATGTTATTTCTCTCTGCTCTCAGAAGAAGAATGTGCAGAAGTGGGCAGTGCACACTCCGTTTCCCAACTGCATTTAGTAGCCACTGAAGCCCAATACTGGGAGGTGCTGGAGCATTGCAAAATTAACCTTTACACTGCTCAGCACCAGGCAGTTCTGCTGGGCCTGTGCCTGTGACATGGGGAAGAGGCAGGAATCCTGTCATTCCTAGTGATACAGGGTTGTCACCTGCCCTGTGGGACAATTCTCTTCCAGCTCCATCTTTCTCACCCACAGAATGGGATCAGGTGGAGCAGGGGAGGCTCTGAGATGCTGCTGACCCTGAGCCATAAGGTTTAGCTGGACTGCAATAATGGGTGGCACTGGATGGCCATCTGTCTTTTCCTTTCTTTCTTTTTTTTTTTTTTTTTTTTTTTTGAATAATGCCCATCATGGATGAAACCTTTGCTTAAGAAGTCATTGCTCTGTTTCTGTTTTTTCTTTTCTTGTTTTGTTTTTAGTGGCCTATCTTGTAGTATTCCATATTCTCTTTGTGCTCTTTGTGTGGACATATTGGAAGTCTGTTTTCACTCTCCCAATACAACCAGGCAAAAAGGTAAGAGACCCAACACTTTTCATTCCTTGCAAACTAAAAGCAGAGATGTTAAAGAGAACTCAAAAATCCCTCAGTCTAGATGATCTGGAGAACAGAGTCAGAGGCAAATGTGTTCTAATTCTTTCCTACCAATTATTCGTTATGTTGTTTGGATTGGTAGATTTAATTTTTTTTAATTGCATTTTGTTTTATCTCTCTATGAAATACTAATAAAACACTATCTTTGAAGCAACAGAATGAGGTTGATATTTGTGTGGCACTTCAAATATACACAGCCTTGCTCTGATCCTGATTACAGGAATGTAAATTTATAAATAACAACTAATGCCAGTTTTAAAAATATAAAACTGTGGCTTGGAGACAGGTTCTTGCTCACTAGAGATGTGCTGAATGTTATAAAGGTGAGTAATGATCTTCATCTAAGGCAGCAATAGGAACAATTCTAATAAGTTGTTTTATGAGCCTTAATTTCACTTTTTCATTTCTCATTGATGTCTCACAGTATTCTGGCTCTCCAGCACTCACTACCTCTTTTTGTCTTCTTAACGACCACATTTTCCCACCAGCTTAATCTCAGGAACAGGAGGTAAAAATGTTTCCAAACTCAGCTGTGTTTGAAATGCTCCCTCTGCTCCCCCTGGGTAACTGCTCCTCCCGTGGCCTCTGCTTGCAGTTCCACATGTCCTACGCTGACCAGGAGCGCTACGAGAACGAGGAGAGGCCCGAGGTGCAGAGGCAGATCCTCGCCGAGATCGCCAGGAAGCTGCCGGTGTACACGAGGACAGGGAATGGAGGTCAGCTCAGCACGGAGCTCGTGGCCCCAAATCCACCCTCACACACTCCAGCAGCACAGGCTGGCACTCGGAGGATCCTGCTGACCAACAGCATTCCCCGTGCCACTGCAGGCACCCCCTAACTCCTGTGCAAAGGATTTGAATGCTTTTGCTCTCAGGGAAAACAAAAAAAGCCTTGAGCCCTCCTGTGTAGTGCAGTGCCAGGTGCTACCTTTGAGAAGCAAGGTGTTACCACATGTGCTGTCTGTGTTTAGAAATAGCAATAGAATAACCAAATCTGTCATAATTTTTACTTAAAATGGAGTCTGGCTTAGAGATGCAGGACATCTGTGACCAGTTTTCTGGACTGTGTTCAGTGATTAAATGCCTGCTGCACTCCCTTCACAGCTTAAAGAAATCTGTGTTCATACTGGAGGCTCTGACCTGCTCGTTTCTGTCAGGCAGGCTGAAGAATTTTGAAGTAGAGAACTGGAATAAAAGGAGAATTATCAAAATGAAGAGTAGGTAGTCTGAGTAAACGTGGTAGCAAGTGTGCAGTTTTGGTTTGTCACTCTTGAGCTGTATGGTTTAGAGTAAGTTTCCCTGTGAGGGTGGGGAGGCCCTGGCACAGGTTGCCCAGAGAAGCTGTGACTGCCCCTGGAAGTGTCCAAGGCGAGGTTGGATGGGGCTTGGAGCACCCTGGGATAGTGGAAAGCGTCCCTGCCCATGGCAGGGGGGTGGAAAAAGATGAACTTGAGAGTCCCTGCCAACCCAAACCATGATTTTATGCTTTCTCCATTGTTGCCCCATTTGCAAGTATCCATCAGAATTCTGAGTGTTGCTTACCTGATTGTGACCTGGCAGCAAACACCAGCTGCAAACCCAGTCACCTGCTGCAGTGATAGAGGAAGGAAAAAGAATAGTTAGGAAATGAGCACAGGATCAACTAACCCATGAAAAAAGAGCACTTTTCCATTATTTGGTGTTAATTTGTCTCTAATTCCAGGGATTCGGTTCTGTGACAGATGCCAGCTGATCAAACCTGATCGTTGTCACCATTGCTCTGTTTGTGCCATGTAAGTTATGGGTTGTCCTTCACCCAAGTGCAGTCACCACGAGGTTCTGTGAGTGGGCTGCTCCTTCATGTGCCTTTTTACACAAAAAGGTGCCCCAGGGTCTCTGCTCCTGCTGCAGCCAGCAGTGCTCTAGGGCAGGAATCATGTTCATGTCTCTATCTACACAAGAACCAAGGACATTAGTTGGTCTCCAAACACTAAGAAATGTTACATCTTAAAATTTTATGTACCTTAAAAAACTTCCATCATGTAGAAATCTCTCACAAATCAAAGGTTTTGCTACTGATCTGCAGTTGGTAATGAAGTACCAATTAAAAATTTTCCATTTTTCTTTTTTGTCCTTTTGCAGGTGTGTGCTAAAAATGGATCATCACTGTCCATGGTATGTTCTAGATACTGGTTTGTGGTTTTCTGAAAGGAAAGGCTACTTACATATATTTCTGTATGCCTCTCATGTCTGTATGTCTCTCACATTTTAGGCCATTCATCTCTTTAGTTTGGGAAATTTATAAAATAATTGCACTTTGAAATTGCCTGAAATGATATTTTAACAAGTCATTCATGATTGCTCCATAACCCATGTGTAAAATTGCTATTATATTGATAAAATTTAAACCCCAACTGCTGATTCACTCATTAACTATTATTAAAATTTGAAAGGAACTCCAGCTTAGCCTTCTTTGGGCTCTCTGAGAGTTTCAGCTGCACTTGGGATGCTTTCAGTAACATTTGCACGTGGATTGTTTCTGAACAATCTGGTCAGAGACAGTCTGTGCAGAAAGGTGCATGGATTAATTGAGCTTTACACTTTTGAGAATTGCTGCCACTAAATTTCTTAAACTCCTCCTTTTTTTTAAGAAAAAAAAAAGGAAGATTTAAGAAATCAGAAGCAACACAAACATTTCCCTACCTGAACCTCCCCAGTGATCAAAATTGTAGAGGGTTTTCCAAACCTGAGTTCTGACACAAACAGCCACTAGGGTTTTTTTGTACATCCCCTTGTTCCTTTCTAGAGTTGTCCTGTGCATGGCGAATTCTAACCAAAGGTGGGGTTAACTGGGCTGTGTGTAAACAAACAGGCAGTGGTGAGGTGGCTCCTGAGGTGTGCAAATGAATAAAGTGGCACAGAACTCCCAGATCTGATTCCCTTGGCAGACAAGACCCAGACAGGAGGAACGAGTTCCTGCCTCTGTGACCCATTTACCTGTGGTACCAACCTTAAAGCAATTCCAAAACTCGGAGCTGTGCTTCTCCTTGGCCCACAGGAAGGGCTTGAGTGAAAAGCAGAGCCTTCAGTTCTGTTCCCTGTTGGCCACTAAGGGGAGCTGCTTATTGGCAAATTCGGTTGTGTGATCACGGGGTTTAAACCCCCCCCGAACTGGTCGTGCTCATTGTGTTACAACCACCGTGTGCTGCACAAATCCTGATTTCAACTTTGCTTTTGTCCTCCAGGGTGAATAACTGCATTGGATTTTCTAACTACAAATTCTTTCTACTGTTCTTAGCCTATTCTTTGTTGTATTGCTTGTATATTGCTGCAACAGTCTTCAAGTATTTCATTAAGTATTGGACAGTAAGTCATGAAATCCGGTTCCTTTTTCACCTGCTGTGAGTCTCGTGGGCTTTAGTGACTCTCGGTGCTTTGCTGCTGCCAGGCAGTGGAGGGGCTGCATTTTCCTGGGAGGTGTTTCCCTGGGCCCTTTGGGAATCCAGCTGCTGGTAGATGTCCAAAATGCACAAAGCAAGAAGCAAGTAGCCTTCAGCAATTTCAGACTGCAGATTAGCTTCTGGCAGAGAGGTTACATCCCTTCCCTGTCCTTGTGTTTGCGCGGCTGTCTCTTGCAATGTTTGGCATTGATGTGTAAGATCCCAGCATTGATTTGTACATATTGACTGAGAAGAAAAAACCAAAAAAGGTCAAAAAACCTTGTTCATTTTCTAGCCCACACAGGCCTCCTTCCTCAATTTAAAAACAGAGTGAACCAAAGCAGGCTTTTATTCAGTTACTGCTGATCGTTTGTATGCAAGCAAGGGCAGCTGACAGCTCCAGTAAGACACTGGCCCTTGGCCTCTAGTTTCTGTCCCCTCTGCTCAATAAGTCTGTATGTTTGTGTTTAAGTAATTTTGCTGTGCACTAATTGTTCCCCACACTAAACAAGCTACAGCCTTGGGCCCTGGAGGTCCCCAGAGCCTGCCTGTGTTGCTGCTGGGCACCTCTGGCACTTAACTGCTCTACTGTAGAGGGAAAGGAGCCTTTCTTCTGCTTGGGAGTTCCCACTTGGCTTTTAAACTTTCCCCACCCCTCTGTGCTCAGTTCTAACACTCCCCAATAGCTGCAGAGGTCAGGTTCTCTGGGCTTACCTTGAGCAAGCTGCAGAATTTTAATGTGTGCACAGGAAACTCAGGAGAACTTAAACAGGGCTTCAAGAGCTCCTGCCTGCTTATTTCCCATGGGGACAGGGTGTTCCTCCTGCCCACCTGGGCAGCTGTGGTGGGCTGGCTCTGAGCCATACAAAGAGTTAATAACACCCCCCACTCTTTGTGCTGTGGTACAGGAGGGGAAATGAACCACATTCATTCTTTGTCTCTTTTTGCTTTTTATAGTAAGGTTGACTTTTGTCTATAAAAGTTTGAGAACTCCCAATAGGAGTTTTAGAAATTATCTTTCTTTAAGTACAAAGAATTTCCATCTTTAATTTGTTCCTATCACTTGTTCTGTGTTGCTTTCCTTTCCAGGGTGAGCTGACCAATGGACGTTCCAAATTTCACATCCTTTTCCTTCTCTTCGTGGCCATCATGTTCTTTGTAAGCCTCATGTTTCTGTTTGGCTACCACTGCTGGCTTGTCAGCAGGAACAGATCCACTCTAGGTGAGGCTCTTATGTCTGTCTCCTTCCAGTAAGACGCACCAAAGATGCTGTAAGAAGAAAAAAAGAAAAGGAAAAAGGCATTTGTTCTATTTTTGTATGTTCCTGCTGCTTTATGAGGGGAGGAAGATTTAAGATCTTGGTACAAGCTGCAGAAATTTGTCACTGCAAATGAGCTGCATTTATTAGCTGGTGTGACAAAAGCTTTGTTAGGGAAACCAGAGCCTTAAAGTGTAGAAGTCCAATTATAAAAATGTTATGCAAATGTAAAACTACATTTGCTGTAAAATGAGTGCAGCTTTTCAGGAAAAATGGTTTGTTATGCTCCTGTGCTGGATCCCAATCCAGCTTAGTGAGCTTGGGAAACACCGTGTCCATCTTCTCTGATAAAGGCAAAGAAATTGGGACTGTAAAACCAAAGACATTATCATCTAAAATAATATCATTTTCCCAAGAAGTTTCTTTGCCTTTCCTCAGATAAATGTTCACTTTCAAAGCTTTTTGGATAAAGTTTTATAAGAAAACCGAAACTATCAAGAGTGAGCAAATATTCTGATTTTTATCAAGTTATTTACTTCAAAAGTCATTTCATGGGGCACTGAAGCTCAACTATCCCAAAACATCAGACCTGTGCAGCAGCTGAGAAGGGAGATCAAATTGTTCCTAAGGCACTCAAGGTTTTTCTCCCCTTTCTTAATTTTATGCCTCACCACAACTCAGAGTTTATTTGCATTTGTTTGTCCCCAGTGCTTGGTCATTGTAACATTAACAAATGAGGTGATTTAAACCCACAGTGCCACTTCTAGAATGTGCATTGAAGACCAACCTACTTCATTCTGGAGAGTTTTTTACCTAGAAACTTTAATCCTCTGCATTTCATCAAGTCTCACTGAGTGAAAGATCTTTTAACCCCATTCTCTGGATGAAACAACCCACTGTGGGTTGGTTTGACTGTCCTCTAGGTTCAGTTGCACGACCAAATTCCTGCCTTCGGTTGGAAAGTCTTTAGAGGCTTTGCAAAATGGGAAAAACGATTGTTTTGAAACCTTGTAGTGCTGTATCTCTATAATCTGGTAAATCACATTGTCTTTAGATGGCTACAAGATGCACAGCCCTGTTTCAGAGTGTTTGCCATTGATTTCTGGTTTTTTCCACTGAAATTGCCTCTGTTTGCAGAGGCTTTCTCAGCTCCAGTGTTTCAAAATGGCCCAGATAAAAATGGATTTAATCTTGGCTTTGTGAAGAATCTCCAGCAGGTGTTTGGAGAAGAAAAAAAGCTCTGGTTGCTCCCTATTGCCTCTAGGTAAGTAATAATCAAGTCAGTGCTAAAAGCTGATAAAATTACAGTTTATCCCATTTTGTGTACAGGTTTAGGTCACAGGAACGTGGGATTTTTATGTGTCTGTCAGTAAGAGTGGGGGCATTTTCTGTTGGGTGTCATTCAAACACAGAAGTGTGATTTCTGCCCTGAAGAATCTGTGGGATAAATTGATAAAATATATACCTATTAATTGGTCCTTTTTCATAAATGTTTTCCTTAGTTTCCCCCTCACTTCTAGCTGTCCACAAGTTAATTTTTCCAGGGCTTTTCTTCTGTACTCAAATGACTTGATCCAATTAGCACATTTACCTTCTGCTAAAAGTTACTTGATTCCAGGCCATAAGTTTCAACTTTTGTATTCCAGAGACCTTGAAGAAATTGAGAACTAAAATGAAAGATAAACATGGTACTTTTCAAAGCTTAAAGATGATTTTAAGTAAACATGGGAAATCGTGGCAACAGAAAACTTTGTTTGTAGAAAAAACGTAGAGAAATTGTCATCCTTTAGAGTCACTTGCTGTTTTTGCAGTGTCCCTCTCTGCTTTTTTCCATGCAGCCAGGGGGATGGACATTTTTTCCCAATGAGAGCCTTGAGTGAAGCTCGGAACCCTCTCCTGACAAATGAGGAGCAGTGGGAAGAGGATGGAATAGATGAAGAGCCTCAGGGTAAGGAAATTAGTTGTCCTGACCTACAGTGGCCAACAGATGAATTATAAGAGCTAATCAAATAAAAAAACTGTGTTGGTTAAGTCCCTCGGCAGCTCTGACTTGATTAATGAGCACAGACTGAAAATAAGCTCTACTTTGGAACAGTTCTTTCCTTTTTTTTTAGCAGCTTTCTACTTGTAACTGAGAGGGTGTTTCAAGGGTTAGAGAAATTGAAATTGCCTCAAACTGAGAATATTTGCATGTAAATGTTGCTGCATGCAGCACAGTTACTTGGGCCATAAAGTGGTGCCTGCAAAAAGGAGACTATTTAGATTTTTTAAGTGTATTTGTCCTCTGAAAGTGGATGAAAACAGACATGCAAACACCTGAGTGCAGGGATACATTCAGGAAGCTACTTTATACTTTGTCCAGCTTCATGACCAGAGTAAATTTACCTGCTCTCCCTGGTTGGTTCCAAACATTTTGGTAGTTACAAGGTAACACAAATGAGTTTTACAAACAACAAATTTGGCTTTAAAAATAGCAAACAATGGCATTCCTGTGAAATTTTAATGATACTTAAAATAACTTAAGAATGAGTCAGAGCTTCTTCCAATTTTTATGAACTTTAAATTCTCTGAAGAAATAATTAATTCTTCCGTATGAAAACACTGACAGTGAGGTGATTTTTGGCTAGATCAGACCCCAGATATTGGTCTGGAGCTTATATGAAGTCTCTCAGTTCATAGTGCCTATAAAATAACTGACATTTCCAGGTAGTTGAACTGGATGATCCCTGTGGGTCCTTTCAACTGAAATATTCAGATTCTCTCTTACACTATAGAAGTAAACCAGTAAAAATGTCAAACCAGAAAGACCTGAAATATTCCATTAAAACTGCAAGACCTTTATTTGTCTTTGTGGCTTTAAAGCTTGTGACTTGGTTATGAAATAAATAAAGCCAATAATAGAGTAATCTCAGTTTAAAAACAGCTGCTCCATTCTCTCTCAAGTGGTTGTCTATTTTTGTTTGTAATGATCCTTAAAAATGCAGTCCCATGCTTAGTCAAAAATATATTCTCAGTGAGAAAACCAAATTTATTTACCTCTAATTGCTTTGTTTTTCATTGGGCAGGTTCTGGTGAAGCCTCATCCCTTGCCATAGAAAGGGAGACATAGCAGTGTGAAAACACAGTGGTGTAAAGCTGGATCAGAAAGGTGAGTGCTTCTTTCTCTACTTGCCTCAAAACCACTGCTCTGCAGGGAGTGGGGGTGGTTTTGGACAGGTTTGGGCTTTAGCAGAACAATATTTCTCCAGCTTGCCCAAAAATCCCTTGTTCAAGGAGCCCTAAAAGGAAGCAGAGGCTCTCAGTGGCCCTCAGCTGCTGTTGGCACAGGTCACACCAGAGCCACCAGCTCTGTGTGGAGGGGAAGACACAAACCCTGCAGCTCCTCTGGAAAACATGGCAGGAACGACTGCTGCACTGACTTGTACAGTGACAAGAAGGGAAATCTGTGCAGGGATCCATGGGAGGTGTGGGATGGTGCAGGTGCAGTCTTAAACTGAAGCTGAGAGCAGCCAAGCTGCAGCTGGGAATACAAGGAAGTGCCTTGTAATGCCACATCAGCTGTCACTCTCTTCTCCAGGCTTTCTCTCCCCCTGGAAAAGGTGGGTCCCACAACAGCTGACACTGGCTGGGGCAGGTGCTGCTTCCAGAACATTCCCTGCTCTGCCACCTGTTCTGACTTGGAGAATAGGGGACACGTCCTGCTGCAGGAACTGCAGGCACTGAGGAGGACACAGTGTCCTGTTTTCCCAGGGGAATGGAACTGACCGAGATTCCAGGAGCATCCTCTGCTGTCCCACTTGCAGGAGGTGGAATTGTCAGATGGAATTTGCCCCTCTCTGTTCCAAGGCAGTCAGTAACTGTGGTGTGGCAGAGCACTGCAATCCATGCCTGGCTCCCCTGGCAGACAGGGCCCCTCCACACTGCTGTCAGTGGGCTTCTGGCACGTTGTAGGAGCCCATTTTGTTCCACTAAGAAAAACCCCAGAGTGTTTTTCTGTCAGTGGTGAGGGCTGCATCCTGCATTCCACCAGGCCAGGCAAGTCATTCTTCATGGCTTTAAAACCACTCCCAAAGCCCAGATCAGCCCTTGATCGCTCATCACAGCAGTGCTATAGTTGCACTTCTTTATTTCTTTAAATTTCAGCTTCCCTCTCAGGAGCCAACATCCCTTCTCTTGGCAAGCACTTCAGTTTCGAGGGGCAGAAAACAGGTGGACCTTCAAGATGAGAAAACATCCTGAAGTATTGTCTGATGGGAATCTGCATTCTAGAGTGCTTCTCCAGAAATCCTGCTGTCCAGATGTCCCAAGGCTTTATAAGTTTAAGTTACAGAGTTAACAGAACAATTTTACAGAGTGATTCTGGCCAATCTTCTTTGGCCTGCTCTCTTTATTTTATAAATACTATATATTTTTTATTCAAAATGGGTAAAAATGTTGATGCGAGTGCATTTCTAAAGGCCTTTTCATTTTGCAAACATCAGGGACTCGAGTTCTTGAAATTCTTCCAAGCCATAATATTCTTGGGAATGGTTATTTATTTTGAGGCTGATTCTCCAACCTTCTCTGCAAGTGGCATTTTCTGTGTTCAAATTCTGAGTCAGTTCAGCTCAATGCAAGACAGACCCAGTTAAATCTGGCACTAAATTGGTAGTTGAATGTAAGAGTGTTGAAAGCAAAAGTGCTGAACATGCACATGTACATGTGCAGCTGTGAATGAAAATAAAATACTCACATTGCCAGTATCAAGATTCAAGAATATTGTGGCCATAGATTTTTTTAAAAACTTTTTTTAGGAGGGTGTTATTGTCTCAGAGTTTGGATTATCATGCTCTTTGCCCAATCCTACTTGCGGGTACCTAAAATGCAAAAGGGAACTTCAGACAGTCCAGTTTGCATTAATTCCTAGGGCTAAAATACCCACTCATTCCTGGATCAGTGTTTGATGGAGCTTTGTGTGTTCATGGAGTCAGAAAGGAAGATGTGAATTTGAAATGTGCACTGGAACTCCACCGGTTGTGTTTGGAGTTGACTCTCCACAGGGGTGGGATGAACCCCAAAATGCTGAAGACACAATGATATATTGAATTTGTTCAGACTTCTTCCCAGCTCAGTGCACTGACTGGTTTCAGGGCTTTCTGCACTAAGAGGTGATCAGATTTGTTTCTGCATTTTGCTGCATTTACAGTCAAAGAGGTGTATCTCTGTTTTTGTTCTGGGGAATGGAACTGAGATTTGGCTGGCTGGATTAGGGACATTTTTCTAGACCTGAGTCCTTTTATTTAATCTGCATGATTCAGCCCAGTCCATCATTCCTTGTTTGAATTAGGTGCATGCTAAAAGTATTGGTGTACTGCCTCTAAGATCATTTAGTACCATCTTCTATCCCATTTTTGTGTTTGTTTATCACCCCACTGGTGTGGACAGTGACTACAGGAGCAGCTGTGTGTGTCAGGAGAAAGGACCTGATGAGTGAGTTTGGTGATGAGGCCTTTGCCTACAGGCCAAACCCCTTTTTCCCCTGTTCCTCTGCTGCTGCTGCCACGGGGAATCTGTGAGACAGGAGAGCTTTGCAGAGATTCCTTCCCTAAGAGTAGGTGTTTAACTCCTGGTTGATCTGTGCCCTGTGGGCAGGAATTTGGTCTCTCAGCCTCTGCAGTTTGTGTGGAGCAGGCAGTGCTGACACCTCTGCAGTGCCTCACTGCTGAATTTGGTTGTGAGGGGCCAAGGTGGGCTGGCCCAGGCTTGTGTGGGTTTGTGTCTCTCCTCAGGGTGGCCCTGAACACTGAAAATGTTCCTGCTTCAGCCACCTAAGCCCCATCTGTTGAGTGGCTCTGTCACCAAATGGCTGCTGAGTGCTGGAAGTGTTTTTCCTGTCAATCTAAAGCTGCATTTCTAATGTAAATCTGGTGTTGGGCCTTGTGCTGTGTGTGATGAAAGGTGGCAGCTGAATTAATCACCTCATTCCTTGCAAAATGTGCTCCAGAGGGGGAGCTTGAGAGGAGGATGGCAGCTAAACACAACGGGAATTTAGCACCTACAGAGGTGCTATCTGTGCCTTTAAAAACTTTAAATTCCTTGTATATAAAACCAGGAAGATGATTTGGTGACTTTCTGTTTCATTCTGTCAGCTGAAGTGTATTTTTCCAGAGCTGTGTGGATTTACAGGAGTTTTCTGAGCAGGTTCTTGTGCCCTTCCTGGGTTTGGTTCTGGTTACAGCCTTGCCATTATTTGAGTTGCTCCTGTGCAAGGCAGCAGCAGCAGAGCTGCCCATGAGCTGTGCAGGAGCTCCCCTGCCTGCTCCTGCTGCTGCACTGCTCATTAGGGAGTACAGAAAATCGGGTTTTGTCTTCTGATACCAAGCCAGATATCTTTATGATAGCACAGGTACCCAGCTGAGTTGAGAAACAGTTTTAAATGTTTCCAAGTAACTTTTATTCAGTCACTTTCCTTGTAATTAGTTATGGTCAACTCTTTCCTTTCCTTCAAAGCAGCTCAGCCTCCTGTGGTTGTAACAAACTCTTGTCCAGGTAGAAACAATACAAAGTTCACCACTTCAGAGCCACTTCCCATCAATATCCATACATCAAATGCTGGAAAGCTTCATGAAATGTGAAACAAACCCAAAAGTTGGGTAAAATTGAGGCAGAACGAAATGGGAAAAACCCACTTGTCTGAGTGAGCAGCTCCATTTTGTTCCCTTCTGCTCACGTAAGGTGATACCCTTATGTTACCCTGGCCTTTGTCCTGTTTATGCTGAGTAAATGCACTGGAAAAGAGAAGTTTCTCAGGCTGCTGTGGTCACTGCTGCAGGTGACAAAAGAGAGAATATTCAGCCCAGTGCGTGGTAGTTTTTTTTAACCTGCACATGGCTCTTTCAGGGGTAGAACCCACTGCAGCACCTCTTTGTTTTCCATGCCCTGATCCTCATCCAGAGGCTCTCTGCCATCAGCACTGACCGTAAGGGCTGTTGTATCAAACCTCTCCCCTACCTGCACCCTCCATCCCAGCATTTCAGGAGTGGCACTCATCCCACCAACACCAAGGATACTGCAGCTCTGGGAGCTGGCCAGTGATTCCAGTTCATCCTGTGTGTATCTCACACTGCCGGTGCTGCTGCCCCAGCATTCCAGGTACACTCTGAGCCCTCTGTGTGCCAGGAGCAGCCAAAGTGTTCCCACTGGGATGGGCACCACGTGGTGTTCACTGTCAGTGTCTGGAGAAAGACAAAGAACCTGGAGAATTGTTAAGGTTTGAGTCTCGGTTCTGATGCTGATGTCAGTTGTGACTGGGGGGGTTGTGAAGGTGTTGAACTCCAGCCTGGAGCAGTGTGGAGGCAGCAAGGGAACTGCCTTGACCCCATCCAGGGGCTGTTTTCTCTGCTTAGCACTGGATCTACACTAAGCTTTCTCAGCTAGGAGCAACCTTCCCAAGTGATGTCACCACTGGAAAGGAGGGAATGCTTTTGTTGGACTTTACTGTGATGCCTCCAGTGTTATTCCTCTACTCCTGCATTCATCCTCTAAAATAACTGACCACTAACAGCCACCCCCTCATCTCTCCCCCTTCTCTCCCACTTACATTCAGGTACAAAAACCCAGACAGAACATCATATTGATGTTCCTCTGTGTGGAATTAGGAGTCCTAAGTCCAGTCCTGGCCAAGGAACCAGGGCTTGTGCAACCCTCGCTGCACTGCCAGGTTTCTCTTGCTGAGTTGGAACAGTTTTCAGAGTAGGATTATCTTGTTTTCCTTTAGGCAGGGAGCAGTACTGTACATCTGAGGAGGCTGTACCCAGTGTGTGTGGGGTGCAGTCACTGGTGAGTGACTGGTGAGAATCAGGAAGCTTCCTAATCGCACTATGCAATGAATGTTTGCTTCCTGGGACAAACAGGAATGGGATTCAGCAAAATCCACACCAGCTGCAGCTCTGTAGCTCTATATGCTGGTCTGGAATGAAAGCACAATTTGATGCATAAAGTCTGTAATATGATATGAATGTAAAATGTCAAGGGGAAAAAATAAAAAAATTACTATTTTTCCCCTGAATTTAGCTATGAAGAGTGATGTGCTGAGCTGTTCTCAGGGCCCCTGCATCCTACAGAGCAGTGACTGTGTGCTGAGCAGTTACTCTGTGCAGAGTTGGTGCACTCGTGGAAGGGTTTAATGAGCAGGTGAAGGAGGCACTGCTGACCTTGTTTATTAAGCCAGAATTAATTAACTCAAAAGGGTCACATTTCCATTTCAGTGACTCCTGTGGTACAGATTTTTGAAATGGATCCATAGTACTTGAAAATACTTCAATTTTATTGATATTTTTTCCAATTCTATCAGTTTCTGCTTTGTTCCAGAACACTTGCAAACCTAAACTCGTTCTGAACAGATCAGTGAAGGCATTTGCATGGCAGAGGGGCTGTTTTCATTCCCAGCCTGGTCTGTCAGACCCTGCACTGGCTCTGCCATGGGCTCTTCCTGCCTAGTGCTGCATACCCTGCCCTGGTCACAAACACTGAGCTCACACCCACTGCTGCAGGGTTTTAGTCTCTTGTCCTTTTCCCATCCCACTTTGAGTCTTCCCTCTTCCTCCTGAACATACAGTTAAATATTTTCAGCTTTGAGCTGCTTGTGCTGGTTTTTTGGATGCTGTGAAGGTGAGTAGGTGTCATTTTATGCAGTTGTGCCACGTATTTTATTTGTAATTAATCTCGCTGTTTGTCAGGTATTGGTTTGTGGTTCCCATAATCAGGCCCAGCTGGCCTTGCTTTTAGAGCAGGATCCCACTTCCTGCATTTTCTCTTTCCTAAAAGCCTCATTTCTTTATTCTCCAGCTTCCATTTGGGATGTAAACCTTGTGAAATAAAATGTAAGTTTACATTTTAAATACAAGCCTGTAAGTTGCTCATGCCTGCATGCTCCTTCAAATACTATTTTTTTCTGTATGAGATTTTAGGATTTACAGCAGCATTTGTAAAACTTTAATGGGTAACAGCCACTCTTAAAAAAAAATGAAGTTATGTTAAGGAGAGGGGAAAAAAATCCACAACCAAAAAATAAATCCAATAGAAAGGACAAAGGGATCATCTCTGCTTCTTATTCCAGCTGTGCTTGAAAAGCAATGCCTGCTTGCATCCAGTGCTGATGTCAAACAGCCCATGGAACACGCAGGTATCTGACCTGAAGGCTTCCCTGCTGTTCCAGTACTTCCTGAAGCACTTCCTTGAATTAAACCTTGGACTAAATCCCATGGGAAGCCTGGAACCCAATGAAATTGCCCCCCCCCCTCTCCTTTCTAACCTGGGGAAGGTGTGTGCTGCCCCATCTCAGCACTTCCCTCTGTAAAAGAAACAGAAGCCCAAAGGATTCTTGAAAATGTTGGTGTATTATTCCCCTCCCCTGTCTTTTCTGAAGGATCTGGGAGCCTTGAGGATGTGTCCTGGAGAGAACTCCCTCAGCATCTGGAATGCTGCTGATGTAAGGAACTGCTGGGCTGGTGCAGGTGACCTTCCCTGGGAGGAAGGAGGGACAAGGTTCTAACTAAGAGCTGCTGTGAGGAGGTGGAACCTGTTGTTCCACTGTCCTGATTTAGCTCCATCCTTCTTTGGAATTAACTATGCTATGGAGGAGCTTCCTGCTGTAGTCACTGCCTGACTAAACAGAGCTACCCCAGAGTGATTCCAAATCCATTGTTGGAGCAGGGAGCTTTGGGGTTAGGAACATAGGAAGTAGAAAAGCTCCTGTTATTTTATAAATTTATAATCTGCCTGCTCAGATGGCTGGTCCTCATCTGAAAATGCTGTTTGTGGTGCAAGTGGGTCCCTCAAAGGGACCTAAATCTCAGGATCAGAGAACGGCAGAGCTGTGGTGTTGTCAATGTCAGGAGGAGGGTTTAACTTCCTCCCAGAAAAGCCAGGGGGTTTCATGTGCTGGAGCTTTTCCTGGCAGGAAACTGGGGCTGGAGCAGAACACCCACTGCAGGGGCTGCTGTGGGTCAGAGGGCTCCCTTTGGGAGCTCCCTCTGGGGCGGGATCAGTGCTCCCATTGCATCCCGACGGAGCTGACAGAATTAGGAAACAGCAGCAATCCCCCTGGAGTGGTTTGTAACTGCATCCAGCTGCTTTTTAGGAACCCAGTGTGGCCTGGGGCTGCCAGCTGCTCCAGCCAGCACTGCTCTGTGCAGCCACTCAGCTGGGTGGCTTAACACACATCCCTCACCCCCAACTGAATAGGAAGTGATTATTTTCCAAGGAATGTCACACAGGGATTGCTGCCCACCTTTGGGGTGTTGTGTTCAGGAGTTTAATGCTGCTGCTGCTGGCATTGAGACTTTTGATATCAAATCAGTTTTTACAAAAGCTTTGGATACTTGTTTTTACTGTCGGACCAGTGTTCTGACTGTGCTGCTGCTCTGTGCAGTTTCACTGGCATTTTCCAAGTGTTTGTACAGTTTCTACAGCTGAATACCCTGTATGTTCTGCTTTGTTGTTTTTTATTATGGTTTATACTGTACTGCAGGCAAGGACTGCATTAAAACCATTTTTGGCTAATTCATTAGATTTGTGAATGGTTATTTCCTGTGCTCAGGCTAAACATTCCCTCTCTGGAAGTGTTACACAACTTTAATTAATTGGAATTACTGCTTGGAACAGGGAAGGTTCTTTATCTGTGACAAAAAGATTCACTAAATGCTGGCATTGGTGGGGGCAGCCCAGATCTCAGCCCACTCACCTGATGAGAGGTAAGAAGGGACTTGAGAGAACATTCCTTAATCCTGCAATTGTAAAATATGGATATATTTTAAAATAATAATGTTCTATATTGTATTTATGGATTTTCCCAAAGTTACAGTAAGGGGAGGTACTGGCCAGCTGGATATGGTGTACTTGGTGCCAGGGGATTTAAAGCCAAAGCAGGAAGGGATTTGGCTGCAGATTGATGTTTAATGTGACCCATACAATGAGTGCCTCGAGGCTTTGGAAAGGCTGCTGAGCCCTGAGGGCCACACTTGTCTCCTGGCCCTGGTGCTCTGTGAACAGCACTAGAAATCGAGTTCAGCTTTTTGCTGCAGTTTTCCTCTCATTAAAAGAGTTGGTGAGACTGATCCAGCCACAAGTTTTGTCTCTTAGAACTCCCAAGTTCTCTATGTATAGAATTTCCACAAGCAGGGCTGCTCCCGCCCCCAATTCCCACCCAGTCTGCACCTGTGCTGCAACAGGAATCTTTTTGATTCAGGACCCTTGAGCAAGACAACCAGGGGTGTTTCACTATTTGAGAATAATGTTTGCAGAGCAAAATTCCAAGAGTTGTATCATTGGTTCTTGGCCACCAGCCAAAGACCAAAATGCCCTGTGGCTGCTCAGGAGGACATTGAGATCCAAGGGCACCCCTACATTTGGAAGCACTGGGAGTGGCTGTAGATGGAGTGATGCCAAGTGACCCCAGAAATGAAGGACACTCCCTTGGGGTTTAGTTGGGTTTATTTTGCTCTTGCAGGCGGCCATGGACAGGCTGGAGAAGAATAAATAAGTTAAAGCAGAGTGTGGTAATTATAGAGCCCCAACATGGAGATGCTTGACTGTGTAGCCAGAGTGCTCTGTCACTGTACCTGATCCCTGTTCAGGCCAGCACTAACCTAAGTTAGTTGGCCAAAAAGGTTTTTAAACATGCCCTCGACCAACTCAAAAGTAATAAAATGTAGAAAAAACCTCTTGTAATGCCATAGAGTCATATCCAGTTGTTCCAAGAGTGTCAGTCTGTCCCAAAATACTTCTGTCCAAAGTGTGTTGGTGCAACAGGATGCACTTCTGTAGTTAAAATGGTGATTTCTGGGAATTCCTGGATGATGGATTTGGCACCTTTGAAGAGACAGGAAAGGCAATAATGACTACAGTGCTTCAGCCCATGTCAAATTGTGATCAGCAGCATTCCAAAGGTAAGCTAGGCTCTGTGCTTCTGTCTCCATTTCCTGTTCCTGCCTTTGCTAACCATCTATGAGTAAAACTTCCTGACTTTAGGGGATGGCTTTTTCGGGTTTTCTTTGGATTTTCCTTTCCCATACACACATACTCCAAATCAAGTGGTTACAGGCTGCTCTGCAGTTCAGCTGAGCTTTCTGATAGCAATTTCTGCCATGGCCACTTTCTAATACAACACACAAGATCCTCTTTCTTCCTCCAGAGAAGCAGATGTTCCCCATTTAGATCCCCTTTTACCTCTAACCTGCAGCCAGGCCCGTTCTGTTGCTCCATTCAGCTCCCACTCCTCGTTGTTCTGGTGCTGGCCCAACCCCCACATTCCACAGTCCAGAGCAGCAGCTGGCCTGGCATTGCTCTGTGAGCCATGGACCTGGCAGTGCTGCAAACTCCTGCTTTTAGGAATTCTCTCCCATTTGCAGTTTTGCCATTCAGTCCCCTCCTCACTGCCCACACCAAACATGGCACTGTTTGCTCAGTTTTACAATTCAGCCAAAAAACCCCAAACCTGCTCTGAGCAAAGGCACAGCTCTGCCTTGCCTGTGCTATGTGTGACTGATGTCACTGTCCCCACCAGACACTCCTGTGCCCCTCACACTCACCGTGAGGTGTGGAGAAGAGGCTGAGCAGGATGATGACGCTGGGCTGGACCCCATGTTCCACAAGCACTTTGACAGCCTCGATGACTGTGTTCCCTGTACCTGAGAGGGCAGAGAGGGAGAGGGTTTAGGGCTTATCCCCTGGTTGATGAATTGTCCTAAGCTGTCCAAGAATACCCGTGGTAACTTTGGTGTGACTGATTGGTGATTCAGCCCTTTCCCACTGGAAAGGCATCACCTCTGCATGTACTCCTTGTAGAAAATGTTCTCCTAATGGCAGAACTTGGACTGGAAAAGTAACCTCATCCCAACAAACTCCTTTTAATATTAATCTAGAAATGTCTCAGACTAAGAAAACATAGTTTGAATCTTTTCCCCTGGTAAAATTCATATAATTCAATTTATATCCAGTCTTAATCTCAGCCTTTCTCCCAAACACAGCCATGCCCAAAGGATTTGCTCTGCCTTCACACTGGTGCAGCTGAGTAATGTGTGCCCTGGCACAGCCTGATAAATCCCCTCCTCTGTCACCTAAACCAAGCAGAAAACCCAATCAAAGCCCCTGCAATGTGGAAATTTTCCTTTCAATGCGGGCACTCGGCGTTCAGAGGAGGCTGGCTGTCCGTGCTGGTGGCAGACACTCACTCAGGATTGGGTACATGAGCAGCACTTTCCTCCTGTAGATGTCTGGGGGGAACTTGGCGTAGTACACTTTGGCTCGCTGGGTCTCCTCGTCGCTCTGGATCAGGATTTTCCCGATGCGGATGGATCTGCAGCAGTCCCGCAGGCCCTGTTCCATCGCCTCCCCTCCAAGGAGCAGCACAAACACAGCAGCAGGTGGTGACACACTGAGAAAGGGCTCAGGGACAGGGGCTGCAGGGGAAGGGACAGTCCCAAAGGGGCAGTCCCAAAGGGACAGGCCCAGCCCCGTGCAGGTGAACACTTCTAAGCACTGAAACACTTGAAGCTCTTTCCCTTTTTCCTCTGTTCACAGCAAACCGAGTCTCCTCGGTGTTGCCGAGCCCCTGGGTTTGGTGCTCCCACCCAGCTGTGCTGAGCTCTCACAGGAGAGAGCTGGAAATCAGAACGGGCGGGTGGGTTTGGGGACATCCTGTGACAGAGTGTGGGGCAGAGTGTGGGGCCGCTGGATTTGACACCACAGATCCAAAGGTTTGCCCAGCCCTGGACAATAGCAGGGACTCTGCCCCCACGGAGCGTGGCTGGGGTGCGGCCCTGGGCACAGAACAGGGGAGGGCACTTGGCCCCTCACAGGGGACAGCTGCCAGGGAAGAGGCCACAGGAGATCTGTTCCAGCCATTTGTCTCCTAAAAGGTTAATGGCAGATATTCCTGGACACTCTGTTATCCAGGATACCTAAAAAAGAGTAACAACTGGCAGGTTTGGGTTAACCTGTTTTTGCACATTTTTGAAAGGAAGCTGTTTACAGGTTTCCAAAGCATTTCATGTGTGCTCCTTCAGCAGCCAACACCACCTACCACTTCTCATGATGCTGACCCCACAGTTTCCCTTTTCGAATCGGACTCCTTCATACTTGTGTCCTGTGAGGAAAGAAACCAGGGGTCAGTGGTAGTGGCTGCTCCTTCCTCCCCTCTCTGCATGGAGAGGAGATGGTCCTGGATCTGCCACTGACTGATGGGAAAGATGAGACACCAGTGCTCAAGAGGTGAAGCAGCTGCTGTTTAATGTAAAAACGAGCACAGGAAAGTGAGGGCTGCCTGAACTCTGTCTGGTTTCACAGCTGAGGGTTTGCAGTCCATCTTCCCTCTAAGTGTAAGTAAAGACACACCAGTGCTTTACTGCAGAGTGGCAATGGCACCCTGCAGAAATGTAAGTGGAGTTCTCAGGCAAACAGGACTCAGCTGGTGCACGTCTCACAGGTGTGCTGTGGGTCACACCACTGAGCTGAGCAGCTCCCCCTAACCTGCTGAACTCAGCAGCTGCCTCTGAGTACTGCACACAACCTTACAGATCTTTGCAGCTGATAGGAGAAACCACAACTCCTGCACTGGTTTTCTCTAGTGCCAACACAGCCACTTTTCATTTCCTGCTCATCCTCACTCCCAGCTGGCCCCAGCTGCTGGGCCAGATTTAGGCAAAGCAATACTGCTTGTGCCAAGTACTTATTCCTTAAAGGGCATGTGAAATTTCATCAGTTTTAATTCAAGGCTGTGGTGTGGGCAGGTGAACAGACCTTGAACATACACTGCTACATTTTCATCATGGTTTTGCAAGACCAGTTTAATTCTTAGTGAAATGACAATGTGGAAGGTGTTGCTGAGTTCTGTTGTTATGAACCATGTAGCTTTTTAAACCAGAAGGGACCCTTACTCTGTGGTCTGCCCTGCTCAGAGCTCCCCAGGGAACTCATGGCACCAAGTCTGTCAGAGTTCAAGGACCATCTGGATGTTGCTGGGTTCAGTTTTAGGCAGTTCTGTGAGGAGCAGGGAGTTGGACTCAATGATCCTCTGAGTCCCTTCCACCTCGAGATATTCTGTAGCTCTAGTAATAATTCCATGTATTTTTATGTCAGTCCCACTTCCAGTCCTACCCAGGCCAGGGGTGATTTCCCACGTACCTGTTGGAGTGGTCACGGTACACTCTGTGTAGGGCAGTTGATTCAGTCCCTCTTCAACCACGAGTCTGATCTGTGGAACCAAAGAGAAGGCTCAGCTTAAAGGGATTGTTATCTCTGGAGATAAGGCACTACATGGCAGTAGTAATTACAAAGACTGGGTGAGCCCAAAGGGTCTAAAAGGGTCTCTTTAATAGCAGTTAGGGATTGAATTTAGAGACCTTTTGGGGGTGAAGCCTATGTTTTGGCCACAAATCAAACAAAGGCATTGCAGAACAAAATTGGGAGGACGTTGATAAGCAATCATAAAACTGCCTTTATTTACATCTGGCAGGCAGAGACATCACAATTTTTTTTCAACAGATGAGTGAGGCACCAATGCAACTTCATTTACTGACAGGAAATATTGGTGAGGGAAAGGGAAAGTTCCCCCCTCAGTTCCCCATCAGCCAGGCTCTATTTTCACATCCTTGTTTCTAGGGCTAAACCACAGCTGGGCTGCCAGAACAGCCACAGAAGCTGCAGCAATGCAAACACACCACCAGTGCCCAAAGACAAGTCAGCAAGTCTAGGAATCTATCACCTTCACCTCCCAGCACCTGCCAGCTCTGCTTTCCCCGGGCTGCTCTGCCAATCCCTGCACTTTTGGATGGTCCAGCTGGAGGAGCAGCTCATGAGCCCCCCAGCCCTCCCCTGGTGCTGCCCTGCAAAGTACAAAGTACATCCACCTGCAGCCAGGATGGTTGTCCTGAAGGATGCTGTGGGTATTAAAGATGTGAAAATTCTCTCTGTTAGTGAGCCAAAGATTCACAGGCCATAACTGCTCAAGGAAAGCTACTGCCAAGCAAGAGCTTAAACCAAAAACATCACTGACTATTCAAAATTCGCTGTGGGATGGCAGAAGTGAGGCAATGCTCCTGGGATGGAGCAGGTGTACTGCTCACCTCAGGCAGTTCTTATTCCAGAAAAAGGGCAGCCTGGGAGGTTTGTCCTGTCCCATTCTGCCCCAGTTCCTGGCACACAGGCAGCCTCTGCTAGAAGTGGTCCCTTACATTTATAATGTCTCTTTGGAGATATTCTTAGTCATTTTAGTACAATGTTTTTTTTCCTAAGGTTGGATTTGTGGCAGCCATACTCAGAGGCTGTGGTCAGTTTCTGGGACATTTGTACCCAATTTTATTTTTTTTTTTTTGGAGTTAGTTCACCAAAAAAAGCTAATCTCTTTGTCAGGTTTGGAAGAAAAGCTTTTTTCCATCCTGCTGTAGTGCTGTCAGGGTTGGAATTGCTCCACATAATCTGCCAAAAGTTTAAGAGTAATCCAGTGAAGGTCTTATGGTCAAATAATCTCTGTGATCTTCCTACACTTTATCAGTGTTTCACACAGACTGGGAGGATTCTTTGTAAACTTGTCAGTGTTGATAAAACATTTATTTTTGCACTGTGCTTTCTGCCACTTCCACACTCAGGGATTAATTTCCTCCTCTTTTCTCTCATGGCCCAAGAACCAGCTGCTGCTCTCCCAGAGAGGTGGCTGCCATTGCTTAGAAGATAAAACCAGTATTATTACAGCCGCACACAAAACAGGAAGTAAAGCTTTGGTCCCAAGGTAGAAGAGTCTGAGCAGAAAATCCTCTAACCCATTTTGTGTGGCTTTTCTTGGAAGCTCAAGGGGAGGCAGAACATCCTCTGTATCTTTGTAGCTCAGCATTTCAAACCACTTTGGAATGCTCACCCCCTGAAAGAGGCAGGTGGTGAGAAGGGTGAAGTGAGCTGGTCAGTGTTACACAGGGAGCTGCTGGTAGAGCTGAAAAATTAATTCATGGCTCCACCTCAGGCCTCCAGTCACCCCCCCAAATGTGCTTCTGCTGCAAAGCACCAGCACCTGGGAGCTGAGGTGACACCAGTTCAGTGCCTCCACAGTGAGTGGGTGCTGGGATCAGGGGGAGCATCCTGCCCCGAGAGGAGCTCTGTGCCCTTCCCAGCACCTGCCCTGAGTCCCAGATATCCCGAGTTCCACCACCCCCAGCAGCCATAAGCACTGATTGTTTCCCAGGCCGGGGGCTGCTTCCCTCAGCTGCTTCTCCTCCTTCACAAACACCACACAGCTTTGTCTTCATCCTTCATCCTTGACTTTAACCTCAGTTCTTTCAGCTTCAGGATCACAGCCCTGGCAGTGACTTTCAGACACTCCCTGCCAACCTCCACCACCCATTAACTCCTTTTTCTCACAAGTACCTTCGAACATTTCCTTTGTGCCATCCCCTTATGTGTGAAACAAACTGCCAGAAGAAATTGTACCACCAGAAATCCATCACCTTTAGAATCCCTCCTTAAGACCTCTCCCTCTGGTGACCTTAGGAGACACTGCCCCTAACAGCTGCCAAGGTAGGAGCAAGCTTAACTTCATTTTCATTTTCTTATTTCAACAAGGTGTATTTTCTTCCCCTATAATCCCCCACTTTTCTTCATCTATTGCCTCTTGCCATTAAACTTTGCTCACTGGGTGGAAAACATGGCAAGTCACAACTGTTTGCACCTTGCCAAGTTTAGTGGAGACCACGTCCCACATGAAATTATAACTGTTCTTTGTCACACCCAGGAAAAATATTCAGAAAATGAGAGTCCTACATATTCTTTCATGCAAAATTCCTTCTACAAAATGGAAAACAGAGCAGCAGGTTCTGTGGCAAAGAGCTGCAGGACCAGCATATGGAGGCTCTCTAGCTGTGCTGGCCAGCCCATAGAGGACACTGGTGTAAGGGCCTGAACTAATGTCTGGATCAGCAGCTTCCAGCAATTGAGAGGGGGGGGGAAAAATCAGTGTTTGCCTCAGAACAGGGGCAGGACAGCCAAGAAAGGTGAGAAGGTACATGGAAAAAAGGTCCTTCACACTAATTACTGACAATAAGGTATTGGAATGCAGGAAACATCCTCAAGAAGGGGAAAGCAGGGGGGAAAGTGCAAAGCCATGAAAATAAAAAGCACTGCAGTCACAATCTTAGGTTGTGGTCATATCTAAACCTGAGCAAGCCTGGATCAGGCCTGGATTAAGACTGGCTCATCACAGGAAACCTGCCTGCTGTGGCTGTAATTGTGAATGGTCTCTGGACTCTGCTGGAAAGGGAAAAACACTTCCCTCTGTTAATGAGAGTGGATTTGCAAAAAGCAAACACCCTTGTGGACATAAGCAAATGTGTATGTGGTAGCAAGTGCTGGGGTTTTCTTTAAGCTTGTAATTTAAATGAGATAAAGGCTGCACTCCCTACAGTTTTTGTGCTGACTTACTACAACATGTGAAAACTTCAAACTGCTTTGTCCCTGCCAGTAACTACCATATGGCTAAAGACAAATTCTCCATGTGGATGCACCCAGAGCTACTAATCTAATACACAACAAGTGCCAGGAGGCACTTCTGCATGCAAGCAATTGCTAACATGCAGGCAGTAAGAAATTGTACTGCTCTGTTCAAAAGATCAAAAGTGCTGCTTCAAAATAAAACTCAATTACCTCCAGCCTCTGTGCATCTGTTTTTGAACAGAATTTTCTAATTACTACAGGTCTCTGTCCTCAAGTAGCTGTGTCTGGTAATAAGATGGTTTCTGGAACCCGTTGAGATGAAACAGTGAACAGTACACAGAAAGTTGCTGTCACACAGCAATTTCCTTTGGGTAGAAAAGTTGTTCTCACACCACCATTCTTCTGTTCTGAAAGACTCATTTTATGGAAGAGTTGCAAAGCACAATATCAAGAAGAAGAAATTCTCCACCTACCAGACGATCAGCAGAAAATACGAAGTCTCCTCTACTGGATTTCCTGAAAAAGGCAATAAATTACATTTTAAGTTGGGGAATAACTTTAAGAACATTGCTTAAATACAATATTAAATACTATATTCTAAGGCAGATCAGTGAAAAGTCTCCTATCATGTACTGAATTTATCCCAGAGGTCCTGCATCATGGGTTTCCTGGTTGGTGGCAGAGACTGGGATGCAGCGACCCAGCGCTGGGGTTTGGCTCTTGCTGCTGGCAATGTTGCTGCTCTGCACCAGTAGCAATTAAACACAAAAGGAGGATGGTCTGTAGGTTTCCCATGGGGACTGCTGCTCCAGCTCAGTTCCAAAACACCTCCTAAGATCAGATATTCCTGCATTCCCTGCAGCTCTGAGCATGGGAGCTTTGCTTGCCTGTTCTCCAGTCAGTCAGAAACTGTGGGACAATGATAGTGCAGATCCTTAACCCCAGGGCTGACAACACATCTGATAAGCAGGAGATACATCCTATCTTATCTGGAATTCACTGAGTGTGACTAGATCAGTGAATGTGAGGTTAAACCAAGCAGGGATTAATGAGCATTCCCATGAAAACACCTCTCTGCCTCTTATTAGTTCTGCTCATGCGCCTGTGTGGCTTTTGGCCCCTGCAGAAGGCAAAATGAAAGGTTGAAAGCCTGAATTTTAGAAGCAGCTTTAACACCTTGCTTCCCATGCCAAGAGCAACTCTCACTACACCAGAATAGGACACATTTCCAATCAAGGAGCCAACACTCACAGGACAGTGGCCTTGAAAACACTCAGACACAGCACCAACATGGCAAGAGGTACTTTTAAATGAAATCTTCTATTAATCTCTCTTATGTTTTCAAACCCTGATACTCTGCATGTCTCCTTAAATACCATTTTGTATTTAATCCCCAAGAATCTGAGACACCTCATGCTTACATGAATGAAAGTCAAAAGGTTTGCCTGCTCATTGTCTGGGAACCAGTCACTTATTCCCACTTTAAAAAAGAGGTTTTAGAGGAGCATCAGCTTAATCTAGTTTCTTTCCTTGTGCTAATAACACCCTGTTAAAAATATCATTTACTTTTATTTTTTCCTTCTTTCTGGTAATGACAGGATATTCCTAACTTTCTGCTATTTTGACACTAACCAGACAGACAAAGCTCAGAAAGACCCCAAAACTGAAAAAAAAAATAAATAAACCCAACCCCAAACTCCTACAATTATATGACTCGATTCTATTAAGATTTTCGGAAAGTTTCATACTTCCATCAATAGTGTAGATCAGTATTTTTTAAAGAGGGAAGTATCAAAGTGGCACATCTAGGTTCTTTCAGACTGTGGCATTTCAGAAAATTTAGCCGAATTTCACAAATGGGTGTAAGACAGACCCAACAATGTCAAGACCACGGTTTTGACCACCAAGTGATACATGTTTAGAGTGACTATTCTGAGATATTAATGCAGATTGAGGCCTTAAAACCAACTCCTCTGTCCTTGCAGAGACACAGATGTTCCTAAGCACAGTTCACTGCACACCCTTAATTGGTCATACCTGGTTTTTGAGAGGGGGAGGGCAACAGAAAACCACAGTGCATTCAAATAACAGTAATACAGAAAATGTCAGACCTGGTGTACAGGGGCAGCTGGAAAGCTGTGACCACACCTCAAACCCCACATCCTGTGAGAATTGCCACGGGGAAGAAAAAAAAGGAGCTTATGTGAGAACACTGTAACTGCTCTCCTTAAATACCAGCTAGAAATACATAAAGTAACGATTCATGTCAGACTAGAAACTGTTTCAGCTGCTTAATCAACAACAAGACATCTAAAAATATGAGGCATTAAAACCTAATTTGTAGCACGAATATTGTGTTACACAATATAAATGAGTTTCAGTTTGTTTCTGCAGGCAGAGCAGCGTGGCTGATGGACGTCACAGTGTCTGCCTTAGGAGGTGAGAAGAAATGGGTTTTGGGGACTGTATTGTAATATAAAGCAGCTGCAGGGTTTCTTCCTGCTTTAGCACTTGGTACTAGTGACAAGCACAGACAGGTCTGCAGGTGATGTGGCTTCAGTAATTTCTGTTTCTCTCATTACCTCACAGAACTTGTTGAGACACACCCAGGGTGAGGGCCAGGCTGGAAAAAGGCCACTTCCCAGGATCTGCACAAAGTTTTAAACAAAACTGAAGGCACTGGACGAGCTGTTGGCATTCAGGGAGACAATACAGCTGGGCAACAGGTCCATGTTCTACCCACAGCACTTCAGCACCTAATGGACTGCAGTCCTTAATTTGTTCCCTGCCGAGGCTGGGATGCAGAGGGATCCTCCCCCTCCCTGCCTGCAGCAGTTGTCCTTACCCAGCACAGGTGAGTTACACACTCCTGAATCCCCCTGCTCTGTGCCCAGCCAGGACTGCACATCCAACCACCTTGCCATCTGTGTTTCTACGGTATCACTCTGTTCCTTGGGGAATAAGAAGCTTTACCAGAACACCACAGAATGATCTCACCCAACAGACACAAGAGCATTTAAGTATCTGGATTTAAATCATATCTGTTGTTAAATCAGCAATTAAAATGACACTACCAACCTGACCTAATGACCACATCACTGCTCTACTCATTTCAGCTTCCGGATCCCTGGTTCACATCTGTGAGGCCAGAAATGACTTTGAGATCATTACCTCGTTGTACAGAGACCAACTGTTTGTTCCAGAATGTTCAGTACTTCAGTGCATCAGTTCACATCCCATTAGAGCACTCGAGGTTCATATCCTACTCAGTATAAAAGGCACCTGCCCCCATTAAGTATTTGCTGGACAGAAAAGTGACAAACCTGAGGGATAATGAGGAAACCCAGGCACAGTTAAGTTGAGGTGATCTATCCATCTCCCCAGCTCTGGCACACAAACCAGGTTCTTGTTAATTTTAAGGAAGCAAAAGTGTCATGTCCACCAGGACATCCCTGACCCAGCCAGCCACCTCTGAATCCCACAAGACACCATGACCAGCCACATGAAGGTGGGTTTTTCTTTGCAGTAACTCCAATTGAAAGGCTGTGATTTCTTTCTCTGAATCCTCTCAGGAACAAGGAGAGAGCTTTCCACTTCTCTGAGCAGATCATGCTATGGACAAAAGAGAGTCCCTGAGGTCTTCTGCATCTGGCCTGACCATCCTTAGCTCCATGTAGGCACAGCAGGTTCTACCTTGTAGTTCACTGGGATTAGCTATCTGAGTATTTATCCCTTCCTCACTTACAGTAAGAGTCCCAATTTGTCTGTTTTTATCCCTACTTTTGTTCCACTTCTCACCCCCAGTCCCTTACCTTTTAATGTCTGTCCTTTTCAGGTACTGCTGCACTTGGAACATCTATCCTCTGCAGCATTAAGTAATCTAAATATTCTCCTTGAGTTAAAGTGTTACCTGTTCTTTTTTAATCCAGAAAGATTTCGTGACAGGGCTCTAACTGCCTGTAGATGACACAGCTTCTCCCTCTTCCCAAGCACTGTATGTGAACATACCCCTCTATCAGCTTAAACTGGATTTTTTGACCAGTAGCTGCTCTGAGCCACAGTGCTGCCAGTTCACAAACACGGTTCTTCTGAGGAGTTTCTTTTAGCACCTGGTTTGAATGCTACAGTGGCTACAGAGTTGTCTCAGGGCAGACTGCAGCTGCCATGGCAAAGGTTAATGAGTGGTGCCTAAAAAATCCTCCTCTTTCAGCATCTTTCTAAATGACAGGCACTAAAATAGGCCAGTCTGAGGTCTCTTATTTAATGAGATGCAGCTGAATTCCTGGGACAGAACACAAAAATAATGTTTCCCTACTGTCCTTACCTACAAAGCCTACCTTTCTGAGCAGGCTGCTGCCTGATTTTCCTCACGGTTGGGAAGGGAGCTTGGAAGTGACAGTTCCATCCCCACTGCCAGGGCAACATCACACTCAGAATAAAGTACAGTCTGCGATTGCTGCAGCTGCTCTGAGTAACTCATTGTTTACAAGTCCTATTCTAGACTTCCTCTTACCAAGGTCTTGTGCAATGAAGCTGATGTAACTCTAAAAAATGTCCTTCAAGTTAAAATCGCAGCTGCTGCTTTCTGGATAAACTCACTGTAACCAGAAACCTCTTAAATGTATTTGAAAGAGGTCAAAACCTGTGTACAACAAAATAATGATAAAACCCCTTGAGTGCAGTAATTACATTGCTAGTATTTGCCTAGATAGCAAAACTATATGGTTTTCACTAACCCCAAAACCGTTCACAGCCCATCACCAAGCCTAGTTTGGATTCCTTCCCTGTCTCTCCCTGCTTAGCCCACTCCCAGCTCCCCTTTCTGCTCCACAGAGAAGCTGCCAGGAAGGCATTCTCACATGCAGGGATCTTCTGTGTGGTCTTGCCACAAGTGCCCTCCTGACATCAAGACTACACTGCCTCTGGTGCTCCTGCTGCCAGGCTTTGAAAATTAAGGAAAATCCTCTACAAACTAGTTTAAGGTAAGAAGGCTCTGCTAAGCTAATAAAATTGATGGAGGTATCGTCTTTGAGAAATGGTGATCAGTTTTGCATTAAAAAATGTATTGCTGTTAGCTACAAAGTCAAGCCTCAAGAGTCAGAAAATAGCAAAATGTGGACTATGCAGATGGACAGATGTGAAACACAGCAAAGAACAGTGTCTCTGGAATTACTTACTGCAGATGTCAGAAAGCCACTGTGTCGCAGGAAGAGAGGGTTTTATTCAGAACCTGATCACTCTATTGATAGGCTTGATTTCACACCTCTTAGCTGGTGGTCCTTGCAAACTAGTAGTTTTTAATAAACAGATGGATGCTAGTGAAGTTTGTCTTATGTTGCATGCTATATTTAATACCTTACACTATCACCTTCCAAGTGCTGAACAAGCACAGCTGCAGACGTGAGCAGTGGGAGGGACGTGCTCGACACCTGAACTGCCTTGTTGAACATAGTGCTCACAGCTGTCTCCAGTTAGAGCCTGGGAATGGGCCTGGGAATGGCTCCCTGCCCCATCCTGCCTGCAGGATACGATCTCCAGAGAGCGGTAACGAGCCCCAGCTGCTGCCGGGCCCTCCCGCGTGACCATAAGGTACAGCCTCCTTTCTCAAGGGCTTTACACACACATGGTACTGCACGCTCCTTGTGCTGATGATGTGGCACGCAAGCTCTGAGCCGCCCGCGGGGCGGAGGTGAGCAAAACCCCCCCCATCAGGGACCGTCCAAGTCTGTGAAGGATTTTAAGACCCCCCCGAGCCGCCGTGTCAGGCCCCGACAGCCCCGAGGCGGGGGTGGGCAGGGAGCCCCCGGGAGCGCTGCCCACCCTGCGGCGCGGGGCGAGCGCTGCCCTGCCCTGGGGCCCCGCCTCACCAGACATGGCCGCGCAGCCGGCCCGGGCGTTCGAGCCGGCACACGCGGCACAGCAGCGCGTACTGCCGGCCTCGGGCTCGGCCCCTGGGCCCGGCGGGGACAGCCCGGCCGCGCCGGGAGCCCGCCGGCAGCGCCCGCCGCGCATCCCTCCGGCGGCAGCGCCGAGCCGGCACCGGGGCCCGGCCGAGAGCGGCTTGGCGGGACTGCGGCTCCCTGGAGGAGGGAGGGATGGAGTAAGCGACAGGCGACGATCCCCTCCGTCTCCCCAGCCCGCCGCGGCTCCTCCCCAGCCCACGCTGCCCGTCCCCGCGCGGCCTCCGCCCGACCCGGCCCAGCCCGGCCCGCTCACTTGTCCCTGATGATGGTCTGCAGCTCCCGCAGCTGGTCGTTCATGGGCAGCAGCTTCAGCTGCGGCCCGATGGCCGGCGCGCCGCCCTCCCCCGCGGGGACCGGCGCCGCCGCCGCCGCCGCCACCCCGTTGCTGCTGCTGCTGCTGCTGTCCGGGCTGGGGCAGCCGCTGTCCTCGCTGGGCTCGGCGAAGCGGATCAGCCGGGAGCCGCCGCTCGCCGCGGCCGTAGCGGCCGCCGACGGTTCATCCTGCGGCCGCGGGCCGAGGCGCTGATTCTGGCAGGGCATCGCCTCCATGCGCCGGGGCCGCGCCCCCGTGCGCGCCGCCGGGGCGGGGGAAGCGCGCCCGCCGCCCGCGCTTCATTGGCGGCCGGAGCCGCCGCTCAGGCCCGCGGCGGGAGCGCGGCGCGGGGGCGGGACCGGCACCGGGCGGGCACGTCCTGCCCCGGCCCCGCCCGGGCCGTGCCACGGCCCTGCCCGCACTGCGCGCTCCACGGCAGCGCCCCGGGACAGCCCGCGGGAGCTGAATGAAAGCCTGCTTTGGTTCACTCTGTTTTTAAATTGAGGAAGGAGGCCTGTGTGGGCTAGAAAATGAACAAGGTTTTTTGACCTTTTTTGGTTTTTTCTTCTCAGTCAATATGTACAAATCAATGCTGGGATCTTACACATCAATGCCAAACATTGCAAGAGACAGCCGTGCAAACACAAGGACAGGGAAGGGATGTAACCTCTCTGCCAGAAGCTAATCTGCAGTCTGAAATTGCTGAAGGCTACTTGCTTCTTGCTTTGTGCATTTTGGACATCTACCAGCAGCTGGATTCCCAAAGGGCCCAGGGAAACACCTCCCAGGAAAATGCAGCCCCTCCACTGCCTGGCAGCAGCAAAGCACCGAGAGTCACTAAAGCCCACGAGACTCACAGCAGGTGAAAAAGGAACCGGATTTCATGACTTACTGTCCAATACTTAATGAAATACTTGAAGACTGTTGCAGCAGTATACAAGCAATACAACAAAGAATAGGCTAAGAACAGTAGAAAGAATTTGTAGTTAGAAAATCCAATGCAGTTATTCACCCTGGAGGACAAAAGCAAAGTTGAAATCAGGATTTGTGCAGCACACGGTGGTTGTAACACAATGAGCACGACCAGTTCTGGGGGGGTTTAAACCCCGTGATCACACAACCGAATTTGCCAATAAGCAGCTCCCCTTAGTGGCCAACAGGGAACAGAACTGAAGGCTCTGCTTTTCACTCAAGCCCTTCCCGTGGGCCAAGGAGAAGCACAGCTCCGAGTTTTGGAATTGCTTTAAGGTTGGTACCACAGGTAAATGGGTCACAGAGGCAGGAACTCGTTCCTCCTGTCTGGGTCTTGTCTGCCAAGGGAATCAGATCTGGGAGTTCTGTGCTACTTTATTCATTTGCACACCTCAGGAGCCACCTCACCACTGCCTGTTTGTTTACACACAGCCCAGTTAACCCCACCTTTGGTTAGAATTCGCCATGCACAGGACAACTCTAGAAAGGAACAAGGGGATGTACAAAAAAACCCTAGTGGCTGTTTGTGTCAGAACTCAGGTTTGGAAAATCCTCTACAATTTTGATCACTGGGGAGGTTCAGGTAGGGAAATGTTTGTGTTGCTTCTGATTTCTTAAATCTTCCTTTTTTTTTTTCTTAAAAAAAAGGAGGAGTTTAAGAAATTTAGTGGCAGCAATTCTCAAAAGTGTAAAGCTCAATTAATCCATGCACCTTTCTGCACAGACTGTCTAAAATGAGAGGCATATAGATGTGTGGCACAAATATATATAAAAAGCCTTTTTTTTTCAGAAAAATTACTTTTAAAAAAGAAACTGAATGAGAAAGGAAAGATAGGGACTCACCTTCTCTCCTCCTCTTTCCTTCCCAGATCCTGGTGTGTGATTCAAAACCAGCCGTGTGCTGTGGGAAATAACGCTGAGCCTGCAAACAGTGAGTCCTTCTTGCAGAAGCTGAAGCGGTTCCTGAAGAAGAAACAAAGCTGGAATTGTGAACTGCCACACACTGAATTTCTCCTTTCCTCTCTGGCACACCTGGCAAGCCTTACAGCTGTGTCAGAAAACCATCCCAACCCACCCAAACCAGCAGGGCAGGCTGAGCCCCTGGCTGCAGACAGACTCCCCCAGCGTTCCCGGCTGTTTGCGTCCCCTCCCGGAGCGCTGTCTCAGAGCAGCTGCAGCAGCAGAGCTGATGGGTAGCCCACACCTTCTCTTTGCCCCGCTGTTCCAGACACACCCAGAAGATGCTCAAGGCTGATGCTGACCTTGCTGGGAAAGACAAATTTCCAATGGGCCTGACAGAGCTGTGGAAGGAGCGAAGGTGAGGAGGGTCCCAGAGAAGTTTCCAGGCTTTTCCACTCCTTGACAGGCTCCTTGCTCCACCAAACACCAAAAGACACCCAACCCTGCCTGGCAAGGCTGAAAACCTCCTGATTCAAGTCAGACAGTTCCAGCAGAGTCCCAGTCTCTGAGGCTCTCCTGGCCCCATTAAACTGTGCTGCTGGCGGGCTCTGAGCCCCCCAGATCAGTCCCTGCCTATTCCTCCATTTCTCCCCCCACCTTCCTCCCAACATTTCAACTTTATATTGTAAATCTTCCTTTAAATTGTGCATTTCTCTTACCAGTTTCCATGGCCAAGCACCTCATTATTGGTGCCTTCTGAACAGGAGGAAAGAAAAGCTCCCATTTGTGCCTGGGCCAAGGCGAGCGCTCTGTGCACAGAAGGCTCTGTGTGCCCTCCTTCCCTTGGCAGGAATAACAACCTCGGCCACTTCAGGGGAGGTGACTGCATTAGCAGGGGAGAAAGGGGAAAAAAAGGCAAGAAGAAAAGCAACCAGTAACAACCAGAAAGTCTCAGGCGTGGCCTGGTGTATTTGCAGTGAGCCAGAGCACAGGCTGGAACAAAACCTGGAGAAGGCAAAGGGATCAGGACATGAGGAACTCAAAAGCTGCTGTGGATTCACTGCAGGTTTGATCTTCTCACTGGCAGTAAATCCATGACCCAGGCAAGGCTGGATGCCTCTGCTCTGTGCTGGCCTGACGTGCCACATCCAGTTGTTTCTTGGACACTTCCAGGGATGGTAACTCCACCACTGCCCTGGGTGAGCCCTTCCAATGCCTGACCACCTTTTCAGTGAAAACAACTGGACATGTCATTTTTGTAAGACAATCAAACACACTCTAAAATACAGCTCTTTTATGCTACTTATTTATTTAACTGTGAGATATAATTCACACTGCACTTCCAAAGTGTGTGCAGCTGCTCAGCTCTTAAATGCAGGGTTTGAGAATTAATGGCTCATATTTTTCTAGAAATAAGTGCAACAGTTGCTATCTCCAAAAGAGCACTGTGCCTTTCAGCACACATTCTGCTTGCCAAAATTATTTTACACCTCTGAACAAGGGCTTCTATCTGCCCCCAACCTTGTCCCATTTTCCTATTTTTATTTTCTTTGCATTACTTTCTTCTCATTAATTTTCTCTCTTGCTTCATACACCTTCTTGAAGCATTCCCCTCCTTGTGTTCATACCCTTCCAATACTATTGATTCTAAATGATGTTTGAATATTAACACTTTTCTTTTTCCTTTACCCTGACTCCTGAATTGATTTTGATTCCCACAGCTCTGGGGGAGCTTTCTTTTAGGATGATGCCTGTTATAGCTGGAATTGTCAATGTTACCATGCACAATAGAGGGTTCAGTCTGCCTTTGGCATACTGATTATCTGGAATTCAGTGTTGATTCTTCCCATTTTATAGGAATCTTATTAATTATAAATCTTACTTCTATAAGTAGAGTTTATGAAATTGTACTCTGGTTTTTTACACCTGGAATAATAAGTACTTGTTGGTAGAAGTGAAATTCATTACAGCGCTAGAATCATATTAAGCACCTTTAATGAGAAAGAAGTTAAGAACTCTAAGCAACTCTAAATAAGGTGTTATTTCACCTCCACAAGATGTGTATTGTATTTCCGTTGCTGAGCTGCTTCTGTAAACTTTTCTAACCAAAAAACTAATGTGTTTTCATTCAGTACACTGACCTCGTTCTCAAGCCCTGGTTTGTTGTCTACGCAGCTCCTGGAAAAATTAAGTATCTTTCAGGATTCTATTCACAAATCTCCTTTGTGGTGAGTTATTTCCATTCCCAGAGCTTCTATTTCTTCAACTGAGCTGCTTCTGTCATCTTTCCAGAGTGCCAGCTCCAGAGCAGGCATTGATTTGTCTGTCTCCAAGGAGATCTCTGCTTCCACAGCTAAATCTGCAGAGAAATAGATATTTATTTTGTGGCAAGCTACTTTAAACAGTGTAAGTTCATAAAACTCCTCTGTTGGCTTTCTGTGTCTCTATCATGAGCTCTGTTCTCCTGGTTCAGTCACTCTGGGATAGAGGTTGTAACTACTACAGGAATATGGGCTCTTTTCACCCTGGGTGTCTCTCAGGGTTTCTGCAGTGCCTCGTACAGGTGTCAGTAATCTGGGGTCACATAAATAAAGTGGAGAAAGAGAAGATCAGGACTGGAAACAAGACTGAAACATTAGCAGGGGGAAATAAAGCCAGTAGCATGGGAAAGTTATTAAAGAAGGAAGAGCAGCTAAAGTAAAATTTGCAAGGAGAATACTCATATCAAATATATGAAGCACCTTATTAACCTGAAAAGTGTAGAAAAAATAACAATGACAAGGCTGAGATGATGCAAGGGTTGTGAGGTTTGACAATAAACATTTGCCGAGCGATTTGTATGTCTCCATTAGAGGCATTAGAGCTGTGAGATCCTGTGGTACCACAGCACAGGGTTCTGTTATCCACATGCAGGATGTTCTATGTTGTGTCCGAAGAGCTTGACTTGGTTGAAACACTGGATACATTTCATGGGGCTGAGAGCCTGTGCTGCACATTGGATCGACCCGTAAAGCACCGCGTGTGCACACAAACACTGTGCATGAGGGCATCTCAGCAGTCCATGTGGAAAAATTGCAGAAACATTTGAAATCACTCAAAAGATGCTGCCATGGTGGCCAGCCTGTCTGTCCAGGCTACCCCAGACAGAGCCATGATTAGCCCGTTTTGCCTGGTCACACTTCCATGCTGAGCAGAGCATAAGGAAGGAGGTGGATGTATGGAAGCCAGAAGCCCAGAATTCCTGTTTATCCCTCTGAACGATGCCACGGGGCGGCACTGTTCAGACCCAGCTCTGCCAAATGCAATTATGATGAAGAATTAGATTAGTGCCAGAGAAATGTCACCTCTGTCGTTTGAAGTGGATCCCGGTCAGGAGCAAAGTTGCGTATCAAAGCACAGACTAGAGAAATCCTGCCTCATTAAAAATCGACTTTAAGCCAATTGTCCTCTTCCTTTCTGTCTGTCTGTCTGTCTTTCTCCGCTGCAAATGAGCTTACAACTCTCCCTCAAGGCAAGAGCATCAGCAGTCAAGCTCTGGTAGCTTTGAAGAAATCTTTGTGTGATTAGAAATGCCACACAGTTACAGCCTTCTGACAGCTCTGCATGCCGATCACATGGGAGTATATAGGGCACTGGAAACGTCATCCATGGCATAGCTCCATCTTCCTAAATGGGTGTTTAATTAGGAACCATACTATTGCTGCATTATTCTGGCTCAGAGGAACTACGGCTGAGCTGTGTGGGGTGGAGGAAGCCTCTGAGGTAGCTCAGAATTTAACGCTGGGAAGGGTGGGGAATACAGGATTAGGTCTGTGCGGAGATGTCCCATCCCACGTGCCATCCACGCATTCTCCTCTGGCCCTTGCTCCCTCATGGTGCTGCAGGCCAGGGCTTGTCTGCGCCCCAGGCAAGGAAACTGCAGCTGCTTTGTGGGGGACCCAAAATCGAGAGGGTTCGAGAACCTTTTTCTGTCAGTGTCCAGCTGCATGCGTGCAAAGCATGGGAGTGCTCAGAATGCCATGGTGGGTCTGAGGGCTGCCTCCCTCAGAATGCCATGGTGGGTCTGAGGGCTGCCTCCCTCAGAATGCCATGGTGGGTCTGAGGGCTGCCTCCCTCTGGGCTCCATGGAGGATGGCAGCTCCCCACAGGGCCCTGTGGCAGGTTGTGGCCTACCCCTCTCAGACTGCCATGCTGGGGTCAGGGCAGCCCCTCTCTTGGCACCACGGTAGGGTTGAAGGCAGCCCTTCTCTGGGCACCACAGTGAGGCTGAGGGCTGCCCCTTTCTGGGTGCCACGGTGGGGCTGAGAGCTGCCCCTCTTTGGGTGCCATGTTGAGACTTAGGGCCGCACCTCTCTGGGTGCCGTGGTGGTGGCACTGCGGGCTGCCCCCTCAGGGCACCATGGTTGAGGACACCCCCTTTCGTGGCACCGTAGGGAATGAGGGCAGCTCCTCTCAGGGTGCCATGGCGGGGCTGAGGGCTGCCCTTCTCAGGGTGCCATGGGGGATCTGAGGGCAGTCCCTACCAGAGCGGGGCTCAAGGCTGTCCATCTCGGGGCACCATGGTGGAGGGCAGCCCTTCTCACAGAATGCCAGGGGGAGCTCAGAGCAGCCCCTCTCTGCCCGCCACGACAGGTCTGAGGACAGCCCCTCTCGGGGTCCCGCCATGGTGGCTGTGAGGGCGGTGGCTGTGAGGGCAACGGAGCTCAGCTTCCCGCCACGGCACCCTGAGGGCGGCACACCCGCCCCGCCCCGCCCCGCCCGCGGGTCCGCCGCCGTCCCACAATCCCGTTCGTCCCGGCCCTCGCAAGATGGCGGTGCTGGGGGCACCGCGGGGCCTGGTGGCTGCCGCCTCCCGTAAGCGGCGGCTGCTGCTCGCCCTGGCCCTGCTGCGCCCGCCGCCCGCCGCCGCCGTCGCCTGCTTCTCCGTGGGGACGGTGGGGAGCGGGCGGCGACGGGCCCGAGCTGCTCCGGGGGCCGAACAGGTGCGTGGGGGCGCCGGGGCGGGCAGGCGGTGAGGGGCTGAGGGGGCGCCAGGAGCTGAGAGGGCTGAGGGGTGGTCGGTGAGGGGCTGAGAGGCGCCGGTGCTGTTCCGCCGGCTCTGCGAGCACCGCCCGGCTCTGCGAGCACCGCCCGGCTCGTCCGTGCCTTGCCGGTATCAGCGCCCGCCGCCCCGCGGGACCGGGCGCTCCCGGAGGCCGGTCAGCCCTGCGGGGACTCCCGTGCGGAGGGGCCGGGGTGTCGTGGGGTCTCTTTGGGCACAAGAGTTAAACCCCTCAGAGTCTTTGAACATGATGTGTGGTGAATGCGTGTATAGAGAGTAACTTGTGCTGACAGCTAGTTCTGCCGCTTTGTGCGGAGCGGGAGTTGGAGTTGGAGTGCTTTCTGTCAGCTGTGGAAGGCTGTAATGTTTCAGGGAATTACTTTTTATTGCAAGTAAAGTATTGAGTACGTTATCTCAAACTAAGTCCGGCTTTCAGTAATTCATGTGCATTTTTCAAACTGGCTGAAGGAAGTGTATCCCAAAGACTGAGGGAATGAACTTTCATAAACTCTCAGCTTGTAATTCTGTTTGATAATAAACTTTTTTATCCCCCCAGATCACTGCCGTTTATGAGTAACTTTTCTTTGTCACCTGCCTTGATTAGTTTTTCCTGACAGGCAGAATTCTCTCATGGACTGCAGTCAATTTTGTTACTGGCTAGATGAGATGAGCAGGACTGAAAGGGTAAATTTTGGGGGGTTTTAAGTTTGAAACTTGTGCAAGAGGCTGAGCGCTAAAGTCGATGCAGATCAAATATTTTGCCCATGTATTTGCATACATTAAAATATACCTGAATACTCGTATTGTTTGGTGTTCCTGGAGATGTATTTCAGCTGTTAGGGAACAAACAGCAATGTTATCATGGTGATGAATAGAAGTATTAATTATATTCCTGTTTTCCTTTTGAATGATTTTATTTTCATGTGAGAAATGCCAGTCCCTGCTGATCAGTTTTAATTGCCACGTGTCACTAAATGTGGATTTGGACTAGATTTTCTGAACTAGAAAGCTAATACTACATCTCTGGAATATATATATATGTGTTCATCTCTTTGACTTTTTAGTTTCTAGGCATTTTTGGGTTAGGAAGTGGTCAATGAATGCATTTTTTAATGGTCTGGTAATGAATTTTCACTTTTGCATCAAGCTCTATTTGACTGAAAACTAGAATTCATAAAATGAATGAGCATTTATTTAATTAAGCAAAAACTCAAGAGGCTCCAACTTAAATGTTCTGGACTTGCTGGTTATAATGCCCTTCAAAATTTTAGGACATGATTTTTCAAACATTTAATTCAATTTGCTGACAGAGGAAGATGTGTTGTCCTGAAATTTCAGTTTCCTCTTTTTTCTCCTTCCCATTTTTCAGTTAGTTCAAGAAACACTGTGCCTGCACTAATGGAAGTGACTGTCAGAAGCTGGCTAGGCACTTCAGCAGGTTATATTCCAGAGTGATTAGCCATTGATTATTATAAATTAGGTAGTCCAGCAGTTCAAAAAATCTTCAGGGAGCAAATATGTGCATCCTGGTTTAGTTCAGTTATTTAATTATTTTTGCTATGCTCATACACTAATGAGGACTGTCAATATTTTTAATGGGCTCATTCTGGAAGCTGTTCTGTAGATTAAAAAATTGAAGAAACACCCGAGTTTGCATTTAAAACAACTTAATCTTGATTGCCATGGTCCATTTCACGGTCCTGTGGGAATAAGGTGTGGTGAAAGCGTGTGCTCGTGAAGGCCCCCAGGCTCCTGCACGGTGGCACATCTTGGTGTTTAGGTTGGAGTGTGGGGGAAAGCTCTTCTGTTTCCTTCATTACTGGGTTGTAGGTGTCACATAGGGGTTAGCTTTTGTCCTGGTTTGTTGAATATAACCAAGGGCTGTAAATGTGAAATAAATGCTCATGATCCAGCCTCTTAATCCTGCACGGCATGGGAGACTGGCAGGACACAACCAGGCTTTAATGGCCTGTCTTCCCCAAAGTGTTCCTAAATAGCAGGGACTTTCCAGGAGGACACATCTCCTGTGATGTGGTTGCACCAGTGCTCCTCAGTGCTGGGGTAAAACCCCACTTGGGAGTAAACTCCACAGCCACAGTTCTGCTTTAACTGATGTAACTACACAAATAGCAGAGGTTTGTGACAGCATAACTTGAGTCAGTCAAGAGCTGTGCCTGTTACACCTCAAGTTGGTGAACAGTACAGCCATAGCTTAACTCCTGAGAAAAAATGGGATTGAAGGAAGGAATAAGCTCTGATAAGATGACCACGAGAGCAAAGTTACCGACCATTCTTTTTGCAGAAGTTAATTTCAAAGGCTTGCATTTCATCCTGCTCTGCTTTGCATCCCTGTGGTACTTGGTCCTCCATCTTCATAGTTTCATATCCATTTTAAGGTTTTTTTAAGCTTACAATTGTAAGCTTAATTGTGTTAGAATAGAATATATGTATTTTCTATGGCACTTAGTACCACAAGAGTCAAGTACAGTAGAGTTGTTTGAGTGTTATTGCATTACAGATTCAAAACTCTTTTTCCCCTCACACTTATATTTTTCAGTAGTTTTGATTAGAGTCTTGCTTTTCTGAATACTAACTCATGTAACATTTGTATCCTGGAGAGGAAAACAGCTAAATTTATGGAGGGGAAAAACAGGTACCATAAATATTGTGGAACTGTCATCAGGCTTCATTTTTTGATATTGAGATCAGTTTGTATTTCCATAACCACAGCTCCTTCAGTTCACTCTCCTGTGGTTGGAGTAGGCAGGGGTTCATCATGTCAAAACTTGTGTTTGGAATTTAGGATCTCTGCTGAGTAGAGAGCTGGCATGCTGGCTTGATAAACTTTCATGAGTAACTGAACAATTGCTTTTGGGTTTTTTTTTTCTAGGAAGCTTGTGGGTTTGGGTTGGGTTTGCTTTGTTTTGTTTTGGTTTTTTTTAGAAGCTTGTCTGTATCCAAAATAAAAGCAATGGCAAGTTCTATCCAATCTAAATATGGAAATTAAATTAATCTAAAAATTAGTTAAATGAATTTAAATGAGCTAAACGGAAAGAAAATAGCATTTGACTGGAAGGGTCGATCAGCCTTTAACTAAGGATATTTATTTTGCTTGGAATCTTTATAAGCAAAGAAATACACTGAGGAGTTTCTTTCAAGGAGAACTTTGGCAGTTGTAGAAAGCTGGGCTGTGTACATTATTGTAACTGTAACGGTACAAAATAGAGACTTTTTCCTTCCATTATCATGCCCTTCCAGCTGCTAGTGATAAAGAGCTTGTCCTTCTGCATAACTTAATAATATCCCTTGCTCTGGAAGGGGTTGCAAGAGAAGTTTCAGGTATTTTTTATTAAATTTATTTATATTTTACTTTGGTTTTTTTATTTCTTTATTTTCACCAGCAGCCTGGTCTGTTCTGTGAAATTGCACTGATGTTTATTGTCCAGACATTTCATGTGTTTGTGTGCATTGCTAAATTCTCTTCTCTAGCCTCTGAAGGTGCAGTTGGACACCTTGCTGCCCAGGAGCTGTTAATCAGCAGTCTCAGGCAGTCAGCAGTCCTCACTGGCAAATACCTGCTTTGTAATGGGGTATTTGAAATTCTTTGAATTTTCAAAATCCCTTTAGAAAGGAGGTGTTGCTGCTGAGCAGAGCAGCAATCCCATATGTCTGCCTATAAAAATGGACATCTAAAATTGCTGTGAGGAGGGATGCCCCATTCCTTTGCAGTGTCCAACGCCAGGTTGGATGGCACTTGGAGCAGCCTGGTGTAGTGGAAGGTGTTCCTGCCCATGGCAGGGGGTGGCACTGGATGGGCTTTGAGGTCCCTTCCTTTGCTCTGTACACATCCATCCAAGTGTCCAGAGCAATTACACACTGGCCACTGTTAAATGCAACTCCAGTTAAGTTTATATTGTTCATACTGGTGACAGTTTAGCCTATTTTTATACCAGAACATTTTCACCTTTTTCTCTCGTTTTCCTCCATTCTTTCCTATTCATCATTTATTTTCTTGCCTTGTAAACTCAGCAGGATTAACTGTGGGACTTAAATGCTGCACAGGTACTTGAATCCCACCTTCAGTTATCTTTTCTGTTACAGATAGTTTAAAAAAAAATCCCCATGAGATGAGTGCTGCATGTCTGAAACACTACGTATCATATTTCAGAGAGAAGCTTCTAAGTGTGGGTTTGACCTTGCACAAATGTGTTTAATCCCTGTTGTTTGTTTGCATTTGTAGTATTTAAACTACTACCCACAGTCATGACACTTCAGCAACATGACTTTTGTGTGCAATCAGTACTAGACATCTGTTTCATCCTTTAGAGTTTATAGAATCATATCCAAAAATACATTAAAAGAACATAATGGTGCAGAGTCAGGCATTCAGGAGTTATGAAATACCAGAATTCGAGTTCCCTGCGTTATTTCTTAAATTCTGAAATAAGCAGGACTTGCTCCTGGTTCTTTAAAGCAATAACCTGCTTCTTTTATGTTTTGTGATTAGATTCAAGTATGGCTTTTCTTTGTAGTCTTAAAGCTCTTGGGAGCCCTAGTGAGGGAAAGTGGAGTCCTAAGTCTTCCTGCAGCATGTGTGGAGAATGGCAGGGAAAGCTTCAGCCCATCTCATTTGGGCAATTTTGCTGTCAATACTGTGATGGTCAGAGGAATTATCAGTGAAGTAAGTTGTTCACCTTGTTTAACTGTTGGTTTCTTTGCTCAGATTTGGTTTTTAGCAGGAGCTTGAGAGAGGATTGTGTCTTCCTGGCTCAAGACTGAAAATAAGAACAAGTTTTTCTGTGTATGTTGTGCAAAAACCTTTAAATCTTTTTGCTGTCTTAACCCCATGACAGTTCATAGCTTCAGTCGAGAGATCAGGCTATCTATCTAATGCAGTAATTGAGACCAATTCTGCTGGTGTTTCAGTAGAAGTTGTTTCTGTGATCTTGCCTGCCTCATATTTCAGTCAGAAGTGAGCTCTGAGAACTTTGAGGTCAAAAGAGATGAATTTTTAATAAAATGTTTTTATGACGTCCTGTGGGTACACTGCAGCAAACAGTAATTAGCTACTTCCCAATAACTGGTGAAGCATCATAATTTTTCCATTATATTTTCTGTTTATGACACTCTCATCATTCCTGTGGAGAGTGTCTTGCTTTAGCTGGAATCCTCTGTGCTGACACAAAGCTGTCGAGTCATGAGTGCATCTACAAGGAAGTGCTTTAGAAATGCAACTCCTTTGTTTAACCCAGGTGTTGGAAGTATCAGGATGGCTCACTGAGGCCAGTTAGCTCTACTAAATGCAAAATCTATAATTATGATGTTCACTCTTTCTCTGTTTATAATGTCATATAATGGAAATGTTTGGAATAGCAGGTCCATGTGATGACTTGTGGAGAAATGGTTTTAATTTTCTTTAAAATGACTCATGAAATTGTTACTTGGGATATGTGTCTTAGGAGCAAAAGGATGTTTAAGGCAAGGTATAAAATATATGATGGTGCTGCTGTTTGTCAAGGTTAAAATTACCCTTTTGTATGGTCAAGTTATTTTTTTTTCCTTTTTTTGCTGTTTGTTTTTTGCTGTGGGCTGGTGAGCAGCTCTTTGGCTCTTCACTCTTAGTGTGATTGTTGCAGAGTGTGAGGTGTATGGGTAATATTGTAACAGAGCAGTGAAAGATTGAGTGTTGCATGTGTCAGAGCTGATGTGGCACCATCGCTGCTGACCAGGAGAGGTCCCTGTGTTTTGCCATGGGGAAGCACTGCCAGCCAGTCCATCTGAGGAAAAGAAATGGTCCTTGGAAACTTAGGAATATGGATTGCTTTGCAGGGTAACGTGTAGAGCGTGGTACAGTTGGTGCCAGCTGTGTATTACAGGTTAAGGTGCATGGAGGATCTGTGAATATTGCATGTATTGTGTCCTGATAACCTAAAACTTGTTGCCAGCCCTGCTCCACTTCCTCAAGGTCCCAGTGCTTCCCAGGCAAAAGCTGTAGCTTTGATTTGCCTTCTGGAGACAAGCATGGCATGAGCTGAGCTAAAAGGAATGGGGAATGGCAGAACCTATAAGCATAAAAATAACATTTCATAATGAAAAACAGGACAAAAGACTATTTGAAAGAATTCAGAAGACAACCTGGGAGAAAATTAAAATGAGAGGAAAGGGAAAACTGGGCTTTTGTTGTACGGAAGAAACAAAGTCTGATGAGAGTGGGGATTCAGGGAAGGGAAAGGTTCATTGTCACCGAGCATTTCTGATGTGTGAATGTAATTTATTTTACAGCTGCTCCCCACCAATTTTCTTTTTCTGTGGTCAGTTGTTAAAAAACAAAGCCATCTGCCTTCTTTTCATGTTATGCTTGTTTACATAAACTAGATGAATATTCTCTGAATGTGAAGTGCATGTTCTGCATGACTGTTTTCATTTCTCTCTTTTTTTTTCACCTCCTGTTTTATTCTGTAGATTCCACCAATCTGCAGGCAAAGATCATGGCACAGTCTGGGAGGGAATTATTCAAGGCCATTATTGGAGCATTCAGAGGTTGGTATAAATTGTTGTTCTTCCAACTTGCAGGTCAGAAAAAACTTAAGCCCGTGGAGCATCTTTCTGTTTAAACTGCTGTTATTTTTTTTTTTTTTTAATTTCACTAGTCACAGTTCTCAAGTTAAATGGCAACTTATGTTTCTGCCCCTAGAATTCTTTTGGAATCTCTGCAAACTAATGATAATATAATAACTTCAAAAAAGAGTTCTTAAAAGTGTAGTATTTGTGTGGTGGTATTTAGATTCATTTGTTAGGGACAGGAAATACCCAGGTAAGGAATAGACAGATGGGAAACTGTGAGTTTTCCTTCAATATGTAGGGCTTTATTCCTTCAAAATTCTGCTTAGGTTGTAGAATATTTTCATCATTGGGTGCCAGCATGTCAGGCTCTTACTCCTATGAGGTCTGCTTGCCTAAACCAGTGCAAACATAGGGAAGATGCAATTTTTCCTGTTCATGGAATAATTATGCCAGATTTCTGAGTAACATGCTTGTTTGAATGAAGCTAAGAAATGTATTTGTCTTGCTTTTCTTTTTTGTTTTTAATTATAAAATAATAACCACTCGTAACTGACTTAAGTAGCTAAAATCTTTTGAGGGTCATTGTGACTTCAAAGCATGAAATCTACTTAGATTGGTTTTTTTATAATGTTTTTCTTTAAAATGTGAAAAGTGACATTTTGATTTGGGAAACCCTGGGGTCTGCTATCAACCAACATACATAAAATAAGATTGCTAATGAGCTTTTACATAACTTGAACCTGGAAATTGTCAACATGTAGCAAATCTTTTAAACAAAAAGCAGATTCTTTTTTGAAAAGCTTTAACAGGTCCATTGTTTGTGGCAGGCACTTTGAACTTGGAAAAATGCCTGGTGGTAGTGAGTTGTTATTTTTTAATACATCTACATGCATAAATAAATTCAGAAATCTTCTCAGGGAATCTTGGCCACATGCTAAGAGAAGCGAGTGTTTGTTTTTAACAAGCAGGTTCTTTTCCAAACTGCCCCTGTACATGGATTGCAGCAGGGCCTCTGGAATGGGATGACTTGTGGCCATTCCCATCCTGGTAGGAAAGACAAATGTGAAGCAGATTTATCTATTTATTTTGCCCTCAAGTGAAGTTACTCTTACATACAGGGAGAGAATATTGTTGCTTAGATGTGTTCCACGTCACATATTAATGTGCCTGAGTATGGTTATCCTCCAAAATGTCGAGTTTTTTTCTGTGTTCTTTGGTTCAGTTTCACTATTTAATGATGTGTTATCTTTACCTCCTGGCTGCTTGGAATATGCTCTTTGCTGCTAGGATTATATCCCTTTTTTATTATTGTTTTCTTAAGCAAGGTAAGGTTTTTAGAGGGAGGTAAGATCTTTCATTAAAACAAGTTTAAACTGTTGGATGATGAGGGAGACAAAACAGGCTGGTAGTTCTTCTTTGTGCTGGCTTTTACATGCCTGTTTCCTGAGGTTCTTGCAAATTGACTTTTCATTTTCACACAGATCCTGCCGAGGTGGCAACTGATAGAGAAGAGGATGTGTTGGCACGGCCATGCTGGTGGAGGGCTTCACACGGATCCAAAGGAAGGGGTAAAACTTGCTCAATTAATGTTGCTTTTTAAATAAAAAATATTGTCCCCCCAAAAAAATAAACCTAAAAACTGAAGACCTCAAGCAACAATTTGTCCAAAATTCTCTTGGTAGACATATGAATATTGTAGTAGAGTAGATACTGTTTAATTGTCAGTGTAGACTTGGTAGCTCTTAAATCACCAAATGTTTGTAATAATGGTGTTGAAGGGCTTTATTTATTTTACTAAAAATACTGTTTTACTGTTACACGCTGCTTTGAAATTGGCCTGTGTGAGATTCTCTTGTAATTCACTGATTTGTTGATCTTGTGACTGATACTTCTCTGTGACTTGACAGACAGAAAAGTAGAAATCAGCTCTTGGGTTATTGCATGAGTTGGTAAAATCACACTTGAAATGGGAGGGGAGAAAGCAGTTAAACTGTGTGTATTTTTATGTGGAATTAGTGGTAATGCAGCTGGTATATTCTGGCTGTATTTCTATTCAGGAAGCACATTAAATTAATGAAGGAGAAGCAGTATCTTTTATTAGACCAAATGATTACAATCAGAAAATGAGGCAAACTTTTGGTTAAAACAGGACAGTATCAACTGTGTGATTAAAATTGCCAAATCAAAGCTCTTGAGTTTACAGAACTTCCATCTTCTCATTTCCTGGGCACACTTATTTCTGATGCTTTGTATATTTGCAGAATCATTCTGTGTGAATGGTTATAACTTGTTCAAACTTGGGTGGGATCTTCCCTAAAATGAGTCAAGATCACATTGATGACAAACTGAACTTTCAGAATCCAGGTCTTTCAGGGCTGCTTTGCTGATTTAACTGTTCTGAGGGTATCTCTCCTACAGCCTCAGTTGTAAAGAAATCAAAGAGTTAAATTTAAGATTTTCTTTCAAGTTTTCATCTGAGAGTTGTCCCTTCGTTGAATCCAAACCTGTTTGTGCTCTGGGCAGAAGTGAGGAGAGGTGTATGTTTTATAGTAAGAGGGAATTTCATAAGCTGAGGTGTAGCCAGCTTGTTTTAGCAAACATCTGTGATCTTTTCTGCATGAGGCACAGGGGGAAACAAAATAATTGGCCATCTCCAGTCAGTGGTACCGCTGGCTCTGCATGTAACATTAACTTCAGACTCATTTTAAGACCCTCCTTGCAATAGGTGTGAGCTCTTTTCAGGGATTTTCTAGGTGAAACAGACTTCAAACCTCACTGACTCCTTCTCTGTTTCACATATTTAGATTCCAGGGTTTTCCCTGGTCGGAAAGGAAATGGAAGGTTCTGTTTACCAAAACACAAGTAGCCTTAAGGGATGTTGGATGTTTCTTAATCCTGAAACTCACTAGCAATATGTTATCCAAAAATTTTCATGCCAGATGATATTTTTTTCAGTTTGCTGGCACTGTAAAATTTCATTGGCATTCTCCCTTCAGCCACTACTTGCAGCTATTCCTGTATAAATCAATCCCTTAACTTCTTTATTCCAATAAATGCAACTATAACGTGGTTAATACAGGACATGGTCAGTTAAGTCTGTTGTCTAACTAAACAAATACCAGCTGTCCAGGAGAAAGCAGCAAGAACCAGCTGTGGATGAGGTGAAGAGTGGAAGAAAACAGGGTAACATTGGGTTTGCCAGGAATTTCTCAGCAAAACTGAAGGAAATAGTCTGTTCCAAGTGTGGTTCCTGTATCTCATGTAGCATGCACTTGTATTCATTGTGTAAAAATAAAAATACTGGCACCCCATTTACCACATTTTTTTCCTCCTAGGATGATACTTTTAGGAGAACTGCAGGTGAGATACCTGTCAGCTCTATTACACCTCTCTCTGTTCCAGATTTTTTGACAAACCAGCCTGTTCATTCTGACTTTGGGAGTGACATTTTAAATTGCCCCTTTTATAGCAGCTTCATCAGGTACAGAACTGAATACTAAGGATGAACACAGAATGAAGGGCACATTACCTTCACCTCACATGTAACTGCTAGAGAAACTTAGACTTTTTTAAAATTCCAAAATAATTTGTGCGTACAGCAGTGGCTGCTGTGCTGAGTACTGAAATCAGTACTGGTCTTTACCAGCTTTGGGGGTGTTTTTGGTGGTGGTTGGGAGAATAACCTCGTGCAGGGGTAAAAAGCTTGTGCTGGTACAATAAAGAGGATGATAGAGCTTCCTGAGGGTAGCTCCTGAGGCAGCACACAGGGAGCCAGAGCTGGGTCTTTCTTCATCAGCAGTGACAGCTTAAATGCAAGTCAAACTACCACTTTCTTGCATCCCTCTTCTAACAGCTCATCATCCTGGCATAGGCTTTATCCACCAAGTGACAGGGTCAGCCCAATGAATGCCTTGAAGTGCTCAATAACCATGGAGATTGTGAAGAGGAATGATGGCTTTCTTTTTTTCCCCCCTCTTTAGGTATTTTAAAAGGTTCAGAACCTGGATGGGATGGGTAGAGGGGACAGAAAGTTGGTCAATGGTCGTTCTTTTCCAAATAATCTTCAGTGTTGCATAATGTGTTTTAAAAACATGATGCATTCAAAAAGAGGAAAAGGCTTTCCTTCTTTGCTCCCTGCTGTATTAGATTTATATTTTTCCTTCCATTCCTTGCATTTCTGTAGAAACAGACCTTGAAAGAAAATGTAAAACATTGCTGCCATTTAAAAGGAGGTAAAATAAATTAATCTCTTAACCTTTTTATGTACCTCAGAGAATCAAAAAAGGGCCTGAGTCCATTGAGCAGATTGCTCATTTTAATTCTTAATGTTGCCACTTGCATATTTAAACAATTTTTAACTCATGTTTCAGTACAACAGTAACATTTATTTCATGGTAAACTTTGATGTAATATGTGTGCATTTTGCATCCTTTGATATTTCTTCTTGTTCCTTTGCAAGGCCTTTGGCAAATGAGTGGCCGCCTTCTGACTTTTTTCTAAATGGATTTACTTCTGTCACTGTTCAGAGCCATGAAAAAAGGAAATAGATTCCTTGTTTGCAGCCAATATATTTTGTTCCTTTTAATAGCTTTTCTGTGCAAAGTCTGCCTAGCCAATAGCAACATATAATTAGAACTGCTCTGATTGCACTTTTGTATCTTTTGTGTTAATGTGGTACCAATTTTTTTTAACTTCCTTATAACCTGTAAGTGGTGATCAAAGATATTTTTCCATGTGTTTGAACTGCTTTTTATGCATATCCTTGGCTCAAATGGAAAGATTAATGTATATGCTGCAGCAGATAGCTCATCTCTCAAGTGGGTAGGACACAACAGAGACACCTTTGCATCCTCTCTCCACTTACAGATCTTCCATATATCCATTTTTTAAAAGTAATTTGAAATGTGCTTATCCTGTGTGATGTTCCAATACATTTGCAGCTGGTGACAAAATGCCTTGGTTTTGCTTGAAGCTGTGACTAGAAAAACTGAGATGAATTTCCCGGTGCTTTTAAAAGCTTACATTTATAGGATTGGCTTCCCTGGTTGCCTCAGTAATTTTGCCTTTTAGCAGACCTCTTCTTTCTTGCTTATTCACCCCAGACCTTAACAGAGAATTTCTTTTCTAATTTGGTTTATCCTCAAACAGTAAGATTTATTATAATACTCCCCCTTGCTACTGACTTTTGTCGTAAGAGTCATCTTTGAAAGGTGTGCACTAACTTTTTGTTTCCCTCCCTCCTCCTCGCTACAAAATACTGCCTGAAATGGAGAGATTAGCTGTCCTTGCTGCCCTCCTTTCTGTCTTAGATAACCCTCGTGTCTTTCAAGTTAATCCCCAGTGTAGCCAACATAGAGAAATGAGTTGTTGATACTTGTGCTCTGTGTTACTGCACATCCACTTGTTCTCCTTTAGGAAACGTGGTCTAGGCTGCAGATAATTTAGCTTAGGAGTTCAGTGGGATATATCAGAAGTGTCAGTGATAGACATCTGTCCAGCTGGAAAATATAACCTGCACTGTTGTAAAAAAATTACAGCAACCAAACACAACTGCAACAGAAAAAGAATCCCAAAGCAAAACTTTAAATAAACCCAAACAGAAAAAGTAATGCTTTTCAAGATGTGTCTCTCGTTAACTGGACTGTGCTCTTACTTAGAGCAAAACTTGAGATTTGGAGGAAAACCTATTTTAAGAATTCAGTTAAAACTGATCTAATCAGTTAAGCCAGCAGGTAGCCATGTACATCTTCTGCCTCGTGAAGCCTGATAATCTAACGTCAGGGAATGTTCTCCAAGCTATTAAAAGGTTTATTGTGGACCTTTCAGATTTCCTTCTTGCCTTAGTTTTTTTGTTAGTTTGGGGTGGGTTTTTTTGCTCTTCTTTCCTGTTGTTTCTAAGCTATTTTAAAACATCTTCCAAAAAAGAAGTACCAAGCCATTGAATTTTGTACAGCAATCTTGAGGAGATAAAAAAGAAGGGTCAGTTTATTTGTTCTGTGAAGTATGTCAAGGTAGAGAGTTGTGGCTTTCTCTATGTTCCAGTTGCAGCCAGCCCAGCTTGTACTCTGGAGAACATGGAACAGCTTTAACAGCATGTCATGGATATAAACCTAAAAACTTACAGCTTGAAATGTTAATGGCAGTCCTAGTCTCAGACATTGTCAAGTGTCTGTTTCCTATCAAAGAAAATACAGAAGTGATTCAAATGTATGAAATTCATTCTTACTTACACAGTTATTTTACTTCCCAAGGTCTCTTTATAAAGCAGTGCCTTTGTTTGTTCTTTCCAACAGCTGAAGGAGATTGATGCCAAGAAGATCATCCGGGCAATGCTGTCCTATGTGTGGCCCAAAGACAGGCCAGACCTGCGGGCCAGGGTTGCCATATCCCTGGGCTTTCTGGCAAGTGCCAAGGTAAGAACAGACACCTTGTTGTAGTGTCACAGTTACTGTTCATCTGTACAAGGAATAATTTTCTCTTCTAGTGTTCAAGGGCTTTTACACTCTTAAGATGTCTGGGTTTTGTACCAGGAGCATGTATCAGAAATAAGAGCTTGGATTTTGGAACAGGGTGTATCTGCAGGTAGTACACGTGTGCATGTTTAGGGAGATAACCATGACAACCTGAATTTTTATTTCCCTTGCTCCCATTAGTTTAGCCCAGGATTTTCCATTGCTGGTTAATTATTTACCTCAGAAATTACAGGAAATGGGAGTTAAAGGTTGTTCTCTTCTTGTGTGGTGCTGTCAGACAGGATTTCTTCAAGGCTCTGTGTCCATTCTCAACCCTGAACTTGAGCAATGTGGTGGTGCCTACTCACAGCTCTTGCTGTGCTGTGGAAAGGAGGATTTGAGCTCCAGTCTGTTGATAATTTCTCTATGAGATGACAGGAATTCATTGTTTCAGGGACTCCTCTGGTGTCCTAATATGAGAGAAGCTGTATAACTTTTTGTATTTAAGAACCCTGCTTTCATTCAAATGATTTTTCCTATAGTCTTTGATGATGAAATGGAGGATTGCTCTTTACTTCATTGTGTAAAAGGATCTTCTATATTCTTACCTGCAACAAAATTAGTGTTTATTTGTTCTTTCAAAACATTTAGCATGCAAAAGTGTTCTTCAGATTAATGGGGGACATAATTCAAATCCTGTGCAAACCTTGTAGAAATAGTTCAGAAGAGCAAATGTTAACTTCCTTGTGCTTTAAAAAAAAGAGAAATAATTTGATTGCAAAATACTGGGAGGAAGTTTTGTGAATTCCATTGAGACATACAGCTCAACTGGGTTGCTTTTAAGTACAGCAATTTTTACCAAACATAAAGCTAATATTAGCACTCAGCACCATTGCCATGATATGAAAAGAGAGAAGAGACAAATTTCAGCTGTGTAGGTGTTAAAAGAGGAGTACTTGGGAGAGAAATGTGCTCATTTATGTGAGCTGAAGAGGAATTGCTGGTCTACAGTGCTTTCTCAAGAGCTTTTTATCTTTCAGGTACTCGTGGGTACTGTCTCCAGTAGATATTTGGGTTGTGCTGCAGTTCAGGATGTTGCTGATAATGCAGGTGATGACATGCAGAGTATGGCTGGACTGTGCAAGCCAGCTTCCCCCCCTTTTTGGGTGCCTGGGCAAAATATACAGCAATGCTTTCCACTGCATTTTAAAACTCTGGGGGAAGCTCTGCTCAAAATGCAGATGCCTTGAGGTTTTGTGATGTAGATCTACCAGGTAGATATGAAAATTATTCTAACTCACTTCCTTTTTAAAGACTCTTATTAGTAATGTTAATAATAATAATCTGAGGGCAATATTTAAATGCGTGAAGTATTTTTTTCTTTTCTTCTCCCCACTTCTCTATTCCCTAATTTGCAGTGTTATATGAATATGATGGAGAATGTGAATCCAGCCTCTAATCCTGCATGTGGCAGCACTGTACCTTGCCTTTAGGAAGTCTTATTAATGTTTCAAGCAGCTTTCTGGGTTGTTAGGAAAACAAAATTGATGACCAGGATGCCTGACTCTTGCAAACAGCTTCTGTATTTGGTGTAAAAAAGAACTATTGTATTTCTACTGGGAGAGAGAGATGTTTTCCCCATCAGAAAATCATTTAACTGCTCTTTGGGGACCTGACTGAGTGTTTGGATCTCTTAAGTGTTCTCTTAAGTTTCCCACTTCAGATTTGTACAAGGCAGCCCAGAAGCCCTGATGTCCTGAGCAGACTCCCAGAAGAAAAGCAGAAAACCTGTTGATCTTTGCCCAAGTTTTAGGAGATGCTTGTTAAAGCAGAAGTGTTTTGTGAGAATGTTTGCTTTGGCAAACAAGGATTTCATTGGAAAAACACACAGCAGGCTCTCTATGGGAAATACATATTATAACTGGCAGGTGTGAAAAATTTCATGGCTGTCTCCTAGCTATCCTTTGCTACTGTTCTTTGTTTTGTTCTGTCATTACAAAGCTGTGTTGGATAACTGCAAATTAAGGAGTTTCCCCTGATCTCAAGAACTCGGCTCACTCTTCCTTTGTGGGAAGAACTTTTCTTGAATTGCTTCATACTTTACATATACAATGTGTGTGTGTGTCATTGTGACATAACTGATGTGCCATAGTTTATTCCAGAGCTGTAGTAAGTCTGTCATATCTTTGAGCCCTGAATATCTGCTTCTCTTCCAGAGCAAACAAAGGTCACTTTGTCCTGGAGAAAATGAAGTACAGAGTAGTTTACCTGTATCTTTCCTGGACCATGTGTAATTCTGTGTGGTTTCCTCATTATCCCATTTGGGAACCCTTTGTTCTAGTTGCTTGTGAGGTTAATTACAATGTACTCCACAGACCACACAAGCTGTTTGTTAAAGTTTTCCTGCTATATGATTGTGTCAGCACAGGAACACCAGCATGTTTTTCTCCTCACTGCAGACCTGGCCTGATTTCTTTGTACACTATGGAACAAAGGGAATTCTGTGTCTGAAGGATTTACATCCTTATTGTGGATTTTGTCTAAAGGCCCCTCGTTCTGAGGGGGTTTTCCCAGAGAACTGTATGGTCATGATGGCTGCTACAAGTCACCTTCCCCCAAAAGAAACACTTCTGTAAGACTTTTGGCCAACTTGTTCTGAGTCTGACAAAAAAATTTCAGGTTTTATACCTCTGAATTTACAAAGTTAGGTTTCCAGTTAAAATACAGAGGCTGTAGGGCGGCTTCAGTTTTATTCTGTGAAAACTCCAAGGAATCACAGAGGACAGGTAGGTTATGAAATTCTCAGCCACGGGGGAAAAAATATAAGGAACACACGCCCAGTTTTTGGTTACTTACCCACAAAACAGCTGGAGATCATTTCTCCTTGTCCTGCTTGAGAAATAATTTGTCTCTTTAAATCTTCCAGTTCAGTAAAATTCACTTTCAAAACAAAAGCCAGTTTGTGTGCAGATACTGAAGAGCCTGCAGTTGCAATCTGTCTTGACTCCTTTTGTGGGGCCCAGTTGCCTGTCATTGAACAAATTATTGTGATTTTTGGTTCCTTTTTGTCTCCACATAACTGCCAGTGGTATTGTGAGCCTTCAAAGCGAGCTGTTAGTATGGCTTTTTATGACAGGATAGAGTCTGCTCCGGGGCTAGTAAGGTCTTTTCTTCCTTGCAAGATTTGTTGTATTATTATGGCACACTTTAAATTTTTACCTTAAATATTTATAGCCCATCTAGACGTGTGTACACGATCTGAAAGATGCAAGAGGAAGGCAGGTGAGAGGAGTACCCAGAGCATTTGTCTGTGTTTTCAGACAGATAGATCAGCCTGCTCAGGTTCTGCATATCTGGTTTTTCTTTTTCCATGTTCTCCCCACATTTTTTGGCTTCTCTATTGGTGTATGTATAGCAAATGCTTCCTTACTTTTCTGTTTCTTCCCTTTTTCTTCTGTGGCACAAGGAAAAAAGTGCTCAGGCTTCTGAGGAGCTGGATTAAACACATGAATATGACAAAATCACTTGTCACCTCTGTCAGCCTGGAATGGGTTTTGGCCTCCTGGTCACAGACCAGGCATGTGTTATTCATGAGCCAAAGAATTCTTTCAGACTCTCTGCATTTCTACTGACTGCTAATTCCCTAAGTTTCAGAGCAGGAATGGTTTGGCTAAGGAGGCAGGACACAAGGGTTGAATTGCAAATTCCGCCTGCATGCAAAGATAACGACATCTATCTGATCACTGAAGCATGTACCTGTGATCATGGTGTTTGAGCTCTTTCTGGGGGCTCAGATGGAGTTAGATAATTGCAATAAACCTTTAGAAATCGTTAGCTTTTTGAGGAGTTTCAGGTGAAAAGTATTTAAAATCGGTTTGGGTTTTTTTCTTACTGGAAAAAGTGTAGTTCAGGTCATCATTAAATTTGAAGAAGGCATGAAGCCAGGTGCTTCTTCCCTCATCTGGACCACATTTTGGAGCTTCTTTAGCAGTCTTGCCTCCACAAGGGATGGGGATTTCTGTGTGTAACTCCACAAATGGAGCTGTTGGATGTGTATGTTTATATTGGTCTGGAGATAAATTCAGTCATCTTCATGCCAACGTTTCTCAGTGAATTATTGGCAAAAGAACAGTTCACTGTGGACTAGTTTTATCTTGTTGGGGCTCAGCCTGTCATTAATCCATCATCTTTATTAAACAAAAAATGCTGGGAAGAGCAAAATGAAAGATAAGGCTGTTTGCCTTACAAGTGATGTAGTCCCATGGGGGAATAAAGATGATGTTGCACTGTCAGCTTAAAACAGTGCAGTCATTAAAAAAAAAGTTTAAACTCATTTAATCATGATTCATTCCAGGGCAACCTGCTGTTAAATGTGAGCAATTGAGTTGGGATGACTTCATGGGTGCTGTGTTTGCTTTCCAATAAATCCAGGCAAGGATAAGCTATTAATTCAAACCCAGAAATAGAAAATGTACAAATTCATATTAAAAGAGTCTTTTTAATGGGAATTGTTATCAAGCTTTCAGGCATTAGGCAGAGGAGGGAAGCCTGTATAGATATATTGTGTAAGACAATTGTGTTTCATGGTAGATTTTCATGGTCTACCAAGGTGTGCTTAAAGCTTTTTGTTCTGTGCCAGCAAATACAACGAGAGAACTGAATTTATGCAGAAGGGTGAAATTTTGTTTCCATTACTATGAGCGTGATCTCATTGATTTAACAAATTGAGTAGGAAAGGCCTGTTTCTAGTAATGGCCTCTCATCTCTTGCTATAAACTTTGTAAGATTAACTTTTTTCTTTTTAAATTACTGGAAAGCAGACTGTCTTGATTGCTAATGAAATGCAATACCATGCTGCCTTGTTCTTATTCAAGCTTTACCCTCAAGGAGTCAGAACAACTATAACCTAAGACCAGGCTTTAAATTTCATTTAAAATTCTATTGGGAAGAATTATATTGATGTAAAAGAAGACATTTCTGCAAAATTGTAGGCTGTTACCAGTTAAATTAATTGTGAGTGGCGAACAGCAATTTAAAGAATCCATCTCTTTTCTTTAAATGGACTTTAAATATATCTGTAGTTCTATTTCAAAACTACCTGTAGTGTAGCACAGTCTAGTGAGGAATAAAATCCCTGCAGAGAGATTTGTGAGAATCTGCAGCAAATCAAGACCATCTGCATTACAATATTCTTGTTTTCTCCTGAGAGGTCTCTCCCAGGAAAACCTGCACTTTGTCATGTTGGTTGTCACTGAAACACACATGGCAGTAGATTCATCTTTTTTAAGAACAAAATGCCACCCCAAAATCGAGTTTCAGTAACTCTGAAGGCAAAGTGGGGTTGTTTGGTTATACTGGGGAAGGGAGAGGGATTTGAGATTTCCACAATTCCCATCTGTTAAAAGGGGAGCTGGGGCTGAAGGACTCTCAGGCTGCGCTGGACAATTTCCAGAGGAATGTGTGAAGGACTCTCAGGCTGCGCTGGACAATTTCCAGAGGAATGTGTTTGAAGTAGGACCTGATCTTCAGCTGTTTTCTCAGTCACTAACAAACCAGCACTAACCTCACCCAGGTGCCCTCAGATCTCATGTATCTCCTCTCAGGAGTTATTTAAGTTAGGCTGTGTTGAGAATTTTGAGGTGTTTTTTATAATGTGTTTCACAGGGGAGACATGGGAGAAGAGGAGAAAATGGATCCCTTCCTCATTTGCATTTAAATCTTTAGCCTAAAGCACTGTCTGAAAAAATTAACAGCACAGGTTCAAAATATTAATTTACATTTCTTTCTTTAAATCTATAGTTTACAAAAATATTTTCAAAACTCCAATTACTCTGCTTGGTGAAGTTCGTAACTTCCACTATTTGCCATAATTTGTAAAACTGGTAATGTTGGATATTGGGACAGTCATTAGAATTTCTGGAAGTCTGTCTTCCCCCTTGAATTTGAACTTAAGAATGAATTTATCACTTTTTGCTCTCAAAATCTAGTTTTATCCAGTTAATTTACAGGTTTTTTCTCTGGGCTTTCAGCTCTGACAGATGTCCCTAAAAACAATTGAGATCTAAGTGGGTATCCAAAACATTTGGTGGTGAGAGCTGAAATATCTGTATCAATCTGGTTTCTGTTTTTTGTTTCTTCTCATGTACAATAATTTGTCATCTACCCACAAGTTTTTTCCAAATTCTTTAAAAGAATGAGGCCAACTTTAAGCAAAGTCAACTCGCTGTGAAGTATTTTAACATCTGCTGTGAATGTAAGATTATAGGTCATCACATATTTGTTCAACTGCTAATAAAGTTGTGTCCATATTTTCAAATCTTAACAGTTAAGAGCAGTTTGAATTAAGAAATTCTATTAATTATATGAAGTTTGTCTGTAAATTGCCTTTCTTGTTGGTATAAATGAGCAATGTAACAAAGGCACATTAACAAGACTTAGGAATTTTATGTTTTCTGTGAGATTTTCGGTATTTTCTTTTGCTACGGTTGTGCAAATAAAAAACTGCTGAAGTTGGTGTGTTTACCACTACAGTTTACATCTCCATTTGTTTGGGGTTTAGCATCTTGAGGGGCCACCACTGTTAGAGGAGATGGATCTGGGGTTTGCTGCTCTTAGAGGACTGTGCAGTGACCCACTGGGTGGTAGGTGGTGGATGTGACTTTTTTGTTTGAAAACTCGTATTTTTAAAGTCATTTGTAGTGTCTTGTAGACTGTACAGAAAGTCTTTTGTGCTGTTGTGCCAAACCCCAGGGTTAATAGATACCAAGTTAAAGTTTAGAGCGATGTTGCAAATGGGAAGCATTATTTAAATTTTAGGGGAGTATTAACAGAGACAAAGGAGGGGTCAGCTTATTTTCTTTGACTTCCCAGGAGCTTTGGTTTAATCCATCCCAGTGATGCCGTGTTAGCCATGTGTGGGTGAGGGGTTTCCTGTGTAACAGTGCTGCTTCACACTGAATATTGTCAGCATCACAAAGAGCAAGCAGCTCCAAATGAGGACATAATTTAGTAGCACTGTGTGTGTCATGCAGTGGCTGCTGCTTGATTCATTTCCTGGGCTCTCATGCTGTCCTGAGAGCTCAGCCTCACTTCCAGGGCCTTTGCAGTGTGCAGTTTGTTGAGGATAGAAATCCATATTTAAAAGCAGACATATTTAATCCATATTTAAAATGAGAGAGACAAAGTAACCCTGCAGTCCCAGCAGCAAAGATTTAATAGTGGAGAACATTGTGCTTGAAATAAAGAGCCAGCTCAGCTGCACTAAGTGCTTAAGGACTAAATACAACAGTAGAGCAATCTCAGAAAAAATAGTATGCTCCATAGAAGGCATAAATAGTTGTTTTAATACAAGTGGTCTAATTGGTGTGCTCCTGCTTTCAGGCCATGAATATACTGGTTCCCTTCATGTTTAAATATGCAGTGGACAACCTCAACCAGGTATCTGGGAATGTGCTCAACCTCGGCGATGCCCCAAGCACTGTGGCTACCCTGGCAACTGCTGTTCTCGTGGGCTGTGAGTGTATTCCCAAACTGGGGATGGGAGTTAAGGGTCTGCAGTGAGGGAGGGGCTCAGCAGAGCTCCTGACCATTGCACTGCTGAGCATTACAGCTGGTTGTGAATCACAGAATTACAGAGTGGTTTGGGCTGGAAGGGACCTTGAAGGTCATCCATGGGCAGGGACACCTTCCACTGTCCCAGTGAGCTCCAAGCCCTGTCCATCCTGGCCTTGGGCACTGCCAGGGATCCAGGGGCAGCCACAGCTGCTCTGGGCACCCTGTGCCAGGGCCTGCCCACCCTCCCAGGGAACAATTCCTTCCCAATATCCCATCTAACCCTGCCCCTCTGGCAGTGGGAAGCCATTCCCTGTGTCCTGTCCCTCCATCCCTTGTCCCAAGTCCCTCTCCAGCTCTCCTGGAGCCCCTTTAGGCACTGGAAGGGGCTCTAAGGTTTGCCTGGAGCCTTCTCTTCTCCAGGTGAAGACCCCCAGCTCTCCCAGCCTTCCCCAGAGCAGAGGGGCTCCAGCCCTCAGAGTGTTGTAACTATTTCACAGTTACTGTGTTGATGTCTGTTCCCAATATTCTCTGACCTTGCTTCTGGTATTCCAATTAAAAAATGAAATAATGCTTATAGAAATTATTCTTGATTATAAATCCTGCCCTTTCTTATAACCAGCTGCAAAAGAAACTGATTTAAATGCATGCACAATGGTTTATAAATGAAAAATTGCATAAAGCTTGGGCCAATTAAGTATAAATTACCTTTGAACTAAAATTGTTGAAAATATATAAAGAATGAGTCTAGTGTAATTTCATGCATGAAGGGAAGTTGAAAATATAATTATTTTCATTTTGTAAACTTTTTCATCCCTTTTTAGATGGTATCTCAAGAGCTGGGGCAGCGTTGTTTAATGAAGCGAGAAATGCAGTATTTGGGAAAGTAGCTCAAAATTCAATCAGGAGGATAGCCAAGAATGTTTTCCTGCACCTTCACAACCTGGATCTGGCCTTCCATCTAAGCAGGCAAACAGGAGCACTGTCAAAAACCATTGACAGAGGCACAAGGGGCATCAGTTTTGTTCTTAGTGCTTTGGTGTTTAATCTGGGACCTACAATGTTTGAAGTGGCTCTGGTCAGTGGAATTCTGGTAAGTGTGGTTTAGTCATTGTTGGAATTGTCTCACTTAGGAATAATGCTGTTACCAAGTCTACTGAGTATTAATAACAATAATTGAATTTACAGGGTGAAAGCAACTACTGTAAAAGAGAGCAATCCGTAATTTTCAAATATCAGTTTCTTTAAATCAGCTTGTTTGAAATTATTTGCACATTTAAAACCTCTCTTCAGCCAGTTGTATTCATGTGGACAGTTTCTAATGTTTTTCTTCAGAATTGTTGGAAAAATGAAATTAGAAAAGTAAACTGTGTCAAATGTAGTATGGAAACAGAATATGAATGTCCAGGAATGTTGTTGTTTAGTGTATTCAGGGTAGAGAAGGGAGTGATTATTGGCCCTTTCCTGAATACTGATCTGAACTTATCCAGAACTTAAAAGTGAACATTAGCTTTTGGAAAATAGGCTTCTTCTGGCAAGTTTTAAGCTTAATACCCTGAAATTTGAACTTCTATAAAATAAATCACACTTCCTGTCTTTGAAGTCAGGATCTTTGGGTACTATTTGGGTGCAAAAATCTAAATCTTGATTATGTATCTTAGACTAAATTAAAAACAAGAACCTTGTTTTGTTTATTGGCCTTTTTAGAAGGACTTTAGTTTGAATGGAACAGTGAAATGCCTGTTGATGTTAGGTTACATTTTCTAAGCAGTGGAAGTTGCAGACCAGGCTGGCTGTCAGCCAACCCTCCTTAGGGCTCTTCTCTCCTGATGTGCCCTGAAATACAGAAAACTCTTCCTAAGTTGTTTTGCAAGGCCATTTATTTCTTCTTCCACAGTCTTCGGCTTTCTTTCAAAATCCACTCAAAAAGCATGGAAACAAATGCTTATTTGTGAAAACAGCACAAGCATCAGCAGCATTTATGTTTTATAATGTGAAAAATAACTTTGTAGTATTATACACACCCAGCTCTTGGTTATTGACTCCAATCTTTCTATCTAAATCCTTCTTGCTGCTTTCTTTTTGAGTTTAAGCCTTTATTTAGCCTTAAGCTGTTCAGAGCAGGGATTGTGTCGGGAAGGACCATCATTTCTTGTCTTAAAATTAGGATAGCTTAGCTGGAGACAACAGCAAAATTTTGAAAATGCTGCTGATGATTCTTTTTTTTCCATTTGATTTTATATCTTCCAGTATTACAAATGCGGTGCTGAGTTTGCTTTGGTCACTCTGGGGACACTGGGAGCCTATGCAGCATTCACGATAGGAATTACACAGTGGAGGTAAGGCAGGCCCTGCCCTCCCATTCATCAGGGTGCTCTGATGCCTCAGCTTGAACTCGTGACTGGATCAAACCTTCCTTTCCCAGGACTAAGTTTCGGATAGAAATGAACAAAGCTGATAACGATGCCGGTAACGCTGCCATTGACTCGCTCCTGAATTATGAGACTGTGAAGGTAAGGCCAGTCTTTACGACCAGGCTCTTTGTCTTGCTTCTGTCAGCCTTAGGGAAGTGAGTCATAAGATTCATCTTTTATAGGACTGCATATTTGGAAAAATAGCGTATTTTTAAGCATTATTCATTTGAAGAGTACTGCGTGGCATTGACAGAGTAGCAGGAAGGTTGTTAGGGGGGCTGAAAAAATCTCTTTGCTAATAAAGAGTGAGAAGTTTCTTTCATGGCTGAATCATCTTGACCATCAATTTCTGCAGCGAGTAAACTTGGTCTTGAAGGGGAGGTTTAGGTTGGATATTGGGGAAAGGTTCCTCACCCAGAGGGTAGTGGGGCACTGAGCAGGCTCCCAGGGAATGGGCACGACCCCAAGGCTGCCAGAGCTCCAGGAGCGTTTGGACAACGCTCTCAGGCACAGGGTGGGATTGTTGGGGTGTCCTGGGCAGGAGTTAGGCTTGGATGATCCTTGTGGGTCCCTTCCAACTCAGGATATTCTGTGATTTCTTTCCATTAGTCCCTAGAACTGTTGGAGAGGAGCTGTGTGTATCAGTGCACATAGTCTGTTCATACTGGATTTTAGAGCCACTTAAACAGACTAACATCCTTGACACTGTCACATTTACCATTTGTGTTTGTTTTGTAGTATTTCAATAATGAAAAATACGAAGCCCAACGGTATGATGAGTTCCTGAAGATCTATGAAAAAGCCTCCCTGAAGACTACCTCTACTTTAGCTCTCCTCAACTTTGGCCAGAGCGCTATATTTAGCGTTGGTTTAACAGCCATCATGGTGCTCGCCAGCCAGGGCATTCTTGCAGGTAACTCATCTGTCTGTAAGCCTAAAATGAGTGTCCTTTACCTCAGCCATCCATAGCAGAGGTGTTAGTTTTAATTAACTGAGGGTTGATGTGATAGTTCATTTTGAGAGGTTTTGCTTGAGAGTTTCTTGCTTAGGTTTTGTCTATTTCTACCTCTTGGAGTATTATTAATTCCATTATCTCTCTCTCTCTCTCGATGACTCTCTCAATCATACTATGATTTTATCAAAAACATTTTAAAAGTTTAGCAGTTAAAGAAAGATCCCAGGAAAATGTCACTTCAGGAAGTTTCTCTTGAAGGTTTTTGAAAGGCACTTCTATAGATACAAATATTTCTGTGGATCTTCTACAAAGATCCTTTCTTTTTGCCGTTCTCCCTTCCCATGTTGGCAAGACTCAGTGTGTATATATACCCCTGTGCTTTGTCTCCAGTAGTTTTTTACCAATAATTCACTTTCCTTACATTAATAATGGCACATTATGAAAATAATTGCTTCTCTATGCTCTATTCTTGTCTAATTTGCTTCATAAAGTAAAGCCTGCTTGATTAGGAAGACACAGTACAAGCTTCAAATACAGTATCGGGATAAAGCTCTGCTAAAGCAAGGTGATTTTAGAGTAAAAATAATGATGCTTTAAAGACTGTTAACATCCAGAAGTGTTTGAAGGGCAGACCTTTATACCATGTGCTCTTTCTTGCATCTGCTTTGCCCTTTTTAAAGATGCCAGGGCAGGGAAGGGTTACACTGAACAGATCAGTCAGTAGGTGCAGTTTATGGCTGTTCTTAGGAAGATTTAGAATAGCTTTAAGCAGGATGGTCGAAATATGGCTTTAAATCATCTTTCTGGGCCTGTTTCAGCTGAACTGACCTGGCACTTACCTTTAGCTGGTGTGTCATCCTGAGTTTTCCCTTGATCAGCCTGTTTGATACTGAGCTGCCCAGAGGTTCTCAGTGTGTTTTAGCAGCTCTGTGGTATATACAGCATGAAAGCTCTCTCTTGATCATGACAAATTCTATCATTTGGATTTGTCTGTAATTGTACTTAAGATTGTCTTTCCTGATTTGTGCTTCCATATATTATTTCCTCCCCTTTTAACTTCCTTAGGCCTCTCTGTGGATTTTACAGCTGTACAGTCTGATGTTGTATATGCTGCTTGCCTTATTTGCCTGTGCTATTATATCTCTTAAAAAGTGAAATCCACAGAAACATTGCCGTTTGTTTCAGGCACACCTGTATAAAATCTGGGAGTGGGTTCTGGGGTTTTGTTTGCTATTTAAACATCTGGGTTTAGAAATGGGATAAAAGAAATTAGACTTGATTGACTTGATCATTTCTTTTAAGTCTTTTGGTGCGTCCTAACAAGACAACCCTTCAAGTCTCCTTATTCTCTCACACCCCTTTTGTCTTAAGGCAGCCTTTCTGTTGGAGATCTGGTAATGGTGAATGGATTGCTGTTCCAGCTTTCTCTGCCCCTAAACTTCCTGGGAACAGTGTACAGAGAGACAAGACAAGCACTTATAGACATGAATACCTTGTTTACACTTCTCAGTGTAGATACCAAAATTAAAGTAAGTAGTAGCTTATTTTCCTGAAGTATCTGGGTATTTAATAGGACTGTTTGTGGCAATGCCATCATTTCACCCTGTCCTGATCTTCCAGGTTTAATTTTTATTCACAAAAGAGTTGTGTATAAGATTGCTGTTCTGCCTCTTCTTTAAGTGCAGTTACTGCAATAGCAGTTGATATTTTTTTTTTTGTTGCAGAGAAGCAAAAATTCCTTCATGGAAGCTGTGTTCTTATTGAGATTTTTTTATTTAAGTATTCATGCCTCGTGCTTGAATTTTTATTGGTAATTAATGATGCAGACTATATTGCGAAAGAAGTTATGAGGCTGAGTGTTTACAGCAGGAATTTTTCCCTCCTTTGGGGAAAAGGAGGAGCAAACCAATGTCACTTGTGCAGCAAATTATGATTATTTTCCACATATCTGAGCTGGAGTGTCTGTCTGCCTTTTTCTGAGGTGGGAAAGGGCTGTTGTTGAAGTGTTGGAGATTAACTTCTGGGCAGCAGATAAAGTGGAGCTCTTCTTTTTATAGGACAAAGAGCTGGCTCCACCCCTGCAGATCACCCCCCAGACTGCTTCCATCACCTTTGACAATGTGCATTTTGAATACCTGGAGGGGCAGAAAGTCCTTGCTGGAGTGTCCTTTGAAGTCCCTGCAGGAAAGAAAGTGGCCATTGTAGGAGGTAGTGGGTCAGGGTGGGTAAATGGACTAAATATGCCAATCAATGCAGAATTTAGTTTCTTAAATGTGGTGCTGTGTTTGCTTTTTATTGTTTTTGTTTGTACATCAATTCTGATTGGAGATTGTAAATGGCAAACCAGGATGTAACATTAACTTCAATTCTTTTCAATTCCAGGAAAAGCACCATCGTGAGGTTATTATTTCGTTTCTATGAACCTCAGAAAGGAAATATTTATGTTGCTGGACAGAACATCCAAGATGTCAGTTTGGAAAGTCTGAGGAAGGCAATAGGAGTTGTGCCTCAGGTATTCCATGTTTCCTTCTCCCCAGATAGTCCATTTTAACAGTAAATCTCAGTATCTGGCACTGTGGTTCAGTGAAGGCCAGTCCTAAAGCAGTGGTGTTGCATGGTGACTTTCAAAGGAACTAGACTTTTTTTCCCCCCAGGAAATATTAGGTTTTGATATGCATCATCATATAGATCCAATTTCTGAAATGTGTTTAAGCCTCCCCATGAGAAACTGCCTGCAGCTTTAAGTGATTTAGCTTTATAGTTGATTACCACCCGTAATGAGTTAGCAAAGTGGTGAAAGTACACATGACATACATATTTAGGACACAAAATATATTAATCCCTTTTTTGGGGAAAGAAATTTCCCCAAACACTTTTACCTTCAGGCTTTGTGAAGAAAAATATAAGCTGTTCTGTATTGATTGTTTCACGGGCTGGGGACGGTTTTGAAGCTGTTGTTCATGGTTTCTTATTTAAAATGTGCTTCCCACAAATGCAGGATGCTGTTCTCTTCCATAACACCATCTACTACAACCTGCTCTATGGCAAAACAGGGGCCACAGCAGAGGAGGTGTATGCAGTGGCCAGGCTGGCAGGGATCCACGAGGCCATCCTGAGGATGCCCAATGGCTACAACACCCAGGTCGGGGAGCGAGGACTCAAGCTCTCAGGTTGGCTCACAGCTTCTTTGTATCCCTTTTGCTGCCTCAAAGTTCCCTGCAGAGTTTAGTCCTCAGGCTTGCTTTTAGCTTATTTAGCTTGTAGAACGGAATCATTAAGGTTGGAGAAGATCTCCAAGATCAAGTCCAACTTTAGTCTAAATCCCACCACGCCCACTAGACCACATCACCAAGTGCCACGTCCACCCCTTTTTGGACCACTTCCAGGGGTGGTGATTCCACCACTGTCCTGGGCAGCCTGCTCCAGTGCATGACCTTTCAGTGAAGAAATCCTTCCTATCATCCAACCTGAACTTCCCCTGGCCCAGCCTGAGGCCGTTCCCTCTCCTCCTGTCCCTGTTCCCTGGGAGCAGAGCCCGACCCCCCCGGCTGCCCCCTCCTGTCAGGGACTTGTGCAGAGCCACAAGGTCCCCCCTGAGCCTCCTTTGCTCCAGGCTGAGCCCCTTTCCCAGCTCCCTCAGCTGCTCCTCATAGGATTTAAATTCCAGACCCTTCCCCAGGTCCGTGTCCCTTCTCTGGACACCCTCCAGCACCTCAATGTCCTTGTAGAGAGGAGCCCAAAATACCTACCTATAAAGGCTAAATATTAATATGAAGGTCTGCAGTTTAAGGCAGCTGTAGTCTGCAAGATACTCAAAGGAATGTATTTTCAGGGGATAGTGTTAAATGAGATCATAAGTGAGGCTGGAGGTGCATCTAAGTAAAAGTTATTTTTCTCATGATCTTTTTGGGTAGTGGACTAGAATTGGGAACTTTATGTGTGCTTTGGGCCCTCTCATGCAGGAGCAGAGGGATGCAGTGGGTGCAGAGAGGTGCTGCCTGTTGCAGAGACAGCTCTGAGGGGTGGTTCTTTCTCTGCAGCTGCTGCAGTAAGGAGTCCTGGTCCCTTTGAAACCGGGGATGAGAGGATACAGCCTGTACCCAGAATGTGTGTGCAGGAGAAAGTGTGCACGGTGCAGAATGGGATTATGGAGAAACTTAGAAGGGAGATAAAATATGTGAAGCACAGATCTGGGTGAGGGAATAGAAGGTGCTAAATAGGTACTGGCAGAACTGAACTGAAGAGAATCGTGCTAACAATGAAAGATTTGTCTTGTGCTGCCTGTCTCCCCACACTCTTAATTGCTAGAAAGAGGATTTGACTGACAATAGGTTTGAAATGTCTTGGTGTTTATAGAAGAATATAATGGTTTCAGTTGGAGGGAACCTTCTGAAAATCATCTAGACCAACCCTTCTGCTGTGAGCAGGGGCATCTTTCACTAGATCAGGTTGCTCGAAGCCTTAACCTTGTGTTGAGGTTTAGATTGGATTTTAGGAAAATCCATGTTTGGATTAATGTTTGACCAGGCTGCTCAGGGCAGTGGTGGAGTCCTCAGGCCTGCAGGGATTTAACATCCATGTGGATGTGGCACTTGGGGACATGGGTTAGTGGTGGCCTTGGCAGTGCTGGGGGAACAGTTGGACTCCATGGTTTTGTGGGGCTTTTCCAACCTGAATGATTCCATGTCCCTTTTCTAAGTCTGGAGCAATGTGTGGGGTTATATTGGAGTTTCCCTCTGCCCTCGAGACTCCTGTAACGGAGCCTTTCTGAAACTGGGTTCTGCCTTTCCTCCATCCTTCAGTTTGTGCTGCCACTGGGATGGTCAGAAGCACCCACCGGCCAGTGCTTCCACAAAGGTGGTGTTTAGAAAGGGAAGGGAGTTGTGTTTTCCTGCTTTGTTTGTACTTAAAGAAGAAAGAGTATGTAAAATGCTCAGGAGAAACACAGTGGAATTCTTTTGAACTCTGAGTGGGCATCCACTGAAATAAAAGCTTCAGTTTCCTCTTTTCAACAATTAGATGGGTATTGACAAATACCAGTAGTAGACAAGCTTCAGGAATGTGTGGAGCCAAGGTACAGGAGTCTCAGGCCAGTGCTCTCAGAAATGGTGTCATTGTTCAAAGAATTGGAGATATCAAATGGAAAGCTCTGAGTTCCTTTAGTTGCTCTGTAAAAAAGTTACTGCTAATTGGAATCTACAGTTTTCTCAATAGTCAGTTGGCTCCCTAAATTCTTACAAAGGTTAATTTCAGAATCAGTTTGTTGGGCTTTTTTAGGTTGGGTGAGGCTTCTTTAAGTCTAAGGAGAACACAAAGTCCTGATTTGTTCTGTTATTTTGTGGCAGAAACGGGGAGTAAAAGCTGTGTGAATTGAAGTGGTTCTCTTTAAAATCCAGGGGTTTACGTGCACGGTGGAAAAACAAGGTTTTAGCTGTAATGATGCAGCTAAATGCAGCTTTACCAATTTAAATGGTGAAGTAGCATTTTGTGCAGTTCTCACTGTTCTCAAGGATTGATTAATCAAGAATAAAGAATGAAAAACAAGTTGTTTGGGTTATTCCAAGTAGAACCCACATCAGTGTTGGCTGATAGATGTGTAACAGGCAGAGCTGCAACAGCCCCAAATCCCTGACTTTGTGAATGGAACAGTTACTGCGCTGCTGCCCTGAGTGTGAATGGGGAGCAACATGAGACAAGTGGATCTGCTGCAAATATAAAGGATGTGGTTACAGAAATACGTCTTTCAAACATGGATATTGTCAAGCTGTGAGTTTTGAAGATGCTGTGTAGGGGAGGGAGGGAGAGAACACTAAAATAGACTGAGTAAATCGTACAGTTCTAATTGCTACTGAGTTCTGCCAAGGACAGTTTAAAATGTGAACTGCAGCATTACCACCAGCCTTTTAAATGGTTGATGAAAGCATGTTGCCTCCTGATAGCAATGGAACATTAACAAGAATATAATGGTATTAAATGGAATGTTTTGAAGTCTTGAGTAAAACAAAGGAGGACAAGTGCACAAATGTGACGCGTTTGCGTCGCGTACCAAATGTTTAGCAGATTTTAAGTTCTCAAGTGCACCTGTTTTCCTGTCTGTAAAAGTTGTCCTGAGTTATTCTTGAGTAGATGTTGGCTGTGAGAATTGTTAAGGAAGGAAACTAGTCTGAAACTGGGTTATATCAGAAACCACCAGGCTGTAGATTGCAGGCTGAAGGTGGTTTTCAGTACCATATTAACTGTTCTTGAGTGAAATTTGCCATTATGGGGTGGGAAGTTGGATGAATATCAAGGAGAGACCTGAAAGACACAATGTGTGAGCAAAATGCCTGAAATCCAAATACAGCAGGCATGGACAGAGCACTGGTGAGAGAAAATGAGATTTGTGAGTGCAGAGTTGCTGGATGGGGCAGAGCTTAGGCCAGGAAAATGGGCTCCTACTGCCAGGTGTACAGAGTGAGTAACTGTACAGCATTGTTACTCACCTGTGTGAGACTCTTGCCTTGGAGCAGATACAAAACAGTTCTCTGTCCTTTTCCAAAAGGATGAGCAATCTTGAATCACTAAATTTACCAGGGAGCAGGAACTTGTGTGCTATCTTATGTAACATGTCAGACATTTGTCAGCAGTAACTATGATGTCTATTAAAAAAAGGAAATAAACCAAGAACCAGCCCTCAAAAATCATGTCTGCTGTTGAATTTAGACTATCACAATTGTAACTTAATCTTGTTTCTTTTCTTTCCTCTTTCCCCCTCATCCAGGAGGAGAAAAGCAAAGAGTTGCAATTGCTAGAGCAATGTTAAAGGAGCCACATATTTTTCTCTATGATGAAGCCACATCATCTTTAGATTCAATTACAGAAGAGGTAAATTGGGATAAAAAATTCCAAAATTTAAGTGGTGCAATGATGTCTGATTCTGATGCTTTTCCATGTTCTTTTCCTCTGAGAAAGAATTCTGTTCTTTTTCAAGTGTTTTCTCAGCATTATTAAGAGATGCTGTGTCTAAGCTGTTGTCCTTAAGAGCAGAGCAGAGATGCTCAGTCCATCTACCTGGAGACAGTGAGGGATATCAGCTGTCTCTGGGCTATTTTCTGTTTCCACTCTGGAAGTCCCATTCACCTTGACACATTCATCCCTTGAAACTGGTGCCAATACCTCAGGTGGCCATGAAGTGTGAAGCTTTCCAATCCACTTTAGAAGGTGTTTAGATGCCATCCAGCATCCATCAAAACAGCTTTCTAAATATTTGGGACATAATGCAGGACAAAACCCCACCTTGTTTGTTGTGCAGCAGATGCAGATGAGGTGGGTGTGACCTGCAGTGCTGGTATTCATTTGTGTTCATCCACAGGAAGGGCTGTGACATGGATGTGGTGACACTGTGACAGGAACTGCATCAGGCTTCATAACAGCATCTTTGCTTAAGCACAAAACTCTCAGCACCAGCAGTAATTTCCCAAACTAATGTCATCAAAAATGAGCTAAGCTACAGCTCTGTTCACTTATGCAGATTATTGAGTGAATTTATTGACCTGTAATCACTAAATTACTTTCATTTTCCAGATGCAAAGCATCCAGAATATGAACTATACATCCATATAGCACAGCACTGAACTGTAGCACAGCTTCCTCATGGACCAGAAATGTCCACATCACACTCAGTTCTTGGATTCTTCCTCTCTTGTTTTGCTGTATCTATGCCAGAGTCATAAGCAATGCTGAAAGTTTCACAGTAGAAATGCACATGGACGACAGCAAATGAAAATGAGGCTTTTCCACAAGAGTATGCCTGGGAATGGAAATGTTTTGTGACAAAAATTTTCAGGGAAATAAAGTGGACAGTTCACGTAGGGTAGTGAGGGCACAAATTCCCAGTCAGTGCTCCTTGCAGAGGGATGTGGTTTGGAAGATGGCATAGAGCTCACAAAGGAAACACTGGATAGATAGATAGATAATTCCCAGAATTGCTCTTTGTTCCACATTGGCATAATACTGAGAGAGATTTTTTTCTTTAACTGTCATTGGAAAGCATTATTATTACCACCATGAGGAGTTCTTATTTTCAGATGCTTTTACTGCTGTTTGCTGCTTGTGCAGCATGGCTCCGTGGGGAAGTTTTCCCTGAAATGAAGTGACACTTCTCTTCCTTTGTCCCTGGGGATAGCTGTGTTTTTCTGTGAATACAAGCTTTTTTTTCAGTTTGAGGCTTTTGCAAAACCACAGATATTTCATGTTTGGAACTCTTCTGTTTCTCCTGTACGTACTCGTGGCTGTTTGTTATTGGGAAGCTGTAGCAGTACCAGAGATGTTTCTCAAAACTTATTTACAGTAATTTGCATATTTCCAGCAGCATTTTATTTCTCCTCATCCCACTCAGGAGCGTGTAAGAGTCTGTGTCTGTTCCAATCTTGCAGAACATTCTCAAAGCCATGAGGGACATGGTGAAGCACCGGACGTCGATTTTCATTGCCCACAGGTTGTCCACAGTGGTGGATGCAGATGAGATCATCGTGCTGGATCAGGTGAGGGCTCACCTGGTGCTGTGTGACTTTCACATCACAGCAGGGTTTGGTTTAGGGACTCTGTGTGTCCACTTTGAATTATTACACTCCCCCCAAGCTGCTGGAAATTTTTTGTTTAGAAATAAACCGTGTTTGAAAAGTCCAGCCCAAACTTGGCCTGTTTGACTCTCTTGTATATTGTTATTTTTATGCCTTACTATTGCATGTTTTTAATCTAACTTTTTGCATGCTTCTGTCAGATGAAGTTTCCTAATGTGTTCCCCCAATTTATGCTTCACTCTCATGGCTCAGTGAGTGTCTATTTTTCACATACATCCATTTTTTCCTCTCAGTGGAAAGAGAGAGGACAGCATGTTCTGTTTCTGTGCAGATACAACGATTGCAGGATTGTTCCACCTAATTATGTTAAAAATCTGAGCACCATCCTCTGTTGTACCTGTAGAAAAGTGTGATTATTCCCTTTCTGTAGGCTTCTCTTCTAAAAAAAAACCAACATGTTTCAACATTTGGTTCCCTAATGTCAGTGTTGAGCTGTTACCTGACACTCATCCAAAGTCCAGTTTTTTCTTTATTACCCATATCTGGCAAGAGATTTAAAATAAACAAATGTCCTTATGATAACTTCATAATTATTCTTTCAACTGATAATGCTGAAAGTACAGTGCTCTAATCTGCTGATAATAGATGTTAAATTTATCTCTGCATTCATTTTTATCAGTTGCTATTTATAAGCTTGTGCTCATAGGTGTATTTAGGGACTTAAAATACACATCTAAAAGCAAATAAATTATTCTTACACTACATTCAATGATTTCATGGACAATTAGAACAATATCTTATGAAATGGTGACATTTGCTACACAAGACTCAGCTTTATATGAATCTCAGGATGAAGTAGTGGAATAAATCACTTGCAATGCTCCATGGAGTTTTTATTTGGTTTTGATCTGCTTTGTTTTTTCAGCTTTTGCTGAAAAATCCTCTCCTAAGGTGTATCCTTTCTACAAGTGCACGTTAAAACATCTCGCAAGCATTTTGTAACGTGTCACAAGGCAATCAGCAGCTTTTTGTTTTCCATGCAAGTTTTCACAGCTTCCTAAGAGTGTGTTTTGTGTTGTAATGTAACTGTTAAATTAAAAATAAAAGCACAGCCTCGAACTGTGAAGGAGCCAGGGTGCTCCCTTTCCTGAAGGATGGGATTGAGGATGAGGGAGGCAGCGCATCCCCGCCGGTGCCCGCCGGCTTCCCGAGGCAGCGCTGACGTGTGCCGCTCTCATCCCAGCGGGATTGATGTGTTAGCAGCTGGGTAAATAAGGCTCAGGAGCAGGGATGAGACAGGATGACTGTGGCTGGTTCTGCTTAGCAGTGGTAATCACAGAATCTCAATTCCAGCACCTTTGCTGAGGTAAAATCAGAATCATTCCTGAGTGAGTAAATGTTGGAGTAATGATACAGATGCTGATGTTGTGGAGCTGAGCAGAGAAGTTCCATTTTTGAGGATTGGTCAAGAGTTACTAAAAAAAAGCCATAATTCAAAAGCCTGGTCTCTACTCCAAATGAATCACTTAAAGGATTTAAATGAATTCTGCAGTTCTGTTGATCAAGTGTATATTTGTTCAGATTCCACTGGCATAACTACTAATAGAAGTGCCAAGACCCAATTTTTTTCCCAGCATGTCCGTCAACAGATGTCACAAGGAGGTAGATTTAATTGTAGATCAGAATTTAGAACTAATATCAAAGCCGTGTGGTTGTGTGTGTAATGCTGTCCTTTCCCAGAAGGAAGAGTGGCTGGAGAATGAATATATTAGTTTAATTTGAAGTCAGTGAATGTGTCTCTTGAAGTAGGAAGATGAGTTTGGTTTTTTGAAGAGTGGTGGTGTTTCTCTCTCTGAGTTCTCATGGAATTCTCCTCTCCAACTCTTCCTTTCCATGCTGATAGTCAATAAATCCTGTCTGCTCCTGAGAACAGCCCAGAGAACTGAACCACTCACACAATTTTCGTGGTGGTGATTGCAGTGACACAAGCTACAGAGCACCTATAAAAGCACAGTTTACACTAATTGTTTTCAGGATTTGATCTTAGGTGTGCTTTGCTTTGTCTCTCTGTTTGCTCTTCTCTTTTAGCTTCTTCATGTGTGTTTGTTACCAAGCAAAGACAAATATGTGTTTGTTTTGATACATTCATGTGATCTTTGCAGGAGTAGTTGAACACCTTGCTCCTCATACAGAGGTCCACATTTACTTTAAATAACTCCTCCAGTTTAAATAGTAAAACTTTCCATGCTGGTGGACTTTAGATTTTGTCCAGGTGGACAAAAGGCACCTGCAGTCTGAGACGAGCACGGCTCCTTGCTTTCTGCTGGCAGTGCCCACACAAGTGAGTGCACTGTGCATTCAGTCTTTCCTTGCTGTCTCAAGCTCCTTCTCATTAATAACTGCTCTAATCCATACCATGAGCCTGTGGTCCATAGGCTGGCATATTCCTAAGGATCTGGTGATGTGGATTCCTGACTCACTGCCCTTGTTTTGCAGGGTAAAGTTGCAGAACGTGGCAGGCACGCAGAGCTCCTGGCAAATCCCAGCAATCTCTACTATGAAATGTGGCACACACAGAGCAGCAAAGTGCTCCACAGTCACAACCATCCAAACTGGGAGGAGAGAAATAACCAGACATCCAAAGAGGAGGAAAGGAAGAAGCTAGAAGAAGAAATTATCAACAGTGTGAAAGGCTGTGGGAACTGTTCATGCTGAGTATGATCCTGGATCTTGTATAGCAGGTTAAAAATTCACAAGAATATGGTGAAATGCAGCTCTTGTTTTTAAGTCAGCATTCAAAAACTTCTGGGTTTTGCAGTTTTTGGATTTTACAGTTTCACAGAGGGACATAATTTCAACCAAAGGAGTTCTATTTTTGCATCTTTAGGAATCTCTAATATTCAGTGGCATCTGCAAGAGCTGAGCTTTTTCAAAAACTTTAAACTTCCCAACCAAGAGTGTAATTTATGGCAATTTTTTAGGCATCGGTAAATTCTCCTGGTAGTCGCTTGATGTGGATTATTAAATTGTAAACAGACTTGTCCTTGATTTACATTATTTCTCATCACTGATGGTTGATAAATACGTCATGTTTTAATTGTAATTGGGCTAATTTGAACTCATTTGCTAGTGAGGAAGATGTCTTTTAAATTCTTCAGTGGCGTTCTGGTTTAAAATCTTCTTCCTTGCAGAGAGTAAGAACAGCCTCAACAAAATATTAGGCTTCTAGTAGCAAACTAAATACTGGAATTACCCCTGTCACCTTTCAGAAGCACCTTTCATACAGCACTATCAGGAAATGGATTGGTATCATTCTAAAGGAAAACTAACAGTATTTTTAAGTGAAAAATGAACAAATCCAAGTTCAGGATTCTGTATCCTCAACATCTGCTGTAGTAGTCAAAGCAGAATGCAGTCGCTCTTTCTAGTTCAGTCATGGTCTTAGGGAGCAATTAAGATTCAATAAAGACTTCCATAAATTTCTAGTATCTCATTAATGTATGAGAAAATGACCTGGATAATGCTGAAAGCATTGCTCTAATAATCTCCTCATTTCAACAGCCAGAACTTTGCCAGTGGGAGGAAACCTCAGTCTTTGGGATCTGCAGGACACTGCAGGTGTGTTTGGGGGGGGGCTGCAGGGGTCACTGCTGTGAGAAGGTGCCAGAAACTTCCTGTGTCCAGCAGAGCCAAGGCCAAGCACATCAGCAACAGGGCAATGCACTGCTGGGATCATGGACTTAGGAAGGGAGGAAAAGCTTTGTAAGTGTAAGAGCACCTGCAGCCAGAGAGAGGAGTGGGAACATGGGAGAGCAGCAGCCCTGCAGACACGAGGGCAGGGAAGAAGGAGAGGCAGGAGGAGCTCCAGGTGCCAGAGCTGAGATTCCCTGCAGCCCATGGGGGTCCACGGTGGAGCAGAGATCTGCCTGCAGCCTGGGAAGGAGCCCATGATGGAGCAGGAGGAAGTTCCCAGAGGAGGCTCTGACCCTGGGGGAAGCCCACACTGGATCAGGCTCTTGGCAGGACCCCTGGAGAGACTGGAGACTGGGGACCCATGCTGGAGCAGCCTTTTCCTGAAGGACTGCACCCTGTGGCAAGAGGACACATGGAAAAGACGCACTGGGGCAGGGGAAGAGAATGAGGAGGAAGGAGCAGCAGGGACAAGGTGATGAACTGACCACAGCCTCCGTTCCCAGCCCCCTGCACTGCTTGGAAGGAGGTGGAGAATTCTGAAGTGAACTTGAGCCTGGGAAGAAGGCAGGGATGGGAGGAAGGTGTTTTAAGATTTTGTTTCATTTTCTCATTACCCAACTCACGCTTCTAATTCACAGTAAATGAAGTTAATTTCCCCAACTGGAGTCTGTTTTGCCCATGACAGTAATTGCTGAGTGATGATCTCTCCCTGTCCCCACCTCATCCCATGAGCCTTTCATTGTGTCCTCTCCCCTGCCCAGCTGAGGAGGGCAGGGATGGAGAGGCTGGGTGGGCACCCAGCATCCAACCCAGGTCATCCCACCACCACAGGATTGTATTTTTAGGCTTTGTCTCTCCAGGGAAATTCAGTGTCTCTTTAGCATGAGCTATCCTGGTGTAATGCTTCATGTTGAATTTAAGAATTAAAATCTTTCTCTTGGATGCTGAAAAATAACTTTGTTATTTCTGGGGAATTACACCGGTATAATTACACTGATATAATTACGTTTGTAAATCAGATGCAAGATTTCTCAGTGTGGGCACTAGGGAAGGGCTGAATTTGGTGCTTCTGGAAATGTAATTGCAAATAGCATTTATTTTTTTGTGTTATACCCTCCCCTACAACTAAAAATAGGAACATAACTTAAAAGGAGTGAAACCTTGCTAGTTACTTATTTTCTCTCTCTTAAAATGATAGGTGAAGAGACAACCTGGCATCAATCTCCAGTTAAAAATTATTTTAAAAGCACTTTAATTTTCATCCTTGGAGTGCAGAAGCAAAGTGAAGTCCAGTTAATGTAGTGGCAGTGCAGAATTCCAGCTTACAACCTTCCTGTTATTTTCCGTAATTGTCTCCTGATTTAGCTGCTGACAGCAGTGAGGGGACTGTAATGGTGCAGTTATCTCCCAACTGCCAGAAAAAGCAAAGGTTTATTGAAAATCTTATTTATGAGGAATCTCCCTTCCTGCATTGTGTCAAACCCCAAACTATGGCTCTTCCCTCCCCGTTCTGCAATAGCTCGTTTTTGGAATTAATCTGTGCTGTTCATGCAGCAGGTAACAGGCAAAGGCTGTAAACAGTAGTATTTCAATCCTGTGATTGTTTTCCTTTTGGCATAAGGATTAGAAATGTCTCTGGTCTGAATGTGGAGGCAAAGGGGTTTTCTCAATGAAAAGTTTTCCATGTTACAGGGCTTGGACATCCCAGAAAGCCCCTACAGGGTGCACAGAATCGGGAATTGTCTCTGAAATGTCTGGAATCAAAAGCCACTTTAATGCCAAGTCTGATTGTGTTTGTGAGGGGACAATTTCAGATGAAAGCTGATGGATTTTATCACTGGGGATGGACTTTGCAAGAACTGAGAGTCTTGGGCATTGCAGTTTTGGGATGAGGACGGTTTTCAGGTGGTAAATGCCAGGAATGATCAATAATTGTTTAAATCTGTAGGGTTTGATGCAGCTCTAAGGCCATTACCTGTCTATGCCATCTTTTTGGTGCCAGGGGATGTGCTCCAGCTCTGTCCAGCTTTAAATGGAATGACAGGAGGCAACTCTGGACAAAGAGGCCAGTCATACAGTAGAATATGTGTTTTAAAGAACTGCAGTGAGTTTCTGGAGATGACTGAAAACTTTCCCATGTCATGGAGTTGCTGCATAAACATTCCTGGCTTGGTGGTGGCTGTGTTGGAGTGAATTGCTGTGGAGAGCAGCAGCAATACTGGGTGAGTCTCCTGTCTGCTGCAAAGCCAAACTTGTGCTGTTTTTTGGTTTTTTTTTTAATTTTATCTGGAGTTTTTATTCCTGTACGGTGACTCCAGAGTGTCACTATTGAAGCAGATGCTTAAAGCAGTGAATGGGAGAGTGATGGCTTTGGAGAGACTCAGTGTAGCACACTGACCCTTAGGACAGTCTGCCTGGCATCTCTCAGAAAAGCCTTACAATTCTCACAGAGACAGATTGATCTGGGGGCTCTCTCCCAGCCTCAGTAATTCTGTTCTGCTGCAAACTGAAACATCCCTTTTCTAAACAGCTTTTCATATTCTGGACTCGTAGCTGGTTGTTTTTCAAAATTCAAGTTATCTACTCCCATTATAAAACCTTTGCCTGTAATTTTAGAGTAGAAAAAGCCATTTATTTTTTTTTCTTCATTTTCTGTTTTTAGAGGAAATGTGTTTGTAGAAAATGGACGTTAAAAAGGGGCTGCTGCTTGCAGTGTGTAGTGATCTGTTAACTGTGAACTTACAGAAATCAATCCTAATTCCCATGTAAAAACTTTTTATGCACCGGGTATCAAGTCACAACACACAAAATTTGGGCTATTTTAACCTCCAAGTTAGGAAACTTAATGAGTGATTGGCAGGGAGGTTGTGCTTTTTCCGGGTGCATGTTCAAAGCTTACTCCTTGCAGACGATCCCTCAGGTTATCTCAGCTCTTCTGTTCCATGGAGTAATAGTTACCTACATCTCTCAACACTGAGATTTTGTTCAAGTTTCTTTTCAGAATGGAAATGTAAAACTGACATTGTAAAGGAAGGTGACGTGTTCCAGAACAACACAGGCAGCTCGGTTGAGATGAGATTGTGTAACCCTTCCTCTGGAAGACTCCTTACCCCGACTCCTGTCCTTCATCTGTGTGTAGATAATTCTTACTAAATAAAGGATTTATCTTTGTGAATAGAAATGGCTGTGCTGTCACAACGGCTCTTCCAGCTTTGCAGTGATTCCCAGAGGAAACAGGCACTGGTATGGAATGTGAGTCTTACTTCAGCAATTGTTTGTGGTGCTTGGTGGTGCCAGTGGAGCAGGTAACCAATCCCAGGGTGTGGGTTGGCAGAAGGTGACTGAATTCCAGGTGATCCATCAGAGAGGAAAGTTCATGGATCGCACCTGGGTTCTGCCCCCACTCAGCTTTCACAGCCCCTGCATTTGTGTGTGGAGCTGCAAAACCAGGTGAGGAGCTCGTGCTGGCTGCATCCCCCTGATGGGAATGAACATGCTTGTGAGAAGCCTGACTGTTTCTTGCTTTAAAACACTGTATTTTTATAAATGTAAACTCTTAATGCGTGATCAGTCAAAGCAGAGCAGTTTTAAGAATCTGCTTGAGCCCTTGACATGACCTTGTAATCACTGACTGGATTTCTGCTTGCAGCTGCAGCTCATTATCAAAGCAGAATGCAGGAAATATTTTTTTGTTGTTATTAACTGCACTGCACTGCATTGATCTGGGCCACAACAGCCACTGTCCTGCTGTCACTGAGCTCTGTGTGGTTGTGCACCATGGATGGGTGGATGGATGGATGGATGGATGGATGGATGGATGGATGGATGGATGGATGGATGGATGGATGGATGGATGGGTGGGAGATCCTGGAGCAGCCTGGGGTGTTCCCAGTCTGACTGGATGAACTTCCAGCTGCTGTTTCTAAGGGTTTATTTGGTCTGCCTTTAAATCCTGTAATGGTACTGTGCAGGAGTGTTCCGTAGGTGTTGCTGATGTTAATGGAATGGCCACGTCATGGATGGAAGGGCAAAAGAGATAAATTTTAGATAGATATATAATAACGTATAGAGCAGATAGAATTCAGCTACTTCTTGTCTTTAGTGGATAAATCTGATGTCTTTATAAGAAAATCCTTAAATGGTTAGTTCTTGAAAACTATCTTTTAAATTCCTCCCAGGTGACTTTTGACCAGCTTCTGCAGATGTTGGGACTAAACTCAGGGAATAACCATGAGCCTTATCCAGCCTGGAAAACCAGCAGAAACCTTGAGAGAGGACTTCTCCAGAGGCAGGTCTGCAGGCTGGGGTTGGGATCTCCCTCAGATCAGAAGTGTCAGTTGTACTAAGTTGCACAGTGGATTTATTAGTTGAAAGAAAAAGAACCAAAATGCTTTATTGGTGTCTTTGGACAGAATTTAAAACAGCACCCCCAAAGCTGAAAGAGTCATGTAACATCTCAGCTCCCCCACATTCATTTCCAGTTTCTAATGCCCTTTATAAAATTGTCAAGTAAAACATTTTAAGTCACACCAATGTAAACTGGTAAAGTCTCAGCCTTGTGCTGGAGAGGGAGAAGGAAACAAGTTCTTCCCCTCAATTATGGAGAGGAATGAAGAGCCTGGAGCAGAATACATCAGGTGGTGGGGTGTCTTTGAGTGCCTTGTGCAGTGCTCTGCAAGTGTCAGCTGAAGATTTTCCCCACATGCACACACCAACAAATATTTAGAAAAGTGGAGGTTGAACAGATGAAAAGTTTCCATTTTAGACTCGTTAGAGAAAATGGAACATGAAGGTCAGTGTGTATTGGGAGAGAACCATTCAAGAACAGCAATGGAGGAATTACAGAATGGGCTGTGAGCTTTTAAAACATGGAAATACATGTTCATGTGTTTTCACACAGAGTTGTAAAAATCTTTATTTCTTCAGTGAATTGAAAATCTTCCTGGCTTTTGAAGAAAGCAGATAAAAGATTCAGCTTATTTACAATTAAAACCAGGGAATGTTCTCTGGGGAAAACAGTGTTTGCAGAATCTGTAAAAGGTGATGAGTGATATCGCGTGTCGATGCCGCTACTTGTGATTGCAGGAACGTAGGATATTTGGCAGGATACAAGGGAGGGGGAAGAGCACAAGGCACAAGTATTTTAGGCTGGAGTTGTTCCTTCTGCCTTGTGGAAATTGCTTCACTTCAAAAAGCCCACACAAGGACTGTGCCGGTAACACACACACACAGTGTTTCCGAATCTACGGGGTAAAAATTAATGACCTGATGTTGTACAATACAGAGATTTATTTTTAAAAAAAGCAATGTTTTATTTTACAGTAGTTAAATGTCAGAGGAAGAGAAATTCAGTGGTGATCTTGGGTTAGTGGGAAGATTTTCTGAATTCAGTCCCTTCACTCCAATCTGAGTGCTAATCTGGGCCCTGCATTACAGTAGCTGCGTGCAGGGGCCCCGTGGGCTTTGTGTGTGAGCTGATCTCTCCTCCTTAGACATGACCTTACTTTGTGCCTCTTCTTCCTCCCTCTCCCCTTATTGGGGCTGTAATTCTATAATTCTCCCTAAAACGTTTCCTGTCTATAAACTGGAGGAAGCATTAGCAGCTTCTATCTTAGAGCTGGGCTTTATCCCACATGTTCTGTGGAGAGGTGCTGCCTCCAAAGGTCACCTCGGTGGGATGGGACACTGTGAAGGCTCCTGTGCTGTCTTGGGACCTCTGTAGCCACAACCTTGCAGGGAGAGGTTTGTTCAGTGAAATGCTGCTTGGGGAGCTCTGGGACAGCCTCTGCATATTCCAGTTTGGGCTTCAGGTCACCTGAAACAGCAGCGTGCTCTGACAGCCTGCTCCAGGTGGTTCTTGTCTGCTGAGGCTCAGGTGTTACTGGGGTTCTCCAGGTGTCTCATTTTCAGCAGCATATCTGGGTGAGGTAGCTGTGCTTCCAAAATGCTCAGGGAGCTTTGCAGACAGCAGCCCATGCACATGATTCCCACAGAGTGGAAAGATCCATTGGAATGCCACGTCCACTAAAAATCAGTGTTTAGCAGAACCCTGCTTAGTGCTGCTGCAGAGAGCAAACCTGGCTGCTGAAGGTGTGTTTGGGTGCTGTACTGCTGCAATACGTGGAGCAATTGCATTCAGTCTTCTGCTTCCTTATCAGTCCCTGGAATTTTTGATGTTAGAAATCTCCAGCTGACCGCAGAAACCTTCTGTCACCAAATGTAGAACTCCATGGCTAAAATGTTACCTCCTAGAGAGCAGCATGAGCAAGATTTAGCCCATTAGGTGGGTTTTTTAATAGTTGCTGTTGCCTGACCTATGTTCCCAGCAAAACTGGTAGTTGGAATTTCCAGCAGGTATTGAATTCTCAAATCACAAAATATGTTGTACCAAAAAGTGGCAGAAAGTTGCTTAAATATTCTTAAGACTTTGTGCAACTCATGTGCTAGGTTTGTACACAAATTACTTTAATTCTGCCAGATTTAGCTGGATATTTCCACGATGCAATGGCATCATGCTGGGAAGAATTTATTGGCACAACAGCCATGTGTCCAGCATGTGCTGCTGGTGTGGGGTGTTTAAAACACTTTGTATCTTCTCTTAGGAGATGTGATTCACAGGTGAGTAACGCTCTCAACTCCTAATTCATACAGGAAATGCCACACCATCGAGCCCTGGTATGCATAAATGTACTAAGTGTGTCCAGTGAAAACGGAACAACAGAAGTTGGGCTGCAGCACTGAAATGACTTCCTGATGGAAATGGTCCAGGAATCATTGATAGCAAGTCAGATGCAAATAGCACTTGTGAAAACAAAAGGGAAACACAGAAAACTACTTTTTACTGGATGATCAGCTCTGGAAGCTGAAAAAATGTGGGTTTTGTCAATTATTATAAATTATTATTTGCTTTATTTTAATTGAAGGCCCTAAGCTTTCTAACTCTTATTCAGCCTGCTGGGAAGCAGTCAAGTTCCAGCAAATAAATGTCCGTGTGATTCCAATAGGTATCTAGAAAAGCAGATCCTCCAAATGGCTGTTTTCAGACTTGATATCAGAGTCTCTGTGGAAATTCCTTCAGTGGGATATAAGCTCACATCTAATGGCAGTCTCTGATTTAGGCCAAAGCTGCTTTACTGACACTCGAGCCATCCTATGGAGATCCTGCTCTAGCTAAAAACCACACAGACTTTCACAGCCCATAAATCCCACGGAATACATCTCTTAAGTACTTTACTCAAAGGAATGTTAAGCTCTTTTACTAAATCTACAAATTACAGCTATTTGACAACTCTGAGTTTACAGTCTGACAGCTCACGTCATCAGTCGGAACGGGATGAGCGGAGTCAGAGGCGGCATCGCTTGCTGCTGACTTGCAGGGATCTGGTAATAACAATCCACTGGAAAATGTTGGAAAGCTGTGACAGCCTGGGAACGGTTTGTGACATCTGTTAAACACACTTGTTTTTACTCCCACTGACTGCAGCGAGATGGGAGTGGTATTTCATGGAAAAGGAGTGGTTGTGTTCCAAAGCAGGAGCCAACAGTCTCCCTCGAGGACTTGTGCCACCATCCAGGTGAATTTCTATACAAATGACCACATCCCAATACTTGAGGCAGATTAAAAAGAAGTTTCTCAACATATTGTTTCTCCCTGACTGGTAATGAAGTGAAAGCAGTGGCCTGTGAGCTCTGCAGGAGCAGGAGAGATGGGGGAGGCTGGTGAAGCCCTGGCTGCTGAGTGCTTTGGGGTGCCCAGTGCTGGCAGCGTGGGGAGTGAACACTCACTAAGGGCTTCATGGTTCAGAGCAACTCAGCCCTGACTTAAACTGAAATGTGCAGTGGCAGGAGAGCTGTAAACTCACAGGTGCACCGGTGTCATCAGAGCATAGGCAGCCTGCAACACACAGGAGGCAGAAGTGTGAGCAGCCAAAGAGAAGAGCTCTGTCTTTCTAAAGACTCCCTGGATGAGTTGTGCCCTGTGACTGAATATAGGGTTCCTTGAAGTGCAACAAAATTTATGATGTTTTGTAGGCACCATCTACTTGTCTGAATACACACTTGGCCTGAAGTTCTTCCTGAACCTGCTGTAAGACCTGTGGGAGTGGTGGCAACAGGAACTGAAGGAAACACTGCTTTACCAGGTAACGGCAGCACAGCCAATTCAATTCAGCCAGTGCTGCTCTTTAAAATAGGTGCAGAAAAGAACATGGCTGTAGAAAAACTGTTCTTGCTGAATCACCCAACTGTTGCCAACTTAGTTTTTGAATCCCAGACCCAGTTTTTGCATCACAGACTGTACAGCAGAGGTGGGCAGTGGCTGTGAGTGTGGTAATGAGTACAAAGGGAAGCCCTTGGCATTGTCTGAGTGCTGAGTTGCTGTTCAGCCAGAGGTTTATCTGAAACCAACGACAGTCTGGGATCAGCCTGGCTGAGGCTGATTGAAGTGTTTGGTTACCCACTGACTATCCATAAACAGAGGAAATTAAATAATTGTTATTTAAAAAATCCAAACCCACATAGAGGATAAAGCTTAACTTTTCCATTCTTTCCAAAGGCTTCTCCAGCAGTCTGTGGTGTTTTTCCAGGGACTCCATACCTTCCCACCAGCCTTGGGGCTGATAAGGTATGAGAACAATATAATCTGTGAATTCTCCATCTTGAAGATCTTTTCCCACCTAAACAATTCCATGATTTTGTAATCCATAAACAAGCTAGGACAAATGAGGGACAAGTTTGATGCAAGCAGGGTATGGTTACCTAAACCCTGGTGTTTTCATCCACTGAAAACTGAGTGGTTTATGCCTGGGAAGTGCAGAAGTGAATCTTTTCAATGTCTGTGACCTTTTCTGTGAGAGTTGCCTCAAGTCCAACGTGAACACCTGCAGCCAAGTCCATTGGTCACACACACCTTGATAGCATCTTCTTAGTGAGGAGCAGGAACAATGTAAGGAAATGCTCACACAACTGAGAATATCTGTTTGTCCTATAAGGAAGATATCTAAAAATGTCCAGACTTCAGCCTAGATGAATGTCTGTGGATCTCAAAGTCTTGGGACTGCCATCACAAAGGACACTATAAAAAGGTTGGAAATGGAGAGGCTGCTGCATGTCCTGTGGATAATTGCCTGGCTCCGTGTGCCGTGTGCAGGAAGGTCACTTCACACAGGCAGTGCAATTACCTCCTGGACAAATGGAAAATGAAATTGCAACTTTGTGTGTGATTGTCAAGAACACAACCCAAAGTACTGGCTGTGAGCAGAACCTCTGCCCTCTGCAGCGCAGGGAAGCTGGCACTGTTCTCCCTGGAAACAATGGATTTGAAAACGTCCCTCTTCAAATGTGCCCTTTCAAGGTGTCCAGTGAAAGATGATGAGCTGCTAAGTGTTTACAGTGGTTTCTGCAGCTCTCAGTCTAACAGAGAAATCTCATCACCTGAGACCTCCCAGGGTACTAGTGGGAAGCTAAAATTCAGACTGAGTTTAAGCAGAGCCCAAGCTGACAGCAGATACAGGGCTTAACTACAGGGGATGTGATGCATTGGACAGGGATTGAGTGGTCCTATGCTGTCAGGATGGACTAATCACTGAGTTAGTGTTTTTTTTTTTTTTCCTTTTTATTATTCTTATTCAAATTAAGGGCAAGAAGGAAAAAAAAAATCAGTATACCAGCACTGTGTTGCCCAGAGTGGGTGGGTTTCAGAGGACACAGAGGTGCAAGTCCTGTCCTGTTGCAGGTGGAGGCAGATGAACGGCAGGTCTTCTGAAAAGCAACAAAAAAAAATTCACGGAGAGATTATAAATTACAAATTTTTTTAAAAACCCTTGGTTGTAATCACTCAGCATATAAAAAACTCCTTTTGTTTTAACTTTACTCTTAATTCTGGGGAAGGTAGTGAGGGATGCAGGAAGTACCTTTAATTTGTATTTCCTGTCGTGTTTCTTTGTGTTGTTGAAAGCAAACATTTGGCTTAAGGAAGATTTGCACAGGTGTAAAGCTTTCCTTGTATGAATACTCAAACAAATGGGGGTCTGTCACTGAACTGCAATTTAATAATTTTTTTAACAGGCTTTGTTGGGTTGGAAAGCATTTATTCTGTTAGGCTATAAAATAAAAGGATTTATCCTTAAAATAAATTGATCAAAAACCTCTTGTGGAAATGCTGAAGCTAAGTGGAAGGTTTCCAGAAAAATCGAGCATTATTATGATTTTTTGAAAGTGTGTGTAAAATAATCCAGTCTTCCAAAAAGATGCTTGAAGTTGTTTGGATAGAGTTGGCATCTGCCAGAGTCGAGTCACACATAAGATAACATGATTGACCATTTTTGGCATGGGATGGGCTAAATTGGCTCATCTGTTGGCTGTCAGTCTCTTCTGAATTAGATCCAACGCTTTGTAGGCACGTTTCCATCTGGTTAAGTTTAGGACTCAAGCTGTTTATATATTAAAAAAAAAAGTATTTTGTACCAATAACAATTTCTAGAAAAAGGTTTTTGCTTATGTTCCATTTTGAAACTATTTGGTTTTCTTTCCTGGTTAAAATAACCTCCTGAAGAGTGAAAGAAGATGTGCCCATGTATTATGTTAAGACCCTTGAAACATGCAAATAAAATGGAAATAAATTAAAATTTTTATATGTGCATATTTAAATATATGTATATATGCATGCATATCATTCTGTAATATGTGACTCCTCTAAATTGGAAACCAGATTTTAAGTCTGCTAATATTTTAACCATGTGCATTAGGAAAGGAGGATGAATACATGCTGTTACACTCACATTGAGTCTTTCTAAGATTGGCCTTGCATTATTTTTATTCTGAATATTCGCCATCTGGCACTGGGAGCTGCAGTATTTAGTGCCACAAATAATAATGAAAAATATGGTAATAGCTTGTGATACTTTAACGTAAAAATATAAGACAGAGGGTATAAAGCTCTGGGCGTATGATCTTACAGCTGCCAAAGCATGTTGTTCCCTCTGCCCTTGTTTTCCATAAATGAGTCTTTGATTGGAGACAGCAGCAGTAATGGGAAAGTCATTGGTTAACGCACATTAATGAAACTGCGTTACTGGAGTTAATGAACTACAGTCCTGAAGAAAAATGAGCAGGAAAAACGCCAGGGTTTGTGCCATTGTGTTCAGGTAGCTGTGGATGCATCCAAGACACACCAGGAAAGTGTCTTTAACTCCAGATTCACCTGAGACAGAGGGGCCTCTGTCTTTTTCACATCAGACAAGCCCCATAGACATGCCTGAACTTTAAATGAAATTGCCTTTTCCTTTTCTCTCCCCCCATCAAAATACAATGAGGAGACTGTTGCATATTCAGCAAAGCTGTTGTTCTTGCTGCAGTTAAATTGCATAATTAGATGGGGCTTAAAGAGCTGAACCTCGGTGATTGTGCAGGCTGAGGCAGAGGTGAATTGCAGACCAACTCTTGGAATTTACCCAGGTGAATTGCAAATCAGCTCATGGAATATATCCAGGTGGATTGCAAACCAACTCAGGGAACTTACTGAGGTGTTGGTGCTTCAGGAAAATAGTTCCAGGATGTTTGGATTCAAAGGCCACGGGCATTTCCTGAACATTCCTTTCAAGAGTACAGAGGAATTTACCTTTATGATTTCTGTAAGACTGGGTTTATTTTTGAAGACTGGCCAAGCGGCTCTGGGGATGGCAAGAGCTCTGTGGCCATGTTTTGTGGCTGCTCTGTTGGCATTAAAATCAACCACTTCAACCAGCTCTGCTCTGTGGGATCTCTGCTCACCACTGCAGCATCCTCTGCACTTGAAACAAGAGTGTAAAGCACAAGGTGCCTCTGGGCACAAAGAGTTTCATGTTTCCTGTAGAAAGGAAATAATTTATAGAACACTACAAGTAACAGCTCCATCCACAACAAACTGGACTTGGCTCTGCTGGTCTGTGCAGCTGCCCCAGAAGAGCCACAGTGCAACGGGAAGGATGGAAATGTGGAAGAGAATTTGAGTTTCCAGCTGTTACCAAAGAGTCCTGGCCAGCCCTTTGGGCTCTGCCATCTTCACCCAGCAGTTCCAGGTGCTAGCAGCAACTGGCTTTGAACTCTGGGATGCCCAGAAACTGCTCCTGCCCCTCTGCAGTTCATCCTTGCCCATCATGGATTTACTGCCAGTGAGAAGATCAAACCTGCAGTGAATCCACAGCAGCTTTTGAGTTCCTCATGTCCTGATCCCTTTGCCTTCTCCAGGTTTTGTTCCAGCCTGTGCTCTGGCTCACTGCAAATACACCAGGCCACGCCTGAGACTTTCTGGTTGTTACTGGTTGCTTTTCTTCTTGCCTTTTTTTCCCCTTTCTCCCCTGCTAATGCAGTCACCTCCCCTGAAGTGGCCGAGGTTGTTATTCCTGCCAAGGGAAGGAGGGCACACAGAGCCTTCTGTGCACAGAGCGCTCGCCTTGGCCCAGGCACAAATGGGAGCTTTTCTTTCCTCCTGTTCAGAAGGCACCAATAATGAGGTGCTTGGCCATGGAAACTGGTAAGAGAAATGCACAATTTAAAGGAAGATTTACAATATGAAATTGAAATGTTGGGAGGAAGGTGGGGGGAGAAATGGAGGAATAGGCAGGGACTGATCTGGGGGGCTCAGAGCCCGCCAGCAGCACAGTTTAATGGGGCCAGGAGAGCCTCAGAGACTGGGACTCTGCTGGAATTGTCTGACTTGAATCAGGAGGTTTTCAGCCTTGCCAGGCAGGGTTGGGTGTCTTTTGGTGTTTGGTGGAGCAAGGAGCCTGTCAAGGAGTGGAGAAGCCTGGAAACTTCTCTGGGACCCTCCTCACCTTTGGTCCTTCCACAGCTCTGTCAGGCCCATTGGAAATTTGTCTTTCCCAGCAAGGTCAGCATCAGCCTTGAGCATCTTCTGGGTGTGTCTGGAACAGCGGGGCAAAGAGAAGGTGTGGGCTACCCATCAGCTCTGCTGCTGCAGCTGCTCTGAGACAGCGCTCCGGGAGGGGACGCAAACAGCCGGGAACGCTGGGGGAGTCTGTCTGCAGCCAGGGGCTCAGCCTGCCCTGCTGGTTTGGGTGGGTTGGGACGGTTTTCTGACACAGCTGTAAGGCTTGCCAGGTGTGCCAGAGAGGAAAGGAGAAATTCAGTGTGTGGCAGTTCACAATTCCAGCTTTGTTTCTTCTTCAGGAACCGCTTCAGCTTCTGCAAGAAGGACTCACTGTTTGCAGGCTCAGCGTTATTTCCCACAGCACACGGCTGGTTTTGAATCACACACCAGGATCTGGGAAGGAAAGAGGAGGAGAGAAGGTGAGTCCTCCACCAAAACCCCATTCTGCCTCCTGGAGTGCTTCTCATTCTGCCAGTGCTCTATGTTAGACTGGTCTTGTTCAGAAGTTGGTCCTGGAAGTCTGAGAGAGTGGGGAAGAAATCCTCTCCAGCTCTTCATGGTAGAGTGGGATAGGAGGGTGATGTCTCCTGCTACCCTGCTGCCTTTCCCTCTGGGTTTTTAAGGTTCATAGTATCTGGGCAGCTTTCTGCTTGAACCATGCTTTTCCAGGCTCCTCCAAGAATAAGATATTCTGAAAATCCCATTTGTGTTCTACTTGCCATGGGCAAACCAGAATGTTGTGGTGAACCTCTGCCTCTGGTATGGCTTAGCAGAGGGCCATGTATCCAGAAATTAGTTGGGCCACAGAAAATAAGGGATTTAACCCTTGCTGGGTGTGTTACAGTGAGGGTCCCATGAATCTGGAAAAGAAGGAATGATGAAGAGAAGAAGGAATGATCAAAACATGGGCACTTGGAGACCTGGAAACCACCATGGCATTGGCCTCTTGTCATAACTCAGGTTCTTTTCTTTTAGACTGACTCCTGCTTCCTAGAGAGACTAGCAGGCAGAGGCTTCTAGCATATATCCATGTCTGGGCACATGGATTGTGTGTGAAGACAGCTGGAAGGCTGGGACAGATGTAAATGTCTGATCTGCTCCGTGGATGATCACGCTGCTGGCTGCAGCAGTGGAGCTGCTTGGGGGGGTCGGGAGAACAGTGGGACTGTGGGGCAGGGCTGGGCTGGCATCACAATCACCCCTCACTCAGGGGCTGTCCATCCCTTCCTGCCAAAAGGAGCTTTCTTAGCACCTTGTTCTTGCACCTGTGAGCCTCTATTCGACAGCCTGGAAAATTAATACCCTGCCAAGGTGGGTGGCTGCGCTTCCATCACGTCAGAGCACCTTCCACAGCTGTTTGTGGCAGTACATGAAAAGATCACAGTGCACAGACTGTTAATTTTTCAGATTGCCTGAGATGCTGTGCAGAACTTTATGCTGCCTATCGATCAGTATTGTGGTGGTTCTGTAATTGAAGGGCCTTAAATGAATAGTGTGGATAAGTGGAACTAAAGGCATTATATTGTTTCACAGCCCCAAGGAAAATCTTTGAGCCTTATGTTTGTGTTCCCTCTATAATACAGCACTTAAATAAATACTTGGGTTGTCTTTCTAAACTGGATCCAGGTGCAAGGCTCACTTAATTGAATGTGTCTTTTCATCTCCACCAAGGCTCTCCCCAGGTTTACCTCTAATCTTATCTTGGTGATTATACTCAGGTGATTGCCATCACCTCCAGCACACAGCTCCAGTGTGGCACCTTGCCAAAGGCATCGGCAGCAGCTGGGTGGGTCTGACCAGGTGTTAGTGTCCCTGTGCTTCTGGCCACGTTATTCCTGCCCTGGGAGCTGCCTCAGCAGAGGAGCTGCCAAATTTGCTTGTGTGCCTTTGGTAGCACTTTTGAAGGGCACAGCCCTTATGTGAGGGTGCTGAGGGCAAAACTTGCCCCCAGCTCATTTTGAAAGCAGTTCATGACCACCATCCACCTGTGTGTTTATTTTAGTGAGCACTGCCAGGTGTGCTGTCACCATCTCACCTGACCCTGATTAATTACTTATTTATATTACTTGAATTCTTCTGCCAAGAAAATGATGGGGGAGTGAAAAAAAAATGCAGCATTACAAACACGCAAAGGTACAGGGAGTGAAGTGTGTTATTCCCACAGCAATGGGGTGAGGCTGGAGAGGAAAACCATCACTGAGGATAGGACTGGGAATTGCTACTTCCCAGTAACTATGACACTGCCTCACTCCGTGCCCTTGGTCAAATCACTTACTGCTGGTCTCTGTTTCTACACCCCTTCAAACGTGTGCCCTGACACAGTGGGAATGAATAATTTATTCACATGTGATGTATGGCATGTCCTGGTCCTGGGTGCTGCTGTTAATGAAGAACAAATGAGATTAATTCCTTATTTTGCAGTGCTGAAGATTCATGTGTAAAGTGTTCTGAATTCAGAGAGTACTCCATATGTTGTCATATGTTCCTGTTTTATTACTGCATGTCTGGAGGTCTCTGATGCTGTGGCAACAAGGACTAAAGTGCTTGACTCTTTAATATTTTAGTCATGGAATTAGCTAATCAATTTTTAGACTGTATGTGTTGTTTAAGATGAAAAGGCAGTAAACTCAAGTGATAACTGAAGACTAGAAACCTCTTTGAAATATCACAGTGAACTTAAATAAACCTAAAGGCTAATACTCAACTTGCTTTACTCCAACTGCAGTCAAAATAGGTGTGTCTGGTTTGCCTTCTATTTGCTAAACCATTCCGTTGATTCAGAAGATGAAATAACAGAAGTTTCCTCCAGTGCCCAGTGCAGTAACTCCAGCCACGGTGCACATGTGAGGGTGTCACAGACACAGGGCTGCAAGAGGACGAGCTGGGGTGGGGGTCCTGCGAGAAGGGGTGGATATTATCAGCTCACAGACTCTGGAGATGTTGGCTCCTGCCTTGCCTGTTTGTCGCCCTCCTGCTCGGCAAAAGGCAGCGCCTGGTGCGTCCCTGCCTTCCCTTTGCGTGCCTGGCATCCTCGGCAAGTCCCCAGCCATCCTGAGATGAGGCAGCCTCCTCCCGTTACTGGGCATCTGAAGGTAAACCATAGTTTTAGACGCTGTTATTAATAACGTGATCATGATAAGGTGGTTCCCATACCCACTATGGAGAATTAAGCCGGGTGGACAGCTCTGGGAGCGAGTTCCACTCCCGGGCTCCGGCCGAGCCGTGCGCGGGGGGTGACACCCGACCGGCCCCGTCCCCATTGTCCCCTCCCCGCCGGCCCGGCCCGGCCTGTCCTTCCTTCCCCCCGACCCTTCCCGGCGCCCATGTTCCCTTTCCCCGCGGCGGTGCCGCAGCCCCGGCGGAGGGTTCGGCACCTGCCCGGGCCCGGCGGCAGCGGCCACGCGCCCTTTATGGCCGGAGCGGGCGCGGTGCGCGCTCCCGCCGGGCCGGGCCGGGTGCGTGTGCGGGGTGTGCGGTGCGGGCAGCGGGCGGGCGCCGGTCCCGCTCCCAGCGAACAATGGCAGCGGCGGCGCTGCCCGGCACCTCCTGAATGGGCGCAGGCCCTGGGGGGGGCGGCGGCGAGGAGGAGGAGGAGGTGGAGGAGGAGGAGGCAGCGGCGGCGGGGCGAGGCGAGGCGGGAGCCGCCGCCCCCCATCCTCCCTCCCGCCCTCCGCCCGTCCCTGCGCAGGGAGCGCGGGGCCGGGGGGCCCGTCCGTGGGGCGGCGGCGGCGGCGGCGGGGGAAGGGGCGGGGGCCGGCGGCGGGAGGCGGGGGCCGGGGGCGGGCGCGTCCACCTGCGCGCGCCGGGCCCCGGGCGCATGGAGCAGCGCTGAGCCGCAGCACCGGCAGCGCCCGGCGGGCGGGGGACCCCCGCTCCATCGCGGGCCCCGCGCGGAGGTGAGTCCCGCCGCGGCGGAGCTTCATCCACACACCCCCCCCCTCCCGCGCCAGCTACACCGCGGGGGCAGCGCGGGGGGGGGAGGAGGAGGGGATGCTGATGGCAGAGCCGGCCTGCGCGGAGGCCTGCGGGGAAGTTGCGGGGTGTGTGTGTGCGAGGGTGGTCTGAGGTGACGGGGGGGCGGCAACTTGGCGCCGTGTCCCCCCCCTCGGGCAGGTGCAGCGCGGGGCGGGGGCGCCGCCCCGCCGGGCCCGGGGGCAGCGGGACCGCCGGGCCCCCCCGGCGGCCGCGGGGGCCGCGCTTACTTCAGCCTCGGCCAGAACAAAAACATAATGAAGGAGGGGGGATGGGATTTTTATTTTTACTTAAGGGGAAAAAAAAAAAAAAAAAAAAAAAGCCCCAGCCTTGGGAGTAGCTGTCACCGCGCGCATTAAACTAGAGAACTGGCTAATCAAATAAAACTGGCTCATTGTCTGAAACTCTATCCCAGCGCAAAATGCGGCTGTGAATGTAATTAACCATCTGTCTGGCGGGCGGCGGAGCGCCGGGTCCGTGCGGTCGGCACCCGGGCGCTGCCATCCCTGAGCCCCGGGATGTGCCCGGTGTGTGTGTGCGAGGAGGATGCTGGAGCGAGGGGGGGGGATGAAATCCTTCCTCGGCTCCGAGACGAGCGAGCGATGCACAGTGTGATAGATGAACCCAAACAAGCCGTGAGGGACCGGCGATGAACGCCGAGACGATCGGTTTGCTCTGGGTGATGCTCCGCCGTGTTCCGCCTCCCACTGGGAACCCGCGCAGGATGGGTGCGTATTTGGGGGATTCGCGGCCGGGAGCCGTGGGTGGATGCGTGAGGCCGGAGGGAGCGGTGCGCCTGTGCGAGCCGAGGCCTCAATGAGCCTCTTGCGGGAAAACAAAACGGCTCCGTGCTCCTTAAATCCTCCCGGAGGTTTCCCCCCGTTTCCGCCCGGCGCTTTGCTCGTCCCCCCTGCCCCGCGCCGGCCCCGAAACCTCTGTGCAGCCATCAACATCCTGGTACTCGGCTGTGCCGCGCCGGAGGTACCTGCTGGCATCGCTGGAGCGGCGTGGTACTGCGGTAACACCGAGCCCACGGCACACGCTGCTGCCGGCGGGGCTCGGTGTGCCTCTACACACGCTCCTGCCTCTTGCTTTTCTGTTTTTAATTTTTTTTTTTTTTCCCCGTGTGTGTGTGTGTGTGCGTGTGGTTTAGTAAAGGAATAATACAGAGGCTAAAAAAATAGCGGCAGCGCTCAAGCAGGTAGGATGCAATTTAAAGTCACTCCAGCTAATACCCCATGCAAGACTGCATTTGTTAAGGTATGTGAGCTGTGCAGAAGGCAGCAGTCTTTAGTGAATCACTTTTGAAAAACAAATACTTGACAAAAGAACCAGACCTGCTAAATGGATAACAATTATGTAAGCCTATAGTAGGTTTTGATGTATGTCAAGTCTGTTAAATAAATCAACCTGTTCAGTGAATAAATCTGCTCTGCACCAATGCTTTATTATATATTTTTTTAAGGAGAATAAATCTGTGTATTTAAGATGTTTTTACTGATGTGAATCTCATGGCCAAGCCCCGTAGCTGCCAGTGACACAAGACAAATCCGTGGGGAGGGTGGGGTGCAGGAGCATGGGGAGGGAGGGGGCAGGCCAAGCAATAAGGTGGGTATTAAAAATACACAAAGATGTACATAAGGATTCCTAGTGATAAAATTCTCACTGATCCATGTCTTGATGGAGTATTTGCTTTGCAGTGGCAATGGCCCATACAAAGCTACATTGATTTAGCTTGCTCTGTTCACGATGGCAGTTCTGGTGAATAATTATTTTCCCAAAAGCCCTAACCAAGGGAAGAAAGAGAGTCCCTGCTTGGCCTACACAGTAGTACAGTATCTTTGAAAGCGCGTATCCGGCTGCAAATAAAGAGAGCCAGTTCAAGTGTTACTACACTCAGCAGGAATAAAAGGGGGGCAGAAGAGGGGAGCACCCGGCCGCCTTCCCCGTGTGCCTCATCCCCCTTTCCCTCTCTGCTCCTCGCTCTCCACTCAGCTTTGGGGGCAGGGAGGGGGGATTTTTGTGCGTTTGTTTTTCCTTTTTTTTTTTTGTGTTTGCTGTTGCCTTTTGGAGGCGAGGCTCCAGCAGCCCACTTAAACGTTGAGTTCTGAGTGCTGAGGAGTCTCTTTCAGATAGAAAAAAAAGAGAAGAGGCTGTGGCCAGTGGGTTTTAACTTCCGTAGCTGGGACACCGAGTACGTCTGTGTGGGGCAGTGCCTTGGTGTGGTGTCCTTCTCTTTTGAGGTGGTGAGGCCTCGTGGATGTTTTTGTGATGGGTCACGTGTGTATCCTTTTCCTGGCTCTGCAATGAAACATATGAAAAGACTCAAATGTGCTTGCAGGACCAAGAAGGCCCCAGGCTTGGGGAGAAAGTGTTCCCAAACAAAGGGGTCTGGCTCATGTTGTATCCTGGGTGTGGGACACAGCCATCAATGCGAGGTGCGTTTTTTGGATATTAAGGCTTTTCCGCGGTAGCAGCAGCCCAACCGTGCTGCTTTCCCCAAGCACAGCAGTGAGCCATCCCCTTGAAGTTCATGCCCTGTTGCAAACAAAAAGCAGCATTAAGAAATAATCTTTTCCTTGGGCAGAATCCAGGGAGGAGAGCCATGGATGCTCCAGGCCTTGCCCTGGTCCTTGTGTGGGGGCTCTTCGATGCTGCTGTGGCTGAGTTTGTGTTTGGCCCTGAGAGAGATGGGTAGCCTGGCTGTTTAACGGAGTAAAATTGCTATTGCTTCTCAGTAATGACAGTTTTTGGTCTGTGAGGGTATTTAAAAAAAAATATTTTGAGAATTGGGAGCAAAATAATGGTTATATAATCCACCTGTTACGTTCAAAGTCCTGTTTTCCACCTGGGAGAGGATTGCACTTTTTTATTTTCATGCTAGATCTTTGTGTACTTTTAGCCCCGCTTGAGTTGGCTTTATAATCATTACCTGTGTATACAGTCAGGTGCTTGACGAGCCTGATTTTGTGGAAGCTGCCAGCAGTGAGTAAATGAGCCATGTGGCATAAAACTGAGCAAACCGTGTTTTGTTGGTACCTTGCTCTTCCCTCTTTTCTCTGAGCTGGTCGTACACACCCGTAGTGTCACTTGGCACCTGTGCAGGGGTCTGGGCCCTTCCAGCACAGGGACCCACCTGTTTTGTGACCTGTATATGGTGTGAGAGGCGTGGTGGGATCTCAGCCTTTTGGTTTTTTGATTTTAGGGCTCCTGGGTGCCGTTACAAGCAAACATTAAATAATTACTGTGTGTTGTGTTGTGTAGAAAGCAGTGACGTTACAGATGCTGAAGATGGGGAACTGGTTTGAGCATCCAGGCGTGGGGGTTTGCCTGAAAGGATGCACAAATTGAGGATAAAGCCTGTCCTGCTGCCAGTGCCAAAGGGTTGGTAGCACTGCTTACCTGCCTGCAGGCACGAGGAAAAATGGGGAGTGTTTGGGAAAGCTGAGCCAGAGCGAAGTTTGCGGGAGGAGCCGTCAGTGCTGCAAATGAGTGCTGAACCCTTATCCTTAGCAAAGTCCTCTTAGGAACAGCCAGGGGAAGTGGCTTTGGTGCAGTGGTGCTTTGGGCTGTGGGGGTAGTGCTGGGTGGATTTTGTTTGCAGTTCAGGGGAGTAGCATGTAATCTGTGTAATGCTGCTTTTGTGTGCCTCTATTGCAAATTGATGTCTGGGGAATGACATGAAGCAAAGGCTCTAGACCAGCAGGTCTGTGATATTTTTGTAGCAATGTCTTTTTATTCAAAGCAGGTGTCATGGAGATCTTTCATCCCAGGATTTCTTTCATCCCTGGCATTTGTTAGCTTGTGTTAAAACTTTAAATCTTGAGAATTTCTTCTGTACAGAAGATGTTCCTCATGTTGCTCTGGCATGGGCTGAGCTATGATTATGCAGTCTCCAAACAGTGACACGGATGAGGTGGATCTGTGTCTGCATTGCTACGTCAGCCCTGTGAATAATCCAGGCATGTGGCCCAGTGCCCTCCAGTCACAGGCAGGGTCTGTGCCGGCTCAGTTGGAGGAACTGCACAGAGATCTGGTAGTGGGCAGTGATGGGGCTGTTGTCCCTGGGCAGAGCTTTCTTCTAACCCTTAAGCATTCAGAAGGTGATTTATGCCCAGCAATCTGAGCTTGTATTTGCAGCCCTGTTTGTTTTTAAAAAAGCTTTTGACGACGAGATGCCTGATTTGCTTAATTTATCTAAGCTCTTGTCTCGATAGTCTCCCATGATGGAAAATTCTGCTGGCTAATTGTTGCCTTTCACTGATCTTCTCTGTCTTTGTTTTGTGCTGCATCTTCAGAATCTGGGTGCATGTGTCACTAGAAGTTTCTGATCAATCTCCTTGTCTTGATTTACTGGTGTTGCCCCGTGGGAAGGTGGAACCACAGTCTGCGGTGCCAACAGCATTGCTTCTGCTTGGACCCCAGCTAATTAGTTTACCCCCTTTCTGAATTGTCACTATCATGACTGTGATCTCTCTCTCTGCCAGTAGCTGTTGTTTTCCTCAGGCATCAGCCCACGAGTGCCTCTGTCTTAAGAGGGAGCTTGAGGTCTGACTTCTGGTGTCACCTTGAGTGGTGTTGCAGTGCCAGTCTCCAGTGTGTCACTGAGGCTGGCAGGAGCAGCAGAGGTTGTAGGCCTGGCCTTGATACCAGTTAGGGTTTTTTTGCCAATTTATCAGCTTCCTCTCCTTGCTTCTGTGGGGTTTCTGTTGTGCAGAAGGGCTCCACGTGGTGGGTTTGGCAGTGCATGGTGTGAAGGTCCCTCCCTGCTTTGTGGTGTTCCCTGCTGGTGTCTGGAGCTGTTTCCCGCTGCTCCACTGAGGCCCTTGGAGAGAGGAGTGTCAGGGTTTCTAAAATAACACCAAACAGATGAGGCATTTTCTACCTCTGCTTTTTCCCAGGGTAAGGAGCTCCTCACCTACTAAAACCCATCATTGTAACTGTCCTTTTCCTGATGTGCTGAAACCGGTGAGAAGGTGGCTGATGCTATGAGACTGTTACGTTTTTGAAGGTATTTGGACACTCAGGTGGAGTTTATCAGGAAAATCAGCTCTTGTGGATCTTGCAGGACATGGTCAGACTCTCAGGAGAGCCAGGACGTGGCTTGGTGGAGTGTGTGGTGCTCGGAGCACTCCTGAGAAACTTCTTGGTTGTTTCATTCCCAGCGTGTGACCTGGGCCCTTGGGAGGGATGATGCACAAACTCCCAGCTCTTTCCCAGTTCCATTCCAGGTGAGGTCTCTGCCGTGCTCTGGAACTGCTTTAGGAGCTGTGTCCTTATTAAAAAAAATCCGATTCCTTTCCTCGCACTCGGGAGGATTTTAATTGTGAGTTACAGCACAGAGGCACCAAACGTAGAAAAGACAAGTGTGGGTGAATTTTGTTTCCTGTACAGTGTCCCAATGAATGAGTTGAGTCTTTGATGGAGGAGAGAAGCTGAAGCCTTATGAAGGGCCTGTTTATTGGCATTAATTATTTTTTATTAGTTACAGCATCCATAGTCCGTTGGCAGTAGAAGAGCCCAAAGTAAGAATATTAATTCTTCAGAAGTTTTTCAAAGCTTGCATTTTTCATAAGAAGCTTGTGAAGCTTCAAATCTAAAGCTTCCAAGGCCTTTTTTTTTTTTTTTTCATTCTTCAGAAGTGCCACTGAAGCTCTTTTCTTAATTTTTCGTATTTTAGCTGAAACTATGAGTTTTACACATGAAAGAAAAAAAAGTTCTTTCCCATCCACTGCATTGGCCCCAATTTTCAGGTCTCTGGCTGGGTCAGCTAAACCCTCTGCAAGAACTGGCTGTGCTGTTGAGAGCAGGTGTGGGCCCTTTGCTACTAATTTCTTGTCCTTTCCCCCCACCTCTGGTTGGGGTTTTACTCTGTGGCTGAAGCACAGATCGACACAAGAGATGGGTTTGTTTGTGACTGGCCAGTCAGGACAATACTTGACCTTCACAGTTGTTGAATAACTTCAGAGAAATGCTGAACTGCTTCATGGGAACGAGGAGGGTGGCTGGGAATTTACCCAGTACGGAGTGAATCTGGTGTCTGTTTGGCCAGCAAGCAGCATTTTTTTCTGGTAGCCTTGCAAGGTCATGTTTTAATACTCTGAATATGAATTGAGGGGTCATGCTGGTATTTCAGTGGTAATACAGATGGATGCTGGGTCTTATTTCATATTGCTCCAGGGAATGGAGCAATTAGTAATCTTGGCTCTCTCTGAACCTCGAGGGGGAAAATGAAAATTGCCTTTTTCAGGGTGGTCACTGTTCTCATCTGCATGAAGAAAACTGTTGGGGAATGGGATGATTTTAGCTACAAAAAGTTGTGATGTGGGTTTTTTGTTTAATGATTTTGCTAACGTTACACGGGCAGGTGAACTTCATTGACAGCTATGCCTTTCATGTGGAAAGATGGGTAGAATTTTTGGGAAGATCAGAAGGGAAAGTGCTGCTGACCACAATTTTTCAGCTCATGTTAAAGCAACCAAGCAAACCCCTATGTCCCTGGCACCACTGGTGCTGTAGGGAGCAGCACACAATAATTTCCCATGGTTTGTTTATGCCTGCCTCTAAGAAAATCTACTATCTCAAAATCACCTGTCCATGTAGTGACTTGTGTGTGTGAGATAGATTCATTCTGAAGTACATGGAGCATTCATTGCCAGCTCGTGCAGGAATTCAGCTGGCTATGACACAAGCAGCGTGGCTAATGGATAACAGTGGAATTTAGGACCATTTCTAGCCCACGGTGCCCATGAGTTGATGTGAAGCAGAGGAGCCACGTGGTGTTAGTCTAGCCAGGCGTGGCAAATGTGGAGGAACCTGTCAGCTGAAACCTCCCACAGAACAAATAATTTCTCCTAACCCGGTAACCTTCACTTACTTGTCTTATGTGCCTGATGAGCTTATCATTTGATGGGGAGAGTTTGTACTGCAGGAAAAAAGAGTTTTGTTTATTGTGACTGTTTCTTTGGTCAATTTGCACTCATTCCTTGCCTGCTGCTTTCTGGGTTTGAATGGTCCCTCCTCAGCAGTTACAAACAGCAGCCTTTTGGGAGATGAATGGGAGGTTGGGCAGGCCACTGTGTTTCCAAGGAGTCTCTGGTTTGAAAGAGTGAATTTTTGATTGGCTTGGTGGCTCAGTAGTGTCACAATTTACGGCTGTTTCAGGCAGCACAAAGTTGTGTTTCAGGATTTACCCTCAGGTTATGGTTTATGTCCCTGTACAGTGTTGAGCTGAGACCCACGTGCTGCTTACAGTTCTTTCTTCTTCTGCAAAGGGGTGTTTAAAACCTGGTGTTTAATCATCAGCAGGGTCTAGTGCTGATTCCACCCTTTGGAAGCGTTTCTGGCTTTGCAGGAAGGATGGGCATTGGTTGTGATGTGGAGCTGGAGCTGGTTAGGAACTGATGTGTTGGCTGTGACATGGTTGCTTTTGTGTGGAATTAATTACTGGTTCTGATTGCTGGTGTATGGAATTACAGGTTCCAGTTCACGTGGTAAGCAAACCCTGGTATCTCAGGCCTCTTCTGGTTTTTTTCCCCTGTAAACTACATCCCCCCTTCCTCCCTTGTTTATGGTGTTCACCTCTCTGTGCACAATCTGTGTGCTGGATTCCTCACTAGGACGAGTTCAAGACTTGCTGAAGGTTAGTTCAGGGTGAGTTTGGAAGTATCTTGGATTAACTGTTCAACCACTGCAGGTGGTCTGGAGGGGATGTTGGGCAAAATGAGTGGCTTGAGACTAAAAACAGCCCAAGCCTCCCAATGCCAGCAAAGAGCCAAGAGCAGGAGTGGAGGGAGGTGGCTCCTGGAGGGGTTGCTGGTGGGACATTTCAGTGAAAATGATGGAGAGAAGAAGAAAATGCTTCTTAAATTGTGTTCTGAAGCTTTTTGAGCTGGTGTGGTATGGAAAAGTCTTCACCTGCATCGTGATCAGTGAGCTTGTGCATGGTGGAATCCAAATATTGTATCAGAAGTGCTTAATGACTGCCTTGTGCCATAAACCTCCTGTGAAAGCATAAGGGTTCTGTTCCCCATTGCAACATGCAGTAAACATAAAATATCTGAAATCTGCAGCTGAGAATATAATATATGAGTTCTCACCCTGTATTCCTGGGCTGATGTTAAAACAAAAGGCAGTTTAAGGGTATTGCTATATTTACATTATATATATATATTAAAAATAGATATAAATATATTGTGTTTATATAATACATGGTTATATTTAAGGGTATTATTAGATATTATATTCTATTATTCAGTTAGGCCTGGGCATTTGCTGAAGGGGCTCTATTAAATCACACCTACATTTGCAAGGGTCAGGTTGAAAACTTGATGTGTAGCTCAGAGTTTGATCAATATTTTTAAATTTTTGTTAATACCTTCCCTCTCCATGCATTTATGGGTACAGCCATACCCTGTGGTGGTGGCGGCTGCTAAACTTGTTATCTGTGGCTGTTTGAATGATTTCTTTTTGGGGCAATATAAGGCTGCCTAAATTTAAATAATGAGGGGAGCAGAGGGGTTGGAAGGAGCATTTCCAGGTCTGATGGGGGCTCTGCAGGGTCCTCCTCAGAGTCCCCAAATGCTTTGTCCCCACTCTGCCCTGTCTATCCTTGAACAGCTTCTGTGCACTGCATGGTAATGGAAGTCAAAATAATTTGTTTGATGTTATTTATTCAAATCTGGAAAGGATGGTTGTGCAAAGACCAAAGAAAAATGGTTTTAGTCTGACAAATGCCAAGGGTTTTTGTTTTGTTTTTAAAGCCTAAACAAACCCTTTGGGATCCTTGGCTGGGTACATAATAGCATGAAATACACCATTCCTTTCATTCTGCTCCCTAAAAGTCTAATTTTTTATGCATTTAAAGTGGGAGTTGAGGCAAAAACAGAGTTTAGCTCTGTTGACCTATATTTATGAAAAGAGAAGGCTTGCTAAGTGTTGCAAGAAAAGAATATATAGTGCTGTTGGTATACTCTGACAAAATGTACACACATACTAAAACCACTTTTGGGATTCTTCATCTTCTTATTGAATGTTTAAGCCCCTTCCAGCCAGGTTCAATCCATTTTTGCAGTTCATGGCGTGTATATTCAGGCTTCCATTAATAGCCACGAGGCATCAGTGAGGAAGGGCAGCAAAAGTGGGTGTCTGGGATAAGCAAGGGAGAGCTGTGGTGCTGAAACCCTCCCTGAGCCCAAGGTTTAAAGGTGAACTTTTAAACTTTTTCCCCTGTTTCCTTTTTGTTGTTTTATTTTTTAATTCAGCCCACTCTCTATAAAGCTCAGTTTAATGGTTATCATGCTGCTTATTGCATAACTGTGGCACAGATGTTATTTTTTTGTAATGTTGCCTGACATATTTAAAAGGGAAAGAGAGGAAGGGAATTTATACCCTTTGGAGATGAATATGTGGAGCCTATTAGTCTTAAAAAAAGTGTGAAGAGCTAGTTAGAGCTGGAGCTGGCACATCTCTGAAAGGCTGATCTGTGGAGTGGAGCTCTTCAGATAAAGAATGAGTGTGTTTTATCTTCTGGAGTTTGTTGTGTGTGTTACCAGACAGCCTAAAATCCAAACTTGGTGGGGTACTTAATGTTTAGGCACATGATTAAATATTTTATGGGACTGAGACCAAATCCCAATGCATATTTAATAAAATGCTCTCCAGAATTAAGTTTTACGGGATAATCCTATGCTCGGAGTTAAAGGATGTGAGGATGAAATACCTCGCTCAGCATGGGTAGTACTGAATGTGTAAGTGTTTATTTCACTGCAGCTGCAAACAACACCTTTAAAGTTGCTTTCTTATGAAGGTTTGATGGAGAAAATACAGTTAGAAGTACAGTTTTAGCAGAAGGAAAAAATTGCATTCAGGCCTAGCATTTCCTGGTGGAATAGGCATGAGAACATGAAATCGTCTCCTTTTGGCATTTCTAACAACATTAGAAGTTTTAAAATAGTAGAAATGCAAATAAGTAGAGTGAAAATGGTAGATGCTGTATTTATATTTATTTATGTATTGTAACAGAATGCCTGGTGTTTCAGATCAGCACAGCGTGCCTGGATTCTCAGAGTATTTGTTTTATAAACAGGGATAAAGCTGCACAACTCACCTCTCCCTGCTGTACAGAGGAGCAAACCAGCTCACAGGGAAATTGATGACCTGCTGGAAATGCAGTTGGGAAATGAATCCAAGAATCTTGGCTTCTCAGCCCTTGTTTGAGCCTGTGTGCTGGGCAGTGGGATAACTGGGATGGATTGTTAAGGGGAAAGAGGAGAGAAAAGGGAGAAATGACACCCACTGCCATGGAGCATAATTTTGAAGTTGTGGAGTAAAGATAATTCAAATGATTCTTCTAAAACAACTTGCAAAAAAAAAAGAAAAAAAAAAGAAAAAAATACCAGGTGAACAGTTATAAAAACAAACAGAAGGAAACCTGAGAGTGTTTTTGACTTGTTTCCACCTAGGGCAAGATTTTTTGCTTTGGTTTTTATTTTGCTTTTGTTCTGCCCTTTGCCCCTCCGCCCTCTCTTGCTGGATTACCTACTACAGGAAATAACAAATTAGGCAAAATAAATCCTAAATTACAGTTGGAGGAGGCAGGCAGGAGCTGCTGTGTGAGGGTAGGATCGCAGAGGCTCAGGTGTAAATTTTAGGGCAGTCCTTGTGCCTTGTGGGATTTTCTTCACCAAGAGACAGGTGGGCTCTGAGTTCATTCCTCAGCTCTGGTGGTCCTGGGTGGGAGAGGAGATGTCTCACCTGCCTCCCTTGCTCCATCAGAGGCAAGGCTTCCTCACCTGGCAGGCAGACACAGCTCCAGGGGCTGGGAATTTTCTCCCTTTCCAGTCCAGTGACACCCATGCAGTGTTTAGTGCGTGGTGCTCTGAGAACATCCTCTTCTGGCTAAGCAGGGAAAGGATGGAAAATACTAGGCTAAAACAGAAGGTTCGTGCTGATGCAAGCTGTGTTTACTTTTGAAAATTCAGTTTATTAAACTCAAGGCTGCAGAACTCCAGGGATCAGTGATGCTGTCTGAACATCACCTTCTGCACCGCACAAGCAATTTTTCAAAATTACTTTTTTAATTAAAAGTTGTATCGGTTTAATGCAAGTTAAAGGAAAGTTCACATGCTTAGCGTTGTCTGAAACATGCTGCAGATTTGGGAAAGAACCTTTTCCTGCCTTTTAGAAGTTTATCCAAAATAGTGAATAATATGCTTGGGAAGAGAGGGAAATCTCCTCCTGGACTCGGCCTCTGAGGGATTGCAGGGTGAAGGTATTTATTGATTATCAGTCCAGCTCTGCTTCCATTACCTTCGGAAGGAGCTGCACAGCAGCAGAGTTGGAATATGAACATAAGGAAAACAAGGACGACTTGAGGTACAGCAGAGGAAAGTCAATACAGAGCTTATTTAAATGTCAGCTGCCTGGAAGAGCTGTGCTCAAAAGCTGTGAGGAGAGATTAGGTCTGGGACACGACACCGGAGTGTGGGAAGGAGGGAGGGAGGTTGCTGAGCAAGGGCAACGCCTGCAAAAGGAATATGTTAAGGGGGGAGAAGAAACTGCTGGCTGAAAATTGCATCTGACAATTAGTTCTGAGCAACTAATTGGAGAAGTTATGTGGCTCTTGGACAGGGGAAGCCTGTGATTGTAGTTGGTGGGCGATCCGATCCATGTTAACAGTGTTATTCATCAGCGCAGCTGACAGGGATAAGTGACACCCATTACAAATCTGTTTACTACCTCTATGTAATGTATTTAGTTTCTGAATGTATGTGCAGGGTTGAGAGTCTCTGTGAGCATTGGATTTCTGGAATTTTATAGAACCAGAGAATATCCTGTGTTGGAAGGGACCCACAAGGATCATCGAGTCCAACTCCCAGCCCTTTGAATCATTTTAAATCACATTGACTTTATTTACCCAATAGGTCAGAGTCGTAATTCTGTGGCATTTGTCAATGTAAGTGGTTTTTTTTATATTTGGGAAGGGCTTGAGCAAAAAAATTACTGGTTTGTAGATGAATAGCCTGATTCTGAATTTCACGGCCATTTTTATTTTGGAAAGTTAACCACTAATTACGTGTTGTAATAAGAAGTAGTTTTATTATGGTTGTGCCTGAAATAAAATCCGGTTGAGCACTCTCATGCAGGAAACATTATTGGAGTCAACCTCCAAAATGTTCCACTTGGGGATGTGGTTTAGTGGTGGACTTGGCAGTGCTGGGTTAATGGTTGGGCTTGATGATCTTGGAGGTCTTCTCCAACCTAAAATGATTCTACAGAGTCCTCAGCGTTTTAGGCAGGACTGGGGGTGAGAAGGATGGGGCTCTGTAGCTGTGCTGTAGCTCACTGCAACCAAGCCAAATTTTTCTTTTATTTTGTCAGCCCCCTGCTTAATTCTGAATGGAGTTCAGTGTTTTTGTCATCAGGGAGGTGAGCGCCTTGTGCATGGGATAGCCAGAAGACCTCAAGGCTTTACCATCCAGCCTCTGGCAGTGTTGCTTCCTCAGTACAGCCAAACTTTGTCTTAACCCACTCTCTTAAAAACCTGTGTGGTGTAACAAGTGCTCGCTGAGAACATGGGAACAAAGGACAATACAAAGGCTGGTTTGGATGTGAGGGGTGTTTCTATGCCTTTGCCGTCCACACAAACTCAGCAACACGTGTTTGTGTTCTTACCAGCCATCCCTTACGGTCTCGTTTGTGCCACGCTGCCTGCAAACGTGCATTTAGTAAAGAACATCACAACTCTTGCACGTGATCCTCTCCTGCAGAGAGGATGGGAGAGCAAACACCGCAGGACGAGCTCTGTTTGCATTGTGCCATGGTCTTCGGAGCAGAAGGGCTCCCACCAGAAGACACTTTGTTGTCCAGAAGGGCAGGTGACCAAGCTGGGCAGGCAGGGATTTAACAAGTAGGGGGGATGTGAAGCTGTGGGCTGAAGTTGCTGTGCCCCTCTCTGGCATCGGCTTTTCCAAAATGTGTGATGACAGTAGGACAGGGGAAGTAGTTTTAAAATACACAGGAGGTATCACTGAGCCAGTGTCGACTTCTCTCTTGGCCCTATAACAGTGCCATCACTTTTCTGTCCTGTTCACCCCACTTGTTTAATGGGATTATTAATATGGATGTGTTTGCTTCCCAGGAGCTTTGAGAAAATCAGTTGAAGTTTGAAAAGTGTGTTGAAGAAGTCGCTCAGTGCTGCTTTAAGAATACTTCTTGATTTCTTTCAGTAAAAAGAAGTTTAGTTCCTCCTCTGCTGGAGTTTCCTCCTTGCATTTTTCCTCTTGCTTGTGTGTGGTATCCCATGGCTCTCCCAGTATGCATCCTGCTTTGGAAAATGTTACATTTTGTCTCATCTTGGAGAGTCATGTTTTCAGTAGGTATCCTATTATACAGGATGGGAACAGGAGGCAACATTCAAAGTTTGGGCTGTAAAACTTCTTCCCCTTTAGATGGCATAGAGGAGTTCTCATGCTTAATTGAAAGGTTCAGGATTCTCTTTTCAAGGCTTCTATTCTAGTGACAGGTGGAGAGTTCTTTTTGCAGATTACTTGTGGCCAGAACTGATTTCTTGTCCAAAAATTAACCTCTTTTAGCAGTTTCTTCAAAAGGCAACTGGGGAGTGAGTTTCAAGAACGGGTAGAGTTAAGAGGAACACTTTCTGTAGCATTTAAACAAGACATTTCTTGGAGGGGATCCTTCCAAGGGGTTGACTGTAGGTGGTATTAAAATCCTTGGATGTTACTGGAAGTTGGATTGAAGATGAAGGGAGGGAACAAGGACATGAATGCTGGGAGGAGTGAAGGATTTGCTCTTTCAGGGCAAGGAAACACGGTACCTTCTCCCTTACAGCTCTCACCTGAAGTGCCCATGTTTCTTTCCCCTCGTGGACTTCTTTGGTTCGCCTTTGCTTGTCCTTCCCTTCAGTATCAAAGCTGCATCCCCTGAAGGTTTTCTTGGCATGTGGTAGCTGAGTTCACACAGGGAATGAGAAGAAACAAGGCAAACTTGGTTCTAATCGCTCTCGTCTAATTCTGCTGCATAATGGAGATGAGCAGTACTTACATAACAATATCCTGGGATGTTAATAGATTTAATAACCCAGAAAGGTGGGAAGAGGTTCTGAATTACCTATAAAATGGCATCTAACTAATGAAGTTTACGGGAAGCTCATCTCTTTGAAGGAGAGTCAGATGGTAGGAGCGAGACTTCTGCATATGCTCAGAAGAGGAAACAAAATGAAGCTGCCTGTCCTAGTCAGAATAAAACTCACATTAAAAATAAGTTCTGAGGTGCTGTTGGATTATGCCAGGGCTTCTAGTTCAAGTCTTGCAAAAATGTAAACAACACAGACTCCTTTAGATTTAATTTTTTTTTTCCAAGTGTAGATATGTTCCAGTTTTGGGGATTAGAACTCTGTATGTGCCCAGCGAAAACAATCGGTTCATTAATGGTGTTTTGTTAGACCTTGCCCCCCTCTTGCCATGGTGATAAGGGACCTTAATTAGATCCCAGAACAAATGCTGGAGAGCTTGACAAAAAGGAGAAACATGGGGAGGGGGTGGAGAAATACTGAGATGTTGTTAGCAGATACATGCAGAGAGCTGTATCCTGCAGAGGAGAGACTGTGTTTTATTGAAAAGACTGGTTTTCTTTCCCAGGAACACAGCCTGTGCTGCTAGGCTGGGAACATCCATGGACAGTGTGTAGGATTGGCACTGGCAGCCTCCTGCACATCAAATCCTGCTCCCAGGTGTGGGCACCTGCCCATGGGCTTGGGAGACCGGACAAGGAATGTGCTGCTGGTGGAGTGGTGGCTGTGGATTAAAAATTCCTAAATCTGTGCTGGATGCTGCTGATGTTCCCCCATGGGAGGTGGCCAAATCATTGCGTTGATTCATATGTTCGTGTGTGAACAAAAAAAATGTCTGTGTGGGGAGGGTTGGAAAGGGAGAAGGAGGAGAATTCAGAGGATTTTTATGAATACCTCGGCAGAGAGGGCATAAGTGAGAGAGGGGGACTTATGGTGCTACACAATGAAAAGGAAGGTTGGCAAATAATGTTAGCTGGGAAAAGGAAGAGAGCTTTCTCTGAGGAGCAGATCTCCATGTGATTTCAAAAGAGCAAGCACGCAGAAACACAGGTGTTAAAAATTAGGAAATGCTGGGTTCTTCTGTTTGTTTTCTATTGTTGGGTGCTCAGGTTACACCTTCAAAACTTCCTGTGCCATCGTTCGAGGTAGAACATTAACTTCAGGTTAAAATCTCTGCTTTTCATTAACTGCATTTCCAGTCTGAAATCGGAGGACTGTGGCCATCAACCCTCATACCTCAGTCTCCAGTCTTAAATTACATGCTGCCTGATTAGTTGTACTTCATAATTATTCCTTACTTAAATTACCTTTCAATAAACTAAAATAAGATTATCTCTTTGAGTCTCTCATAGGAAGTGTGTTTTTCTGGCCATAAGACAGTTGTTCTCTGAGCAACTAATTTATTAATTTATTTTTATTTTCATGTCAGGTTTTCTGTATCGCAGTGACATGTCTTGGTGCACAGGTGAAGATGTTTCAAGTGAAATTTATTGCATTACAAGATGATGCATAAAAGCCAGCCCTGTTGTTAAGGTCTATCAAGCAGTTTAAAGCCTGGAATTGGATCTCTGTCTAGCCTAATATTTTAGAAACTTTTAAGTAAGAACAAGGTGTAATTCCTCTATTTTAAAAAATAGGCCTCTGCAAAACATGCATCAAACCTGCCAGCATTTTAGTAAATATATCAAAAAGCAAATTCAGGTGCCTGTAGACCTACTTATCATTTGAACACATTATAGTAGGTGCTAAAGTAATCTTGTGAGAGGCAGGTGTTATCTCTGAGCAAATACAGAACTGTCCATCAGCCCTGATGATGTGAGAGTGCCTCTGTATGATCTCGAGGTGCACTGAGCTCCGTGTGCCTGGGGAAGCAACAGGAGCAAGTTGTGTGGAAGTAAAAGGTTCTGGGTTTGGTGGTTTGTGCCAGTTCCTTCTGAGCTGGTTGGATGTGGATGGGGCTTTGGTTTTCAGGAGTACAACAGCTCCAGGTATCATTGTTTACCTGCCTGCCCAGGCTGGCTGTGACAGTGTTGCAATAGGCTCATTTTAACAAAGGTAGCTTTGTTTGTCCTGAAATGGGTTCAGGAAAGAGGAGCTATTTGAAGTTTGCTAAGTATGAGATGTCTTGCAATTTCTTACTCATCCACCGTTTCTGTGTGTTTCCAATACCCCTCTTCAGGACATTTATTCAGGGTTAACAGAACCTTCTTTACAGTTCTTGCTGTTCTATCAAAACCCTGGATTTCAGTATTTTTTAATTTATCTAGAGAACATGGTGGCCTTAAACATCCAGGACTACCCAGTATTAGTTTCTGTTTCACAAGAACAGAAAAGAGGTTTCTGTTTGGAACTGAGGTGGTTCCGTTTAGGTTTTCCAGTTTTCCTTCACAGACTGAGAGTGACTATTTAAGCTTAAACAAGTTGTAAGACAGGGTTATAAAGACAATTTCATGGACCCTCAATGGAAGGGGATTTTAGATAAATACATACAAGATGACAGTAGTTTTAGTAACGTTAGTAAAATAAGATCTAAAGGTAAAGCAGGGGGAGGAGATTTGAATTTTCAGGTGGCTGAGATGGAGGAGTGAGGAGGGTGAGCAGCAGTACCTCTGCCTGCCACCTAATTGGACCTCAGTATAAACTGGAGACCAGGTGTCCCTGCTGTGTAAACCTGTGGTCTGCAACATTATTGTCAGATAAACATTACTGCAGGAAAGAAACCTATAAACTCAGGCTTTTATGGCTTATAGCATTGTTAGTTGTAAATAACACCATTAAAATCCAACGCTTTTCAGACAGATGCTTCAGGAAAAGTGAGTGTGAGCTCCTGCCCATTTTTAGGAGTCTGGTTGCTGCAGAATTCAGGGAAGGTCTCAGTGGGCCTGGAGCTGTACTAGAAGTGGCTGCTGGTGTGGTGTGAGCGAGGTGAAACCAGAGCAGCACGTTTGGAAGTTGCCTGCTTTGTTTTTAAAGCTGCAGGGGTTGCTTCCATGTTGTACCTGGCTGAACATCTTGGAGTTCTGGGGGAAAAAGGCAGGCAGAGGATAAACCAACTACATCACTTAATATTAAGTTGAACTTGTTTTTGGTTTGAAAAAAATGAATAAAATGAATATTTCCATCTTCATTGTTGGTCCACCCCATGGCAGACTCAATGTGTGTGCTGGTGATGGGACTGTCTGACTTGGGTTGGAGTTGCTCCTGTCAGAGCAGGAAAATCAGTCAAGGTATTAAATAATGTGGTTAGATGATCTAGAGGATTTAGTCCTAAATCATAATTTATTTTTTTTAAGCTGTTGTTCCCAGTGGTTGTACATCTTATATAATAAGTCCTGTTTGGCTTTTACTAAGTCAAAACATTGCAGGAGAGTTTTTAAAGTCACTATTTAAAGCTCAGATTTTGAGTTAAAACTCAGACCTTTGCTAATTCCCACCAGTGGCTGTCTGCTCTGCGTGCAGATGAATACAGAGAACAAAGTGGAAGTGCCAAAATGCCAAATGCTCCCTGTTCCCCAGGGCTGCAGGTTTGCAGTCAGGGCAGCAGCACATGGAGGGTGTGTGACTTCAGGAAGACACCTCAGAGTTAAGCTGATAAAACCTCTCTTTAATCCTTATTCTGGTTTCCACCTACTTCAATTAATTATGGAGATGAGTTGTTAGTGGTGAGTTTTATGAAACTGTGTGTAAACAGCACGTATAATGAAAACAATTAAGACCTCATTTGTAGATCAGACATTAGGGAGATAGGATTATTTCCTGGCTCAAAGCAGGTGTCAGTTATGCAGATAGTTCCCTTTGTGTGCAAGTTTCATGGCAGGGCAGTGTTTTGCAGGGAACAGTGCACTTCAGAGGGGTGTCTGGATTTTACAGGCTGTATTTGTACCAGTGCTGTCCAACTGGTGCATCCACATCCATGCTGGGTTGCAGGAGCTGTGTAATAATGGTGCAGCCACACCAGTGGAGAGATGTGTGTGGGAGAAGTCCTTGGTGGCCTGGCTTCTGCTTTTACAGTTTCTCCTGAGCTAATTGTTGAAGGCTTGCATTAAAAAATGAAACCTAATTAAGGATTAAGCAAGTTGAACAGTGTATTTGCAGCGAGTCTATTCTAAGTCTTGATTCGACAACTCGAGTGTGCTCTCTTGAGAGTTTCAAAATGCATCTGAAGTATGTCCAGGAACAGGACTGTAAGAGCAGGAATCAAGGTCATATGGAAATGATGCACAGCTTGTTTAATACCAGATCAGCAGTCCCAGTCAGGGGTGAGGAGTCTCTTGCCAGATGGGTGTGCTTGACCCGGGTAGTCGGGTCTGGGGGAGAGCCCTGGGACTCGTTGGCCTGCTTTGAGGTGGCAGCTAATGCTTGTCTTGGGGCATGAGGAATGACCACTCATCTTCTGCAGCTGGCCTGCTGTTCCTGTCTTCTTTCCAGCCCTCCTGGGCAGAAAAGCAGTCCAGCAAAAAAATTGGGGATCATAGCCATGGCTAAGGGAGAGCTGGAGCTGCAGGGAGCATCCCACCGCCATCTCCAAAAAATACAGCTCTGCTCTGGGACACACTTTGGCCGTGGTGTCTCTTGAGTGCTGTGGAAGAGGTTTCAGCATCTGGAAGGTCAGGTGGTGCCCAGGCAGCAGAGGTGCTTTCAGCAGTGATGATGCTGGGGTTGCAGAGCCCGGGGAGCGCCCGCAGTGCTTGTGCCGGTAGCGGAGGAGCCTGGAGCCTGCGCGGGGTTGGATGATCACACTGGCCTGAAATGGTGCTGGCAGGAAAGCTTGGGCACTGCCTGGCTGTTTGATTTGTCTCCCTGGCTTCCCCTGCCTCGTCTCCTTTGTGCTCCTGGCAGGGAGGCCACGTCTCAAGCTGCAGATGGTCACAGGGAGCAGGGAGGCGTGAGCTGGCGAGGGCTTGGAAGTGACCGGGCGCTGGCAGCCACCAGGCAGGAGGAGCCAAGCAGTCGCTCACACAGAGCTCTTGCAGGACTGATTTACTGCTTGCAGGGCCCTTCTACAGAATGCAGTAGCCTGTAATGTTGGTCTGTATGTATATAAAATATAAAATGTATTACGGTCTTTCATCTCACAACTACCTGGAGTTTGTCGTTGGTTTAAGCAAGTAATGCAGTCAAACTCATAAGTGCAGAAGTGTCCAAGAAATGAAATTAGCAAGCCAAAAGTGATGGCGTGGAAGGGGGCAGGAGGTAATTAAAAGATAAGGCTCTGTAAAAAGCTTGATTCTAAGATTTCTAAGCAGATGTTCGGAGTGTAATTTTTTTCTTTGTGTTCACTGGGAAGTTTCTATTTTATTCTTGCTTCTCAGTTGATGACAGAATAACAGTGCAGCTTCCAAGTCTGTTGTGAACAAACTCCTGTGCACTTTTTTTCATAAAAATTCTTTCTGCAATATGTGGAAGTTTACCACGGACACATCATGGCCGTGTAATTGTGTACAGGTGCTAAACACTCTTGGTATCCATCAAATTCAGTTCTGCTGCAAAAACAGCACTGTGGCCCTGTTGCTTACTGGTGACGTTCATTAGCAAGTCTTTGTAATCCTTTTTTCACAGAAGGTTGAACTGAAAGGAGGAAGTTAATGGTCCAGTTGTGTAAAGGTGCTGTAGGCTCCCAGTTCCCAAGGATGTTGATGATGAGAATCAGCCTGCAGAGCAAAAAAACTCCTGTGCTCCTATCAAGTCAAGCAGTGCAGGGTTCCCTGTACATAACAGGACCTGGTGGATGCTCATCCACTGAGTTGTCTTGAAGTGATTTTATTTATTGAACTCTTTATGTTCTAGGAAGATCTGAAGCAGTGGCAGCTACAAGAGCCACTGCAAACTGGCCTGCTCCATCCCTGGAAGGGTCCAAGGCCAGGTTTGAGGAGCTCTGAGCAGCCTGGGACAGTGGAAGGTATCCCTGCCCGTTGGGGTAGAAGGAGATGAGCTTTAATGTCCCTTCCAGCCCAGGCCATTGTGATTCTCTGATTGTCTGGTCCATGTAAAATTCCACGTGTACTTGAAACTTAATGTTTTCTGCAGTTGCACACTGACTGCTCATCTCCAGTGGTGGGTGCAGGCAGCGATCACCGGGCTCTGCAGGGGTGTCTCAGAGTAAATGAGGTTGTTAATCGAGGCTGGGGCTTCCTCTATTTGCTGAAAGCTAATTGGGACTAGCCCAAAAATATGCATTTTAAATGGTGTAATCAAACTGTTCAGCAGTTTAATTTAGCTGTAATGGAGGCCTAAAGTTTTGGTTGTTATTGTCGGAGTGGGAGAAGCCATTGATGGTTTGTGGTGGTCAGTGTGTAACAGTGTAGTTACACTGCAGCTCCATCTTCCCAGTGGCATAAACCCCATGAACCAGTGGAATAAAAAAGAATCAGAATCCCACTTTTGCTGGCTTGGATGCAACAGAGAGCAACCTTATCCCCAAACTCACTGGCTAAATTTGACTGGAGCTTTTCCCTGCTTCCTAAACTCCCCATTAGTGTTTTAAGTACATGTATTCAGTATTCTTGATGCCTGTCCTAAAGCTGCATAGCATTTCTGTGAAATACAAAATACCTTGTGACACTTGCCATTTCTTACTACATGTATGACCTCTGGAATATCTCCAAAGCTCTGGAAAAGAATGAGATTTTCAGTAATGGCTACAGGCATTAAGGGCACAAATACTGTTGAGTATCAGTGGGATTTATGCTCCTAAGTTGCTGTAAATGCTTTTGAAAGTCACATCCAAAATGTATCATTAAGAACAAGGTTTTCTGCTAATGTTTTTTAAAGAAGATGTGTGATATAAATGAACAGCAAAATGAAAGGTGCTTTATAATGTTATTCTTGTGGAAGAATTGTTAAATACATAATTATTACAAACAGCTGAATTTTGGAGAGCTTTCTTGTCAGGATTGCAGTTTGATATGTTGAAATTCATCCAGCTCCAGAGAGAAACCAAGGGACTGAGATTTCAGGGCAAAACTCCTTTAGTCTGTTGTTAATCAAGAAGAAATTTCTATATATTCCTACTGAGACAAGAAAATATCCCCAGTTCCCAAGAAATGTTCTAGTACACTGATTGTTAAATGTAAATGAGACCCTGTCATTAAAATCCATAGATTCACAGTGCTAAATGACAAATTGCAGTTACCACATCGCTTAATACACCATTCTTTTATTTTAATATCTTGCAGGTTTGTTACTGCTCAGCAGTGTCTGGGAGGTTTTCTGGGGGTTTGGGCTGGTGGCTGTTGTGTCTGGGAGGTTTTCAGAGGTTCCACTAGTGGCTGTTGTGTCTCCAGTGGGATTTTGTTTTCCACTGACCCTTGAATTTCCTGAAGACGGGAAACGTTCCGTTGCTCCACGAGCAGATTCCTCCTGCCTTTCTTCTCACAGGTCCCAAACTATCTCGTTCCCGGTGTTCCATGTGCTCTAAAGATGGACCATTCCCCCCTCCTTCCTTACTGATTGCAGCACTGTGTGTCATTATTTAGATTCGTAATTCCTGAGTTCTCTTCCTGAAGAGGTGGCAATTCCTCTGGGAACGTCTCCGGTGTTTTGCCTGTGCCCAGCTGCTCTCCCATCACATCCCTGCGTATTTATGGGGCTGGGCACTCCTATTAGCAGTTGTAGTTACATATTTAAACATACTTCACATAACTAATTATGTTTCATGGCCTGTAGCCAAATTGACTAATTCTGCCTCCTTGAAGCTCCAGAAAAATACACATGTTTAGAACGTGGCTAAAACTTCCCTTTAGCGACTCAGTGACGTTTCCCTGAGGCTGGGCTGTTCTAAGTGGGCAAATAAAGGTGTTTCAACGTGAGAAAATTTTGAACCAATTTTCCCATCTGTCTCTTCCTTTTTATTTTTTTTTTTTTTGGAGCCTGTCTTTGGTGGCAGCTGCTCCCTCTTCCAGCCGAGGGGGCTTGTTCTGCGTGGTTGTGCTGGTTGGGCTCCTTCACATCATCGAATGCAAAAGATTTGTCTTAAATAAACTCCTGAGGTCTCTGTTTTTTAAAAAGTCATCACACAGAGCAAGAGGCTGGGCCAGCTGGTTGCATTATTGCCCCAGAGAGGAAATACAGACCAACTGGGCTCGGTCACTGTGCTGGAAATGAAGTGGTTGGACTTAGAAAGGGCTTCATTTAAAGTTGCTGGTTTTTATTTTAAAGCTGATTACAGACTTTTACAGGCAATTATGAAAAATAAGAAAACTCCAGGAAATTTTTTTTTTCCTTAGTGTTACTCTGCAGGTTGTGTGTTCCCTCTGAAATGCTCATTCCTGACCTGCTGCAGGCCAGGGCTGGGCACTTCTGCCTGGTGTCTGCCTGTAATTCCATTTTGGAGCCCCAGATCCCACCTGACAGCTCTCACATCCCGCTGCCATCGTGCTAATTGCTTGGCATTCCCAGGATTTTAGTGCAAGGTGTTCCTGTGCAGAGATCTCCCTCTCACAGGTGGGTTTAACACATGCACCAGGTTGGAGGGGGGATTTTTAAAATTTATTTGGTTTTGCTAGCCTAAGTTAGGTTTGGAATGGGAAGCCATTAAAGGATAAAAGCAACAGACATGCCTGTAGAGGTCAATTTAACTGGTACAGCAGCACAAAAACACACAAAGGACCCATGTAACAAAACCTAATCGGCTTTAGCTTGAGGGTTACCAGAACCCACATCTTTGAGATTGCTGCTATCAGTTACATTTTTACAGTTCAGCACTATTTTTTATTGCAATTGAAGCACAATATTTGTACCTATTAGCCTTTGAGTTTCCTTTCTAGCTCCCTCCCCATAAAGTGAGATGCAGCATTATTATTAAACTGTTCTCCAGGCTAAAGGCTGTGAATGTCATTCACGTCTCTGTTTATTAACAAAGCAGGAAGAGGGAGAAGGTTTAGCTTGTCTGGTTTGCTTGACTTGCATCAAGGATAACTTTGCAAGAGAGAGAGCTTTCAATAAGTATTCAAAATTGCATAATGAAAAGGTTCTGGAAATAATTATAAAAATCACGCTGAAATCACTTTGGAGAATTGTTGAGGGTTTTATTTTATTTTATTTTTTTTTTTTAACATTCAAATTGGCAATGAAGTGTAATGAAGACAGTCAGAAATAACCCCTGCCGCCCACGCAGGGTATATATAGAGATTGTATTTACTCTGCTGTGCAAGCATCTACTGCAAGATGGCACATTAAAATGTGAACAAAACAGCACATCCCCGCTCCTGGATGCCGCAGTGCTGCTCGGATCTGATAAACAGTTGGAGTGGGGAGCTGTGCTGTGTGCGTGCAGCAGCTGCTGCCACGGCCTCCTGCCATCCCCAGCACCAGCTTTGCCTCCACCAAACCTGGGGATAGTCTCAGCCTGCCCTCCTCCTCCTCCTCTTGTTCTTCCTCCTCCCAGGGCAGTTTTCCAAACCTTATCCAAACCCTGCTTCGCTCAGGGGCGCTCAGACTTCCCAACTTTGTGCAGTTTTCGTTGCCAGGTGTGTGAGCACGCCCAAGGAGTTGGGTGGTGATGATGTTTTGGTTGAGGTGGCGTCTGCAGGACGTGGTGTCTAAAATCAACACAGCTCTTCTTTGCTCTTCAGCACCACATTTTATTTTCTTTCAGGTTCAAGCTTTTTCTTGCCCACTACAAAATTGTTTCCAGTCCTTGTCGATGTGTGTGTGTGACCTTCAGTGGGTAATCTCTTAATTCATTTTGTACTGAATATGCAGCGGATTGAGACGTGAGCTTTAGACACTCATCTCGGAGGCTGTGTTAATTCTAAAAATCAAATGCATCAAATTTGGCAAGAAAAGCCCAATTGCGAGTAACCAACCTCTTCCAGCTTCCCCCCTGCTCTTTCACCTCAAAAAATGTCATATTGCCTATATTTGCATGTGATAATTTAGCATAAAAAGCTTTTTGAGCACCCTGGAATGAACGTTTTGACATTCAACTGGATGTTTGCTTTTACATTTGCCATACTTGGGTGCACCTCTGTGAGAAAAGCACTGCAGAATTTTTGTATCTGAGGTTAGACAAATTGTTTTAAATGCTGGTAATTGATTCCTAGCTAATGCTTTCAGCATGGATTGCTCTGGCTGAGAAGTGCAGGCAGAGGTTGAATTTGAAATTGGAGTTTATTGTGTTCCTGTCTTCTTTCCATTACCTTCTGAATGCTGGGGGAGAGCTGCTGGAAGGATTTGGGGGTTGTTTGGTTGGTTTGGGTTTGGTTTTGGGTCCTGTGGTGAGCTTGGCTTTTTGTTAGGTGTATTTTTGTTTGGTTGGGTTTTTTGTTTTTTTTTTGAGACAATGAAAAAATCAGCTCTCTAGGCAGCAAAAAAGTGCATGTGGCTTTTAGGCTGCAATCCTGTGGCCTCCCATTTCGTGTGTTCTCGCTCTAATTAAAAGGAGTGTTCCTTAAAAGTGTAGGTATGGTAGAGAGGGAGAAAAAAAATGTGTGGCTAGTTGTTGGCAGCAGCTACTGTTTGCAAAGGGATGTCATCACCTTCAAAATTTGTTGTTTGTAAGAAGGCTTTTTTACCTCCCAGTGCTGCAAGTAGCATTTAAAATAAGCAATCCTGAGAAAAGATCATCAGAGTTCTTGTATTTTTCCCCGGCTATTTTTGTGAAGATACTGATACAAGTATGTTCAAAGAGTTTTTCCCTATTATATATAGATTTTTCACATAGCTGTAGTAGGGAACAAAGGCTGCATGTTGGAAAAAATTATTGTTTGTAAATTCTAATGGGGAAAACTGTGACAGCAAGATTTGAAATTAATTTCCAAGTCCTGTAGATTTTAATAGATTTAAAAAAACTGATTGGCCTTTTATTTTATTATCTTGTCCAGATACTGTCATGCAGTATAAACAATAAAATTAAACCATTATATTCTTTATGTGCTTTTCATCAATTACGAGTTCTTGATGTGGAAATTCTTGAAGAGATTAGTTCACCATAGCTTAGATGTGCACTGTGGTGCCACGATGTGTTATTTACTGATTCTGGTTTGGGGGCTTGTTCTCTTTTTTATTTTTTTTCTCCTCTCTAGAATGTTTTTATCTGCATTTATTAATACAATACTAAAATTAGTGCAGCAGCCAGTTTCCCCTTGCAGAAAACTGCTGTGGACAAGAAGGAACATCCACACACCTAGAAAATTCCTTTGTGGCTCTAAAATAAGTGACTTGATGGTGACAGTGATGCTGCTCAGAGTGGAGAGTTCTGTGCTGCCCGGGGAGAGCTGGGCAGAGGAAATCCAAGGGATGGCCCAGCACTGCAACTGTGCCACATGGAGATGTGCAACAGCAGAGAATTCTGGATTCACACTGATTTATGAGTGTAATAAAAGTGCATCTGCCTTGACTCCTGGGGATGGTGCTGTGCAGGGCCAGGAGCTGGTCTTGATGATCCCTGCGGGTCCCTTCCAGCTCAGCACATCCTGTGGCTCGGTGATTGTGCCTCCCTTGGCATCTGCCCTGGGGCTGGTAACAGCACCCTGGGTACCACAGCACGAAACCTTCCCAGTGCTGTGGCCAGGGTTGCATCTTCTGAGAGCTCTGTGGTGCTTGGCACGGACTGGAGGGCCGTGCCTGCCCTTTTCCCAGGCCTTCCCAAGTTTTCCCAGCCCTGTGCGATGGAGAAGCCGCGTCCGGGGAAGGCGATGCTGAGGATGCTGCGGGGCTGGCAGTGGGTGCTGGGCTGGCTGGCAAAGCCTTGGAACAGCCCTGGCACCCCCCCAGCACAGCCTTCCCTTCTGCTTGGGCTCAGGAAAGCCGGGAAAGGTGAGGTTTGCTGGATTGCCCATGCCGGCCGGGAAGCCCGGCAGCCAAGGTGGATGTGCAGCCCCGCTCGCTGTGTTGTGGGAGCGTTTGCAGAACATATGGTGTGTCAGAATCACCCCGTTCCCTGAGATCCCGGCAAATTCGCAGCATAGCAGGGTGAGATACTTTTAGAGCGTCTCTTAACTCCTTCGTGGCTGGATTTCCATCCCCCAGCACCGCATGCAAACATATGGTTCACCCCCACCCGGTGTTGTGGTTGGTTTTTTTATGTTGCAGCTTTTTTTTTGTTGTTTTTTTCCCCTCTGTTTTCTCTGTGTGGTTGGGTTTTTGTTTGGATTTTTTTGTTGTTGTGGTTTGGGTTTTATTGTTTTGTTGTCTGTTGTTGGGTTTTTTTGTTTTGTTTTGTTTTGTTTTCCCCAGAGAAAGGCAGAGGGAAAATACTTGGTATCACCTGTAGTTACTGGATATGTGGCTTTTTGGGAATGGTATTAGTTTATCTTTGCTAAGCTTTTGCCCAAATTTGAAAGACTAACCTCTCAAATGATGAATTGCAGGCCAGACTGACCTTTCTCCATCCATGGGAGGAGTGTTTTACCCCATTACTGTCTGTGTTTGAGCACTGTTTTAATCACCTTTACCTTCCCTGCACCTCTCAAAGTTTAGTTTTTTTTTATTCTCAGAGATACTTCACCAAGCATAAATATTTCATTTTATATTTGCATGCCTTCCTTACCACTGGCCTACTATATTTAATAAATAAAAAGACAGGAAAATAGTTGCTGCAGTTGCTTGTTAGACAGAACTCAAATTCTAATGATTAATGTAAATACTAGTTCTTTCAAGTTTAAATCTGTTTAAAAAAAAAAAAAATCACCAAGGCAATCTTGTTTACATGAAAATGGTGACATTAAAGCCTGTTTTTATGAACATAAAATGGCCTATAATCTCACAATAAACAGGTTTTTTTTAAATAGTCAATAGGTATGTTTATGAACACTTGTGTTGGGGTTTTTTTTTGTGTTTGAAGTCACTTCTTAAGTGTCTCCCCCCCTACAAACACGTGTGGCATCAGCAGTCACCAACTGCAAGGCATAATCTCATTTTTGTTTTTCTGTAAGCATTAAAACCTTCATATTAACACTTGGTTTGTTTTGGAAAGCAGGTCCCAGAGTAGGTCCAGGGCTTTGCGTTTTTGGTGCTGGGGTTGGGTTTCAGGTTAGAACAGACCTTCAAAATAAGGATAAGCAAGTTTATAATTGTATGGAAATACAGCAGTGAGTGTCCATGAGTTTTGCTGATGTACAACTATCACAGCAGTTAAAGGCTGTGGTTTAATTTTGTCTTTTGACCCTCCTGCCAAAACCAGCTTGGTCTAATTTTCAAATATTCGACAACTTCGTGTTGCCTCGTCTCAGTTTTATCTCTGCAAACCTGCGTTCCTGTTTGTAATCCCAAGGTAAATGATCCCATCCCAGAACTCTTGGAACCTGTGGGCTTTACCCATCCGAACCTGGGGCAGGTGCATCCAGCTGAACGTTCTGCTGGCACACTGAGGTCCATCCTTTCCTCTGGAAGCAGGACAGCGTTTTGCCCTTTCCCAGTGGTGGTCTTTCCTGGTGTTTTCCCAACAGGAGTAGAGCAGCAGGGTGCTCTGGAGCTCCTCTTTCCCACGTCGCTGCCTTGACAGGGCTTTTGGAAAACGCAGCCTGTATAAAAATAGTTCTTCTTGCATCCCCTTAGTGGTGCTGGTTTGGTGGTTGTTTTCTTTTTGAACTGCTGAAGAAAAAGATAGTGCTGCCAACTGGAGACTGGCGAGGTGGGTATTCAGTGTTTGTAATGTTCCCTTCCCTCCCCCGGCCTTCCTTTCAAAGGAGCTGGAGCATTGCTGGAGTCTGCAGCTCATTCTTAAGGATAAATTTACCCGAGCCTGGAGAGCAGTTCCCTGTGAGGTGAATCAAAGTGGCTGTTCCAGCTCAGCTCCTGCAGTGGGAATCCCCAGCTGGGGTTACGGGACATGGATGGGGCCGTGTGGGATGGCACCAGGTCGTGTCAGGGCCGTCTCCTCCCTTATCCTGGTGTAACCCTGCTTCCAAAACCCTTCCCTGGGCACAGCCACCTCTGCCAGGTGTGTGGTCTTTGGCACAGCGTCACCAGAGTTTTGCCAGGCAGGAAAAACTAAAGCTCACTTAGAGAACTAAAAATTGGCCGTCAGAGGTAACACCAGATACTTGCTAATTCTTCACATTTTTGTGGTTTTAGTGTGATCTTTGTTTGGTGGAGACCCTTTAGCCCCTCCTGTGGACGATGCCAGGGCAGAGGAGCTGTGATTTGGACAGGTCCCATGTGTGCCTGCCCTTCCTCCCTTCCCCTGCTCCCACTGTCAGCGTTGTCATTCAAGTGATAATCCTGCCTCGTTTTCACTGACTAATAGTGGTGATTAACCTTTTCAATTTTGACATTATAGATAATAAATCAAGTGTATTGGCATGGCATCTGCAATGGTACAAGTTTTTAAGGGATAACAAAACGGGGAATCAGAGCACAGCACAGGCACTGCCTGCTGCCTGTCGTGGGAGTGTTTAAGGTTGGAAAAGACCCTCAGATCATCAAGTCCAGCTGTCAGCCCCGCACCACCACCAGGTTCACCACTAAACCATGTCCTCAAGTGCCACATCTGCATGTTTATCCAAAACTTCCAGGGATGGTGACCCCTCCGCTTCCCTGGGCAGCCTGTGCCAATGCTTTGCAACCCTTTCTGTGAAAAATGTGCTTCTGATCTAAACTTCCCCTGGTGCAACTTGCAGCCGTTCCCTCTCCTCCTGTCCCTGTTCCCTGGGAGCAAAGCCCGACCCCCCCGTCTGCCCCCTCCTGTCAGGGACTTGTGCAGAGCCACAAGGTCGCCCCTGAGCCTCCTTTGCTCCAGCCTGAGCCCCTTTCCCAGCTCTGTTCCCTTCCCTGGACACGCTCCAGCCCTTCAATGTCTTTCTTTTAGTGAGGGTCCCAGAGCTGCTTCCAGGACTGGAGGTTCCTCAGCAGTGCCCAGCACAGGGAAATGATCACTTCCCAAGTCCTCCTGGCCACACAATTTCCTGTAAATCAGCACTAATTGCTGTGCAGCTGGGGGAATTTTCAGACATGTGCGTCCTTGTGCTGCGTGTGAGCCTGGAGTCCATGTGCAGGGACAGTTTGGTAATCTGTTTATAGCGTTGGACGTGGCTATTTTCAGATCTTTCTCCCCCCCCCCCCCTTGCTTTCAGTCTGGAAGGAACAAATCCTGTGAGGATGAGAGCTCCTCCAGGGAAAGGCAGCGAGGGTGGCGGTGGTGATGGAGGGAAGAGAAATCCAGTTTTGTCTCTTCCCCTGCATGGCTGTGCCAGCTGGGACACCCAGCCTGGCACAGGGTGGCTTTCTATTCCTGGTGCCATTCAGGGGTGACAGTGCTGAGACACTCCATTCCCAGGGCTGTCCCTGTGTATCCATGAGCTCTCCTGACAGGTAGATCCACGAGGATCAGCAGCAGGAACCACGGTTTGTTAAGTGCTTTGCTTTGTGGCGTCGCCACCGGATCGCGGATAGAAATGTGTAACCATCCAGAGCGGCAGCGAGGGGCACAAGCTGCCAGTGGCAGGCTGGGTGCAGGCCTCTCTCTGTCCCTTTGTGTCCTCTCCTGCTTCCCAGCACATCCCTGCTGCTGTCAGGGATCCTGCCCAGCCCGTCACGTGCGCCAGGTGTTGTTTGCTCAGGTTTAATTTGCCGTGGTGCATCGGAGCGCTGGCAGTCACATGATAGCTGGGGACCTCACTGTGGCTTCCTTCTTGGAGATATTGTTAATTAAATTTTTTATGAAGGAGCTGAGGCACACCAGCAGCGATCTCCTTTCAAGCAGAAATGTAGCAGGCAGTTCCCAAAGAGACCTCATCTGCTCTCTTCTCTATGAAAATCAATTAGTGTTATGAATGTGTGATAGCTTCTTAAAAATCTGTCGTGGTGGAGAAGTCTTTGCACCTTAGAATGGCAAAGGGAAGGATGTGGCCTCTTGCTCCTCCTCCCTTCCCTGCTCCCTCCCCTGCTCTGCTTGCTGAGCATGGCCGTGGGCATCCACTTGAACTTTCTTTTTGTTCAGCTGCTTCAAGTTTTTCTGAATTCTCTTTTAAGGAAAAAACAAGCACAGAGTTGTTTGGCTTGATAAAGGTGATATGTAAATGAAGACATCCATGCTTTGGTACCTCTTACTTCATCAGCATCCCCAGGCATGGGTTTGCTGAGGCAAATTCTTATTTCATGTTTTCTAAGAAGCCCTTTTCATTTAGTGAGTGACCCATGGTACGAGCTGTAGATGTGGCATCACTGATTTTGTCATGGAGCAGCCATTTGTGCTTCTGCTTAAATGCTGTTTTAATTCTCTCTCTGCAGTGTAAACACCATCTCCTTGTTGACTGTCGTGTTTGTTTTTTTGAACTTCCTATCCGAGCTTAAACACTGATTTTATTTTCCTCCACACCTATCCAAGCAGAGCTACACACTAAAGAAGAAAAATATCATACTTATATGCTAAAATGCTTAATAGCTATGTAGCAGTTATAGACAAAAGATCATTTTCTCAGCATGACAGTGTTACTGGAGTAAATGGCTTCAACCAAATGAAAAAGGTGATGTTTGCAGTATATATTTTTGCCTAAGCCTTTATTTTCTGTTGTGGCTTATACAATATTTGACATCTAGAATATGCTTTCAGGAGATTTTTCTAAACAAATTGTGTTAGAAAAGAAAACGAGGGATTAATCTATGAAAATATAAAAGTCGCTTTTGAAACCACCTTCCCAAAAACATGCAAATCGGAAGAGGAGCAATTTGCCTTTTTACCTGGGATGCTGAAATGTTGCCACTGCTGTTCCACCTTCCTGTCACTCCTTTGTTCCCTCTGTCACAGAAGTGACTTTCACCCATGCAAAATGTATGATTGCACAGGCTTTGACCTTTACAAACTGCGCCGTTGTTTCCTCCCCACCAGTCCTTACAGAAATAGCACAGATTTCCCTGCTTTGGCTCTCCTGCCTCACATCTCGGAAACGAGGCAGGCAAACCCATCCTTCTGCCTCCAAACACGCACACACACACATCCCAAACAAACCCCAAGCATTCCTAGGCCTGTGCTTACCTTGGAGAGAGAGAGAGGAAGGAGGAAATTAGGTTTGAATTCATCGTTTGCACGGTTAATCCATCCCAGGCACGCAGCCCACGGATCCGTGGAAGACTCGCTCCGGGGGCGGGCGCTTCCCCAGCGGGCTCTGACAGTGTCCTTGTCCCAGCTCTTAGGGAAGTGCTGGAGGCACGCTGGGTGCTGTGGGAACTCAGGCATTTATAAAGGGAACAAGGAGCATCCCGAGATGCAGGAGGAAGTGGGTGTTGGATTGTCCTGGGGCAGCCAGGAGTGGTGGTGGGGAGGGAGAAGCTGGGATCGCTGGCTGTCATCCCTCTTGCTCTTCTCCTTTGTCCTCGCTCCAGAGCCTTTTGTCTTTTCCTCTGCCTTGTCCCTTATTGCCATCACTTTTCCTAGCTGTTTACCTTCCAGCTATGCCTGTCCATAAGGTCCTATGCAGAGATCTTGTTTTAGGCCTCACTGGAGGTGCTGTTCCTGTTTGCCAAACACCTTTTCCTCTCCTCATACATCATTGACTCCAAGCTATTCTGGCAAGGACTTCAAACTCCTTTTTGCACATGTACACCTGACACTGTGAGGTCCTGCTCTTTAGGATGGATACGTGGTGACATTTAATCTATGTCAGATTATATTATCTTTTTTCCCTCCCTTTCCTTAGAATTTTGGAGGTGCATGAACAGTCTCAACACCTTGCAGCAGATGACTGGGTTCCCAGAAAAGTATACCTTAGCCTTTGCTTATAGATCCTCATCTGCAAAAAACAGGTAAATAATTCAGGCATGAGTTAAAGGAATAGCACGAGGATAAATTGTTAGTTTTGGAAGTGTTTTAGCTGCATGGGATCTTCCTGTTCACAGAGTTTCAGGAGAACCGTTCTGGGTGTGTGTATTTTGTGATTTATTTAGCAGGCAGTTCCAAGCATGTGCTTAGCTGCTGCAGTGAGCCAGAGCCTGAGGAGGCAAGCTTGGGATGACTGTTTCATCTCCAGGTGATGGACAAGATCTCTGCTTCCTTTGTGTTTTCTGTGCTTGGGAATGTGTCAGCTCCTGGTGTGAGTGATGCCATCAGCGCTGCACCAGCCAGAAAAAAGCCAAGTATAAGCAGCTGAGTTTCAAGGGTGGAAGGTAGTTTCCAAAGGAAGTTTTTGTAGGAATGATAATTTCCTGGTTTTTACAAATATCCTCGTGCTCTGGATTTCGTTTTGGAGCCCACTCTGGGCCTGGATTCTGGGTTCAGCCAAGGCTTTCTGCTGTTTCACTGCTGGAACATCACCCTCTCCAGTGCTGTTCTCCAGGTGGCCATGCACTGTGCTGGATGTACCTGCTGCTGGCAGTTTGGAGTTCTTAAGATGTGACTTTTCCCAGTGTACAAACCAAACTGGCAGAGACAGATCTCATTTTCAACTCTTGCATAGTTTTTAAACATTTACATTGAAGTAGAGTATTAATGATCCAGTGGCTGTTCCACACCAGGGTATAAAGCATTTCAAAGTCCTCCAGGCTGCTGAATTTTGTATGGAGGCAGGTTGAGCAGATCTTTAATTGAGCTCGCAGGAAAATCAGGAGAGCGTGGTGTGGCTTTTGGAGTGGCTTTTCATTCTGAGCTTTGTGTCTGGGAAGTGCAAACACAGCCAGCACCCTCATCTCCCTGGCATTGTAGTTAGTACAGGATATGACTTAATGAGTAGGCAAAGAAAGGTGTTTGCAAAGCCTGATGTGGTATTTAGTTTTACCTTTTCCTGAGGTTTGCCTTTAACTGTATTTATTTTTGCATGGAGGAAATAGTCATGTCAAAGTGGGCAAGATGTGTTGGTGCTCTGCAGGCTCCTGCCCCAGGAGTGGTGCGTGGCTGTGTTACTCTGCTCCTGTGATCAGCTGCCTGGATGATGGTAAAACACACCCTTTTCCTTATGCACAGTTGCATCATTTGAGGTTTCTGGAGTTCTCTGCACCTGCAGGCTCTGAGGTGATCCTGGGGAGCAGAAGGTGTGGGGGTGTCTCGCAGTGTGCAGTCAGCAGCCCATGCTCTGGGATTCATTTATCACCAGCTCAGATCTGCTGCATTTACCTCGTTCAGGAGATGCTGACATGGGACCTCCATTGTTCACTCTGTTTTGTGTCTTACTGATGCCAGACACGTTTTGGTAATTTAGTGATACTGTGGTATTTCAACTTCTTGAAATCCCTAAAAACCAAACAAAAGCCTTCTTACCCAAAAAGCCCTTCAACGCCTACATTGAGAATATGTTTTGCAAAGAGGATCTCTTGGAAATCCCTCAGTTCTACAGTTTATATTGTAATGGTTTAAAAAGCATGTCATGGAATCATAGAACATCCTGAGTTGGAAGGGATCTGCCAGGATCACCCAGTCCAGCTCCTGGCCCTGCACAGAGCCCCCAACAACCCCACCCTGGGCATCCCTGGCAGCGCTGTCCAAACGCTCCTGGAGCTCTGGCAGCCTCGGGGCCGGGACCATTCCCTGGGGAGCCTGGGCAGTGCCCAGCACCCTCTGGGGGAAGAGCCTTTCCCTGATCTCCAACCTAAACCTCCCTGACACAGCTCCAGCCATTACTTTGGGTGCTGTCATGGGTCACCAGACTTTTGTTGACTCTGTGTGTCTCTTCTGTTTGGGTAGCACTCAGTAAGTGGCGTGAACTGTTAGGCCCAGCTCACCAGGAGTAATCCAGAGCATCCTCTGAAGGATCCAGATGCTCCTTGGATCTCTGTCTCCTCCCTGCACACCAGCCATCTTGTTTACAGAGCTCAGGTATTTCAGTAACACGCGTGTAAATCCACATCTGCCCTGCCAACAGGACTTGTTACTGCTTCAGACAGAGATTGACAAGACTTTTCCCGTTTGTTCTGCATCACTTGCTGCTTCCCATCAAACCAGCGAGCTGAAGGAGGCAGAGGTCCTGCAGGAAAAGGAGTATGTGATCTCTTAAAGAGTGAATAGCAGCGTGTGTACACAGGGGACAGCACTGCACTGCTCAAGTGGGCTCTGCTTAGATGCCGTCAGATGTGCAGTCTTTAAACTTGGACTTATTTTACATGGAATTCTTCAGGGTTTTAGAAGAGGGGGAAAAAAAAACCTGCTCTCTTGTGGAGCTCCATGCTAGACAGCAAAAAAGCTGCTGTGTTTTAATAAGAAGCTGCTTCCTTTCTTCTTCTTTGCCTTGTAGAGTTTGCTCGTCTCGTGTTGATTGAGCCGTAACTCTCTCGGGCACCTTTGCAAATACAGCCTTGTTTCGTGGGAATTGTCCTCTTGTCCCCATCCTCTCACCTTCCTCTGCATCTCGTGGGCACAGGGAATGGTGCCTGGCCCGGGGACCAACCCACCTGGGCCCCAAACCACGAGGTATCTGCAGGGAGGTCTGAGCCAGGTACTCACCTTCCTCTGTTTTACAGGGTCTGGAAGGTAGAACCTGCTGTTCCATGTTTTGGAAAACCCAGACTTCCCAGCATAATTTGTGATTTCCAAGATGTAAATGTTCATGGGATAGCTGGCTTTCAAAAATGAGCCTACATCAAAATTTCTGGCTAATGAAACCTTTCCCTCCTGCTCTCCACCCCAGGCTCAGGGATTTTTTGAGCCTCTGGAGGAACTTGGCTGCTCTCAGCCTGTCGTGAGTTCAGGGCAGCTTAGGTGATGGGGGAGTGATTTGGTGAATAGTGCACGTGTAAATCCCATCACTAGTCCCTGGATGCATAGGAGGACGGATTAGGAAATGGAACGCTGGTGAAAACAGCAGTGGTGTGATGGAAGCTGCTCATTGTGCTGACACACAGGATGCTTAAAAACAAAGGCTCGTCCCCCAAAGTTTTGAGCACTGCCATGTAATCTTTTCCCCACTGAACTGAATTGTTCCTGTGGTCTCTAATGGGAGTTGTGTGGCTCACTCCCCTGCACTGGGCTTTGAGGAGCAAGCAGGGGTTAATATTAAAGCAGAGCCTGCTGCTTTAGAAATGGGGGAAAGTAGATGCAAATTACTGTGAATGCTAATTGTTTCTATTTGAAAATTCTTGTAGTGTTTTTCTGAAAACACTCCCATTAAGTAAGCATTAGGTGGATGGCTGAACTGTTTGCAGAAAATCTCCTCAGCCATGTGTGGAGAGGCACGGTTGCGTAAGAAGATGAAAAATGCATATGGAGCCTTCTGGTGTCTCATATACCCTTCCTTGGGAGCTTGGAGCTGTGCCTGTCACACAGAGAGCAGCGTGGACTTGAGGCACTTGTGTAAAAAAAGGGGAGGGAACAGATTCATAAAAACATGTGTGTATCTGAAATCCTGGCATGGGGAGAGAGCGTCTGGAGCAGAGCAGGGTCAGGGAAGTAAGTCTCCTTTTTTACCAGACACAGGCAGGTATCTCTCTGAGCCTTCCCAGTGGCTGTGCTGCCAGTTTTGTAGGCATCACTGTGGCTTTTTGAGCAACAAGGGCCTGATCCCACCCTATTAAATATGAGGATCTCTTAATTGACTGCAGCAATCCGAGGGTGCAGCCCTAAGGAGTGAGCACAGCTCTGCAAGCACTGGGATCACTCATCCAGGTGGGAAGGGTCAGCAGCAGTGAAAACAGCTCTGCCAGTCCCCCAGTGCTGGGCTGTAATTGGATCAGAAGTTGGGTGCCATCAAATTAACTACGAGCTGCCACAGCCTCTTCCCGCTCCCAGGCCCCCTCTGTTCCTTCCCTGCTCCGTGGGCTCAGGTGTATCCTGTAATTGGATTGCAAGGGAAGCAGGGTGGATGCTCTGTGTCATGCTGCAAACCTTTCATCGGGATGGAGCCTTGGCAGCTGTGCTGAACATAGCAGAGGTAAGAGGGCAGCTGGCAGGGTTTGCTGTGAAAGAGTGGGAAGAAGGAAAACAGGGCTGGCTCCCTCGCCGTGCTCTGATTCCTGCCAGGGTCTGTGTGTGCACATGTGTCCATGTGTGTCCACGTGTGTTCTTGTGTGGGCACTGCCCCTGCTCACCCATCAGCAAAAGCCCAGGGGCACTTTCCCTGCCGGACACAACCTCCAGCAGCTTCCACGTTCAAGAGGCAAAGGCAGGTGATGCTGTGCTGTAAAATGCCAACGTCAGGAGAGCACCAGGCAGCAGGGACAGCTCAGGGATCAGTCTCAGGGCTGAGCTGCTGCCCTGCCTGGTCCAGAGCTCTGGCAGAGGGTGTTTCAGCTCTGGCTGTGTTCACACCAGCAGAGCTGGCCAAGTGGAAGGGGTGTTTGAATGCCAAGGTGTGTTTGCCTTCAGCTCTGTTGTGATTTAGTGGTGAGTTGGGTATGTTTGAATGTGGTGAAGGGAGATGTAGTGGGTTGATCCACCCAAGTCTCTCTCTCACTCTGCTCTGCAGCTGGACAGGGGAGGGAAAATATAATGAAGGGTTCATGAGGTGAGGTAAGGTCTAGGAGGGATCCCTCACCATCATGGCAAAACAGGCTTGAATTAGAGATACTCAGTGAATTTCTTACTAACAAAACCCAAGCAGGATAATGAGAGGCAAAATAAGACCTTAAAAACACCTGCCTCCCACCTCTCCCTCCTTCCCAGCTCTACCTTCTGCATCCAGTGGTGCAGGGAGACAGGGAATGGGGCTCTGTTCCAGCCCCCTGCCATGGGTGGGGACACCTTCCACTATCCCAGCTTGCTCCCAGCCCCATCCTGGAAGAGGAAAGTTCCTGGTTTGTATCCCTTGTTTGCTGCTCCTTTGGGATGGTGCAGCTTTTTGCCGTGGTTAACCAGCTGCTGCCGTGCACGGGGTTATCCTAAACCACAAACACATACTTTGTTTAAGGCAAGAATTTTACAATCAATAACTTTTTATTTGATCCGAGGGTTCTTTAATCTTCCTGCCTGTAGTCTCAGATTAACATGAGAATTGGGTTTCAGGGACTGATGGTTTTGCTTGTATTTATCCTTTTGTTTGTGTTGACAGATAATCCCATTACTGCTTTCCTTAGCAGTTTGGTGGCTGTGATTGCTTCTATTACTGATGTCTGGCTTTAAACCTGTAAGCTTATCTGAGCACTTGATTATACCTTTGGCACTGAACACCTCCCTGCCCTCCTGAGGAGTGGACAGGATGAGTATGAATATTCGTGACTTAAATACTTTTAAAAAAGAAAATGACGAAAAGAAAAGACAGGAGCAAAAGGCACCTGGAGTTCAGGGAAATGCTTGCTTTGACTTCAGAGGGTTTCAGATCTATTAAAGTTGGCTATGGAATGGCTGAAGCTCCTGGCATTGTGTCTTTCTAGTGAACTTTGCCTTGTTCTGGGTATCAAGAGATGTAAACCAGAGCATAAAAGGATGGAAAGGAGCTCAGGTCTGTTGGGTTACCTCTCCTTTCTCCCTCCAAGAACAAATTCTCACCATGCTCCTCCCTGCCCTGTTTTGCCCTCCTTGGTACAAATTGTGTGTCATGCCCACTGAGGCTTTATTGTTGCTGTTGTGGCTTTAATTCTCTGTGTTGGAAATCTGCAGTCCCACGTATGACCAGCTAAAGCTTGTAATGATTCCTGCAAGGGATCTGGGCATCAATAAACCATTTACTGCAGCTCAGCCGAACCCCAGTAGCCCATGGCCACCATCCTGGGGCACAGCTGTGCCCTGGGCACCTGGAACAGCCAGAATTACCCTGGGGAAGCCTTTGCCACTGGGAGCTGCCACCTGGGCATGGAGGTGGCTGTGTGTCCGTCCTTCCTTCCTTCCTTCCTTCCTTCCTTCCTTCCTTCCTTCCTTCCTTCCTTCCTTCCTTCCTTCCTTCCTTCCTTCCTTCCTTCCTTCCTTCCTTCCTTCCTTCCTTCCTTCCTTCCTTCCTTCCTTCCTTCCTTCCTTCCTTCCTTCCTTCCTTCCTTCCCTCCTTCCCTCCCTCCCTCCATCCATCCATCCATCCATTCCATCCCTCCCTCCCTCCATCCCTCCCTCCATCCATCCTTCCATCCATCCTCTGGTGGGACTGGGACCCCGGTGCTGAGCTGTGGGTCCTGGAGCAGGACACGAGGCTGCTCCAGTTTCTGGCTGTGTTGGGAAGAGCCGGTGGCTGTGGGTGCCCGGCCGGGCAGAGCCAGGCTTGGCTCGTGCAGCAGGAGTGGCAGGGAACCTCTGCAACGTCAGCAGGAGGATCTAAACGTGCCCTGTGGGACTGCAGCAGGCACCTGCTTCTCAATTAAATTAAATTAAAGTGAGGGAAAAAATGTTTTCCGTGCAGGTTTGCAAATACAGGTCAGGGGAAGCGAGCTAGAGGCTTTGTGGTGAGGATGGAAAAGTGTTCCTGAGGAGTTTCCCTCTTCCTCCAGCAAAGAAAACTGGATGGAGCTTGTGTGGGGAAGGGCAGGTGGTGGAGCAGAGGCCACTTCTTACAAGCCTCTCATTGTGGGGCACGAGTGATTTTGGGCTGTGATACTGCTGTACTGAAAAAAATGGAGCTTTAAACAGTATAAAAAATCCCAGATGCTTCCTTTAAATGAACTGTAGGGCTTCCTGAGCTGCAGAAACCAAAGGGGGGGTTTGTCTGCTGATGGGTCCACCTCGTGTGTGTTGTCCCAGCTTAACTGCATCTCCTGTGGGAGGGGAGTGGGTCCTGCCTGAGCTTTCATGGAGCTCATCCTGGTGAGCTCTGGCTGGCAGCAGGCACAGGTAGATCCATGTATTTCTGTGGATCTTTGTACTTCCTTGATGTTTTTCCACTGCTTGAAGCTGTAGAGATCCTCAGAAGGATGGGGTGAGTGCATAAAGTCTTCAGAGGCTAAAAATCTGAATTTGGCTGGTGTGGTGCTTGTCCTCCATCAGCCTTTTGTCTTCAAATTTCATGTTTAAATATTTTTATATTAATTAGTAGCTGTTCAGACATATAATCCATCACTTTAAAGGAGTGAATTTTCTTCCTTCTGTCTGGATCTGATTGTTTCAAAGACATCAAGAAGAGAACTACAGTTTTGCCCTTATGTACCTGCTGTGGCTTCACCCAAAATTTAAGCTTACTGTGATTTATAGAAATTAGCAAGTTTTTCAACCAGCTAAGGCTTCTGACAGCTCTTTTTTGTATAAAATTTTATTTTCCTGAATAGTCAGTAGGGTTTTTTTATTCCCTTCTAAATGGCTCTTATAAATATCAAAAGAGTCATAAAAACCCTTATAAATTCTTTTTTTATTGATTCAGGAAAAATAAACCCAGGACTTTTACTTAAAGGGTAATATTGGAAAACAGTTTGGGTTTGGCTGGTTTTTATAGGAGCATTCTTAAGGGAGCCAGGTGGAGGCACCCAGATCTCACTGAGATGCTAATTTTGTTTTACTGATCCAGCTGGAATTAGTCAAAAAACAGTGTCACCTGCACCCCTGAAATACACAAATGCATCCTGGAACCTGGAGCAGCCTCTGGGCTTGGGATCTGAGACATGGGATAAGGAAAGGGAGAGAAAGGAAGGGAGTGGAGTTCTTTAGATGGCTCTTGGATCACTTGTTTCTCAGATTACTTAATGTTATTTTTTGACTTCATAATTTGACATTCCCTTGGTTCACCCCTTTGGATAATTTGGTGTAAAGTTTCAGGGACTGGGTTCTCAGGAGGGTTTGTAAGAAAGTGATGGCCGTGGGGATTGTTGGCAAGAGATGTCAGCAGAGGAAATACAGCTGTCATTTCACAGCAGAAAGTGAGCAGCATTTTGTGTTACAGCTCTCACCAGAACATTTCTTGTTCCATCACTGACACCATTCCCCAGTTTTTCACAGAAATCTTCCCCCTGAGTTTGTCTGCACAGCTTTCATTAAGTGTGGAGGAGATGGGACTTTCTTAAAGCCTCTTAGTGGACAGATGAAGATGGCATTTTTGGGGGGAATGGAGTGGGTTGGGATGGATGGGGTATGACAGGAGGTGATCCTTCTTCCCCCTGAACAATAACAGGTGCACATTATGGGATTGGGTTTTTTGACAAGCAGAGGAACTTGTATAAATGGATTATCAATCTTGTCAAAAGGTGCCTCCTTAACCATTACAGTCTATTTATTTATCTTCCAGTGTCTTTATCTAGAGGTTACCAAACAAAAATGGGAAGTTTCAAACACGATTTGGGGTGATTGTTTGAGCAAGAAAAAAAATCATGTTCCAATGGTTTGGGTTGGAAAGAACCTTAGAGCCCATTTTGTTCCACCCCCTGCCGTGGGCAGGGACACCTCCCACTGTCCCAGGCTGCTCCCAGCCCCAATGTCCAGCCTGGCCTTGGACACTGCCAGGGATCCCAAAGCACCACATTTTAGCACAGATTTAGCTCTCCACTCCAGTGTTGTGCCTTGGCCCCTTTTCCATCTCTCCTCATGTTTGCCCAGTGTCACATTTGTTGTGGTGATGGTGCAGGTGCTGCAGAAATCGTGTCCGTGTCTGCTTGTTAGAACTGTTTTTGGTTTTTTTGTTTGTTTTTTTTCCTTTTTAATGGATTAATGCAGCAAGAACATATTTATATGTATTTATTTGCTCATACTGCATGCTGCTTCATGAAACAAGGCACTCTGAACACACCCATTTCTTTAAAACAGGGAGCAGCAACCAGTTTTGCATAATTTCTAAATCCTCTGGACCCGAGTGACTTCAAAAGAAACCCACAACAAAACCACCCAAAACCCCACTATAAAAGTAAAAGGCAAATTGAGATACCAGACTACAAAAGTATTCTGAATAATTGGGGGATTATCCTTTAATTTCATGAATTGAGGAAGAACTAAATCTTTTTCTTTTTGTGCAAGTTCTGTATTTCACCCATGATGATGATTGCTGGTGCTGGGGATTAAATGCTGAGAATATCTTTTGAAAACTCTGCTGTGGTACCTGTGGCCCTGGATGAAATCACAGAAACCAGGTGGGAGCTGCTTTTGGTGCTGGTTGGGGAGCCAGGAGGAAGCTTTGGGCTCCTTTGGCTGGGAGCTACCATGACCTGGGAAATGCTGGGGAGAAGCAGGTTCTCGGAAATGAGTTTGAATTTTTTTGTTTTTAATTTTTCCTGCTGCAGCCTTGTGCAGCCCAGATGTATTGTGCAGGTGCAGAGTGGCTCCAGGAAGCAGAGAATGGCGTGCTCAGAGCCATTGATGAGAGCTGAGGTTACTTTTAATGTCTTGTACCACAAGTATTTCGTGTATTTTTCGTCCTTAATGGCATTCGGTCTTGTTACAGGAATTAAGCACTGTGAGTTAAAATAACAAATCTGCACTATGCTTTGCTGGGTTTTAAATCAAAATGGCATTCTTTTTTCATGAGCCCATAATCCTTTCTTTTATACAGTTTGATGCTAGCCAGCTCTTGCTTCCTGAGGCAGAACCATTAGATATCAAAAATATAATTGCTCTCTATATGAGTGCTCCTTTGTAGCCCAGCCCTTTCATGTTTTGAGGCTGCAGCACTTTTTTTCTTTAAAAATATTCTATTAAGTTCTTCTGAATTGTGAATCCCAGCCTCCACAGGTAAGGGGTCAGTGCCCTGTTGGGAACCAGCAGAGAAGTGGAAGTTCATGGTTAGGATTTGCTTTTTGGTGTGGGAGTTCAGCTGGAAATAGTGAAATCCAGAGACAGGAGACTGTAATTATCCCATCAGTGCCAGTTGGGAGTTAATTAATCTATAGTTCCCCACCTGGCATCCAAAGTGGAAACTGTTTTGGGTGAGGGAGAGAATAGTAATGGCTTATCTTGCACTTGCTTGAGTGTGAGAGGTTTGGAATACACAGCTGCTGAAATACATACATTGCATTTATTACTGTGCTACAGGAGCATTGCTTTGCCTCATTCCACACAAAAATAAGTGGAGGTGTCTGATTTGTGTGGACAGGTGTTTTAAAACCCCAGGGGGTCTTTTCTTTTCCTTGCTTCTTTCTGTTCTGTGTCTGTAATTAAAAGCACTGCAGAGACCTGCAGAGGAAACCCCCCCGCCCATCCTTCTGTCCCTGGGGAATTTCACATCCCTGGATGAGGAGAGGGAAGGCTGGGGGAAGTTCAGCTGACCTGTGCTGGACACCAGCAATTGCTCCTCTCTTGCTGAAGGTTAGGATTATAAAAGCCCAAACACACAGACGTTTCCTTTAATAATACAAACCCGTTTTCTCTAGTCTGCCAGAATTCGGAGCGTCTGGTGGTTTCCATGGAGAAGGATATTTCTTACAAGGCCCAGCTATTTTTGCAGACTATTTTGTAATGTATTTGAACTTGCAGTCTTGTGCCATTTCTGGTCTCCTGCTCCACGAGCAGTGCAGGGAAATAGAGCCAAATTCCCGTTCAGGAGCAGCCAAGGGCCTCTGTCCCGGATGGTTGTGAGGGTCAAGGCACTGTCTTTGTGCTGTCCCCTGGTTTTGCTGTGTTTCCAAGGAGAATCCCCATGCAGTGGGAGAGGTGAGGCTTCTCCTGCTGTGCACCAGCACGAGGATGCTGCTCAGACCCCAGGAAATGTTCCTTTGGGAAGGGTAATTTCCTCTGCTGCTGTTTCTTGTTCTGAATTTTACACGGTCTGAGTTTGTTTTCCAGTTGACAGCTTGGCTTTCTCCAATTTTGTAATTATATATAAAGTTTTGTCTAACAAATGCCATTTCTTCTTCCTTAATTCCTCTAATTAGAACTTAAACTGTGTTACTGGTCCTTCAGTGCTTTCTTCTCGTGGCTGCAAGAAGAGAAAGCTCAGAAAAAACGTGCCTAGACAACATCCTGTCTCTGCAGCTCGTCCCCTATTGCTTCAGTGTTGTCCACTACAAGTTTAATTACTGTGTGAGAAATACTTTTCTCAAGTGGAGCCAAAATCTAGGATTTAAGCCAAAGTAAATTAACAGTTCTCAGAAAACCTGGAGTCCCAAAGCCAAGAATTTCAAGGCTTTTAGGCATCTCTCTGTTATTGGCAGGCATCTCGTGATGTCATGTGGTAGAACAAATGGACACCCAAAAGCTGGAGTCAGCATTGTGCCAGTTTAGCAGGAAAGATTAAAACCGATTTAATTTAGGGAGGCCAAACTGAAAATAATGATTATACACAGAAACGGTGGGGTTATTTCATAAGCCATATCCCTTCTTCTCCATTAGTGGCAAATTTCCAAGCTTCATTCTCAGTTCCTAAATTTGCACTCTAGGTTTTCTTTTTTTTACCATTATTTTTTTTTATTTTGGGGGGCAGAGGGGACTGCTTATTTGTGAAGTTGTATTTCATTAATTGTGTTTCCAAATGTGTTAAATGCAGTATTCTCTTTTTTTCTTCTTTTTTTTCCCCCTAAATTGCCATACTACACAGACCAAACATTGGATTTGGTATAAAATAACTGGTGTTCGAGGGCTTAGAAGGAAAAGAGCTATTGGCTGATGGAGTGGGGTTAACACAACGTTTGAGGGAAAATTCCTGATGCTTGATTTTACCTGGTGTGTGCAATCAGGAGGGCTCTGTGTGTGTGTGTTCAGTGCAGAGCTGATAATAAGAGTCCCTCTTTGTGTCTGGTTCTTGCAAACACAAAGCCCTGAGGAAGAAAGGGAGTTGTGGTGCTCTCAGGCTGTGGTGGTGGCTTTCTCTGAGGTGGTCAGATCGGATCCTGCAGATCCAGACGTGTGGCATGTGCTGGGGACACAGGAGGTCTGGGTTCTGCATGTGGGAGAGCTGTGGGGGTCGTTTTGCTGGTTAATCTGTATAGAATCCAGGCTAGTTTGGGTTGGAGGGGACTTTAAAGCTCATCTCATCCCACCCCCTGCCGTGGGACACCTCCCACTGGACCAGGTTGCTCCAAGCCCCATCCAAACTGGCAGGAGGAGCCAAAGGCAGCAGGGCTGGAATCTCTCCCAGCTCCACCTTGACGTGAGCCCCCTTCTCTCGCACCAGGGTCTCTCTTGCAGCACAGCCCCAAGGGGAGGGGGGGCTGTGTGTGGGGGCTTCTCTGGCATCCCTCTCTCCTCCCCAGCATCTCCTGTGTCTGCTCAGCTCTCACCAGCCACGGCTTTGCTGTTTAATGCTTCGTTGTGTCCAGTGCCAAGGTTCAGTGGCTGGAAAGGCTTCAGGGGCTGAACACATCCACCCTGCCTGGTGGGCACCAGCCATGGCAGAGCCACCCAGGCTGCTCCAGGCACTGTCCATGCCCCCAAGCAGCCGCCTGGCCACGTGCCACCTGTGTCCCTGAGCTATGTGTGCAGCCCCTGCACGTCTGGCAGTGCTCATCCTGTCCTTGCTCTGTGTGCTGATGTGTTCATGGGGGAGAGGGTGTGTGTGCTCTTAGAATAATTTTTAGAAAAGGGGAATTCTGTCCCTGACTTTGTCTGTTGAGGTCTGTGTCCTGTTGAAGTGCTCAAGGAAGGAAATGCTGAAAGCAAAGCAAGTCTGGCTATATCAGCTTTGCCTCCTGGGTGCTGGGAGGCATCACCCAGGCAGGTGGGATGGCAGCATCCTGTACCAGCCCTGCCTGGGCTGGCAGATGTTCCAGGTCACTGTAGCATTCTGTACCAGCCCTGCCTGGGCTGGCAGGTGCTCCAGGTCACTGTAGCATTCTGTACCAGCCCTGCCTGGGCTGGCAGGTGCTCCAGGTCTCTCTGGGTGGGACAGGCTGTGGTGCTGTGTGATTCCTGCACCAACAGCACTCGCTGCCATCCCTGGTGTGTCCCTGCGTGTCAGAACCTCACCATTTACTGCAGCTGGTGGGCAAATGGTGTAGTGTGAGAGTGAGGAGGGGAGCAACACAGAGAGCAGGGTCAGAACGTTTCACTATTCATTTTGTACCAGTGGTTATTCGATAGGTGCCTGTGCATTGTCACAAAATGCCTCTGCTCGTGCAGGAAAGCGAGATGGGCTGAGAATGAGCCCCCACAAAGTGGATGTGGGTACCTGTGTGTGTGTACACCTAATAACATAAAAGATGCTGCCAAAGGAGCTTGCTGGGTGTAGCTGTGACAGGATCCACGGAGAAAAGAGGAATCGTGTATTACAACCAATGTGACTGACTGAATTCCTTGTTTTGATGTTTGCTGTGGGTGTCAAGGATGTATAAATGCAAACAGCACATTCATAAATTATTTTGGGTTGCTGGTAGCTTTCTGAAGAAAATAATTTGTAATGAGCTTCATTTATGCACCAGAAATGAAGATGGGATTAGGCGAATATTGAACTGTAAATGCACTGGTGATTTTTGGCTTTTGTGCGTAGCACAGAGAATCTCATAATCTATCTCCACTCTGATCTTGAATATGCAGAGCTGGCTGTGCCTTTCATGCAGCAGCTATTTTAGTGTGCAGCAGTCTGGCCTTGAGTGTGTTTGGTGAGCCCTTGCATCGGCACCTGCCCGGGCTCTCCCCGCGGTCCTGCCGCGGCTCAGGGGCTCTGCTGAGCTTTGTGAGCAGAGCCCGGCCCACAGAGTCCCTGCCCTGCCTTTGTCAGGGCTCAGCTCCCTGGATTACAGCTGGGCTGGGGTGTGCTCGTGGTTTCACCCACCAGCTCTGTCAGGGCTGGAGGAGAACGCAGGTGAGGAGGGTGGGTCACTGACCCGTGTGAGGCACAGGGGTCGAGCGACTCTGACACAAGGAGTGGGTCTTGGCAGGACAAGCAGGTGCCATACCTGGAGATTTTGCCTTCCAGGTCTCCTGCTGGCATGAGTGTGCTGTGAAGACCCAGCAGTGAATGGCCAGGGCTACCTTTGAGTGGCTCACTTGCCACATTGTTTTAAGGATGAGGTTTTTAGCCAGACTGAAAGGCTCGTGGGCGGTGAGCTGGGGTGTCACAGACAGCCTTGATGTACGTGAAGAACGGCTCTATCTGGGGTGATGTGCTCTGTGCAAAAGCTCAGAATGTGCTTCAGCACCCCTGGAACAGCAGGTACAGACACACACACACCTGTGGCCGGTGCTCACACGGGGCATGGGCTCACTGACATCTCAGTTTAGGGTCCACACAGATCCCTGGATTGACCAGCCCTGGTTTTGCTGGGAAGGAAGGGTGCATCAGCTCCTCTTTGGAGTCTGTTAGATGAGGAAATGTGCTCTTTGCTGATGCATTTTAACGAGGCTGCTGAACCCTTGGGTGATTAGTGTATTGGTGCCACAGCATGCACGGTGCTGAGAGCACTTACAGCCCTGATCTCAATTTCACACAGGTGCAGACAGCAAATATTTTTTCTTAGCAATTTCAGGCTCACACACTTAAAACGAACTTGGATATCTTCTCCATTTGTCTCTTTATATGTGCTGTGCATAATGGTTTTGGAGGGGCTGGGGTTAGTGATGAGCCACGTGTTTTGGGCTGAATTGCTTGAACTGAGCCAAACCAGTTGTGTTCATGTAAATCAGGTTCACTGAGGAAGCAGCTTCTTAAACCCTGCCCATACCTCTGCCCATTAAATGTGAGGGGTTCTGAGTCAGGAGCCTTGGTGTTGGTTTCACCTGGCTGGTGTAATTTTCCCAGTTCCGATATGGGGTTGTTCAACCTGGAGGGTAGAGAGGGCTCTGAAGAGACCTTAGAGCTTCTTCCAGTACCTGAAGGGGTTCCAAGAGAGCTGGAGAGGAACTTTGGAAAAGGGCATGGAAAAGTGCCAAGACAAGGGGGAATGGCTTCCTGCTGCCAGAGGGCAGGGATGGATGGGATATTGGGAAGAAATTCTTTCTGTGAGAGTGGGGAGGCCCTGGCACAGGGTGCCCAGAGCAGCTGTGGCTGCCCCTGGATCCCTGCAAGTGTCTAGGGCCAGGCTGGATGGGACTTGGAGCAGCCTGGGATGGTGGAAGGTGTCCCTGCCCATGGCAGGGGGTTGGAATGAGATGGTCTTCAAGGCCCCTTCCATCCCAGACCATTCTGGGATTCTCATTCCATGATGACCAATGACATTCTCAGTGCTTTTTTTTTTTCTTTTCTTTTTTTTAATGAGCTAATTCTTTGGCTTGAAGTTCTGCTTCATCTTATTTAGCCTTTTAGATTTTGCAAAGCAGCCTTGCCCCTTGTTGGGCTGCCTGGAATTGTACTTCCACTTTAATTTAGTCACCTTGAAAGGGGACTGCCAAAAACAAAGGCAGGATTCAGTGATACGGATCAGCTTACACCAAATCAGCATTGTTGCCTGAGAATATCTCTTGCAGTGAGAGGAGCTTGAAACCTGCAGGGTGTCTTTTTATGAAAAAAGCAAAATATATACTTATTTGTATGCATAGACCACCTAGGGGAGTTTCTTTTGAATTTTGCAGTGTTTTAAACACTCATTGATGTGAGTGCTTATTGCAAAAGCAAGGACAAATAAGATGTACAGTAGCTAAAGGGCCATTTTTGTCTGGAGGTGCACAGGAGCGGAGTAAACAGGATTCATTAGAGTCAGAGGAAGGAGGAACAGCTGTGGGGACATGTCACCCACCAGCACAGTGGCCCAGGACCTCAGAAGCTGGAGCAGTGTTGTCTTACACCTTTTAATAGATGCCAGATTAAGGTGCTTCTTGAGCTACGCAGGCTAGAGGGTGGTAAGTACCGGCTGATGAATGTGTCTGCATTTCTTTATAGCATGATTAATATCTGATGGTTTCTCTTCCCCTCACTGGTGTCCAGCTCTGGGATATTCCTCACTGATCCTGTCACAGACAGCTAAAACCAGTTCCTTCTAGGCTTGGCCAACCTTCCTGAGGTAGGACAGGCAGGACAAGGCAGAGCTGCCCAGCCATGGTTGTCTCATTGGGTTGACTTTTGGGTTGACAGGTGGAGCAGAGGAGCTGCTGTTTGTGATGTTCACAAGAACCCCTGAAACATGGTCAGAACTGAGGAAAATAATGAAATCTGGACTCTGATACGTCTTACTGCACAGAAATACATCCTTTATAGCTTTTGGGCAAAGTTCTATGTCTCAATTTGCACAGTGTAAGGGAATAATTGTTTTACTGAAGTCTCAGAGAGAAGAAATGGAAGTACAAGAATTTCTGAGCACGAGGTGTTTGGTACAACTTATGGAAATAAGGTGGGAGGTACCTGAGGGCCTTTTAGGGCCTACTGGGACCTTGGACCACTTAGTTTTATTTTCTGTGTGGCAGTGCAGTAAAACTTAGGCAGAAGTTTTTATCTTGAGGGTTCAGAGTGTTGCAGGTTTTCTGTGCCCAGCACAACAACGTGGAGCTGGCTCTAGGGTGGGTTGTAAGAAGCTTTTAAGACTTAAGTGGTAGCTCAAAAATCATCTGATATGTATTCAAAAGCAGCAGGAGGAACTGTTAGTTCAGCAAATTATGGGCACTAATGTGGTGTGGAAAGGTCACTGTGCAGCCCACCCAGATCTCACAGCACTGCTCACCAGCTTGGCAGGGACTGCCAAGGTGACCGGGAAGTTTTTTGGTAAAATTTATGAATAGCCATGAAAACCAATATCCTACGAGCTGGGAGGTTGCTGGGTGCCCAGCTGCCCTCCCTAACTGGGTGTTTGAATTTCGAATTTTATTACCTTCCCGTGCAGATTTCTGCTGATGAGTTTAAGAGCAGCTGTGAGCCTTTCCCGCAGGTGGGAGCTTCCCTTCCCTGCGCCCTCCCCTCCTCTCCCAGTCTGTCATTCAGCCTCACATTTGAAATCCTTGGATTCTTCCTAAAGCTGGTTGAGAGCAGTGCTGCCATGGTGTGGGATGGGTTTGCTTTAACGCTGAGGGGGAGGCTTGTAGGCTGGATATATCTTTATATCAGCTACCAGTCAGTGCTGGCATCCCTTCCCTTCCAGGCATTATTCCAGCCGTTTCTTCTCCAGCTCCTTGTCCTTTCCAAGGCTCTGTAGGGATGATGGCCCTGCCCCATTCCCTCAGGCCACTTAGGCAAAGCAAGCCCTGGGTCTTCATCCTCACCCTGAGGTTGTTTTGGGAAAAATGTGTTCCCAGGAGTAGCCTGAAACCTTGTAGGAAGCAGCCGTGGATTCCCAGTATCTGCGGGCAGACAGGGCTGGGGCCAGGTGTGCTGCTGCAAGGACAATCTGCTCTTGTGGCTACCACATGCTTTAGGGGGTGGTTCTTTGAATTGTTGTGAAAGATTTGATTGTTTTTGGTTTTTCTTTTAAGTGGCCTCAATCAGGGTGGTTTATACAATTGATTCCTCACCTGCCTTTTCCAGGAAGGTACCATCACACCTGAACAGACCTTTCAAATTCAGCTCCCTTGAAAATAATGGAATTAGGCTGCGGTGTTGTTCCCATTTAGGAAATCAATCTCTTTTTGAAACCTCCCCCCCCTGCTCCCCCCATGCTTTTAGGAAGAGCAGAACCTGGCAGAAGGATCTACCTTCCCTCGGCAGAATTCCCCTGGAGACATCTGCTCTTGGTGGGCATCCCTTGATGTTCGCTTCCCTGTTCGGGGGGGGGGGGGGAGATTTGCTGTGATTTGGAGCTGCCATTTCCTTGAGTAGTTTTGTGCTGTTGCCTCTGTTAGTATTTAATGCTGATCTCTTTCCACTCTCCCTTTATCTTTTATGACATTTATGTCGGGCCGTGGACAAATAGCGATGTGCTTGGGTTTTATTTTCGGCAGCGTTCTCCTGGCGGAGCACAACCAACAGACTGCGTTTCACAACCGTCCCCTCTGCCAGAGCTGTGAAAACTGCTCCTCTCTTCATTCAGAAGAGCTCATTACTGCTGCTGCATCCTCCGTGGCCTCTTTCCAGAGCTTCTTAGTCCTTTTAGAGCCAATTCTTTGCTTTCCCTTGTTGGACATCGAGTTGTGGGGATGTCCTCGATGATTTTGTCGATGCGGATCTGTGGAAAGCCCTGGGTTTCTTCTTGACAATCCTCAGTGCTGCGATGTTGTCTTGGCTGCTTTGCTTTTCTTATTCCCCTCTCCGTTCTGCTGTATTTTTATGTATATAAATTATACATATATAAAATAAACAAGGAAGTTTCTGTAGAAAATAAATCGTTGTTGAGAGAGGGCAAAATGACACTAAATTGGCAGCTTTACAGAAGGTATGATGCCTTTGATTGATTAGTTGTCAAAGAAATGTAATGTACTAAACATGATGAAGATTAAGGATGTGAAGATGGTTAAAATTCAAGTTGCGTAAGTGTTTGGTGTTAGGTTTAGAGCCTCTTCCAGAATTTTAATTTTGAAAATGCAAAGTATTTGTTTTATGCTGTTCCTTAGGAGCCCTCTAGATGTTTTGAAAATTTTGAGTTCTTCAAAAAACAACAACAAACAAAACACAATCTGAAAGTATTTAGTATTCACAGTTTGTGAATTAGATAAGAGACACATTATTTTTTTTGAGATTAATAATGAGCTGCTGAGATGCATTAGACACCAGATACAGAAACTGAGCACCAGAAATAATAGTAGCATTATCCTGAACCTCGTAATTACTCTCAGGGTCTGATTTTACATTGTATCTACTGTTCATGAAATAACAGCAGCGTATTTTGGAAAGGGGCTTTTTACAATGACAGGTAGTGATAAAAGAAAGGGGAATGGCTTCCCAGTGCCAGAGGGCAGGGCTAGATGGAATATTGGGAAGGAATCCTTCCCTGTGAGGGTGGGCAGTCCCTGGCACAGGTTCCCAGAGAAGCTGTGGCTGCCCCTGGATCCCTGCAAGTGCCCAAGGCCAGGCTGGACATTGGGGCTGGGAGCAGCCTGGGACGGTGGAAGGTGTCCCTGCCCGTGGGATCTTTAAGGTCCCTTCCCACCCAAACTGTTCTGTTTGATTCTACCAAGAACCCCCCCTCAAACCTGTGCTGCCAGCTTCCTTTCCTAAAACACTCCGCTAAACATCCCGCTTTCCTCCTGGGAGCCTCCTCTCCAGATCTGCACAGCCACTGCAGCACTGCTCTCAATCATCGCTGCCGCCACGATGCTGAAGAAGTGAAAAAAAAATGAAGTGCCCCAGACCTGACAACAGTTCAGCTGGTGACAAATGACTGTCACACTGACCAGTGTAGTCTGCTTGTTTCTATTCCCCTCTCCCTTTAGAGCGATATCGAGTTGGACGGAGAGCTCAAATCGTCTCTGTGTTCGGTGCTTGCACCAGCAGCTGGGACTCACTGTCATCATTGCCACGAGCTGCACTTCCAGGAGAGACCAGGGAACACATTTTCAGACACGTTGGCAGGTGATAGGGACCTCCAGGCTGCTCTGACCACGGTAATTTGTCAAAAGCTGCACCGTTCGCAGGGACTTTGCCTCTGAAAGCGGCCCTGGGTTAGTGAAGGTGAGGTGATGACAGCTCTGGTTTTGCTTGCAAAGACAAACTGAGAAGTTTTCGGCAGGAATTTTATTGTTAGGCCCTGCCAGTGCCAAGAGGGTTTTGGGTTGTCCACAGACATGTCTTGCTGTGAAAATGCACCAGGTGAACTTTAAACTTGTGTTTGCTGTAGCTGTAGTTTGCTGTGCTGTTCTGAGTGTGGAGGGATGAAGGTTTATCTGCAAACCCTCTGCAGCCCTGTCTGGGTGTTTCATGTGCTGCAGACCTCACACAAAGGGACCTGAGGAGAAGTTGGCTGTGGGTGCAGGAACCTCTCCATGGGTCCTTCTCTCAGCTGTCTTGCCAGCTTCCATGAAGCCAACTCAAGTCTTCTCTGTCCTCTTATTTTCCTGTCTTTTGCCTTTGAAGTTGGATGTTGATCATCTCCGTCGCTTGTGTGGTGGATCTGTGGTGACACCAAACCCTGCCACGTTCCCTGGGGGTGTTTAACCCACGCAGTCAGACACAGCGATGGCCTTTCACCATCCTGCAGGGGCAGAATGAGCCAACTTCTGCCTCTGCTGCTGCCTCAGCGTGTGATTTGTAGGCAGCCCTTACAAAAGCTCCTCTTGTGGTGTCTGGAATGAGTTTGTCAAGTCTCCGTGTAGAGGAAGGAGGATCTGTGACTTGCAGGCAGAGCAGACTTGAGATGAAAGTCACTAAACTATGATAAATGGGGAGCTCCAAGGTATCGTTTTTAGAACTTCATTTAAGAGCATGGCAGCTCTTTAAACTGATTTCAGTAATGAATAATTAAAACATAAAATACCAGAAATGTAAATATTTCATTGAACTACTAAACAGAAACTTTGTTGAAGACAAAGGAAGCTTTATTGTTTTTCTTCTTTTTTCCCCCAACTTCTCCTCCTACATGGAGAGCCCTGATCTGGACAGGAGGAAGCAGGGGAAGTGCAGCCATCAAACCTCTGTCAGAGATTAGAAATTCCTCCTTACTTTTAAACCACTCTCTTCTGAATTGTCCTTCCTTGGTTAACTTGTGGATATAATAATTCAGCTAATACCCCATTTATGCCTTTCCTGGAAATGTTTCTGGACCTTGCAAACACAGAGGTTGGGAAGTTTTGTAGCTGTTCCAGTGAGAAAAAACTGTCCAAGCTCCGATCATAAGTTGGGTTCAACAGGAGTTAAATAGGGACTAAAGCAGGTGAATATCTGAGCTTGTGTTGTGTGTTTGCTATTAAAATTAATAAAACCTTCCTAGAAAATGGCTGATTAAGAATTGAATGTCACCAGGTAGTAAATAAAAGAGTGAAACAATTCCTTAGAATAATTTTTCCAGCTTCACTCCCCCCACCCCCGCCATGTTCTAGACTCTTAAAAAATGTAAGCTTATTTAGGGTCTCTGTGGTTAGAAGTCAGATTAGATATTGGTTGGGGCTGTGTTTATTAGTCAAGACTAGTGATTACCAAAGGCTGTTCGTTTCCAAGAGGCATTCAAAGCCCAGCAAGGGTGAATAGATAATATGTGTAGCTGGTAGATCAAGAACGAGCACTCAGGGTTGAAGAAGACCTGATTTCCATTTAAAAACAAAACCAAATCTAATCTGAGGCATTAGAAACAATAAGAGTGATGCATTAAAGGGTATTTATAGGCAAGGTTGATCTTTATTCTGCACTGAAGTCTCCCAGGCCCGGGGTCAGGGGGCCCTGCCTTGTACCTCAGGAAATGACAGCAGAGGCAGATCCAAATGTCCCTGCTGCCATGGGCTCTCTGCCCATGACAGACTCACCTGTGAGATGAGGTGTTGGCCTTCTCCAGCTCTGGTTTTCCTGGATTTCTGATATTTGAACAAAAACCCACTGTGTGGTTACACAGCCATCGCTCAGCCGTCCCTCCCAGGGTCTGCTTGGGTGACGTGCACCAGGCCAGGTTTCCACAAGACCCAAATCTTGATATTGTTTCCAGTCTTTTTTCCCCATGATTGAACTGATTGTGGACCAAAGCTGTTCATTGATCATTGCTGGATTAGTCACTGTGGCTCTGATGTCAGAGGTTGCTTGGGATTAAATTTAATAGAAGACTTGGCTTTTGCAGCGTCTTATTTTTAAGTGCTTGGATCCCTGAGTGGAGCCCTAAATTTGGGTTCAATACAGACTGGATAGAAGAGTTTGGCACTGGACAAGGCATTCTTTTAAAACCTGGAGAATCTGAAGCACCTTCCAGAATTGCCCAGGCAGGAAAGGACAGAGAGGACAATTATTTATATCCAGAGAGGTGATGAGCACAGAGTTGCAGAGATGTGAAGGGAAGCTTTGGACTCAACACCTTGGGGAACGTGGCCATGAGCTCAGGTGCCTGCAGATTTAGGGGGCTGCTACAGGTGAGGGTTCTTGGACCATCTGAGCCCAGTTCCTGCCCCAGCCCAGTCCGAGGCACCGAGCACTGCTCTGTGTTCAGCCTCTAAACAGGAGTTGCTCCGTCAGAGCAGCCACCAGGGAGTTCTGGATATTGGCTGGTGCTTGTCAAGCACTCGAAGATTAAATATGCTGTGTTGTGAACAAGTTTTTGCTTTTCTTGTATTGAGCTGGGATACCGAGGTGATGAGCATGGTGTAAATATCTGGAGAGAGAAATGCTGAGCATAATAATTTGTATTGATCTTGAAAGCCAAAAGACCTTTCTACCACACTCTGCTTTTTTGGTGTATGTTATGGCCATATAATGATGGAATTATTATTTCAGCAAAAGAATTAGGAGGAGGAGATTATTATTCTGATAAACTAATTTTGGAAAGAATAATTAATTTGGTTCAAGGTGAAAACTGGTGGTCGATAACTTAGTGTGGGATTAACATATTGGGTATGTTTGAGCATTTCTTGGCTCTGCAGAAACAGTGGTTTACAGGCTAATGTTTTGTTTTATTTATAATGACCCTCTGCTTAGAAGATCTTTTAGCGTTTGTTTTTGGGTTGGTGGTTTTTTTTTTTTTTGGTTTGTTTTTTTTTTCCTTTTTTTAAAGGCTGGCATTATTAAAAAACAGTCTAAAAACAATGGTCCCTTATCCCTGAGATAAACTTTTTATAAATGTGATTTTTTTTTTCTCTCCTAAACAAACAAAGCCCCCTAATTATAAAGGATTGCAGCTCTCAGATAGCACTGGTATGATTTAATTTGCCACTTGCTATCATTATCTGAGTCATTCCCAGGGAGGAAAACACGGAGAGTACTCCTGGATGTGCTGTAGGAAGACTGATACTGCTCCAGCACGCTGTGGTAGTGATTCTTTGGTGGGTTTGTTCCTTATAGGTTAAGAATACATAATTCCTTAAGTGTTTAGAACATGTAAACCCTTTCAAGCTAAGGTATGTGAACAATTCTACAGTTTTTAGTCCTTCTGCTTTTTTTCAATTGTTTTGGTTTTTTTTTTTGAATCTGTCACTATCTGAAGTGTGGAAATGTTTTGAACTGGCTTAATTAAATGGTCATTCCGAAGCCTTTTGATGAGCTGAAATACAATATTGCAAAGCTGTTCCCACTCTGCCCTGAGAAATGGTCAGGATTGGATTTGCTGGAAGCATTTGGCAATGGCATGGGGATTTCCAGCCCTGCCTGGGATGGAAATAAACACTTATTAAGGAGATTCTTACTAAATATCTTGAAAATCCTGATAAATAATTGGTGTTCCTCGCAGAGACACTTTGTCTTGTGCTGGGAGAGCAGTCGCTGAGCAGCTGTGCTCAGATTCCTTTCAACACAGTTGTGTCTCAGCTCTGCTAGAGGCAGCAGATGATGCTCCACAGCTTGACAAGGCCCTGTCCCAGAGGGATGGAGTTGGGTGAGTGAGCTGACAGAGGTTCGAGTTCACAAAATGGGCTGGAATTATTAATTCTGGTAGCGGGAGTGTGAAATACAGAATCCTTGTGTCTGTGGAGAAAAAGGAGGGGCCACCACGTTAAACAAGCACTGGTCCCTTCTGAGCTGGTTCTGGAAGGAGCAATGCATTTTCTTTATTTAATTTTTTTTTTGATATGTGCTCAAATTATTTAAATGCTGCATTAGAAGCAAAAAAAAAAAACCAACCCCACGAAAAAAACACAATTAAGGCATTAATTATTAGTGCTGGGAGTATTTTGAGTCATTTTTGTATTCAATCGGCTGTAATTAAATACTCAGTGAACACAAAATTAGGTCATATATTATGTAAATAGGATGAGACATCCACTAGCTCCAGCAGCAAATGCGTTGGGAGTCCTTAAGGGTACAATTCAGGATTGGACTCTTGGAGCCTGATGGGTTCTGTCTGACCCTGATTTCCTTCTCTGCCACATGCCCACCTGAACAGAGAGCAGATCCCGTGGAGGATGTGGGATGTGATCCATGATGGGCCACCTGCTGCCTCCTGTGCCTCATGTTCTCAGCCAGGCTGAGCTGAGCTCTCCTGGGGGAAAGATTTTCTCCATGTCCCCAGTGCCTCTCTCTGCTGTGACCCAGCCACGTATCTTGAGCTCATCCTGTAGACACAGAATGAATTTAGGTGTATTAAACAAAAATTAATAGATGCTTTGATGGTTTCGCTGAGCGATGCTGGGAGCACTCGGCACTGCCCAGGATCAAGCCCTCTATTCTCTAACATGACACTTGATAACTCGTGCTTTAGCAGTCATAATTGCAAATGCCAAACCTGATTTTGCTCCCTTTGGGGATAGTGGAAGCAGTAACAGGTCCATTATTATTAATCAGAACGTTTATGTAGCTCTTAAAGAAAGAAATAACAAATGCAAAATCAAGCTGCTGGATTCTGCTCTCTTGTGACAGGGCCTTGCGGGGGGAAGCAGCATCTCCTGGCAGGCTGAACTGCTTCATCCTCATGCCCTCCACTCATTGGACTTGTTGGTCCCATCTCCAGAAGTGGCTCTCAGAGCCCCCCCTTCCTTCCCCAATCCTTCTTTCCCAGCTCTCCGAGTTCTCACTTCTAAATCCAAACATGAACCTCTCAACGTACACGTGGCACATGGAGAACAGGTGTTGGGAGGTGCTGGTGGCTGAGCAGGGAAGCAAGAAGTGAAAATTGCAGGCAGCTGTCTTCCAAGCCATTCCTGGTCCTCCACCTCCCGCCTGCTTCCCACTGGAAGAGGCTGCCCAGGGCAGTGGTGGGATCACTGTGCCTGGAAGGGTTCCAAAACCCTGTAGATGTGGCACCTGGGGACATGGTTTGGTGGTGGCCTTAGCAGTGCTGGGGGAATGGTTGGACTCGGTGATCTTGGAGGGATTTTCCAGCCTTGATGATTCTGTGATTCCATTTTGTTCCCTCATGGAAGAGGCTGCAATTCAGAGCAGAGTAGGTGTTGTACATCAAATATTCTGTTGGAGTCCTTCAGGTATTACTTTTCTAGAGTGTGTGCAGTTTGGTGCTGTTTGGATTCTTCAGGTGGTAGAAGAATTAAATTGAAGTTGTCTATGTTTTGATTTTTTAAGAGAGAGAATGTCTTTTCTAGCCTCTCTCCTTCTTCTCCATCCCTCTCCCAAAAAAATCTTTATTGTATAGAATTTCTTTCCACAGCCCACAACTGGTTCTTGACAGATCCCTGAAAAAAGCAGGATGGGTTTAAATCAGTAGGAAGAGATCAGCCTTGGCGCTGGGAGTGAGGGTAATCCATGGAGAGGTGCAGTGGGAACTCTGCTGCTCCCAAACCCTGACACGGGGATCCCAATTAACCCACAGAAGGGAAATCAATGAGGATACTCCCGTAAGGGAGATGCCATGTGGTTTTTATACCCAGGTAGCTTTTTCCTAACTCTCCATGAGGTAGGAAAGAACTTGTCTGGTCTGTGCATCTGGAATTGACATGTCTGGAGTCCTCAGGAAAAGAAAGGATGGCAGTGTTGGGGCTCTGGGGAAGGGACTTGTGCCTGGGGCGCTTCTCTCACCTCTTGTAACTCTGAAAGCCGAGTCACACAGTTTCCTCCCTTGCTTGCCGTGCCATTTTTACCACTGGAATTGGGGTATAATCCAATATTTAGGAATGGAAAGCTTATTCCTGCAGCTAAGCCACGACAAACCTACACGGACCTTCAGTGTGGATGGTTGGTGGATTGCAAATGTGGGCAGCTCGTAGGAGCTGATGGTGTGACCCCCGGAATGGGATGTCAGGCACTGCGTGCTTACAGTAACTGTGGAGGAAAAATGAGGCCGAGTGGCCACTCTGAGGCCCTGATATTTCACTTTCAAACTTCCTTCTAGCTGGGAGGGTCAGGCTTGACTGCTCTCAGCTCCGTACTGTCAGGAGGCATGGATTCGGCTTATCAAGCAGTGCTGGGCTTGCTAAGTGCTTGGCAGACATTATAGAAAAGCGAGATGCTATTCATGCTGCAGTGGATAAGGAGTTGGAAAGCTTTGGTTTGAGATTGCAAGAGGCTGAGAGGAAAATTGAAGTCATGGAGATAATGATCATTGGACCTAATGCTGCTCTTGCTGAGAATGCCAAAGGCCAGGTTGTAAGGCGTGCAGAAGTCCAGTTGATCATCTGGAAAATAGGTGCAGATTGAGTATTATCATCTTGGTGGGAGAATCTTGTGAATATATTGCTGGAGAAGCGCAGAGATTTGTGTGCTGGTTGCAGGGTGCTGCTTGAGTGGCAGAAATGTGAGGTGGGATTTTTCGAGTGCTTCAGTCTGTCGTAAGGCCGTCGTGTTAGTGAAATGTCAAGCTGCTAAGCACTGATTTCCCAGGACGATAAACCAGTGAATATTATTGCTAATATTATTATGACACTGTGACTTGAAGCTGGTGCATATGATGCAACTCCAATAACAACAAAAATCTGTGTTTTTTTCACTAAGTGTTGGGGGATTGTTCGGTCTAAAATATCAGGGGGTAATTTTAATGCTCTGTGACTTCTGCATGTCATTTGGATTTGGCTTTTTCTCATGTGTCCTAAAAAAAAGTTCAGTTTGGTGACACTGAAAACCATCTCCAGAGTACTCTGCCTTCTTATTGCCAACAGGTTATCATTTAATAAAACACTTGCTACTTACATAATCAGCAGAGACATCTGGACTGGAGTTGCTGCCATAGGCCTACAGCTTTTCTTTCCTTCTTTTTCTAAAGAGGAGAATGAGATTTTAGTTTAAACTGTTTTTACCCAGCACATTGTGTGCCAATAGGCAGTGAATAGATACCATCTCCTCAGATGTGCACACAATCAGATTTTATCCTCCAGCACTGGAGGTTCTGTGTGCAGCTGCTGACAGAAGATTTTATTTGCCTGACAGAGGTCCCTGTGGACAGAGAAATTGTTCCCCATCGACAAGAGTGGTCCTTCAGCATATTTTTGGATTGTCTTCCTTCAGCATTGTTCCTTCTTAAAGGTCGACTGATTTCCTCCAAACCGTTAAACATCCTCTATTAAGGAAAAACAAAATAGTTGTGCTATAGATAATATGAAAATTACCATTCTGACCTTTTCCTCTGTGTTTCTTCCATTTTCTTGACCTGCTTTCCTCTCCGTGGGACACCAGTGGTTGTCCCACAGCCCTGGGCTTGGGAGCCAGTTGGGAGGGCACACACAGTGGGGATGGTTGTGCCTGCCTGTGGTTTTACACCTGCTTGGGAGGGGTGTAGAAAGGGATCAGTGGATTAACCATTCACTTTTGGTATCACTGCTTGTGTGGCAGATCCGTGGAGTGCCCATTACTGGTTGTGGTGTTGGGTTCATTTCCTTTGCAAGGGAACAAGGAATTGCTTCCCTTGTTTCTTTGGGAAGGCAGTGATGCACAGGAGAGGCATCTTGTGATACTGGGTCCTACCTGCTCAGACTGCTTGGGATTTCAAACTTTGTTTTCCTGATCTGGAAATGGATGGATGCTGGGAGTTTTCCTTTGGCCTGGGGCTTTCTGTAGTAAAAGAGAAATTTGAAACCAAGGGTTATATTCTAGGCAAAGGGTAATTTAATACAATGTAAGGTCAGTCTAAGCCTTTCCTGGCCCAAACTGTTCTCGTGATGTTGTTTTCCCTGAAATACCTGTGAAGTGGGAAGAGTTTATTGCTTGTGAGGGTCTTGGTCTCTGTGGCACCTCGGTGTGCACAATTTGGGGCGTATTCTGTGAGAATCTCTGTTGAATTAATGCTGCTTGGGTTACCCCAGCATCAGAAGTGGTCAGCAGTGTCCCTGTGGTGCCATTTATTGCTACCTGTGTTGTGGTGTGCAGTGAGAGGACACATGGACCAGCTCCTCTGCAGGCCAGGGAGATGCTTTGAAGTGCCCATGGCATTTTCATGAGCTGGTTGGTGCCACCCTCACAGCTTTCTGTGGGCACGCCCTCAGCCATGTGGGAGACAGGACAGCCTGGCCAAACCGCCGGGAGACGGAACAGGAGGAAGAGGAAGTAGGGCAATTAACTCCTCTCCAAAAGGACAAATCGTTTGTTGTGCTAAAAATACGCAGCCACAGTGCTGATCCCACATTTCACAGCAGTGGCACGGAGCTATTTCAAGATGCTGAATGGGAGGGGCAGCGGTTGCAGCTCTGCTGGGAGAGCTGTGGTGGCCAAAAGCATGCTGAGGGTCCGTGGAGAACAGGACAGGACCATCAGCAAGGTGGGGTCTTGAGGCAGGGCATGGGGCTGTCACCCCAGGGAAGGCTGTGGGGGTGACTTCAGCATGGGAGTTGCCCCGTTTTTGAGAGGCTGAGATGATGTTTCACCAGGGAGATGTGAAGAGGGTTCAAGGACATGTTGGTGTATGGAGGTGACCATCACCCTGACCTCTGGACTCCAGGTTTGATGCAGGGGTGTGCAGTGTGCAGGGCTGCTGTCCAGCCTTGGAGTACTTCTTTTCAGGCAGCTGCTTGTAGGACCCAAAGGGCTGTGGGGAAACAAAACACCTCCTGCCCAGCGCTTTGTTCCAAAACTGCACTCGCAGCAAAGTTTCCATTCTTCTACTCCTTAGGACTTCTGATTTAACTCCTGTGCTTTCCTGTGCCGTGCCAACAAGTGGAGGGATACGCTTCCATGTGCTGCTTCAAATGTGTTTTTTGATTACCTGGGAGATTGCTTAGGAAATCTCTGGGCTTTGTTGCATTGCACATGCTCCGATCACATTTACAAGCAAGCCACACACTGGGACAGAACTAGGTCACTGGAAGACTCCTTACTGGGCAGATGTTTAGTTTTCCTAATTCACCCCCTATATTAAGAAACATAATTGGGATTTTAGGGGTAGCTGAGTCTTGCTGACCATAGCTAATTTTTATTGTGGGTCCATCAGAAGGTTGAATTTTGGAGGCACAGAATGAGAGGTTTTGGTACATGGGAGAAAGTGGGATATTTTGTCTTTGACTCGCAGTGGGAGGTCACAGCCTTTTGTGCTGGCAGCTCTGAAACCAGCACAAACTGGGGTGATTAGCTCCCTTTTCTAATGAGTACACAAAGCTGATTGTGAATGAGCCAGTGGGTTCATTGTGCACCCTTGGCCTGCGTTTAATCCTTTATGTGAGACCCCCTTTTACACAGGGACAGCAATTGGAATCCAATTTACACCGGGCTCGGCATTAAATCTCCTTACTCCGGCGATGCTGGCTAATCAATGGAATTGAAATTCCGGTGCCGTCAGGAGCCTCCTCCCTCCAGCTCTGCCACTCTTTCTGCTGCGCCGCGTTTTTAGGAGAGATGAAGCCCTTAAGTGGGAAACACTTTGTCTCCCTAATACAAGAATAAACAATGTCTCGCTTCTTGGCAAAACACATCGCAGCACTGTGTAACAAGCAGCAGAGATCTTAAAAGTCCATCAAGAGACGTTATGGTAATTTCACAAGAACGACCACCTTGCTTTTAGTGAGAATTATCTAAATATGAAGATAAAAGGAAGAAGAAAGGGAGCTTGACGTGTAGAGAGACACATGAAAGGTTTCGGGAGAGGCTTTCAGTGCTGCACAGAAATATTTTGCAGCTGAGTTTTCTGGCAAGCACCTGAATAGCAGGAAGAGTTTCTGCCTGCCTGGTTTTCACTTTCACAAGCAGGACTTGTTAAATCAGTTTTGGGGGATATCAGAGATCAGTAAATTACAAAGAGGAGACCTCAGTCAGCCCCTGCCAACAGCTTTGGGAGCTGTGGGATTACAGCTGAGGGAACTTCCCCCTTGTTGTAGTTGCGTCATGGGAAGAGAAACCAAATTTTCAGGAGAGGCAGTGTTTGTGCACCCACATGTGATGGGGAAGAGTGGTTTCAGAAGTGCTGAATGCCCATCCTCTGGAAACAAAGCAGATGGAATATCTCACCTGGATAGGGTATAAATGGGAATGCCGTGAATTGTGGCTTGCTTTTGGAAATTTTGGCTGGTCATGGCTTTAGAAAGCCAGCCCACTTTGTGCTGTGGAACAACTCAGCTCAGGAGTGTTGGAACCCTGGGTTTAGAGAATTTCAGTCTTTCAGTGCTGTCTTCAAAAGCACACTGCATTTGACCTGAGGCCTTGGGAAAGGCTTCCCAAATTATGGGATAACACTGGGATTGTTGCTGTGTAATTGAAGTTATGTCACTGGGTGGAATATGTAGAGATGTAGAAAAATGAGGTTTATGGGGTTTAGTACTCGCAAAACAGAGGCAAAACGAAACAAGAGAAATTAACACAGGTTAATTTCTCGGTTCTCACCCCCATCCATTACTCCTGGTGCCTGCAGCCCCTTGAAATATTCATTCTGCCTTTTATTCCTCAGTGCTGTTTAATACCCGAGGCAGAACAGTGACCTGGAGGGTTTGTATTCAGTTACAGTCATTGCTGTGGGACAAGCTGGCATCTGGAAAGCTGACACTGGGCTGGAAATTAATGAGTATATCTTCCCATTGCAACCTGTGTGCCAGGTGGATTTATTTAAAAAGTCATGAAGCAGCCCCCCCAAAATGAGGAGCTACTTTTTACAGAACTCCCTGAGTTTGCTCTTTGTCTCTCACCGCGTTTCTGAGCTGTTGGGATGCACGTTGGTTGCTTTTGGGGTGCCCATGCTGATAAATCCTGTTGGTTTGTTTATCTCCCTCCACTTGGGCTGTATTGGTGCCCTTTTCTCTCTGTGCTGTCTGGATGGAGCTGTTGAGGAGTTTTCTGAACAAGGCAGACTGAAAGGCCTTGAGAAGTACAAAATGTACCTGCCTGCCTGGTTTATGGCCATCAGACTTGATCCTGATCTGGATGCCCATCAGCACTGATGACTTGATCTTCAGTGGTCCGCACTTATTTCCACACATAAATATGAAATAAATTTAAAAGCACCCCAAACCAAGCCCCCACAAATACTGCTTCAAGCTGCAGCCCCCATTCAGAGATGCCACTTATCCTTCCACAAGCCACTGAGGATTCCCTGGAACGAAGACGAGGTAATCACTGCATAATAGCCCCAAGTTTTAAACCACTGGGGTTTTTTTTCAGTGGGCAGGGTCTTAACTTTGCCATTGATCAGTTGTGAAAAGCCTGGTTGACTTTTCAGGCAGAGCTGATCTGCCAGCCTTTAAGGTGAGGATATTTTATGTTTTATTTTGTGTAAACCCAGCAGTCTGAATTAAGGACAAATGCCCTGAAGTGTGCAACCGAGCCTGTTTAATAGCTGAAATATTTGGGGCCATTTGATTTGGTGAGCTCTTTCTCTATAAAAAAAGGAGCAAGCTGAGCTCCAGCATTTTTCAGGGAACATTATTTTGTGGAGAGAGAACACTGATCTTATTTGGCAGAAAATAAATGGATGTTTGTGTTATGACGCCTATTCAAGTACTTTCTTTTATGTATGTGCAGGATGCTCTGTCCTGAAATCAGATCTTGTCTGACTGATACATTTTAAGCAGGATGATTCTGACTCTTTCACAACTTTCAAGTGTCAATGTGTTAATGTTTTGCCCAGCACATTATTTCTAACAGGCTGAACTCTCATTGTGTTTTCGCAGTTTGGGTTTAGGTTTCATTTGAGGCTTTTCATAGCTATTTAATTCCTTGTAATTTCTGACATCCTGGTAGCCTCACGGCTCCCCAAGATTGCAGAGACGACGACAAACACCCAGCCTCCCTGGCTTTATTTTTTAAAGATCTTCCTTTCTCTCCCCAACCTCCCAGCTCCCAAATCTGAGCCCCAGGGGAAAATCGGAAGTTGCTTCCTCAGACCTGTCAACTCTTGTGCTTTCAGGGTGAGCCTAATGATGTTGAGCCCTATATGATTCTTTCACACTTGTCTACTTCAATCTCACACTGCAAGACAAGCAGTGGCTGTGCAGAGGGAGGGGATGAAAGTCCTGCTACAGTGGAAATCTGCAAAACATACGCACTGGCTGTGAAGGAAATTTGGGATCAGATGCAAATCCTGTGTGTAGCATAGCTGGTCGGGTTGTGGGTTTGTTTTTTTACCCCCTGCAGTTTAATATGATTTTTGTCTTGCTGCATAGGAAACCAAATCAGGTTTTGGAGGGACACGGGGAGGGATCAGAGTGAAGAATTATGCTGAGTGTCTCCCATCTGCCTGATGGTATGTAGGTGGGAGTAAATAGCAGGATTTGACTGTGGAGAGAAGAGAAAGAGTGCTGAATTTGAGTACAGAGGTGGCCACAAGCCTAATATTTCAGAGATTGACCCTCTCTGCCTTTTTAAACCAATTATGAGACCACTTGTTCTCAGGACATTTTGTGCCTGGAGGCTCCACATAAAAATCCTGGGCTGGCATTAAGAAACTCATACAGTCATGTCTAACCACTGCATGCAGCCCACCCTGTCCCCTGTGATTTTCCTCCCTGGAGATGGATAGGCAATGCCAGGGGAAATTTTGGGAGCAGCTGGCGTGCAGCATCACCAGACTGCTCGGACTCCGTAGTGTGAAGTCATCCCTTTTTTCTCTGTGTTTGCTTTTCAGCTTAATCTCTGAGCAGTTTCCTCTACTTCCATTTTTCTGGTGAGTCACAGAGGAGAAGAGAAACAGGCTAAACACAGATGGAAATGAAAAATCTGGATCCCTGAGCCTGCTGCCTCAGTTTCTCTCCAGAGTGCACTCTTTGCAGATAGTGTTTGGAAAGTCATGTGTAGGTGCTACAAACACCCCCAAAATCATGTGGAGACAGGGCTTGTTCCCCCCTTTGCTGTCAGATTGGTTTTATACACCATGTAGATCAGATTTAGATTGTGTGTGAGCAGTGTGGCTGCCTCTTCTCTGTTATCCAGTGGTTTTTTTTGCTCCTTGTGGGTATTTACCAGCTGGTTTTGTACAGGGCTCTGGTTTTGGTGTGCCAGAAAAATACCTGAAGCCAGGTAGGCAAATGCTGAGCTTCTCTTCCCCTACAAGACTCTGTAAGACACAGTGGAGATCCCTCCCTTGTGTGGGACTGAGTGACAATCCCCGAATGAAATAGGTGGAGAGAAATGGGGTGGAAGGAGAGAAAAAAGAAGTGGGGTTTGGCAGTCTTAGTGAATTTTTACTGCTTTATCCATACTTCCTCATTTCTAAACAGTCCTGGGTCTTTTTTACTTATCACGCTTTGCAGAGGGCTCCCCTGTCCAAAGCCAGGCTCTGCTGAATTGCACCTTTCCACGAGCACTCACAGCTGCAGCACAACAGTACTTGGGCTTGTTTTTGTTGGGTTTTTTTGGAGACTGTTTTGCCAGCAAAGGCTGATGTCAGACCTCTGGGTAGTTAAAAAGCAAATTCAAGCAGCTCCTGGTAAAGAACCTGTGGAAGTGCTGCTGCCAGCCAGGTTCTCAGGGAATGCTGGCCCTTGCCCAGTGGTCGGACGGGTGATTTACTGAGTGCTTTTCCCATTGCTGTGTAGCAGCCAGAACGGCTTTGTGGAGTTTCTAAATATTTATATTTTTTTTTTTTAAGACCTCCATGGTTGGGTTTTTGAGTTTCTTCGTGGTTTGCCACATGGCCAGTGTTGAAAGTGACAGTTTTTAGCTGTAGGTTTAAAGGTTGTGATAGCAAACTGGAATTCCGGCGTCGGAAATGGGGCTTTGCAAGAGGCAGATTTGTAACTCAAGGGGGGAGCTGAGGAAATGTGAGCTTTTGTGAGGCTCTGCCGTGGAGCTGAGGGTGTTCAGCTTCTTGGCTGGAAGTTCCTGATGGATCAGCAGTGAAGGAGGAAGGTGTGTCCTCAGGAGCAGTGTGGCTGTGTCCTGCTGGCTGAGGTGACATTGGTCCCCTCCAGCTGTGTTCTGCCTCATCCTTACGGGCTCTGCCTTCAGGGCTTCCTCCTGTCCCCTTCCTGCAGCAGGCACTCGACTGCAACTGGGCCAAACACAAAATTTACCAGTATTTTCAAGTCAAAATGCGTATCAGTTGCTCTTTTTGTGTCTGTTCCCTCATTTCTTTTAGCAGCCACTCTTTGGGCATTGAAAGCTGCAGGCGTTCTCTTTCCATTCCAAACTACTCTTCCCACCTGGACAGTGAGAACCAAGCCAATCGCTGCTTCCTGTGGGAGCTGAGAGACCTCTGTAAGAGGCACACCAGGCCTGTACCTAGGAAAGCAGGGTAGAAGCAGCATGGTTGGAAGTGTTTGCATTGATGCACTGTCCTGAAGACTTCCTAGAAGCTGCACTGAGGGCGGATCTCCCTGCCCAGAGCTGTGTTGTTACCCTGGGACGTGGTTTGGCACCCCAGAGGTGTTTGGAGCTGTCAGTCCCAGTCTGCCCATGTGCTAACCTGATATTGTGTTATTACTCACCTGCACCAGTGACTGCTTTTAATCAATATGTGCTGTGCTAAACATGAAATCCAGAGAAATCCCCCAGGGAGGTTTTCTTCTTTGACTGCTCTGAAATCCCGTGTGAGCGCGTTCAAGTTAGTCATCCAACACCCTCTTGTTCTCACTCCTATCAGCACTGATTCAGAGATAAACTTTTAGGGATAACCTTTGCCAGCGCTTCCCTGAATACTCAGTAACTCACAGGGAGCACGGGAGCGTGCTCAGATGGTTTTAATACACTCCAGTGATGGCAGGATGCAGCTGCCACCTGCAGACCGGCCTTCGCAGGGTGACCCTGCCATTTCAGCCATGCCTAAAAGGTTCTCCGTGAACCCTAAAAAATGGGTTCACTGAGTTTTTATTATTATGATTATTCTATTTTTTTTCTTTTTTTTTCTCCTTTTAATCCTTCATGTGCAACAGCTTGATTTGGGGGTTGGTGGCACTGGAGGGAGGGACAGTTGGTGAGAAAGGAGAGTGCACGTGGCCGGCGTGGGCGCTCTCGGAAGCTGCGGTGGAGCTGGGAATGGGGGGACAATGGTGATAGCAGCTTGATGCTGGCATCACTCAGGAGCATTTTCCTGAGGTTCAGCACAGCAGCCCTGAGGAAAAAGCTGACTGTCGTTCTGCTCATTGTTAACTCGTCCTTCTACACCTTCACTCTTTGGGGTGTGTTTGGGGAATTCCTTTGGCAGATGCCGTTGCTTCATTAAACAGTTATCCCTGCTTGCCCTGGTTAGTCACTGGAAGCCAGCTGCTGTGTTTGGTCCTAACCTGGTGCTAAGCTGCTACTCCTTTTAGCAATCTAAGTCACAACAAATAAATGCTCTGCTTGTCTAAATGGCCCTTCCATCCTGCTGTGCTCTCCTGAAGGTTGATTTGTAGCTTTTCATTTCCGTCCCAGCGCAGCCCTTCCCCAGGATTTGAAAGGACAGGTTGTTGTTGGCGTAACTTTGGCAAGTTTCAGTGTGAAGAACGAGGATATGGAGCAGGCTGGGAGGAAGGGAACACTTGGACTGTTATTTTAGGTGGTCCATTGTTTCCAACCAGTGTGCCTTTGCTGCTCCAAGCTCCATCCAGCCTGGCCCTGGACACTGCCAGGGATCCAGGGACAGCCACAGCTTCTCTGGGCACCCTGTGCCAGGGCCTGCCCACCCTCACAGGGAAGGATTTCTTCCCAATATCCCATCCATCCCTGCCCTCTGGCACTGGGAAGCCATTCCCTGTGTCCTGTCCCTCCATCCCTTGTCCAAAGTCCCTCTCCAGCTCTCTTGGAGCCCCTTTAGGCACTGGAAGGTCTCCCTGGAACCTTCTTTTAGGGGAGAGTGGAATTTGCCCTTTGTTTCAGTGGTAGTTAATGTTAAAATTAATTCTTACTGTGTCTCCTTTGTTCTTGGTCACCACTATGTGATTATTTTTTTTTCCTACTGCAAATTAAACACGAGACGTTGTGGTGGGCTGCAGACTCAAGGGATTAATTCTGCAATTTCCAGCCTGATGTTCTTTTGTCCTGGAATGAAAATGGTCGTCTTAGGTAATGGCTATTTTTATACAGCCATTTGTTCACTGAGAACTGGGTTGAGACCTCCAGTAGTGTATCATTGACTGCTGAACAGCCATCGTGCAGTGCAGATCACTTCTGAGCTTGGCTACGCCCTCACCCGAGATGGAAAAGCTGGTTCAAAAAAACACTCAAGGCTCCCCTTTCAATCCTGTCCCTTTTTTTTTGGTGGGACTCAGGAAACCTTCATTGTAGTGACAGGTAGAAATGCTGATGTGCAAGTTTGTGCCATTTTGTTGTGGGGAAAAAAAAGAGGAAAATGGGAAATACTGCTGCAGGATTTTGTGGTTGACTGGAAGGACCACAGTGCTTGGTATGTTTTAGTTGTTGGAGTGATGACAGAAGCTGGGTGGTTTCTCTCCTCCAGCAGCATATTTAGGCTGGGAAGGCACACCTTCAGGTGTTCTGCAGCTCTGGGAAAGGGATTGCTTGTGTGTTGGGCCCTTCTGAGCCCGTGCCAGCCGCCGAGATGACGTGTCCCTGCACTGCTCCTGGCTGTGTGATGCTCCAGAGCCTCCCAAAGTCATCCCTGTGCCCTAAAAAAACCCCTTGAAGAACTCAAAGATGCTCCTGCATCTTAATTTCTTTGACCCCCATCTCCAAGTGGTGCTGGTGAGGATGCTGTGGGAAGGTGCTGGAGAGAGCTTGTTGTCATCTGCTGGCTCTGTGTGGGCTCCTGGTCCCCTGGGTGAGGAGGGGATGCTCCTGTGCTTCCTAACAGAGAAATTACATCTTCTTAGGTGTTGAAGAGGCTTCTCAAGCCTGTTTGTGGTTAATCCCCAGCCCAGGGGTGTTGCCTTTGCCTTAGAGAAGAGGAGACTGAGGCAGAGACTCACGGAGTGCCAGAGGCACATTTAGAGCCCGGATGGTTTCACCGCACGTCAGCTTGGTTGGGCCAAACTTCTTCTAAATTAAACTATTAAAAAGCTAGTAGTGAAAATCCTGGAGCAAGCCAAGCTCAAAATGCAGAGTGGAAAGTAGAATACTGTAAACTATGGGGTTTTAGTCTCCATCCAGTGGAGATGCAGGCAGTTATTTCTTAGGAATTATTTTATTTAGTTAACACCAAATAAATGCTATTGTTGCTTTTTCAAGGCTTTTTTTTTTCTTTTTTTTTTCTTTTTCCCTTAATAAGCCCAGCCAAACAGCTTGGACATTGCCCTGGTGCTGAATTGGCTCATGGATCACAGTGCTGGGAAGTTTGTATTAATCAGCACTCTGCAGTCAGTGTATTGTTGCTTCATTAACCTACTTGTTTTTAAGTATCTGTAAATCACAAAGAGGGGAAGTCCTGCTGCTTGCTGAGAAAGCAGCCCTGTTTGCAGCATCTCTCCTCTCTGAAGCACATTTCTGGTTTGCACTTAGGGTTTGGGGGTTTTTTTCCCCCTGTTTTTCTCACCTGTGAAATTTGTGGTGTAGCTTAGAAGGACGTTTCAGATGTGTGTGTCCAAAATTGCAAGTGCTGTTGCTTTTAACATCCAAGCTCCCTGGGGATATTTGGTTCTGGAATACATCTATTCTCCAAGTGTTATTTCACTGCTCACAATGTCACAGCTAAGGTCTTGTTGTTCAGTAGGTACATTTTATTTGTCAGGATGCTGTATCTTCCTAAAGAGGCAGGGAACTGCAATAAAAAATGATTTATTTTCTTTTTTAAGTGAATCATTACAGGAGTTGTTAAAGGACTCTTATAAATGTTGTTACTGGAGAGCTGGTTCCAGGGTCTAGAGGAGGAGAAAAGGTTGGTGTCAGGTTGTACAATCTAACAGTGATTATGTGCTAATATTTCCCTGGCTAACAGAGATGCTCTTCAGTGTCCTGTGCTTCTGAAGAGGACTTTGAGGGCATGGGAAGAAATAAGGAAGGGCTGTTTGTGTTGCTGATACTGAAGTTTGTGCATTGGTGACTGCAAATCCCCGAAATCCTTTAGAGGTGGAATGGACCCGAAACTCATCGCTGCTGTCTGGGCTTTTAATCAGAGAATTGCAGACTGGATTGGGGTGGGAGGGACCTTAAAGATCATCCAGTGCCACCCCTGCCATGGGCAGGGACACCTTCCACCATCCCAGGCTGCTCCAAGCCCCAATGTCCAGCCTGGCCTTGGGCACTGCCAGGGATCCAGGGGCAGCCCCAGCTGCTCTGGACACCCTGTGCCAGGGCCTGCCCACCCTCCCAGGGAACAATTCCTTCCCAATATCCCATCCATCCCTGCCCTCTGGCAGTGGGAAGCCATTCCCTGTGTCCTGTCCCTCCGTGCCCATGTTCAAAGTCCCTGTCCAGCTCTCCTGGAGCCCCTTTAGGCAGTGGAAGGGAGACCTCAGAGCTGCCTTTTCTTCAGGCTGACCCATCCCAACTCCCTCAGCCTTTTCCTCATGGCAGAGGTTCTCTATCTCTTCTCTGGTGGCAGCTCTTTGACCATTCCCAGGGACAGGACAGGGAGTCTCAGAGGTGCCCCTTGCACAGCCCCGTGTTGCACCCCCAGATTTGGAGTTCAGAGCCAACAACTCAGGAGCTGCTTCTGCTTTTCTGTTATTTCCTGGAATTGCATTGTCAAGATGTAACAGGGAGGAGAGGATGTTTTCTGTTCTCTCTCAGGTATTCTGCCCGTGTCTCTGCTGTTGTTGTTGTCAGTGCCAGGGCTGTTGAAATCTCCATTGTTTAACTCAGGGCACGGGGCTCCTCCGTGCAGCCGAACCCCAGCCATGACTCATGTTGGTAATTTGGAATTGCAGGCACTGAATGTGCAACTTGCTTTCCTTTGCCACGAGGCCTATTATGCAACAGGAACTGACAAGTACATTTTTGAACGTTTTCACTTACTCCACATAAGCATCGGTTCTGAAATTTGGAGAGCTTTCTAATTGAGTGGTATTCTCTAGGAGAATCAAATACATATTAACAAAATTTTTTAAATGTAACAAGGAATAATTGAACTTCAATAGTATCTGATTACATTTGGTGTGTTTCAAAAATCCATTTTTTTTCTTACTGATTTCAATTGCAATTGCATTTCTATATTTGTATTTTCCTGCCTTGTGGAAAGTACCACATGCAGTATTGGCACTGCAGTGCCTGACTTCTGGATGAAGGACTTAATCAAAGTAAATCTGGATGGTTTCTGTGAGGTGCCAGCCAAGGATAATCATCATTTTTGTTGCTGTTTACCAGCCTGTCCTACCTGTTGCAAAATGGAACATCATCTGTAAACACACACTCTGGGTTTTAAAGTCCTTTTCCCCAAATTCCTAAAGCATGTAAAACTTCCTCTAGATTAATATTTAGACCAAATTTATTAACTGAGCGTGATTTTTCTTTTAAATTAATTTATCAGTCTCTTTCCTCGCGCTGCTAAAAGAGACAAAAGCAAATCTGTCGCTCTTATTTAGATTTATTTCGCAGACATATTTTTCCATTTGTGTGGATAAATGCTGGTCTGACTTCATCACCATTTTTAGATGTTCTGCAACGCTGAACACAAAATATGAGCTGTCCTCTTTAGAAATAGTCCTCAAAACACTCCGTGCTCGTAACCCATTTGTACAGCTGGGTGAGCGGGTGCACCCAGAGCCTTCAGCTTGCCCTAGTTGAGCAGAAGCTGCTGAGCCCTGGCAGTGCCAACAGGTTTCATGGACTCAGAGAGGAGCACAAACGCTGGATGAACTTCCAGGAGATGGATCTGGCTCCCTGGAGGTTGATGCCACTGCTGGGAGTGTGGATTGGGCTGTTGCTTCTTCCCTGCCAGTGTTACCTGTGATAGGCATGGAGCTGGTGACACCTGGCAGGACATTGTGGGAGGCCCAGCCCAGCCTCGTGCCCATCTCTGCTCAGGTGCTCATCTCTGCTCAGGTGTCCTCCTTGCCCCATTGTCCCAGGTTTTTAGCTCCTCAGGTGAGATCTCATCCCACCAGGGAAACTCTTGTGTGTGCATCTTCCCCGCCCGCGAGCTGCAGGGAGCGGCTCTTTGAAAACAGGGGTTGAGGAACTTTCTGAGTTTCCAGGGGTTTGTTTAGATGAGAATGGGGCGGGGGAGCTTCATCTGTGCTTTTTGAAGGGCAGAATGACCCCAGTGCCAGAGCCTGTTCTGGCTCAGCGGCCCCACTTTCCATGTGCCCTGGGTCTAACCACGTGTTGCTGAGTCCCGGAGAAGTTTTGGGGTGATTGATTCATAGAACTTGTGGTTAACGCTGTAAGTCTAAACAGATACAAGAATTTATATGTTGCCTTTTGTTGTCGCTACTTAAAAATGAACAAGCAGCATCCCCTGCACCCCAAATCCAGTGGGACTGGGGACAAAATGCACTCAATGCTTGGGCTGTTCAGCTTGGATTGTCTGCTGGAGGTGCTGCGACTCCTGCCCAGCCCTTGTGAGGCTGAGCCCAGAAATCCCCGGGATGTGCACGGAGCTGCGAGGCACCGGAGCTGCTTTTGATAGATCAGCTCTCAGAAGGCACAAGCACTGGTTTGTCAGCAAGGGGACAGCTCATCATTAGCCAGTTTGGTCGCACATGTCACGGGCGGTGAGCGGTGTTTGATCAAGTGGAGCCCAAGGTAAGACGTGGAGGAGCGCGTTGTAAAGCGCGTTTTGTTAATGCCACACACCGAGGTGGCTCCCTGCAATCCAATGCAAACATCTCATCGCTCCTGTTTTATCCTCATCTCCTGAAATGTGCTCAGCTTAAGTGGAAGCAGCTGCCTCCTGCGCAGGGAAAGGGAGGCAGACCCTCCTCTCAGCCCCACCAGCCCCTGCCTTCAATTAGCTGCTGGTTTGCCTGGAGTGCTGCAGTGTGACCACTCCTACTGTCAGAGCCAGGAGGAAAAATGCAGCACGGTAATGAATTTGTAACTAGAGAGTGGGGCTAACGAGCGTCCTCAGCTCAGGAATGCAGTGGGGATATATTAAGCCAGGTGTATAGAGGGAGGGGGAAAAGGAAAAAAAAAAAAGCAGCATCTCCAGGCTGGATTTTATAATTAGGGCACATGGTGTAACTCTTTTGTTTTGCAGAAGCCAGCTTTATTAATTGATGTAGAAGGTTGCTGTGTGCTATTCATTGTTTGATTAAAATGCCTGTATAAATAATTAGGCCTCTTCTGTTTGTTTTATTTTTGCACCCAATTTACATTTTCGTACGGAACAAAAAATGAATTAGCAAATGCGTTTATTTCACAAATATTTTAACCCGTAGCTGCTCTCCCCTGGCCACCCCCCACTGCACTAATGACGTGACCTTTGTGCCACGCTGGCTCAGTCCTCAGGAACTCTGTTCTCTTTGGAGAAGCCGTGGTGGTCCTCCCTCCTTTGTGTGTGTGCTGCGGGGGGCTGCGGGCTCGGAATCCCTCCGGAAAACACAAATAAACGCGGATATTCAGGCACTGCTGGAAGCAGCAGGTCAGCTCTGTGTCTGGTGGTATTTTGCTGAAGAAAGGAGGTTTCAGGCAGACTGGATTTGTGTCTTGTCTCCTTTCAGGGCTGTGGAACAGGGCGAAAATGCTGCTGTTTGTGCAGCAGCTGGAGAAGCCAGCACACATCTGGAGCCGGGGTGGTGAAGGGCCTTTTGAAACTGTGTTATTGTTATCAGGGACTGCCTTTCTCTGGCAATGTATGAAAAATCTGCCTGTCTGCAGTACCTCTGAACAGCCTGTACATCATCTTTATCCTGGGAAGAGTTTGCTGTGAGCTGGTGCTGTTAATTTCTGTGCATCCTTTGACTTTTCCTTGAGAAAACTGTTGAGGAGCAATGCCAGACTTGGTCATCGTGGTTCCCTCGTTGTTCCCTGGACTGTGGTGGTCTCCCCTTGCCCCTCTGGAGCCCAGCAAAGCCGAGGCTCAGATGAGGCACTTTCACCAATGTGAGGGTGTTCTCCACTTGGCAGCATTTGGAAGGTGGCCTGAGGAGGTCAGTGGTGATGCCTGTGGACTGGTGCACCTTAAAATGTCCTTTACAACCTAAGGTCTGAAAATCAGTGCCCTAAACCGTGGTCTCTTACCTTTGCCTGTTTGTAAAGGCAAAATTAAGCAGAAAATACTGGTTCATGAGCAGCGCCTGGTGTAGTTGTGTGTGGCCAGGGCATCACACCCAAAATGATCCCTGCACAAACAGCAGTTCTGGTAGAAAACGAGGAGAATTTGTGTTTTTCCACTTGTTTTCCCACCCCTTGACCTCTCCCTGGTCCGCAGGCTGTGTGAATTGTCCCACAGGGTAGGGAGAGGCTGTCAAAGGAGCTTTCCTTTGGCAGGACGTGGCCGGTCCTTCTCCCTGGCAGGGCTCAGCCAGGAGCACACACTTCCTGAAGTTTTTTCAGGCATGGATCGATCAGTGAGCACAGTTTGACAGCAGCTGCAACAAAAAGAGAGAGAGAGAGGGAGAGAGAGCGAGCTCCGTGCGGCTGATCCCCGGGAAGAAGTGGAGAATTGTCACTGTAATAAGAGAGACTCAGTCAGGAGTGAGTCTCTCTCCCCGGGAAAGGAAGCAGCAGGGACTGTGTGGCTGAGGCAGAGCTGGGAAGTGCTGCTCTTCATCCTGCAGCTCTGCAGCCAGGCCGTGGTGCATTCCCCCTGTTCCCTTCCCACTGCGCTGGGAGTGGTGGTGGTGGCATCGCTGTGATTGCCCCTGTGGGGCCACAGGCTCCTGCCTGGGGGTCTGTGATGCTGGTGACCCTAATGTGACAGTGAGTCACTTGGCAGTCACACACTGGGGTTTACCCCACCATTCCGTGCCCCAGCTCTGAGGCAGGAGTGATTTGATTTGGGACTGGCTCCAGGAAGGGGTTGATTTTGGTCACTGGTTCAGTACAGCACATCCTTTGCTGATGTATTATTTTCAGCTCTCCTCATCCTCCTTGACAGACCCAACCTTCACAGTTGGTTCAGTGGTTTGGGTTGGAAGGAACCTTGAAGGTCATCCCGTTCCACCCCCTGCTATGGACAGAGACACTTCCACCATCCCAGGCTGCTCCAAGCCCCATCCAACCTGGCCTTGGACACTTGCAGGAATCCAGGGGCAGCCGCAGCTTCTCTGAGAACCTGTGCCAGGGCCTCCCCACCCTCACAGGGAGCAGGTTTTTTCCCAATACCTGATGTAAACCCACTCCCTTTCGGTTTAAAGCCATTCCCCCATGTTCTCTCTCTCTTCCCTGGTTTGTTTTGCCCTCGCTGTGGTGGGGCTGTGCCCGACGTGAACGCGCCCGTGCCTGGCAGCGCTGCAGCTGTGCTGGGAGAGGTGATAACTCCCTGCTGCTGCCAGCGAGGGTGGATTCCCACCAAAAAACAGCTCCTTGCCTGTAGTTGGGGTTTGCTACTACTGCTGGTTTGCCTGCCTGTGTTGTAGAGTCGTAGTATGCACAAACCCCAGCAGACTTGGCTGAGCTCTCTGTGTCTCTCCTGTGCTCTAGGACAGACTGCAGTGTTTTCTCCCTTCCTCATCGCTAAAAACTTGTGGGTTTTTTGTCTGAATTTGCTCATTGCATGCGAGAAGTATCCTTAGAGGAGGCTGTTAGTGGGGTTTAGTGTCTGAGCTGTGCAGGGTTGAAGGTGCCTGGTGAGGCTCTGGGATTGCTGCAGCCCCATCCTGCTGGGAGCCAGGGTTAGGAGCTGGCTGCAGGTGCTGGGGAAGGCTGGCAGAGTTCAAACACACAGAGCTGCCATTTAATTTTGGGTGTTTTTAATTTGCAGTATTTTTCTAGTAAAGTTATGCTTTGGAACAAAGATAGTATTTTTTTCCCTTAACCTAAATGCTGCATCCTCTATTTATTCCTTTTCCCTTCCCTGCCAAGCACAGAGCAGTCAATGGGTGGAATTTTTTGCAAGAAATTCAGACTTTTCAATTTTAAAAAAAGTTGAGAACATGCCATAATGCTATGCATGTGCCAGTAAGCAAGTTGTAATGCACACAGCCAAATCAAAATGATCCCACCCTCACTCCTTCCTATCATTTACAAAAACCAGCTGGAAGGACTCAGCCCAGCAGACTGTCTCTAGCAAAGGGGAGCAAAAGTGTTTGGGTGGTGTGTATAGCATCAGGTCCAGTGTCATCATTTCAGGGCATGTGTGCTGGCTGGAAGGACTGGAAGCTCGGATATCCGTGTCTAAATCCGGATGGAGCTGTTCTGCACAGTTTGGAACATGACTGAATCCATGCCCAGCCACAAAATGAAGCGAGTTGTGCTTGTCTGATTTGGGGAATGACGGGTTAAAGTAATGTTTAATGTGCTTTCACATAGAATCATGGAATCATTGAGGTTGGAAAAGACCTTTGGGATCATCAAGTCCAACCGTTTCCCCCAGAACTGCCCAGGCCACCACTGACCCACATCCCCAAGTGCCACATCCACAGGTCTGTTAAATCCCTCCAGGGATGGGGACACCTCCACTTCCCTGTGCCAGGGCTGGACAGCCCTTTAGTGAAAATTTTTCCTAATATCCAATCTAAACCTCCTCTGACCATTTCCTCTTATCCTATTTCTTGTTCCCTGGCAGCAGAGCCCGACCCCCCCGGCTGCCCCCTCCTGTCAGGGACTTGTGCAGAGCCACAAGGTCCCCCCTGAGCCTCCTTTGCTCCAGCCTGATCCCCTTTCCCAGCTCCCTCAGCTGCTCCTGGGGCTCCAGCCCCTTCCCAGCTCCGTTCCCTTCCCTGGACACGCTCCAGCCCCTCAATGTCCTTCTTGTCAGGAAGGTCCCAGAACTGCCCTCAGGACTGGAGGTTCCTCAGCAGTGCCCAGAGCAGGACAGCTATTCCTGCTCTGGAGTTTCTGTAAATAGGGTCTGTGGTATGTACCAGGTCCGTGTTTGTTCTCCTAAATAAGCATATTTTGCATAAAATTGCACATGAACAGTTTTGCTGTTTTCAAAAACTTCCCAAATATATAACTTAGATGGCAAAAATCTTCTGGCTGAGAGGGAGTGGGAACCACGTGGAAAGTCTGAGTCAAATGCTGTTGTTGCAGGGTGAATAGCACAGAAACTTATCTATTTGAAAGAAAAAACTATTGTTTTTACAAGGGTTTTAAGAAATCCGAAGTACAAAACTTGAAACTGTTAAAATCATTATTTTCACTTAATGCCTTTTAGTTTGCTTTGGGCTGTAAGCAATGAACAATTTTCTGTAGCAGTGAGATGCCTCTAGTTTTTCTGGCCATTGGAATACGTGGGGTATTCCCCCTTTTTTAGACCAAATTACACTTTTCCTGCCCTTATATATGGAAATATCATGATTTGCTGTTGCAAAAAAATCAAATGCTGGAGTCTTGCTGTGTTGGAGGTAGGGCAAGGGTAGTTTTAATCTCAGTGGAAGCACAAAGTAGTTGTCTATAGTCTGGCTTTTCTTTTTAACAAATAAACAACATCTTGGTTTTTTTAAAGGAAATTTGGAATTACAAAGTGTGTCTGTCTCTGTCCTCATGACAGTCACTTGCCTGTGTTGAGCATGTAAATGACCAGGGAGGATTTGGTTGGTGCTTAATGCTTCCCTGTCCTCGTGGTGTGCGTGGCTCCAGCCTGTGCTGCTGGGGTAGCTGCCCACAGATATTCCCTGTGGACTCCCAGGATGATGCAGTTGAGGAATAAATCCAGAGAATTGAACACATTTCAGTCCTGCTCTGTGTGGCTTTTAGGCCTTTCCGAGGCTGCCACCAGAAAGGGCTTTTTTCCCCTCTGCTCTTCATTCACACTGGAGAGGGCAAATCCCAAATGTTCACCCCCAGAGCATCCCTGCTCATCCTGGAGCCATCCCAGGGACACAGGGAATGTTGCTAATGGATGGCAGAGCTCCGGGCTGGGCGGCTCAGTGGGAATCTGGAGGGGGAAGGAGTTGGAGTTGGTTGGAAAGATGCTTGGTAATTTTATTCCTTGTCATTTCAGACACAGCTCTGTGATAGTCCTTATGATCTTTAGCCGTGCATTAATCTCAGTGCTGCTGAGCTTCACACCCCTGCTCTTCCACCATTTCAGTGCAAGGTTTCTGTGCATTCCAATTGGAAATAAATTTCTTTATTACACATTCTTTGACCTTGGCATGTTTGTAACCCTGGCGATTGTTAGAGGGGAAAAAGGAGGACTTCTGGGAATAATTGCCTTGTTTGTTCTTTATCTCTGAAGCATTGATACCTGCAGTTCTGGGCTGAGATAATTAAATCTTAGAATCACAACCTCACCGAGAGAATCTTTCTGTTTCTGCAGGCCACGTTTTATTTTTTCTGTAGGTGTAAAAGTGCAGCTTCCCTTCGCAAACCCTCCACGGTGACTTTTGGAAACGGGTCATGCTGGATGTCCAGCTGGAACTGCTCTGCTCTGAGGCTGCAGTTCTGTGAAATAGACATCACCTTAAAAATAATCCCAGGAAAACATGTGCGGGAAGGAGAGTCAGGAATCAGGTGGCGCTTCTTGGTATCCATAGCGAAAACAATTTTAGAAACCACTCCTCTCATAAATACTGCATTTTTGGGATAGCTCTTCTTGTATTCTCTATTGCCAAGTGCATTGGCATGAAAGCAGCTTTCCTCAAAAATTAATCCATGCCTGCTGTCTTTTCCCGATGGGGTGACAAGCGCTGTTGTAAGCAGAGCTGGTGCAGCTCCGTGAAAAAATTTAGGGCAAAAATTTATTAAGGACTCGAAAAACAAAATGTTCAGATATTTTGGGAAAAAAAAAAAACCAACCAGAAAACCAAACCCCAAATCAAAGGAAGCGACCTCTTCCCGTGGCAGCTTGAGTTGTGCTGGGTGTGAGCAGCTGCGCAGCCGCAGCCCGGAGCTTCCCATTCCTGCTGCTGCATCTCGGATCCCTCTGGCTGCAGAGCATCCCAGCACAGCTCAGTTTCAGCTTGGGCCCTGCACTGGAGAGATAGGGAACAATTCTTCCCTGTGAATAGTGAGGCCCTGGCACAGGTTGCCCAGAGAAGCTGTGGCCATCCCTGCATCCCTGCAAGTGTCCAAGGCCAGGCTGGATGGGGCTTGGAGCACCCTGGGACAGTGGAAGGTGTCCCTGCCCGTGGCAGGGGGTGGAATGGGATGATCTTTAAGGTCCCTTCCATGCCAATCCACTCTGGGATTCTCTTTGCTGGCTTTGCTGGTGATCTGATGAGTAGGAGAGTGGAGCTGCTCGCTGGACTCGCCTTCCTTCTCTATGAACTTGCACAAAGGTCTTTTATTTCTTCTTTCTGAACATCCCCCCAGTGTAAGGGTAGGTTTATACAGGAGCCAGGAAAATACTTTTTTTAAAAAAATGTGTTTTCTCTCCTCTCTCTCTTCCCTAAGGACACAGTAGGATATTCTTCCAGCATATTCGAAGTCATTTCAACACCTTGTTTTCTAGCACCTACAATTCATACAGAGAAACTTGGTTGTTCCACGCAGAGTATCTAGAAAAAAAACACAACAAAAAACCACAGAGAGCCTTGTTAGCAGCTGGGGCAGACTTGTTGTGCTTGTCAGGATGTCAGCTGTGTTCACATGGAGGCACGAGCCTGTCTTGGGTGAGAAGCAGCCTCAGGGAGACAAGGGCTTGGTGTGGGGTGTCACCCAGTGCCTGGGTGTGAGAGCAGGTACCTCACTCACACAGGGGCTCAGGGAGAGCAGCATCCAGGGCTGCCTTCCTGCTCTGTGGGTACCCAGAAACCCCCTGTAAAATCCTTCCTCACACAAGTTTTGTGGGATCCTAAAATCACGCTGGAAAGAAGCATTGCTATCACGTGCAATGGAGGCTTTTCCAGCTCAGCCGTGTCTCAGTGTAACCTGTGTGACAGCACATCCTTCTTGGAGGTGAAGCTTGAGGCAGGGGAGTGTCCAGAGAGGCCATGGGAGCTCCTGAAATACAGCTGGACATGGCTGTGGAAATCTTGTGGAGTAAGGAGATGGCACCTGTGGGACCGTAGTGAAGGATGGAATGAGGAATAGCCCCAGAGTGTGCTTGGAGGCCCAGTTTGTGAGCTGGACATGGGCAAACAGGGGAATATCTCTGGGTTCACATCACCCTTGAGCTTCATTCTGGGTGCAGCACGGGAGGAAATTGGAGCCTTTGTAGAGAGACTGGTTTGACACGCACGTGGTGACAGAAAGTGTGGTGGGGCAGAATCCTTGCAGAAGAGAGGGAGCAGGATGGGTGTGTTTGCTCTCCTGCTGAAATCCTGTCTGGTGCAGACCCCTCTAGAAGTCTGAAGGTGTTGCCTGAAGTTTCTTCTGAATTAGCCCAGCTGAAAGGACCCTCCTTGACGTTAGGGCTGGGGGGGAAGTCAGAGAGCTGCTGTGCAGATGGCATCTCTTGCCCATGCTGTGTGCAGGTTGATGCAGTTTAGCCAGGCTCATCTAACCCACAAAACCCCTGAGGATCAGCATAGTGGCCTCTTAAGTGGGATCATCTCACATGGTGTTACCTCCCCAGCAAAGGTAATACAGATCTGATCACATGTCAGCACTAAATTCACGTTAGCTGGAGAATTAAGGATTCAGGAATATGCCCTCCGAAGGCTCCCTGGGTTTTCCTGACAAACCACAGCAGTTGGCTCTTGCTGGCCCTGTCTTTAGGTTGGGTGATGCTTTATGAGAATACCCTTGTTTTCATTTGTATGTTAGCCCACAGTATCATCATACAGCTGCCAAAATCCTCTTCTTTCTCAGGACCTTCCCACTTGTGCTGTTCTCCCTCCCGTGCATCCTGAGTTTCCAGTGATACTCCTTGCAGGCTGGGTTGTGGGACAGCCCTGGGCAGGGATGGTGCACAGAGCAGCAGGGTGGGGTGTTCAGTTGGCCATTCTGTGTTGGGATCTAAGTTTTTCCCCTCTGGAAAGCTCTCCCAGCGTTGCATCCCTGGTGACTGACAGATCTGTGTCTGCATTATTGCAGCATCTGGGACGCGCCTTCCAGAGGAGAACACTGTTCCCCTGACATGTGAAGGTGTGAAACAAGCTGCTTGGCTCGGGCTGCCTGTAAATCCTGCCTCAGCAAGCAACAAACATTGATATTTTCACACGGTAAAAGCCTGCCAGCCCTCCTTGTCATGTTTTGGGGAGGGAAGAATTGATTAAGAAGTTCATTACTTTATTGGGAGCTACCACAGGGGCTGCAGACAGTGGGCACAGGACTGTGGCAGTGCTGTGAGACTGGGAGGAATCCTGTAGATACAGACAATTCCATTAAAAACTGCAAAAAGACCTAAAATGTATTTGCTGCCGTTTCTCTGCCTGAGTAAATAGGATATCAGGAGCTGGGGACACTCATTGCCAGGTTTTCAGTGGGAAGCTAGAAGGGAGCCATCGAGTTTGCTGAAGGATGTTCAGACCTCCCTTTGTCATGGTAATGAGGCAGTGCCTGGGCAGCACAGGCTGCCAACCTCGGCAGAGGTTCCTCTTGTTCTCCTTCAGAATGTTTGGAGGAAAAGAGAGACCCTGGGCACGGAGTGTGCAGCAGCCCAGGCTGAGGCACATCAATAATCCGTAAACACAGCCCCGTGTGGGTATCAGAAGAGAGCCCCTACATGACCTGGCTTGCAGATTTTTCTTCTTTTACAGTTTAACCTTTTGTTAAAGTTCCTAGGAATTAAAAAAAAAAAAAAAAAAAAAGGGAATAGGAATCCTGAGGTGTTTCATGGCTCCCTGTCTGTCTGTGGCTCAGCCCAGCCCAGGGCTCTGGTTCTTGGGTTGGATGAGGAGCTGCCGCCTGCCATCCCCTAGGAAAGGGAGATACATCCCATGTGCTCAGTGCTCTTGACTGCAGAAACACATGCCAAGGACAGCCTGGCAGCTCCGTGTGCCAGTGGAAAGGTATTGCCTGGATGAGACTTGCTGCTGGAGCAGACAGGGGAGGATGACACCAGGCTTTTTGGTGTGGGGCTTCCTATGAAATTGGGTGTTTTGGTTTTGTTTTTTCCCTGCTTGCCGCTGTGAAAGGCTCTTTCTAAAGAAAGTTCCATGGTTGAGCCCTTCAGATAGCAACCTGCTGGATGGGGCACGGCTACCAAGTGTCAGTCTGACTTTGATGACAGGAGTCATTAAACGATGCTGTAGGCTTGCATCTGCCTTAATGTAGTTTTTTAATTATCTCCTTTCAATAGAAGGTTGATTTCAGTCAGTTGGTACACTGTGAGGTGAGCAGAGGAGGAGGAATGTGGTGCTATTGAACATGTCCTCATGCAAAGGCTTAATCTGACCTGGCAGGATCTCCTTGGGCAAAGTCTGATGGACTTGGAGACAGTGTTTGCTTGGGAAAGGTTGGTGGCACTGGCAGGGAGGTGTAAGAGCAGTTTAGGTTATTTAAAGCAGGTCTAACACATTTTTCCCCTCCATTTTGTCCGTCTGTGCAGTTTTTGTTACCATTAGAGACCTGCTGCAGCTCTGGGAGATCAAGGGATGATTGGATTGAGTCCTTCAGTTGCGATCGGGGGTGGGGGAGCCATGCATATATTTGTGTTCTTAAATTGGTCCAGATCTTGGGTAAGGTACTTACGTGGCAGTCCACAGCTAGGTTATGTCAGTATCTAAGATAAAGAGGGGAAGCAGATGTCAGAGATCACCGTGGAAGTTCCAGCCCTCTCCTGGCTGCTGTACATTTATTAAGGATTTTTCCAGTCTGGTTCCCTTGCAAACGTTTACCACATCCCTCGAGACTGACTGTGCATCCTAACAGGGCAACAAGATTTTCATCTGAAGTTTTCTTTTTTATTAATTTGATTCCATTTTTCCTGCTAAAAGCCCCCCACGCTGGTGTTTCTGCTTGATGTTTACACCTTTCAAGCACACATTGATACACATCTTGTCCAGCTAAGCTGTGCTCTTGCTCTGAGCTGGACATATTCACATCTTTTGATCTTCCCAGAGAAATTTTTCCCTTCAAACCCTTAAACATTTTTGTTGTTTTCTTTGTACTCTGTTCAATTTGTCAATGTCTTCTCTGGTAATGAGGTGTCCAGAAGTGAATACATTATTCCATTTATGGATTAATTACATCTGTGGAGAGAGGAGGCTGGAACATCCTGCTATGTGAGACGTGTGTGTTCTGTCTCTGAAACCAAACTCTCCTTTTAGCTGCCACATCCTTCTGCAATTTCATCTCGAGCTGCTTGCCCTCTGCCTTTCCAGCTCCTGTTTGGATGGGTGCATCCCCAAAAGCTCCACCTCGAAGTGTGGCTGTGGTTTGCTGATAGATCACCTCGGTTTCAGTTCTATTTTTTCCAAAAGGAAAACTCTTTGTGTGATTTTGGCATCTCCATGCAGATCTGGCAGGTTTGGGAGGGCCTCCTGAAGAGGGCAGGGAAATTTCTTGTTTGAGTGCTGTTCACGAGGTGTTCTTGAGTGAAGTGAGGCACCATCCCAAATTTGTGATGTCCCAGGCAATCAAAGCAAGACTTCCCTTGTTTGTATTTATTTTCCCAGTCAAATCCTGCAATACATTTCACTGTGTAGTAGGTGAAACTTTATGATAAACTGTATTCTTTCCTCTCCCACATCGTTACCAAAGCTGTTAAAATTAAATCTAACACAGATCCATGTGATTCCTTGGCTGTTTTCTCCAACTCCTTTGTTTCCAGTTGGCCTTGCAGGTGCTAAATCCTAATCCCTTCTAAAGTTGAGAGAATTGAGGTGGCTCAGATTTTTGCAGGATTTTTGCTTTTAATTTTAGGATTGACTCTGGAAAACGCTCCTGTAATCCACATTTCCATTCTTCTTTTCCTTAAATAAATAGTTTGTGCTAACTGACGAGGTGTTCTCTGCAAGGCTCTACTTGCAGCCTGCTGAGCTGCTCTCTGCAAGAGATCCTTTTTTTTTTTTTTGGATATTCTCCCCATTCTTCTGCTAGGAATAGAACTTAATTGCATCCATCCATTTAAGTAATTTCCAGAATTAGGTATTAGCCTTATGTTTTGAAGGAATTTGTTAGATTCCCCTTTTAAAAAATAATTCTTTGCAAATAACAACACTTGATTTCCTTGGTTAATTGCACAGATTGAGTGATTTGGCACATGTCTGCATTTTCCAGATACTCCCTTTTTCCCTCCTTCAGTGGAAGCTATTTTTGTAAACTCACCATCACTCTGATAGCACAGGCATCTTTCCTTAATTTACTTTTGAAGACAAATTTAATAAAGGAATTCCCCTTCTTAGCCATATTGGAATCATTCCTTTTTATCTTTTATTAATTCCCCTACTTCTTCTTAACCAGGTTTTCGTGTGGATGTTTATAAATCAGTCCTCCCTCATTCCTTAATCCTTTTGTCCAGCGTTAACTCGGACTGTATTTTATTGTTCCCATTTAATTGGCTCTGTAGGAATTAAATGTCCGTGTGGCACTTGCTTGTTCTCATCCTCGTGCAAGGAAAGATTTTTCTTAGTACTCAGCTCTTAGGAAAGCAGTGAATGCTTAAATGCTGTGGGCTTGGGGAGGGTCTCTGCTTGTAGGGTTTGGGGGTTTTCTTGGTTTAGTTTTATTTTAACAATGTTATATTGACTGTGGTGTTCCAAAGTTGCCAGCTGGCCTCTTTTCAGCACAGGGGGAATTTATGGTCTCCCTTTGATTATCCTTATGGATGCTGGTGGTGCCTCATCTGGAAAGACACTGGGAAAGCCTTACAGGAATGGAGCTGGAGTTTCCTCCGTGACAGTGCAAAGGAAGCAAACAGCCTGATTTACCTGAGCTGACATCATTCGTGGGCACTGGTCCCAGATTTTAGTAAGCCTGTGATGAAAAGTTAAGGTCCAATTGAACTCTCCAACAGCTGTAATGCAAAATTATATCCTGGATAAAATCAACCTAACTTGGAACTGCTCTCAGTCACTTCAAACCCTCTGCAATGGGTTGGGCTGGGAATTTTTTTTTTTTTGGTACTTCTCATTATTTTTCAGTCTACATTTGGATTTGCAGCCAAAGGCTACAGCCTCTTGCAGTTGATTTTTTCAGTGCTGATAACTCAACACAATAATTTAGTCAACCTGATCTTCCCTGTTGAATTTCAGCTTATTGGCATTATAATTAATTTTGACATGTAACACCACCCCTCCAACTTTCACTCCCAAATCTATTAATGCGTAATGATGAAAAGTATGTGCTGTGCATAATACTGTTTGGGAGTTATGGATCTCACATCCTTGTTGTCGGGTAGTGAAAGAGCAGTAGTGCATTAATTCCTGCTGGCTGCAGCTTGCTGGTGACTGGAGATGTGCTGAAGTTTCTTAGTTTGTAGTGACAGCTTCTCTCAGTCTCAAGCAGGAAGGTTAGAGGTGAGTTTTATTAAAACTACATAGAATGCTGGAATGGTTTGGGTTGGGAGGGACCTTAAAGATTCTGTTCCATCCCTGCCATGGGCAGGGACACCTTCCACTGTCCCAGGTTGCTCCAAGCCCCATCTAGCCTGGCCTTGGACACTTCCCAGGGATTCAGGGTCAGCCACAGCTTCTCTGGGCAACCTCTGAGCCAACTTTTTCACTTCAGAGCCTTTCTGCTGCGCTTTCCAATGTGCTAATCAATTATAAAACACTGGGCTGCATGACATCACACCGAGCCTCGTGGTATTTATAGGACTGCAGCTTCTGTTGCTCAGTTTTCTTCAATTTACAAAACCTGATGATGGCCATTGGTCACAAAAAAAGCGAATCCCCCCCAAAAAGCCACCTCTGCTCTGTTTTTTTCCAAAGGCCATGATTACATCACTGGTGTGTGGTTAGATTTCATTTTCCTGCTGCACTCAGTGGAACTCAGGAGCGAATGCCCAGGAGGAATTAAGCTATAAAGACGCTGGCGGAGGAAGTACGTTAAAAGCAATTAGCAGAAATTTAACAAAGTAGATGAAAATCAAATCTCAGCGCGCGCCGAATTTCCGACCCGGCGCTCCACGGTCCCGCTGGTGGGTGGTGTTTCCAGGAGGAAAAAATGTGGTGTTGGGGAAGGAGGAGCTGCACTGCTGGCAGCTCACAGGGCTTTGTATTCACTCCTGTGTGTTGGCAGAGAAAGCTGGAGAGGGACTGGGGACAAGGGATGGAGGGACAGGACACAGGGAATGGCTTCCCAGTGCCAGAGGGCAGGGATGGATGGGAGATTGGGAAGGAATTGTTCCCTGGAAGGGTGGGCAGGCCCTGGCACAGGGTGCCCAGAGCAGCTGTGGCTGCCCCTGGATCCCTGGAAGTGTCCAAAGCCAGGCTGGACATTGGGGCTTGGAGCAGCCTGGGATGGTGGAAGGTGTCCCTGCCCATGGCAAGGGGTAGGAATTTGGTGTTTTTAAGGTCCCTTCCCAAACCAAACCATTCTGTAATTTTATGAAGCCCTTCAGCCTCGGGACGCAGTGAAAATTCTGGGAAATGCACATTTTCATGGCCAAGAGTCTTTTTATTTGCTTTATTTTTTTATGTTAATATCATGCCAGTGTGTTTGATGGAGATGCCAATTCCAGACTGTCGCTGGGTTTGAGTTTTGGGGTTTTTTTTTTGCCTTTCCCCTCTCCTTTATTAAAGGGGAATTGGCAGATTGTCCTACCTGGGGAGCAAAACCAAACAGCTGGCGTGGGTTGAGATCAGGAGGGGAAGAAACGAGTAGAGAAGTGCTTGGAGAGACAGGGAGCAAACATTTAGGGGCAAACCAGTTTCACTTTGTTCTGCAAACAAAATGGAAGCATTAGCAGAAGGGGTATGACTGATCTGCTGAGGGCTGGGGTGATGGGCTCAGTGCTTTTCAGAACAACCACTTCAAGTGTGCCCTGTCCCTGGTGTGCACTGAAGAGCCACTCCAGCCCTGGCGGGCTCCGGGAGATGCTGAGGTGGAGGAGATTCTCATTATTTCTTCTAACAGCAAGATATTATAACCCCATTGTTATCAGCAGTGCTGCACTGGAGCACTCGTTGAAAGGAAATCAAGATTGAAAAGCACCAAGATGAAGCAAAAATGCTTTGGCTGAGTTCAGTTTGGGGGGCCTGTGAGGAGGATGGGGAGCTGCAGATGGGCACTGTGCTTCCTCTGCAAACCCAGAGAAGCCTTGGCAAGGGATGGCTGAGAAGCAAAAGCTGCCCCTGAGCAGGGGCCAGCTCGGGTAGGTCCTGCTCCACCCCTGCTGCAGTGGGTGGGAGGCTTGGGGCTGCAGGAGACAGCGGGATTTAGGTCTCTGGTGGTTATGGGACTCAACTGAGATAGGGGAGGGATGAGTGGGGGTCTCTGCTGATGGGATTGTTCTGAGGTAGGATTGTATCCCTGCCCCAGTGCGTCCAGCCAGCGTGAGTGATGGGTAGAATCTTTTAGTCTGTGACACTTCTGAAGGAGATGGAGACCCTTGGATGGTTGTAGAGCTCCTGCTTCCCAAATATCAGTGGGGAGCTGGGCACCGGGCAGCCCTGGGCATGTGTAGTGGCACCAAGGTCATTGTAGCAAACAACTGGGAGGAGGAGGAGGGAGTTGTGGAGGTGAGGGGATGTCTTTGCACAGCCTTGGAGCTTGGGCAGTTGTGGTTCATGGTCACCCTCCTTTGCTGTGCCCAGGGACGGGGTGGGTGCTGTGCTGGGCCCCTGGTCCGGCTGCAGGATCCCTGGAACTGACCACAGCCCCCACTCCCAGTGCCTCTGTGCTGCTGGGGGCGAGGAGGTGGAGAAATCAGGAGTGAGGTCGAGTCTGGGAAGAAGGGAGGGGTGGGGCAAAGGTGCTTTTCAGGTGTAGTTCTTCTTTCTGATTTGATTGGTAATAAAATAAAGGTATTTCCCCAAGTTTTGGCCATGACTGTAATTGCTGAGTGATCTCGCCCTGTCCTTACCTCAACCCATGGGCCTTTTGTTACATTTTCTCTCCTGTGCCCAGCTGAGAAGGACAGGGATGGAGTGGCTGAGTGGCCACCTGGGGTCCAGCCGAGGTCAACCCATCACGGTGTGCCAGCCTTCCTTCCTCTCCATACAAACTTTGGAGACGAGAAATGAAAATTCCTTTTGGAAATGGTTTTCCAAACCTCCTGGCAGACACCAGGACTCTCAGCCTGGCTGGGAGCTGCTGCTGCTGAGCAGCCTTTCTCCAAAAACTGCCGAATTATGGGTATTGTGAGTTTAATGTAAAGGTGTCAGGTATCTCTGAAGAGAAATTAAGAGAATGTCAAAGGTAAAAACTAAACAAAAGGGCAGACACAAAAAGGCTGTAAATGAGGTGGAAATTGCAGGCAAATAGACAAAGGAAGAAAGTTTAAGTAGCAATTTGTAGTCCTTTGCACAAGGAAATGCAGTTCATTTTTAATAACAAAATAAAATCTCAGAGGATGCTGCACTTCTAAATACAGAGCTAAATATACCCTGGAAAAACCGAAACTGGTTTTTGTGCAGCCGCTCCGAACGCGCGCGCAGCAAAACAAAAGTGAGGAGTTGATTGACAGAGTTAATCTGTCCTTAATAAATGTTTTATTTAAATATTCATTTTCCTCATTTGCATTAATTCCTTGCTCCAGGCCGCCTCTCAGTACAGTACCTTTTCCTGAGTCCTCATGCATGAGGATCTCCAGCTGTCCTGGGTCTGTGGTGGCTCCCAGGACGGAGCCTTCCCACGGGCATGGAAGTTGGGAAAGATCATTTTCTCCTTGAAATAGGAGCCCACCATTTTTCCTCTCACTTCATGTGAGATAAAAGCAACAAAAGGGACAGAAACCTTGCGAGGTGAGAGCTGCTGCTGTGCGCTGAAGATTCTTGATGATGGTGATGATGATGACAGAGTGGAAGAGAGATGGATGCACTTCCAAAACATTCCTCACAGTTTTTCAGGGGAAAAAAGAAGACTTTTTCTTTTTTCTGGCTGTACTGGTGTGATCTCTCCCAGTTAGGGAATTCTGGAGTTGGGCTGGAAGCCGTGGCTGGAGCTGAGACAGCTCATGTGTTCTCTGGGATGAGCCGACTGTCTCGCAGTGCGTGGTGCTCGAAGCACCGGGAGTTAACTCGGCACCCACAGAAATCCATGGGAATCCATAATCCTCCAAGTGGGGCTAAGGTGGTTGTTTTCCATGCAAAGAATTGCTGGATTAGATGAAATGCCCATCAAAACTGCAGCTGCTGGGGATTTGGAGGGTGTTGCTAATTAAGGGATGTTTGTATTTGGTTCACATGTTGTCAGCAGGAGAAGAAGGAACGATTTCTTCCTCCCTTTTCCCCTTCCCTAATCCCTATCTGAGCCACACCAGGACAGGTCCCATGCTCCTGGGAATGGCTCTGGTGGCACGTGCCGGCCCACAGGCAGAGTTGGCAAAGCTGCTGTGCTTGAGATGCCTGTCCCTGGAGCTGCTGTGGTGCTGGGATGTGCTCCCATCCGAGGGGGAAGGAGGATTCTTCCAGGTGGATTAGAAGGATGGGAAGTCAGCAGTGCTTGGTGCCTGCTGTGGTGGGGGCTTGGAGTGACACTGGAAGAAAAGGGGATGAGTGAAGAACTTCACCCACTTTGTCTCAAACATCTCAGTTGTTGTCTGGGATCTGGCCTTGGCCAGGGCTTTCCCAAGGAGTGGATCTGATTCCTCCCCACCAACCCCACGTGCACCATTCTCTGTAGAAATTTCTTTAATCTCACTTTTCTCAGTGGGGAATTTGTGACTGCCTCCTCCTCATTGCTCCCAGCTCTAAAACATTCACTGGGATAATGTCTGTGACGTGAGGGCTTCCTCCACACCTCCTGCTTCCGTGCCTCCAAATCCCCCTAAATGTGTCCCTGGGACAAGCCCTTATCTTTCCACAGGAATTTTGTAGAATAGATTGGGTAGAGCTGGGGAACTGAGGATAAACACAAAATATTCCTGTGTAGTAGCACAGAGATCTTGATTTAGGTGAGAAATAAGTAGCATAAACAAGGTTAAGTGTTGAACTGAAAAGAAAGCCAGGGAAAATGTCAATATCTTCTCTCTGAAAGAAAACAAAATTAAAACACCCCACCAGACCCCACCTTATCTATGTGAGTACTGAGCTGGAATAGCCACAATTTCTTCTGTGCCTGTGCAGAGCTTCAGGTGCTCTTTAAAGCTCAGATTGCTTGTTTACATGTGAATTAGTGATGGGATTTCTGTAGTGCTTGTAAGAAATGAGGCAGAATTTGTTTCAAAGATCTAATGAGTGCTGGGCTGTCTGCAGCCAGCAGAACATCTCTGTCCTGCCTGGAATCAGGCTCTGTCAACTGTGTCTGTGTTTGCTTCAAGAGATGCCGTCACCATCAAAGGTACTCACTATAAATGATTCTGAATGTGTGGGTTTTTTGCTTTACAGCTATTTCTGCATATCCAGGATATTAAAGGAAATGTGTTTTCCTTGAAGGAGGTAGTTTGTATGTTGGAGTTCTTAGAACATGTGCAGAGCGCATTTGTTTTATCTCAATTTATCTTATTTTGCCCATTTGTGTTTGTTTACGGGTTGTTTTCTTTGTAAATCGGGTTTAATGCTGAAAGCCATTTATAGAACTGGAATAATGCAAAGCTGACTCCTGAATGATGATAAATGCTTGGAGGAGAAAGGATCTCATGTTGGTTTAGCCACGAGTGCCCCACAGGGAGCAGGACAGCTGGATGATGCTACCTGAGAAGCTGTGGCTGACCCAGATGCTGCCTGCTCTTCTTCTCCAGATGGAAATCATCTGGAGAAGATCTGGAGATGATGATGATCATCATCATGGAACAACCTGCTCTAGCACAAAGTGTCTCTGCCCATGGCAGGCGAGTTGGAACTACATGATCTTTATGGTCCCTTCCAACCCAAACCATTGTGGGATTCAAAAATGCCTTCTTAGAGATGTGGAGAGCAGATGCACTCGATAAGAAGCAGCTTATTAAACTGTGGGTTTGTTTGGTTCATCACTTTTTGTGCGTGTGTGTTAACAGAGGCTCGGGGCTGCGACTGTCGTTTTCAGAATTCAGCAGGTTCCTTTCTGCTGCTGTGGAATGAGTCAGTGCAGTTCCTGCTTTGATTTACAAAATTGGATTTTAATCTCTTTGAAACCATTATGCTAAATCAATTTTTAACATAGCAGAGCAAGGAGGTACAAAGCCTCCCTTGTTCTCCAGTTGTGAACTCTTTGGATGAGCGAGCACTGTATAAACAAGACTTAAACGGCATCAAGGGGGAAGGGCTTTGCCAGGATAGAATTGTGGAATGGTTTGGGTCAGAGGGGACCTTAAAGCTCATCCTGCTCCATCCCTGCTGTGGGCAGGGACACTTTGCACTATCCCAGGTTGCTCCAAGCCCCATCCTTGGACACTTCCAGGGATCCAGGGGCAGCCACAGCTTCTCTGGGCACCCTGTGCCAGGACCTCCCCACCCTCACAGGGAAGAGTTTCTATCTAATATTTAACCTAAATTATCCCATCTTTCAGTTTGAACCCATTACTCTTTGTCCTGTCACAACAGTTCCTGATGTAGAGTCCCTCCCAGCTCTCCTGTAGCCCCTTTAGGTACTGGAAGGGTCTCCCTGGAGCCTTGTCCAGGCTGCACAGCCCCAGTTTTTTCAGCCTGTCTCCAGATGGGAATAGAGTTTTGCCATGTTTGTGGCTCCAGCAGGATTCGAGATCCCTCCATCCTGGTATTTGGGTTTTTGGGTCTCCCCCCCGACTCCAGCCCAGCTCCAGAGCTGTCAAGGCATCAGATGAATCACCCCTGTGATGTTTCGGATTTCTGGCAACAGTAGCATTGGGCAATCATCCAAATCCAGCAAGGCACTGATAGTAATGAATGGGAAGCTCACGTGGTTCCATATGGAAAGCAGGGCAGGAACAGTTCTAAGATGACTCTGTGTGGAGATAGACAGGCCTCCACTTGCCCTTTATCCTCCTTTTCCTCTCCCAAATCTGTGCTGTCCCACCATCGAGCTGGTAAATCAGCCTTGCTGTAGACTGGGGAAGGGGCAAACCCCATACAAAACACTGCAGATGAATTCCAGACAGTATTTCAGGCTGCTCAAATCCTCACAAAATTCCAGGCTTTTCAGACCCATCCTTCTTGCCTGGTGCCTGTTTGGAGAGGCCAATTGCACGTCCTGTTTGTAATCCTCACCCAGGAGCTTCTGCCCCAAACTCTCCAGGGAAGAAAATCTGACAAAGAACATTTATAAGCTTTATGACTTTAATTAAACCTTGGAGAATGAGACCTTCCAGAAAAATTCGCTGGCACTTTTAAAGAGCCACATCACTGAGCCCTGACCCTGTTGTTGTTTTTCCTCTCTTCTGGAAAAAAAAAAAAAAAAAGGAAGATTTGGTCTGTTTTACTTTTAAAGTGAAAAAAAAGGGCATGTGGCATGTTATACTTGACCAAATTTTAGTTTGTAAAACCCAAAAATAAGCACAAAAATTAACTGCAGAATAACTAGAGGTAGGGAGGAAGATGAAGAGCAGGGAAATTTCAATCTTCCTAAAAATCTCTTTTAGGATAAAAAAAAGTCTCTTGCAAGATTTGGGCAATTTGCTGCATAATAAGTCTCATTGCCTAAGAGTTGAAGATATTCCTGAAACAATAATCCAGAGTTTGGGGGGCTCAGCCTGGAGCAAAGGAGGCTCAGGGGGGACCTTGTGGCTCTGCACAAGTCCCTGACAGGAGGGGGCAGCCGGGGGGGTCGGGCTCTGCTCCCAGGGAACAGGGACAGGAGGAGAGGGAACGGCCTCAGGCTGGGCCAGGGGAGGTTTGAGTTGGATATTAGGAAAAATTTCTTGGTGGAAAGGTTTGTCCAGCCCTGGCACAGCTGCAGGGCAGTGCTGGAGTCTCCGTCCCTGGAAGGGTTTAAAAGCCCTGTGGATGTGGCACTTGGGGACAGGGGTCAGTGGTGGCCTTGGCAGTGCTGGGGAAATGGTTCGTCTGGATAATCTCAGAGGGATTTTCCAACCTAAACAATGCTGTGATTCCATGATTTTAAGAGCCTGGGGTCAGAGCTGTGCTCGTCCTGTCTGTGCTGTCAGGTGGTGTTGGGTATTTCTGGTTTGCTCTTTATTTCTGATCCTTGGGCTGTTGCTGCCTCTGCAGACCCAATGCCTTTGGAACTGCCCCCTAACTGAGCTCCTGGGGGCTTTTGCTTTGTTGAAAAAACGTCATTCTAAGTCCCCATTTTTGGCCAAAATGTCAACTTCCACTTCTTTCTAATCGCCTTCTAATTTGAGAGGGAGCACCTGAATTTGCTTGATAATCTGTGATTATTCCATGCTAATCCTGCCATTGTAGAGGATGGCTCTGCTGGACACTCAGCAGATGAGTTAATTATTTTCCTTTATATTATCTGCCCTCCAGGCCAGACATCCCAACAGCTTCTGGTCCATCTTTGTCACCTTCACTGTTCAACATAATTTAGTTCTCTGTGCTCTCCCTGCCTGTTGTAGGTAAGATTGTTCAGCATCCCCAAAAAGCATCATTTTCTTTTCCTTGGGTAGCAGTTTTACCAGATAAATCACTGCTGCCTGGTTATTTTGCAGGCTGTGGGATGTGTGGTGCCCTTTGGAGCAGGCAGCCCAAGCTAAATTCCAGGATAAGGCTTGGCACAAAAGCTCAGGGTTACAGGCAAACAGGAGAAAATCACTGGAACCTCACAGTGTTGCCAGTGCTGGAATATAAAAAAAAACATTTCAAAATGCTGCACTGAACTGCTTAGTTCTGAGCCAGGATCCCAAAATAACCACCTTTCAGTTGGTAAAATAAATTATCGAAGTCTTTCAGATCCAAATGTAATGCTTGGGCAAATTAATCCATTGTTGTATTGTTATAGTGCTCTAATCATATTTTTATATATCCCAGGAGTTGGAACTAAGAAGCATTTTGCTGTCAGTGCAAACACAATAATAAGAATAGTCTTAACAAAGTGACGTGCACTTAGCTGACTTTCTGAAATACATTTCAGCGGAAATTACAGATGCTTTTTTACTTTTCATTATCATTAAGGTCCAAATAACTTCCTTGTGTTGAAACCCAGGCTTGCTTTATCTGCTTTAATAATTATATTGAGGCTCATTATGGACACCTTGTTTGTAATTCTGGCTTTTCTTATTGAATTCTGGATGTGTTATTACAAAAGTATGTACTTTAACAGATGGAGTATATCATGGCAACGTTTAGTTCCAGTTGATCTTTTCTAAAGAGCACGCTGAATGATCTCGGGCTAAATACAACCAAGACAACATCTAGCTGGATTTTTTTTATTTTTTTTTCCCTAATAGCATTTTCCAGGCTGCTTGGGGGAAAGCAGAAACCAAGAAATGCCACTGGATTGAGCAGGGCAGCTGGAAAAGGTGGGATGATGAAGATCTGGTGATGAGGAAGAGGTGTGGAAGCTGCATCAAAGGCAGGGGAGAGTTCTCCAAGAAAATATCATAGTTGATGTCAAGGTTGTCTCATTTGCCGGTGGGATATTGCTTTAATGGTGTTCTTTTTTCCTCTCCAGTTTACATAATGAGATCAAGCTAATTAAACCATGTCTAGCTCTGGGAAAAGATCAAAATGTGAGCTTTTTTTATTGCACTTTATTAAAACCTTCACCCTGTAATGGAAGATTATAGGAAGTACTTTGCTACCAGTGCATCTTGCTCATCCCTGAAAAATGCAGCTCCTCTTTTGTACCAACACTTCCTGGGTTTTAATTGCTTTTTTCTCCAAGTTGACCATATTTTGGGAGCTCTCAGAAGGTGCACAATTGATGTGGTTGGGTTGATTAGGTAAAGCAGTAGTAATAAGCAGATGCAGTGAGGTGTTTTATGCAAAAGCCAGCGACAGTAAAACCTTCTGGAAAGTGTCTTCTTCTGTAGAGTTGTGCAGGAGTTGCTTAGCCCAGTTTGTTCAACACATTCCCTGTCTCACTCAGCCGACTGACCATTGCTGGGGAGACACTCAGGGGTCTGCCTGGACCTAAGAATGGTTTTCTTTACAGCCTCCTTACATTCCAATGTATTTTTTCCCATCCAATTTTGCGTTCCTTAAAAAAAAAAAAAAAAAAAGAAAAAAAAAAAAAGAAATGCAGGGGAATGAAATGAAAATATGGTGATTTTTATTGAGGTTAAATGCAAATAACCTCATTGCACTTGGGGATGCTGGTGACTGCTTGCCCTCCCTGCTGTGACAGCAGCTCCAGGTGTGTTGTTGGATGACCCCGACGGTGGCCGATGTCTCCCAGAGCTCCCGTGATTCAGCACTGGCAATCCAGCTGCTGGATTTTCCCCTCTCCAGGGTCACAGGTGAGTCCCCCCTGATGTCAGTACCCGTGAGTGTGCGTTGGTGGCACCGCTGTCACCTCGCCAGGGCCCGGAGCGCCGGCGGGTCCGGATTACGGGAGGCTTTCCGGGCTGGTATTAAGGCGAGGAGCTCTTGCCAACATTAATATATGACTGCATTAGATCATCCTAATTATGTTTCGAGCTGGAATGATTTCAGAAGCATTGGGAGGCAGCAAGGGCTCTCCCATGCCTTTTCCCCTTGCAGAGGAGGCAAGGTTCAAGTGTTGCTTTCTCTTCCCATAGGGGAGGCACAGCTGCGGTGGGGCTGGGAGGGAAGTTTCTCCTGACTGGGCTGAAGTGCAGAGTGCCTTTGAGGGTGCACTCAAATCACTGTATTTTCCCAATTTCTCCAAGGAGCTCTCTACTTTGAGCCTCGATGGAGACTTGGAGGAAAAGGAGGGGAAAAAGAAGGGAAGCTTTTGTTTGAGGCTTGTTGCACTGTCCCCCCCCGACAGGGTGGCAGTGTAGCTGTGCTCTGCCAGCTCTGTGCTCTTCCTCACCTTGCCAGAGCCCCCACGGAGCCTGGCAGGGGCTGGGATGTGCAGGGGGACCAGGATGTGTGTCCTGGAGGATTTCCCTGCGTCGGTAACTGTGCCGTCTCCTGATGAATAAATTGGCTCCATGTGGAAGCAGAGCTGGATCCACAGGGGTCAGCAGGAGCCTCTCCTTGCCTCGATGGGTTTCAGATGAGGCCCTGCAGAACAACTGATGGTGGGTTGGGGTTTTTTTTTAATCTGTGCAAGATCTTAAAATATATTAGGGTTAATGAAATCAGTGCAATTGGGAAGCGCTGCCTGTGACGGACAGATGGCCAAAAGCACTTGGAAGTACAAGTGGGTTTGCACCAGAAGGAGAGCCGGGATCTGGCTGATGGGTGCCACGTGCCGTGGGCATGGACTGGTGAGGCAGGAGGAGGGAGCACCCTGAGCTCCCACCCTGCTGAGGTGGTGCTGGTTCGCTCCACCTCAAGGTCCCAATCCTGCCTTGCTCCCGTTGGAATCAATTCCATCCCATCCGTGGAGGCAGCGTTTGAGCTCCCAAGTAAAATTTATTCTTTTAAAGAAAGCAGTCCTTGTCATAATTAAAGATATATGTGTGCTTTCTTTTCCTGTTCAACTCCAGAAGCCACTGAACACACTTAATAATGTTTTTTTTGCAGTATTTCGGGGGTATGAATGTACATGGAAATTACAGCAAAGGCATCATTTTTTTAACAGCTGTGTTTAGTTGAATAACAGATTTAGAAAGTGCAGACTTTAATTAATCTGTGTTTTCTGCTGGGATTTCAGCACCATCTGATTTACTTTTCATGGCTGAAAAGTGTAACTGTAGTTTTTCCATTTAGCTGTGAGTTTATCCTCCCAAGAAATCAATTTGGTTCTTCTTTTTCTTAAAGCAAACTCAATATCACACTGATGGTACCTGGGATGCAATACAGGTAATGCCCTGGCTCAGGCTGCTGTGGAGTGGAGAGCAAATAGCTGTCAAATGGTTTGCCTGGAAATGCTGTTTTTCCTCTTCCCTGCCTTGCTGTATATCACAGCAAACATCCAAATCCTGTGCTGTACTCTGGGGCTGGAGGGCAGCTGGGTGACAGGAAGGTAAGGACTGGTGTTACTGGAGAAACCTCTGAACACAAAGGATTTTCGTGATCTTTGATAGAGTTTTTTTAGTTGGAATTGTGGTAGGGAGACTCTCTCTGTGCTCGGTCCTCATTGTAAAACATGTTTGTGTGAGGCTGTTGCTGTAACTCTGCAGGTGTTCCTCAAAAATTTCTCTCCTGGAGGTGCTGGGGGGTGCCTGGGGATTACAAACAGTGGTGGAAGCGGAGTCAGGGATTGGGGAACTGCAGTGTTAAATTGCATTTCTCATGTGCTCTTGGTCACTCGTTGCTCCGTCTCTGTCAGGATCAGTGTGAGTGTTGTGAACGTGCAGAGGTTCCGTGGCTCTGGTTTGGGATTTTTCTTTTAAAATCAGCCTGTTGTGGAAATGGATCCTTGTCCCACCTCTACTTTTGTCCTGGGACAAAGTTCCCTGAGCTGAGAACTTGTGCCTGGGTGGTTGGAGTTGCTCAGTCAAGTTGCTCCTCTCGGTGTCTGCTGGCTCTGGAGAATCCACAGGGAAACAAGTGTCTTTGTCATCCAAACCCTTGTGTGAACCAGGTTTTATTTTCCCTGTGAGGGTGGGCAGGCCCTGGCACAGGGTGCCCAGAGCAGCTGTGGCTGCCACTGGATCCCTGGCAGTGCCCAAGGCCAGGCTGGACATTGGGGCTTGGAGCAGCCTGGGATGGTGGAAGGTGTCCCTGCCCATGGCAAGGGGTGGCACTGGGTGGTGTTCAAGGTCCCTTCCCAAACCATTCCGTGATTCTGTGAAGAAGGAAAGCTGCTTGGACCCTCTCTGGATAGTGGTGTGCTCCCAGTAGCTCGTCGTGAGCTGGGTTGGACGGGAGGAAGTTTTTTAGAAAAGAAGGGCATTACTTGCATTCTTGGAGAAGTCTGTGTAACTTTAGTTACTGTCAGATGTACTTTCCCCCCTTTTTCTATTTCCTTGGGTTGGTGTGGGGTGTGATGTCTTAAGGGCTTTGTGTGCAAAGCCCACAGGAGCAGAAAGGAAGCAGCGCTTTTAGACTCTGAGTGGGATCTTAGGATGGCTGCTAATCTGAATAAGATTAAAAAAAAATCTTGATGGGCTTTAAAACTTATTTTAATTAAGGTTTTTCCTTTCATCTCACCAAAGCCCTGAATTAGCTCCTTCATTCTCTCACAAATACACACAGTCCCTGCTGGTACAGGCACTCAAACGCATGGAAAGCTTCAGCTGAAGGGTCAAATCCAGATTGGGAAGCACCCTGTGCCCAAAATGAATTAAAGCAGGGTTTGGGCGAAGTTAAAAAAGGCCAAACTACCCATCTGCCTGGCTGGGCTGGAGGATGCTGGGATTCTCCAGAGGAATCCTGTGCTTCCCAGCTTTATTGAAGAACATGGGATTGGGAGAGCTGCTGTTACCAGCCCGTGGAGCTGCGGATTTGACATGGTGGTTTTTTTGCTCTGTAAAGGTTTGTCCAGACATTTGGGCCTTTTTGTGGTGCTCCACACCCTTGGATGGTTTTGCTCCACACCCTTGGATGGTTTTGCTCCAGTGATTTTGCTCCATGGGCTTTGCCCCTGGAGGTTTGGGAGGCAATGCTTGGTGGGAACTGGACGCAGCAGGGTCCTGGGCCCAGGTCTCCCTGCCTGGGAGATGATGCTGTGAGCTGCTCTGGATGTCTGGGGCTTTCCATGACGTTCCTGGTGTGATTTCTGCTAAACCTGGTGTATTCTGACACAGCATTTTGGCCTCGATGAATTGATGGACAAACTCAACAGGAATTTTTCGAATAGCTCCACTCTGCAGCTCTCATGCTGTGCCAGGTTTTGCCTGGGGCATCACTTGATAAATGCTGGTGAGTGTCCCATCCTCTGTGGGGTGATCCGGGGTGCAGCCGAGCCTCCCTGCGTGAGCTCGACGTTCCCAACACGAGCTCCGAGAGCCTCTCTGGAGCGGCTGTTCCGTGGGGTGACCCGCTCGCTGCAAAGTTTGACCCAGGCACGGTGCCAGCCCGAAGGAAGGCTGACAAGTAATCAGGAATCAAAGGAGCCACCTGCACGCCACGGGGAGCCGCTCACCGGGTGGCAGGCGAGCGGTGCCAGCGCTCATCGCCGAGCCTTGTTCTCCAGCCCCGCTTCCCAGGGAGGCGGCGCGGGAGGGGGCTGCTCCCTCCCTGGCTTCTCCATGCCCTCAGCAGGGATTTTGAGAGGGATGTGAGGTGGGATCGTGGCTGTGTGGATGTGCCAGGACACTGCTTCGTCAGGGGGAGAAGCACGGGGGAGTGTTGAGAGCGATGGGGTTGGGCTGCAGCATTTTTGGGGCTGCTGATGCTGCGGCAGAGGAGAGGGGACAGCTGAGCTGAGCCGGTCACCCTGTGAAATTCCCACTGCTTTGGCTGTGTGAACCCACAGGCTGCACCGCCAGCAAATAGCCAGGGAGGAAAATAAGGCCTTTTAAAGAGCATTTTTATCTTCTGCTGGTTGGTAAGAATGGCCCTGGCGGGTGGGAGGGAGGCAGAGGGGTGGCGTGATGTGCAGATGCCGCTGTCACTGCACACGCGCTCCCGGGGTGTGCTCACCCAGCCTGGAGCTGGCAGCTCCCCATTCCCGCTTCAGGGGGCAGAGAGGATTTGTTTTGGAGAGGGAGAGTGTGAGATGTGTGTGTGACCACATAATGACTTGGGTTTTATATCAAAGGAAGGCACATGGAAGTCACCACCGCCCTCCAGCCCCACGCCACCCCATGCCTGTCACCCGCAGAAGGATCTGGCCCAATATATCCTATTTTTGGTCTCATATTAGGATAGGCCTTGATAGGATGCCTTTTAAACAGCAAGGGAAATTCACTCCTGCCGTTCTCCCAGGGGTAATGCAGTGGATTCGGAGCAGACCCTGCCCTTTCCCTGCTGTGCCAACTGCAAGGCAAGGGAAAGCCGGTCTGCAAAGTGCTGCGAAAGGAAACTCGCTCCTGCGAAGCTGGGCCAAAAATGAGGGGTTTTTATAGTGTACAAATGTTACCTACAGCTATTTATACACCCTCCTCAAAGGCTATTTATACCCTTCCCCTGCTTTTGTGCTGCTGGCTGGAGAAAATCCTTACATTAGATGTTCTCAGCAGCGTGGGATGTTCTTCAGCCGTCGCCCGACTGCAGGACCGTCTGTTTCCAACATCATTCCTGGAAGAAGAGGGCGATTCATGGGCCACAGCCACTGCCACAGCTCTGAAAGCAGGGTTGGCATCGTGGGTGCCAGTCTGATGAAGGGGAGAAGGGGATAAAATGCCTGATCATAGCAGTGTTAATGAAAGCCATCAGTTCATACAGCTGGAGGGGGTGGCTCGTTGCGTCAAGGGTCAGGAGTAAGTTTTTCCCCCCTTTCCCACATCGTGCAGTCGATCAGGAGCAGTGTAAGGTTATTTTATTGTTTCCAGGAGCGCCGGACCCAGGCTCCCTGCGGGAGGTCGCATGCTTGGCTTGCTGCATCATTGATCCAGCCTGCCAGAGAAATTCTTTATTCCTCTTAAATGTGGACTTGCACTTAGAAAGCAAACAATCCTTTAACATTTCTGAGGCTGAAAGCAGAAAAATGAGTGGCTTTTGTCATCAGGGATGCTGTCTTTTTTGATCGCTCTGGGAATCCAAGGGAATGTGCTACCCAACAAAGAGCAATTTTGTTAAGAAAAAAAAAAAGGGGGGGAAAGGGAAGGGATTGCAGCTTCCTGTGTCTGGATAATTGGGGCTGTCTCTCTGCAGCTCCACGGCACTCCAGTGACTGGGTTTGGAAGTTGAATGGTTTTCAGGTTTCCCTGACTCAACACCATGAAGTTTCCAGTTCAGTTTATACCGGCTGGCACTGGTGTGCTGAGTTTAGCAGCCACCCCTTCGTGCAGTCGTGGATATTTGCTTATGACAGATAAATGAAAATCTCTTCATTATCTTTGGAAAAATGCTGTGTCCTGTTAAAACATCATCGCTGTGTCCGAGATTGGTTTTGTTTTTAGAAATGCTGAAGGAATGGCTTTTTGTGGAAGGCTTGTCCCAGAGGAGTCTCCAGGAGCAGAACCTGGTTTACCTTGGTCTCCTGCATTTGAATTTTGCCTTCCTGCAGCTGAGGTTGCCTCTGTCACTGCCCCTTATTTCCAAGATACTCTGGTGATCCTGTGTGGATCAACACTGTGTCTTGTGCCACAGGGCTGTGGTGCACAGGAAGCTCCCGGGTGGCTCCTGAGCTTTTCCAACGCTGACAGGGCCAGGACATCATTGATGCCACTTTTCAAGCACCATGAAATTGGGCAATAATGCTTCCTTTGAGATGGTGCTTGGTTTTTCTTATCCCAAGCCGAACTTTTCCAAGGTTGCCTGCAAGTTCTCTGTGCCACAGGCTCTGGCTCCCGGGTTCTGCCGACGGGGAGAAGCCTGTGCAGTGTTTGTAAATCCTCTTCTCCATTCCCCTCACTACTTCTGTTGTCCCTTTCTCCACCATGACAAAAAGGTGACTTTCTGTCATTATTTTGTGCAGAAAGAACCTTCCGACTCCTCCTGAACCCGCAAATGGATTTCTCAACCTCCAGCCGTCCGAGGTGTAAATGAGATGGGAGCGGGGGCTTTGCACAAATCCCACCTTCTTGCCAGCAGCCTGCTCCCTGCCTGCTTCATTTCACATTTTTCTCCCCTAATAGGGATTATTTTTTCCAGAAATGCCCCCCAAATTTGTTCATTCTTAGTGCTGGCGAGCTGGCATCGGGAGGTGCTGGCGCTGTGCAGCACCAGGGGCAGGGACCCCCAAATTCCCAACAATCGTGATGTACTGTGAGGCTTGGGCAAAGTGCATTTGTTGCCTTGGAAACAAATAGCAGCAGTGTACAACTCAATGAAATTTATGGAATCAACTTCAATAAATCTTGATGATAAATGTGCAAAAACATACCCAGTTTGATGAAGATCTCCAGTATGCAGATGTGAAGGATGGTAGTAAGTTATGTAAGTGCTTCGGCGCCGATTTTGGGCTGCCACGGTCGTGTTCCTATAATATGGGCTTTTTTTGTTGTTTCTGAGGAAGCTGTCTGCTGCTTTTCATAGATACGGCATTTAATTTTAATTTCCAGGGTATCTTTTAGTTTAATTGGCATGCTGGATGATTACAGTGGGTTGTTTTGTCTTTTGCAAAGCCTGATTCACATCAAACTCGGGATAAAAATAAAATTGAGAGCGGTGGCAATCCAAGGGAGCACAGAGTGCCACGTCGCCCGCCTCCAAGAAGGGTGCAAAATTTCACAAATTAGTTAAAGCAGTTATGTAGGACATCTCCCTAATTCCTTGTGTCAGCCTGTGAGTGCTCCAGATGGGGACAGGTCAGGGATTTTGTAGTTATGGCCAAGCTCTGTGGTAGATTTTGCTCTCACATGGAAAGGTCTCTCTGTTTACCTGTGCATAGGGACAGGGTAGGTTTATTGTATCTCAGCCAGTGATATTTTCTAAAATTGATATTTTTCATTCCTGGTTTGACCTGTGGATCGATGAGGGTTCAGGAACATCAGTGGACTTGTCTGGAGATGATGCTGTAAACCTTTAACACAGCCCTTAATGCAATGAGATGTTTTCCCATTAGTTCCCTCGCCTCTTCTCCTTACAGAGCCTTATTCTCCACAATTTTCTGCCAGGTCAGGAAGCACTGGGAATATTTGTTTCTTCCTTTCATGGTGTGTTGGGCCCCAGTTTTTCCCTTCAGCAGCTGAAGGGAGCTGCATGAGGCCACACCCTCCCTCCGTCCCCTCTGCTGCAGCCACCCCATCCTGCTGGGCTGGGACCCAAACCCAAGCCTGCCCACATGGACAGGGACGTCAGAGAATCCCAGAATGGGCTGGGTTGGAAGGGACCTTAGAGCCCATCCAGTTCCACCCCCTCTGCCATGGGCAGGGACACCTTCCACTGTCCCAGGCTGCTCCCATCCCCAATGTCCAGCCTGGCCTTGGGCACTGCCAGGGATCCAGGGGCAGCCACAGCTGCTCTGGGCACCCTGTGCCAGGGCCTCACACCCTCCCAGGGAACAATTCCTTCCCAGTATCCCATCTAAGCCTCCCCCCTGCCAGTGTGGAGCCATTCCCCTTGACCTGTCCCTCCAGGCCCTTGTCCCAAGTCCCTCTCCAGCTCTTCTGGAGCTCCTTTAGGCACTGGAAGGTGTTACAAGGACATTATCACCTTTCAGAAGTTGCTTCCCTGTATCTTAAGCCAGTTTCTCTGCAGAGGCCTCTTCTTCCCACCCTGCTCACGAGGTGCTTTGGTTTTGATGAATACTGGAGCTCTCTTGGGTGGACTTCTTAACCTTGGCCCTCCCTTTTCCTTCTCTTACAACATCTTTTTGACTCCTGGCATGAAATTGTTTGAGAACATAAAGAGTTCATATTAGTGCTGTCCTTGGACTGTCTGTGAGCGAAAAAAGTCCAGCCAGGATCCTGCTCCTGCCCTGGCACCTGCATTGCTGCCGTTGTTTCAGAGGCACCACTTTAATTTGTTACTTGGATCTACCCAGATTCCCAGCCAAGCCCTTGCGTTGCTCAGTATCTTCCAGCCCACAAAGTCAGTGTTTCCCTGTGTCAGCCCTAATGTGTTGGATGGATTAGGGAAATCCCTGTGGATGTTGAGGATCACGCCTGCAGATCACCCCGGGCCTGGTAGCGGAGCTTGGGCTGCAGCTCTGCAGAACCCGGGGCTTGCCCAGAGCTCATCGCGACGGATTTTAATTTATTTGGTGCTGGGTGTATTCCTCACCTTGGCTGGGATCAAAATCCGAGTTTCCCTTCGATTTCCTCAGGTGTGGAGGGCTGGAAACCCAAAGGGCTTCTCCAGAAACCCCGGGCACGTGGGATGGTTGCTGAGCTCTGCTCTGATGTTTACAGACCAGCAGAGCTCTTCCCATTAACATACAACTGTATAAGACAGCTTGAACTCCGTTAGGAGCTAAATTTAGTGACTCACTAACTCCTTTTTGATATGTTTTTATAATTTCATTGTATTATGACATTTGATTTTAAATTTGCATGAGTAAATGAGCCTCTTACTAAGTCAGGTAAAAAGATTTTTCACTTATCTACCATGAAATAAGACATTAAAAAAATAGTGAGAGGAGAAAGCAACGTATCCTTGACATATTTAGTTTACATTTTTTCCAACTGTGCTGACTGAACGTTTCTAGCCATTAATGATCCAATAAAGCTGTTTGTACCGCTTTAACAGGCAAAATAATTTCACATTAGGAATACATTTTGTAATTAATTTAGTATTTTGTGGGGGAACCCTATTTTTGGAAAACACAAATTTACATTTAATTGCACTCACAATCTGACTTGGAAGATGCAGCGAGTGAAAACTGGCCTTTTATGGTTCACCTCCAAATAGTAAAGTCCATGGAGGCAGTTAACAGTAGTGAACAACTTTAATTGGGATTTCCAGGACTTTTTCAGTGAATTTCCTGCAGGGCTCCTTAAAAATACCCCCTGAGCAGTGAAGCTCCTGCAGCTGGTGAAAGATGAGACCACACACCTTCAGGCCTGGTGTTCCACCAGCTTCTGATTCACTAACGTGGATTTATGGGTTGGCTTTTTCAAGTATTTCTGAACTTTTATTCAGGATAACCTTGGCAAGACCTGAACAACTTTGGGATTTGCACTTCAAAAGTATTTTCCCTCTCATTTCCTACCAGAGAAGAGACCACCCAAGGTCCTGCTGCCAGTGGCACCTGGGGGATGGATGTGGGGAGCACCCCTTTGTTTTGTTGAGGTGATGAGCAGCAAGGAGATGGCACTGGTAGGTCCTTTGGTCCTGACCTGGGCTCTGGTGATGAGCTCACGGGGAGGTGAAAGTTCCTCTGTTAATTACCCAGCTTTTTGACTCTCTCCATCTCTCTGGACGCCACCAGCTTTAAATTTTTTTGTGTTACTGATATTTTTTCTTCTCTTTCCCCCCGTTTCATTAACAGTGACAGATGCTTTTAATTAAAAAGAGAAGGCAAAACAAAATCCCGAGTAAAACAAAAAGAGAATATTCTAATTTGGCGTGACATTATGAGGCAGGATGGCTCCCGGCATCCAAGGTATGGAAAAGGTCATCTTCCACAGCTCCAGCCTTTTGCAACAGTGGAATTAAGTTCAAACTCAGGCTGGTTTTGAAGTCTTAAGTCTCTCCAGGGATTCCTTTCATAACATCTTCGAACTGGATAACACTACAGTAAATGAAATACACTGCACTGGATTAAAGGGTTATTTCCCCTGTGTGTCGAGCTGACACAGAATCCCAACCCTCAGGTTGCCTCCGAGTTGTCTCTATCTGCTGATACCCTCCCTGCTTTACATAACAGCTCTCGGAGTTTTTGCAGGGAAACTTTTGCCATTATTTATTCGGCCCCGGCGCTCGCGGAACGATTTTATGCAGCGAGGAGCCGAAATAAAGCAACTAAACGGGAAGGAATTCAGTGGGCTTCAAAACGTGAGGGAAGCAATGCAGGGAAGAGCAGAGCTGCCTCTCCAGGTCTGTGGTGCTGCTCTGTCATTTGTGCTGCAGCACAAACTGTGGCTGTGCCCGCATTGCCACTCACACTTCCAGCAGCGGAGCCCGCAGGAACAACGGGGCTGAGAAATGCTGCTGTGCTCTGAGCTGACTCTTCCAGCAGCCACAATTTGTTAGGGGTCGTTTGCAATGTGTTTTCTTGTAGAACAAATGTTCCTTTTGACTTTGAACTTGGTGCCTGCTGCAGCTCATGCGGATGTTGTTGAGGGACGGGCACCCAAACCGCTGCCATCTGCTGAGCTCCAGAGCACGGGGGAAAAACAGTGCCTTGAAATCTTGGAGCATTGGCTCCTCCAGCTCCACTGTGCCATGCCATGGCCAGTGCCCTGTGCCAGGGTGGCCTCTTGATGCTCATCTCCAAGCTTGGCATGATAAATCACAGTGGGCATCTGTTGAACATGCTCTGGAACTGCACGAATGGTCTTGATCCTTTGTTTCCCCCACCAAAACACTGATGAAAGACCCCTCCAGAATCATGGGGAGCCTGTGAGACACGAACTGTGCACTAACATTTTGAGAAGGAAAAGGGAGAGAACTGTTTCTTCCTCTATGACTCCTCCTATTTTATGTTATCCGAGGCTGGCTGGGTCAGATGGAAAACTGGAGTTGTGCTATGGAGTGTTTATTTGAGATAAAATGGATCCTCCATATGCTTGATCCATTTGGGGTTGGCAGAAACAGGGCACTGTGCTCTGTGTGTCCCTTTGTACCTCTGGATCCTGTTCTTTGCTGAATCTCTGCTCCCACCGTGGCTTGGTTTCCTCCCACACCACGGTTTTCCCTGGAGGTGCTTATGGATACCACTGGAACAACCACTGCTCCTCCCAAACTCCTGTCCTAAGAGCTGAGGGATTGGTGGGGCTGCTGCTCTTCACAGGGATGGGGAGATGCTCCTGATAATTCTAATGTGCTTTGTCTCCATGAACTTTTGGGATGAGGTGTTGGCACCTGGGGCTCTGTGGAAGGTGTTCAGCAGGATTTGTCCCTGCTGGAGAGTTTCTGCTGGTGAGGAGGTGACCCCACAGGCATCAGGTTCCTCTGTTTCCAAGTGTTATTCACATAATAAACACCCACAGGCATTAAAAACGTGGGAAACGATACTTTGGGGATTCTGCTGTCCACAAATAATTGAAATCAAGGACATTTTTAGATTTCCCTCTTACTGAACAATCTGGGAGCAGAAGCGAGGGCAGGGAATTGCGGGTGCTGGGTAGGTGGAGGTACCCTCACGCACCCACAGCCCCCGAGACAGTCGGTGTCTTTCCAGGAGGTCTGAAATCTCCCTGGAAAAGCTGGGACATATTGAAAATCTGCTCCGAGCTCTTAGCACTTCCTCCAGATTATTTCTTCAAGGATTTAAAAATATATTTTATAGCACTAAAATAAATGTTAATGAGTCTGCATGGCTTGGGGCTAACAATAGTATTTCTATTTCCATCCAGCAGCCTGGCAGGGCATTTGGCGATGGAAGAGCTGGATGTGGAGACCTGGCTGTTTCTTTCTGACTTGGTCCTTGATGTCTTGAACAGTTTTATTCTCTTGTGCTTTACTTTCCCTGTTTTGCTAAATAGCAGTGAAAAAGCTTCCTTGCTTTGTTCAGGCACCTGGGATTTATCAAAGGCCTCTGGGCAAGTGTTAAATGCTGAGCTGGGTATAAAAAGCGTTGTTTAGTGTTATGTTTATACCTCTTCAATGTTAGCATGTATTTTTATATACTCCTTGCGGTGACCTTTGTGTTTTTCCAACCAAGCAGACAATCTCCTTGACTCAGGGGGTTGGTTTTTTCTACTGCCTGCCGTGGCATCTTCGAAATTATTTTGTAAATATGCTTTTTTTGGGGTGTTTTCAGTGTTTGGGCTGGGACTCACGGTGCTGGAGGTGCCAGTTGCATACAGAGGATGGGAGAGTTGCCATGAGGAAAATAATAGCATGGAAGTCCATTCCTCTCATTCCTCACCTTCCTTGTTCCTCTCAGCTACAATGAAACGATATTTTAAGGATCCCAGGCTGCCATGTTCGATGGGCAGTGATTTGGGGGGGTACCCCAAGCCTTAAGGAGCCTGCACAGGAGCAGGGCACGGAGTTGGTGGCGGGGAGAGGTGTAGGAGTAACTGGGATGGCAGGAATTCAACCCTGGCACCGTGTCAAAGGCAGCGAGCCCTGCTCGGAGCAGCTGCGTTCCCCGGGACTGCGGGAAGCCAAATGGTTTGTTTGTCTGTTTACATGGATCTGTGGGGCTGTGTAGGGGAAAACCACTTAGCAGAGATTCTGCTATTAAAGCAGATGGTGGGAGATTAATCTGGTTTTTAGGGGGGCACTTGCTGGTACGATGACCACGTTATTAATTCCTTCCCGTGCTAGGAGCCCTTCCATCGTTCCAGGGGATGGGGGAATTGTGTTTCCTGAAGCTCTCAGCTCCTTCCTCGCTTCCTCACAAGCTGATGTGGTATTTTGGGAAGCAGAGGAGCGTTTGTCAGGGTCGTTGCTGCAGTTTCTCTACCCGTGCTCCTTCCACGCTGCCCTCTGCTCCAGCCCTTCCCCGTGCTCCCACGGCAGTTCCAGCTGCCTCCTGGCCCTCCTGCAGACCAGCAGCAGTCCCTTTGCTGCTGCTGGAACGCTGGTTGGTAGCCTAGATTCCATTTTTTCCCCTTCCATTTTAGAAATTGCTCTTTTTTTCCCCCCTGCCGTATCGCTGACAGCCGCGTTCTCCTTGACAGTTGTGATATTTGTATGTGTGCATAAAAACAGTAGGAAGCATTTATGTAGGTGTCACTAATTTAATTTAATATAATCTGATCTGTATGTATAGGGGAGGACTGCTCTGCACTGAAAATGCTTCTCTTTATTTTCCAGTCTCCATCGTCATCAAATACAACTCCTGTCATTCTCCTCTTCCATTCACCTACCCAAAGACCAAATCTGGAAATAGTAACCAAAAGAGAAGCCTACGTCACACACAGAGCAGGGAAAGGTTGAAATAATTGAAGGGTAAGTGATTTTTTTTTCTTTTCCCTCTTACTCTGTGTGTAAAGCTACAATAGGAAGTGCAAGACTGTGTAAAGAAGCTGTTAAGCACACACACAGCTGCTCAGTGTGCAAAGTGGAAAAAATGCCTGAAATCCTGCTTTGCTGATCAAAGAAAGGTGAGAAAGTGCCCGGGAGGGCCAGTTTGGAGTGTTGGTGCTGGTTCTGCTCACCCTGGATCCGTGTCTGCTCCTGCCTGGGTGGGAGCAGAGGCTCTGCACAGGCTGGCATGGCTTTGGCTGGTCTGAAGGAGCTTCCCAGCTGGGAGGGAGCCGGGATATCGGAGTCTCCCGCTGCTGAAGAGCTCTTGTGTCATTTCCTTCTCTCTTCCCCACTTCAAACCCCTCTCAGCTGGGGTGGTGAGCTGTGTGCGTGGGGCAGGATGTTTTGCCTTGCTCCTGCTCTCTGCAATCCCTTTTCCTGGAGAGCAACCTGGCGGTGCCTGTGCCGGGATTTTCCGAAGGGAAGCGTCGATGGGGGCTGGAGGAGGAACAAGCTGACTGGCAGAGCGAGGAGGCCTCTCCTGGAAGTGTTTGCCTTCAGGCTTTCCTTTTGCTGCGAGGGTGGCGAATGAGATAGGAGGAGATAGAAAAGCAGCTTTTGTGAAATTCAGAACCCTGGCTGAAGCATTAGTAAGCTCCAAATGGTGGGGAGCTCATTTTCCCACCCCATTCCCAGCTCTGTGCTTGCATATATTGTATTTCCACACATGTCCTGGTGTGGATGGACAGGATATGCCTTCGCTTGCGTTTGAGAACTTCTCTTTAAACATCTGGGTTTTTGGTTTATTGCTGTTGTGGGCTTGTTGGGTTTTTTTTCACCCCTGCCATGTTTGTTCATGCAAAATTCATATCTGGGAAGGGCATCTTAGATCGCTGCTTCTGAGTCAAAAAGGGAAAGTATGGAAGTGAAAAGAGAGATTGTATCGTTTAAGAAATATGATTCATGAATTAATCCTCGTCTGCTCCACCATCTGTGGCATGTGTTTCAACACAGAAATCCTGGGTTATATCTCTTTAAAAAGCTTTCTTCTTGCTCACTGCCTGAGTTTGCTGCAGCTCTAATGGGGAATTCGCTTCTTTTTGGGGAGAGAGCAGTGGGTTTTATTCATAGCCTGGCTGGGTTGCCCCAGCCTGTGTCCAAGCTGTAGGTCACTGAGGAGGGTGCAGAGCTCTGTGTTTTGGGGAGTGCCAGCTCTCTGTGCAATGCCATGAGCCTGATGTGCAGGCAAAGCTTGTGCCTGACTGTTTTTGCTGTGAAATTGTGGCTGGATCTCTGGAGCAAGAGATGGGCAGCAGTGGCAGGAGGTGCAGGAACCGGTCGAGATCCTTCTGGAAAAGAAGTGACTCGTTCTGAAATGGACTGGGGGGTATTTTGGACTTGTGCTCCAGAAAATAAAGCACTGAGGTAGTTCCCATCCTCTCTTTCCTGGTGATGTTTTTGTAATTTCTTGGTAGATACAGAGAAGGGAAAGGGGAGGTTTCCCATCTTGGCCCCGACAAGGAGCTGCCACACTTTGTGCCTCCAGGAGAAATGGGGGATGAGGGGACACTGGGAGTTTTGGGGGTGACCTTTTTCTGAGTGGATTCTTTGAATTGTTTCCCAGATTCCTGCAGGGAACAACTTTCCTTTTTAAACATATTTCTCAGGTTCTTCTTCCTGAAGCAGGTCAGACCCAAGACGTGTGAGCCCTTTTCATCCTTCCTGGACAGCGTTGCAATACTGCATCCCCCATCAGTCCCTTTGCTGGATCGCTCCTTTCCCTGGCCCTGGGATTTGCCCCATCAGTTTTCTCCCATGCCTCATGTGAGATGCTGGTAAAAGCCTGAGTGTTTTCCCCGTTGTTCTGGAGGATGATCCGAGGTGGTGCATGTTGGGTGGCCTCAGCCACAGCTCATGGTGGCCTCAGCCCGTGGCTCGGTGATGCTCCCACGTGGCCACAGCCCCTCCTGTGCTGGTGCCACTGATGTGAGCACGGCCCTGGCCGGCTCTGCTCCCGCTGATGGATGGAGGTGATCCAGGAGCTGAGTCCCACAGTGAAATATTGCGGGTTTATTGCCTTCCCATTCATCCTGTTTTCACGCCTTTCTGCCTCCCTGACTCATTGCCACCCGGCCTCTGCTTGCAGTTCCTCTTTGCTCTGGGAGCACCCACTGGACAAGGCTGGAGCGTGGCAAAGCCCTGATGCTTCCCATTGCCTTGGGAGCTTCTTTTTTAATTGAATGTCTAAAGCCAGAGCAGGAAAGGAAAATGCCTTTTGTCAAGAGCAGCAGGAAAGTGTTAAAATGAAGGAGGATGTGGGGGATGCTGTTCTGTAGCCAGGTGCTGAGCCCATCGAGGCTCTTGCACAGTCCCTAAGAAAGGTTTTCCCATTCCCTCCATTATCACAAATCCCCCTCCTGCCCACTCATCAGGGAACCCTTGGATGTGCAGGTGCTTTATGACACAAAAAATCCCACAAGCATGCGTAAATAGCTGTGTCTGAAGGGAAAAGGCTGTCAGCAGTGGTTCAGCAAATGTTCAACCCAAACTGGAATCAGGTTGAAATAATCCCTGTCCCAGGGACAGCACCCAGGGAAGGGCTGGAGCTGTGCCAGGGGAGGTTTAGGTTGGATGTCAGGAAAAAGTTCTTCCCCCAGAGGTTGGTGGGGCACTGAACAGGCTCCCCAGGGAATGGGCACAGCTCTGAGCCTGCCAGAGCTCCAGGAACATTTGGACAATGCTCTGAGGGACAGGGTGGGATTGTTGGGGGGCCTGTGCAGGGCCTGAAGTTGGATTCAATGATCTTGTTGGTTCCCTTCCAGCTCAGGATATTCCATGATTCTCTGCATGGGAAATGCTGGTGGGAATTCAGGCCAGATGGGCTCCTGGCTCTCTGTCCATCTCACCCACACAGACACACCTGGGCGTTCACACATTTGCCAGTCACTTGCTCGCTCCTCGTGTGCCTTTACAATATTTTGTAATTTTGTGTATTTCTTAACTGCCTCAATCATTTTTGTTTGGTGAGGGTTTCTGAGCTTGTTTGCCATTCTTTATCTGCCCCCTGCTAGTCTGGGAAGCAGAGATGGTTTCCTAGGGGCTCTTCAGCAAACCTCCATCTCTGTCAGGTGTGTGCTGGTCCCTCCTGTGCCAGCTGATGCTGGCAATCACTCTTCCAAAGTCTCCATAAAACAAGGACTTTGTGCCTGGAGAAGGTCCTGTGCTTACTTGCATGGCCAGTGCTGGCATTTTGTGAAATACTTTGAGCCCCCACAGAAGCTCTGCTGGTAAAAAACCCAAACAAACCAACAAGAGGTAAAACAAATTCTATGAGAAATTGAAAGCAGAAGCAGTCCAGGCATTATGATAAGCAGATTCCATTAACCACAGGTTTTACTCTTTATTTTAAGCTTTGATTAAAATCAGCAGCTTTTATTTAAAGTAAGTGAAGATGAGCTTCATGCTCACTCTTATTTCCACCACAGAGTGGGGCTGTAAATGAGGGGTTTGGTGGATCCCCCTCGGCTTCTCCTCCCTCTGCAGGGTCCCCTCTGATTAGAGAGGGTCCCCTGGCAGGGCGACAACGCTGGTGGCAGAGGACATGTGACTTTCCTCCAAGGTTTCTCATGGACAGAGAAAGGAGAAGCATTGGTTCCCCATCAATTCTTTAGGACCCCAGTGAAACAGCTGCTTGTTTCTCCTAAACAATTGTGCCGAGGCGGAAATTGGCTGGTGTCTGTACGGACTTTTTGGATGGGGAAAATTAAGCAGTAATAGCTGGAAAAATAATATGGGCTATGAGATAATAGATGCCTGAGGGATAAAATTAAGCAGTATTTTACAACGAAGGAAGAGGGTTTGGCAATAAATAGTTTGCCTTTGACTTTCTTTTGTTTGCCAGAGGACTGATGTTGTTTGGGAGAGGTTGTCCTGGGGTGTATTTTCCAAGCAGATGTAGGAAAACAGCGAAGGTGTGGAGGGTTTTCAGTCCCTCCCAAGAGGGCTGGTGCCAGGCCGGGGTGCAGCTCGCACTGCCAGCGTGTTGGATGTGACAGGATGTGACACTGGAGCTGCTGTGGAGAATCCCACCTGTGCAGGGGGATGTTTAGAAGAGAACAGCAAGGTTTACCCAACAAAATGGGAACAGGATTGGGTTTAAATGCCACAGGGAGTCCAGAAAGCCCAGGAAGGGGCGGTGGCGTGTTCAGCACCCCAGCAGGGTCTGAGTGGAGGTGACTCCCACTCTCCCTGAGTGCTGTCCTGTGCAGAAGCTCCTTCCCAATAATGCCACGACACTGGGATTTGGTTTTGTTCTGCCATCTCTCCATAATGTGCCTTTCCATAACAGCTCCGTGAGCACCTGGCTAAGGAGGTCATTTGGAAATGCTCTTTTCTCCATTTCATGTGCCTCATACCACTGTCCCCTTCCACTTGTGCACAGGGAATGTGCCATGGTGGGCTGGGAAAACGCCTGGTGCCAGTGAGAAACACCCCGGGGAGTGCAGGGCTTGCTCTGGGCTCCAGGGGCACCATCATGGGCAGGGCTTGTTCCTCTTCACTTTGCATGAGATAAGAGCACAGTTCAAACAGAGCTGCAAACCCTGATCCCACCTTCCCAGGGATGGATTTGGGTGCAGCAGGTTGGGATACGAGGTCTTTAGCCCAGGCCAGCTGCTGAGAGCTTTTAATTTCACAAACCTCAGGGAAAGCCTCCCTGCCAGGTGGAGGGATTTCCTCAGTGGATGGGTCTTGGGAGAGTCCTGGCTGTCCCTGGGAGCTGAGTGGGACTTGGGAATGCTCAGCACCTCTGCAAACGAGGCCAGACTGTCTCGTGCATCCAGAAGGGAATCATTAAGTCGCTGTGCATTGAGCCTCTGTTTTTATTCATGGAGTGTAATGTGATTCATTTGCCCTTTTGCTCTCGTGTTGAGAAGGCCGTCATCTCGTATGCATCGCTGGCTGCAGGCACAGCTCTGCTTAGTTAATATTTTCTGGGTTTTTGGCTGGGAGGGAACAGACATTTTCATCATGTGCAGAGCGGCCACGCAGCTGAGTGGCCACAAATCTGGTGCTCTCCCAGCCCTGGTGGGGAGCATTTAGCTGAGCTCAGCTCTCCTTCTCCAAACCTCCCGGTGAGGATCCTTTCTCCTGCTCTAGCCCCTCGTGCCAGGGCAGTGCTGGAGCCCCTGCACCTCATCCAGGGCAGCGCTGGAGGCAGGAGGGACACGCTGGGGGAACGGCATCCTTGGGTGTCCCAGTGACACCCAGTCCCCAGCAGCTCCTTGCAGAGTGGGGGTGAAGCTGTTTGCTGGGGAACCCAAACCCCAGGCTCATGGATATGGCCCAGGATCCTGCTGACACATGGTGGGATGCAGGATGGGACCTCGTTCTGCTCGATGAACTGATCAAAAACGGGTGAAGGACACTGTGGGTGCTCAATGCTGCAGGTCTCTCAGTGCCAAGGGAAATTATTCCTCCTTGGAGCTAAAAGAAAAAAGACACCAAGCGGGGCAAGAGCAGAGGATACAAAAGGATGGGCAAAATGCAATTTTTTTTAAATGTTAGCATGGGAAGCATCAATTAAGCCACTAATTCCTAAACAACATTAATGAGTAAACCAGTTGGAGTCACCACCTCTCATAGTGGGACAGGCCCAGCATGCTTCAGCTCCTCATGTTGGATCTCCAGCTGCAAAACAAGGAGTCAGAAACTCCCTCCCACCCCTGAGTGTCGTGGCCAGCCCTTTTTAATCACAAATCCCTGACCTCTGTCCTGCTGTCAGATTCCAAGTGGTCACCCTGCATGGCCCAGTGACCGTCTCAGAGTCCTCAGGTGACCCTGGGGTTCTGATGCTGCAGGGTCACAGTGCGTGTGAAAATCAGTGAGATTTTAGAAGCAAAGGGCAGGAGGAGGAGAGTTAACTCCATGTGTTTCTTTTCTTTTTTGCCACATCCTCTTCTTCCTTGTTTTTTTATCCCCCCCATACAGTTCAGAGCCCAAATCCATGCTGGGAAGGACCCACAGAAGACAACATCTGAGGCACAGGCGAGGGGGAAGGCAGGAGCCGGGCGCTTAAATTGATGATTTTCTTACACTTTGTTGATGGGGAGGCATAAAAGAGGGTCAGGTGTGGATAAAGATAAGGGGATAGGGTTTTCCAAAGAGCTTGGAGCCAGGAGCAGTTTGGGAAGGGGAGATTTTTAGCCTCCAAGGATTTGGGCAGACAAAAGAGGTGGAAGCAGGGACGTAACAACGCCGACCTTCTCCGCTCTTTGTTTGCAAGAAATGCACAAATCGCTGCTGGTATTGCTGAGTGCTTTCCTGCTGCTTTGTGGCTTGATTTGGAGCTGCAGCCATTCTGAGCCTGGTTCCTGACTTCCAAAAAAACCACAAAAAAGCCCTCAAACAACCAAACAAATCCCGGCCGACAGAATCGGAATCGTTCCCTCCGCGGTGCCCGCCGGGAGGACCAGGTCACCAACACCTTCACCTTGCATCAGCCTTAGGTCCTGGGTGGATTTGGTACAGATTAGTGCCGTTTGGAGAGTTCTAGAAAGGTCAGAAACAGCGAAGAAGCTCTAATAGCAGTGTAGCAACCAGCTGACTGCGTTGGGTTTCATTTTACTGCCATAGTAACACCAGGAGCCTCGGTGTCAGTACCGTGCCCACTGAATGCCAGTGCCCCCCTCTTTTTGTCAAGAGACAAGCCCATAAGAAGGTATTCTCTTCTGAAGAATTTCTCTGAGGCAGTAATGGGCTTTTTGGAGGGTTTGGTCCTCGTACCCAGAGATGTAAGGTGGGTGATTTACAAGGCACTGTGCAAATGCCAAATTGTTAGGCAGAACTGCTGCTGATTTAGAAGGCAGTTAAAGCTCTGAATGTGCCAAGTGCCAGTAGAGTGTTTCTACAGATGGAATAACTGGAAATATTGGAGAGATTCCAAAGGTTTAATCAAATTCAACCAGGTTTTTTTTTCCCTTTTTCTTTTTTTTTTCCTTTTTCTTTTTTTTTTTTTTTTCTCTAAACTGCAGAATTCTCTGAGGGATGCGGGTTGAAATAGTAGATTATTCCACTGCCTTTAGTACCGTGGGGGAGATTCTTACAGATGAACATAAAGCTACACACAAGACTTCGAAACAAACACATAAGTGGGTCTATAAACGAGGGCTGCAGCAGCAATGCCCTGAAATGCTGGACCAGAGTAGGGAACATCTCAGATATCCTGGCAGGAGGCTCCTTGGATGCGGAATGATGGGTTTCCAGTCCCACAGCACAAAGGGAAGTGGCAGCCACAGTGTTCTGTCCAGTTCTGCTGGACCCAGGCAGGTTTTGGGGGGATTCTGGGCATCCTCTCCGTGCTCACAGCGCAGCGCTGGGACGTGCATATGTTTCTGCACAGATGCCCACCTTCCTCTAGTCTTGTTGACAGCCTTTCCAAGGCTTCTTGTTTAGCCAGACCATATGTGCTTGGGCATGGAGATAGTGGGATGTGGAAAGAGCAGCACATTATCCTTGGGCTGCAAACACCATCAGGAGCAATTCCCAGCAAATTTTGCCGGCGCAGAGATCCAGAGCTGCCGATCCCGCATCGCAGGGCACGCCGAGCCATCGGAGGCGATTTCTCCCCTCATTTGTCAAAACCAGGTTCCAGAAAGCCATTTCCCTTTGTTCTATCCCCAAACCAGCTCTCCCTGTCCACTCCTTGAATATTCATCCAAAGCATGGATGAAGGCCACCAGGGAGAGGGGAAGTGGTGTCTCCAGGTGACGCTTTGCTGCTGGGGCGATGTGGGACCCAGCTGGGGAAGGGGTTGGAAATCTTTCCATGGGATTTCCCTTGTTGGTACAGAAAACAAAGAGCCCATCCCCGTTTCTGGCAGCAGGGTTTTGTTTGGGGGTGAGGTGGCAGGGCCAGGGTGTGGCTGTGAGGAAGGGCTGTCCCAGGAGTGATGCTGGGACAGCGCTGGAGCTTTTACCTTGCTGGGTTGGGTTTTTTAAGCAATGTTTTTTGGGTTTCACCTAAAATCAGATGGCCTGACTGGATCCATTAATTGTCATTTATTTATTCTTGTAAGAGGAGAAGTTTCCTGCTTTTCCTGGAGTGTTTAGTATTGATCCTCCCTGGAGTTGGGGCTGTCCCTGCGAGGCAGTGCCGTACTCAGGCACAGACCCCGTGTGGCTCCATGCAGTGTTTCTCATGGAATAAATCGCTCCAAAGCCATTAGCCTCAATGCCACAGTCTGCTGCTCCTGCTTTTCCTGCCCCCACCTCCACCCTGCCATTGATCCAGCCCGCTCCCTGTTTGCTGCAGTCAGGGCTGCCTCTGCTGCTGCGCACAAATTGCCTTAAAATTGAATTGGTTAAAACCATTTCATAAACATTCCCTCCCCTTCCTGATCCTGGCCACTGCGCCAGCCAGGGCTGGAGCTGTCTTGTGATTTTACCTGGCTGAGGGGTGGGGCAAGATTCCCAATTTTGTGTGTGTGTTCGTGTGGGTGTTTTTTTTTAAATTAAAGCCAGTGTAAAAATTAAAACTGGCGTGATTATAGGAATCAGGTCTCTGAAGATGCTGCTGTCTATGGATCTGCCTCTGAGGTGGTGTATGCTGCTCAAAGGATGTCCTGGTGTGCCTCAGCTCCTCTTGGCTTTGCAGGGATTAGGATTCACTCTGTGCCATGTGCCACCAGCCCCTCTGAGGTGAGAGCTCCGGTGCTCGTGCTGGGCAGTGCTCCAGCAGCTTTGAGGCACCAGGATCATTGTTTCCCTGCTGACGTGGTTGTGGTGTGACCAGAGGTGGTTTGGAGATGTGGAGTTGTGGGATTTTGGAGGTGTTTACTGGTGTAACACCCCGGGGTACAGCAGGTCCACAGCGGCATGGTGATGATGCCCAGGATTTTGGAGCACATCACTCCAAAGCACCTGGGGATTGCAGGGAGGAGGTGAGCCCGTGCTCCATCCCTGGAGCTGAGGAGATGTGCTTACCTACAGAGGTGTGTATGCCTCTGCCTGGGGCTGCAGGAGCACTCTGAGCCATTGGCACAGGAACCCTCTGTATCAGACACATCCAAACCCACCTGTGCTGATGCCAAAAAGCTGCTTTTGTAAGGACTGTGGGCAGAAGGCTTGGAAATAAGAAATGGTTTTGCAGGTAGTTCTGAGAGTCACCCCGAAAAGGTGTGTGTACAAAAGGTGACACAGTGCTCCCAGCAGCTGGTGATGTTCCATTGTTCCTCATTCACCATCCTTCCCTCCAAACTCCTCTTCACTCCAAATACTCTCACAAGAGCCCTTCTGCAGCAACGTTTATCTTGAGTGCTGCTATATCAGGATCCATCGACCTTGTCCTAAGATCATCTGCACCCAGTCGAAGCTCTAAGGGTGGAAGAGTGACATGAGCTCTCTGTTCCTCTGGGCCTGGTCTTTGGTGCTGCTGAGAGGCTGGCTCGGGGTGGGACTTGCTTGGTGAGGGGGTGACCCATCCCAGAGCATCCCCATCGTGGAGGGGCCCAGCCCAACAGGATCATCTCTCTCCAGGAGGTGCCCAGGACCCAGCTAAGCCTCAGTCCTCGGGCACCCTCTCAGCTTGCAAATCCTTGTGGAAATCTGCTTGAATTCAGTCTTCTCCTAGGATTCCTCCTTCCTGCCTTTCCCCAGGGGCTCTTGGTCCTGCAGTCTCTGCCTCTGGAACACCCCTTGCATCTCCTGGGGAATATCCTGGCTGGGCCTGCCCAACACTTGCAAATTTCCTCTTGTGTTACCCTGAAAGTGGTTTGAACAAGCTCCTGCAGGAATACTTCCCATGCCTACAGATCCTCCCTAAACTCTTCTCTAACATCTTGTCTGCAGGAGGTGATGGCATGAAGGGACAGCAGACACACCTGGCACTGTGAAGCCTCCTTGTGCCCTCACCCTGTGACCTCTCTGCCTGCTGTGGCTCCTCCACCCTTGTGTGTTGATGGCAAACACGGTGCTGCTGCATCCAGTCAATTTTTCTGTGTCATGACACCTGTACATGGTTCTTCTTTAGGTCTTTCTCATATGATAATGATGATATGAAATCAATGTGGTTAATGGTGGTGAGGCCCTGGCACAGAGCAGCTGTGGCTGCCTCTGGATCCTTGGCAGTGTCCAAGGCCAGGTTGGACGGGGCCTGGAGCACCCTGGGATGGTGGAAGGTGTCCCTGCCCATGGCAGGGGGATGGAATGAGATGTTCTTTAAGGTCCCTGCCAGCTCAAACAATTCTGTGAGTCTTATTGACAGCCCTGAAGCTCACCTAGAGAGCCTAACACCGGTGGTGCAAATTTATTTGCACATTTTAGTTCAGACAGGGCCATCTTCAAGTGCAGACAGCAATTTCAGTTTCCACTTAGGTGTTGTTGTTCCTGTTGTACTGTCAGGCAGGAGGTGGCCGTGCTGCTGATGCCTTTGTCAGGCTCAAACCGGGCTCAGCAATAAACCTTCCATCAGGAAATCCCTGGTTTACTCCTGCTCTGGGGCCAGATTGGTGCTGCTGCCAACATGTTGTGGTCTCAGCCCTACTTCTCATCCTCAGACTCTTCCTTCACATCTCTTTTGAAATATTATTACCCCATGTGCCTGATTTCCTCTCTTCTCCCAAGAAAAAAGAGAAGGAAATTTGCATTGAAAATGTTGTGTGTCCGTGTTCTACGGCGCTGACCTCGTGTTCCACAACCAGATGCCACCCCAGATCTGCTTAGGTTGGCTTGGCTGTGTTGTCCTGCCCTTGCTGGAGAGGACAGGACAGGGAATGACACCAGGTGCAGCCTGAAACCCCTCGCCTGAGGGGCCTCTGTACTCGGGCAAACTGAGTGCTCCTCGTTGAGATTTGCAAAGGAGAGAGATGGAATCCCACCCCAAAATGAGATTATAAACCAGAATCTCCTCTTCTGGGACAAGTGCCCCAAAGAACAATGTTTTGAGGCTCTCTCTCAGGTTTTCCTCTTTTTTTCCGATGGAACAGAATATTTCTTTCCAAGGAAATGGAGGAAACATGAACTGTCTCTCCCACTCAGTACTGATTTTTTTGCCAGCTCCTGTTGGTTGTTCCCCTGCCCTGGAGCTGACAGGGAGGCACTGGGCTGTCCCTGGAGCCATCACCCACCTGGGACCTGCTGCTGCTCTTCCCTCCTCTCCTTCCCCTTCCCCTTCCCACACCACCCAGTGCTCGTCCTGTGGCTCTTGGCCAGACAAGGAATTTAGTATTCAGGAAGTTGGGAAGTTTGACTGTCCTTGGTCTAATTAGTTCCTTAAGCACAGGGGAGCTCAGATCACAGTTCAAATGGCTGTAATTTGAGTGAGCTTGAGACAATGGGAGAGGATTAAGTAGCAAAATTGTGTCTATTACTTCGGCCAAAAAAAACCCAAAAAACCCTATTCAATTTGAGTAGAATATATAATTTTCCAAGCATGAGGGTTAGATATTAATGTGGGCTTGGCAGAGTTCATCATTGTAAGACTGCACTGAGAGTTCTTCACGTGCTGAGATCTGAGATCAAGGCTGGAAGTCGAGCACAACTTTCTGGAAATTCTCCTCCGAACAAATAATTGGCCTCAACAAAGAGGAGACTGGGGAAGATTTAATTGCTTATTTTTGTAGGAGGTCCTCTTAAACAGTCTTCTGGTCTTAAATCCCGTGGATATCTGTAACATTTTGGAGGTGGCTTTTCTCAGAGAGGGGGCCTGCAAGTGTCTGCCTCCCTTTTCCCAGACTAAGAGCTCCATCTCCAGGGATCCATGTCCTCCAAAGGGCGTGGTAGAAATACAAAATCCCAAACACCCAGGGGATTCAAAATAATGCAACCTGGAGTGAAAGCCTTCGCTTTTCCCTCTCTCTCTCTCTCTCTCTCTTGGCAGCAGATGTTGGAATCCAGGTGTTTTGCACGGAGAGGGCTGCAGCAGCCGCAGCCCCGGCCATGTGCTGCGTCCCTGGGAGTCCTAAGTGGTGTTTTCATGGTTTTAGTGGTATTGTGCAAGGCATGGCTGAGGGACAAAATCATTCTTTGCCTATCTAGGATGGGTAAATAGTGTATTTTATCTTTTTTTTTTTCTTTCTTTCTTTTTTAATACTGTGTGCCTGCATCTGTTCCGATAGGGGAAGAACAATGCTAATTGGAACGTTGGAAGGGGTTTGGAATAAATGAGAACAAACATTACCAGGCTGAGAAATTTAAAGGGAGTTTGGTCAAAACACTAGTGGCACTTTTAGTCAAAATATCTGAGTTTAAGCACTTCCAGGAGTGGTTTTAGTTGGCTTGAACTTGAGCGTGGTGAGAATAAAAGGCCTTTGATGGCTGATTTCTGCGTTAGCTGAACTCGCAGGGCAGTGTGAGAGCATGGGTTGGATCATGGAATCATTCAGGTTGGAAAAGCCCTTTAAGATCTTTGAGTCCAAAGATTTTAAGATCTTTGAGCGCTGTTCCTCCAGCGCTGCCAAGGCCACCTCTCACCCATGTCCCCAAGTGCCACATCCACAGGGCTTTTAAATCCCTCCAGGAATGGGAACTCCACCACTGCCCTGGACAGCTGTGCCAGGGCTGGACAGCCCTTTGGGGGAAGAAATTTTCCCTAATATCCAACCTAAACGTCCCCTGGCACAGCTTGAGGGCAGGGTTGTCCTGCTACTGCCTTTTATTTTCCTGTAGAGAAGTCAGGTTTGAGCATTGCATACATAGATAATGCAGCAAAACCACCCAGTTTTATCCTTTCTTGCAATCTCATCGATGTCTGTGACCTGTGAGGGGTTGAGAAGGTGTTGGATCAGCAGATCCCTGCTGGAACCACGTCCTTCCCATGCCAACCAGGAGATTCCAGGGAGCACTAAATAGGGCTCTTTTTGCTGCAGGTACTTGTGCTGCACTGGGGAATGTGCTGAGGTACCAGGCAGCTGTGGTTGCAGTTTCTGCATGGATAAAGAGGTTCCTGCATGGGCATATTTAGGACTTACAAAGCTTTTGGCTGAGAATTTGCTGTGCAGGGCAAAGGGACAACGAAACACCATAATGCTGCCTCTAGTCTCCTTGGAAGTCTGGGCAGAGGTCATGTTTACTGGTAGGTTTTTTTTAATTTTGGCTTATTTCTTCAGGTCTGCCCCTTTTTTCCCCCTCTAATCTGGAGGCTTGCTTGTTTCTCCTGCTGGCCACCTTTAAATCAACCAGAGAACGACGCACTGCCTTCACCAGCATTTCATTTATTCCTCCTGTGTTGGCTTCTTTGCTCGAAGCCTCTCAGTAGGCAAGGGGTTAAACAGCATCCTCGTGGTTCTTCCAGTTACCCCATCAGGACTGTTTAAAAATTAGCTTCTCCCCACTTGCTGCACTATAATTAGGATACAGGAGTTGTGGGGAATGATTTCACAAAGTGACTTGGTGTACTCGCCCGTGCACCCCAGGGAGCCAGGCAATTATGCATACATAATTCCACTCTTTGAATATTTTCTCTTTCTCTGCATAATTTCTCTCTATTCATCTTTCCAGTGTCCTTCTGAGATAAACTTAGAAGTCTCAGCTTTCAGAATTTAAAAAAAGCTCCTGTGCCTGCATGTGCACTATTTGCATTTAAACCAGCAGCCGTTCTCCGGGAGGGGAGAGGCCGGGGAGGAGGGCATGGAGCCTATGGAAGGAAGCAGGAGAAGCCCTTCAGTGCTTCTGGGGAAGGATCAGAGAGAGGCAGGGAATCACCAAATAGAAACATGGAATTGTTGAGGGTGGAAAAGCCCTCTCAGACCGAGTCCAGCCGCTCCCTCAGCACTGCCAAGGCCACCACTGACCCGTGATCCCAAGTGCCACATCCACAAGGCTGTTAAATCCCTGCAGGGATGGAGACTCCAGCACTGCCCTGGGCAGCTGTGCCACGGCTGGACAGCCCTTTGAGGGAAGAAATTTCTCCTCAAATCCAATCTAAACCTCAACAAAAGGTTATGGCTTTGAGTAACCCAATCTAGTGAAAGATGCCCCCGCTCAGAGCAGCGGGGTTGGTTGGGATGATTTTTGGGAGGTTCCCTCCAGGGATATTTTGGAGCTGCCCCTTTCAGGGCTGTGTTTTGATTCTCATACCCTGTGTGTGCCGTTCTCAGGGAATCCATTGCAGCCTGGCAGGGAAACACAAGGGACTGCAGCATCTTTCCCCTGCTCCAGTCAGTTTATCTCTATAAACTTGCTGTTGACATGATGCAATTTCTCCTGGTTGCAGTGTAGCTGTAGAGCAGCAAAGTTGTGATAAAAGACAACTTGTTGAAGGGATTCTTTGTCATGCTCACGATTCATCTACAATTCCTTTTTTTCCCTGGCCAGGAGTGTGGTGGTGCTTTGCAATTATCCCCGCATTTGATGCCTGTTCCTTCTTTTTTCCCCCCCTCTTTTTCTTCCTGATTCAAGTTCCCCATTCATTCTCTCTTCCTTTTAGCTTCTCCTCCTTTTTTTTTTTTTATTTTATCCACTACCTTCTCAAGGCACTGAAGCTGGAACTGCTTTACTGTGGTCTGAGGAAAAGCCACTGTTCTACTTCCCGAAGAAAGCTCATTGTGTAGTGCCATGAAAAACAGTTTAAACAACACAAGGGAATAAAGGCGCCGCATTTCTCTGAAAATTTTTCTTTTCTTTTCCTTTTTTATTTTTTTATTTTTTAAGGAATAATACATAAGCTGCTAGGAGAGGGCAGAAATGTCTCCTGCTTCTCTCTGGTCGTGCCTGTCAGGCTGTGAAATTCTAAGGAAACCTGCGTTTTACATGGGAGCTTGAAAGCTGGACACCCCACCTCCAAACCTTTGCTGTTCTCGGCATTATCCTCATAAGCCTAACAAAAAAAATCCTCAGATTGTTCCCAAACAGCCCAGAATCAAAGCTTACAAGGCAGTAGTGTAATTACTTGCTTTCTTTTTTGGTGCCAGTTTATTGCGATCTTCTGTAAGACACTCCAGCACGTTCAAAGGGGCTTTTTAGCAGTGAGAGCTCAGTGATTCCACTCTCAGCAGAGTTACTGGAGGCTGGCAGCAGGACAGGGATGGGTTTGGATCCTGGCTCCAGTTCTGCAAACGAGCAGAGGCCCTGGATGTGCCAGAGCCATCCCTGCTGGACCCATCCCTGCTGGATCCCTCTTGGCCCCCCAGCCCCTGGTACACGCTGGGCCCATCTGCAGCACCTCAGCCCTGGGTACATCCATCCCTTCCTGGCCAAAAAGGCTTTGAGGCACCATTTGAAATTTAGTGTATTAGTTACGTGGATGTGGCTTTTAAAATTAAAATTATTTTAAATTACATATTTCTATTATATTTTATGTATATTTCTATATTTTATATTTTATATACAGTACATACTAGATATCTATCATATATTTATTTATTTATATTATGTATTTAGAAGTCACATAAAATTAATGATACCTTAAGGAAATTAATGGGGTAATTATTATTATGACTGTTATTATTGCTATTATCATCATCATCCCTATTCTTTTCCCTCATCATCATTGCCATTATCACCACCATTCCTGGTTTTCCCCTGTCGGCAGAACCTCACCCAGCTGTGTTCCTGAGCCCTGGGGTGGTGAGGAATGATCCCTGTCTGTCCCAGGGTCAGGGAGTGCAGGGCAGTGCTGCCTGCTGGTTTAACATCAGGATCTTTATCCACAGGGATTGCTCCAGGGAGCCTCGTCCTCTGCCCAGCACATGGTGGAAAGAGGGAATTTTGGGGGGGAATTTTGTCAGTTTTTCCCATCTCTGCTCAGCGTGGCCACTGTGGCATCACACTGTTTAAATAAAAGGAATTTAAAATTCAGTTCTCTGTTCACCACTGATGGATGTGGACAGTGAATATCCACTGGTCCCACTTCCAAGTTTGGTTACTTTTCCAGTGATTTCTTTCCCACTCATACAGCTGAGGGAGCTGGGAAAGGGGCTCAGGCTGGAGCAAAGGAGGCTCAGGGGGGACCTTGTGGCTCTGCACAAGTCCCTGACAGGAGGGGGCAGCCGGGGGGGTCGGGCTCTGCTCCCAGGGAACAGGGACAGGAGGAGAGGGAACGGCCTCAGGCTGGGCCAGGGGAGGCTCAGTTCAGGGCTGTCCAGTCCCAGACATTGTCCCTGGAGGGATTTAAAATCTGTGGCACCTGGGGACATGGGTGAGTGGTGGCAGTGCTGTGGGAATGGTTGGACTCAAAGATCTTAGAGGGCTTTTCCTTCCTAAAGTGATTCCACGATTCTCTGATTTTATGGCTTCAAACAATGATGCTAATTTGGTGCAGCTTAAACACAGAAGAGGGAAGTTCAAACAAAATAGCTCTTTAATTGAAGCTAATAAAGAGGAAATGTTTGTTTTGCTCATATCTGTGTTGTGCTTTTCTTAAGCCTGAAGCTGCACCTAGATCTTCTTGTGTTTCCATGTGAACATTTGTTCCAATTTCTGTTTGTGCTCTGCTTCCCCAAAACACAGGCAGGGTACAAGGGTAGGAACATTCCTGCCTAGCAAAGCCACTTTTGTGGAGTGGAATGCAAATGTTGTTTTGTTTGCAGTAGTGCTGCAGCCAGTGGTGATTATTTCAGCAATAACACCCAGAAGGAAAGTCACCCTTGGTCCATACGGTGTGTAAGTGTCAGCTTTAAGGATAGGAGTAGAAAATTGGGAAGTGATGGAGAGTTTGAGGCTTGGTAGGGAGGAAATCCGAGGTGGATTTACTGCAGTCTCAGCCATGTCTGTCACCAGCCCATGGAACAGGTGACAGACACTGCCCAGGAGCCACAGAACTGTTGTTATGATCTAAACTGCACAGAGATACCAGGAGCTGAACTTCTGTAATTTCTCCTGCTTTTCATCACGGATTCTCCAGCAGGACTCTGTGAATGCCTTTGTGGAGCTAAGACAGCTCTTCCTGGTGAAAAACAATTTTAGAAAAACAGGCCCCAGCAGTTGAAGTTGGGACTTGTTGATCCCAGGCACACCATCCATGGACTCATCACCTGAGGAGGTGCTGGGGACTCGGGGACTGTGTCCAGCCTGGTGACACACGTGTGGCTCACGTACTCGAGCTGCTCCGGCCAGGCTTGCCCAGAATTGCCAATCTGGACTCCATGGAGTACTTTGGAAGCTGCATCTTGGCAAGCGAGGGCTGGTGACAGATGCTCACTCTTTGTTTTTCCCGGGATAAATACGGTCAGGCTTTTGGAGGTTGTTATTATTAGCATCGGCGTTCCAGGCTTTTCAGGACAAAGTGCCTCTGCCACAGCTCCTCTCCTCAGGACAAGAAAGACATGGAGGGGCTGGAGAGGAGGGAATGGAGCTGGGGGAGGGGCTGGAGCACCAGGAGGGGTTGAGGGAGCTGGGAAAGGGGCTCAGCCTGGAGCAAAGGAGGCTCAGGGGGGACCTTGTGGCTCTGCACAAGTCCCTGACAGGAGGGGGCAGCCGGGGGGGTCGGGCTCTGCTCCCAGGGAACAGGGACAGGAGGAGAGGGAACAGCCTCAGGCTGGGCCAGGGGAGGTTTAGATTGGGGATTTGGAAAAATTTCTTCACTGGAAGAGTGGTTAACCATTGGAACAGGCTGCCCAGGGCAGTGGTGGAGTCCCCATCCCTGAAAGTGTCCAAAATCTGAGAGGATGTGGCACTTCATGATATTCTTTATTTGTCATGGTGGTGTCCAGGCGAAGGCTGGACTTGGTGATCTTGGAGGTCTTTTTCCAACCTTGATGATCCTGTGATTCTCCTCTGGTTTCTCCATTGGCTCAACCCCGGATTCCGGCCTGCTGCCTCCTCGGCTGCCTTCCAAATCCTGTTCCTCCTGCTTTTTCCCAGTGGCACAGATTCCCCAGGAGCTTGTAAAGTTTTCAAACATTTCCTGCGACAGCGCTGTCACCCACGGGCGACACGGCATTCCAGCTCTTCCTCCACAGCCTACCTGGCAGAGGGAAACCTCTTCCCAGCATTGCTGCAGACACAGCCTGTGCCCAGCAGCTCCCCGGCCACGTGGGGCTGTGTGTGGCAGGAATAGAACTGCACAATGTGCTTTCATCACCTGAACCTGCACGACCTATTTCTGCATATTTCTGCCTATTTTTGCCTATTTCTGCCTATTTCAGTCAGTGGGAGGCAGGAGGATGATGTTTGTTTCCTCACCTTGTTTGCTTCCCTTGGACCTGACACAGGATTTAAGTGGAGCATCTCCCTGGGCACGGCTTGCCTATCCAGGTGTTTGTTCCCCTTGGTGTTACTCTGCTGCTCCTCCTCCTCCTCCTCCTCCTCCTCCTCCTCCTCCTCCTCCTCCTCTTGTTTTCCTTCCTGTGTTGTGGCACCTGGTGTGTTCTGCCACAAATTAGACCGTGACATTTTCACAGCAGGGATGAAATGGCTCCTGTGGGGCTCTGAGCATTGCAGGGCTGGGTCCTGCCTGGGGTCTGAGGGTACCTTGAGTGATGCTGGGGAAGGTGATGGCAGGGGTCTGGCGAGCTCAGGTGGTCACAGGTGGCTGTTCTTTTAAACCTGGATTAACAGGTGAGACTGAGTAATTAACAACATCATGAGGTACCATCAGCAGCATCAAAAAGTTGTTGCTTTGGTTCCTGAAATGCTGTTTAGGTGGGGTCATTCCTGCTGGGATGCTCCTGCCTGTGATCCTGGTGGAGTTGCTGGTGCTTGGTGTAACATGGCATGGGAATCCCACCTGGTCACCCAGTGCCAGCACTCTGGCTTTGGAAAACCTGAGGCCAGTGTGTGTTAAAAGATATTTGACATCTCCTTTGCCCAGGGCATCCTTTTCTTCTGACAGCAGGAGTGGTTCTGGGGCAGGGATGGCAGGAGGGGGGGATTTCTTCCCTTGACTTCCCATTGGCTTTGGGGCACAGAGGGATAGCCTGGAGTTGTGGGAATATTGAGTCTGCCACACACAGCCCCTCTGCTCTGGAGCCACGCTGGAAGAGCTGGGGGTGTCCAGCCTGGAGAGGAGAAGGCTCCAGGGAAGCCTTAGAGCCCTTTCCAGAGCCTAAAGGGGCTCCAGGAGAGCTGGAGAGGGACTGGGGACAAGAGATGGAAGGACAGGACACAGGGAATGGCTTCCCAGTGCCAGAGGGCAGGGATGGATGGGATATTGGGAAAAAATCTTTCCCTGTGAGGGTGGTGAGGCCAGAGCAGCTGTGGCTGCCCCTGGATCCCTGGAAGTGTCCAAAGCCAGGCTGGACATTGGGGCTCGGAGCACCCTGGGGTAGTGGAAGGTGTCCCTGCCCGTGGCAGGGGTGGAACAAAGTGATCTTCCAGGTCCCTTCCAGTCCAAACCATTCTGTGATTCTGTGGTTTGCTATAGAGGGAATTTCTCTTTTCCAACTGCATCATGTGGAATGTGGACACTGATATTTAGGATATGCCAAAGGCAGGCAGACCAGAATCCCGTTTTTTATCACAATACTCTTTGATTAAGATCATTACAGCGACTGGGAGCAGCACTGCTGCTACGAGTGAGTTGGTATTTCTGTCTCACAGGCTGCAGCTCAGTGTTCAAGCTGTCAGCCCAGATGCAATTTAAAATAAAAAAAAAAAAAAACAACAAAAAACAAAACCCAAAAAAATAACAGAAAGCCGAAAATGGTTTTCATCCATTGAGCCATTTTAGAGCTGTGGTTTTAAAAAGTAGATTCTAACTTGCTGGGGAATATTTTTATGGATATGCATCGAGGTGTTGTAAGATTTTCAAGAAGAATCTCTTGTACATCTTCAGTTTTTCTTTAGTTTGTCATGTGAGAAGGTGCTCATGCCTGTTAAGGGGACCTTTGATGGGGAATTGGTACCAAACACAACTGCTCTTTGCAGACTATTTTAAGTCCAGTTCAATTTGCCACTCAGAACTGGTTTTTTGCTTGTTTTGAACCTCTGTAAAAAGAGGGGAACAATGCAGTGTCTTGTAGCTTTGCATTTCCAAGCAAATCAGCACCATTTAATGCGATGGTGACATCATGCAGGTAAATCAGAGCAGGAACTGTAGCAACTGTGAATGTGTAAGGGTGGACTCAGGGGAAAATACAGCCAGATTGGATAAATGGTAAAAGATAAGGAACACGGTGAGTCCTTAAATGCTCAGAAACAGAGACTGGCTTAAACCATGCGATTCACAAAGCAAATCCTGATTTCTTTTGTGTGTGTGCTGGGTTTTTGAGCTTCTAAGTCGTACCTGGTTCATATTTCCAAGCATTTCTTTGCACTTTGGTGGGCCAGGCACAGGCTTTTGGTTCAGGTGAGACTGTCAGGTCTCAACTCCAGGAGCTCAAGCATTGGGAAAGACACCAAACAGTCAGAGCTGATCATACAGGGCGAGCTGGAAGCACTAAATTTAGATGATTTAAAATCCTTCCCCTCTGCAGCGCTGCTGGATTGTTAACTGAGGTGAAAAAACCATGGAAGTACTTTGAGCTCCAAATTGATTGCATCCTTTTAAATCCCAGCACAAATTCCGTGGCGCTTCACCTCCCTCCCACAATCAGGCCCAAAGAATGAGAGGAACGCTGTCATTTTCCTCCCCAAATCTATCCAAAGAACAGATATCAGGGATCTGTTAATGAAATACTGGCAGATCCATGCCAGGAGAAGCAACAGGAAGAGAAATCTGTGCTGGTAGACAGGGGAGTTGCAGCAGTGACCTGACACGACTGAGCCAATTCAGCCCAGAGATCTGGTTGCTGTTGAGAGAAAACATTCCTGGCTCCAAGAAAGGAGAGCAAAAACCCTTTAGTGGGATGGAGTCGCACCATCTGCGACACCTGCATTCAGTGCTGGGCATGGGGGATAATAGGGAGTGAGCTTGTGCAGCAAAACATGCGTCATTTACCTCAGAATAAAGAGGTTTCGTTTCTGAAAGGCTCTCAGCACATCTTGAAGTAAATGGGAGCCAAGGACATTTGTCATCTGGCAGACTGAGGCACAGAACCGGACTGGATAATCCTTGCAGGGCTCGCACATGGAAATTTCTTGCCTTTCCGTGGGCTGATGGATTCCTGAGGGGGCCTGGCTGCACCTGGAGCAGCAGTGTGGAGCTGAAAGCTGGGTGGGGGGTCAGAATCACCACTGGGGGATGTTTTTGCCCTGTTCCTCCCCGCCCTGGTGGTTTGTTGTCCGGGTGTTCGCGTGGCAGCTCGTGGGCATTCCCTGCTCAGGGATATGCAGGGTGGGCCCTGGGGCTGGGGAGCATCCTCTGCACCCCCAGCCTGGCCCCTCTTCTCTGGGCCACTTCAGGTACCAGAGCAGCTTGTGAGGGGTTATCTCCTTGATACAGGCTTCTCTGTTAAAGAAAAAAGGCCAGGAAATGTTTAATATTCTCAGATTTTAAAGATGTCTTTAGTTGATGTGAGCCTGGGAGGTCTCCACCTTGAGCTGTGCTTTTCAGTTACTCCCTTGCTTCCTTGGATCTGGGGTTTTTTCACAGAATCACAGAATCGTTAAGGTTGGAAAAGACCTCTTAGGTCCAAGTCCAGCCATCAACCCACCACTAAACCACATCCCCAGGTGCCACATCCACTGATTTTTTGAACACTACCAGGGATGGTGACTCCTCCACTTCCCCAGACAACCTTTCCCAATGCTTGGCAACCCTTTCCATGAGGAAATTTATCCTAATACCCAACAGCAGCCTCCTCTGGTGTAACTTGAGGCAACGTGAGCAGCCTCCTGTCAGCTGGAGAGGACAATCCTTGCTGCCACACTTGGCCCAACCCTCTGTAAGTGTCTGGAGGGAAGCTGAGCTGTGTCAGTCATCCAGCCCAGGTTTCCACTCTTCCAGACATCTTTTTCTGGGCACAGTCATTCTCCTGCACACAGGTGCTTTGCTTTCTCCCTTGGATGGGGTTTTCCTCGTGGTTTGGCAGCCAGGGTGACAGCACAACCTCTGTGGGCCGTGGCTGGGGTTGGGTGCAGAATCAGAGCACGCCAGGATGGCTGGGTGTCTTGTCCCAGGGGATTCCCACCTCTTCCAAAACCCATTACACCTAAGTGGGGTCTGTCATTTCAAGGAAGTTCTTCCCAGACAAGTAGCAGTGAAAATGTTTTATGGACTGAATGACTGTGAGTGGTTTAATTGCTTCTTTTCTACAGCACTTAATTCTTGCTGGGATAAGTCACTCCTCTGGCAAGACCTTTGTGTTTTTCAGGTGAGGATGAACCCAAAGCAGAAGCCCTAAAACTCCTCACCCATCCCATAAATTGTGTTAAACCAGGGGTGAGCCAGGCTGTAGCTCTCAGGGTGCTGCTTGCCACTGGAAGAGCTCTGGTTTTCCTACACAGTCATGGAATCACAGGATCATTCAGGCTGGAAAATCCCTCTGAGAATGTCAGGTCCAACCATTCCCTCAGCTCTGCCAAGGCCACCACTCACCCATGTCCCCAGGTTCCACATACACGTGGCTTTTACTTCTCTCCAGGAATGGGGACTCCACCTCTGCCCTGGGCAGCTGTGCCAGGGCTGGACAACCCTTCGGGTGAAGGAATTTCCCCAGTATCCACCCTGAGCCTCCCCTGGCCCAGCCTGAGGCCGTTCCCTCTCCTCCTGTCCCTGTTCCCTGGAAGCAAAGCCCGACCCCCCCGGCTGCCCCCTCCTGTCAGGGACTTGTGCAGAGCCACAAGGGCCCCCCTGAGCTCCTTTGCTCCAGGCTGAGCCCCCTTTCCCAGCTCTCTCAGAAGCTCTCCAGCCCCTTCCACAGCTTCCTTCCCTTCTCTGGACATGCTCCAGCCCCAAAATATCTTTAAATATCGACAAACTTGCAAATAAACCTTTCAGAGCAGAGCCCAAGCCCTCGGAAACCGCGCCAGGGGCTGGCCGAGCTGACAGCTCCTGTTCTCACTCAGGCAGTGACAGCTTCCACCTCGCCGTGCCCAGGCTAAATTGGCTCTTTTTGAAACCACTCACATTTCTTGGGGTGCAGTGTGAGCTGCACAGCCCTGAGCTCAGCACAGCCCATTTATCAGCTCCTGCTCAGAGGTTTTTAGCAGGGACATCATGTGGGTTTAGCAAACAGGCCGGGAGACGCCATCCGGCACCTTCCCCATTAACCTCTCCAGCGTGGCGAGCCAAAAGCCATCGCTTTGGATTGCTGCAGGCCTTGTCCTGCTGGGAAAGCAGCCTGTCCCCTGCGCTTTAAATATACTTGGACATGCCAATCCCCATTTTTAAGATCCAGGCTGGGAAAACAGGCTCTGCCTGCAGCATCATTCGTGGCGTCACCTCGCCAGGGTAATATCCAGGAATCCTCTAAGTGACTTTAAGATGCTGTGCTAATGCCTTTTCCTTCAACAAGAGCCATGGACACAGCTAGAGGGCTGCTTTAGGACTTAATTTATGCATTGCTGTGAAGTTTATTCAGTGGGTTGTTGGTCTTGTCTTTCTTGCTGAGACAAAGGATGGATTTTTCACAGTGGTAGCTCATGTGAGGCCCCACCTCCAGAGCTGCCCCCAGCTTTGGAGTCCCCAGCACAGGGAGGCCATGGAGCTGCTGGAGTGAGTCCAGAGGAGGCCAGAAAGGTGATGGAAGTGATGTAACTCCTATCCTGTGAGGAAAGGCTCAGGGAGACTTCAGAGCCCCTTCCAGTGCCTAAAGAGATTCCAGGAGACCTGGAGAGGGACTTGGGACAAGGGATGGAGGGACAGGACACAGGCAATGGCTTCCCACGGCCTGCCATTCTTCATCCCACCATGGTCACCCTCCATGCTGGAGGAGTTCACAAACTCCCATGTTCCAGCTGTATATTTTTCAGCAAAGACAAGATTTGATCAATTCTGCTTTGGGATTTTGCAGGTAGCGTTCACCAGAGGTCCAGGGCCAGGACAAAGATTTTGGTTCCTTCCTATCGCTCCCAGCAGAGGCTCAGCCCCACTTTCCCTGCAGCCTCCATCCCCACCAGCTGCTGCTCCTGCCACTGCTCCCAGAAGCAGAATCCCTGATTTTCTGCAAATCAAATGCCTGCCCATCATTTGCTTTAACCAAGATACCTTTGAAAGAGTTTCTACAGACTGAATTTGTAATGCACATTTGGGAAGGTTTTTTTCCCACCGTTATCAGCTCTAATGAAATCCCAGGTCAGTTTTAGGCAGCCTGTTATCTCTGTGATCTGGAGCTCTGCACTAGTTTCCAGGAGTCTAAATCTTCCAAATGAACTTCCTCATTTTGGGTTAGACGTGGCGTTTCCCCAGCACGGATCCCTGGGGCTCGGGAGGAGCAAACCCCAGGCTCTTCTCCCTGGGCAGCAGTTACCCCGTGCACTTTTTACCCCTCTTTAACTTTAAAAGCCTCTTGTGTGGTTTGAATGTCTTCACTTTCAGCTCTGTTCCTACACTGGCTTTATGGCCAGAGGGTTTTTGTTGTTATTTCCCTTTTTTTGCACGTGTGTCACTCTGCAGCTCTTGCAGCCGTACCACATCTCTCCATCAGCAGATCATGGAATCACAGAATGGTTTGGGTTGGGAGGGACCATAAAGCTTACCTGGTTCCAAGCTCATCTCGTTCAGGTTGGACATTAGGAAAAAATTGTTCACAGTCAGGGTGATTAGAAATTGGAAGGGGCTGCCCAGGGAGGTGGTGGAGTCCCCATCCCTGGAGGTGTTGAGGGAAAGACTGGATGTGGCACTCAGTGATACATTTGGTTCATACATGTACAGGACTCTGCTTTGTCCCTAGACACCATCCCTGTCGGTTAATTTGATTTAAATGAGGTTAAATAAAAGCCTGCACAACGTGTTTTGCTGGACTTCCATCAAGTTGCTCAACAATAGCACCACTTACGGTGTGTACAAATATGACTTTTCCACTCTCTGAGTGAAAGTAATTTATCAACGAGTGGTCCTTGTCCCTGTACCGTGGCAAGTCTTTGTGAAATCTACTTTTTAGAGCAGGCTGTGGCTTATACAACGCGTGTCTTCGTTAGAAATATGCTGTATTTTTTAAATGTTAAGATGCAGAAGAATGAAAAGAAAGCGTGCAGTTTGGAATAATTTTTGAAGGGGAAAGCTCTCCATTGTGCAGACACTCCTTGAAATGAATAGATCTGCATTAAATGTGTTCTTGAACTTGGTGGTGGACTTCGATTCCATCCGTTGTGGAGGATATTTCACCAGTGTAAGGGAAATGGTGGGAGTGGGAGCTGGGTGATTTATCCTTCCATCTCTACCTTGTGTTTGCCAGCCAGCAGAGAGGGCACTGCTCCCCTTCCCTCTGGATCAGTTGTCTGGGACAGTCGGTGGTGGGAACACCCTTCGGCACACGGGAGGCTCGTTCTTCTGCCGGAAGGTTTTTAATCCACATCTCCTGGAGAGCTGTTTGCCCCACGCCTGCTGGTGTCTGTCCCATGTGGGTGCAGCACAGCCCCTTCCCAAGAGGATCCTGCCCTCTGCACCACACACTGAATCCCAACAGCCATGGCTTGGTTGACCCTTGGCAGCGACCGGGACCAGCCTCGCGTGCGTGTCCCTGCTTGGAGTCTGAAGGATGATTTTTGCTTTGTCTGACTGAAAGTTTAAATTTTGTCTCATTATAAATCTGAAGTGATGAGTTGGAAAACAAGACAACACAGTGTCACAGTCTCATGGTGTCTCTGTCATGGGAGATTCCTTGTCTTGGAGTGGGAGTTGGTGCCCCGAGTTCTCCAGACCCTGGTGGGAGATGCTGGGATCTCACCTGTGGTGCAGAAGGGAGGGATCCATCCGTCTTCATCTCAGAGGATGAAGACCTGGACTCTCCTTGCAGGCTGTTAGGAAACAGAAGATGCTCCCTAAGGCTCTGTTGGTTTAGAGCTGGGGGAAGGCAGAGCTGAGAAGGTTTGAGGTCAGACAGTGCTCGGAGCAGACCCTTCTCCTCTTGTCGCAAAGCCCTGTCTCCACTAAAAGGATTTAGAGGCAACTTGGCATAAGAGGAATTTTAAATCTTCTTCTTTTGTGTCTGTCAGGGTTTCCTTGGAGAGATACCTTATTTTTCAGCTGGATGAATGGCCTTTCCCAGGTATGGTTGATGCTCAGCATGTCAAAGATGCAGAGCTACAGTGTGATCCATGTGTGCTAGTGTGGGTGGCATTGGGAAGGCACCTGCAGCCTGGGAAAGGCCATGGCCACCACAAAACCACTTGCTTTCCTGAAAACACTGAAATCCCAAGTGTTGTTATTGTTGAATTGATGCGAGCAGCCATCTGGAATCTGGAATTGCTGCAGGGCAGGGAAAAACTGAGGAGACTGCAGCATTCCAGGCAGGCAAGATGATGGCTCCAGAGCAGGCAACCTCAGCTCAGCATTCCCTGGCTGATCTCAGCTTTGTGTCTCAGCAGTGATGTTATTTTAATACAGTTCCATGGCTGGAGTTGCTGTGATTAGCAGAGCAATTTGCAGCGCGTTCTTCAAAATTGCCAATCAATTCGAGCCCAAAATAGACGGGAGCTGCTGCGGGATTGACGGCTGCTGCCCAAAAAAGCCCTGAATGGTTTGTAAAGTCTGAGCAGGATTCGAGGCGCCTCTGTGACGTGCAGGATCCCCAAGCTCCTGCCTTGCACCCCTTCTAATTGCAGAGTGGAGAACAAGATTGTTGAGGCTAAAAGGGAGAGAGGAGTGGTAGGGATTTTGTTAAATCCCTTGGAGGTGGCTGTGTCTCCTTGTGCTGCCACAGGATGTGGAGGTCACATCCTTCCCACCTCCTTTTATCCCAGCAGCAGGGCTGGATTTAGGAGGTTTAGAGGTAAGGTTTAGAAGGGGAGCAACTTTCTCCTCCTTTAGAGATAAATGTGCACCCTGGTCAACCACTGGCACTGACTTTGAGGATGGAATTAGCTGGATTTTGTCCAGCTCAGGCCAATAGCATTGGCAGCAGCTGCTGGAGCACCACAGGGTACAGATGGCACTGTGCAGCCACGTCCATGACACTGTTCCTCCCTCATGGTGTTTGTACTGCCAAGCCAGAGCCCGTGGGCTCTATTTTCCTTTGTATTTCCCCTCTCCTTGCTGTTTGCTGGGGTCTGGGAAGAATGTCAGCCAGCGTTCTGTGAGCGGGGGTGGAGATTTTGGGTTGGGGAGCTCTGGGTGCCCACCCATCACATCCATCATTCCCTTGGAAATTGAGGTGTGCTGCCCTTGGGGCCACAAGGGTGGTCATCCCTTAAATATTGGTGTGTATTTGGGGGTCAGGGTGACACAGGTGGGTGACAGAGGGGACATGAGCTAAGCCCACCCAAGGGGAAAACCTTGAGGTACGCTATCTGGTCTTGGTTTTTCAGGGCAATTGGTACAGAGCCATGAATTCATCCTTCAGCTGGCATTTATTAATCTGGTTTCGGTTGGGTTTTGACTGTTGAAGTCTTGCTCTTTCCAGTGGGAGGCTCAGAAGTATAGCCAGAAATAAGATGGGATTTGAAGCGATATAAAATGTTTTTTAGCTTTGCCAAGGAGAAGTTGGGTTTTTTTGTTTGGCTCTACTTTTTCTCAGCAGTTCCATCATTGCACTCAATTTATCGGGGGTACTTTGGAACTGACAATGAAGTGTCCTTGAGAGGCTGGGAACACATCGCTGCTGACTCCTGAGAAAGTTTTTATAAAGCCAGATTGATTATTTTGAGGGAAAATGACAAAACCCTTATTTTGTGGAAAGCAAAGCCCTCAGCAGGGCTTGGCATGAGGTGGAGACAAAGAGAGGCCTGGAGCATCCAGCCAAGCCGAGGTTTCCCTCCCGTCACATCCTCCCTTGCCTCGCTCACGTTGTGAGCACAGATTTGGGTACGAGTTTTTTATTTTTACTGAAGAATTGATTTCATGGCTGCCCTGAGTGAGCAGAGCTGTGATGTCTTCGCTGATGTCAGGCAGGGGATGTTTACCTCTTTATCTTGGCTGCGGCAGCGCCCGCAGTATTTTCTTCCTCTGTTCTCCAAGACTCGTTAAACGTTACAAACATCAGCGAAGTCCTAATGAAACAATTGCATCCTCGTGGCTTGATATGCAAAGTAACACCTCCAGCAAGGGCTGATAAATGCCCGTCTTCATGATTTTTTTCTTCCCGCTACATTCATGTGGAGGGGAAATGTATTGACTTCCTCTGCTCTGGTGCCAGGCTGGGAGAGCTAGGGGTGTTCAGCCTGGAGAGGAGAAGGCTCCATGGAGACTTTGGAGCCCCTTCCAGGGCCTAAAGGGGCTCCAGGAGAGATGGAGAGGGACTTGGGACAAGGGATGGAGGGACAGGACACAGGGAATGGCTTCCCAGTGCCAGAGGGCAGGGCTGGATGGGATATTGGGAAGGAATCCTTCCCTGTGAGGGTAGTGAGGCCCTGGCACAGGGTGCCCAGAGAAGCTGTAGCTGCCCCTGGATCCCTGGCAGTGTGCAAAGCCAGGTTGGATGGGGCTTGGAGCAGCCTGGGATGGTGGAAGGTGTCCCTGCCCATGGCAGGGGTGGAATGAGATGAGCTTTATGATCCTTTCCAACCCAAAGTGTGCCTTGATTAGTGCTCCCCTGTGCCGTGCCTGATGCTGCAGGTGGGATGTTGGGGCAGATCCCTGGCAGGCCCAGGTTGTTCTGTGTCCTCTCCCAGCTCAGGGCTTCATCCCTCTTGCCTTGGGCAAACGGCTGCTGCACTGGTCCCTCTCTGTGCCCCTGTGAGGCCGTGCCAGGAGCAGTTGGATCCTGCGGTGCGGCCGAGAGCTGCGGCGTTAACGCTGGGGGAGTCCCGGGCTGACTGATTGGTGTAGCAGGGTTTGAATTCTGCACTGAATATGACTAATAATCCATGACCTGGCTGTGATTATAGATGAAAGAAAGCTGATGAAGAGACCCTGCAGTGGCACAGAAAGGAATTAGCCATTGTCTAAAGCCGGGGCAGTACCGGAGCATTTGGATTTCACATCTGAGGTTCACGGGTGAATAATTCAGCACTTGAAAAAATGCTTCAGCCTCAGTGTGACATCTCCATATCTTCTTTCAGTGATATCCAAGACTTTAACTAAACATTGCTTCCCAGGGAGCTGGGGCAGCTGTCCAGATATTTTTCCTCTTAAATATCAGCATTCCAGATTGTTACCTGGATACGGATGGAGATTTGGACTGATATCTTAGGAGATGCAATCTCTCCTAATGCGGGATTTTGCCTTCAGAAATCGCCTCCGACATTCAGCGGAACCCAAAATCTTTCCAAGTAAAATTAAGAGATGTGGCTTTCGATTGAATTGTTGCTTCCATCTAATCGTGTGATCTGCTAAGGCCTGTGGAGTGGGGATGGGGTTGTTTGGGAATTTTGAATAAATGAACCAGTTCTCAAAGGCAAAATGCTGGTGCATTTCGTAAACGTGAGGAGGAGAGTGGAGGAAATGTAGGTTGTGTATAAAACAGCCTTGGAAAATGGCTTGATGTTTTCTGTAGGGGCCCTGTAACCCTAAAACTAAACCCAGTGCTGTTAAATCCCTGCATTTGAGTGGAAAGGAAGAACCATCCAGGAATGTAAGTGTTAAAGTGTTCCTACACCCTCAGCTCAGCTTCCTCCAGCGTATACATTAGTATAAGTCTTTAAATAAATGATCACATATTATTCCTCAAATAATTCATCCATTTTCTGAATTATTAGCTAAAAATGGATGGTATCTTATAATTGTCATCAATTCCAACTCCTTATTGGGCCTAATAAGTTCTTTTCTCGGTGTGATAAGTGTTTTGATCATTTCCTTTTCCTACCTCCCCTGATTCCCTTTCTAGTCAGAAGCATTCGCTCCTTCGGATGCACATCACAGGATGAGACTGGAAAGCTGTTGTACCTATAAAATCTGTGGCCCAGCTGTGTCAGCTGTAGGAAACTACTCAGGAAAATAAACCCAAGTCAGTAGGTGCTGCATGTTTTCCCTAAGCGTGGGTCACTTTTAGGGTCACCTTGCCAGGCAGAGCCACTGCACTGAGGTGGTCTCAGGGAAAAATGATGATGATGATGGTGATGTATTCAATAGTTGCTAGCTGCTTGTGTAATTAAAGGTTTTAAAAGCAAAAGCAAATGAGCTGAAGTAGCCTCAGCTTTGTGCTCTGGAGCTAAAAGCACTGGCATTCCTCTGCAAGCACAAGGAATATGCAGGAATTGCATGAAGTTGGAAGTTTAAAAAGGAAATCGTATGGAAGGGCCCATCTGCTATCAGTGCAGTCATTTATATGTACATAGAAAGGAAAAATCCTTATGAAACTTGGGAGTTGTTCAGGAATATTCAAAGGATCTGGCTAGAAACTGGGATATAATGTCTGAGGGGATTTTGTCTTCCACATCACTGTGGAACATCACCCTTTTTTGGGGGATTTCTCACCGTTGCCTCTTTCCTGGCAATCCTCAGTTTCTCGAAGCTGATGATGGCCTGGGATTTAGCACATGGCATGGCCCTGCCCATGGGAACGAGATGAGCTTTAAAGTCCCTTCCAACCCAAACAATTCTGGGATTCTGGGATTCCATGTCCCATAGTAAGGGAACGGCAGTGAGTGCTCCCTGAACCAGTTCTTTGTGTAAAACATGGGAGGAATGAGCCCTTCCTCCCCTTGCTCCAGCTTAATTCCTTCCTGTGCCTAAGCCAAGCACTCTGTTGTTTGGTTTCCTATCTGTGCTTTTATGAAAATTATGTGTACTTTAGAAATTAACACTTTTTATCCAGAGTCCGCGTCGGCTAATTGCTAATAAGAGACGAACGAGATTTGTTAAAATTTCTTTTTTTCCTATAAAATTTCTAATTTGAAGATATTAGAAAAGAGGAATGTTTACCCCACTAGGGTTACTGCAAATATCCTGATGAGCTTTCACATCCTCCTCCGGCACCAGCCTAATTACCCTCCTTAGTCCAAACTTTAATATATTACAAATTCATACAGAAAAAAAAAATTCCTCTTTTCATCCTTTTTTTAAACCTGGTGTTCTTCTTTTAACAGGGAAAAGAAGAGAATATTTCTCATCAAGAAAGAGGCAATGGTAAAGTTTAGGACTGAGATTTTTCTTCAGCATATCCCTGTGAAATCCAAATCTTTATGCTGTTTTGGCTCTGCATTAATCCCTATCTCTAAACCAAATTTTACACACCCTTCTTCAGCTGAGTTATTTCGTAATACCCAGTGTGTGAGGGACTCTGAAGCATCCCCTTTCTTCATCAGCTTTTGTAATCTTAATGCATCTGACCTTGGCCTCTCCTATTTCCTGATGAGGTTCATAGGAAGAGTTTAAGCTTTTCAGACACTGGTTTGTCAATGGATCCATAAATACAGCAGCAGAAAGAGAATCTGGGTAATAAGTTCATTTAAATGAAGCTATTCTGCCCATCAAGAAATCTCCATCCCAAACTGTTCTCTAATGGCTTTTGTTATTTTAGAGCAGGCTGATGTATAATTAGCTTTGGAGAGTCCTTGTGTTTTTGTGAGGTTAATACCCCAGGATCCTGCTGAATTTTCAACCTTTGCAGATTTATGAGGGTTGGAGTTTTTAATCATTCCACTCTGATTTTCTCAGAAATCCAGGCCCTTAACATTTCTGATTTATCTTAACTTTATATCCAGAGATGGAGTGAAAACGACATGTTTGGAATACAGTTGCTCTTAAGGAGGAAAGGCAAAAAGCAACATCATGGGCTGCTTTTGGGCATCTTTGGTACTTAAAGGGAGCTCCAAAAAAAGAGGGAGAGAGGCTTCAGACAGGCAGACAGGACAAGGGGCAACACTTCTGAACTGCCAGAGGGGAGATTTAGATTAGGTGTGAGGAGGAAACTCTTCCCTGGGAAGGTGGGCAGGCCCTGGCACAGGGTGCCCAGAGCAGCTGTGGCTGCCCCTGGATCCCTGGAAGTGTCCAAGGCCAGGCTGGACATTGGGGCTTGGAGCAATCTGGGATAGTGGGAGGTGTCCCTGCCCATGGCAGGGGGTGGGATGATCTTTAAGGTCCCTTCCAATCCAAGCCATTGTGTGATTCTATTAATTAGAAATGTTTTTACTTCTGGCCATCACAGCTAAACCAAAGTTTGTGTTCTTACTCATTTTCAGGAGATGAAAATCTCCCCCTCACTTGCCAGTGCTTTTCAAAACTATGCAGCTGCTGACACTAATTATTGCTTCATTTCCTTCCACTTCTATAAAATATGAGAGGATGACCAAAAAAAAACCCAGCGACTTTTCTTAATCATCATCCCTTGCTCTTGGTAGGCAGGAATTCTCTTTATGCTTCTCGTCCTCAAAATCAGGCGCACTCATTGAAACCCTCCTGAGTCCACCTGGGTTCCTGCTTCTCCTCACCCTCATTATTCCCAGGGGAATATTCACCCGGCCCCATGTGCAAATTCATCCCTCATTTGGAAAAAAGGGATATTTGTTTCTTCCTTACCTGAATCATCAAGGCTTTCTCAGGTTCTCCATCGCTGGCTGTGGGGCTGTGGAGTGGAGCTGTGCTCATCTGAGGCCAGCAACCTTTGTTTGTGACCCTGGGCCATCCTTTTCCCTTCCATTTTCTCAGTCTCTCTGTTCTCCGTTTCCCCACGAGCTTCCCCTTCTCTCCAGTGGTTCTTCCCTGACTCTTCCCTTCCTTGCTCTGCATTTTGGAGCTCTCCTCTCTCGGGTTTGGCAGCTCTCCCTTCCCTAACCCAGGGCAGTATTATGCTGAAACCCTCCACATTTCAGACGTTCCCTCATGCGTTTCAGCTCCTCCAGGATTTTAATTGCCACCTTTTTCCCTTTGTGATACGCTGCTGCTCTTGATGTCTGAGAATACATTTACAGAGAAAGCTCCTTTGGTATTTAACGTGTGCTTTGTCAGGAAGGCTGTAATTTTGTTCACTTCCTTCCTTTTGCCTTAAAGTTGTTTGTGACAGGTCTTGAAACACTCACACCTTATGTCCTCCCAGAGTAAGGTCAGAAACTGTCATTTATTTCAGAGCTGGCTTTAAATAGCCTGTTCTTAATATCATATCTGGGGGTCTGCTGGAGTTGAGGCTTGGGCTCGGCAGTAATTGTTGCATCTGCTTTCAGCTGAGGAAAAGTGGAGGGTTACTATGAATATTAACAACTCATCCATCCTTTACACGTTCTGGGAACACACCAGTTCAGAAACTGTTTCCTCTTTTCATGGTTTTTGTGGTCTCCATTTCCTCTGCAAGCTCCTTTTTTTAAAATCAACTTTATTTCCCTCCCAGATTTATTTCTAATGGGAGGCTTTTATCTGTATTTATACCTGAACCTATTCTCAGCTAACATTGGCTCTATCAGGCCTTGCCTTCTTGTAGGGTTTTAGATGTCTCACTGCTGGCATTGACTCAAAACCCAATTTGTTTCTTTGTTTCCTATTTCTCCTTCACTTGGCCTTTTCTCCCATGTACTCACCATCATTGATAGGAAAAGCCCAGGGAACTGCTGGGAGATGCAATTTCCTTGTGAGATTTTCCTGGGAAAATAGCTTTGAAAGCAGAACCCTCAAGTCCAACATCCCTTTCGTGGAGTGGAGCAGAGTGGGAGGATGGTTTCACCCTGTTCCTTTCCTTAGGAGCTTCACCTTTCTGACCCTGTCAGTTCTGGAAACCTTGGGGATTCTGAATTTTTTCCTTATCACTGGCAAAATTCAGACACCCTTGGCCTAGGTAGAAATGTAAATGGAGGGAAACAGAGCTTTGCTCAGAGAGGTGCTGTTAGTATTGAAATACACCCCCATTTGCTGGCAAGTGACAATTTTGAGCACTTCATCCACTAGTTATGAAATTACAGTGGAAAGACAAGGATCAAAGGGAATCCCTGGAATAAAAAGGATCAGGGAATTTCAGAATCTGGTAGGAAAACAGCATCCTTCAGGTCAGGGAATGGCCAGCCTGGCATTGCTGTGGCTTCTGATGCTGCCTCACCACAATTTCTCCATGGGAAGTTCTGTCCTGCGGGACTAAAGGGAAAAAAAATGGGGGAAAAGAACCCAAAAAAAACCCAACCAAGCAGAAAACCACCTGGCTCTTGTCCTCTGCAGAGGTCCAGCTGCCCATGCCAGCACAGGAGGAGGGGGGTGTGTGATGTCCTTGCTGCCGAGGGGAGCTGGGTGCTCGGGGATGGAGCCTGGAGGGGAGAGAGAGGTGGCTCAGCATTTTGGGGAGGGCCTGGGTTCTGTTCCCAGCCAATTCCTGGCCCTGAACTCGGCTCTGAGCTGCTGCAGCAGTTGCTGAAGTCCTGCAGGGGCAGGAGACTTGGTTAGGAGGAGCATGGTGTGCTCAGCATCCCCCATCCACGGGGAGAGCTGAATCCTCTCCTACTGTTACTCCACTGACTGTAAATATCTCGGAGACATTTACATGGTATTTCTTTTTAAGTATATAATGTTTTCATTCAAAAGTATCACAATTCTTAAAAGACCTGTCAGAGGCTCTGACATGTAATTAATTTCTCTAAAGCTCTTTTTTTTGAAAGATACAACTGCCTATATAGAACACCTGCACTTATTCACAATTCTGCAGGAAAAAAAGCCACAGCTCCTTCTTCTTCGCTTTCTTCCCCCACTTCTCCATAAAAAGATTCTCCTTCACTTTGGATACTCCCTCTCCCTCTACCCTCATGAGCTACAACACTCAGGATGTGGAAGCTGTGTGTAAATAGGAGCTGGCACATTGTGTTTTGTCTGGGTGCAAGTGACCTTTTGTTAATTCAGCTTGAAGCTGAAACACTCTTGCAACTTTAATTCCAGAGCAGCCACCACCAGCTCAGAATCTTGTCCACCTCACAGAATTCCCACGTGTGCAGCTGGGCTTTCAGTCAGGCTCCTGGGCTGGTTTTTTATTTTTACCTGGTAGATTTTTTTCCCCTCCTCTGCCTGGGAGGAGAGTATTGAGTTCTGTGGTGTAATGGTGGTGCCCAGGAAATATAAATGAGGTGATGTTTAACCAGCAGTGGTAAATCTCTGTATTTATAGAGATATAGAGATATAGAGATATAGAGATACACAGATTTAAGTGGCCAAGCACTGGATTCTGTGGCAATCATGGCCAGCTCGTTTGCTTTATCCCCTGTAAGTGGCATCCAGGGCATCACTGTGACCATCCCTGATTCTGCTGGAAAATGCCACGAGCCAAATCACTGCTGCTTCTCAAGGAAGGGTCTGCAGGGAGTCCTCAGGGGGAGCAAACCTCTCCAGCAGGTCCCTTGGCACAGTTTCTCCTTGGGCTGGCATCTGTGGAGCTGGGGAGGCTGAAGGAGATGTCATCTCCCCACGGCACCTGTGCACTGTGTAAACATCCACTCAGAAAAACTGCACCAGTCTGGGGGGAAATGGGCATTTTCTGGCTGACAGAGAAGCAAAGCAATTTGTTGCTCTCTTTGTAGAGGGCAGCCATGCAGCAGGTGCATTGTTTTGGTTGTATAAAAGGGTGGCATTTCCCCTTTTGTCTTTGTAAAATTAGTGTTAATAGGAACATGCTTAAATCCTAAAGTTTGGATGGGTTTAAGTGAACATCAAGTCCCTCATTTATGTGAATGGAGGTGGATGAGGGAACGTGTCCAGGATTTTTAGCTTTGCAATTCAGGTATTTCCTTCTCTGTTCAAGGGTTCCTTCCAACCTTGATCATTCTGGGATTCTGTGATTCTAGGAATTTATAGAACAAGAAATAATCTGGTTTTACCCCAAGGGACTGCTGAAGGGACATTCCACCAGGATCTTGCTCTGTGTTGGGAGCAGAGGTGGGGCCTCACCTGGGACATCATTTTCCAGGCACATTTGCCTCCATTCCAGTAACACCCAACACCCATAAAACTTCTCGAGTGTCTCAGGAGGTTTTTTAAAAGAGAACACAAGCATCCTTTGGGTTTCTTGGCCCCCTGGGCTGAAGGACCTGCACGAAGGCAGCAGCAGGTTTGTGGCAGAGGGTCCATTGTGGTGCTGTGTTTGTGTTCTCCCAGACATGTGCACGTGGGCTGGGCACTAACAGGTTTTGTACAGTCCCATTAGCACTAGAAATGGGAAAATTGACAGGAATTGTGAGGAATGGGGAATTTCCTCAGCTGTGATGCTGAGGGTTTTTAGAGGCACTTGCAGTCTTTCACCTGACCTGAGTCATAGGGCTGAAAGGGATTTCTCCAGGTCACTGAGCCCTCTGTATTGCTACCACAGCTCTGCCCCCTGTCCTTCTGTCCATTAATTTGTCCATCTTGTGCTTAAAACTAGTTGGATTCTTGTTCAGCTCCACTGCTTGCTTTCTGTGGCTTCTTCCCCTCTCCATCTCCTTGCTTAGCCAGTGACTTTCTGTGGTGCCAGCTGTGATCTTAGCAGGCCGATGCCCTGAAGTCCATGGTGCAATCAGCAAAAGCCCTTCTGAATTCTTCCCTGTGACTGAACGTGTCCTTGAAGCACAGCCAGCCCCGCTGTGCTCCCGTCCTCCTCCTCCAGAGACCTGGAGTTCATCCGACCCCTCGTCTTTGCCCGTCGCCTTCCACCCGCCATCCTCTTCCTCCATCCACTCTGGCTCCAGTCAAGTTCATAAACTTCAAGCTGGTGCCTGATTTTCCTCCTGCCAGCTCTTCACAGTAGCGTGACCCCAGCCGTGCCTCTCCTCAATGGCCTGACACCACTGAAATCTACATTCTGTCCTTTTTATACTTCAGTCTGCAGATGTGTTCTGTGCTCTCCTGCTACCCAGAGTGTTCTCTGCCCACTGCCTTTATCCCCCAGACCTCTCCTGGTTTAGTTTTTCTTCCCTGGGACACTCCTCTTCGTTATCCCCAGCCTTCTGTTTCTTCCTGTTCTGCATCACGTCCAGCCCCGTTGTCAGCTTTTCTTTCCCAGTTGCTGCTGTTTCTCCCTGTCCCTTTTGGGGTCTCACCTTTCCTGGTCACACTGGTCCCAAAGGTCCCAATGTTCAGCAGCTCTCAGCAAACCTGGATTGTCTGTCCCATTTGTACTTCACCTCTGTCTGGCCCTGCAGGAGGATGCCCCACCTGGACCCTCCTCAGTTCCTTGCAGCTGGTTTCTGGAGCTCAGCTCTGCTCTCTGGGTCACTGCAGTCAAGGAAAAGAGTTGTGCCCAAGCACATCCTCTTTGTTGTTGCATTTCATTGTCTTCATTGTCTCCTCCAGCCTTCAGATCTCATCCACTGGGAACATCCCTTGTGTGCTTCCCTCCCCCTTGTGCACACACATCCCAAAAAATCATAATACTACGAGATTAAGGGTCTATAAACTCTCCCTTTGTGCCTGTTTGCTGTGCTGCCTGCATGCCTGTTGCTTGCCCCCCTGTCTGTTCCCTGCTCTCTCCATGAAGGTTGGCCTTTGAATATCCATCAGAATCAAGGAAAGACAGACTCCTTCCTCATGCACCTGTTTGCAAACCAGTCAAACCACTGACATGAGCAGGCAGACACATGGAGCCCACGGGTGGGATCTTGCTCCTTCCTCCCCTGTTGGAAATGCCAGCAGGAATTGGCTGGCACCATCCTATCCTTTGAGATGCTTGGGCTCTTCCTTGGGGAGCTCGTTGTTGTTTCCTCCCTGGAGATGTTTCGTGTGCTGGAAGTGACAAATTTACAGTATTGGGGAATTGCTGCTCCTGCCTTTGTCAGGTGTTTTACTCATTGCAGGCCATTACTGGAACATGGTGTGATGATGTTCTGGGGTAAAAACAGGCCACCTGTTGCATTTTACACCAAATCCCTGTCTACCAGGACATCCAAGGAAATTTGGGTCAGCAAAGATGCTGCTGGTGCTCCTGAGCTCAGAGCTGCAGGTCTCAGCTCATCACACCCATAAACAGAGACTTGACTTGCAGGATGAACCTTCCCACACAACCCTGGACCAGCTCTTACCCCTCACCCTGCAGCCTGGGGGTTAAACATTGAACAGGGAGGAAAATTTCCATAGTGTCCCTGTTTGGGTTATGTACTTGGATACCTTGAAATGCTGCCATGATTCTCCTGTGAATATAAAACTAATTAAATACTTAAAGGATGATCATATTCCAAGTCCTTTCAAGGACTGAGGCTGTTCTCCTGGCAGGGCCTTTCCCCTTTTAATTGCATGCCTCCATGGAGACTTTGGAGCCCCTTCCAGGACCTAAAGGGGCTCCAAATAAGCTGGAGAGGGACTTTGGACAGAGGTCTGGAGTGGCAGGACAAGGGGCACTGGCTTCCCACTGCCAGAGGGCAGGGATGGATGTGATATTGGGCAGGAATTGTTCCCTGGGAGGGTGGGCAGGCCCTGGCACAGGGTGCCCAGAGCAGCTGTGGCTGCCCCTGGATCCCTGGCAGTGCCCAAGGCCAGGCTGGATGGGGCTTGGAGCACTCTGGGACAGTGGGAGGTGTCCCTGCCTGTGGCAAGGGGTGGAATGAGATGAGCTTTAAGGTCCTTCTTACCCAAACCATTCTGTGACACCTCAGCCCCTCCCCAGCAGCCCAGTGTGTGGAGCCAGTGGTGCCTCTCTGGTCTCCTGAGACCCCTCTGGTTCTCCCGAGGCTGCAGATATTTTATTAATATTTTCATTAATGGATATTCTAAAAACTTAATTTATTAATATTTCTATTAATTAAGGCACATGTAACAGGCAGGAGATATTATCAAGGAGGCACAAAGCTGCAGCCTGTCACTGGCAGACACAGAGCAGCTTCTACACTCAGACATTAATCTCCTTCATGGAAAAATAACTCTGATCTCTGCTCTGGCTTTTGGAGTCTCTCCTGCTCCAACATGTCAGCGATGAAAGGCCACGGAGGGAGCTCAGGGTGTGGGGAGGGTGCTGGCAGGAGAGGGGTCTTACCACAGCAAACCAGCTGGCGTTGGAGAGCTTTGAGATGGGGATTTGCATCACAGAAAAACTCATGGGGTTAGTTAAATATTCCTCTAAATATGCAAAGGAATGGAGTTACTGATGCTTGTTATTCTTATCTTCCTCTCGGTGTCACAACATCTTTAAGTTGGGTGAAGGTTTCACTTACTAAGGCGGTTGTAAAGATTTCACGTTAATTAAGAGGACTCCACTGCAAATCTGAATATGAATGAAGTTTGGCTGCTGAACCCCAGGGCAGTGAGTACTGTGGGAACAACAGACACTTGACAAATGTTGATGTGAAAAATAAAAAGCCAAACAAAAAGCCCCCAAACCCAGAAAAACACCTAAACCAATGCTGCAATCTAGTACCTGTTCTGTGAGAGAGAAAAAATTGAGTTCGAGTTGCCAGAAGGGCGTAAAATAGATTTTGACTTGAATTTGCAGTCAAAGAAGTGAAATTCTGTCAATCAGGAGCACTGATGAGGGTTCTCCCGTGCCAGCCGTGCCCAGGTTTCAGCCACATCACTCCGTTGCTCCTACTCCCTCTCTGGAGACAGCTGATGGCTTTGAAGGGTGGGGGGACCTCGGTGGAGGGAGGGAGAAGATCTGGGCTGGATCCTGGTCTTGGGATCGCTGCTCTGGTGGAGCCTCACCAAGCCCAGTCAGCCTCGACCGCTCATCGTTCACTGGAGGTGAAGCTTCACCCAGTGGGGACAGAGTGGGCAGTCATAGGGATATGGGGAATGAGGCTTCCCAGGATGGAGCTCTTGTGGTGAACAGTGGGACTAGAAATAACTTTTCCACAAAAACCTGCTTTTTTGGGAAGTTTTCCTACCTGCCACTGCTTGGAAGGGCAGTAGCTGATAGTGAGGGTGAGTAGCTGTCACTCCAGTATCCCTGCTTTTTTCCAGCTTCATCATAGAGTTGCTGTTGATGAACTGGGATGAATCCTCTCCTTCATCTCTCCACTGATCCATCTGGAGATGGGTGGGCTTTCCTGGCTGGACATGAGTAACCTGCCTTTGCATGGCAATTTTGGGAGATGTGGAGGGTCCTGCAGAGGTGCTGAGCACCTCTCCACCTGCCAGAGCAGGACTTTGGGGAAGGAAATGCTGATACACAACATTTTCACCTTGCTGAAAATACATGGGACTTGGCTTTTGGAGTGGAAAAGTGACAAGCTGAGAGCCTAAATAAATTGGATTTGTCCTCTTAAGGAGGGTGCAGGCAGCGTGTGAGGCGGTGCGGGGGTGTTTTATTGTTGTTATTTTTTATTCACGGTTCCTTGAGCTGATCCTGGGGATTGCACTGACTGTGGTTGTGTTTCTGGAAATGTGCAGGTTGGCCAGATGCAGTGGGGCATGGAGTGAGCAGAAAGAGGTTAAATTGATGGATGACCAACAAGAGCAGGATTGTGCCTCAGAAGACCAAGAAACTATCCTGATTAATGGGGTGAAAGAAAATGGTAAGGAACTTAATTATGGTACATGAGGGAGCAGCGACAACTTGGAAGCCAACTTATTTTCCTAATTCCTTTTGTGCATTTAATACTAGCAGTTTGTGGGTATCTCTGCAGTGTGGAGCAGGGGAGTAAATGGGTGTTTTCTGCACAGGAATCACTCCAGCCATAAATCTACACTTTTTCAGGCCTTAACAAGAACTTCTTTTGCCTGTGCGTGGGCATGGCTGGGAATGTTTATGTGCACGTGCAGTTCGAATTAGAGATTTTAGATTGGTTTCTTGGGGAAAAAAAGTCATCCAGGACTTTGTAGCCCCCTCTCTCTGATGGGAATCTTCCCCTCTCTCAGCATTATGATCCCATTAGCCAATGTTAGCAAAATTTGGCTGAAGGATACTTAGTCCCTACAAACTGGGAGAAAATGAGAGATTGGGTAGGAGAGAGAAACCAGGGTTGGTGGGAAGGTTGGATTTGTAAGCTTGTTCTTGCCTGTGTCCCATCACCCAGCACATGGGATTCCCTGTCCTGTAATCCCTTTTCTGTGCAGACAGGTTGTGCTCCTGGGGGCCACCAGGTCATTCCAGCTGCCACCAACGTGGGTGGGGAAGGATCAGCCCCTTCCAGCAGCCTCCCAAAATGCCCAACTTTGTCTGTATCTATTTCATCGATTCCATACTTGCTTTCAGAATAACTAATTAGGAGTAACAGTGCTCAGCTGTCTGGAACCCTGATGGAAATAAATAAGCCTCTGAGCCTTTTCTGAGGTCATTTGGACTGTAGTCTCTGGCCACAGTAAATGCAGAGGGAGGCAGAGCCTGATGCTTTCATTCTTCAATGTGTTTTATGTTTCATTTCATGGCTTTTTACATTTTGTATTGGCCCATAAATCTTGAGACAGATAGATAGATATATTTTATTTATATATAAATTTGATCCTGTTAGCTATCAAGGACTTGGTCCTCTGACGCATTCAGATCTAAACAAGGTGGTGGAGACAAATGTTCTTGTTCTTTACCAAAACCTTGGAGCAACTCCAGCCACGTGGGTGCCCATGAGGACCCCGCAGCTCGTGCTGGGGGCAGGTGAGGCACACGCTCACACTCGCTCCTGGGATGTAATTTGGGAGGTATCTGTCCTGTCAGCACATCTCCTTCCTGACTCCAGGGTAAAGCTGCAGCTGCTGGAGCTGCAAGGGGATTTTGTAGCCATGGTCCCCTTGTCTGATCCAGTGGACAGCAGCATCATTGCTGTCATCCTGATCAGTAAGGAGGGGGATCTTTAGAACCTCTTACCACTTCCATGGAATTCAATTAAACAGGGCTTAAAAAGTGCTTTAATTAGATAAAACATTATAGAGTGGTTTATGGTAGAAAAGACCCTAAAGCCCATCCAGTTCCCTCCTCTGCCATGGGCAGGGACACCTTCCATTATCCCAGGTTGCTCCAAGCTCCATCCAACCTTGGACACTTCCAGGGATCCAGGGGCAGCCACAGCTTCTCTGGGCACCCTGTGCCAGGACCTCCCCACCCTCAGAGCCAAGAATTCCTTCCCCATATCCCATCTCAGCCTTCCCTCTGTCAGTTTAAACTCAGTTTGAACACTGGTGTGTGGGAGTTGCTGCTGAATCCAAGGCCAGGAGGCAGCAAAGAGCTCTGGAGCTGCCACCTCCCCTTGCCCATGTGCTGTTGGGTGGATGCTGAGTGAAACTGGGAAAAGTGGTTTTGCTTCTCCAGCATTTTCTGTGTGAGCTGTATTCCCTTGGAGCATCAGTTGAACACAGGCCTGATTTTAGGCTGATACAGAGCCCCAGAAAATCAGGTTTTGGCATTTGTATTTCACAAGAGTTAAGTTCACTCACACAAGTACAAACCTAAAGAAACGCCCAGAGACAGTTTATTTTATATAATAGCAGCTTTGCCTATTGAATGCAGCTTTTGAGATTGAATTTCAGCTTTCTGCCTCCCCCTTCTTTGAGTCTTACAGCATTCACAGACATTCTTCTTTTATCCTCAAATTTTCCATGCTTCCTGTCAGCTCCAAGCTGATTTTTATTTTATTTTACTTCTGAAGTGGAACTGCACTGGTTAATTTGTTTTGGTGCTTAAGGAAAAAGATACCACCTCTGCATTTCTGATCTGAAGACTGGTGGGAGGGACTCAAAAATCAGCTTTTTTATTTATTTCCTTTTTTTAACCCTTTTCAAGCAAGCCAGTCTGGTCTTTTCCAAGTCATGCATGTTGAAGATGCTGACAGGCATTACTCTGCACTTCAGGTTGGAGTGAGGGAGTCTTTGGGAAAGGTTTGAAATCCTGGGAGCGCTGCGAGGCTTCAACTGCAGTTTGTGCTTTGTTCAGACTTCACTGATGGCTCCATCCCTGAGGCCCCTGTAGCACAAAGCTGATGGGAGTGTTTGGGATGAAATTAGGGGGGTTTTGACCTCCTGCTTGGCACAGGCAGGCATCCCACTCCTTCCACAGCATCCTGTTCCTTTCCATCCTGCTCACCTGCTGGTGGCAGCCCTGGGGGGTTTTCCAGCATGCCGGTGGTACCTGTGCCAGCACAAACCTCCCCTCCCCAGGCTGCCAAGGATGCAGGACACTCACTTTCCTCTATCAGTTTGGAATAAGAGCACTCGTGGAGGGTCGCAGCAGCCAAATAAATCCCTTTGCATGCCCCATTTAATGCCACAGCCTGGTGTTCCAGTTGTGTTTTAGAGCACTTGTCCCTTCTTGGAAAGCTTTGGCTCTCGCCCCTCTGCCTTCAGTGGAGCCACCAAAAAAGAAAGACCTGAGCCATGACAAAAGCACCGGGCTCCGAGTTGGCAGAGCTCTCTGGCTGGGATGAATGCACTCATTGGAATATATTTTTTTTTAATACAGAGATATCAGAGCGTGTTCATGGATGAAAAGACATCGTATTTAAATTTCAAGGGTCATATCGTCCGTTGAGCCAGGAGTCAGATAAAAGTACATTCATAACTTTATTCTGCCATAAAAGAAGCGCAACGAGGTAAAACTAAAAAAATCCTTAGGTTAAAAAATCCTTACATGACTAAAAAGGCATTTTTAGCGATTAGGGAAGAATGGCAAACCCCACAATAATTCTAACAATAATTGCTTTAAACTCTGTGTTATCTTCTGCCTTCCCTTGGCGTGGACAGTGACAAAAAGACCGCTGGGTTTTTAAAATCAGCCATCACTTCCTGACTCCAGAGCAGTAAAGCAGCTCAGGTGTGTGCAAGCTCAGACCCCGCAGGGGGGGGTGCTTTGTTTCTTTAAGAATCTTATTTTTCCGTTAATTTTTTCAATGTTAATGAGAACATTTTTATTAGGCTTGTTTTGTTTTTTTAATAACATTCTGAGGTTTGAGAGGCAGTTTCCAGGTAACCGTATGGATATGAGGAGGGAAGAGCGGATGGGTTGTGTGTTTTAAAACGTACTCTCGTACCTCTTCCAGCTGGCTGCAGGGAGCAGCGTGTTTACCTCTGCCTTCCACGCACATCACCACGTTAATATGATCCAGGAGGGAAGGATTGCTGGGAAGGGCTTCCCAAAGGAGCAGTTGGGAAAAGTCACCACCAAGCCCTGGGAGAAGGGGAGCGGGGTGGCGAGCCCAAGGAGACCTACAAGGGTGGTAACCCCTGTCTCTTTTTGTTCCTTTCCTCGCTCCCTTTCCCTGTTCCCCGCAGAGTCGCACGCCCTGGACGGCGATGAGAGGCCCTGCAGCGCCGCCGAGGCCGCGGTGCCGTTCCCGGCGCTGAGCGCGGCTCCCAAGGAGAGCCCCGCGTGCCACCGCGCCGTGACGGCCAAGAAGCCCTGCCTGCTGAGCCCCCCGTCGCCGCTGCGCCTCACGGATGTCCCCGAGCACGCCTCGGACGACTCCTCCGCCCACGCCATCTCCCTCACGTCCTGCGTGACCAAGGGCATGAGCTCCTGGTCGCTGCCAGGCGACTGCGAGAAGGCTCCTTTCACCATGATGGAGCCCGGGGGGATGTCGGCGCTGACGGGAGACTGCCTGATGCAGCCGAGCCGGACCTGTCTGGGCTGCTTTATTGAATCCAAGGACGGCATTGATGCGGAGCCGGGAATAAGCTTGAAAGTGGGGGATATAAATAGGGATTATGATACCTGTTCGGTCTCTGATATAGGGATTCACTGCATGAGCACAGGAGAAACCATGAGATATGGGGATCAACTGCTTTCAGACCAGCTTTTAAGCTTCCCTATGCATAAATCGAGGGCAGCGGACAAAAGAGATGCAGAAAAATCTGACAGTGATTCAGAGGACCCCACTCAGAAAAATTATTACGAGGGATTACTATTAGACAAGTGCAATGGTGAGGAACCTTTACTAACAAATCCCAACCAGGAATGGGGCTATTTTGAATCTTTCATTAGTGAAAGTAAAATTGAGCTGCTTGACCTCTGCTCCAAAAATGAGCTTTCTGTAAATCTGTTTTCTGAGGAAGACGTGGATAATTACATGTTCGATGATGACGATTCCACCTTGGGAAGTGATGTCTGCTCCCTAAAGATTAGATACGAATCTTTCCAGGACAATGTGCGGGAGAAGACCACCACCCTACAAGAGGACGCCCAGTTCAACTTCTTCCCCAGTGTGTTCAGCAACTGCACCAAAAGGGACAGCAGGAGCACCCTGAAAAGGGGGCCCAGCGGTGCCACCGACCCTTCTCAATTCAAATCCGAGGAAGGCATCATCTGGGGGGAGGAGGAGGAGGATGGCGAGGAAGAGGACGGCGAGGAGGAGGAGAAAGCTGCCTTAAATAAATCTTGCAACAGCACAGAGATGGTGCAGTACGTGGGCTCCAAGAGGAGCCACTTCTTGGACTCAGTGAATTCCACGGAGGACTCCGGGGAGTTCAGCGACGACAGCACTTGCACGGAGTCCTCCTACGACGTGCTGCGGGATATCAAGGACTGCAGCCGGTACCTGGCCCGGGACCACTCCGGCTCCTTCATCCAGCAGAACTACGGGTTGCGGGCGAAGAGGAAAGTGCGATACAGCGACGACTACCTGTACGATGTGGACTCCATCGAGAACGAGAAGATCCTGGACAAGAAGGAGTGGCTCCCAGACGGGCCCAAGGAGGAGGACGACGACGAGTGGTGCCCCAAGAAACGGCGAAAAGTCTCTCGCAAGGAGCCCCCCGTGATCATCAAGTACATCATCATTAACAGGTTTAAAGGGGAGAAGCATATGCTGGTGAAGCTCAGCAAAGTGGATGCCAACGAGACAACTGTTACTCTGAACGAGGAGCTGCTCAGCAAATACAAGAAGCTGGCCCCACTGAAGGGCTTCTGGCAGGAGAGGCAGCAGAGCCGGCTGGATTTGCTCAGATCGTCTCTCTACCACAAGCAGAATTTCTATCTTAACGGCTCAGATGCTTCGTTCCTCCCTCACCCACGGAAGCGAAAATGCAAGCTAGCAAACAGGCACCGGATTCAAAGAATTAAAGCCATCGAGCAATCAGTGAACAAGCTGGGCTCTTGCTCCTCTGATCACAAGCAGCCTTGCAGCAGTAAGGAGGACGTGGGCCTGAAAGGGCTGCCGGCGTTAGCCATCGCCACCCCCAGCTGTGCCAACGGATTACACGTCCACGACATCGCGGGCATCGCCGTGAAATGCAAACCGCAGGAGCGGGAGCACAAGGGGACGGAGCGGAAAGTGCTCCGCAGAATCAAATTCAAAAGTGAAGCCAGGTTGAAGTGCAAGAAGATCAAAGCTGCCACCAGTACGGCAGAGGACTCCCCAGCACTGGAAAACCAGGACTCTGCAGCGCGTCTGAAGGACGAAAACAGTCCCTGTGCTTCAGACAGCTCCCATCTCCCAGAGTGCCACGAGGATAAGGTTGCTAAAAATTCTCCTTTCCTACCATCCACCTCCTCTTCAGACAAGCCTCTGCCATCTGCTAATATCACCACCAATGTACCCCTGATCCCCGGAGGGTATCTGCAGACGTTGTTAGATGCTTCGGATCTGTCGAGCAACACCGGTATCCCGTACTTCGCCCAGCACCCCTCCGAGCAGCAGCAGCAGCACCCGCTCCCCAGCATCGTCCCGCCGGAGAAGCCCTTCCCGTCCCTGCAGCCGGCGCAGAGCTGCGTGCTCTCCCCGCCCTCCGAGTCGGAGCTGCAGCAGTCGCCCGGCCACTTGGAGATGGAGCAGGGCGGCTTCGGCAGCATGTGGCCGGCCAGCAAGGGCAGCGAGCGCCAGGACTTCCCCGGGGACATGCCGGAGGCGGCCGGAATGCCGAGCGAGTTTGCCCCGGGCACGGACGGCCTCCCCGCCTCTGGATACACTCAAGTCAATCTGAATAGCGGCAAATTGCTATACCAAAAAAATTACATGCCGGATAGCCAACAAGTGCAGTCTGATGATTCTTATCAGTCATGTCATTTCAATAATGGAGAGGGGCGCTTTCATTTCCAACGAGGTACACTCAGTACGGATGATGGCAGGCTCATTAGTTTTGATTCAGTGGGTTCATTGTCAGTTAGTTCTAGCAATTACAGTTCTTTAAGTTTAAAGTCTTGTGAAAAGGACGGCGAGGATGATATTAATGATGATTTCTTGGCCCACTGCAGTCCCAAGCTAGTGATCCAGCAGAGCATAGATGAAATCACCCCTTTGAAGGAGTCCACGGACCTTTTAGACATTTCCAACTTCACGCCTGATAGGTTCCGCCAGTCGTCGCTTTCGGAGATGTCCCCTCCAGACACTCCCAACCTGTCCCCGCAGATAACTGGCTCTGATGCCAAGCCTCTGGGCACCCTGAAGGGCTTTCAGGAGAGCCCCCAGGCCACCCTCAACAGCTCCGAGAAGGTCAAGTGGAACTGTGGGGTCCTGCAGACCGAGGATCAGGCAGATAATGGGTTTGCTTTAAATAATCACCAGTTCCAGTTCCATATGTTCAACGATGAAGATTCTGTCAGCCTTCTCGAAAAGAGTCCATGCTTGTCAACATTTAATGAGCCATCTGGTCAAATTAGCACCAATAGCAAAGTGTCAAAATCGAAGAGGAAAAGTTCATCCAGCAAGAATGTGGGTACAAACCAAAGCTCTTCCCAGAAAGCCACCCGGAAAAAATCGCCCAAAACCAACAAAGGAACCGATAAGCCGCAAGGGAAAAACTCCAGGCAGGCACCCAAATCCACCAGGAAAGGGAAAAACGCAGCGGGAGTCAACGGCGAGAAGGCTCCGGCTGTTGGTGGCAGAGCGGTCACTCAGCTGGGCACCGTGGCCACGGCCACCAAGGGCGTGACCGAGGGCACTCAGCACTGCGGCCCGGCCGGGGTGAAGCTGGGCAAGCACAACGGGCTCTCCGGAGAGTGGGCGCTGGGAAAAGAGGGGGGCACGGGCTGGTCGGAAGCCAGCCTGGGCAACGCCACCAGCCTCCTGGACGACGACCAGAGGGAGTTCGAGGAGCCTTCCAACATCCTGTCCAACATCGCGTCGGGAATGGCCGATGTCCAGAGGTTTATGATGGCCTCCATCGAGCCCTTGTGGGGGCCCGTCGGCCACAACAGCGTTCCAGACATATTCCGGTCACCGGAGTCCAACAGCCTGAAACTGAAAACTCTTAAAATTTTGGCAGGGACGTCCCAAGAGTCGAAGAAGAAGGCGAACGGTGGCTCGCCGGGGGCGGCGAAGAACCACAAGTCAAACAACAAGGGCTCAAGCAAAAACAGCAAAGCCGTGACCTGCGACCCCGGTCGCCCCAACTGCTCCACCGGGTTCACCACGGACATTCACGCTCCCTTTTTTGATAAAAACTATAGTAACCTGAGCACTTTAGGCAATAATGGACCTACCCATAAAAAACTCTACCGTCATAAATCCAGTTCGAAATCACTGAGGGATGAGAACTGTAAAATCAAGCGGACGGACCGTGAACAGCCCCACAAGGACCCACCCGTGACAGCTGCTTTTGAGAAACTGAGGTAATGCTGCACCAAACTGGCTGGAATGCCCCTAACCTCCCTCCCACCTGCTAGGCCCGCTGTTCCTCAGTTTTTCCTTCCTGAAAGCAAAAGTTTGCATGAAAAAAAAAAAAAAAAAAAAGACATTCCCCTTTTACAGTTTTGGTTGGTTTTGGTTTTGGGGTTGGTTTCTTTTTTTGTTTGTTTGGTTTTTTTAATTATTATTTTTAAATGCATGAAAATACTTATGACTTGCAAGCTACCTAAAAGAATGACCAATTTTCTGGCTTGGCTGGGGTTAAAAAAACTAACAAGGCTACTCTTTTCTGCTGTTTGGCTTCTTCAGTTTTTAATTACTTATTTATTGGGGAAAAAACAAAAACTAAAAAAAAAACAAAACCATGATTACACACTCTTTTTAATGATTTTGACGAGGAAAGACTTTTTTTTTTTTTTTGGAACATTTTGTAAAAAAATAAACCACAAAAAAAAAAAAAAGAGGTTCTGCATCCAAAAGCCAAGATCTCGAAACTTATTTACTTTGCAAATGAGAACTCGTTCCTAATTGAGCTTCACGTGGCAATTTTTGAGTGCTTTCTGGCCCCCTCTGCTGTTGTGTCTCCTAACCTGCATCATCTAAAGCTGCATCTTCTCTACCCGCCCGCCTTTAGCGCGTTCGCTCCGTCGTGGTGACTCCAGACGAGCTAACTAAGATGGCATCAAATGTTTGATTTTTTCCTGCAGGGAATCAGACTCCATTCTTCTTAAAGCAGAAACAGCATTTTTGGGTTTTCCTGTATTTGAAGAAGAGACTCCCTTTTCTAGAAAGACGGTTGATGTTTGGTTCTTTTCTTACCATTTTTTTTTTTCGGTTGTTTTTTCTTTTTTTTTCCCCATCGGTTCCTTTTCGAAATCTGCCTTGTGGTCTGTTGAAATGTAAGTGCTGAAATGAAGAGTTTGAAATTGTGGGAATTTTATTATTTGAAAGCAAACCTAATCTGGTATTCTCTGTGAAAGACTGTTTTAAAAGTCATACTGTTGTACAGTAGTTTATGCACTATTACCCACAACAACAAAAAATTGTGCCAAACTATGAACAAGTGACTGTATTGTATATATTTTTACTTCTCTATCAACATTGGGTTGTGAGTGTTTTCTGCAGCTATGCCTTTTGGTTTTACTAGAAACATTCCAGTTGTTAAGTACTAACCACCCCCCTTCGAAAGCACCTGTAACTCACGATGAAAACGATATTGTTCACTGATACAACTTACCAAAAGTTTTATGGACATGACTAAAAGTGTGCCAAATTTACTTACCTCATTTCATGGATTCACCCTGTGGTTTAAAGCTCATAAAGGGAAAAAAAAAAAAAAAAAAAAAAAAAAGAGAAAAAGGAAAAAAAAAAAGGGGGGGGGGAAAAAAAGAAAAAAAAAGGAACTTTGAAACCGATGCTGGGAAATGGTAACGTCCTCTCTTTGAAACCACGAGCAGAAAAATTTAATGGTGAAATGTTGAGTTTCATTATAGGAGAGAGTTGCAATGGTGGAGGAGTTCAGAAAACCACTGACGGTAAGTTTGCCAGGAACTCAAGTGTCTGCATCTAGAGACTACAGAACAGCTGCTTTTCAAGTGTCTGTTTTCTTAAAGCAAAACCTGTAGCTGAAGATCATTTGAAATGCAAAGTTACATTGCTAATTCTTTGTATCTCAGTTTTATATATTTTATAAGAACCTGGGATAGATTCTGAAATAGGTATAAAAACAGAACTAATACATTTCATACATTGAGTGCTATTTACTTTTCCTTTGAGTAGTTTCTTAAAACATTTTCAATGCAGAGCCTGTCAGAAGCGCTCTCCCATCATAGCTTTGGTGTTTCCTCCATGTCTAACCTTGCGATGCCAATATAGTTTGAACTTTCAAAAGCAGAATCATTCATTTTAAATACAACTCTGAACCTTTTCTTTTATTCAGTTCATGAAACAAATACAACCAACGGAGCTATTTGTGATCTCACCGATCAGGGCCGGATCATGACTGGACTTTATTAAGACAGCGTTAAGTATTGAATGCTAAATGTATTCTCAAAAGGCCTTATTTGTAACCCTCCTCACCACACCCTCGCCCTCCACGAGAATAACGAACCCAACAAAGATCTATTTTCCTTGAGCAACTGAGAGCCTGTGCGTTTTGCTGCTGATTTCTCATGAAAAACCTTGATATGCAAGAGCCCTGGGAGTGATTGGGAGCAGAGGGATGCGAGGCTTGGACACGTTATGCAATAGCAGGCGGTGAGGAAGAGGAGCCTTTCTAGCAGTGGACAGATCACGTTGCTGATACGGCCACAGTTGTAGATGTGGTGTCACACAGAGGGCAGGACTGGGCTCGGGTTTCCTCCCAAGTCGTTTTTTTTCCACCCACGCGCCAGGCAAAGCAGCAGAATTGGTTTAAGTTAATTTAGCAGAAAAGCAGAGCGATCACTTAAAATCAAAGTGGAGATGCAGAGTGTTAGTTTGGAGTAATGTTTTCAGCTCTTACAGATCTTAAGGTGCAGCTTAGCTCGGCTCTGCGATCCCAGAGAGAACAGCTCGGTAGTTGCATTGTGTTTTATTTGACAGATAAAAGGATGAACTCTGAAAAAAAAAATAGTAATTATAAAAAACATCCTGTAAGTTCATTTTTTCATGGAATAAATGCTGGCATTGCCCAGAGTGAGTTGCTCTGGATGAGAGTGGTCCCCGGTGCCCCGTGGGATGCAGTGTCCCACCCCAGCTCTGGCTCCAGGAGGGAGATCCAGAAGATGCTCAGGATTTACTCTGGAGGCAAGAGCTGTGGTAGGGCTCCATCCCTGGGCATCCCTGCAGCCACCACGCTCTCCCCACTTCCCCAGCAGCTCTCTTTTCTACTCATAGGCTCATCAGATACTACAAGCTCCCCCCACGTGCTGCAGGAGAGGGGCTGGCAGCTCCCTTCTTTTGGATGTTCTGGCTGCTGCTCTTACAGAGACAGGTCAGGCCCAGGGCTGGGATGTGGCACGGACCTTCTTTCTGACCCAGAACCATCATTTGAAAGCACATTTCACCTGGCCTGCACTGTGCTCCTTATGCTTAATGTTATGAATATGGGACTCATTTAAAACCCCTTGTACTGGATGGGATAGCAATACTTATTGCATTTGAGGAATGTGCAATAGGGCATGAAGATCAGGCATAAAACATATCAACTGTTTTATCCATGAATACCCAGCTGGGTGTTTCAGAACAGTGTTAATCACAAATTCCAGCTGCCTTGTTGCTCTCCTTTAGTCCTACCATTCCAATTGCTGACAGCTTTGGTGGTCATCCCATGTCCTCCAAAAATCTCTGACTGGGGAGATGTTAAAGAGCCTGGGTCCCTCATGGTGTGCCGCTGGCCCTTCCCTGTGTCTGAAAAGGTCATCGCTCTGCTGCTTGACCCCAAAAGTCAAAAATGGCCTTGAGCCAACCCTCCTCCTTTTTGATCTTTATAGAGTAGTTGGGTTGGAAGGGACTTTTGAAGGCCATCTAGTCCAACTCCCCTGCAATGAGCAGGAGCATCTTCTACTAGACCAGGTTGCTCAGAGCCCCGTCTGACCTGGCTTTGAATGTTTCCAGGGATGGGACAGCCACCACCTCTCTGGGTGGGCAACCTGTGACAGTGTTTCACCACCCTCATAAAAGATTTCTTTCTCAAGTCCTTCTCGGCAGGGCTGTTCTCAATCCCTTCATTCCCCAGCCTGTGGATCCCAGGGATTGCCCCATCCCAGGTGCAGCACCTTGCATTTGGCCTTGTTGAACCTTACGAGGTTCCCCTGGGCTCACTTCTCGAGCATGTCCATGTCCCTGTGGATGTCACTCTGTCCCTCAGGCCTGTCAACCTCACCCCTCAGTTTGGTGTCATCTGCAAACCTGCTGAGGGGACTTGATCCCAGTGTCTACATCATTGGAGAAGGTATTCCATAGTGCTGGTCCCACTACGGACCCCTGAGGGACAGCACTCGCCGCTGATGTCCATCTGGACAGTGAGCTGTTGACTGCTACCCTCTGGATGTGACTGTCCAAGCACTTCCTCATCTGCTGAACAGGCCATCCTTCAAATCCATCTCTCTTCAGTTTAGAAAGAAGGGTGTGGTGAGGGACTGTGTCAAAGGCTTTACAGAAGTCCAGACAAATGACACCTGTAGCCCTTCCCTTGTCCACGGATGTAGTCACTCCATCCTAGAAGGCTACGGGGTTGGCCAGGCAGGGCTTGCCCTTGGTGAAGCTGTGTCGGCTGCCCTGAGTCTCCCCCCTGTCCCACATGAGCCCCAGCAGAGTTTCTAGGAGGGTTTGTTCCATGGTATTCCCAGGCACAGAGGGGAGGCTGCCAGGGCAGTGATTCAAAGTTTTAATTTTCCCAGTCATTCAGGACTTCACCTGAGTGCCAGGACTTCTCAGATACCGTGGAGAGTGACTTGGCAACTACATCAGCCAATTCCCTCTGGGCTCTGGGATGCATCTCATCAGGTTCCATAGACTTATGCATGTTTAGGTTCCTCAGGTGGTCACAAACTTGATTTTTCTTACAGTGGGAGGGACTTTGCTCCTCCAGTCCCTAGTTGAGTCCTGTGATTCATCCACTCAAGGGAGATGGAAAGAGAGGCTGCCTCAACCTTCTCATCTGTTCTTACCAGTCTGCCAATTGTGTCACACCTGCTTTGACCCTTCCTTTTCATGCTGACACACCTGGAGAGGCCCTTCTTGTTACTCTTTATGTCTCCTGCCAAGTTCAGTTCCATCTGCATCTTGGCCTTCCTCACCCCATCCCTACACAACCTGACAGTATCCCAGTACTCTTCCCAGGATACCTGTCCCCGCTCCCACTGCCTGTGCATCTCCTCTTGCCCTTCAGCCTGACCAGCAGGTCCTGACTCAGCCATGCCAATCTCTTGCCTTCCTTGCCTGACTTCTTACTCCTGGGGATCGAGAGCTCTTGCTCTCTATGAAAAGCATCCTGAAAGATCTGCCAGCTCTGTTCTGCTCCCTCGTCCCTGAGGGCAGTTTCCCAGGGATCCTATTGACTAACTCCTTGAAGAGCTGGCACTTTACTTTCCTAGGATTCATCTCCACCTGCCTATCACTACCTCAAGGTTTTCACTTCTCATCCCTCACCATACAAGCTCTTGTTCTCCATTTGCATTTTTGTTTTCTGTGGCACTGCTCACAGCTGTGGGAGGACTGCGATGTGGGTCCCACCCATCCCTGCCCGTCACCCACCCCCCGGGGCTCCCTGCACCTGCTTGTGCTGGCTCCCACCTCAGCCTATTCTCTTGCCCAGTCCCAGTGCAACTCCCATCCTCCTGTCGCATCTTCTCGTTGGGCTCCTGGCTCTTGGGAGCGATGAAGCCAAGCCACACAAAAGTTGTTTAATCTGCAGCATCCCTTAAAATGTCTTTTCTGCTTCATCTCGTTTCACTCCTACTCCGGTGTGGGATGGGAGGATGGTGCCAGCAGTGCTGCTGAGCCGTGGTGTCACCACAGTCTGAGTGACTTAGAATTGGCATTGGCGTTAGAAAGCAGGGACTGGCCACTTCCAAAGGCTGTAAAATCCATCTGAGAGGAGAATTACACAGGGCAAGGTGGCACTCGCTACTCTCCCACAGGAGCAGGGGTCTCCGTGGCACAGGGATAGGAGAGATGTCCTGCAGAAAGGAATCCTGCAGCAACCCAGCAGGAGCCAGCCCACCTCACGGCCATAGTTTGCTGGAGACACTTGCATTTAGAGGTTTTGTAAATACAAAAATATCAGTGATGGGGATCCAATAAAAATCTACTGCGTTTTTATTACAAAATAAATCCTACCAGGTTTACATCTTGCTTTTCTTTGTTTTAAGCATAGGAGGGTGGATGTTTTTGAAAAACGTCTTGAGAATAATGACTTGGTGGACCAGAGGTAGCCAGGTGTTTTGGGAGGAAGAGGAGGAGGAGGAGGGCAGAGGCAGCCACAGGGCTGTCCTTGCCACGCTGTGCTGTCCTGCTGAGGCTGGGTCTGCTCAGAGAGGAGAAGCCAAGGCTGGCTGGTGGTTGCTTGGAGAAACCATTGCTGCACCGTTTGCTCTTTAAAAAAAATCAGGATTGCTGTTAATTTTTTTGGCATTTTGGCCCAAACAAGCCACGAACCAAAATAAAGATGTTTTAAGCATTGTCATCCTTTACCTGCTGGACCATGTTCTTTCCCTAAGCTACCAATATAGCAAAGCACTTAGGTGGGAGCTCGCTCCCGGAGGCTCCCATGCCCCAAGTGCTTCCCAGCCAGTGATGTCAAGTCCCAAGAAAAACTCCCTTGAAGTCAGTGTAAGTGGGAGGAGGATCAGGTGCGTGGACTTGGGTTGGTGCAGGATCAGGCCCTCGGTCTTTACTTTCTCAACTTGGTGTGTTGGACTTTGCCTGTGCAGCTCCCAGGGGGTCCGGTGGAGGTTGCATGGTTCAAACCGCTGACATCTATTGGAGAATGTGCCTCTTTATCTCTTCAGCGTGTGAAATAATGCAAAAAAAAAAAAAAGAAAAAAAAAAAAGAAAAAATATATATAAAATAAACCAAGTACAATGTCTGTGGTAGAAGCAAGGCTTTTCAAATCTGTTTCTCAGGTAAACAAGTGACACTAATGACAGTGGAGTAACAGCCATCTAAGGGAATTGGGATCTGAAGCAGGAGGATTCCCTCCATCTCGCAGGATGCTTGGGTTGCCAGACACGTTTACTGAGCCTTTAAACACTTGGTGCAAAAGGAAACGAGAAATAAAATTGGTCTTTTCACTACCCTTCGCTAGCTAGACAGACAGACAGACAGACAGACAGACGTCCATTTCTAAAGCACAAAGGGAAGACTTAAACCTAGACTAAACCACACACACACAAAACCAAGGTACCAGTGAAACTCCTTTTGTCTCTTACTCCCGGTGGGAAGCAGGGTAGAAATCCAAGGAGCTGCTCTGTTCCGCTGCCCCCGGCGCCGGCCGGGCGCTTCGACTGCTGCCTCCAGAGATGTGAATGTACTGCTCCTTGAGTTCCCTTCCATAGAACTAGAGGCACCTCGTTAGGAAGTTGCTCCTGTTTTATGGTGCTAAAGAAAACTTTTATCCCCCCCTTGAGCATTTAAGAACTATTAAATGGCCCTTTTTATGAATGTAACATATCCATTTCTGTTCCACATTTTACACTGCAATTTTAACATGTTTGGAAATGATTTGCCTTTTTTCTTTTAGAATAAGCTTTATAAATATTCTGTAGAGTCAATTGAAGTATAATTCTTAAGGATCACTCTAAGACGCCTACAAAATCTTGTATATTTTTAAGTGTGCCAATTTGTAAAATATTTTGTAAGTGTATATTTTTCTTAGAAAAGTGCTGTGAAGTGTTTGTATGTGTGAGGTTTCCCTTTTTTTGCACCTTCGGGTGTTAATAAAAGGATGTATACTTAAAAGTTTCTGGTTTTAAAAACCAAAATACAAAGAAAAAAATTAAACTTTTGTTGGGAATTTTGTAATAAAAAGAAATGTTGTGAAAGAGTGTAGTGATATTGTGTAAAGGAAACTGGAAAATTTGTGAGCGCTTTGCTGTTTTATAGATCCTCTTGTAAATTATTCTTGTAATATTTTGGGTTTTGTTGTTCTTGTTGCAAAGGTTTTAAATATTTGTGACTGACTCTGTATGGTGAAAACGTCATATTGTTAACTTGCTGAGTTTTGTTATATTGTTTATGGAATAAATAAAAAAATTTAAAATCTCATTTTAAGATCATGTATGAAGAAGAAATTAAAACTGCCATTTATTGAATATTAGGAATCGTTTCTTTAACCAAATCGCTGCTATAGATGAGGATCTGTCCAGCTGCTTCCTCCCAGTGCAACTCCAGGCCCAGCCCGTGGCTTAATTGGGCTGATGCTCGTTAGCGTGAAGCGCATCAGGGACGGAGGTGCGGCTGTGGATGGGGAAAAGTGGGGAAAAAGGCTTGGATCACTGCTGCTGTAAAGTGGGGCTGCTTTTAATTGAGAAATGGAAACTTCACCAAGTCAACACAGAGTTCACACTTTGCCTTCCGTGGGGCCAGGCTTGCCGGGAGGGAGCGGAGCCTCTTCACAGCCCGCTGTCCCTGGGCAGGGTCCCTGTGCCAGCAGTGTCCCAGCACACTGCCAGACTGGCCTTTTCCTGGGAAGGAGCAGGTGCATGCAGTGAAATGCCACTGTCTTCAATGTCTTGTGGAAAAGGAATAAAACTTACTTGTTTCAAAAATGACAATTCCTTTTATTAGCACTTGGTAGGAACAATGAAGGAGGGAGGCATTAATTCAGGCTGGGTCATTCCCAGCCCTGCCAGCAGAAAGCAGGACATGAACACTTTGTTCAGCAACTGCATCCCTTGGCAAGGGGCTGGGAAATGATCCCTAAAAGCAGAGCTGGTAGCTCCACAAGCTGCCTGTGTTCACAGAGAGGTTTCAGATGAATAAAATGGGGCACAGGATTTCAGTGCTTCCACTGGTCATGTGGATCCTGGTGCCAGGAGCCCAGAGCAGAGAGCAGGGCAGGGCTGGAGCAGGGCCATGGTCGAGGGAAGCCCATCGGTAGCTCAGCTTTGAGAAGGGCTGAGCTCAGCCTGGCACTAGAAGGGTTTAGCTCTTCAGTAAATAAAACATGCAAAGATGCTGGGCCAAGCCCACGGCCACCAAAACCATCAGGTCTGTCCTATGTGGGATCAATCCCGTGACCCACGGACTGGAAATAGTTCCAGCTCCTTAGTGCAAGTCTTGGAGACAGACTTTTTAGCAGGTCCTGTTGCCACAGGACATGGGGTGATGGTTTTAAGTGAAAGAAGGTAGATTCACACTAAATGTAGGGAAGAAATTTTTTACACTGAGGGTGGGGAGGCCCTGGCACAGGTTTGCCCAGAGAAGCTGAGGCTGCCCCAGTTCCTGGAAGTGTCCAAGGCCAGGTTGGACAGGGCTTGGAGCAACCTGGAAGGCTGCTGTTTCTCTGAGATATTATTGTACATTTTCTCCAAAATCAGGGCTGTGTTGCTCAAAAACTTGGTTTGGGGGCCCTGTTCAATCTTGTGTTTTCCCAAGAGCTGACACAATCCCGAGCTGGCCGGTCCACATTTGGCATGAGTGGTGCCAAAACACATTTAATGAAACAAGCAGAGCCTTCACCCACCAGAGTAATCCTCCAGAAAGGGCCTGTTAAATGGGTTTGTGTTTATCTACTGTATTTAAATTATATAAAAGCACGTATAATCAAAACACTTGTAACTTCTGGATGAACCTTCATCCATCTCTGCGCACGGCCCGGTGGCTTCTCCTTGTGAGTGAAAGCAGAGTCTGATTTTAATTGGGATGTAATTTAATATCACCAGCTTTTCTGTCCTGCCAGCGGGAGCTGCTCTCTCTGGGGAGAGTTTGGCTGGGGACAAACCTGCCCTGGGTGACACCAGCCTTTCCTCAGTGTCCCTGGGGTTGGTGAGTGGCCTTCAGCATACCCCAAATCAGCAACAGAATTTTGCAGACAATTCCATAGGACAGCTCAGAACACCTGCAGCATTTGCAGGCTGGAGGCATCTAGAAGGTGTCGGGTAATGGCTTAAATTGGGGATGTATTTGTCTCTCTTCATGCAAGGAAGTCAGTAGGAAAAAAAGTGGGAATTTCTTTGTCTGGGGTATTCGTAAGTGCTTCTCTTAAATATATTTCAAACTGAGAAATACATTTAATTCCCCCAAAGTCAACACAGACCCCAAACCTGCCCCAAATCTCAGCCATGCAGACCCCAGCAGCCATCCAAGCTGGGCTTGTCCTTTGTGCAGCGCAGTCCAGCTGCTGTTGATGTTGCCAAGGCCCCAGCACAGCTGATGCACTGGCAACGCCCCATCCCAGAAGTTTCTTACACCTCACAGCATTCCAGGTGTGATCTGTCAGGACAGGAGCCATGTGGTTTATGTTGATAAATGCCCACAGGCTCCCCCACCCCCCCATTTTTATGGAACTACACCTATAGGAGTAGCTTTTGCTTGCCAAACGTACTTTGTGTTGCAGCAAAAGCGCTGGTTCAATAAAGCACTTAAACATACACTTTATCTTAAGCATGTTGGAGATTATATCCCTCTTTAGCAAAGCATTTAAGTATGTGCTTAATTTAAGGATTTAATTAAGGATTTTAATTGTAGACTTCAGTATGTGCTTACCTGCTTGGCTGAATGTGGGTGAGATTACTACAAGCTGAAGATTTCGACATAAAGTCAGTGACTAATTCTGTCTGAATGAAGGTGTTACATTATTCTCACACAATGCAGTTAAAATATAAATAGGAAAAAGGCAAGAGGCAGTTAACTCGATTCTTTCAGCTGAAAGCAGCATCCACGACCAAATCCCAGTTGATGAAAATCTAATATTATTAGTTAGAATCTCTAAAGTGGCATTACAGATCAATAGAAAGGAGCACCTTAAAAATGAGTCTCCAGCTCATGAGCTTTAATTACGAGAAAGGAAGGATTCAGCCATCGTCTCCCTCTCATCAGTGACAGCGACCTTGGAATGTAAATGGCCACCAACTAATGGGCTGTGGCATCATTTCTCCAGTCATTAGGGGGTTTAAGTTGATTTGCTAAGAAAAGAGAGTTTCTGCAATTGCATCACCAGCCTGTCTTTTGGACCATTTCCATAACTTTTGAACTCTGTGACAAATTTCATCTAATTGAGAAAAAAAACCAAAACAAAACCAAACAAAAAAAAGGATTCCAAAAATATCAAGCTCCAACAAGTTGAATGCAAAACAAGTGTCTGGGTTTCTGTTTCTCTGGTAGCATTTGCTGTCACTTCCCCATCCCAGAACTGCAACAGTGTGCTGGTTTTGGGTGGGATGGAGTTCATTTTCTTGACAGTGCTAAAACGGAACGGTTTTTGTCTTTTTGTGTGATACCACAAGGTATCATAACCCCTGACTGGATTTTTCTTTTAAAATTTATGTATCGAGCCATCTTAAAATGCAGAAGGGGAAGTGATTGTTATCCAGAGAGACCAGCCAGCTGATACACCTACAGGGCAACCATCTGAGAGCATTTCCTGCAGACGAGTCACCCAGGGAGATAACCCAGGCAGCCAAAATGACAGTGCAAGCACGTATTGATTCCTTTAACAAACACAAGTGAGTTTCTGTGGAATTTTACATCTTGCATCTCTTTGTTTTCCACAAGAAGCATCAGAGACACTTCTCGTATATACCTGCACGTCTTTTTTCTTTACCCTCAGATTTCATTTAGAGATCTCAGACTACATGATTATGCAGTATTAGGCTTCCAACCTTTTAATGGAAATAACAATAGGGGTGAGTGGCGATAAAGGCAGTTCCAGACAGCAAATCCACTCGCTGAGAGAAAAGTACTTAACGCTCTCAGGAGCACGAGGCATTTCACAGCTCAGGTGTGTGGCAGACGTGCCTCAAGAAGGGTGGCTGGAAGCTGGGATGTGGATGTCAAGGAAAACAGGGAACACGGAGCCGCGCTGCCTGTTCAGCCTGGCAGTGACTGTTCGTGTGAGCTCGGTTTGCCTCTCAGTGTCACCAGTTCAGAGAGGCGCTCAGCATCAGGATCTCTTTGCACGTCGCACATCTTCTCCTCTCTGAGAGCAGGGGGAAGAGAAACCTATGGCATTTAAAGAGTGGGAATGGGAAAGATGTCCTGAGCCGTGCTGCCAAGGTTGTGGTGACCAGGATCCTTCGTGCCTTGCACTGAGCAGTGTGGTGTGAGCACAGACACCTCTCTGTGCAGGGCAGGGCTGTGACTGACGTGCTCCTGCCTCAGTGCAGAGAGAAGCAAAGCTCTGCCAGTTCTGAGCCGTAGAAGGTACATGACCTGCAGATGAGTCAATCTAATTTTATCCTGTAGTGAGCACTGGCGCACCTGTATAATGAATAGCACATTATCACATCTTTGCTTGACTATCTCAATATAATATATTAATATAGTCTTCATAGCCTTCGGTTATCATGTTATTTAATCTTTAATCTAATGTATTTGGAGCAACTGGCTAGTGAGATGCAGCCCTCTTTATCCTTCTAAGGACAACAATAGCAGGAATAAATGTTAAACTAAAGGAAAGAATGAAAAAAAAAAATAGCAGCTCTATTTGTGCTGTGCTGAGATGCATTTCTTGGCAGCCCCAGAGATTCAACAGTCTGGTATTTATCACGATGAAACACAGAAATGTCTGATGATTACATGAAGGGAAATAAAGAGACTGAGCATAAACTGCAGTCTGAGATATAAGGGCACATTTTTATAGCAGGCAGCTGCTAAAACAGGGCTATGTCACACCAGCCCCTGCTGCAGCAGAGGAGGGGGCACAGGCCAGGGCAGGGACAGGGGCAGAGCTGCAGCCAGGGATAAACAGGACAGTTCAATACTGAGGGGCAGAATTAGGCAGCCTGCTTACTCACATTATTTAACACCAGGAGGATTATTTTTAAGGAATGTATCCCTCCTTCATATCCCACCGGATAACACTGCAAAATGCTGGCATTGGCTGTGGAGATTATTTAGGATCATTCTTGCTAAAATGAGCCCCTGGTGTGGTGTTCAGTGAGGGGAACCTGTCCAGCAGTGCCCAGAGTTGTCCCTGTGCCCAGAAGGATCTAGCATCACCCCAAGTCCCCTGAGGACACAGTTTGGCGGTGGCTACACAGTGGATCCTGGGCTTGAGGCCCCCGCTGGATCTGGCCCTGGCTGTGTTCCAAGATGTGTTCCATCGCAGGACCCCTCTGCAATGCCCCCAGTCTCTGCTGGGGTTATGACACCAAGATGATTGAAAACAAGGGCTGAAGAGTCACTCTTCTTACTGAATCCAAGAGCTCCAGGGAGCTCCTGGTGCAAGCGAGACAGTCACTGCACAGCTTTGGCCGAGGTTGTTTGAAGTTAGGGTTGGGGTTTGAGAACAGAAAGGTGCAGATCTCTCAATTATTGCCAAGTGTGTGAAGTCTGCTGTCCTACAGTGAACATGCTGAGGTGGAGACTCATGTTGGTTATGGAGAATAGTGGCTGGGTGCCCAAGCAGGGAGCAATCACCAGTTTAATTTTCGGGCTATGGTTTTGAATTAGGTCATGATTCCAGCACAAAAAAGGAAATGTGCCATTGCCTGGACTGCTGTGAATATCACACAGACCACGTTCTTGGTTGCAGGATGAAGGATGATGCTGAAATTTGTTATTCTGTACAGAGGGACAGAAGGTCCTGGGTTTTAACAGTTGAATCCCAGTGGTGGAAGTCCTTCATTTCCCTGGCACAGAGCAAAGTAACCCATGATCCTTGTGTTTTGGCTTCACTGCATCCTTTTGCAGCATGGCATATTTGATGCAGGGCTCAAGGGAATGATGAATTGCAGTCTAAGAACAATTCAGGATAAAAACCATGTGGACATGCTGTATATGATACAGATCTTACAGTCTTTGTAGGGTTAACACAGGGTTGTACCATTAGTCTCTGCCTGGAAAACTCTTCTGATAGATGCTTTCCTCACCCTTTCTGCCCCAAATAAAACCACCAGTTTTTTTAGGATCAATAATCTCCTCTTGTGGAGATGAGAACATTGCTGAGTTCCCCTAGCAGCCTCCAAGGATGGAGAGCAGACCCTGTCACTCAACAGTGCCAAGGGCATCAGAAGCAATTAAAGAAAAATAAGAATTGATTTGAAGAATGTAATGATTTCATCTAGCTGGTGAAAAAATAGGATTTTATTACTGAACTATTAGAAAGAGCAGCATTTATACTCTGATAAGTATTATGGCACCACAAATTATTTAATTCTAAAGAATAAGAAAACAATAATGTTGCAAATCCATGCAAGAGGCTAAGGCTGCTCGAAGTGGGCAGGGAGAGACTTTGTGACTCCAGTCTTGGTCCAAAGGAAGAAGCCACCTATCTCCCTGGCTCCCATGCCTGCTATTCCATAGCAATTTTGCCTCCCAGCGTTATCATGCCCAGCTCCTTTTGTAACCATTCCTCCAGCTCCTGCTGGATGTTCACCCTTCATGGTTCTCATGTGTCCTGTCCTGTTGAGGCAGATGAGCTCATTGCAGGGTAAACTTAAATGAGGATGGTGAACTCCAGGTCCAGAAGATAGAAAATCAAAGACGTGCAACAAAACAAGGTGTTTTTGAGGGAGAAACTGAAGATTGCCATAGCCTGTAATTATCTGGTGGCTGCCTTTGGACAGGCAGTTTTGTCACTCTGCTCAGCTTCTCGTTGCTCTAACAAGGGACAAGGAACTCCACTGATCTTTGAAAAGCCATCAGTAAGTGCTACGTTTTTCTTTCATGTTCTGGATGTCCCTGCTGCAGCACACATACATCAAACCCTGTCCGTAAAGGAGTAATTAAATGGCACTGCTAAAGGGATATCATATGATGGGCCTGATTACAGCTCACCCAGAAATGTCTTCCCAAGTCTCAGGCTCTTTGACGTGATTCTCCCCCCTTTCTCTGAATTTCTTCCAGCATTAATTTCAGCCAGTCCTGGGATTATTTGAAAAAGGGCCTTGGGGGACTTGTTCAAAGGCACTGCCACCACGGACGACTTTGCTTTCTGAGCAGAAGCATTTCACTCCTATCTGTCTGGACATATGAGCTGCTCAGCACTGCTTCATTAGGCAAGTTATTTTTAAATTCCCAGAAAGAGCAAAACATTGAGAGAGGAATTAGCATTTGCCGTTGAAACAGCTGCCAAACAGAACAGGCAGAAGGCACTCCGGGTCCCCCCTGCTATCCCTGGGATTAACCAGGCACCAGTACCCCGTCACTGACACACTCTCAAACCACACAGGAGACGTCAGAAATCACGCCCCAAGATAAGGATTGATAAGAGACCATCAGAACTCTGTTCGGGATGTAAGAGGGTGACCATCAACACTGGATAAGAAAAAAATCTTGGAAATCTCTCTCTTCGTCCAGCTCCATTCTGTGTTACCCACTTTTTCTTTCCCGAATTTTTCACTTAAGGATTTTAACTCCATTCTGGTTTCTCCACACAAATGAATGAAGCAATAAAACCTGCCCGGAGTCCTTGCTTCCCCTAAACACCAAGACCCAGTGAGCACCCAACACTTTCCAAATGCCAAGCGACAGCAATAAAGCCGATGCTGCTTGATTGTGTTCACGATCTGCAATGTGTTTAAGTTTCCCTGTGGCTGATGGTGCTCTTACCAGCCAGAGTTAAAGAGAAAGGCTTGGAAATGAATTGTCTGAGGCACGTTTTGGTGGCTGTTTGCAAACGCTGATAGCCCTGCAGCTGGTGCTGCTGAGGGCAGCCAGGATTCACACTGATAATGCTAATAATGTAAAAAAAAGTGTTGAATATGGGTTGGTCCTGGGAAGGGGGGGTAGGTTAGGTAAAAATAGCCTTTTCACCTCCCTGGGAGCACACAGGCAGCACAGCCAAGGCATGTGCAGGTTGTGCTGCCTGGTTCACCCCTCCCTTCACCCCAGCCTGCAGCCACAGGGTTTCTGTATTTATTCAGAACGAATCTAGCAGGAGCTGTTCTCATAACCTGCTCCCAATTCCTGCCTAATGAAGGCCGCCGGATTCCACTGAATTAATGCTTGTTCAAACTAGAGTGTTTCCTTTGGAAAAGAAAATTATCTCATTAAGTATTTCCAGCGATTCTTCAGTGACAGGCACTCTGCCACAGTCGGCAAACTGCGTGTGGATTGTTCCAGTGGACAGCTTTCCCCAGTCCTAAAAATACACAGTGACCTGTATTGATGTCCAGCTACCAAACACCACTCTGCCAGATAAATCATGGAATCACAGAATGGTTTGGGTTGGAAGGGACTGTAAAGATCATTTCATTCCAATCCCCCTGCCATAGGCAGGGACACCATCCAGTATCCCAGGTTGCTTCAAGCCCCATCCAACCTGGCCCTGAACAATTCCAGGGCAGCCACAAGCTCTCAGGCTGTGCCAGGGCCTCACCACCCTTTAGAGTTAAATCTGCCATGTGCCTTCCCAGAGACTGCACTTCAAATGTCCCTTCACCTTTTATTTCTTAGTAAACTATGTTCCTTGGGTATTTTCTCACCAAGGTGTGTTTTCCAGCCCTCAGGGAAGTCTTCCTGGAGCCCACACAGAGGTAATAAAACCTTTCTTGTCTTCCTTGGTGCCTTCCTTTGTGGTTCCTTGGAAGCATTGGCTCCTCTTGGCAGAGCATCTCATTAGAAGCTCATCTTCAGCTGATTATTCCTCTTCTGAGTCACTGCTTTCCATGACTTTGTCACCTACCTCTTAGTCCAGCTGCTGCTCTATTCTTAGGCTAACGACTTTACATCTGGTGGCACGAAAAACATGTTGTTTATTTAAACTCAGCTCATTAAGTGATCCAGATTAGGCTTGGTATTGGCGACCTGCCCCAACTTCTGTGCAGCTGCAGATCACCAGTAATGATTTGGCATTTTCCTGCAGGTCAGCGATCACACATTAAGTGGTGTGGGGTCAAGATCCAACAGGAAGGGAGCTCTGCCGTGTTCAGTGTTCTGCTTACAATTACACTTGGAGACCTATCAGTTAGTTTTCAGTCCAATTAATGTCTGTCATATTGACACATCGTTTCTTTTTCTCAAAGCACAGTGAAAGACACGATCTGGTGTCTTACTGATGGAAGGTTTCTTTACTACTGTAAACTATGACATTGAGGAAAATACCTGGTTAACAGGACAAAGCCTACTTTTCATAATATTACAGTATCTCCTTGAAATTACTTATTGGCTTATCTTTTGTTATTCTTTCTTAGGTATCCTGGATAACAGAGTGTCCAGGAATATCTGCCATTAACCTTTTAGGAGACAAATGGCTGGAACAGATCTCCTGTGGCCTCTTCCCTGGCAGCTGTCCCCTGTGAGGGGCCAAGTGCCCTCCCCTGTTCTGTGCCCAGGGCCGCACCCCAGCCACGCTCCGTGGGGGCAGAGTCCCTGTTATTGTCCAGGGCTGGGCAAACCTTTGGATCTGTGGTGTCAAATCCAGCGGCCCCACACTCTGCCCCACACTCTGTCACAGGATGTCCCCAAACCCCACCCGCCCGTTCTGATTTCCAGCTCTCTCCTGTGAGAGCTCAGCACAGCTGGGTGGGAGCACCAAACCCAGGGGCTCGGCAACACCGAGGAGACTCGGTTTGCTGTGAACAGAGGAAAAAGGGAAAGAGCTTCAAGTGTTTCAGTGCTTAGAAGTGTTCACCTGCACGGGGGTGGGCCTGTCCCTTTGGGACTGTCCCTTTGGGACTGCCCCTTCCCCTGCAGCCCCTGTCCCTGAGCCCTTTCTCAGTGTGTCACCACCTGCTGCTGTGTTTGTGCTGCTCCTTGGAGGGGAGGCGATGGAACAGGGCCTGCGGGACTGCTGCAGATCCATCCGCATCGGGAAAATCCTGATCCAGAGCGACGAGGAGACCCAGCGAGCCAAAGTGTACTACGCCAAGTTCCCCCCAGACATCTACAGGAGGAAAGTGCTGCTCATGTACCCAATCCTGAGTGAGTGTCTGCCACCAGCACGGACAGCCAGCCTCCTCTGAACGCCGAGTGCCCGCATTGAAAGGAAAATTTCCACATTGCAGGGGCTTTGATTGGGTTTTCTGCTTGGTTTAGGTGACAGAGGAGGGGATTTATCAGGCTGTGCCAGGGCACACATTACTCAGCTGCACCAGTGTGAAGGCAGAGCAAATCCTTTGGGCATGGCTGCGTTTGGGAGAAAAGGCTGAGATTAAGACTGGATATAAATTGAATTTTGCCATGAGAAAAGACTCAAACAGTGTTTTTCTCACACTACAAAAATATGGGTTTGGACTAATATTGTGGTCCTAGAAGCAAATTATTTTAAAATTAAATAAAGTTAATGCTAGCCAAAAAGAAAGTTAATCTGGTAAACATAGTAAGGAGTTTGTCGAGATGAGGTAACTTTTCCAGCCTAGGATTTTATTCTGTCCTACCTACAGAGCTTTTAATTTCCATTTGACTATTTTAGATGAGCTTTCTTGCCTCAGGGTTTTAATAAAATCCACCAACTTCTGTGCTTAAAACCTTGCAGAGTCGGCTTTTTCAGAATAGAGATGAAGTTCCTTCATCAGGAGACAAGTTTTCTACGCCTGGTACCTGCAGAGGTGAGAGTTTTCCAGAGAGGAAGGACAGAATCATCATTCAATTGCACATGGATATTCTTGGACGGCCTGGGACAATTTTGTCAGCTAGAAGGAAAAATAAAATCTCACTTTTTCCCACTTGGCTTTGGTTAGTTCTGGCCTGAACAGGGCTCAGGTGCAGTGACAAAGCACTCTGGTGACATGAACAAGCACCTCCACGTCAGGGTTGTATAAATTGCAACACTCTGCATTAACTACTTCATCTTCTATAGCCTGAATTTTTTGGCTGCAACTGGATTTATAGCACCTAACTAGGTACTGACAGTAAACACGGGAGAAATCCTTTGGGATTAAGCACATTCAGCAGAAGTTCACACATCCTGCATTTATCGAAGACTTTGTAGGTAACTCTGTCAGAAGCTACAGAAAGACAAAGTCAATTTAAAGAGTAAACAGCAGCCCAGCTGTAAGCCCAGGTAGCTGGAGAAAATCAGAATTCCTGCGTTTACACCGCCCAGCTGGCTTAATCTGCCTGCTCAGTTCCTGCCTCTGCCTCTACTTTGAGTATACAAGGATCTGAGTTTGGTGGGTCTTTTATTTTTAATTTTTTTGCTCAGGTTTAGAAGCTCCCAAGAGATTCAGCTTTTCCTCACCTCACTGCATTTGGATTATTACTTAGCTATATTATGAACAAGTTATTTTACTATCTTTTTAGAAAAAAGAAATAAACCACCATTTTTTTCATCTATCACTACATACCTAATAAGCAGTTTTTAAAACCCTGGGGGATTTAAAGCAAATTTATTTACCCTCATTGAAGGAAATGACACTAAACTTACCATGGAAAAGTACTGCAATTCTCTTTTGCTATACATACAGTAGCAAATTGAAAACACTCGGGTAGGAATTACACCATGCTTTTGCTGTAGATTTTGGATTTTTCCCTATACTGCAAAGTTCTCTATGTAAATATATTTTCCCCTACAAGCTTTTTGAAATATGCTGCTACACCGATCCTAATTTTGTCAAAGCTGCTAAGGAGATGTGTGTGCACAGGTCATTAATTGTTATTAATGTCAAGTGGATACTGAAATCCATTAAGTGGTTTTAAAAAATCAGAGCTTATTCTGTACCTGATCAACTGTGTGAGGGCATTTGCAAATGAATCCATCAAATCACACCGAGGGAGAGACTTTTCCTCAGCTGTGTGGGAGAGCCTCAGCTGTCTGCCCTGGACTTCAGCTCCAAGTTTTTACGGCTAAGGAAGGTGTGAATCAGCAGGATCCAGCTGCCATCTCTGCTCCTTGTGGTGTTCATCTCCCAGCAAACTGGCAAATGTCTACCTGAAGAGCCTGAGCTCACCCACAGACGTGAAGAATAATGTTTTATTCCTCTGTTGCTTTGCCATTTGATGATTTTCAAAACTTTTGGTAAGGTCAATCAAGTAAACGTATTTTGTTGAGGGGGAAACAGACAAACAAAATGACGTGTCAGACGTGAGGAGGCTGTTCCAGGAGCATAAACCATCATCTTATCCCTCCATCCAAACAGAATATGCTCCACCTCCCATTTGCTCAATAATCCCTAATATTTTGCTGCTTAGGTTACTGGTGTCTAACAAAGCCACTTTTATCCTGCTCTGCCCTTGCCTGGTATCCAGAAAAGGTGGGGAGAAAAGGCAGGATTCCCTTTCAGGCATAATCAGTCTGTGGCAGTCCCCTCACCTCTGATTTCCTTTGATGTGACACTGAGGAATGTCCTGCTGCTGTGCGAATTGCCAATACTCACACTGGTGGCTGCCGTATCAATTGTGGGCACAAGGCTTTCCACGATAAACTGGATCAATTGTGTGCCCATCATCTGCTGCCTGAATTATCCACGTTTGACAACGGAATGGATTTTTTGCCAGCTTCAAAGGTGCCTGTCAAATATAAAAGTGTGCCCACACACTCAGCCAAGGCGTCTCTGTTTGGGGGATACAGTTTCTCCAGCCACTGGAATCTGTAGGGGTAGGAGCACTGCCTACCTAAAAAGATCCATTTGTCGTGGGTCAGGAGCAAGGCAACTTTTCCCCATAACAAATATTTTGGTGCATTAGAACAGCAGAATTGCTTCGTGACATTAAATTTACTCATCTTGTTTGTTTGTTTGTTTAATTTTACTTACATTGAACAGTCAAAGCAGAGCTATTAGGGCATGGTTTGACCTTGCAGTAAATCTAACTCTCGTTGCAGCAACGATGCAAAGGACTGATCTGATTTAAACTCACTCTCTCAACCCCAATTTACTTTTAAAAACATAAAAGGTGAACATTCTGCAAATAAGTTTAATGCTGTGTCAGGTGTTACCTCTCCATCACTCCAACTGTGTGGGGTATCAAGTATCACCTGTCCATCTGCAGCTGTAATAAACTCAACTGCTTCATGTACTGGTTATTTTAACACAGAGTTGGCAACCTACACCTGCTCCAGATGGAAGTGGGACTCCTCTACTAAGGATTTGGTTGTCTTCCTTTCCTGGTAAAACTGCTGAGAAATATGGCCTGTACCTGTCCCTTCCCAGACACTGTGGCTGCCTTCAGGTTCTCAGTCTGACAGCAGAAATTTAAACTGTGAGTATATAAAAACACTTCATTTACATTAAAAGTTGGGCTTATATTGTTGAGTAGAAACTCAACAGTTTCCACAACCTTTAAATGCAACACCCCCCTCAACTTGACAGTGCTATTTTTATAATGAACTGCCAAAAGGAGAAACAAAGGTGTCTCGTGGGCTCCCTGAAATTGTGTAAATCCTCACGAATATGGTTTTTTTCCCTACGTATCAGATATTATGAAGATGACTTCCTTGCAAGACCTTTGCAAGATACGACTTTTCGGGCATTAAAATGGGATCTTTCAAAGCTCAGCTGCTCTTGATAATTTCAGTGGTGAGGGGAACTGCAGAAGTGCTTAACCCTACATAACATGGGAAGTCTGGCATTCAATGAAGTAGGGCTCATATCAGAAAACAGGAATATCATAGTTTTCATAGGGCATGCCATCTGTATGTAGTACACAACACCAGATGAGAGGGGAGACCCTGCCATGGTTAGAGGGCAGGAATGGCCATGGTCAGAGAGGAGGATTGTCCATGGTTAGAGGGGACGAATGTCCATGGTTGGAGAGGAAGGAATGCCCATGGTTAGAAGGGAGAGGAGGGTGAATATCCCCACCTACAGACACAAGTACTGCCAACATTTATTTGGTTTTTGGCACTGTTGACCCCCATTGGCTTGCACGGAGTCACCTCTGCCCAGCACGCACACTCCTGAGCTGACAGGAAACAGCCCCACTCAGGGCACCGTGGGAACACAGACACTCCTGCTGCGCCGCACCACGGGCGGGCACCGCTGACCCCCGGTCCCCTCCACGTTCCCCGGGGGCAGTGGGCTGAGGGGTGGCCATAGCAACCCCCCCACGCCACCCCACCCTCAGCCTTTGCCCCGCACCAAAATGGCGCCGGCCCCTGAGGGCCGGGACCGCGCGCGCTGGGCGGGGCTGCCCTCCCGGGCCGCGCCTGCGCGGGGGCGCGCGCGCCTCCACTTCCGGCTGCCGGCGGCCGCTTCCGGCCCCCCGTTCCTTGGTAACAATGGAGCAGAAAATGGCCGCCTGAGCGGGCAGGAGGCGGCGCGGCGGCGGAGCGGCACGGGCGGAACGCGGAGAGCCGGCAGCCAGCCCGGAGCGGCGCGGGAAGCGGCGCACCCACAGCCGGGGGAACGGCGGCGGGCGGCGGCGGCGGGCGGTGAGCACCGGGGCGGGGGCGGGCTCTCAAAATGGCCCGGGGAAGGGAGAGGCCCAGGCCCGGGGGAGGCGGTGGCGGCCTCCGCCCGGAGCGAGCAGCGGGCGTGGGGCTTCTCAGTCCTCGCTCGGGCACGGCGGGGCGGCTCGGCGGGGCGCGGGAGGCTCCATCCGCGGTGCCGTGAGGGAGCGGGGGGCGGTGATGGCGGTCCGAGCGCGGGTGTGCCCGGATGGGCCGCGCTCCGTCACCCCGGGGATTCTCCCGGCGGGGCCTCCCGCCGCGACCCTCATCTTCCACTGGGGGCTGGAGCTCGGTCTGCGCTCTCCCCGGGGAGGGCAGGCGGGCCCGGCACCCTCCGGGTGTCCGGCTGGGCCTGGGGAGGATTTGGAACAAGCTCCTTTTGGGAGGGGTGGAGGGAGGGGGGTAGGTTATAGCTGCTGTCCTGGGCCTCGTCCACAGTTCAGTGTCTGCTGAAGGAATCGCAGCTTTTCAGGGCCGTGTTTTCAGGCCGTGCTTCCCGTGAGTTGAGGCAAGAAGTCTTGTTGTGGGAGACAGGCGAGAGCAACTCTTCCTATCCCGCTGTGTAAGGCTCTGGATCAGCCTGTGAGCTGTTCATACCTGTGGTGTTTGCTATTCCTGTGCTGAGCGTCTCCCCAGTTAATCACGTCATCTTTGCTCTGTCACCTTAGCTTCCTGTGCAAGTTTTTCCCTGCCCCTTTTAATGCTGTTTGTTGGCATTTAAGGTTTCTGGTTCTCTGTTTCAAAACCCCTGTCGAGTCCAGCTGGATGTATGTGTTTATCTTGAGTGATCTGTTTTAACTGAGGAGCAATATCAGGTTGTGTATAATAGTGTGTGTATATATATAAATATATAAAATGTAGTGATGGTTAAGGTTTGTTTACAAGATTTGTTATGTGTCTTGATTTTAGTGTGCAGTAGGAGCCTGACAAAAGGTTTCACAGCAAAAAATACTGAACTTTTAAAATAATAGTAGTCTTAATTTTGCTGTTTCTCAGGAAGGTGGAGCCTTGGTACAGAGAAGCTCCTAAGCAAGAACACAAACTTGATAATACCCAACAGTATCATCACACATCACATTTCTTTTCCTGTCCGTATTGACAGTATTGGGTAATTTCAACTTGAAAATAGTTGTCAAAATGTTCAGAAGAAGTTCTGACACTAATTTGTCCCTGAATTTTAATTGCAGTGACTTGTCAAGTCTTTCTAAAACAAATAATCAGTTGGGCAGTTAATTATCTTAATTGAGGGTCAGATATTTAGTTTTCTTGTAGTGGTCAGCTGGCACTTAAACTGACTCTGTTCCCTCTACCGGTTTACCATTTTGGAATTAAAATAATGATAGCTTGGAATTATGTCCTGGGAAGGGAAATCATACCACACTTTATAAAATTAAGGGTTTCTTGTTATGCTAGACCACTAAGGCACAACAACTGCAGTGTTCCCTTCATCAGCAACTCTGACTGGGTAAATGTTTGCCACTGAAATAACCACGCCGGTATTTTTCAAGCCTGTAGTGGTTGCCATCTATATCGTATTTATTTTTCCTATTACTGAATTCCTGGATATGCCAGGGTGTACTGGACAAGAGTGTTACAAGTGTCTGGTCTCCAGTATGTGTATTTGGGTTTTTTTTTAGAGGAAGGGGTAGATCCTTAGATGGAAATGTTTCCAAAACACCTCTGTATCAATATACCTGCTTTGCATGTTCCTTTATTCCTTTTCCCTGTGGGAATATACCAAAATAAATCTCTTGATCTTAGCAGAATGATTCCAGTTGCAGTGGATGTGTTGTACTGTTTTTTTAAAAAATCATAGCATAATATAAAAACCTGTGGGAATATACCAAAATAAATCTCTTGATCTTAGCAGAATGATTCCAGTTGCAGTGGACGTGTTGTACTGTTTTTTTAAACAATCATAGCATAATATAACATTATGACTTCATATACTTGAGTCTAAAGGTTGCATTTAAGTCCAGCCTAATGTGGCTTAACACATTACTGGACTGTCCTAATTTTTTTTTTTTTTTTTTAAATAGAGAACTTCAGTTTCCATGTATTAAAACACTTTAATCCAAACATCATTATTGGGCGTTTATCCAAGGTTTTGTGGTTTAATCTCAGTCTTGGTGAAAACTTACCATCTACTGAGCTTGCAAATATTATTTGTGAAGGGATAAAACCAAATGTGAACATTTCTGTCTTCAAGATATTTTTATGAGAGTCTTGTGCTTCTCAAAACCAAAACTTCTAAAGAGCGTAGCAGTGTCATAACTTAGTCAGGAGCTTTGTGTGGTGAGTAGGGATAGCCAGGAGCATCCCAGGGACTGGTTTTGCCTTTGCACAAGTTCTGGCTGCAGGTAAGATCATAAACACAAGCCTGTGTCTCCTTCAGACTGCTCAGGTTTGTATTAACGAGGTACTTGTTAGCAGCTTTTGGCTGGTGTGCAGTGTTGAAGCTCAGCTTTTGACTCCAGCAGGTCTGCAGAGTTGTGCTGTCTCGTAAAGCCACCTAATGATTATGGAATGTAGGAAAAGCCAGCACACATTTTATCTTGGTTCAGTAATTTAAAATCACTTTGCTCAGAGCACTCTGGGTTTCGATGTGCAAGGTGTATGTGCAAATAATCCTGTTAAAATGCTGGAGCTTCCCTGCCTTGGGATGGCATCAGAAATGGAATTCTCATGGTACAGATGCCTATTTAAATCCAAATAAATTTGCCTTCATTTTATTTCCCACTTCTGTGTTCCATGGGCACCGGATATCAACAAGAACAGGAATGCACGTATCGGAATTCCTCTGTGGGTTGTGGTTGCAGTGATTCTCTGGTTGTTGCCCTTTTACTATTAGCAGTGCCTCTATTAGCAGCAGTTGTGTGGAGACAGCAAGACTCAGCAGTGAATTTAAAGATGGGTTTTTCTTTTTCAGTTGAAATTCAGTGAGTTTTGATTGGCTTAGTGCTTTCACTTAACCACAGGTTGTGTTTCTTCTAGAGTCGAAACTAGACTTGTCCTTGATATCAGTCCTGTTCATAGTCTGTCAGGGTCAACACTGATTACTTGTGTGCAGATTTACTTCTTCTTTTGGGTTCAGACTGGGCCTTCTGCTGCTGACCCAGCAGGAAGCTCATTTCTGGGCAAAAAGAGCATGATTTCATGAGCCTGCAGTGCTGGAAACTTCCCACACCTCATATACACCAAGCTTTCTCTTCTGTGCTATCTGAATTTGATGGCAAATGCAGTGTTATCTTAATTTTATTTTCCACTTGTATGTGAAAAGTGTTGTTTTAGTAAGTGCAGATGATAAAAGGCAAAGCCCAGCATTTTGGCAGTTGTTACCACATTTTATTTTCAGAGCTCCATCTTGGTTCCACATGCTCTCAGTGTTCTGGAATTGCTAAGCTCTGCCCTGATTTCCTCACTTCTTTCTGACTTATCAGGAGTTGTTAGTGTTTCTCTTCTTTATCTCAACAGTTGGTTCAGCTGAAGTGTTTTTCCTCTCTGGTTTGTTTTTTTTTTTTTTTTATTATTATTCTGTGGAACTTTCTGCCACTGTTCTGCAAAAGTATTCATTTGCTTTCTATTGTTTAAAATGTATGTTCAGAATGACATCTTGTTTGAGGGCCTTTGCTTTGAAACACACTGGGGTAGTGAAAAAGCTGAATCGATGTTTAACACTCCTTGTTAAACTGACATTTAAATTTTACAGCACTTTTCACAGAACACTTCCATAGAACACAAAACTTTCTTCCAGCTTTCCAAGAGTGGTGTGTATTCCATGATAATTTTTGAGTTAAAGAGGACGCAGGGAATTCTTGATTTTAAAACTTGTGGTAGGTTTAATAAAAATCTATTAAGACCCTAAATCTGCTATTCGTCACAGTGGAAATAAAAAGCCAGAATAGCAGGAAAAAAAGCCCATAAAATTCATGATGCAGCTTTGAAAACTAGAAAAGTTTGTTGTGTTTTACTGTTTCTAAGATGGAGATGAGTGTGTTGGACCTGTGGTATCAAAGCCTTCGGTGTGATCACAAAAGGGAACTTGTGCACCTGCACAGAAAGAGAAAGCCAAACAAACTTGAGATAATGAAGCTCCATGTATAATGCAAATAGATGACTTTCAGTCCACTGTCTTAGGGTGTCTTTTTCCTTTAATGATGGGATTCACTGACAGTTTTTGCTTTTGAGCTTGCAGACTTGAGTGATGAAATATTTAAGATGACAATGTAGTTTCTGTTATGTCTTACTTCCAGCTAGTTTTGAGTATTGAGAAATTGGATACTGACTGGCGTGGAAACTGTTTTCCAACTTTGAAATCTTCTAGGAAAATGAGGTGTGGTGGGTTGGATGAGTGCTGTGTGTGAAGTGGGTTCTGTTTGTGCTTGAAGAAGCTGGGGTAACAGGACTGCCTGTTCTAGCTGCTGTTCCTGTGTCATTTGAGACATGGAATTGGAGAGAGGGCTGGCTGGGGCTGTGCTGCCATGGCACGTCAGAGCTGCTGAAGTCACAGTTCGTGGAAAGCACTTGGACATGCAGCTGTGCTGTGCTTCTGTCGAGCTGAAGTGTCTTTGAGGCATGTTCACTGCAAGCTGGGCAGGAAAAATAGCCTCTAACGACCCAAAGCAAACAAATTAGTATTTCTGGCTTCCAACCTGAGTCACTCCTTTAGTCCAAGGGTTTGATCATTTCTGCAGACTGGAAGCAAGCAAGGTGCTCTACCGGTTGAAATACCTAATTAAAATGAGGGTATGAATCATAAATGAGAAGTTGGCCTTCTGCTGAGGACATCTCTGGAACACCCACACTGCCATCCTCTTTTTTGTTTATACAGAGGTATTAACTGTGTTGCTGGGACGTGAGGTAACTCAGGAAACATTCCTGCCATACAGGGCACGAGAGATTCTCAGGTGAGGTTGAAATACCGGTAGCACCGACATGGGGGAGTTCTAGAGGAGCTTCTTGTTGCACACCTGACTCATGAGCAGCTGAGTTGTTTCTTCAGTTTAATTAAATTCCATGCCTTGTCCTGTTAAAATTTAAGGCTTGCCCCATAAATCTAACGAAGATTTTAATTTTAAGGTATCGCTTTTTCATTTAACCCTGCCAATGAGTGATTCCAGGGTTTGTCAGATTTTCTAAGTTCTGCCTGCTTGGTTTAATTAAGTTCTAATGTTTTGTGGGATTTCTTTTAAATATAAAAAACCCAGGAATGCAGACTAAGGTAGCGTCTTGGTGTTCAATACGGATAACTAATGTCAGGAGATATTACACATTATTGAAGGAGGAAGAAGTAGAGATTGATTGCTGTGCATTGTGGTCCATTAGTACTTTATATGGGAAGAATTCTGTAATCCACAAGTGCTAAGCAATATGGAGATAGACTGTGTTACTGTTGAAGGTAGATGAATAAAACACAAATGTTATCCCTGTTTGGCTGTTCCTCCAGATTTGAGGCAGTAGCACATTCCTTCCTGGATTTAGTTTACACACAACCTGGCATAAAAGAAAACATAAAATATTTCTTACGCTGTAAGAATGATAACTTTGCATTATTGAGGGAATATCCAGTACTCTTAAACTGTTCCTATCCAAAAGAACATAGTATTACTTCTTGAATAAAAGAATGTAACAAACAATAGCTTTTGTGGGCTTACTGTAGTTTGGAGCAGCAGTGGAGAGACAGGCAGTCATTTGTGCTCGGAAATCTCTGAGGTTGTTGAAGCGTAACTGCAGGGAAGATACTGTTCTGATTTGTGGCAGGATGGGAACGCCAATTAAGAATTCACTGTAGTTACTGTGTCTGGATATTCAGCTGCTGAAGAATTTTTTTTTTCGTTAAGGAGAAAATTGTTTATCCTATCTCTGGTTCTCTTGCTTTGTGCAATCTTTAGGTGGTCATCCCCTCACTTCACCATAAAGAGATTTTCATGTCTGGGTATCTGAAGCTGGCGATAACCAGCAGATCTGAACTTCCTGCTCATAGTTGTGACCTTCCCCACCCTGTGTCAACTCAGTGCTGGCAAGGAAGGACACTAAAGGAGGAAATTCTGAATCTTTTAGCTTGGGTAAGAGCAAAGTTTTACACTGGAAGGAAGCAGCAGAGTTGAAGTGTACCTGCTTATTAGATAACCAAATGTTGGTTATTTTGTTTTAAGTTAATAGTACACCTGTTGGTTTTCCCTCATCAGGTTTGCCTGTATTACTGGCTTCCTTAAACCAGTCTTAATTGTCTGCAGGGTGTGAGCTGAGAGCAGCATCCTGAGGGCAGATTTTGAAGTTATTTCTGCCTCTCTGCCCTGCCGTGGCAGGAGCACAAGGTGGTGGTAACTCCCACCATGGAAATCCTGCTGTCCCACCAGATGGGCCCTATGGAGCTGTGCTGAGGCAGGAGTAGTCTAAACATTCCAGTAAGTTCAGCCTGGCCATGGAGAGCTCTGCAGCAGGCTGGGAGGTGAGGCTTACGCTGGACAATGTGCACAGTGAGCTGAGTGGACAGGGAGGAGACAGAAAATAGCAGAAGCCTTGGGGTAGAAATCCTGGTTTTCATTTGCTGGTTTTAATACCAGAGCTCTGGTTTGAAGAGTTATCATCCCATATGCTGTCAGCAATCAGGTAGGGAGAATGTGTTGCTGTGTTTCTGTGCCATCTGTATTTCCATCAGTGTAAGCATCCAATAGAGATTTCACAGCATTTCTGGGGTCATGAAATTGGGATACGGGGGACTGATGTAACCTGTTAGTAGCTTGCAACAGGAAAATACAGCGAGTTTGTCACTAGCAGAAATAGTCCTCATGTAAATTAAATTCTTCATTCAAGATCCCACCTCTGTGGCTTTTTTCTTAGCAGCAAACTATTCAGCCTTGACCATTTAGCTTATTTTATAATTAAGGAGGGAAGATAAGAGGTGATGGAGGAGAAAAGAGGAGCAAACCTGGAAATAAGTAGTACTGACTTATTCCAAGCATTTCCTAAAGAATCACTATTTGAACTGTACATCAGCCTATTGGTAAAGAAGAGATTTAAAAAAAATTTTCCCCCATTTGACTTGTTTTGACTCTCCCTTTTTCTCTGACCAAGAACGGTGCCCCTTCATTTTCTGAAATGGAATAGGCAAATATGTAGGCATTATATAGCCAAGATGCCTGCAAGCACTGGAATTTTCAGTTAAGAGGAAAGTAGTAAATAAATGTTATGTTTTGCATGTGTAGTGCAGCATTCTTTTTAGAAGCTGTTGAAGAATTAGTCTAATGCTTACAAAGGTGTTAATACTGCCGTCTTTCTGAAGACGTTCCATGTGCTTTGAAGTCAGTAAATCCCATGGCAGTCATTTCGGGTAAAGTATTTTACAAAACTTGCGCTGCTCCTGTCCTTTAGCATCTTATTACTTGTCTTTACTTTTTAAATCCTGTTGTTGACTTTGTTTCATTGTTATCCTGAAAAAGGGAATGCTGGATAGAGTTTGATATGTATTCCCAAAGAACTAATGCATCTTTCAAGGTTTTATTTAGGATGCAAGTCTCTTGTTCTACTCGAGGCTTTTATTCAGATATTACCAGAACTAACGACAGCTGCTTTTAAAAGGATCTTCTCCAACATGTCTTTAAGTAATGCTACTTGGAGTAATAATTCTGCTACAGAAAGCCCGTAAAAAAAGTTGATTGAAGCTGTGTTCTCATTAGAAATACGTGCCTAGCATGTGAAGGGCACAGAGATTTCCTAAGTGAGCCGGGTCAGAGCTGAACACACCTGCAGAAACTATTGCTCAACTGTCCTGTGAATGGGGTCGTTTATCGGTGTTTAACAGCACAGTCACAGAACGCAGCACGTCACATGCCAGTCTGCAGTCTTTAGATTGCACCAGGGATTTAGAAATGCAGAGAAAGCTGATAGGCTTCCATCTGACTCAGTAGTGACCCTGGTGATTGCTGCTGCTTCCTGATTACCCAAAAAAAAGGTGTAATTGCTTTGGTAAAATGGCAGAACTTCACAGAACCCAGCAGCACCCGTAGCTCTGAGTGGCAACAAGTTAATGTCACTAACTTAAAGTCGAGTTCCACTGCATCAGAACTGAAGACAAAGAGGGTCAGAACAGCAATTCCATAATTGGCAAGTCTGCAATGATGGGATATCCTGTCCTGTGGAATTTTTCTGGTGCTACACACTGAGGTCGTTGGTGCACTTTAATTTTCACCATAGCAGCTGAAATAAAGTGCCCGTGGAGATCATGCAGTGCTGCTCTTCTGGAGAAGCACTAATGTAAACTGTGGGCAGTCTTGACTTGACAGCTGTGCTGACAAACCAAAAAAAGATGGTTTTTGCACTAGACAGATGTCTAAGTGTTGGAAATTTTCCAGTGAGAAGCAGAAAAGCTTTATTCTTCCAGTATTTCCATGTCACATGAAGTATGGTTTAAATGAAAGGAATGTTTTCTGATGGGGAATGGTATTGCAGAGCTTTTTAGCATGCAGAGGATTAGCTTGTTAATCACCTCTCTGAGTAACTAGATTCTACCAGTTGTACAGGAAAATTCTTGATGCTGTGAATAGTGAGGCAGAGTGATCAAGGAAGCTGGTTATTTTATCTTCATTTGATGTATTTGCATGGCACAGCCAGTGCCAGAATGTCTCCTGCATTTGCATGTGTTCCTTATAATATTTATCAGATACAGACACGGCATTCATCGATTATTTTCCTTGAAAGAGAGACGTTGTCAAGTACTTCATCCAAATATGAAAAACAGTATGAGAAGGTTATATTTAAAAATATGCAGCATGAAAGACAGCTCTTTAAAGCAGTGGTGTACCTGGTATATGCTGGAGTTTTGTCTTGGAAATTTTGCTCATCAACATCAGTAATTCAGTTAATACTGAAACTTGAAAGCAAATTCCTTTCTTGATGTAAAACTATAAAGTTGATTTTACAAACCCTTTTCCTTTTCTGAGGGAATGAGAAGCTTTCCTCCTTTTTTTTGTGCACACAGTGTTCTGCAGCATCTTCTTTATTTGAGTTCTTCGTAACCACTTCGTTCTGTTAAAACTCACTTGGATGGTGAAGAGGGTGTTTCTGTAGCAGGCAGGAAAAAGCAAGGAACATAAAATCCTGTGCTCAGAGAGCATGCTCAAGGATGGCTTGTGCCTTGTACTACACTACTGTGAGGCTGCTTGGAGAGACAGTTGTGACATTAGGAATATTTTATGCAAAAAGCAGATAATCACAGACACCTAGTTAACTATGTGAGTGTAAAGATGGGCTAAGGCTTATGGCAGATGATATCCCCTGTGTTCATACCTGCTGCTTTGTTGAGTATTTGGTAATGATGGGCATCAGTTTTGTTTGTACTTCTTGAGGAGGTTCATGCTTTGTTTTTGATCCCCGTGGTGATGAACCTGATCTTAGCTAAAGCTTCATTAGCAAACTGCTTTAACCTGTGCTTCACTCTGCATTGTAAACATGCCTAAATTTCATGCAGTATTTCACTGCTCTCCATGAAGGGTTTGTTCTCTCCTTTTTTAGGTACTCTTCCACTCATCAAGATGGAAAGCTCAGATTCAAGTGATAAAGGAAGTATTGATCAATCAGAAGCCCAACGTCAGAGCCAGCTGGATCGGTTAGATCGAGAAGAAGCTTTCTATCAGTTTGTGAACAACCTGAGTGAAGAGGACTACAGGCTTATGAGAGATAACAATTTGCTAGGAACACCAGGTAGGTAATGCTTGCCTATGTCCATCCTGCTAGAGTTGCTTGCAGGCAGTTTGTGTCATTTTCTGTTCTCCTGAAGCCCTTTCACCCGTTTGTGTGCTGCAGTCGTGTTCCATGGTAGGAAGTAGCTTCTTGCTAATTTGTGTGCACTCAAATTTGAGTGGTCCCTTGACTTGTGGAGACGTAGTTAGGATGGTGTGGATTCATCAGATATAAAAGTCTGGTGTTTGCACAGCTTGGCAGGAACACCCAGATTTGACCCGGTTCCGTTTATGAGCCCTTAGATGGAAAAAAAAAAATGTCCTTTAAGCATCTGTGTGCAGATTTTGTGCTGGTGAGGTTAAGAGTTTGTAACCAGGGTAAGTAGTCTGGTATGAGATTTTGCATGGGCATTTTGATGTCAGTTCTCAATCAGCTTGTTAAATTTCGTCTTCATAGGTTCATACCTAATTCAAACCATGACAACTAATTTAAACCTTCTTTTCCTGCTTGTGGAAGTGTTAACCTCAAATATTTCACTCTGGACAGCCATTTAATGGGTGTAGGATGACAAAAATTGCTGCTCAGATGTAGAGGTTACAGAACCAGAGAGCACATCTCTGTTGAATAGGATGGAACTGTTGGATATTTCAGCTTCAGCAAAACTTGGAACAACAGTGCTAAAGTGTCTGAACTTCCCCTTAGCAACCTGCTTGGCAGTGCCATTGTGGCAGGATTTAATTAGAACACAAGCAGTGGCTTGTACCTTCTTTAGAAGCTTTTGATAATGATTGCCATACATATATGATTTGGAAATATTTTTGGAAAATTTTGCTTATTTTCTAAGGTGAAATTACTGAAGAAGAGTTGCTGAGAAGGCTACACCAAGTTAAAGAAGGTCCGCCACAGCAAAACAGTGATGAGAATAGAGGTATATACAGTATTTGTGAAAACTCTTAACTTTAGCACCCCGTACGGACCTTAACTTGAGTGCAGGAGTGGAACAAGTTAAGCCTAGGCAGGTGCAAGGTGAGCTTTGTTTCAAAACTCAGTGAACCTTATGTCTGATATCTGCTGCAGAGGTCAGTTTGGGACAGATTTCATTCATAACACATCTCTTACTTCTATCAAAACAAAGTTTCATTTAGGTTTATTTCTTTCTTTATTTCATTTTTTTAAAGATTACCTTCCTGTCTGCTCCCTTCTGGGATGCTTTTTGGCAATCCCTCTTTTTTAATTCACCGTTCTTCCAAAGATGCTGCATTGCTTTTGTCGTCACCCTTCTGTAGAAATTGGTGGGGGATGCTCGGAGCTGACCAGTGGGGTTCATTCTTCTGTGGGACAGAGTTGCTATAAAGCTCTGCAGGTGAAGGCTCAGGACAGACTTGATTCTCTGTTTCATGGTCGATAGATCACTTAATTGTTTGGAAAGGAAAACACAGAATATTGATGTGTTATGATGCCTGACATGTGACTTTCCATTTACTTATGATAGAAAATACGTGTTCTTTTGATGACCTGTTTGCTCTGTGATGGCTGCAGCCTATCTGTCCATATTAGAGCAATGTCCACTCCTGCTCCCTTAGAAGAGCTCTGGTAGTTACAGAATTGTCTCGCTGCCTGTGAAACCGCAGTAGCACTTGGTAGGATTCAGCACTTCTAAATTGTCACTTGTTAAGCTAAGCAATTATGTTCTTGGAAAAGATGGCTCCAAAATTAGCTCAGTACTCTAATTTTGGTAGTTCCCTGTCTTTTTCACAGGTGCAGAGTCCGCAGAAGATGTTTCAAATGGAGATTCTATAATAGACTGGCTTAATTCAGTCCGACAGACTGGAAACACAACACGAAGTGGGCAGCGAGGAAACCAGTCCTGGAGAGCAGTGAGCCGGACTAACCCAAATAGTGGCGACTTCAGATTCAGTTTGGAAATAAATGTCAATCGTAATAATGGGAACACGAATCCAGAAACTGAGAATGAGCCATCTGTAGAGCCTTCCAATGGGGAGGATTTGGAAAACAGCCAAAGTGACTCTGAAATTCCAAGGTCTGAATCACCATCTGTAAGGCAGCCTGGATCAGAAAGGAGCAGTGCGGAGGAGCTGACGGCTGAGGAGGCTTCCCCTCCTAGAGGGCAGAGGAGAGCCAGGAGTAGGAGTCCAGAACAGCGGCGGACGCGGGCTAGGACTGATAGAAGTAGGTCACCTATTAATGCAGTGAGTGAGGCCCCTCGCAGGTCTCATCACAACACATCATCTCAAACACTTGACCACTCCTCAGCGAGCGAGGCTGAGGGCAGCTCTAGAACTAGGCAGCACGTGACGTTAAGGCAGCACACAGTGGGGACTGAGGTGCCAAGTGAAAATGCAGTTCTCTTTTCCCCCCCTGAAACGAGGCCTGCTCCTCAAGCAGCAGGTTCTTCAGAAAGTACCGGCACCAGTGAGTCTGCGGCTCCTGGGCAGAGGCCTCCCACCATAGTGCTTGACCTCCAGGTGAGAAGAGTTCGCCCGGGAGAGTACCGGCAAAGGGACAGCATAGCCAACAGGACCCGGTCCCGGTCCCAGACCCCCAACAACACGGTCACCTACGAGAGCGAGCGCGGAGGCTTCCGGCGCACGTTCTCCCGCTCGGAGCGGGCTGGAGTGAGAACTTACGTCAGCACCATTAGGATTCCCATCCGTAGGATCTTAAACACAGGCCTGAGCGAGACTACGTCAGTTGCCATCCAGACCATGCTGAGGCAGATCATGACAGGCTTCGGGGAGCTCAGTTACTTCATGTACAGTGATAGCGATGCAGATCCCAGTGGGCCAGCTCCCAATCAGAACGTGGAGACTTCTGAGCCGCAGAGCGGAGGTGGGGGCACCTCGGGCAGTGAGAATGCAGATGTTAGCTCGGGGGAGGTGTACGAGGGTGGGCACGAGGCTAGCTCAACATCTGGTGCCAGGCGGGAAGGCCGGAATACGAGGGGATCGGTCACTTTTGAAGAAAGCGGTTCTCTACCATTCCTTAGCCTTGCACAGTTTTTCCTACTCAACGAAGATGATGATGACCAACCAAGAGGACTCACCAAAGAACAAATTGACAACCTAGCCATGAGGAATTTTGGTGAGAGCGACGCTCTGAAAACCTGCAGCGTGTGCATCACAGAGTACACGGAGGGCAACAAGCTCCGCAAGCTGCCGTGCTCGCACGAGTACCACGTGCACTGCATCGACCGCTGGCTGTCGGAGAACTCCACCTGCCCCATCTGCCGCAGAGCAGTCTTAGCTTCTGGGAACAGAGAGAGCGTTGTCTAAAGGAGAGCTGAGTCGATGGCCAGGCAGCCGGTGTGATAGTGATGGGCAAAGAAGTCACTTCCTTTATGGCCACTTTTTGAGTGGTACCTCAATGTATAGTAATGACTCGGAGTGAATCTTCCCTCATTAAAGCATTCTCTCTGGATTCAAGCTTTGGGAATTGGAAAATTTCTTTAATTAGGTTTTTCGAGTTCTAGTCAGTTTGGGTGTTCAATTTCACTTGTCCAAAGAGATCTTCCCACTTCAAAATATTTTTTTCTTTGTGAAGAGTATTAAGTTCTTTCTTCTACCCAGCCCTTGCCATCCCAGTCCAATAAACAGTTTTTCCTCAAGATTGTGCTTCTGAGGAGTTCTTTGAGAAGTTATCCAGCTCAATGTCCATGAGTCATAGAGGAATTTTTGCAAGAAATCCAACTCTCTGAAAAAATAACATGAATTTAATTGCACACTTGAACATACTTTTAATTTTTCTCCTGGGTTAATATTGGACATGTCTGTGTAAATAACACTAATGTTAGCCCTTTCCCCATCACTATGGCACGCTGTAGGATGAGCTGTTAGCTTAATTGGGATATTTATCTTGTTGTGGAAATATAAGAATTGCCTATGCTTGTTTAAATAAAGAAAAAAAAACAAATCTGTTTTAAAACTGTAAAGCTTTTTTGTAGAAGCTCAGTACTTTTCCAATGCACTGTTGTACTAACGCATTAAGAATTAAAATTGTACCATGCTTAGAAATCAAGAATGCTTTTCATACAGACCCCACCACACAGAGAGCAAACTGAACATGGGAGAGCTGCTTTTGTGACTGTGTACCTGTCAAGAGCAGTGCATATCTGTACTATTTATGTGAACAGCTACTGTAACATAAAAACAGTTGGATTAGACATTTAATTGCATTAAAAAAAACGGAAATTAAATGTTATAATTGCAGTGTTTTGGCTCAGTAATGCCACCAAAAAAAAAAAAAAAAAAAAAAGATAAAAATTAGAAACTGTTCTAATGGCTGGTTATTTCTTGGTATGGTTGCAGATATCGAATAATGCAAACCCGTGTGTACTGGCTCATTCACTGAGGTTTGTGCCCAATTTTTCTATCAGCTTTTGCTCTCAATTTTTGAGGCAATGCTGTAACTTCAGTAAACAACTGTGGATAGGTTGGTTTTCAGTTCTTCACGAGCTTCAGCTGTATTGGTGACCTCTGCGTGTGTTGAGCGGTCCAGTGTTGGTAGCCTGTGGTGCAAGTGCCACAGGGAATAACTCGGTACTAACTGGGAAGCACATCATTAGTATTGGGTTCCATTTAAAAATGAGTGCACTTAAATGTGCAGCAGATTCTTGAGAATAACAGTAAAAACCCAACAAGCTCTTTATATTCCTATTGCACAGAATGAAAATGAATTTACTTTTGAAACTCTGTACATGACGTGTTGCAAATGAGAATTGGAGAATGTACCTCAACTCTCATCAGAGTGTGTGTGTGTGGGGAAACATCCTTCACCCTCAATGACCCCTTCTTTGTTTTATTCTCTAAGGTTTTGGGTTTTTCCTGGTTTACATGTGCAAAGGGAAAGTGGTTTTTATTTATTACCACTCCAGGGCAGTAGTTCTGAAGGGATATGAGCTGCTCTTGCTGGCTGTATGGGAAGTGTTGCTTGTTCCTCAGATGACAAAACCAAAGCTGGCCTATCTCTTTTTTCCTAATTAAAACACATTTTTGGTGTTTTATAGTGGTGGGTGCATAAACTATAATTGCTGCTCTAAGCCATTTTAACATCTCAACAGCTAGTTAACGATTCCACAGCATCCCAAAATTCTATTTTTTTTTCTCCATGTGCATTTTGTGTTGTTGGTTCAGCGGGAAACCCTGACTGGCTGTTGAGCTCGCTTTCCTCCTGGTGGGACACGCCGTTGTGGCAGAGGGAACACGAGGGCTCTTTGGGAACAGAACAATCAGTAAGCTCATGGGTTTGGTGTTTCCTTGGACACGCATCAGTGTAAAATTGAAGTTGGCTGTTGATTCTGGGTACTGGGCTTTCTGTGCCAAAATTTCGCAGCAAAATAACACTTCTGAATTTCACAGAGCGTAGAATTAGAAGGGAAAAACGTGATAGTACCATGTTAGATGTTGGAAGTCAGAGATGTTCATCTCAGACTAGAGCTGGTGACCACCAGGAAGGGAGCCCACTATCCCAAACCCACGCGAAGCATGGCTCTGGTACCTGTCACCCCACCTTTTCCATGGAATTTCCACCTTGGTAGAACTGCCCTCACAATTCTGTTACAGCTTATAGCATGTCTTAACATTTTATCTTTCTGTAGCAAGAGCAACTAATAAAATCTTGGAGGTTTCCCAAATGGTACCAAGAACAAATAATTTAATCTCAGTTTGGGAGACGATGAACGTTCTCTGTGGTTTCTCTGCCTTTCACAACGCTGAGTGTGCTAAAGGGGCTGGGGGCTCATTGTCTGCGGCAAAAACTTCCTTATGTAGCTCAGTTAATTAGGGTAATTGAATTTCTATTTATCTAAATTTAGATTGGAGTTAGGAAAAGCCAATATTAACATTTCAGTTGCTTACAAAATATGAAACACTTTAATAATTAGACTAATTTACATGTAATGAATTATTTTGATAGTGAACATGTGTATTTAGCGCTTCCCTCAGTTTTTTGGTATTTTTGGAGGGACACAGCATCTTCACTCGTGCCTGGAAGGGTATGAAGGGTTAAAAGGGCGAGTTTTGGCACGTTCCCAGGCCTGATCTGCGGGAGTATGGCTTTGGAGAGGCAGAGCCCCGAGCGCCGGTGGCCTGGGTCACAGTGCCACCGTGTGGGATCTGCCTTCAGCACCAGCGGGATTCCTTGCAGGACTAGCAGCTTTTATTTTGGTTTCGAAGGATTCTGCTCGTCATTGCCCAGCCCAGTGGTTACCATGGGTTTTTTTTTTCCCAAACATCCAAATTCCTGCTGGGAGTGTCTGGTGCGTGGGCTTCTTTCCTTCCAGACAGGACAGACCCCTACCCACAGCAATGACAGCGGTCACCGGGCCAAACCCGTGTGACAAGCACACACTTTTAATAATTACATCAGTTACGAGTTGGTTTAATTCACAGACTTGTGGGTGCTCACTTAATTTTTTTTTTTTTTAATTTGGGGCTTTATCTGTCAGAAGACAGAATTCCTGGTGCCGATTGGATTTTTCCCTTTCACGTGCATATTTTTTATTTCTTCGAGCAAGTTGGGTTTTTTTGCAGAGAACTTGGGGGCAGTTGAGTTGTTTTATAAACGATTTGATTGTGTAGGTACTTCATGCATAGAAATCAGGGAATTTTAAAGGCCTTTTGTAGGGAGCGCTGCCGTGCAGGCACAGCAGCTGCAGGACACGACGCCCACCGGGTTTGAAGGAGCCGTAATTGTCCATTGTGTCGACTTGCAGACGAAGGGGTTTCCCACCAGAGCTGGCACAATGGCCCATAATGACTGTCATCCCAGTTTCCTGTCACTTGTCTGGGTTATGCAAATGTGGCAGTCCAAGGGCCCCTTTCCCGGGTGGATCCGCAGTGGATGAGCAGTTGCCCGCACAACCCAGTGCTCTCATCCTAACAATGAGGGGATGGAGAATGTGAGGGTGAGAAGAGATGGAGGTAAAGGTGAGGGGGGTTCTGAACCTCCCAGAGTGATCTTCCCCTTCACACTGCAGTACAAGCCTCCATCCCTCGTCTCATCCCTAATTTGGGATCGTTGTGTCCGTGGAAGCACTGTCCTGGTTTGGGAAAGGGTCTGTGTGAGCAGGTGAGGAGCCCAGTGCTGTCGGAAATGTCTGCCTGCTCCTCGGCCTTCTCCCAGGAGGAGGAGCTTTGGATGAAGGTTGGCTTGGAGCCACATGGAGGGGATTTATAACAACTTCAGAAATATTTCCAGCCCTTCTGTACAGTAGGCTTTTTGTTTACCCTCGGCTGGGGGGGGAAGCAGGAGGCTGAAGAGATACAATCAATGGTAACGTACCCGAAGTACAAATAAGTGGTGGTGTGTTGAAAAAGAGGTTTGCATCTGTTATCCCAGGGCTTCCCAACCTCTCAGACTGTATCTCCTTTTTCTTATGGGGAAAGAATACCATTGAATTTGATTTGATTTATATCTGGTTTTATTCCCTTTAACTAAAATATTTGAGCCCCTTTCCAGAATTTCACTCTGCTGGTAAGGCAGTTGGTTGGGAAGCCCTGAATTCCACTGTGAATGTAACACTTTGCTTTATTATTTTTTCCTTTTTCTTCTTTTTTTTTTTTTTTTTTTTTTTTTTTTGTACAGTACTTTACATTTGTTTATACTGGACTTGTTTAATACGAACTGGTACTCAGAGGTTGTTGGACACAGTTTGACCAGGTTTGCCAGCTAACACTTAAGGAGGAGTTTGTTCCCTATGTAAGATGTTATAATGCAAATTTAACTAGACTCAATAAAATGCATGAAGTGTTCATTTTGTGCTGCATCATCACTCCTCGGGTTTGTTCTTACGGTGGGAATGCACTGGAGTACACGGTGGTGGATGTGGCAGGAATTTATTTCCTCCATACACCTTTCCCCTTGAGGCTGGGCAGATAGGAGGGAGCTGGAATGGTACAGAATTAACTTCTCGGAAGAATTTATTTAATTTATTGCATTAGGACATAAAACTGAAGCAATAAATCATGCTATGTCCCAGACTTTGTAAATCTGCCAGTGGATAATGTAGGATACAGAAGCAGAATCTCCAAGTTGTCTTTCAAGGAACAGCTGTGACTCCAGGTGCCCATAGGAACCAGGGCCCCGTGCAGGGCTGTCAGGGCTGAGCCTCCCTGCAAATCCAGTCAGGATTCCAGGAGAATCTCACATCTGGCTAAAAGCTCCATCCTAAAATTAGCAGCTGAGGTATGTGCAAACACTTGAGTGGGAAGGAAGTTTTTTAGGGTGTGGGGAGCTGTATTTATTATCTGTGCTTCCCTCACCTCAGTCCTGTTCCTTGGGTGGGAAGTGGGAGCCGCTCGCTGAGAGGAGCACGATGGCATCGGTACAAGAGGAGGGACAGGGAGGGGTTATGTCCCTGGTTCTGGGTGCCAGGGCAGGGGCTCAGTGTCACAGCTCCTCAGCACTGCCACTGATGCTCTTCTCCAGCAAGGAGGGGTTGTGGGCTGCTCCAGGGATGCGTGGGGTCAGGATTCTGCTCCAGCTTCACTCTCCACAGGGAGAGCTCTTGGAGAAAAGGTTTTTTTCCCCATTCCCACATGCTTCTTGCTCTTCGAGTGTTCAGTCTGAAACTGGGGGTTTAACACAGGTGTTAGCTTTGATTTCAGGGACTTTATTCATGAAGTGACTCCCACACTTTGTGTATCAGGAGCTCTTTCCCTGGTCTTTGTCTCCAGCCCCTCATCTCCCTGTAGGAATTCAGTTTGGGTAACCCTGGATTTGTTCCTCCAAAACTCCTGATCAACCCCCGAATTGCTTGAAGAACCCAAGCCAGCCTTGGCGCTCGTGTGTGGCTGACTTCATCCCTCTGTTTATTTCCTTTAATACATTTAAGGTCTTTGTCCTGACCTGTAAAACTTTATATAACCTTGTTCCTCCCTCCTGGAGCTTAAACTCTGTAACCTTTTACTCTGTCTTACTCCTCCCTTCAGGATATATTTCCATGGCATATCCAGACCTTCTCAGGGGAGTGTGTTTGGCTGCTTTGCTGGTCCTGCTGCTGGCTGGGAGGAGAAAGGTTGTGTTTGGTGACCTTGTGCATCCCAGAGCAATGGGGGGGCGAGGGGGGCAGGAATAGCCATCCTTTTTGGGGCCCCTCCCCTTTTTTGACCACTGAGGAGTGGGATGGAGTGTTTGGAAAGAGAAGGGTGGGGAGAGCAGCACAGGCTGGCTGCTCCTCCTTGCCCTCCCGAGCTGTTTCAAGTGTGATTGAACCTGTTCTGGGACTTTTAACATAATAAATCTAAACGCAGCTGTGCTGTGGCTCCCTAAACTCTTAAAATAAATTTATATAGGGAAAACTAACCCCACTTTTTAGCCTTAGACTGGCGGGGCATTGTCTGTGACACTAATGAGATGCTGCTGCCACATGCTCCAACTGTTCCCCTGAATAAATCCCCTGCTAAGCCGAGCATGTGAAAATCCAGGCGTCAGGTCCCCTCAACAATGATTACTTCATCCAACAGGAGTCATCCCACATTTGCTGAGGGTTCCTTGAGCTCCGGCACCCTGTGCCAGCAGGGTCCTGGGATTTCAAGGAAAAGGGTTGCCAGGTGGTACCCTCGTGCTGGTGCTGGGGATGCTGGGCTGCAGCACGCTCCCTGTGGCTCTGGCAGAGCCGGGAGAGGAGCCAGCCAGGCTCCTGGTGTCCAGCAGGGATGTGTTTACACTGGTTTGACTTCTCAGGATGCATTTGCAGAATGTGATTTCTCCAGCTTGAAAGTTTGAGGCCAGTGGATTTTAGCTCTGGAGCAGCAGCTTTGCTCGTTGTTTCCTGCAGAAAATGCCATGAAGGACAAAGTGCCTGGTTTGGTTTCTTGGCTTTAATACCTGCTCTAATCTTTCCTTTCACAGCAGTGGAACAGCCCTGGCACTGCCCCAGACCCACACCCCAGGGTTTGCCCTGTGTCTGCAGAGCCAGACCTTGGCTGGCCAGTGGGTTTGGAGGTACCAGAGGGTTTATAGGGGTAACAACTCGAAATTACTTCATTTCAGGAGCCCATAAGGTTCCTCTCCAGAGCAGGGATTTATGGAGTGGAGGTGGGACCAGTGCATGCCTGTCCTGTGCATCATTCACTGCTGACCATGCAGGTGAAGGGCTGGAAAAGATGCTATGGAAGAAATAGGTTAATCTCTCTGGGTACTGCTAAACTAAACTAAATAAATCCTAAATAAACTTGGAAATGACTCAGCCTTTGCTGCTGGCACCTTTGGGATGGTTGTGTGTTAATTTGTAAAGATGCATCTAAATAAATTGAAATATTTATGGGAAGGAAGAGGCTGGGAAATGCCCTGAGAGCCACTCGCTGCCAGCTGGCGTCCAGCAGTGCTGGTTGTCCATCTTCCCTGCACGTGTGACATGGCCAGGAGGGAAAGGTGGGGGTGGAGAATGATGGAAAGGGATGAGGGACAGGAGATGGGAAGGGAAAGAGGAGGGGAACTAAACCGAAGGAAGACTAAAGGGTAAAATAAAAAGGCTTTTGAACTGTGCTCATCTGAGTGGGTCTAAAACATCAACACAGTGATGTGTTGGTGGAAGAGAACGGGTGGGAGCAAACCCAGGGAGATGCCGGTGGTTGTGAGGATGCAGAGCAGGTCCAGGAGAGACTCGGGGGCACCGTCTGTGTCCGAGCAGGAGGGGCCGAGCCGGAGGGCGCCAGGCGCTGCTGGGGCGATGCAGAGTCGGCCACGTACACCGGGGCCGGGCCGGGCTGAGCGATGCTCCAGATGAGACGAGAACAGATTTAGCACCGAATCCCGGTGCCGGGCGGAAGAGCTGCGTGCCAGAACAATCGCTGGAGCCGGCTGCTGAGGGCGGCGGGGGGGACGCGGGGCCCGGGAGGGGCCGTTCGCACAACCCTGCCCAAAATCCTCCCCACGCTCCTGCAGGTGATGGGGAGAGACTCGCTCAGCGCGGCTGCTGTGCCAGAGCAGGGCACACGGCTAAAGGCAGCACAGCCCCGAGCCTCGGCAGATTCCAGAGGCAGTCCGAGCTCCTCGCATCCTGAGGGATTTCTGCTCCCGCTCCGGGACGATCTGGGGCTGCCCCCAGCCAGGGGCTGCTGATGCTTTGGGGTGTCTCTCCTCGCTCTCTTTCCCCGCTCCTTTTCCTCTCCCCTGTGCCGTGTTTGCCTTAGATCTCAGCCTGTCTCTGCTTTTCCTGCCTGGCTTTGCCTCGCTGCCAGGACGAAGCGGTTTTTCCCTGGCGTTTAAAAAGCCCCCAGTCCCAAGCCGAAGGAAAGCGGCGCATCCCGAGCGCTCCCCGTGCGCTCTCCTTCCCCCCGGGCGATGCTTTCGGGGGCCGGGTACCCCCGTCTCGGCCTAGAGGGACCCCGACACCCCCAGCCCATCCACCCTGCCGAGCCTGGGTGCGGCTGGAACAGCCCCGGGAAAAGATCTTTCCCAAATTATTGCTTTAAATAACGACAGCGAAGCAACGGCTCTAGGGAAGATTTGCATTTCAACGCGGAGATGATTAAAAAGAAAATCTCCTGCCACTCCTCAGTGCATCCTTCAAGTCCTTCAAAGGCGTTTGCAAATGGGGTTTTGTTGCCTTTTTTTTTTTTTTTTCCCTCAAGGATTATAATATTTAAGTCCTGCAAAAAGAAAACAGATGGAGAAGAAGACAATGAAAGAAAACAAGGCCAGCCCAGAGGCCGCGGGGAGAGGAGCGGAGTGGCTGGGCACAGCAGTGGCCAGCTCGTGTACACACTGCACATCTGTAGACAGACCTATTTGTGCCTATATATATATGTAAATTAAAAAAAATCAATAGATAAATGCCGTTTGCACATATTGGTCTAAATTATATGTAATTTAAAACGATTCAATTAATACAAGCCATTGGCATGTGGCTCATATTTGATATATAAAACATACTTGTCATGGTATATATTTCATATTATAAAACACACATGCGTTCTGTAGCACAAATATCAGCTATTATATCTAATTAACTTGGTTTAATCCATGATATTTCAATTTAAATGTACGAATAGATATCTAAATGCTGAACCACTGTGTTATAGTAGTGAAAACATCCTTTTAATGTGTTGTGGTTTGGTTCGTTTTTTTCTCACTCTTTTTGTGGAAAAACCCAGAGTTTTGTCCGATGTAAAATGCTTTTTGCCCCATTTTTTCCATGAATTGGTGCCAGATCCAGCAGCCTGGCAGAGCAGGAAGAGGTGGCTGGTGCTCCATGCCCTGTGCTCAGCCAAGCTGAGAGGGGATTTCCAGCGGGCCCGTGCACAAACACACCTTTGGAGACACACACATATATATTTTATATATATATATATACATGTGTATGTATGTATTTATTTATTTATTTATATGGAATTTGTGGGGATAGACTATGATGAGCTGCTGCTCCTGGGGGTGCTGGGGAAGCAGGGCAGGGTGTCCCCTCCATCACCTCTCGGGGTGTCCCCATGCATGCACAGCCCACTTTTACCCCCCCACCCCAGCACCCTCCCAATCCCCCCCAACTTTCCAGCCGTCCCAAGAAGACATTTTGGTATCAAGCTAAAATTGCCTTTTTTTTTGCTGCCTGTAAGTGAAGGGCTGTGCTTCCCTCTCCTTGCTCTGTCCCTGCATGCACAGCACGGAGTCCTCTGGAGGAGTTCACTGCTGCACTCTCATTCCCTTTGAATCTCTGTTTACCATCTCTTATCTCCTGATGGGGATTTTTTTTAAACACTATTTGCAGTAAATATCCCTAACTTGAAAAAGGGTTGAGGTGCACATTAAAAAAAAAAAAAAAGCCTGAGTTATATCAAATTAATGCACGTGTCAGCTTTCATCTAATGGCAATTAAAGCACCTCACATAAACAAATCATTAATAGAAAACCCTGGATAAAAGCTGTGTTTCAGTGTCTCACGGCTTCTGTAACCTCACTCATGAACTATCATCCCTGATCTTTCCCAACCCTCCCATAACTGCTCTTATTGACAAAAAAAGATGAATTCTCCTGTGACCAGGAGGTACCTGGAAGGCCTCATCGTGCCCCTCAACCTCTGCCAAATCGAAGAAATAATAGTAATGCTGCCTAAAAATAGCCCTGGTGCTGTGGCTGTGGGAGAGCCCCCACGGGGGGAAGATGCTGCAGCCCCTGAAGGTGCTGGGTGGGTAAAATCCAGACCCAAAGCTGCCCCCAGGGGAGTGGAAAACATCCAGGAGGCTCATCCTGAGCACTGACACCCCTCTGGGCACCCAGATGCTCTCATGGGTGGATTTTAAAATCATTTTTACTTCTGAATGCCTCAGTGGGACAAGGACCATCCACTTCCAGCTGTCACCCTTCACCAGCTCATGGGAACATCTTCCCTGATATCTTTCAGGACCTTGGAACATCCTCTCCTCAAGGTGCATCAAACACTTAATAAAAATAATTCCCAGGATAAACCCTTGCCTCTCCAGCCCCTCTGGAGAGTTGGCAGCATCTGGGAAAGCTGCTGAGAGCCAGTGCCCACGACCAGCCATGAGGAGACACCTGGCAAAACACAAGGCACAGCTCCCTTTTCTTTTTTAACTGGTTTATTCTACACAAATCTTTTTAACAACATTCATAAAACATTAATTACAAAAATGTGCTAATATGGGGTAGGTTTCTTTCTTTTTTTCTTTTTTTTTTTTAATTCCAACAATCAGAAATTCACATTTTGAAAGGATAGGCATACTTTTAAAAGACACGTTCACTTTACTTCCAGATACAAAATTTTGAGGGGTTATAAATCACTTACAAGGGGCAGATGGCAAAAAAAAAAAAAAAAAAAAAGAAAAGAAAAGGAATAATTTTAAGCTTCAGAATCTGATTTCAGCATTGAATTGAGCAGCTGCATTTGCACCACTGGCTCTGCTGCTCTGCCCAGGATGCCCAGCAGGCCTGGGCACCTCCCAGGACCAATTTGGGAGCCACACACAGCTCCTGCTGAGCCAGAGCCTGGAGCACAGAGGAAACAAATGGGATTTGCAAAGCTACCAACAGTGCTGCAGCTTTTTATTGAGCCTTTCTAGTGGGTACAGACATGGAGAGGGTGCAATCCACCCCCAAAACCCACGGGCAGGCTGTTTTCCATCAACAGCGGAGCAAATGGCAGCTGTGGCAGGCCATGGCACTGGAATCTGCTGAGCAGTGTGATGGCAGCAAGCTTGGAGGTCCTGCTTCAAAAACAATTACCCAAAACGGCCAAAATTCAAGCCTCCGCCCCGGTGCTCTTATGTGGAGCCAGCTCCAAAATCCACCCATCCGAAAGCAAATATTTGGCTTCATCCTGCTGGATTTCAGGGCAGGCGAGGGGGAGCGGGGTAATTTCCTAATTGCCCTCAGCCTCCCCAGAAAAATCCTGCCTCTGGCTCTAACGGGTTCACATGGCTGAAACAGGATATGCTGGGAAAGTTCAGGCCTGGGGAAGTCGAGCTCTTTCCCGAAAGGATTGGGTTGAACGCGCTCAGCAGCCAAATCCCAACCGGGTTCAGGCAATTTGGCCATCGCCCACCAGAAGGGGAGCATCACCTCGGTGATGCTGAAACCTGCTCCAGTAAACAACTCATCTTACACACCACGCTTCAAAGTGTACAAAAAGGACAAAACAAGAGCTGAATTCCTTGGTAAAACAGAGCCTAAGTCTTGTCTCTAACGCCACGGGAGGGCCTGCGCTTGCTGGGCTGGGCGGAGGAGGGTGCAGGGTGAGCCTTGGGGAATAGGGTACAAAAAGAGGAGAAACTTTGGAGGTACAAATCCTCCCCCATAAGCCATGCTTTGCAGAAAACAGGAGGGGTTTTTTGTGTCTTTCCTCTCTGCTGGGAAGGCGGATCCCAGCCCTGCACCTGCAGGGTTTCACCACCCTGCGTGGGAAGAGGGGACGCGGGGACACTCGTGGTGTCTGGCCTTGAGAGGGGAGCACCGAGGGCACGGCAAAATATTTGCAGAAATAAAGCTACAAAGACCCCCCGGCAGGGGCTGTGCAGGTGGTCCCACCAAAGCCCAGCGATAAGCTCCCTGTCACCAGGGCTAAAGTCCATGCAGTGGCCGTGCCAGGCAGATAAAGGACCTGGAGCACAGGGTCACCCCTGCGACACCCCCACGGCTCCAAAGCCCTCTCAGAGCTCCATCCACCCCTGTGTTTGCTTTCCTGCCAAGGGCTCTCTAAAAGAAGGGGTACAGCTTTGTTTTGGTTTGTTACTTGCCCACGGAGCCCCTCTCTGTGCCAGTTCCACACCTGGCGTTACTCAGAGCACCCTGGAGGAGGATTTAAGGAGCACTTGTCAATCACGTCATCGTCCTCAAAAGTTACAAGGGTGGGTTGTAAGCACCCAAAAGAGCTGCTCAAGTCCATGGCATAAAGGTGGAGGCAGGGGGCCACTCTGCTTGCCTTGGCTTTCAAAGTCATTCCAATTTTCTGCTTCCAGCTGGAAAGGGAGAAGCAGACTCAGCGTGGAAATAACTAAATAAAGTTAGGTACCCCCAAACAAAACTCTGGGGTGCAGGAGCACACAAAAGCCAGGAATGGTTTGCAGTGAAGGATGGAGGGACAGCAAAGGTCTCAGCTGGATCTGTCCCCCTGCATGCAGAGGATTTGATCCAAGTTCACCTTTACTCAGGTGAGGATTATATGGCCACTTATAGATGCAAGTGTCAGCCAGGGTTCAAACGCAGAGCAGGTGAGATCCTCAGCTCCAAATCAGGCTGTCCAGAGCAAACTGCTCTTGGCACCCACGTACCAAAGAGACCCTCTGCTGCCATGCAGAACATTCCCACGGCACTGCCAGGCAAGGGCAGCAATGTCCTTGCCCAGCCGCTGACCACCTCCCTGCTGGCTCCTCCAGGCAGCTCAGCCCAGGGGGTGATGAGGCTCCTCCTCGAGTGGCAGCCTCAAAGCACCACCATGGTGGGAGGCAGAGCCAAAACCTCCTGAACTTGGGGGTCCCCAAACCCCACGGTACCATAGCAGATCGGAAAAAGCCCTCAGACTTGGCTGGCAATTAGGATGTGGCCTTCCCACAGCTCCCACAGCAGGGAAATGTTAGGAAACCTCAACCCCAGCCAGAGAGAGGCCAGAATTTGTTAAATTTAAGCTCTGTGACTTCCAAACTTGTGTTTGCCTGGCTGCAGGACCTCAGGGCAGGGCAAGCTGCAGTGAAGCAGCTCCTGCATATTGTTTCAGAACTGAAACAAAGCTCTAAGCCATGAATCATGGCACTTCCCAGGCAGCTCTCAAAGCCCTGCTACCCTTCCCATCTCAAATACAACCATCCCTCCAGCCCTACCAGCTTGGCTGTCCCACTCCATCTCTCAGCCAGAGTGAGAGGAGTTAAATCCGATGCCTCACTCTGCAGTAGAATAACAAAAAAAAAAAAAAAAAAAAAAAAAGAAAAGGAAAAAAAAAAAAGAAGAAAAGACAACAAGTTGGTTTTGAACACCCTCAAGGTAAAGATTTAAGAGGCAGCCCCAGCCCAGCCCCGAGCAGGCGCTGCTGGGACACGTCCTGGGCTCACTGCACACTTACATAAGGCTCTGCAGCTCTGCAAACACCCCGGCCACAGGGTGAAGTGGGGCCCTCCCCGCTCCCTTCCACCCTTTTCCCACCCAAGGGGCTCAACCCACCCCCCTCCCCTTGCTGGCTCCCAAAGCCGGCCGAGTCTGGAGTGCTGGGCTCCCCCTTCTCTTCCCAGAGCAAGGGAGAGGGGCAGGAATCACAGCCTGGCACTCGCAGGGGAGGGAGAAGGTTGGGGTTTTAATTAGAAAGCTGAGTAAAAGACAGCCCCAAGCAGGATGGGGATGTGCTGGGCTAGGACAAGATGACCCTGATGGAACAGGAGGGGCTTTGGGATGAAGCTTTTTGCAACAGGTAGGGACCCATTTGGCATCACACCACCAGACCACCACAGGCTAAACGGATTTTCAGAGCAGTGCAACTCCTCCCTGTTCACAGATGCTCCAATCACACAATCCCACCTCTCACAAGCCAGCAGTCCACAGAAATTCTTGCAAACTGCCTGGTATTCAAAAGGGCCAAATGAGAGCTGCAGCAGCAGCAGCAACCTGACAAACAAGCCCCAAATACTCCCTGTATGTTGACATTGCTCCAACCTTTGCCCTCCCCATTCCCACCTGTGTTTGCTGATGAGGAGACCCCTCATTGCTGTTGGCCAAAGCTGCCTTCCCCGCTGCAGAATTTGCCCTTGTGTCCACCAAGGGCAGGATTTAGATCAGACAAACACACCGAGTGTGGTTTTGGGAGGCTGGTACCACACTTGGGTCTGGGATACGATGAGGAGTGGCTTCCTCTGACCAAACTGGGGTGGTCAAGGAAGCACCTCATCTCTCCAGATCTCCTAGAGGGTCAGTAATAAAAGCCATGAGGGACGATCAAAGTTTAGGGGGGACAGATGTGGGTAGCAGCACCCCTCCTGGGCAGAGCTCCTGGCTGACACAGCTGCTCTGATGCCACTGCAGTGCTAAGCATCTCTTGCAATGAATGCAGGCTTCTCCCAGGGCAAGGACCTTTGCAGGCACGTGGAGCAGTTAAAGCAAGAGGAATTCTGTAGAAATTTGGGAATTGAACCATAAACCACCTTATGAGCTGGGGAGGCTTTGCCACACAAAGTCTGGGTGCAGCCATCAGTGGGGCTCTGCCGTGCAGCCGCTCCCTCAGCCCAGATGGGGTTTGGAGACAGCTCTGCTCACCCTCTGCTTGCTCTGAAGAAGCTACTTCTGGAATTTAAATTCCTCATAAGCTCTCCTTTGGGGGCATTAAGGTCCAAAATATGATCTAATGAACTTCATCCAACTCTGATGTGAATTAATGCCCCAAAACTTGCAGAGGGAGTACCAATGAGGAGTTTTTTATTTTCTTCCGCTGTCGGAGGGCTTTGAAGCTGCACCACTGCCAATGGTCCCACCCAAGAAGCATCACATTAACACCCTGCCCTAGGCTAAGTCTGGTAGATCCCAGCTGGAGCCTGGGTTCTGTGGTCCAAGCCCTGCCTCCTCCTGCAGCTTCATCTGCCTCCCGTGGCTCCCAAAACTCAGCGATGGCTCAGCAGAGCCACAGCAGACAATGCTGTAAGGGCCATGAAGGGTAAGAACAGTCATGGAAAAGCGTATCCAAGAAAGAGACAAGCAGACATCTCATTTTATATCATAAACAGACACGTCACAACACACCAGGTAATTTTCCAGCTCGTACGGGGACAGAAGGGCCACAAGACCACAAGACCTTACAATTCATCAGCCAACATGGGATAAAAACAGGGCCAGAGGGACATGCAGGGTCCTGAGCCTATTATATACAAAAGTCCCACCACTGCCTGTGGGAGGGGGCCTCCACTGAACCCAAATTTCCACAGCAAAGACACGTCCTGGTGTTACAAACCCCGACACTCGCCCGGAGACCAAGGGATGGTTCCCACGACACACGTCCCTCTTGGAACATCTCAGTTTTTTAATGGCAGGAGAAAATAATGAATATCTGATGAAGGATGGGTTTGCAGTCAGGATAAATGTGAGTTTTGTTTCCTGCTCTCTCCCAGGAAAAGGTACCCCAGTCCCAGCTGGCTCCTTGTTCACACAGGGACCCACCAGGGCAGGAGAACTTCCCTTCTTGCTCATTAGCCACACTCGTTAGCAATCCCTGGAGATGATCAGACAATCATGGAATGGTTTGGATTGGAATGGATCTTAAAGCTTATCTCATTCCAACCCCTTGCTGTGGGCAGGGACACCTTCCACTACCCCAAGTTGCTCCCAGCCGTGTCCAGCCTGGCCTGGAACACTTCCAGGGACCCAGAGGTAGCCACAGCTTCTCTGGGCAATTTGAATTTCTACAATTTTCTGTGGGCAGTGACAGATTCCTGCCACTCAGTGTGGTGGGCACCCACTGGCTGCGTGACTTCCTTGCGCTCTCTCCCTCTCCCCCCAGATCAGCACTGACCCTGCACCAGCTCAGTGACAACACACGGGCTACGAGTTAAATGCTACTGGGGCTGTCAAACCCTTTGGAAAATCAGGATTCCCCACCAATACTGACTCGTGCTTATTGCTGCATAATACACAACTGGGCCCCAAAACGAGCAGTGGCACCCTGTGCCCTGAGCCAGCAGCATCCCCACACCCACGGGTGCCCCTGTGCCCAGCAGGCAAGCCACCTCCCAGCACAGAGCTGCTCCATGACACAGGGGCTCTGTCCCAACCCTGTGTGCCTCAAAGCCACCAAAATGCTCATCTTGGTGCTGATCCCATGGATTTGGCCCCACAGAGCCAGGCACCGTGGGCTGTGCCAGCAGCTGCCCCTCTGTTTTGCAGCTCAAAAGCCCAATCATTAATTGCTGGGTGAGGAAACGGAGGTGGAAAGTGGCCAAGGGACCTGCTGGTCTCATCCATGCATTTTTTAAGGCATATTTTGCAGGAAGGGTGTGCTCCCGCGTGACTCCGATGGCTGGAGCCAGCTGAGCTCCCAGTCATCCCAGCTGCAGCTCCCTGGGGGTGTGGGAGAGCAGCGGGAAAGGAGGAAAGAAGAAGATGAAAGCGGGACTCGCTGACATTTATTTGGTTTGTGCATCAGACTAAAGCAGCATTTCCTCCTTCGGATCTCTGGCTCCAAAACAGCCCCAGGTGCTGGACGGGGAGGGGGCTGTCTCACTTGGATGTGACACCCGAGTGACACCGGAGAAGGAGAAGGACGAACAGCTGCAAAGTTCAACAAGTTCCATCCGTGGCCTGCTTGGAAAAGGCATTTATTAGCTGTAAACCTCTGTCGTGACGTATAGAAAACTGGGGAGAGGAGCGGGAGCTCGATCAAGTTTGAATCCTGGTGAGAGTTCTCCTTAGAAAAATGCTTGGGGGGGGGGGGAAAGGTGGCTTTGAAATCAAAACTGTCCCCCCCCCAAAAAAAGAGCATTTCTGCTAGTTAAAAGCCTTTAACTAGAAGAACTTTTTGTGTTTTCTCCTTTACAAACATAGTGCATCTGCAATCACTGGGAATTACGGTCCGTCTAGGGAAGGGCCTTGCTGGGACTGTGGAGAGGCTGCTGGTGTCCCGGGGAGAGCCGGGGGCGGTGTCACATGTGTGCTTCGGAGGCTGGGCAGCCCGGCAGCAGCTCCCCGTTCACCACCGCCTCCGACACCAGCATCTTGTCTTTGCCAGAATCCAGGCGCTGCTTCTTCAGCATCCTCTGATGGACCAGCGGCACCACGGAGAGCACCAGGCCGCCGATGATGGGGGGCACCCCGGCAAAGTAAAAGGCTGCATCGTAATTCTCGAAATAATCATTGAGGTATCCTGGAAGAGAAGAGCGATGGGGGTTAGGGCTGAGTCAGTCTAATGAGCTCGTTAGTCTAATGAGCTGCTTGTTCCCTCCTTCGAGTGCAGCTTGCGTCACCCACCAGATTTGGGGAGATTTGGGTTTTTAAAATAATCTTTTTTTTTTTTTTCCATTGCATTTCTTGGAGTTTTTATGCCCTGGATTAAAGGATGTGTGCAGCCAACATTGTGTACCAAGGGAGCGGAGAAGGAAAGCCTCAGCCATCCTTCCTGTCTCACCAGAACAGGACACAGTCGGACACATCCCAGACAATCCCAAATGCAAGCTGAGACGTGTTAAACCCAACTCTTCTTCCCAGAGGCTTGCCAGCCAGGAGGCAATGGGAAAAATGGGATGGGGCTGTCCCTCTGCTGATTGTCTCCATTTGGAAGCCCTGCCCTTATGGATGTTTTATCTCCAGCTGTGAAATACACGCTGCCAGTTATAAACAATAGCCAAGCCCTTAAAACCCAACAAGGTTCTGCATTTGTCTGGCAAGTTCCAACACAGCCAGGCCTCCTTGGAGAATAGCACATGGCCATTGATCAGCACTGGAAAATCCCTCTGAGTGCCTCCTGCGTGGACACTTCCCTGGGAATTAGGCCAGTGCAAATTTACCCAGCAAGCCCCGCTGAGGGGGGTCCTGGGGCAGCACCCTCCCAGTGGGAGGTCTGTGACCCCCATGCTCCTTCCCGAGGGCGTTGAAGTGAACTTTGCTGCCGGAAGCAGAGAGATCGGAGGTGCTTATCCAGCTTTGGCTTAGTGCTGCTGATGCAGAGGTCCTGCTGCTCAGGGGCAGCTCTGGCCAAGCCCTCGCTGTTAAGGACGTTGGGGTTATTGCTGTGCTGGAACACATGCCCAGGTCTGGTGGAGGCTCAGGTGCCTCCATCTCCAACTTCAATTCCATCTAAAAGGACTTTTAGAAAATTAACGTCTGCCAATTTTTAGCTCAGCTTCAAACAGAAATCACATCACGTGGTCTTGGGTCACTGTTCCCCCAGTGGTCACCTTTCATCAGCCTGCAGAAAGGGCCTGAGATGCCACAGGATGTAGCATGGGGTGATGCCACACCTGCTCTTCAACACCCACATGACCTGATAAGGCAGAAAGCTCAAACCAGCACATCTGGTCTCACACCAAAATACCACCATGGGTGAAAGCTGCCACCAGCATCTCCCTCCCAACCGCTGGGTCCTGGTCCAGCACCGTGGTGTTACCAACCTGCTATGGGCGTGCCCGCGGTCATGGGCACGGCCATCAGCCCCATGAGGTACCCTATGGCCTGGGACGCCTGCATGGGCCCCACCAGCTCGAAGGCGATGGGGGCCATGATGGTGGTGAAGAAGCCATCGCAGAGGCCGAGGAAGAGGCAGATGACAATGACGCCCTCGAAGCCTCGGCACTGGGGGATCATCATGCACAGGAGGCCCAACAGCATGAAGGACGCAACCTGGGGAGATAAAAGTGGGCATGAGAGTGGGGATGGGCAGCAGGCAGAGTCATGGAGATGACACTGAACAGGTCAATGTCACTGCTCCCTGCTCTGGACCCAGCAAAGCCACCCAGCCGCTGCTCCTGTCTCGGAGAGGCCCTTAAGAATAACCTTTTAAGAAGGGTTAAGAAGGATTAGCTGCTGGATTAGCTGCTAGATTTCAGCAGTTTGTTCTTCAAAAACCACAAGGAGGTGAAAGGGTGTAGGTAGTTTGGGAAGAGTTGCTACTACGGAGTTTGATTGCTGGACACCGATCCCTTGGGTCACGCGTGTAACTCCTCTTACACATTGCTGTAGTAAATTATCTTCCCTCACAGCAGACAGGGGTTGGTAAAGGCTTTGTGACTGACAGTTTTAAGCAGAGTGTGGACACCAATGTAGAGATGCCATCCCTGCCCCGCTGTGGTTGGCCAGCACCTCCACGGAGGGTTGGACACACCGTACCTGCAGGTAAATCTTCTTCAGCCCGGGAATGCAGTCGCCAATGCGGCCCGAAACCAAGCGCCCCAGCCCCGACATGGCCCCGAGGCAAACCAGGAGGATCCAGTCCTTTTTGGTTTCCTGAAATCGCTTCTCCACGTATTTGACCTAGGATGCACGGAAGGACACAAGGACATGAAGCTGCAGTAAGTCGATCCCTCTCATCTCCCCAAAAGGGACGAGACTTCCTGCAGAGTGGATTTGGGGTGGTTGTGTGACCCTCGTGTCCACACCACACTGATCTGCACCCTCCACCCACCCCAAACCCAACAGGCCCTTCCTCTCCTGCTACTGGTGCTGGTCCTTAGGAGCGCTGGGAAGTGACCCTGGCCCACCCTGGCACAGAGAGGACACACAAAACCATATCCGCCACTATTCCCATTTACAGGATGTGCAGCACTTTCTTGGCTTTGAGGCTTTTGGTGCCTCTGTCCCTACTGCCCATCCCCACCTTCCCACCTCCTCCTCCCTCCTCACTCCGGCCAGAGGGATCTCTCTTCCCTTCCAGTCCCAGCCACAGCCCTTACCAGGTTCATGTAAGGTACGAGGTATCCCAGGACAGCAGTAGCGATCCCAAAGGCCCAAATCCGATAGGTCTTTCTCCGGAAAACCCTCAGGTTGAAATACTTGCGGGTCTGGGCCCAGCACTGCTGCCTCATGCTCCGGCTGCCCAGCTTGTCCTGCCCGTCGTGCTGAGAGTCACAAGAAGGCGGCAGGATGGGCCGGTAGGTCATGGACAAGAAGATCTGGATGAGCATTAAGGCACTGAGTACTTGAAAAGTGTGTGCCAGCCCGATGGCACCCCCAACCATCTTCAGGAAGAAGGGGAGTGGCACAGAGATGAGGCAGCTGCCCCCGGCCACGATGCCGTTGGCCAGACCCAGGCGGCGCTTGAAGTAGTGACCGAGGATGACCAGCGAGGGCTGGAAGGCGAAGGAGCTGCCACAGCCAAAGAGGATCCCATATGTGAAGTAACGGACTTCCAGAGACCTGGTGGGAACAAAACACATGGAAGTGGTGATGTTGGGCAGAGGTGAGGAAGCCTCCTCCCCCGCAGTCCTGCAGAGGCCCGGGTCTCACACAGCACAGGTGCTGCACGGACAGTCTGACCTCCAGGAGCTTATTCCCTCACCAAAGCAAGGATAATCCTCACTTTACAGCTGGCACGTAAAATCTTTGGGAAAATGAAGCGTAGCTGGGAAGTGCTTTCTGCAGCCAGGAGAAGGCAGCAGCCAACCTGGCCTCCTTGGGAAGCTGACATTACTTCACTGGTTTTTAAATTACAGCAAACAAGATTTTCTAAGGTAGGGATGGTGGGATATTTTTAGCTAGAAATCTTTTTAACTTTTCCACTGAAAGGACTAATTGAAAACATTCTGCACCCAGTGTTTGGAAGCAGAAGGCACCAACCCTGCTGGTTATTAGGCACGGAGGAAGGAAATGTGGTGTTTCTGCCCAGGCTCCAGGCTGGTTAATTAAGCTCCTCTTCTTTAAGCTCCTCCAGGAGCTTAAATTAGACAGTTAATAGATCTCATTTGTACCTTACATTGGTGGCTGCACTTGAGGAGGGAGTGAAGTGGCTGCTCTACAGAGCAGATGGAGAGTCCTGAGAGCCCTTGGAAGGAGCTGCTTCCCAATCGCCAGCCCAATTTTCCCAACAGAAGCAGCTGACAAAGGTGCCTGGATTTAGGCAGCACAAAAAACCTGTTGTGTTTCTCCCCAGATGAAGGAATTTTTTTCTCCATGCCCATGCCCTACAGCCAGCTGCAGCCATGGGATCTGCCATGGGATACTGCCTGCGAGGGAAGCGTGAGGGAAACCTTTGGGCAGCTCAGGGTGTGCGCTCCCACCCTCGGAGCAATACTGAGTGCTGCTCCCAAAGCTGGTCAGGAAACAGCAGCCCACATCTACCAGAGCAGCTGGAAGCTGGGAAAAGCTTTACAAGCACATCATTCCTTCCATTACACGCTCATCCCTCCAGCCTGCCAAGCAGAAAGCAGAACACGGTCGCCGTGCCCGGCGGCTCCGAGACAAATGACTGTCATGAAAGGCAATTTCCATCCACTCCGGAACGAAACCACATCAGAAGCCCCCTCTGTGGGAGCCAGGCAGGCAGCTGGGCCATGTGGGCCCTGTCCGACCTCCCACGCACCAGCCCTGGCTTGGTCACAGCAGCCCTGGTGCCGCAGCTAAGTTGACATGTTGGGCAAGTGGAGACAAATGCCACAGTTCCCATCTGCTCCCCAGTGATGCTCAGACACCCCTGCATGAGCAGGGGCTCCTTCCAGCCATGCTTCTTAGCTAGGATTTCCCAGCCTGCTTACTGGGAATCAGCCAGCTGCTCTCCGGTGGGAAGGGCGGCACCGTCTCCTCGGATTAGGAGGTTGCCAATGGATAATTGTGTCTCTTGGGACAAGGAGGTCTCCCTCCATCAGCTTCCTCTTGCTTCCAGCTCTCAATGGGAACAGCCCTGGTTCATCCTTGCCAGCAGAAGTTTGGAGGACTCCTCTGTGCAGGAGAAACTGGGCAGAAATCGCCGAGGGGAAGGAGAAGCAGATGGAAAGGGACCCAGCCCTCCCTATAGAACAGAGGAGGAGGGCTGGGAGGGCATTGGGGGCACAGGAAGACAGCCCTGCTGAGCTGGCCATCATCTCCCATTCCTCACACTACACCAACACCTTAAACTGGAGGGAAGCTGAAGCCTTAACTGGGATTTCTCTTTTCTTGAGAGCACACAAGGTGGCTTGAGCTGGTTACAAGT